>NC_135006.1:0-2400000 GCF_051020985.1 Nomia melanderi | reverse complement strand
TTGGAAATATTCGTTATTCGAGAAATGTCTGAAATGTAATTTTTTCTGTTTCGACGAGTTTTCGATATAGATAGGTTAACACGGTCGTTTTGATGAAAATTGTTACCTTCAATTACAGGGTGTCTCATTTTGACGCCAGGTTTACGGAACATCTTAATTTTACGTATATTCTGTTTTATAAACATTATTTGGTAAATGTTTATCTTGATTCTTAGTGATATATTACCCGAGTATGGATTCTAACCGTCCATATTTAAATCTCCGATTTCCAAGACCCGAATGAAAGAACATCAATCTCCTTAGGAACAATAGAATAAATTGTACAATAAATACCCGTTAACCTAAAGTTAATCTGCAAATGAAATTATACAAACAAAGTTTTTTCTTCGAGGCAAACAACATTTGTTTTCAAATTATATTATATTACGTGTACAAAGGACACATTCTTGGTACAACCAGCAAACAATCGAGAACTCTTCTTTTTATTTTTTATAAATAAACGTTAAAACTTTTGCGTCGACTTAATATTTTATGTCAATACATGACATACCGATGCACTGTACACAGTTTAAAATCAAACATTACACACCTCTCGAGTGTTATGGGTTAAAGTAAAACAAAAGTTGATATTCTTATAATTATGATAATAATTATTTTAATTTTCATATCAATTACGAAGGGTAGTTTGTCCAATTCCACAAATACTGCAACGTGTAATTTCAAAAACTATTTTTATTATCGAGACTTTTTACCATGTTTTTTTTATAGATATATACTATAAGATCTACTATGTTTAAATTAAAATGTTCTAATTACTTTTCTGAAGAACCTTACGCCACCATCAAGCTAAAGGAATTAGTTGATTGAAATTATAGGGAAACCTTCTCGAAAATTACCTACTCAACTTTCTTCCTCGAAGACATTAGCGCAGCGTAACTGTGCTTCATACATTCATAACACAGAACGTAATACCTATAACGATGTTACAGAATTTTTAAACTGCCCTTAATCGCAGTAACCATAAGTTGAAGTAAGACCTTCACCCGTAACAATCAATTATACTTCATTTATGTGCTACTTTCGTTCAATTTGATTTTCCGCGGCAGCGAGACATTTTATCATAATAGTGTAGGTCGTAGTATACTGAAGATTTTGTACTTAACATTATCATACCATGGGTTTCTAATGCCATAAATCCTTTTAGTATCGATGACAGTATCGAGTGTTACGCTATTATACTTTTCACTTAAAAAAACACTGTATTTACATCCTGACTTGTATAACTTTCACGGAGCGCTGTTTATTTTCCTAATAGGTGAACCTTACTTACATTTTAAGGCGTTGTTGACTGGCAATTTTACGCAGCTATCCCACGGGACTGATGTTTATTCCCTAATTGAATATGAAAGTAAAACAGTCTAAATAAACTTTGATGTACTTTATTTATACATAACGAATTGAAATGAAACTTTGGATATATCTTTTATATAATTTGGAATATTTTGCTTTTGCAATATTCTATATTGCCCTGCGTTTCAAAAACTGAATTGGCTGGTGCGAGTGCAAACATGATTTAACTCGTGACCGGTCAACATTGCGTTGAACATTCGAATACAATAAAAGAAGGTTTAGCGATAATGCAATACTTTGGATTCTATCGTATAATGCAAATAGGTTGACCGTTGACCGCCCAGAGTCACAAAACCGCGACATTGGTCATGGTAATGTCAAAACCCATATTCATGAAAGTCAACAAGGTCATGTAGGTAAATCAACTGTAATGGAATTTGCTTTTTATGATGATTTTAAGACAAGAATAACCGATTCATGAGATTAAACTGAAGTATTTTCCTTACTCAACTCAATTCGTTATAATAACGAACAACGAACGTTAATAACGAACGTTATAACAAACAATGACATCTGCGCAATTTATATTGATCATAAATCATACATTTAATGCTATATTAATACAACATTTATGTATGTATGTTATATTTCTTACAATCAACTGTTCAAAAAAAGGACGATTGATAATCTTTGGTCTCCAAATATGCTTATCGTAAATGATAACCGTAATTAAAATTGTATTACATCTTAATAACTCATTAGTATCCGACATACACATTTTCAAAGCGATTCACGTACAAAATCAAAAGTATTCAAATTATTGCAAAATCACTTTATCTAATTTAATTCAAGATAAAGTTTTATTTTAACACATTGATGACCAAGGACGTCTCTAAACGTCTTCGACATGCGGCGCAATTAAAATAAGCTATATAAATACCATTATACAGCCTGCCATACAGAAATATTGAAATAGATTATTAAAATATCTGACAAATTTTCAAATAAATATATCGTAAACCAAAGAAATCGCGGATATTTATTCACACACGAGTCTTCCAATAATATCGAACTAATATTGATAACATTTGTTCAGGGACAAATTCAGTGATCATTAAAATATTAATCGTTTTTAATTTTAATAGTGTTAACGACCCAGCTGTGTCCTGTTGGTTAGTTAAGTTTCAAATGCATACTGGGGTTGTTAAGGTTTATAGTAGGTTTATAATATTTTGAACTAATTTTATACGAAGTGTTTTGGGACCGATTGAGTGTGATAATAATAACTGATTGATAATATTATCCGCGATTATAATAACCGGGCCCAAGGGTGCAACAAATTTCACTGCGACTATCGTGGGTAAATCGTTGCAAGTTGACGCCAATATAAATACCATTTCGTGGAAGCTTTTGATACAGGTGGCTTTCGTGGGAGACTATTGTGTTTGATCGAAAGTTATCTAGTAGACAAACATCACGCGATCAGTGTTTGAGGAAGCTTTATCAACAGTAATGAATAAACGCTGTAGTTGATGTATAGATCAGTGTCTATAAATCCTAGCGTCGAGTATTGTTATTTATCATATTTAGTAACGGAATTAAATCCTGTTTCTTCTGTCATTTATTGTAGAGTTTCTTCCTGCAGGAAATTTAATAATGATTCTAACAACAACCTTTATAAAGGATCCATACGAAATAAATTACAGTTCACGTTAAATTGTATGTAAACCTTTCCTTCTCTCAAATGCGATAAAAAGTTGGACACCACTTTCGAAATAAATAATTAAATGAAATCCTTGTTTCTTGTGTCATTTATTGTAGAGTTTCTTCCTGCGGAAGATTTTATTGTTATAATGAAAAAGCTTCATGCAGGATGCATATGAAATAAATTACAGGTAAATAAATAATATGCTCGGATATGATGAGATATGATTAAACTCATTTATATTTCTAAATGTCATATTATGAGTTTCTCTTCCTAATTTAATTTCAACGTATACTTGAGATTAACTGTTGAGTTTGATTATTTTGTAATATACTACAGTAATTATTTTAATTATTAAGTGTCATATTTAATTAATTACATTTTAGTATTAACGCTTAACAGTTCAATATGCTTTTGTACCATAATGGACATCGCTCTTTCAAAACTTGTTCAGATAAAAAAATGCTCTTTTAAATCATTTTTGTAGAAATATATTAGAAATTAGAAATAAATTGGGCAAAGCGAATTTCCATTGAAATAAACACTTTTGATTCTATGTGTTTCATTTAAAATTATGTTTGTCGGACACAGTTGGGTTGTTAAAAGTTAATAATTATTAGAATATTTTGTACGCTGTTTCTTTGATAGAATCCATGATCTCTGAATTACTTTTAGAACTTCATCAACTTTCTTTTAATAATCTAACAGTTGTCAAATATAGAACAATGGTTTGTCGGAGTTAAAAAGATTAGAAGAATTTATATTCTTAACGTCAATTCAAAATTTAATTAAAATTCAATGCAATTACTATTTTTAGTATTTCAATAACGTTATTACATACTCTATTAATATAATCTTAAATTTCATTTCCTGCTGCATGTTTCAAAATTTTCTCATGTTTAATATTTTATATGCCGCATTGATTTTACTATATATGGATTATGGAAGTGTGTTAAGCGATCGTCGCACGAAAAACTGTCCAATCCTTTATAGAACGAGCCCAGCATGAATTTTGATAGCAAATCTCATATAAAGTGGATGATTTTATGGGCAGCGGGTTTCATGAGTACGGGCATACTTTTAAGGAAATGAAACATGCTGATACGTAAATTAATGGCTGGTCAGATATTTCTTTATAATACTAATGGACATAGCACAGTAATGTTCGGCCTGTTACGTTTGAATTTATGGATTTTAACGCAAGTCGTAGAACACTGTAATATTCCTATTTTCAGAACAAATATGTCACTGGGAATCATCCTATTAGTTGAATTTGCAATTTCGCTAATGTTATCTCTGACTCGCTAGGTATTATCTGTGACTCATCCAATTCATTCTGATAAATCTAGCACTTTTAAATTGATTCAACCGATTTAATCATACTGCTTTAATTATCTCGAATTTTCTTTACTGTGTATATCTTTTTCATGTATCGTCTTTCCCTTTAATTTATTTCTATTCTTTATTTTTGTATTACCTGCAAACCCTACAATATAATGTATTTATCGTATAATATAAATTTTTGTTACACGTACAGTTACAAAAGTATCTACCGATCCACTTGTGTAACATATTTCACACATTTAAAGTATATTAAAGTTGAAATTATCAGATCAAAGTCATATTTATTAAAAACTTCGCGTTACGCATTTACTTTAACACTAGAGCTACCGCATGCACTTTCGAATTTCAACTTTCTTGTTTTGTAATTATTGACACCTTGAAATATTGAACGTCTAAAATGATTTGAAATATAAATAGTATTAAATGCTCGGCAGTGCTAGTATTAAATAAAAAACATTCAATTAAGAAATTAATTGCAATTTAATAAAAAGGATTACTTAACACATTCACGTCGGCATGTACCACCGGCAGTACACAGCGAATTTACGATATTAAAATAAACCAACGTTAATAAGTAAATTACTTCTCGAATTATTTATCTACATTATAATCATTAATATTTAATTTAATTTGCAATTATAAATATCAATTATTTACTTACATTTACCCACAATTAGTAACTAAAGTCAGAAAACTGGAGACACAACAAAAGAATACACTTCAACATTATTTTCGCAAACATTGTTATTATCACGATCTATAATTAACCCTTTGCAGTCAAGAAATTTATCACGGGAAATACTCAATATTTTCGAATGAGATACAGATGACATTTTCTGAAATTTATTTGTCGAGAAATTACACATACATTCAGGGTTAGAACTATTTTCTTTCAATATTTCACATATCGATGCATTATACAAAATTTAATGTTAACACCGCGACCAGTTAAGTGACTGATCTTTAGCACAACTTATATTTTTTAATATAGAATGAAGATAATAGCCAATTTGACAGTATACGAATATAGTTTCATTTATTTAGAGGTATATAATTTACATTTTATTCGTTTACACCACATTTTTTACAAATAGGTTTGTCGATTGTACATTTCTTACACACGTACTTTTTACATTTTAGACAGATCTTGTTAGTCTTATTGTTAGTGCAATATCTTATTTGGCATGGTTTCTGTTCGCGTGAACCTGTATTTGTATTTGTGACGGCTGTTGCTTGATTGTTTTTGCCTAACTCTAGTTCTTTTTGATATTCAATGGCAAGTTCTTCTGCCAATTGAAATAAAAATTCCTGCCTCGAAATTTCTTCTCCCGTGGATTCTTTATATAAAATCCATGCATTTATCCCGGCTAAATCTAGGATATTGAAAAATACCTGTAAAGGCCATCTCCGACATTTAGATTTTACAGATTTTACCGAGGCCGATAGGCGAGCGAGAACTGTAAATACTTGGAAGTACCGCAAAGCAGTCCCTGAAAGGCACTTTTTGGCTAAAATCGTGCCACAACTGCATTACCTTTAATTTGTAACGACTTCATAGCTTCGGAATTGAGTCTTTGAGAGAATACTATTATAAAAAGATATAAATCGTTCTACCGGTTAAATGACCGGTCGTGGTAAGTAAGACAGACTACAAATTTTTCCCAGAAAATAAACGATAAAAAAAGGAGTAAATATTCAAAAATGTTTTATACATATATTTTAGGAAAAGTCGTGAAGTATAAAGACGATTCAATTACGTTGTCTATAGGAAATTCTAATCGAAATTTTAAGAACAATCATTTGACTGGTCGCGGTAGGAGTAGTGTTAAATATTACACTTTACAATTTTACTATGAAATCAACTGCGTTAATCGAATGCGTTAATTTGGTGTAATAAATCATACATATGGACCGATATATACTTTCGCGAGTAACTATACGCCTGCGAAGGAATCGTGTACTCATAAATAAGTAAATAAATTGGTCGGATGTAACCCGTGTTAAATGGCAGTATTAAATGAATTTACTACTCGCGATGGGAAATTTATTGCCCGTACGCAATTCATTTGTCGCTGGGTAGGTGAGTTGAGCGACCCTTTGAGACCTAACTCGAAAACCACCGGCCGAGATGAACAAATTTCGATATAAACAGCCTAGCTCCTGTTATTTACGTCCAGCCGGACATATCTAACCGGCGTGACATCGATTTCCATGCGAGTTGTTTCCAGGCGTCGCCGAAACAGCAAAAACAAGCCGGCCGTCGGATCGTATAATACGGACCACTCCATTATTGCGTCCAACGTTTTCTCCGTGAACGAAATACGTTAGAAAAAACGGTTATGATAAGAATTTCGGTTCTTATATTATTATTACTATATGTATACACTGCCAATTAAAATTTGGCACCACTTGGTGTGTAACGTGAAAAATGAAAGATCATATATATATATAATTTTCTTATAAATGTATAAAATAAACTAATAAAATGTATGTACCTGATAAATATATAAAATAAAATATAAATATAAACTGTCCAATCGTATTTAATTATTGATTTGAATTTATTTGTTTAATATTTGAACACACGGCCAAAAAGTTACCGGGTTACATTCGAACGATTTCTAAGTAATTTCTTCGCTGCTTACAGAAAATCGAGTTGCCAGTTATCTGCCAGACGAAAATAATGAAGCAACATCCGTGGTATATTACTCTGAATGGTATTTCATGTCTCGTGTTCCAAATAACTTCCGTCCCAGCGTGAGTCGTGCGCTACCTTATTACTCGAAGCAACGCACCGAAACTTCGTCTAACAACTATTCCTCCGGCTATAGACACTTTCGATGGTAAACGCGCAAAACGCACACGACGTCCAGTGTGTAGTCGCTTCACGCTTCGCGGTCCGTGCAAAATAAATGTTGCGTGGCGATTCCAAAGCCGAACCGTGAATCAATGCACACACGTACCCACTTGAACATCAGGTGCATGAAACGCTTCTTTCGGTATCACGGTATACAAAAAACCAACAGTTTTTCTGAACAAACCATGTCGAGTGTATTTTACAGACAAGGCCGCGTCAAACCGTGAGTGCAAGGGGTGCACCAGGCGGCAACATTAATCAATCAACACATTGCATACCGGATAATTTTCAGAAAACTGAATTGTGCGGATGGTAATTTTCAGTGAGGTGAACTTATATATCACTATACATAGAAAAACTCAGATATAATATTGTTATGTAATATATTTTAAATAGATAATCAATTCGAATGAAATTTTATATTTTTTTCAATGCTGTGGTAATTAGCGAAGTTGCATAGCTAAGTGTCTTTATATAAAAACGAGATTTCTCGTTACCAGCACGCAATGTGTTAACCCAGCGGTTTCCAACCATTACGCTACTACGCCACCCTAAAAAAAATTTTGTTTTCCGCGCCTCCCTATTTTTTAATGGATATAATAATATATACACGTTTTAAGTAATAATAACTTTATTACGAAATAAACATTACTTCACTGAATTTATACTGTTCCGTTACGATATGAGGTTTATTTATTTGTAGATATTATGGTATGAACGTTAATTTTTTATTAAAAATTTTGGCGCCTCCCCTGGTAATAGTCTGCGCCTCCAGGTTGGAAACCGCGGAATTAACCTGCATCGTAAGAAAGTATGAAATAGAAGGCCCTTACCACAAATTTAAAAAAAATTGTATTTAACACTAGATTTATGGAACCTTTCAATTTGACAAATATTGAATTTTTTAAACATTATATTAAACATTACATTACATTATATTAAACTCGAATTCCTGTAATGTGTATAAACAGACATGTAGTTTACTAGAAACGGTAATGTAGAATAAATTTTCGTAACTCTGGTGTTAACTAGAAAAATTAGAAGTCAAAAAAGGTACTAAGTCAAGCCTAATAATATATTGCAATTCCTTTTCGTGTCAAGTTTCTCTTTGAAGGAGTGAAACTTCCCTTCAGAAAAAATGCAAATTTTTCTTTTCCGTGGATTAGCTTCAAAACTCCTTTACATTTATGAAATTGTAAAACAAAATTGTCCAAAGGTTAGAGTTTAAAAAATTTTCTTTTGATACATGAGTGGTCAGATCCGTGGCAGAAGTTCACGGCATTCTGAACGTATTCATCTTGGTCAGAATGCTAATCACTGAGGAACATTGTCAAATATAGAATCAAATGAGAATAACTTATTAAGTCTGAACTGTAAGAGAAATGATCGGTTTATTTCTAATGAAATTTTTTGATCGGACGGTTAACCGCTTGGTCGATTGTCGTGCACATTTTCACGTCTTTCATTAAAATTCCTAACTCGTCCCCTTATCTACTACTACATCACCTATGGCATTTCCTCTGTAGATCTCACAAAATTAATGATGAATATCTGCTGATTTTACATCTTTTTCGTCGGGGAAATGCTTTCAATCCTTCTTTCCTCATCTATTTTGTTGATTCTCGATGCAAACATTGGCTACACGTACATTTTCATTATGTGTATTTTTTTTATTGTAATTTCTCAATTTTGTGTAATTTGTCTTCGTGACTATAACAAAATCTATACACTATGAAGTTAATAAATATCAACCGATGAATACGAATTAACAATGTAATCAATAATCTTCCTAATTCCATTAAAACGAATAGATTTTGTAATTTCGAATTTACAATGACGTTGAATGTTCACGCCTGCGTGTATAAAAGTTCAAGTCGATCAATTATTTAATTTCGTTTAAATTAAATACATCAATTTAACTTGAGTTAAATTCATTTGAAAGTTACATTAATAACTCATGTAGATAATGTTATAAACTGGACTTGTGCTGTTTCGAAATTCGCAACTTTAACATTATATTCGAAGTTGACTTTCTCGATACTCTTCGTTACAAAGTTTGCTCGTCTCGTTGTATGATGAATTTTGTTACTCGCTTTATTGCAACTCGTTTTTCAGTGTCTCGTGACGTGTAATGATGAGATTCGTTGAACGAATCATATCGAGGTTTACTCGACGGAGTGTACTCGGCGGAATCCTGGAAGTTTGGTGAAAGAACTATGAAGAATTGATAGACGGAACCGATGAGAATTGGCGGCAGATGAAAAGCGTTCGGAGAAAGTTCCATATTGCTTCTTAAATCACAGACAGAAATTGGCAAAAAGAGTATCGAATTTATGTGTTTTCTGGCATATGGAATTTCATTGTAACGTCATTGTTCGATTTGTAACTACTCATTGCTCCCATAACGTAATTTTATCATTGAAATATAGGTTAGCTTAAAGCGTGTAACTCCTCCCTCTATATTAGTTTCGTGTGTTTCATCTTTAGGATGAGTAATATCCTGTCCGAGTTTTTAGAATGAACCTACAGACATATTGGTACCTGGAAGGCACAATAAAGCTTTAAAATTGGGAACGTTCGCAGTTTTATCTGTGAAGAATACATTAACAAACAATAATGCACAAGAAACGCGAACCGTCATCAGGAGATAGTGATAATAACATTTATATCACGGTTTGAAAAAAATTCAATTAACAAAATAAAATGCCTTACCCGTGGTAGTTCACGTTTTAACACTGAAACTACCGAGCAGTTACAGTAACTTGTTTTGAATTTTTTATAAAAATTAGAAGGATACGTTTCTTGAAATTAGAATCCTGTGTCCGTATGGATATACAAATTTAATTAAAAATCTTTCGCAAATCGCATTCATAATTCAAATACTTGCAAAATAACAGTTCTGAGATGAGTCAATTTAACCTGTCTGGTAGTTTTAATGGTAAAAAATGTCTTGGTATTGTATTAGTTAAATCTATTGCAAAGAAGAATCGTTATACCTGTCTTCCAGTTTTCTAGTCCACCCTATATAGATTTTAACTGAAAAGAAAAGGGTCGAGATGCTTTGACATAGGAAATGGCTGTAGGTCTGCTAAGTAAACGTAGACTTTGTAGAATGAACTATAGAAAATTGATGAGTGGACGTAAGAGTAATTAGTAGGATGAACCAATGGCCGAAGGGGCTGGAGTGGAGTTAGATGAAAAGGTTTCGAAGGAAGTTCAACTAATTTTGCATTATTTCACTCATCTACTACTAGAATAATAAAATGGTGGATGGATTTTAGAATAATAAAATGGTACTAGGACAACGTAACGAAGTACATTTTTTCTTTCATTATTTTATTTTACTATTTCGCTATTAAAGTTGTAATTTGCCCAATGGAATGTTTGGTAAACTATTTTAACCCCTTGCCTTATAATAACGTGATAGGCTCATGGTGAAGATTTCCAACATGATTTAACAAACGTAAATGTTACTCAATTCGTTTGAATTCAAAGTAAATATTATTCTTCTATAATAAATTATTAAACGCAAACGAAGACATAGAATATGCTAGAATTTACCCTTTTTTCCAATGAATTATTAATAACAAAATAGTCGTACCGATCATAGATAATAAATAAATCATAGGGCAAGGGGTTAATTAATGCTGACGCGAGTATGACTATCCCCAACGGGATGTCATATGTTAAAAGTATATTTCTAAAGGTAACGTTGAGTTTTCTGTTACAGAAACCGGGACGCTGAAATACATGCGGCTCGAAAATGTGAGTTTCAACTCTACCTACTGTACAAGATACTACACTCGTCCATGAAAATGTGTAACCCTTTAGAACCCAGTTGAAAGCTTTTAGGAAAAATACATTTATTTTCGCGATATAGATTAACAAACTTATCGTTTTTACCAAAAATGAATATTTTTATGACAAATGCTAACTATTAAAACAATTCTAACAATTAGACCAATTCTGACTATTAAAACAATAGGTGGCGATTACTAGATCAATTTTATACTAGTAGTTTTAGTTCACTGGCTCGTATTTTACTGAAATATAGGGTTTCAAGGCGATACCAACGGGAGCTACAGCCGTAAAATATGGAAGAAATCGTGAACCGAATGAATGAAAACCCTTCTACCTCAGATGTATGTTATTCGATTTCAATGGAGTGTGACATATAATTCACATATGTATGTACCCTACGCAGTACACATGCAAAAATTTCAAAATATCTACCTACTTAGAGATTCTGTGTTACTTTTCACTGTATTCTATTGTAAATACATTCTATGACCAGTGTATATTTTCTACCTACATACACGTTTCTTCGTTATATCTTTCTGATTTTCTGTTGTCATATACAATTACAATTATTAAGCTGAACAATATTCGTTAGCGCGTTAAATGCTGCGTTGCTGTTGACGAACGATGCAAAATAGAAAAAGCAGTTATTTGTATTATTTGTGTTATTTTTATTATTTGTATTATTTATATCATCTGTGCTATTTGTACTGTTTATATCGTATCATAATGAAAACAGTTCAATATTTAAAAATTAAAGTAATAACGTTATAAAAGAAAAAGAAGTATAATCAATTTCTAACCGAAATAATTGGATCTTTTGAGTTTCGTTTCGCATCGATGATTTATACGGTATGTGCTGTCCAAATGAAAGAATAAGCAAGATTGGCTGGCTGATTAACCTGTCAAGCCGTTGCGTGCATCCTTAAATTTATCGATAGTTGTTCATTAATATTTTTCCAATGCAGTTTCGAAGAATCATGAACATGGACATGTTTCATTATTCTTCTTTTTATGGATGTATTCTACAGTATTCTACCATTGCACACGCACACAGAGTTATCTACTGGCCATTTTTATGATTTACCTGCAAGTACCTCGTCATCGGTTCATAAAACACACAGGACTCTTTTTCTTTGCATTCTCCCGATACATTAATTCCTTTTCTTTTGACATACGTTCTCTATTATTCCTTTCTGCCATTAAATACGCTTTGCATCCTTTCATGTTTAACAATTCCCGTTAATTGCTTCTGTCTCTTTTAACCCATTTACATCCGACAGGAGAATGAAAAATATACCCATATTAGCAACATTTTTTTCATTAAATCTGAATATAATAATATTTAAAGAAGTAATTTATAAAGTATATGAGCGAGTATGATAAGAAAATAAATAATATAAATTATAAAATTGGTTTTATTAATAACCTGGTAATAACAATTTGCTCTACTTTACCATGAAAAATATTTTAATCTGGTGACAATAGTCAAGAGGATTCCACGCGTATATATGCTAATGACGTAAACGGATTAATTCGTTCTTTGCATCTTTTCTCTTCTCCTTAATTTATTATTTTAGTTCTACATCCCATACGATTGTTTTCTCTATTTATTTAAACGTATAAGTTTTCAGATATTATTGGATAATTAGCATTTATTAAATTTAATGTATATGTTTAACTATACAAAATTTATATATACATTATACATATAATTAAATGTATAATAAAGACCCTAAAATTAAATTCACATTTAACCATACTTCTTCATATGCCTTCACACGTGGCTAAATTGAATTTCAAATATATCGGTTAAAAGTACCAGTGAAATACCCAAAGCGGTCAGAATAAAATTTCTTTTATAGTTTCATATTTAACAAATAAAATAAGAAAATTATTGTACAGTATATTGAAATATTATTATGACACGTTTAAACACAACGTGCATTATAGGTTTATATAAAGTTGAAAATTTTGATGCACATGACGAATATCAAGTCGAAGGGGTTAGTCCATTCCAGTTGCTTTGTTAGCAATAATATTGTTTCGAACATTCATTGCATACGATTTTATAGGACAGTAATTATTAATATTATTATTATTGTCATTAGTATTAGTGGACTTCATTAACCGAGGTCTCGTATATCGGAGGTTTCGATTATCCCTTGCACTATGTTTGCTAAATCTCGTATTTCACAATTTTCCTGTATTTTTATAATGTTTTTCGTTTATTATGTCATTCCGTCATTTCTATTATTGAATGAATATAATAATAATAATAGTTCATATATTGTTTATGCTTGCACCGTTTATATTTATAAGGTAAATGTATTTCTGTAATAGAGAGCATCGAAATATGTCGAGAAATAAGTAGATTAATATATCGCTTATCACGTGAGAAAGAGTTCATTAACTCCTTGCCTTATAATAACGTGACAGACTCGTGGTAAAGATTTTGAAGGGAATTTAATAAGCATAACTATTATTCGATTCTTTTGAATTCAAATTAAATATTATATTTTTGTTATCAATAATTATATTCTTAGAATTTTCCTCCTTTTTCGATAAATCGTTAATGCCAATGTATTGGGTTGATGTAACAATTTCGACATTATTTGGAGCAAGTAAAAATACCACAGTATTCACATTTTTCTTCGAAATCGCAACACTGTCGCAATGATGAAATAAAAATATTTGAAAAACTATTCTTTCGATTTCTTAAAAAAAATACGTCGAAACTTTTGCATCAACCCATTAGTTGTATCGATTATAATTAACACTAGGTTCACGGACACTTATTGTACAGTTCATTTTATTAGTCTCAGAAGAATTGACGTTCGTTCACTTAAATTTTGGAAATTATAGGTTTAAAAATAGACCACTAAACTACACATTTGTGTTATTGTTTTAATCAAAACCAACGCAAACATTCACTGAATAATGCTTATAAAACTCCATATGCGTGAAACTGATGCATTCTTCAAACTTAGTGTTAACCAGTTAACTGTGGAATTTAGTTGGGAAAACCTCTCGTTCTGCGCGCAATAAAATAAAAAAACGGAGCGTCTACTCATCGCACGCAGGACGAATGCACGTAGAGTATATTTTAATGAAAGATCAAAGCGAAACAAAGAAGAGTTACATGTTTATGTGAAAAAATAAAGAATTCATCGCTGAAAGAATTAGTATCATGTCAAGCTTTACGATGACGTGTATACTTGTCAAACACAGTTAACTGGTTAAAGAGTTAATCATACGACAGTGGGTTAAAAAATCAATGTTGTCCAGCTTTGGAAAGGATCCTTCTGCAATGATAAGATTAGATGTTCAATGCGAACACTCCAAAGTAAAATTAACAATTTTTCCGTTCCAGTCTCAGGATGAACGTGACGACAACATACACAAACGCGACGAGCACTTTCGCTGAAATTATGGGCCTCGAGGCGGAGGTGAGAACGAATAAAGCGGAGAACGGGTTAGACAACGACCTTGATATTTCGCCGGTGACATTATCCTCGGCATGGTCCAGAGTGGCGAGATTACTTTTGTTGTCTTCAATGGCCGTCGGGGGCAGCGTCGGGAACGTCTTCATGATCTCTGCGGTGGTGGTCGAGGATCAGCTGAAGAAACGAGGTTTGCCGCCTTGCATTCTTTCCTGATACCATGATAATTGCATGGATTGTTCGTTTTTAGAATTGTTGGGTTTTTAACACAAAACTACCAGATAAGCCAAAATCATCCATTCCTGATTGTTTCTTTTGGGAACGATTAAAAAGGTAATAGATGTTTCTCTGAGAAATTATTCAAAAAATTGATTTAGCAAGGTGCAAACTGAATTTTAAATCAATTGAAGTCTCAATAGATGCACCCTGAGTTTCTACAGACGAATTTCAAAAAGTTAATTTAACTGCTCGGTAGTTTTAACACGTTGAGTGTTATGGGGTGATTAATCGGTGACCTCGAACCAAATCGAATTACTATAGTTCATATAATTAACACTAAACGTACCGTGACTGGTCGAACGACCGGGTTTAAAATTAGATTTAAGCTTCTGTGTTTTTCTTTGTTCATTTCACTTTGTATGAGTTCCTATATTGTCCAATTAATCAATTTATCAATTATTCTCCCTTGTTCTGTTTCGGTTTCCAATAAGAAAAATTAATCATTTAACTTGTTTATCTTTATTTTATAACCAATTAGTTGACTGGATAGGTGGGAGTCTCATCGCATTAGGTAGCATTATTTACAATATAGAAATGTTTTCCAATAATCATCGTTTCATTGAGTGAACTGTAGTAATTCGGTTTGGTTGAGGGTCAGCGATGACCCTCTCTAGAATTGAACGTGTTAATCGTAATTAAATGCTCGGTAGTTCTAGTGTTAAATAGTGTGAATTCGAGTAATGTCAATTTTTGGGACTTATTACTCGCACTAATCAAGTAATCCGCCTGTATTCATTTAGGGATCAGGCTCCTATGAATTTCAATCCGTTATATTTTCATGAATACTTTCTCTGCGTATTCTTCGAATTGTTTATCTTTGAAAACCAATCTAGCACGCGTGCAACTGATTGATAACTGGCGTTACGAACTTCACTGCAGGTCGCTACTATAGTATGGCTGCCTTTGTCTACGATACAATGTCGTAGCTTATTTACTATCAGATTGTCACAGTGCTTGCAGCGTTAACTATCGGTTCTGACCAAACAAGCGACACGACGCGGTACAGAAATGATGAATACACAGGTATGCTTTTTGGCGGCGGGATTATGCTGTGGAAATGCATGGTACAAGCACATAATAGCTGCGCGTTGTTATCGCGAACGACAGCCTAATCGTAGCTATCTGAACAAGTTAGTTATTGCGAAAGCCTCATATATTTTTAGGGAAAATCTGATAAACGTTATTGAAGGTACTCGACGAATTCATGATTCAGACTCGACAATAAACTCGATAAACATGATTTAGACTCAACGTTTTCTATGTATATTTACTTTATCCCGGAAATGCATAGCAATATTTTATGAACAAAATTATTGGTTGTTAATTCTAATGTTTCGTTTCGAATAGCTATTGTCTTTGAAATTTTACATACGTATAAAATTATATCAATATCTATTTAGAATAATATCTTTTTGATTGATTATGAAATTTTTATGATTGAATAGATTTCTTTTTCTTTATGTGAGTGCCATTTTATTGTAACAAAAAATTATTTTTCATTGTTTTGATACTGGCAATAACCACATTTGTATAGAGTGAAATTCTTTCTTGTGTTTCAGATGAGTATAATACACACTTACGTACACACAAAGTCAATAAAATTATATTATATTATATTATGTATTAGTAATATTCAAAGCATCTCCTAAATCATATTCATTGATAAGTAAAAAAAGCCTGTTTGTTAATATTGATATAACTTCACTAACGTGTAAATCTTTGCTGATCATGAATTCCAATTCTGATTACGAATTATTCGATATAAATTTTTCATTTATTATTATATAAGTAGAAAGTAATGTATTAATTTCATTAAGGTTTATTTTGTACATAACTGTGCTGTATTGTTATAGGATGATATTATATAATATATCATATACCATATATCATATCATATCATATCATATCATATCATATCACATTATATCATATAATTATATAATAATTAAAATCGTCACAGTGAAGGTCCCCAGTAAAATTCGAAAAACAAGACATCAGTCAAATACACGCGTACTACTTGCTTGACTTTCAAATGCATTTCTCTCGGAGACGAAGGATCCAACGCAATTTTCTTGCTCTTGATTTTCGTCCCGTCTCAAGCCACAGAATTTCTGATTCCATTTGTCCGTCGATTTACGGCCCAGCCTGTATACGCTCTTTGCAATAGAAGGATTAATACGGTAAATGGGATCAAGTCGTGTAGAGAATTCAAGGAGGATCAAACTGAGTGTAGTTTTGGTAAGTTGGGACAGCTCCGCGGGGAAGAACACGTATTTCTACAGCATACGAATTCGCGCATCATAGTGAATTACAGGAACGAGTAACAGTTTTAGTGGCCAGTCCTGTTGCTGTATAGGGTGCACCAAGTAATCATGGACTGTTGACCGGAACCGTAAAAACCTGGACTAAACTCAAAACTTCTTTGAAAATGTATGAAATTTCGCTCACAGATCCTTAGATACATGCACTATGTTCTGGTGCGCATAGAATTTGCTGTAAATTACCCGTTTATCGAGAAATCTACGAAAATGGAGAGAAACGTTTGTCCTAAGAGAGTTTTGTTCTCTTTATGATTGTAGATTATTGAAAATTCATTATTTTTTATTCGTAATGAGATTTCAAGAAATTGTTCCAAAAATACTATCATTAAATGAACACTACTTTGAAATAACTGAAAGCATTGATTTGGCAATACCCAAATTGTATTGTAAATCAATTAAAGTCTCAGTAGATGAACCTTTGAGTTTCTATAAAGGAATTTCAAAAAGTCAATTTAATTGCTCGGTAGTTTTAGTGTTGAAACTCGAAATGATACTAATCTGTTCAACGATGAATTAAAATAAATACTTCCCTAGTTGACTTTATTGCCCGCACAATGAGAGATTTTCCAAAGAAAATTCCACAGTTAACTGGTTAAAACGAGAACGGCTCATTTAATGACTGTATTTATGAGATGATTACTTATTAATTGCACCTTGCTGGTTACCTCGAATTATCTCGGAATTTTTGGTATAGCACGGTTCACGCGAGCCGAGATAGCTCGGGTTAATTAGGCAGATGGTTAACGTGATATAGGGTGGTATGTGCTTCCGTATAATGGACGCGTGAATTTCCGTTTTCCAGGGAACGCGTTTCTGGTGAACGTCGCATTGGCGGACTTATTGGTAACAGGCCTCGTGATACCGGTGTCGGTGATCGTGATACTGGCAGGACATGAAGAGTCATTGAACACATGCCGATTCGAATGGACTCTCGAGGCTCTTTGCGTGCTGGTCACGGTGTTGACACTGGCAACGATCGCTGCCGAAAATTACACCCGTCTCTGTCTACCACCAGAAAGGTAAGGACAGTTCATCCATTCGCTAACAGGATTTCTTTCAATAACAGTCTCCTCGGTTACAATATTTTATTAACACATTGTTGACCGGTCACGAATTAACTCGTATTTTCATGCCCAAACGTTGTTGACTGATCATGAGTTAACCGGTGTTTGCACTTGTATTAGCCATTTCAATTTTTGAAACGCAGAGAAAAATATTCAAAGATATATAAAATATATGTCCAAAGATTCATTTCTATACACTATGTATAAACAAAGTATATTGAAGTTTATTTAGATTATTTCGCTTTCATATTTAATTGCGAAATAATAACCGGTGACATGGAATAGCTTCTGCATAAAATTGCCGGTCAACGATGTGTTAAGCCATTTGCATTATGTTTAAATACTCTGGTAAGTGCTAATGGAATTTGACTTAAATTGCTTATTAGTGGGGTAGCGGAATTGGCAGGTTCATAAGATATTATATTTGAATTACCGCGTAAGATCAATCAGTTAACAATTTTATCTGATTATATGATTTATATATGATTATGTGATTTATGTACGATGATATATAATTTATATATGATTATGTGATTTACATATGACTGCATATGATTTATATATGATTATACGATTTATATATGACTATATGTGATTTATATGCTGAAAAACCTTGATGCAAATACAGCTCGTCGTATAATGCGATTGGATGAAATAAAACATGTCATCTTTACAAAATACAAACAATAATCAAGAGAAAAAATCCCCACGACTTCCTCCACATTATATGATGACTATGTCAATCCAAAAGAAAATGGGAACAAAATATAATAGTATGTAATAAATAATGAAACTTTATGAAATTTTAGAAGCGGAGTTTACTTTTGATGTACTGAAATTAAAAAATCGACTTTCTCTTTACCGATCAGTGGAGAATACCCCCTTAATACTGGAATAAAGGAACTAAGACATGGACAGTGTTCTTCTTATTTTTCCGAGTATACCATTTCCTTTGATCTCATTAAGTTTCAGAAAAGTTAATGGAATAATTACTGCGATAAATCTCAAGTTATAATTAAAAACAGGTTGAAGTACATTTTATGCAAGCTTAATAGTTTCGTGCGCGTTATGAATTCTGCGAGAGGAGAAAGCGATGCTCTAAGTGGTTAGACTTGAGTCTGGACGAGATAAGTTTGAAGTTTTACTAAGTAATTTAAGAAACGTGTGCAGCACTGTTGAATGTAATCGAAGGTTCTACAAATAGATTCAAGAATTTATTGGGAACATTAACCAAATATTCTAAATTCTGTGCAATTGTGAGAACTGTTTTCGATGAAAATTGAAATGTCTGTAGTTAATATTATATTATTACATAATTATATTTATATAATCAGTATTATTTAATGCTTATAGCAGAACATGATTTTGTTTAACACTAGAATCACCATGTTAGTCGAAATGACTGGTTTCAAATTTTTTATTTTGCAATTACTGAAGCGTTACGTATGCGAAATTATTTAAAAAATTAATTGTTTTAAATTAAATTAATTTAAATTGAAGTAAAAAATTAATGTGCACTAACTTTTAGAAGGAAAGGTAGGCCATAAGTCATTTCTAAGAATCTTTTATATATTCTTTTTACTACGCGCATTTTATGCAATTTCATCTTTTTACAATTCTCCATGAATACATAAAATTTCGTAGTCTACTGGTTACCAAATAGTTTTTACAATGTTTTAATCAATGTGATGAAAATAATTTCATTCGAAGCATAAAATTTAATACACGTTTTCTGCTTCAAAAGACTGGGTAGCTAGACAGTAAAAATCTCTAACGTTTATTAAAAGGAGCACACAAAAACCGTATTCGTTCGAAAATTCTTTGATCTCAAATTTTATGAATTTGATGCAAACTTAAAAAAAACCGTTGAAAATTTGGTGATTAATTTTTAAGAAAAAGAAAGTTTTGCTACGCTTTGAACACAGTAGTATAAGTCAATGATTGAGTAATAGTGGAAGTATAAGATACCAACAACGTTTAAATCATTATAACAATCTAATCATGATAGTTTCTAAATCATGTTCTGTAGTAATCATAAATTATATTAATACAATATATTTTAACTAATGTTTTACAATAATACACAGTTATATTAATATGTTCTAAATAATGTTCTACAAAATCAAAAATAGTTGAAACACTATTCTTAACAGTAGAATTGAATAAAATATTCTATAATTAATAGTATAACATTCACGATTAAACAAAAGTGAAAAAAAATGAGTTCGAATATAAGACAGTAAAGTGCGAATATTTGTAAAACATTGGAATTGGTAAACAAACATTGCAACGTTATCGTGAAACTGTTAAAAAATTCTAAAAATGATGAAAAGAAGAATATTAAAATTTGTCCTGGTACTATGAGTAAGTAACCATGGAGTCTATGAAATATCGAAGACAAATCTCGCAGAGAGAGGATTGAAGAAATTGATGGAAGTAATGTTTTGGAAAGACAAGAGATTTGCACTAGCTGAATCAGGTAATCACAATCTTTTGATTTCATTAGAAAAGATTCAATATATCGATTTAGATGTAGACCCTAAGCGAGAGGACAAGAATTGATGATCTGACGAGTAGTTGATTACCAAAGTAGGTTATTCGACCCACCAATGGAAAATTGATGGTACTGTGCACGTAAAGCTAGCGAATGAAATAACAACGTTATATTCAATACAAATAAACAATAAATTACGTTTACGTTTCTTACTGTAATGTCTATTAAAATAAAAAACAATCTCAATCTGTAGAAAAATTCAACGCCACGATCAAAGAAGTTGTAATACAATTTAATTTGTTCAAATTTGTGGTACAAGCTGTAGTACAATTTAACAAAATTTTCATTGAAATTTGTGTCCATGTATTATTATTTAAAAGGACGCTAAAAATCATAGAAAAAAGAGATACTTTTAAGATGTTCTAAACTTTGAAAATCAAAATGATGAGCCATTTCTCGTCTAGCCATAAATCACAGTTAAAAAACTGTCGACAGCTGTCCATGCTTTATGAACTTCTGTAAAAAATTAAAAGGATATATGAAAAATGTATTTTCTGCATTGGTCATAACTGAATACATTATCGTTTTACGGTACATAAACTAAAATTTCAGATTTTATCGGTAATGACACGATAAGCTACACGCGATTTGTCATCTAGTTTTCGTTTACTTGTTGCACTTTGATACGTATACATGCGATTTCTATAAAAGTGATTATCAGACGAATTTTAATCGTAATTTTGTGCTTAAGAAAAGTTGAACTTTGTTTCTTTTAATCTCTATAAGTCGACAATATTAAACTTCGTGCAAAGCTCCTGTAAGTCGCTTTTTTGTTTCTCAAACCTTTCTTACGCGGAAACTTCGTGAAAGCGGGACTTCCGTGGCTGGTAGATTTTCGTTCTTCCCTTGAGATTCAACTTATCGAGATTCAACTGTGCAATACAATAAATGAGACATTTCGTTTTATCAGCAGCGTTTCATTTTAGTATTTAAAGTGACTAGTTTTATATTTAAGAAAAAAAATGGCTGCACATCTGTGTAGTAATTGAAGTATTCCTTTTCTTTAAATCCTTTGTTCTAATTAATTAATTGTATTATCTTAATTTATTTTTGTTGTTTATTTATATTATATATATTAATTATATATTTTTTATTGTATTATATTTTAATATTATATTTCTTATATTTTCAGCATAATGTCCTTGATTATATACTTTGTGTTAGTACAATTGGAATTCTGTGACTTTAGAATTACTTTTTCTAATAACTTAACTGACGGTCCCTTAATTTTTTAGATATTTTTGAAAAAACATTATAACATTTTACTAATTATTCATAAACATTTCAATGAGTTTAAAATACATTGTATGGACACAAATGTTTAAGATTCTCAGAATATGATTTGCAAAAACAAAACTCTAAATGAAAAAAATGTTTTTTCCATTACCTATTTCATTTTTCCACGTCAAATCACTTCGAACCTGAATGTACCAACAATTACTAATCATCCAGTATATTTTGTTATTTATTAATTCGTTTGTCTGTTCATATGCACGCGTAACTGTCACGTATGGAGATAACAGTATGCATGAGATTTAATTCAGAATTCTTGCTTAAAACCTACGTGCAATGAAAATTCTATTATAGGACAAAATTACGTCATTCGGGGGTTGATTGTTCGTTTCCTGGATACCACGATGCGTTGAATATCGTCCTTAGGATGGTATATTATAGTCCTTGTACCTTGTAAATATGTGACTTAGCATTTGTCCTCTATAATTGAATTCCATGCGTCCAAATGGGTTGGAATACTGCTTGGTCAATAAAAGTTTGTTTTCAAACAGTAATTTGGGCTTACACGCAATAATCCAGTACATTTGTTTTTACTGTAATTTGGTTTGGTTAATGATTCTTTTAATGGCAGTGATAACAATTAAGCTCGGAATATAGATATGATCTAATATATTCGAACATTTTTGTAATTTTCATACATGTATCACAACCGAAAATAAAAATCGAAAAAAGATCCCAACTTGTACACTAAAAAACAATTCCATTGTATCTGCGGAATTACATATTTCAATTTTGGCTTCAATTTAAAATATTGATTTTAATGAAATATAAAAACATTCGTGGTGTGTTATTTAAGATAATACAAGTAAACATTTTCTTCAGTTTTGATGGTAAAACAAATATTTCGTGTACAATTGGAATCGTATCAAATGATGAATACACCGTGAAACGGTCGAAGTTATAAATGTAAATGAGCAGAGATTATTCAGCATTGAAATGGTCAATTATTCGTTCGAGTGACCATTCATATTTTAATTAGACAGTGTTGTCTATTTCGCGGATATACCTTTGAACCTAATTCGGCGGTGAGGTTTTCTGAACGTGGATGAGGTCAATAGGGCGTCAAGTACTGGAACTCCTTCGATATGCTATTTCAAAAGGTCTTGCTTTGTGTAATAAATTCATAAAATGTTCAAGGTTTGAAATAATATTCTCTCGACGCCAATTAACCATTTTTCAGTCTGAGAGGACTTACATTTAGCTTTTTATCGACCTTCAGGAATTTATTTTATGATTTCCTTGCAGCTCGATTATGTATGAGACAATTCTAACAAAATCTTACGATATAAGAATTTTTTGTTTTGTGCGGTGGGGGAATGCTCTTACGCATCCGGAGGGAGGAATGACTTTTTATATCCCTCCCTCGTGCGGAAGTCAACGTCGCGACGTAATACCCATTAAACCCCCATCTTATATAATATTAATACAGTAACAATAATAATAACTAAATATTACTATATAGTAATAATAATAATATTCACTACACCATAATTTATGTAAATTCTATATAATATTTTTAACCCTTTGCACTCGAAAGTTGATTCTCAGTCACCACTTGATTTGATACAGTAAAATTATGAAGTTGAATATTTAATATTTTAAATTAAACTTTGTATTGCAATGTGAAATATTTAAATAAAATAGCTATGTCGTTTAATTTATCTGTGAATTATCCTTAAATTATGTTATTAAAATGAATGTTCTGTTCGCCATTTCGCAAAATGCAATACTTCATGAGGCAGAAGAATATAATACTTGTTTCTTTCACTATCTTTAAATGACACGCCATTAAAGAATCTAATCCTTTTTAATATTTTTGTATCGCTTTATTTAACGTCAATATAAATGTTAAAATACCAACCATTACAAAATCAATATAATAATAACCTCTTATTTGTTAACAGTTAGAATAGCATTTTCTATACAAATATATATTTTTGTTAAACATGATAGGTTGCTTAACGTATATTGCAACAGTAAACGTATTTTTCCAAAAAGTTTTCATTTGGGACCTAAAGGATCAAATTTGAACGTGACACTGAAGTGGTAGGAAGGATACATGTCCCAAAATGTAAACGTTGCTGAATACATAGCTCTGTGTACACACATAAACGACTCAGTGGCACAATCGATCATTCGAATAATCGAAAATCGGATAATCGTTGTTTGGGTAATTGATGTTGTACTACGTGTAAGAATGATCATGGGAGGTAATCAAATATTTATGGACGACAGTGCATAAGCATTGCGCAATGCGCAATGGTTTACGAAATACCATGCAATCTATCTGTGTGTATGTTGATCTGAATATTTACTATTCCCACGTTCACCGCCACAAAAAATATCAACGCTTAACGTATCACTTATTATTTCCCTAGGAAACATAAAAAAACGTTTGGTATCTCAATTTTTACGTTATACTATTTAGTTATTCGCACTACTGAATATTTTAATTCGACATCAATTATTTTATAAATTATAATTGTAGGAGGAAGAGAATATTTTATTTGTAGAAACAATACTACTACTAAAACAATGACCACGCATGCATTTGGAATATTCCAGATTAATTTATCATGAACGTAAATATCAATATTACAGAAAATCAATGTTGTTCAGAATATTCCAATATCTCGAACATTTACTTAAAATACATCTACACCTATAAGTTCATCTATACTTTCATTCCCACATAATTTTTTTTTGTTCATGGACACATACATTCCCACGTAATTATTGTTTTGCAATTTGGAAGCACCGGTTATCGGTGACCGCCGTGGCAGTCAACGTGTTAACGGATGCATAGTATTTCATAAAATAGGAACATTCTTCACTTTATTTTGTTAATTCCTTTCTACGATTGGCTTGCGTTAATGCACGAGTGCTCTGTGTCTTAAGAATCAGCGATGTCGAACGCGATCAAAAGGAATGTGCTCGGATCGGGGAACGCAGCATTGGAATACTTCGGTTTCCAAAAGAGCCGGCAGCTTTTAAAGAATATCGTTAGATCGGACAGGAGCGTAACATCGATTGTTAGCGGGTCCGCTTCAGCAAACATTAACAGAGGTGGTCGTGACTTCGAGCGCTATTGTAGACGATGCCAATAGGGAGAGGTTAAGGGTCTTCGCTGGAGAAGCTCAAGGGGAATCGAGAAGATCCAATTTAGCTATGCTGGATTTGTTCAGTTTTTGCATCTTTTACCCAGAAACTGTTTTAACACTTGGCTAGATTGAATTTGTTCAGTTTGAAACTGTTTTAGCACTCAACCACGTTAAATTGTTCTATTTTTGTATCTTTTACCCAGAATCTGTTTTAACTCTTATCCGCGTTGAATTCGTTCAATTTTCATATGTATTACTTAGAAACTGTTGTAACTTTGAACTGATTGAATTTGTTCAATTTCTGTACCCGGAAACTAATTTAATACTAATCGTACCGCGACCTGTCAGATGATCGATTTTAAAATTTGATTTAAATCTGCGCTATCTTTCGCTCATTTAACTTTACCTCGATTATATATTGTCTGATTAATCGGTTTTCAATTTTTGTTTCCTTTCTTTCCCGTCTTCGCTAAGAAAAAAATTATCGTCCAACTTGTTTACCTTTATTGTACAGTTTACTGATTGGTTCAATAGGAATGGGTATACATAAAGTACCAATTATATCTAGTGTTAAATACCTCTTACAAATTTAACATAAAGTTATTTTGATCTTTCGTACATCCACTTGTTAGAATTTTTTCGAAAAAATTAGAATATTGTTTGGAAGTTCATCATCTTGATTCGTCTCCAAGCAAATTTTGTTTAATGTGGAACACTTCTAACAAACAAATTCTTATATACACGCAATACTGTTCCTCTAATAATAAATCGTAAACAATAAAAGTTTAGAAAATACTCTAAAATTTCGAGCAGCAGTTTAGAAAGTTAGGAATGAATACTTTTCGGACCTCAACAACGCGGAGAATCGATTCTTTCTAACTCGTCGACTGCCACGAATAACGATCCAAATACTCGTTGGTTGGCGGTCCGCTTTATCAGCACCGAAAACAATGGTGTGTTTACCAACCAATTCAGAGTCGTCGGAGCTCATTAAATTCCGTATTGATGCGTTAACGAACCAAACTAACTTCATATAGCAATTGTAACGTTCATGGAATGCGGTGAATACCGCGTTCGTTAATTGTCAATCATTTATTCATTGATCATTTGATCTTTCACGTTAGAAATTATGGAAGGTGACAATTTAATACGAGTATAGGCTTTTCGAGTGAACTCAAAGTTTGTAGAAGGAACTATGGGAAATTGGTCGAGCAAGCTAATGGGAACTAATAGAAAGGACTAAGAAAATATGATGCAGAAGGAGTTCAGTAAAATTGCGTTGATAATTGCGGTTCATGAGCATTGGCCTTATTACTAATCGTACATCAACAGTTTCTAAGCAGTATCTTTAAAGTGATGTATCTTATGCGTAATTTATAAAAATAATGGTAACGTGCTATCAGTAGTTTATTCAAAAACAAATAATACTTACAGTTAGTCATTATTTATTAGAAATATAAGAAAATTGAAGAGTTTTTTTTATCATTATTCTGTAGTATACTATTTAAACGCTTTTTTCCTTGTTTTAATTGATCGTCAGTAATACTGACAATGCTAAAAGATGACATCGGTATGACATAACGACACGAGACACTCAATGCAACGTTAGGCAACTTTTTCCTTTCTTCTGAGAAATTTGAAGTTTGGCACCTATTATCTCTTCTATTATCTATTTTATATCTACTTCTATTTCTATCGTCTTTATATTATCTATCTATAGATATAAATACTCTCCATTTTTCTTTGTGTACGTCGTATGTGTTCATGTAACTAGATCCGTCGTTAAACTTCAGTTTATGTAATAAGAGTTCAGCTCTGAATTCGTGTATTTAGAACTCACCTCACAGGAACAAAGTACAGATAAATGAAGTTCTACATAATGGTCAAGGTAGTAGGTATGCTCTAACCGCGACAAGTCTCCGAGGGTCTCACAACGGTAACAGTTTATGGTGGTACATATTGTACGGAGCTCAGGTCTATCTTGAGTTCTGATTGTGTCAAAGATACCGTTATCTATTCACAACTGTAAGGAACTGCTAAAAAAATATTGAAAGACGAGAGCTTGACGGGACACAGGTATAGCAAGCGAGAAATATCTTCGAATACCGAGATAAAATGTTCAATGGTAATACAACGAATGGATAGAAAATCCCAAAACAGAACATTATCGTTTCGTCAATCATTTGAGTTTCTATATATGACCTGCTTTATAATATTTTTTAATGTGTTAATATATGGAAATACGAAACAGTAGGTGGCGATTTTTTCACAATAAACACCAGCACGCAAGTGCGATTAATCGATGATTAAGATCATTATTTACATATTTGTAATGACACCACAGCGTTAGATGTCCTCATTCTTAAATTATATTATTAAAAAAGGAAATACTAGTGGACTGCAAGGTTTTGAGATTAACTAAAAAATAAATTTGCTGAAAACAACTCTGAAGACGTTCCTCAAGGATAGAGAATGTATTTTAATGGCAATAAAAGGAGGCCATCCGGTATGTTCCAGTATTATTCGTAAAAATCGTCGTGGTCTCTCTGGTTCTTCGTAAATGTTCGTTAAATGTAATCTCTTCTAACGTTTTTATACGTTTCAAAGAAAATATATCGCCTAATCTGATAAATACATGTACAGACATGTATCTTCGCATACATGCATGCATATCTATCCTGTGTACTCGGACTTACGTTCTTCTTAACTTAAGTCGCTCATTCCGAAACCAATTATATCGTAAGCCCGGAGTCTCACTGTACTCTCACCCCATTTCCAATAAACGTTACTTCATCTCAATATTCAGTGAAGTTACCGATGTGCTTAGTCCTCTCCGAGTTTCATGATTTTCAAATATGTCGTTAGGGACATGATTTCGAACAGCTTCCTCCGTTGAATTCAATGAAGTAGTAACAACATATAAAGAAAAAGTTGTTCGAAATCATACCTCCAACAACATACTTGAAAATCATGAAAATCGGAGCGAGTGCATCAACAACTTGACCGAATATTCGTCATATTTCAATACAAACCTACATCAAATGTATAACAACAATCTCCCACTTCCAGATACGCCATACTAACCCCGAGCCGGGTAACAACGACGATCATTAGCGTCTGGCTGATATCCGTAATGGCAGTGGTGCTGCAATCATCGCTAGACGTCGGGCCAGACTTCTGTCGTCGTCAGTTCGGCCGGATAGCTCTGGAGCAGATAATCGGAGCTAGCCTGTTGGTAGGTGTGCCAACGTTGACGACCACCTTCCTCTACATCAAGTTGGTGATCCGTGTTCGTCGCGCCACCAGGGGTTCGTATAAACCACCGGTTGCCTTCTCGTGGGACTACGAGCTGACCAAGGCGAACATGTATAGCTGCGCGGTGTTCCTCATGTTCTGGCTGCCGTTTGGCATTGCAGTCTGCTTGAACTCGTTCTGGCCGATCAGCGCTCGCGTCCTCTACAACCTAGCCTGGTTTGCCTTGTCCAAGTCCTGCTTCAACAATCTCCTCTACTGCGTGGCCGACAGACACTTCCGCAGCGCGTACGTGAAGCTCTTCAACTACTGCTGCTGCAAGACCACGGTCAGCTTCTCGAGAAGGACACGCGGCGATCCATCCAGAAACACTAGCGAGCAACACCGTCTCAGGGTCCACATCATCCACTCGTACACCAGCCCCGCCTCTTGCCGGTCCACCAGGGAACTAGGCAGACTCAACGGACGCGATGTCTACGAGCTTTAAACTTAGCACCGGTCTCTCCAGGATAACCGCGCGAGCGTCTTCACCGACGCGAACGATCGCCGTCCAATCGAAACTTCTTCTTCTTTGCTGCCTCTTCTGAAACGCTTCTGGGACTGACTCTGCAGATCCCTCCCACGACATCGTTACGTTCATCCCGACGGAAAGAGCTCGCTGAAATTTTACCCTGGCTTCTTAACACTAAAACCACCGAGCAATTAGAGTGATTTACTTGAAATTTTTTTTGGTGAAAGTTAGGATAATATGTTCTTTGAGATTTGAAGGGACTCCTGGTCGCGTGTCTGTATAAATACATAAATTTAATTGAAAATCTTTTCAAGGCCTTCAGAATTTAAATACTCGTGAAATATAAATTTTAAAGTGGATCAATTTGACTTGTTCGGTGGTTTTAGTGTTAACCAGGCGTCGAGAGATTCTAGTGTTCGTCAGATGGTTTACGATATTCGGTATATTTGTGCCGGTGTCCCTTTTTGGAAGACAGTTGATTTACGAGGTACTAAAGAGTGAAGTATCACGTCCGCGAGATTTTTAACCGGGGGATATTCTTGGCACTATTTATGGAAATTTTGTCGGCTTGGAGAACGTGAGGAAATTTTTGTTAATAATGCAAGGGAAATGGTGTAAACGCGTGAAGAATTCTGATTAATATGCAAACGTGATCGTGAACAATTTGAGTAATTGTGGTAAATGCCGTGGAAATGTGTTACGTTGATAGGTATTGAAAGATTAGCGAAAGTTATGTATAAATGACTATGAAATATTGAAGAAAAACACGTATATCATGGAATTTATGCATATAAAGAGATTTGAAAGTTATTATCACATTGTAAGAACAGTATAATCTTAGTTATTAGTATTTCGTATCTTATTATTCATTTACGTTATATGGGTGCTAACGTATTTAACTTGACGAATACTAGGATCTTCGGGAGCTCATTAACCAGTTAACTGTGTTTGACGAGTATACACGTCATCGTAAAGCTTGACATGATACTAATTCTTTCAGCGATGAATTCTTTACTTTTTTCACATAAACATGTAATTCTTCTTTTTCTCGCTTTGGTCTTTTATTAAAATATACTCTACGTGCATTCGTCCTGCGTTCGACGAGTACACGCTCCATTTTTTTTTCCAACTAAATTTCACAGTTAACTGGTTAAAAAATCAGAGTGACATTCGAGACATTTTCCTCGGGAGCAATATTTACTAAGATACATCAGAACGTTAGTAGTGAATATCTTTGTAAACAATACGCATTCACACAAACGCTCGGATATGTGTCTGTTTTATTTTTGCTCTATATTCACCGCCAAACGTGTGAATTAAATCCGTGACCCTACTGCTGTCACTTCTTATAAAAATATCGTATCATACATTCTTCATTATCGAGACAAGTATGTACAGTAAGTATCACTTAAAGTCGTGCACTTTAATATTCACGAGATCTTTCTTTATAAATTGCTTTTATTATGTCGTTAAAGTTAAAATAATTTTTGCGTACATACACAAAACTCAATATTTCATAATATCGAATGAAAAGTTTTACTCTTAAAAAGTAAATTAAACGTATGTATACGGGAACAACGCGTCAGAATCGTCAATTATTGAAAATCGCGCAAACTAGTAGAACTGAAATATTATATAATTTATTCGATTTTATAGTATTGGGAACAATTTTCTTTTAGTTTAAATATTGCGTTGTGTGTAGATGATTAGTAAATAGCTGTATGTTTCGGAAAACATCAACGTAACTTAAATAAAATAAGCGAAATTAGATAAAAAATTATGATTGAATATTAATGAAAATAATGTTTTTAAAATAGAGAAAATAACGATTACAGTCTGATAGTACATTTTGGTGAATAAAGCCAGAAATTTATATCAATGTAATCAAACACGTACAGAATAAATTGTGAGAACGAAATTGAAAAAGTTAAAAAAGTATGTTACAAACAGAACATGTTTAAAGAATTTCGTGAAAATTGAATTAAAATGAATCTTTTATTCCGCTGTTGAAGATAAATCTCTTTTGTTAGATTCCTTTGATTATCTTAATTATCCACAATTAGATACGTGCAATTTTAATTTCTAAATATATTTAATTTACTTTTTACGAATAAAATTGTTATATGGCGAATGCAAACAATTTTAAACTTATTTACTACATAGGTAAGAATAGTCATTTATCCATGGATACATCAATGTAGTTGTATTTAATATATGTATAGTAATTGCAACTTATGAGATATAATTACATCAATGTATTTGGATAAATGATTTAACTTACCCATATAATAAATAAATTTCTAAATAAAATTCTTATACATATTAAGGTGTACGATTTTAAGTGGCATTCACTGTATGTCCCAATTGCTGATTAAAATCGAGCGAGATTACGCTCAAAGCCGTGTCTGACGCGAAAGGAAATGCTTAGGAGATTGGGATCAACACCGAAACAGATAATCGCCGTCCATTCGAAACTTTACCTTACTCACGTTACGACGTTCAACACTTGTGTACTGTTCAGGCGATTAATAAATACAGTAATCCTCGTGTAGTCGACTATTCAACAATACCAACATCCGATCGATTTTACATTATTACATTATTATATAATTTTTATATTATTTGGAATCTGCTCAAATTCTTCATTAAGAAAATAAAATTTTATGAAATATCAAATTCTGGAAAAATAAAAAAATATGTATTTCTGTATTTGTATGTACATATATTCAACATCACAAGAACGAATAGTACATTTTTATGAAGAGAAAACTATAATTATACATTGATACTTACAATTGGCTCAAATTGATCTGAACAGTACATAAGATTCGAGAGAATCCTTCCATCTTTTCTTATCATGTATATTCTTCCAATTGTATTCTTCCATAGGTCGACTGTTTTATACATTATACAATGTTACACACAATTCCTTCAAATTGATTCAGAAAGAAATGACGATAAACTCTATGCAGTTCTTTAATTTCATAGATGAAATTACAAAATGATATTTCTATTTTCTTATACAGTGTTTTCTATTTTATTAATACTCTATTTATTCTCTGGTGCAGCAAGTTGGTTCACAGAACTTATTTCTAAAAAAAAAGATAATATATTTACATTATTTCTGAAAGTGTGCTCCGTGAAGAACAGTTAAAGTTGGAGTTTTGAAGACTGAAAGAATAGCAAGAAAATCAGATTCACAATTAAAGTACGTGTACATCGCATAACACAGTGAATATTTGAAAAATAATATCTTATTATAACAAGTGTGTACAATGGTTAGATCTATAGGTGTGACCAAAATTATGACACGAATCATCTATTCGTTGGACCTAAATTCACATTAAGTGAGGTGCGATTTTGTGAAAGGGTTTCTACTATTTTGATTAGCTCAGTACGAAAGAAGCATAACAATAAAATAACTGGATTCATTTAGGAATGTCAAGGAGAATACAAAAAATTGGTGACTGTAAGTTGACATGCATATCGTATAAATATTTTTGTTAATTTGAATCTCTTAATTAGAAAGTAATTAAAATAGTTTACCAACAGATTAATTTTGACTTTAGAATGCGGAAGAAAATTCTTTGATACATTGAAAGATTAAAAATAATAACGATGAACAATGATGAAACGAGAGCAACATAAATGAAAATAAAATTACGGAGAAGGTAATTATAAAAAAAATAATATACTAGAGTGTATATTACCAAAGAAAATATAAAAGTAATGTAAAATCAAAGGAACAATGAGGATTAAACAGTAAAGACTGTCAGAGGAAAAACGTTTGTGGGAAAGAATGAAAATTAAATTAAATTATACTAAATATATTAAATGAGTGTAGACATTTTTTTACGAATCTAATTGTAAACATTGACACATAAGAACCAAAACTCCTGTTTAGTGAAAAAGATACGACTGAAATTCAACATGTTAGATTTGAAAATGAAACAAATTATAATACTATTCATTTGTATAGGAGATAGCATGTCCCTTGATTCAAGTCATTATTTATACATTCATTGGATAGAATCTCGTAAGAGATTATAGGTATATTTCCTTGGTGTCACGTTTTCAATGCGTCAGCTCCACCGCTCCTGTGCAATATTTAACACTAAACGTACCGTGACCGGTCAAATGGCCGGTGTTCAAATTTCCTTGAAGATCCTACGTTTCTGTTCGTTCATTTACTTCGACTTTCACTTTCATTAATGCGTGTTTTTTAATGTTTATGTTCCCCTTCGTTTCTGTCTTCGCTAAAAAACATTGTCCTTCTAATTTGTTTACCTTTACTTTGTAACCAGTTATTTGATTAGTTACGGTAGTAATAAATATAAGTGGCGTTCAAAAGTTCCCGACCAGATCGCTTTTGAAGTTTTCCTTACACAAAGACTTTAGGAACTTCTTCTTATTATGATATATAAAGGACATATTGCATGAGAGGATACTATAAAAAAATTAACACCATCTGTTCTTCATACATATTTTTTTTTGGAAATAAATAAGGATTCTTTTCTGTTATAATAGTAATTTAATGTATAGTACTTAACATATTACACTTAGTATTTTATGGCCATGCCTTTGGATTAATGACAGCGACACACCGATGTGGCAACATTGACTTAATTATCCAAAAACGTTCTGAACTTTTGAACGCTACTATATATGAAGTATCGGTACGTTTAGTGTTAAGGCTAACATCGGAAGGAGGAGAACATTGCTAAGAACCGCAGCAAATGGTCACTCTTAACGCGAGTACAAAAATCTCGGGCTATGATCAGACATCGTGATTCTGAAGGAATGGGTGTGCAGAGGGTGGCTAATAAGATGATGATAATGCTTGAGAAATGGGACCAGGAAGTTTGTTGTAACCGTATTTCTCGGTTACATGTATATTAGAGCTTTTCTTGTTCCACGACTCTCAATCCGATCCGCCAGTCGTTCGATTTCGCCGATCATGATAATTATTTAATATATTATACAAAGAATACATTGCGTAATCGGTCCGAAATCGAGGGAAACGAGATTGGAGACTTGCCGCGTATCTACGAGATACGAATGGCTCGCTTGCCGAATCGATTGACTCCATAAAACAAAAAGTTGAGAAAACCGATGCAATAGCTGTACAATAAAGATCAAAATTTCCCTTTAAATAGGAAATTAAATCATTGTACATCGTATTTTACTTCGTTATCATGGGTGCAGCATTAATCTAAAGAATATGTAAAATCTATAAAATGGTATAACTCCGATCTGATTTTTATTATTACTGCAAATTTTCCGTAGGCTAATAGAATTTTTGTTATATCGTGGTACCACGCCCAGGAATAAGGAAATTTATTTTTAATATGAACAGTTGAGAGCTTATGTGGCGTTTTAACGAAAAATTCTTAAAAGATCCGAGAAGTCGAGTCAATCGATTCGGCAAGTGAGTCATTCGTGTTTCAGTCTATTTACTTCCAATTGTAGATCAAATTTTAGTGTACAGTTTTCCCTTGTAACGTCCCCGTAAGCTATTTCGTCCTCGCCTCTCGTTTAAGGTAACCGGATGCGACTGAAAATCAGGATACACGTGAAAACTAAAAAAAAAGAAGAAAAGAAAAGAAAAGAAAAGAAAAGAAAGAAAAGAAAAGAAAAATACTTATAGTTCGTCTATATTCTGCGCAAAAGTAAGAAATCTCTATGTTCTTCGTTAGATTGTAATAGAATCATTTTATTATAATAGAATTCATTACGAATGTTTCAACATTCAGTCGTGACAATGGCGTAAAATGATAAGTGCGGTTAAAACTGATGAATATTTGAAAATAGTGAAAATACACCCGTCCTTCCATTTACGCGGTACTGTTTGTACGCTACATCAATTTGCGCGATTTGAATTTAACGGCACCGAATAAAATTTATTTTTCTTTTCTAAAATATCATTATTATCATTATTAATCATTCATTCAAAATGGCAATACAAGAATATTCTTGTGACGTTTTATTTTATCGCTTTCATGACCATGGTCTTTTTTTCTCCTTTCTTACACATACACACACACACACACGTGCTAGAGTCATGAATGAAACTTATTCGAACTATAGCTACTGGCATAAATACGATGGGGACAAAAATAAGACGCTAAGTAGATCGTTGATGCTTGAAGTTATGAGGGGAATACTGTAGTTGCGAATCTTCGTGAGTCAAAGGAATATATTTTAACCGTTTGCACTCGATTGATTTTCAATGTTGTCAGGTGTATACCTGCATTTAATTTTAGGGAAATGAATGGAAGTAATTTGTAACGGTAGAATTCAACATTTTATATTTATTTTATCTATTATTATTATCATAAGATTGATTTTTTATAATGTTTTAAAGTGTGCTACTTTTCCAAACAATTTCCAACGTGTTGTACGTGTTTTAGAGTAAATTAGTGTTGTCAGTTCTAGCGTGATATACGAGTTCTACAACAAATTTATATTGTCATCCTCAGCATGACATACGAGTGCAAAAGGTGAAATGATACTAATTCCTTCAACGATGAATTATTTATTTTTTCAGATAAGCAGGTAATTCTTCTTTGTTTCGCTTTGGTTTTTCATTGAAATATACCCTAGGCGCGTTCGCCTTGCGTTTGACGAGTACTGACTTCATTTTTTTCATTTTATCACGCGTAAAACGAGAGATTTTTCAAACTAAATTCTACAGTTAACAGGTTAAATGAACGAGGAGAAACGGAGAATTTTCAATCAAACTTTATAACCGGTCATTTGACCGGTCGCGGTACGTTTAGTGTTCAAAGAAAATAATACATTTTCGGTGTATTATTTATTAACATTTACTATACAATATCGTCTCCATCGTTACTAATCACCTCTCCCTAGGATAATGGTAATCTGTGATTCCATTTCTATAGGATCACTCACCTTTGGAAGCTTGAGATAACATTATCTGACAGGATTTTCCGGCAGACCTAATTCACCATGCAATTTTGATTTGTTTTTATACGAAGCATCGGATTTCACGAGATTCTACTATTATCTCCATTCCAGCCAGTGTATGCACCTATACCAGATATAAATAATGTGACTCTGAGCATTTGTGAAACATACATTCGAGGATTCACTGAATCCACGAATCATTGCAACGTTCTTCTTCTAGTCGTAACATACTGTTGATCGGCAATTTTACGCAGAAACTGTTCCATGTCGCCGGTGATTATTTCGTAATTAAATTTGACTGTAAAATAATCGAAATAAACTTCAATACACTTAATTTATGCATAACGAACTGAAATGAAACTTCAAACATATCTTGTATATAACTTTGAATATTTTGTTTTTGCAATATCCTATATTACTCTGCGTTACAAACGTTAAAATGGCCGATGCAAGTGCAAACACGACTTAAATCGTGACCGGTCAACAATATGTTAAACGTGTTCAGAAACGACACACAATACCTGATATATTATATTTTTGAAAGTCCGGTTTGTTATAAACGCTTGCGTGTCTCCGTTCGTTACGTAATAAGTGAATTTGTTACGCAATATTGTGTATTGTAATCCACGGATTAACGTTCATAACATGGTGTACGGTAACGCCATAACGACCGTGGATCCGTGGAACAATTTCAGCCGCGTCTCAACGTTCTGTCTATAAATGTAAATTTTAAGTCGCGTTAACGATGACCGTCGTTGCAATGGCAAGTTCGTCGTATTGTAATTACATCTAATCGTCGATTTACACTGAAGATCGATTCCCCGAAAATCTCGTGTAAATTGATATCGTGAAACTCGTATCCACAATTCGCAAAAGAAATTCACATGTAATAAATTTGACAAATCTATGTGGAACAGTGACGATTGATTTGTTTGTGAAATAAAAGATTATGTTTTCAAAAATAAAAATTTATTCACTTAACAGGATTGCATTGTAATTCGCAAAACAAAAATTAATTCTTGCTTTATCTGACCAGACCGTGTAACGTGAAATCATGTAAATCGAGAACTCAGTGTACTCGATCATCGCATTATTTATTCAGAATTACATTCTGAGTGTTTAAAGCGTGCTCTATCTATAAACGAGCTCTACCGCTCTGTCTTACGATTAGGAAGATAAGGATAAAAGACGCATTTTTCCTTTCTTTTCGTGCCTTTTCAATCGATGTTACTATTTTTCACTTATATAGCGAATTGAAACAAATAACATCTGTTTTTAAACCATTATAACATGTACAAAAGACACTTCTTTCTTCGTTTTTTACCTATTTCCGGTTCATCCAGCAAACAGTCGAGTCACTAAATTAAATCTAAAAACTGAAAATGTCGAAACTTTACCCTCGACTTAACACATTGTTGACCGGCAATTCCATGCAGAAGCTGTCTCATGTCACCGGTTGTTATTTCGTAATTAAATATAAAAGTGAAACAATCCAAATAAACTTCAGTATACTTTATTTACATATAATGAATTGAAATATAATTTTGAATATTTTGCTTTTGCAATGTTCTATATTGCCCTGTGTTTCAAAAATTGAAGTAGCTAATGCAAGTGCAAACGCGAGTTAACTCGTGATCGGTCAACAATATGTTAATAATGATGGTGGAACAGTAATTGTAGATTACAAAAGAACAGCAACGAGATCTCAGACACAGTTACCGAAGCGTGTTTATAGACAGAGAGTGGTCATATTAATAAGGTACCAAAGATGGGTAATTCGACAGGCACTGCGTGCGCATTCATATCGCTTGTTGCTAAAGATTCTATATGCATATCCTCTGTAATCTACGTTCCGGTATAGTCATACGTTCGTTTGTAATCGCGCTTTCGATTCCTGCAGTGTCTGTCTAACCCTAGATAACTAAACCTTCGTCTAAATAGTTTAGCAACTTCCGCCACTTTTGCGAATTCAAACGCAGGAGTACACTTTTAACATCCACCAAAACTCTAAACGTTCATTTTGTACGTTTTTCTACTTTCTAATTAAAATCTAATAATATCTCTCTTAAGCTGTGCTATTTTCTTTGAAATAAATGAACGAAATATAAAAATATGCATGTCTTTAATTCGTAGCCTATGAGTCTAATAGTTAGTTACGCATTAACGTTAATTTAAGTTTAGTTATTTAGGGTTAACGGAATACCATCGAACAGGTAATCCTTATTTTGCGAAAATATAAGTACTATTTTGTCAAGAGTAGCGTTAATATAATATACACGTGTTCGTTCGCATAAATTGTTAAGAAACACTTGATCTCCTTATACGAGGCAGTCCGTGATTAACCCCTTGCCTTAGAATACTCTGTCAGACTCGTGAAGATTTTCAACAGGATTTAATCAGCATAAATATTCCTTAATCAAATTAAATATTATTCTTTTGTAATCAATGATTATACTTAACACTAAAGCTACCAGACAGGTCAAACTGACCTGCTCTTGATTTCTTCTTTTACAATCATTTACATTAAACTTACCGAGTAGTTAAATTGACTTTTTGAAATTCCTCTGTAGCAACTTCAAGAGTGCGTCTATTGAATTTGCGTATTGCCAAATCAATTTCTTTAATAATGATTTGATAACATACGGACTACAATATACGCCAATAAAAATCTCAATAAATGCACTCTCTTGTAATATGTACGGTAGATCTAGTGTTAAAAGCAAACGTAGACGTAGAATACCTAGAATTTGTCACGTTTTCCAATAAATTATCAATGACGAAGTAATCGTATCAACCAGATTTGAAACAGAAACCATAGGGCAAGGGGTTAACAATGTAGTCATCTTTTTTAAGAAAAGAATCTAAATTCTAGGATAAACGGTTTGCACGTAAAACTTTTGTTTCGAGAAAATCGACGTAATGAGTACTTGTTAAGCATGGATTACTTAAAATTGATTTTCTCGGAAACAAAATACTTCGAGAACAAATTTTATTGTATATTTTTGATACGTTTTTTTTATTTAAATACATCATTTTATATCATTAATGACATTTACTGTATCATTGATGACAGCCTACTCTTTTGCTGTTGTGTAGCTTCCAATCGGTATTCTGATGCCAGTTTTCTCAGAAAAGTGGATTTACGTGAAACGTTACAGTAATTCAGCCACTGTAATCATAAAATCCTCGTTTTCGTTTCTTATTTGTACACTACAGACCAAGAGGTTGGAATAACTCGACAGATTTCTTTGAAATTATTTATATTATAAATTTCCTCCCGATTAAAAGCTAACAATTTTTGAAACGGCTATAAGAGTTTTAAGTTTTCGATTTGTCAACGTAATATTCGTATTTGTATTGTGCAATTATTTCCACCGATTTACAGAATACCTCTAAACTGTTGACCACACTGTACTTTATACCCTATAACGTGAACTTTCTATGTTATTATATAATAGACTGTTGATCATTATACAAACTCACGTATAATCGAATTAGCATAGACCGAAGCTGAGCAGAAATTTGTATCTTAAAGAATAAAAGTATTGTTAATGTACTTATTTTATTATACTCTGCAGTCGTGTATTCCAGAAATCTATACATTATAATTACTTCGCAGAAACAGTTTTGTTTACTTTTATTTTCAAGAATAAAAGAAATATAAAAGACCGCATTATTTTTGGGACAATCCAATAATATACATGTCTAAAACTGAATCGAATTATACGAATGTTTGGAGACAAAAGCTTGCCTCTGGAATTTGAAAGATTTGCTATGAGTAACAAATTTCACATTTCCTTTTGTGGGATTAGCACCGATTCTAATTGGCACTAATCATTAATTTTAGTAGTAATTAATTACTTGGCTCTATAGTCTATTTTTTCGAAATGTATCGTAATTCAATGAATGTAAAATGAATTACAGGAATTTAGAAATATTTTTTTGCAAACATACACCATCGGAAACCACGTAATAACATTATTGCAATAAATATATTTGATATCATCTGCGTCGCCTAATTATTGAAATTTCTTTTCGGAGATTTCAATGTCAATCGCAGAAGGAAATGAATCTGAAACGTCGACACACGCCTAAAGTAATAGCAATTATTTCAAAGTAATGAGACTAACCTTATAATTAAGACACTGCAATGCACCAATACTATGAGAATAAATTTGTCCGTGATTGAACCGAAAGTCTATCACTTCGTAGGATAGAACTTTGATAAATCGCTAATGATTATCATACGGAGCTTCTTAATCAATCGTTTTCTTTTTCACACAGAATATTCCATCGAATAAATCGTAGACATATAGTAAAATTCTATAATTAATATACGTTACATAGTTATTATTAATTCCAAAGGTCTTCGTGTTATATATTTAATCGCAATATTTCAATTTCACGTTCAAATTCGTTTTTAATATTTGTACTGTTGTCGCAATAATATTTCATAATAACATTTAATCGACCCCATCTAATACGTACCTATATGAATATTAAATATCTCAAATGATTTTATAGAATTACGATGTAAACACTCGATTCGAAGTTTCGAGAGATAATTTATAAAATCGATTATTTCGGAACGCCCCGTCAATTGAGGCGCGAACGACATCAATGTTTTAGTGATTTACTTTCTGGAAAATAATCGTATGTATTAAGTTGCCACACATGAAACTCTGAGGACCATGAACTCACAATAAAGTTTCCCGTTCCGTTAGTAGAAATTTCGATCGAACTTGTGAGAATGCGCCACGAACCACGATGCTCTCGTGAAACTTTCATAATACTCCGTTGTAAAATAATAAAAAGGCAAAACGTGAAATTGATGTTATATTTATGAATGTCCATTAAGCGCGAAGCGTAAGCAATTATTTAATTGTCGACTAAGGGATTTCGAATTAGATCGACCGCAGCGTAGTGTATAGCGAGACTCTGTGTACTTATGTACCTTGTTAGGGTAGAGACATATTAGCGACACAATAGAATCGAAATTACTGTGAGACTCTCTCATTTATAACGCACCGACATGTGCACGTACAACGTAAAAATGTATTTATTTTGTACCGAATGTACTTCGCGTTGATGTATTTTTTGCTAGCGTCGTCTCAGACATTATTATAAAATTGAAAACAACGCTTCGTTTCGTGGATGTATTTTATTATGGATTCTGTAAATGTAGATTTTATAATGTTGTAATAAAATGATTTCTTTCTATACGACTGAATGCGCTGTTACTGTAATAAGCGTTACTTCAAATATACACATATATGTACGTGTGTACAGGGTGTCTCGTCTAAATGGGAATATTTCAAGATCTTCGTTATTTTCAGTCAAGGAAACTTCTTAACGCTAAAAGCATCGGCTATTTTATGGGAAACTTTACTTATCCCCTTGGCCTATAGCAACATATCAGACGCGTGATGATGACTTTAAGGAGAATTTAACAATCCTTAAATCTCATTACGACTGTTACCAATAGCAAATAACACTAACTCATGTCGGGAGGGTAACATATCGATGATAGGTACGTAGAACTTCGTCGGTAATAAAACGCAGCTTACCCACTGACAGGATAAACAGACCATAAGATGGGAATTCTTATTTGATGGTCTGAAATACCGATCGTGTAGAAACAGTGGAGTTCTTGTTAAGCCTTTTACAAATTAGGACGGTAAATTTGAGAAATATGTCCCCATCGCATGCATTTGCCGTAACCAAGTGGTGTAACACACTCGTAGTAGAAACGAAGTACACAGCTAAATATAAAATCTTGTATTATCGGTAATATCAAGCACGACACAGAAATGGCACAGGGATCCTGAGGATCAAACGAAGACAAAAATTCCCATAAGTTGTAACGTCTGTACGTATCTTAAGTCTGTGACCATATAAAATGGTAATATGATAAGCTTGCATTTTGAAATCATCAAAGTTGAAGTGAAAGTCTGAATCGTGTATTTTAAAACGCAAGTGATCTGGATATAAGACAATTACAAGAACACATTGAAAATCGTAAGCGAAAATGAATCGATTTTTGAATCAACGAACTAGCAACTTTTTCAACTTCGAGTATATTATACAATACATATTACAGATACAATGAATATCGCACATTGAAAAAATTTAAACTATAGGAATACCTTTAGTCGAAAATGAGTCTAGACTATAAAAACCAGATTTCCAAAGTGCAAAAGTTGGATTCTATCGATCAGAATAGCCAGGAAGACCAGGGGTAGCCATGTGAGTTAGCAGTGATGAGACTCCTGGGTCGAGGTTTCTTCGGGATGAAAGCTACAACCGGTGGACCAATGAGAAGGTCGGGATACCATTAGTCGAAAATGAGTCTAGACTATGGAAACCAGATTTCCAAAGTACAAAAGTTTCGATTCTGTCGACCAAAATAGTTGGTCAGTATAGTCGGCCAGAATAGTCGGCCAGAATTACTCTCTATACCTACTTTTACCTGTGTGATTGAACACTACATAGAACTATATATTATAAACACTGTATCGGCCCACACAAGGATCCACACTCGCCATCGAGCACAATATTTTATTTAAACGTTTGCACTTGACATTGTAAGAACTTTGCATTCACAAAGATAAGTTACTTCCATTTCCTGTGAAATGGCTACCAGTTTGAGTGTTTTGCAACGGATTGCGCTACGAGTCATCGTGTAGCCAATGTGTCGATAATGTAAATTGTAAATAATGTCAATTTATGTTTTTATTATAAATCGTTTACGTATACATTTTAAGATTCTTCTGTTAATATCCATTATATTCTTTTTGTAAATAGTTAGTATGATACATGCTGTCATAGAAGATGGTAGTAAAAATATTTCAACATTATAATTTATTGAACATTGAAAATCAAATATATATTGAATAAAGAAACGCCACAACATGACTGTCCTTCTCACTTCCACAAACCTTTCCTTGTACTCGTTACGTTCTTATGTTACGCAATCGACACATACGAAAATCGCTGATAACTCATTAATTACATCTCATATATGATTCAAACTGATACTGAAATATTTCTAAGAGTTCCTGCTCATTTCTTCAATCGCAAATGTTCAACAATTATACCTATTAAATGAGAAACTGAACTGATTCACTTTACATTCGTCAAAAAATTCTGGATTCTCTCAGACCATTGTCCAGAAGAATAATTAATAAATAATTAACGAGGCACAAAATCCTATCCAAAGCGATGTGAGAAAGTAGGGAAAGATCCATTTTATGATTTGACATTACAAATGTTAACGAATCGTTAGTGGGAGTCGAGTTATTAATGAATTAGCTGTTGATCCCTTTGCTTTTTCTATTTGCATGACTCATGTAGTTCCATGCTTCTACCGATAGATGGCGGCACTTCTATCTCTGTCATTGTCTTACGTCAAGAAACGCATAAGCTGTTACGGGGAAATCGGCGTGAGAGAGAGAAAGAGAGAAAAAGTACTAACGTATTCCGTAGACACGAGGATAGGTAGGCGTTAGAAATAAACGGAGGTACGAACCCGTAGGCTGTTACCAGAACTAATGAAATTTATTATGACCGGAGCTTCCTTTTTTATACAGTGGCGTCGGTGGCCATGTCGGGTACAGAGTTTGAGTGACTAAGATGCATGCATAGGTTGGGGTGTCTTTGCAGGGGTGACTAAGAGTGGTATTTGAAGGGCCCATCGGTGAATCAGCGTGTTTGGCCGTTACAAGTCTATCTTTGTTGGAACCTCCTTGGTCCTGATGCTTCGCTTGTACGTACCAGGGACTGATGACATGTTTTTGAGAAGGAGGTGGAATCCAGAACAATGTCTCTGTCCTTGTTGCACAGCTGCTCTATTTTTGTCTTACACATTACAGGGATAGGTAAAAGCTTTGAAAATGCTCTACCGCTAAATGGCGAGTTAGTCACGTTCTTATAGCCAATGTTATTATAAATCGTTTAACTATACATTTTAAAATTCCTTTGTTAATATTCGCGATATTCTTTTTGTAAATTGTTAGTAAGAAACAAGCCGTCATAAAAGTTGGTCGATAAAAATATTATATTAATAAAAATATATTATATTATAATTATATATTATATAATACAGTATAATAGGAATACTGAAAATGAACACAGAATGCTTGCACAATATCATCGGCGAAGTTCTTATCGTTTTTCGAACAATTAATTTTGATATCTGGAAAAACCAGAGCGTTGTCCCATATAAGTTTTGAAAATTATTGTCCATGAAATTGTTTCTCTTTAATTACTAATCTGTAAACTGCATACTTCGCAACTTAATTTAATTATGTACCGGAATTGCGAATATACTAAAAATTACACAAGTTAAGCAACTCTCTCCATCATCCACGAAAAACGTAGATATTGTTTAAGTACTTTCCCTGCCGATGATTGCATGCTTCACATTCAAATTAAAATATTATCGCAGCCAATTAGCCTAACATAATCCTTCACAGGAAACATTCTACTCAGGAAAATGTTAGTTGCCCAGGTCTCACCACGTGGAGGTTGCAACGAATGGAGACTCGGGGAGGTGGGTGGAAAATTCAATTCCACCGACTATTCTCTATTGAGTCTATTTTGAATTAGAATATACATTTGTAAAATAGTTACGAGGGAATTGTAAATGAACTGCAGTAACGCTAAATGAAAATTGTATACCGAATAAATGAATAATGTGTCAATGTTAAAGTGAAATTAGATTAAGATTAGACTGAAATTAGATTAAAAGTAGATTACAATTACAGCTGAAACAAATAAATGCTCCGTTTTGCTGTCAACTTTGAACCGATTTTTCAAATTCCTCCGCTAACTGACCATCGCACAGAAACGAGGGCTAGCACCGGCCCCTGCCTACTTAAATCTAACACTGATTCCAGAGAATATGCTACCTGCCTACCTATAGCTATATTTAAAAAAGAGACAAAAGACTCATTCTCACAAACACACATCATTCCACGATTGTCACTGATGCACCCGAGTGCGAAGAAACCTAACGTCTAGAGAGAACGTCCCGGGACGTTCGCTAATAACCACATTCATACTCTAGTTTATCAATTCCTGAAATCGACTGGCAATGGCTTACGATCTTTGAGAAAATATTTTACTTATCACGAGCAGTTCATTGAAATTAATATAACTGAACTGTTCTTTATGTCATTTGGTAACGTATGGACGATCAAAGTATTCTATGTTAATATTCGTACTCTACTAAGTAAGGAAATAATGAAAAGTGTGCATATATTCCATGAATAATTTATTGCAAACATGATATACAGTAACTGGAATATATACATAGAAAGAGTGTTTGTGATATTATAAAATCCAACGCATTTCCACTTCCTAACCATACACACACACAAGTGGATAATACGTCGGGCATGATACGTTAGCCATTGCTCATCGCTTACATATTTAAATAATACCAATTTCATCATGCCTATTGCTCTCACCCTCCCAAGTAGCACCTGGGCACGTGAGAGAGATCGAGCAACGAACATGGAAACAATATCCTGAAAATCCTAGCTATAAAATCGTTGTTAGGTTCTGATTTTTCTGACGGACTGTTCCTTGGTTCCCTACATAGACTGTAATTGACTCGAAATTAAGAATTTAATACTCTAACTTTAAAAATGAGAAGTGTACTAGTATATAAATGTTCTAATATTCCAAAGAAGAATAGGAGAAATTGAAATTTAATGGAAATTGAGACTCTAAGTAAAATTGCAATAAGAATGAATCTATTTTAAACTTTTAACACATTTTCAAAAATCCTCAGGTGATCCCTTTGTCGAAGCAGCTGTTTCTAATATCAGAAGAATGTATTACAAAATAGTTGCTTCGATTCGGAGATCTACCTGTCGCGAAATGTTTTCTGGTACGATATTTGCTGTGATATTCCAGCGATTAAATTAACTTTAACGCGAATAATCAATTATTTCAATCGATTGTATCTTAATCAGACTTAAAAATCGAAAGCTAAACTGAACCTATTGATACAATTAATGTACCACTAGGTTCTCAATCATATTATCTCAATATGGAATCATAAAGGTTGTATTATACTTCTATACGAAACCACAAAGTAAAGTTACGTTGCTCGTAATTCGGTAAAAAGTCAAAGCATTGCTGCTAGTATTTACAGTTAACCTTAAACGCGACGTACAAGAAAACGTCCTGTCTAACAAATAAACCAAAAATGCTACTACTCTCGGGTATGCCTCGAGAGGCATATCCGAGGTCACTACGCTCACAAAATAAAAAACTACTAAAATGGTACCACCAGTCACCGGTATTGTTACGAACCTTTCGTCCTACGATATAATCGGTGACTGGAGTGGAAAAAAAGAGCATGCGACTCACCGATCGCTGTTTGCAATCGGTACATAGCTTAGGATGAGCTGGGGACCACTGCTCTGTATGGATCTGCATAAATTTCGAATGGTCACTAGTGGTCAGTAGTGGTCACTGGTAGCCAGGGGTGAAGGTAGGATTAGACCACTGATGCCCAGAGGGGTCCAGGTAGTACCAGAATGTTCAAAGCGATCTCAGGAGTGTCTGCTGGTCTTCTCTGATCCACTCAGGTCAAAAGATCGCGGCGGACTCAGCCCTTCATTCAGTCGACACTGTTCCTTATATGGGCTAAAGTCCCTGATGTTAGTGGGGATGTTCTTGACGTCGTTAAGATCCCCGATGTTAGTGGGGATGTTCTTGACGTTTTCGCAAATACTTTTTTGTTTAATCGTTTGAATTTGATGATATTATAGGAATTTTGTACTTGTGACGATAAATTAACATCTGAGAATGTAAAAAACATGTTTACTGGATCACATTTTTATGGAGTAGTATTTCGGTTGTACCAGATGTAAAAATAAATTGTCCAAAAAGCAAGTTTTCCGTAAATCATTATATTTTATTATATGTAACAAAGTTATATACATTTTTAGCGAAGTTCCAATATTCTCAGGTTGGAATGTAGTTTGAAATTGAAATGGTCTTCATAATTAATAAAAAAAATTGTATTTCAAGTGAAAATAGCAAACATTAATGTGTGTGTAAGATTAAATTTTTCGATATTATATAATTTAACTAAAAACATTGTAATTTAAATGAATATGTAATGCATTATATTATTGAAGTACAATCTTTTCGGTCGTTTAGATAAATACATAATTAATAAAATTAGTTTCAGATAGAAATATATAAATTATTACGTTGTATGATAATTTACAGAATAAATCCATCTATAATAAGATTTATGTCCGCGAATCACTGAAAATTATGTTTTATAATATTATATTCGGTAAAAATTATTCCCATCGTTGAAACATCCCCGCCGCATCCATTTGTTGTTGCCAAGTGTTGTGTAACACACTCCACACTACTGCATAAAGATGTTCCAGTAGTATACGTCTACCATATCTCCAACAGCTGCTATTTAATTCAATCGCTTGTTATCTTATAATCTCTTTTCTTCAAAGTATTCGAAACTCTATTCTAGCTCTACAGCTTGGAGTTTTTATCAGTGAATAATGGCCTACCTGTAATGAAGATGTTATAGAAGATTGTAATTGTGAAATTCAATATTGTAAATCAAAGTTTGATCAATTCAGAATGTTATCTTGTTAAATAAAATTCTTACATGAGAATTGCGAACAAAGAAACATACCGAAGTAGAATTAAATCGCCCGTTGACCTCGTATCATCTCCTAATGATCTGCCATTATATCGAAGAATTACAAACGCATTCGTTACACGGAACATCTACAAAGACATTTATGGATTAATTAATATAACTCAAAATGTTCTTCTAATAAATAAAGAAGAACAACAAGGTAAGTAACTCTTTGTTCCTAAGAAGCTCATCATTAACATTGACAATTAAGGAAAATGTCCGAAACTTTTGGTTCAAGTCACGGAAAGACTCCATGGAATATGAGGACGTGAATAGGAATCCGTTACGAATAGAACCCTGCAAATGTTACCCATCCAAGTGTCTCGAGAATGGTTGCGGAAATCCAGAGAAAAAATGAAGGTGACAGTTTTTACTTTCTAAACGACATCCATCAAAGAAAAGTCCAATCTGAAAGAGAGAACCATCGAAGTAAAATTGACTTTGTGAGAAGAGTTGTTTGGACCCAATTCCAAAAAATCCTAGGCAGATCCTTGCACTTACGGGATTGTTAATTACCTAAGAAAGCAGCAATGGCGGCAGAATCAAAAACTCCTTGACCCACGGTACCAAGGAACCGCCAGAGACGTTTTTTTGTACACGGAATCGCTGAAAATTTGTCGGAGTAGCCGTCTGGATGCTTAACAAAGGCTGTAAGAAAGTAAGATTTAGTTAGAAATGTTGTCAATATTGAATATTGAATGCTAAGAAAAATGATGAGGCTCATCAAAAAGTGAGCGACAGATTAGTAAACAAGTATTTACTATACGCACCTCACGTTAGTTCCATTGGCCTTAGGTTTGAAAGGAAGTGCTCAGAAGCAAAGGAAACTCTTCCATTCACGTCGCTCGAACCGCCCCGACTTTCGGCGCATGGTCATTATTGGCGCTCACCGAGTTCCGAGTGTTGTGAATGGAAGAGTCCCCTTGCCTATGTGCAGCTTGAAGCTAAACGCCGATGGAGCTAACGTAAGGGGCGGAGTATAAGTAACATAACATTAAATACAGGATTGCGTGTGAAGACTTGAGACCGCCGAAGCAATGAAAGCACTGTCGAGAAAGAAATCAATCGCAAGATGTTCTCAAGCCGGTCAACAGAGAATTGAATTTTGCCTTATTCCTTTCGACGGTTTAGCAGGTCTATTCGCAGCTAGGATTGCAAACAAAAGAGAGTAAACTTTCCAAAAAAGTCCAGGCGAATACTTCTCAGATTAGATGTTTTAGCAGAAAGTGTTGGCATACGTTCTAGTTGAGCAGCTGAAGATGCATCTCAATGTATATTAAAATTATGAATTACTTCGAGTAATCGGGAATGTGCCATGACAACATTAATTTTTAAGAGTTCTCTGAAAATTGCAACAATGTAATCAATGAATTAAAAATAAGATGTAACTACGGAATAAAGTGAAAAATAGTACGATAAGAATGATTCAATTAACTTACCGAATCCGTGCATTAAAATAGTGGCGCCATCTCTGGAAAAATGTTGTAGCCGCTAACAATTTAATAACATCGCGATGCAGACACGAAATCCATAAAGATATTTTTCCAATAAGATTTTCTGTCGATTCAGATTTAAATCATTGATCATGCTATCCTTTGTTGACCATAAAACGTAGTTTTCTATCCTGATACTTTGAAATATCGATATATTAGTGCACTAGGCATGGAACAGTCAGCTGCTGAACTACACAGGCCTGCAAAGTGAAAAGTGTATGTCAAATGTCAAGAGGTTGCTGTTAGATCTTCTACTTTACAAAGAAATACAATCCAACCGTGATAGCTAAAGTCTCATTTCAAAGTGTTTAATGTAATGAGACTAAATTCTACCTCTACAATCATAAGCTGGGTATGATCCTTCACAGAGGATACTCTGTCAAAGATGATACTGACTAGCCGGATCAAAGTACTCGAGGTTGCTGAGATTATAGAACCAAAAAGGTAAGTGGAACACGGTTTTATAGGTGTAATATTAAGTTTAAGAAAAATTACGTTAAAGAAGACCTAGTCAAGAGGACCTAACCAAGTGTGATCTACTTACCCGCTTTTCCTAACCTATTAATGTTCGGAATGCTAACGATCGTAATGTATACGGATGTCCCTTACTACGTGTCCTCTTGTTTGGGATTGAAACCTAAATAAAGGCAACCATCCCTCGATGATCCATGGCATTTTCTTTCAATTGAACTACAAATGACTGAATGCATCCTACGTTACATGATGGAAGTCCTTCTTCTTTAGTCTACAGCTAAGTGTAGAAAAGGGTGGCTGTTTTCCTTCTTGATCTTAGAGGTCCCGTTAGTAATTGCAATTTTGTTTAGTGGTACCAATGTTTATCTCTAGGGAAGATGAATAAGAGGAAGGAGGATTACCCCTTGAAAGAGAGATAGCGCTACTTTGCTACACTTGTCACGATGATCGAATCTCGACAATCGATACGTGAATTATTCTAGAATGTTCTGGAAGGTTTTAATCCCTTCGCCCTAATTAGTTCACCGCATCAAATTGAATGAAAAGTTGATTTCACTATTTTGCTATGAAATAATTCTAAATGCGTGCAATTAGCAAATTATTTAAAAACGAAGTATTATATTCAATAAATTAAAAATTGTTAATTTATTAGGACGTGACGTAATACATCGCGATTTTTACACATGCGCAGAAGCCTGGGCCTTCTCCCACTCCATCGCTTCGTTACCGGTTGAAGACGCGACTGGCGTCATTCTTTTTTGGAAGACTGAAGGAGTTGGACGTGTTTTGAGCTTACGCGAAGGAATTAATCTCCATACTTCAAATTTTTTGTGACGTCTATCGGGCATCCTCCTCTTGCTGTCCCATCCTAAACTTTTCAAGCGTCATTTGGTAATATTTATATTACTTTCTCTTGTTTTAACACTTTTTCTTACACATTTTTGATTTCGTTATATATTTTTCGCGAAATTCGAGATTTAGTAATTGCGTGAAAGGATAACGACCACATGGCGTCCATCAGTTCAAATTTCCCGATTTGCTTCAATTTACAATTCAGATAAATAATTCGATTTCGGTATTAATAAGTAACTTTTTGAAGTGAATTTTATTTGGAAATGCTTTTAATTCAGGTGCTATTATTATTTTCAAAAAATTTATTTGATTTTTCCCTTGGCGTCTATCGGTCATTCTCTTTTTGCCGGTTTGTTTCAGTTCGCGAAATTCGGGAGTTCGTAATGCGTAGAAGAGTAACGGCCATTATGGCGTCCATCAGTTGAAATTTCCCGATTTGCTTCAATTTATAATTCAGTTAAATAATTCGATTTCGGTGTTAAGAACTAAATTCTTGAATCGAGTTTAACTTGGTAGTGATTTTAACTTGAGTATTATAATTATTTTAACAAAATTAATATAATTCCTGTTGTATTTTCTGTTTCAGAGATCTGATCTACATTCATTGCGGATGCAAAGCCGTTACGTAACGACGCCATTGAACACCTCAAGGAAATCTACTGACACGTATCACATTTGGGTACCATTTGGTTATTTATTTACTTATTCATTTGTTTCTTATATTATCTTCATTTTCTTCAGATATTGAAATTAAACGTATTTGCACTTCATTATATTTCAGTCGCGACATTATTTCTAATTCAATAATTTCAACTTGCAATTTTTTATTAACAATTAAATTTATCAACATTTTCGCCTGCAAGCTTTATTATTTACATTTTTCTGCATTTGACATGCTCATCGAAGCGTATATAAATAAAGTAACATTGTTAATTACAAATTTTTAGAATATCGAGCAATATTTCCGGGTAACGGTTGGTGTAATAGAAGCCAAGCATCCCTCCCCCTCAACCCCCGTCCCACTAACCGTTTTTGCAGGCATTTGAGACTTCACGGAGCGAAGTCAGTAGAGTCAGTGTTGCTACGTACCGATAGGCATGTTATGTTTCAAATATATACAGAGTATAAAAGCTTTCAGTAATTTTCCGTTTATGTTACTGGTGTAGGGCATTCGGTAGTAGAGTCAGTGTTTTTTCGCGATGTATGTCAAATTGTTTCTAGAGCATCGTGGCTCTGACTTTTTATACCTGCCGCATTAGAGTCGCATTTGTTCGAAGGAAATTATTCTCGGTCGCGATAAATATTGTTTTTTTTTAAATTTTCTTTTTTTGACAAATGGAATTGACCGTTGACGCGGAATTAGAGTCTCTGTATCGAGGAAGAGGACAACTTTTGGGTGCTGTTTCCGTTTCATTTGGGTAGGTTCCTTTTGATTTTGTTTCTATAATTATAGTTAATTATTATTTAATGTTAATTATTAACTAACTATTCGTATTGAACTATTAGTTATCAATTATTTATTTATTAATATTGTTCATTGCTTACTGTCCAATTATTTATTAATATTGTTTATTGTTTACTGTTCAATTATTTATTTATTATTTATTATTTATTGAAAATAAAAAATGAAAATTTATTACTGCTCTTTTTAATTAATTTTAACGCATGTTTTTCTTTTTTATTCTAGGTAACAGCTTATTTTAATGAAGCAGTTGACTGCCGCAGTTCGTAGGATGGGCATCTGGCGTCGTTGTTGGTGGATCAGTGTAAGTGTTATTTTACATTACCAATGAATAATTCCAGTTTTTGTAAAATTATTATTTATTTTGGATTAAGTCATAAACAGTTTCTTATTTTTCTGTGCTTTTTTCATTTTTAGTTTGCTGCTATTGATCCCCTTCGACGTCCATCGGTTTCGTGAGTACACAAAAAGAGGAACAAAACCAAATGTTCAAATCGTTTTTTTTTTTTGTTTTGTTTAATTCTTCTGGTCACTTGTGTCGTAGGACGAAAGGTCCAATTGCGACACAGGTAACTGGTTCTTTTGTCATTTTATTCTGTGAGCACAATGAACGCAAGTACGCCAAGCGTACCTGTGAGTAGTAATATTTAATTCTTAGACAGGCAGGAATCTTCTTGTACATCGTGGTTTTTAAATATCGATTGGTATTTAAATCAAAGAAAGCTGAAGTTTTTCGTGAATAATTAAATGAAAGTTGAATAACATTAAAATAGCTTTAAATAACTGTTAAATTCAAGTTTCAAATGAAATATCTGAAAATATATTGATACGTTGATCGTATAAATAAATTCAATCTAACATTTTCCCTATTTTTAATGATAATAGCTGAATAATATTTTTTCTATTAAAGTTCGTTAAATGATATGAATATATTAGAGACAAAGTGCAAGAAGATAATTCGCGACGGGTAGATCCTTGAGTCAAAGCAACAGGTTTCCCCCATTGTAGTATGTTCTAGAAAATGTGCTTTGATAAGAGGATCGCCCGAGGGTTTTTAAAGAATTCCATTATTAATCATTTGCACTCGAAAATTTTTCACTAAAAATATTCAACACTTTCTGATGAGACACAGACAACATTTTTGAAACTAATTTATTGAAAAATCACGCATAAATTGAGAAACGAAGATATTTTATTTCACTATTTTATATACTGATGCTTTTTACAGAACTTAATGTTAAATATTGAACTTTATGATTTTGCTGTATCAAATTAAATCTGACTAAGAGTCACCTGTCGAGTGCAAAGGGTTAAGCGAATTCCAGTCCGTTAAAAAACTAACAAATACTTGGTTTTTAGTTAGGCTTTTCCAGGATGCTTAATCCGTGTTCATTGCTCAAGTCCTTTCACGTGCCCAGGTGCTACTTGGGAGGGTGAGAGCAATGGGTACGATGAAACATATTATAATTAAAAATGTATGGCGACTGATGACGTTTTGTGTATCGTGCACGACGTAATTTCCACTTTGTGTGTGTGGTTAGGCAGTGGAATTGCGTCGGAATTTTGACAATAGCATTAAAATAATATTCAAAGAAGAATATTATTCAATTGGAATAATTAACAACTTGATTTCATAAATACTATATAACAATAATTTCAGAATACAATGTACAATATATATAATATAATATAATATTAACTTTATACTTACATAATGACATCAATAATAGTCAACCATAGCATATTTCAATTAAATCAGTTCGCAATGGTCACTAGCGTTATCAGTCGGTTCCAGGAAACGGTACGTACCCTTAGAGTGTGTTTGTTGGTTGACGCTCAGGTGTCGGAGGCGTCCCGGGACGTCTCTCTAGGTGTTAGGCTAATATTGCGCCTGGGTGTATGAATGAGAACTGTGGAGTGATGTGTGTTGGCGAGAATGTCTTTGCATTTTTCTTAAATATAGGGCTAGGTAGGACAGGTAGCTTACCTTTTGGTGTGTGTGCTTTAATTATAAGTAGGCAGGGGCCGGGGCTGGTTACCACCTTTTCTCTTCGGGTAGGCCCCCCTTTCGCGGTGGTGGTCAGCTACTGGAAAAACTTGTGAAGTTAATTCGAGGCTGGCCCAAACGGAGAATGTCGTTTGCTGCTAGCACCGATTTAAACTCTTCAAGTTTTAGGGTTTCTGTGGGCTAGCTTCCGCGGTCGCGGTCGCGTTCGCGATTTCGGTTAGGGCCTCGAAACGTTGCGCAATTTGCTCATTGCACGAACGGTGAACGACAACGATAGGAGTCATTGTCTGTTGACTAACGAGCAAGTGTAGGGTTTCAGATATGTGGCGGACCGCAGAAGAAAAGAAGAGGCTATATGCTGAAGAGGCCCAGACAAATGTCGTTCAAGAGGGCAACTATTAATGACGCTCCATCATGTATGCGATTGGGCGTCATTCTTGTTACTACATTGTCATTGTGCTCACTATTGTATTATCGTCTTAATATTTTTCATTTATTTATTATATGTATATATATATATATATATTAATTTTTATCTTTTATTTATTTACTCTTTATTTTATATTTATTTTTATGTATCTCTTATATTTTTTTTGCGTTTCTTTTTGCTGATTTATAATTTTTTTTTATTTGTTTCCTCGATTGGCCTTCTGCCACCTTATTTCTTATGAGGGCAGATCGCGATTTTTAATTAGTGTTGCGAACAAAATGATTACGGTTTAAGTAATTATACAATTACAGTTTGAATTTTGGTCTTGTAAGTGAAGTAGAGTTAACTTTCAATGTATATAAAATTTGGAACTACCAGTTATTACATGATTTACTGATTTTCTAAATAAAGATATAAATATGACACCATTGAACAAAACGAACAGTAAGAAGAATATATTCATGATTTCATGATATAAACGTGTACTTCGTTTATAAATTTTTGTCAAATGATTTAAATTCTAAATTTAATATTTCAATGAAGTAATTAATGTCCCAAGATTTAATCCAAATCTCAATTGCTTTTAATTCATATTTTAGATTAGTTGAAATAATACAGAATAATTTATTCAGTAACTAGAACGTACATTTCATGTACACAACTATCTCTTAATTGAATATTGTAGTGAAATAATTAATCTGCAAATATTTAAGTCCTCACAAAATTCTTTTTAATCCATGTTGTAGCTTAATTAACCAGATTTAGAATGTTGCAATTCTATACCTTGAGGTGGTCTGGTAGTCAATGTTCACTATCAAATGGTTCTACAAAATCGCACGAGATAGACTAAATCTCAATGTGGAACTTAATCTAACATAAAATAAAATTAGTATGATAGAACCGACTGCAGAATGGGAAATTTAATAGTCAAGAAGTATTCGACTCTCAAGCAATTTTGGTCTTGTATCGCGTACCGTATCGTTGAAACCAATGCGGAACCAGTACATTCAATTTAATATAGCGGAGAAAACGTATTGGCTCGTTCTCAGAGGCGCATGTTATAGCAGTTAGCGCAATACCACGGTGTACGTTGCTGCGTTCGATTACCCCGTTCTCACATGTCGCGATTTGCAGTTCCGTCCTGGAACTTGTGTACCGCGCATCGCATGAAAACGGTACCGTTTGCAAAAAGAAGACGTATTAAGTTACGTCACCTGCGACGGTATCGGCACCGAGTTTGTCCATCGCAATTAGATGGGCATCGACGTGTCGTGCTATCCGCGGAGTCTACACAGTAGAGTCTGGAACGTAGCGGCGTGCAGCCTTAGCCATTTGATGGTGTGTGAGCGTTAAATGCACGAGAACCTGCTAATGCGTTTCACGGCATGCATAGTGTTTTTCGAAGGTATTGGTTCTCTCGCGCCGATATTAAAGTAGTGTCAGTACCACTTATAGTGGAAGATGAAACACGTGGTGATACTTTGTCGCCTTAAAAAAAAAAGACAATGGTGTTGCCATGTTGTCGATTAATTGCTCGGTGAGTTTAATGTGGATTGGGTATTGCGAAACTCATTTTGTTGTTGGACATGATGAACGCTTGACGTTCGTACAAGTTGTATGTGAAATTTTCTTTGCAGTTTTGCTATGAAAGTTAAAGTAAATGGTATTAGCAATGACCACAATATTTTCTTAAATGAAAGTGTACTTTTAAATGGAACGGTCTCTAGTAGAGTCTAGTAAAGTATGATTCTTTTGGAATTGATTTTTTAAGAATTGTTCTGTATACGGTTCATCACGAGGTTACTCTAATGTATAATACATGTAATAATCATGAGAAAATTAGTTACTGGAATAAATTTTCTGTGGCTCCAAGTGTTAAGTTTCGATTACTTTTTGAGTTCAAAGTTTCCATGTGAGAGACTCCAGTTTTGAAATACCAAATTGTGGATTTCTTATATATATATATATTTTTTATACGAGTGTTTTGATTGTTGGTACATATCTTTTATATTAGTTTGTTGATTGTTGCTACATATCTTTTATATTAGTTTGTTGATTGTTGCTACATATCTTTTATATTAATTTGTTGATTGTTGCTACATATCTTTTATATTAGTTTGTTGATTGTTGCTACATATCTTTTATATTAGTTTGTTGATTGTTGCTACATATCTTTTCACTGTTCGTTTTGTTAAACATGCGATTATGTTTATTGTTGAATAGTGTTGCACTGTGTATTAAGCACGATTGATTGTAAATTGTATATTTTCCATTATTGTTGTGACTTTGAAGTGTCATGTTTTCTGTAGTGTTGCGAAATGTGAATGCCCAATTTTGTGTTGAAATTATATCCAAACCATAACAGCCTATGGCTAAAATATGGAGATTCATCATAGCCAAATTGGCTGACGATGTTAGGGTACCTTCCATCCATAATCCTCCTAATCCTTCTCCTTAGTGTTGCGTATAAAAAAATACAGGTGCCCAGTATTTTCTTTTTTTTATGGATTAATTATTATAAAATGTATTAATAATATTTTACAAGTTAATAATTATATATATTAATAAATTAGTATTGTGATCAGCGATGCACCGTTCGAGTTTTTTTTTTCATTTTCTGTAATCTGCTTTTTGTGATTGCCTCCTACCGGTTCAAGGCAGTATCAGTATTTACCACTGAAATATTGCTCGAAAGTGAATTAAATTATAAAAAAAATTAAATGATATTTACTTTTTCAAAAATGTTTCTTAATTCTTTTAGATTACAATAATCAGATTTTTGAAATAATAATAATGATGATACATTTAATTCTGCTATATTGAAAATGCTTATTAAATGAATTTGATTTATTTGACATGTATAAATATTGGTATTCAATATTTACAAGTAGATCTGGTCATTCGTTTCTAGAGTTGCGATTTTAAAAATTTTTGAACTGTACTTTTCTACTTCTAGATGCTAACTAGAAAGTAGTGAATACTTTTATAAATTTTTGAATTTTTTGCATTTATCGATGTTGATTCACTATTTTTTGTTTCATCATTTTTATGATACTTAAAAGCTAGCTCTGGAAAGGCATATAACTGTAATTTGATTCTTTATATTGATAGTTAAGTTCCTAAAACCGCTACAAATTCGTTTGTATTTTTCACGATTAAAACATTTAGTTCTCAATACAGTAAAATGCAAATACTTTAATTTAAACATCTGAAATTCCTCTGATGTTCATTATTTGATTTTTAAATAAAATATATAATGCATAATAAATTTCTCGTATTAATAATTGAACGTTAATTTAAGAAATAGTTACAAGTATGAGTTCAGAATGAAAAGTTAAATGATTTCAATATTCAAATTTATAACGAGTTGTTGAGTTTTGAATTTTAAGGATCTATTCCTCTTGATTTTTGTACTGAAATTGAATAAACCGATTGTTTAAATTTGGTTATCCATATCTGGTATATTTATGTGATACTAATTAGTTTCTTTTCAGCTATTAATCGAATAGAAAGTTTTCTGATTGTTTAGGTATTCATTTTTAGAATTAAAAATGTATCAAAGAAACTGAGCCAGTGCTGAGATGAATGTGTAATAAAAATGTAATAACGCGATGAAGAATCTGTCAAAACAGATGTGCCAATGGTAAGAAGCCAGAAATATATTTTGTATTGAATCTACAAATGGAATTCGATTCACATTAACATATATGTAATACTATTTAATTCTTTGCGTTTTTGTTTCAGGATAGGCGTTCTAATTAGGAGAGACATTCTGATAGAAATACAAGAAGGAAATTGAAGTACAACTAAAGGAGAAGACAACTATAATAAAATTGTAGGACGGAATCAATTATGGTATAAATCAAGAAGAAGAGAGATATATTGTTTAATTGTTTATTATTTTTAGGTGTCTATATTGTTTGTGTATTATTTTCAGGTGTCTATGTTGTTTGTGTATTATTTTCAAGTGTATCACCAATTCAATTCCCTTTTCAGCTAGGTATCGTCGTGGGATATCAACAGTCAACATGAATATTCAGCCTATACATGTATATATACATGTATATATTATAACACACATTAGAATGCCATGCATGGTTAGGTAGGGAGTTTATTGGGCTTTAGAAACTCAAAGGTTCATGAACAAAGTTTAGAAATTAATATAATATTGTATATTTTATGTCGTTTTGCTTCTTGTATAATGCATTGTTTCTTTCTTTCAAAGTTATACTTGTTATATAATTTTTGTCTAATTATATTATTACATTATTTATACTAATATGAGTACTAATTATATTCACATTGTTACTAATTATATTATTTTGTGTGTACCGAATTTTGTTCCCTTTCCAGCTAGGTAACTTCGTGGTAACAGCATCAACACAACGCAATACATATATAGACATGTATGAAAATACCATGGTTAGATAGGGAATTTATTGGGATTTAGAAGTTCAAAGGTTCATGAACATTTGCGAATTAACATTCAAATTTAAATCAAAACATTTAAAGTTGAATATTTATATTTATGTTAGTTATAGGTATTAGTATTTAGGATACTATCATGTAGTATTATATTAGGTACTATTATAGGTAGGTTAATATTCGGCCGGGTAGGTTTATACAAAGCAGCTCCTTCTGTAATGCATTTGATTCTCAAATGTGTTCCAGACGAAGATGCGTTATTTTTTAAATTTATTAATTTAGGGATTTTGTTGATACTTTTATTTGAATTGCGTTGGGATGGGCCGACTGAAGAACAAGAGGGTAGGGCGGGTCTCCGATCGCAGCAACCTCCTCGTGGTGAGACCTGGGTCGGTATTTTCCTTGATATAGAACATTGTATTATACAAGATTAATACTTTACTCTATATCAAGGATTATGCCGAGCAAATGGCTGTGACTCTATTTAACTCTTCGCACCTGAAGGTGAACATACTTTCCTGCCACAAATAGTTCAAATTTTTTCGAAGTGTGATATTCATTGTATCTGCAGTATGTATCGTATAATATATTCGAAGTTAAAAAAGTTACTGTTGGTTGATTCAAAAATCAATTCATTTTCGCTTACAATGTGTCCCTGTGATTGCCTTTTATCTGAACCACTTGCATGTTAAGGTGCACAATTCGGACTTTCAGTTCAACTTAGATGATTCCGAAATTCAAACTTATCATATTGTCATTTCATATGGTCACTCACTTAAGATACATACAGATGTTGCAATTTATGGGAATTATTGTCTAGGGCTTCGCGGATCCTCAGGATCCCCGTGCCATTTTTGTGTCGTGCTTGATATTACCGATAATACAAGACTTTAGATTTGACTATATACTTCATTTCTGTTATGAGTGTGTTACACAACTTGGTTACGGCAAATGCTTTCGGCGCGGATATATTTCTCAAATTTAGCGTCCTAATTTATAGAGGGCTTAACAAAAATTCCACTTTCTCTACACCATCGGTATTTCAGATTATCAGACATGAAATCCCATATGATGTTCTGTTTATCCCGTCGGTGGTTAAGCTGCGTTACCTCTAACTTCTGTTACCGACGAGGTTCTACCTACTGACTATCGATGCGTTACCCTTTCCGAGGTGGGTTAGTCCCGATAACTGATCACCATGGCGGCATGGTCTTTTTCTGCAGTTGTAATTATATATGTTATTTCATGATCGGGGTGTAAATATTTATTTCACTTATCTCTCCATTTACGCGGATCTCTTTTTAAATTATAACACTACGCGATCCGAATTTAGCGATACCAAATAAAATTTACATTTGGTTTCTGAAATATCATTATTGTAAGAACTTTCGTAATATTATCGTATCCTCTCTATGAAAATCCAGAATATTTGCAATCCATTAAAATATGAAAAGATATATTTCGTTAAATATCAATTAATTTCGTATTATATACTTTCCATGAGAATCAAGAATGTTTTCGACCTGTTAAATGTTGATTAATGACCGGTAACGAAAAATTTCGAAGCAATCTATCTCCTCTTAACATCAAAGAAAATCCCAGTAAAAATATAAAGACGCGCTGCGAACATGAGCATACCGTCTATTACCGTCTGTTATTATCTGCTCGTGCCAATCAATATTTAATTTTAATTAAATAAATCGGTATAAAATATTTTAATCATTCGTCTTCGTACATTATTATTATTCTTTTATTAAGCTATGCAATGTAAATATGTATTTCTAAAACATATACTAACTTTTCTTTCCAATATTTTCACATTTTTGTGCTAACAAACTCTAGTTGAAGAATTTTCATTAACGTAAAACAAATCCACCTAGAACGGGGATATTCCTTATAAATGGAGGGATTCTTACCATCCTTTTCTAAATATTTCTAGGAAATTTTGCAGTTTACTTTCAACACATTGATCGTCCAAGTGGCACTCATTTTAAGTTCCTTATATAATCAAATCAATTTTCCTAACGAAACAGAAATTGAGAGATGAAGAGTTTTCAAACCGGTTGCCTTCTTTATTTTCTTGCATCTCATAGATCCAAGGAAATCGATTTGTCGACGTGTCACAGAGAAAATCACAGGGGTTCAGAAATTGACACTTTTTCCGGTGTAATTTAGCCACCCTTTCATTCCGTGGAGAAATGTATATCAGCATTTTCTTTCTGGAATTGTCCTGCGGACTTTCACGTTGCGCTACATTCCCCGGACCATTATCTCGTCTCGATCAATTTGACCCGCGATTGGTTCATTTAATAGCGGTGAAACTGCTCGGTCTATCGATGATATTGCAATTTTTCGAACGTCGGTGACTTCTTGATCTTGGACAGTGCTGTCGCGGCTAATTAAGTAGCACGAACGCATTAATAATAATGTCTCGCCATATATTCCAATTATTTTGATTAACCGCTCTGCTTTTATTACAAAGTCGGAACCATATGAGCATAACAGTGATAATAATTTCGATTAATTTAAATTAATGTTAATTAATTTATTTAAAGAGAGGACCATTTGGTATTTTTAGAAGAAAATTGAAAAGTAGAAAATACATGACAAAAAGGGACTTCGTGTTTCGCGAATACTCAGCCATTCAAAGTAAATAACTATTTACAAGTAGATTTTGAATGATTATTCAAATACGTAAATCTTCAACCATTGTGTTCTACGGACGGATTCATTTTAATAAATATTTTTATTAAAATATATGATTGAATTAGTTTATATTTTCTCGTAGCATTTTACAAAACCTTCGTTACAGAACAACGAAATAAACTGTCGAGTAGAAATGACAGGTGGAGGACCGTTATTGCAACTCGCTGCAAACTTCCGTAGATAATACCTGGAATTGGTCGCGTCCTTAATACTAGAACAGCATGCGATAGAAACGAGCTGACGACATATTACGGGAATCATGGTACTTACGCTGCATTTGCTCAAAATGTTTTAGTAATTTCGGACAGTGAACCATTTATTCGTCGTCAGAACTCGCTCGATGTTACCGTAATCTTATGCAGTGACAAGCACATAAATGACTGGCCCAGTATAATAGGTGGTCTAACCTCTGTTTCTGAGTTCTCGAGAGAAAAAGCTTTCGTGAAATGCTGTTGGATTTATTAACATTAAAATGACTGAAATAACAGTGATTAATGATTAATATTATCGTTGTAATACTAGTATTCAATTAATTCAAGAGCATTTCGCGAAAAGCTTTTTCTTCGGTAAGTTAGAAATAGAAATTACACCACTACTATTTTCAGCCGCTCGTATCTGATATATTATATTGTTAAATATCATAGCTAGATATCAGGGTCGACAATTCATTAAGTTTAATGCTAATGCAAAATGTATAATGTGTTCATATTAATCATATGATAACTTCATTACCATAATTTTAAAGGAACAAAAAGGAATTTTAACAAAATACTATAGTGTGATCTAAAATGTAAAATAACATTTACGTAGCCCACAAGTATAGACAGACTTCTAGGAATGGCTTGATTTTACCAGATAGTTCAATGAATTATTTTCTATCTGAATGATTTATTAACACTGATAAAGAGAGGCTTTAATCATTGCTTAGATTTAATTTCATATTATTATCACTACTCACTTTTCTTACAATATTTTGTCTTGTATTACAAACACCTATGTAAGATATATGCTCAACGAATAATATAGGAGAAATATTACACGGTACGAAAGGAAGTGTCGTAGAAACACATGATATAATTACCTTGGAAATGATAGCGATTACATGAGTTTCGACATTACGACGATTTCAATGTCACGTAAATGCAAACGGACACCATGTATTATAATGCAACATTTGTTACTTCTTGTCGAATCACCTTGCATTAGGGATCATCAAAATCCTCTATCGCGCCTAAGATAAAGTATGGCGTGTCATTGAAAAGAATGAAGATAACCTTGAGATCTTAGAATCATTTTTACCTACAATGAAATTATTACTACTGTAATATGGTCTCTCTTGTTCTAAACAATTTTTGGTAAGAAAGTTCATTTATATTTTTAACGCTTTGCACTCGATCCTACACAGAAAAAATCATGAAAGTTGATATTCAATATTAAATTTTATATGTGGCACCGACACGCGGTATATTGGAATAAAAGAGTTTCGTGAAAATAAATAAAATGAACCGTCTATTTTGAAAATGCTCTAAGTCCAATTAGAAAAGATTAAAAAACCATTAAAGAATTAAAAGATTATGTAGAATTGTAACTGTTCTAACGATTGACTTGATTTTCGTGAAAAATGGACTTAAGCCACTTTCAAAATAAACGGCTTAAATATATAAAAATAATAAAAATAAAATAGTTGAGAACCATTGCTTTGGACAGTCGAACACCCTGAACAATAATTACATAGTATCTGCTTCGATAGTTTCCTTGTAACCAAGTCGATGAATATCAGCTATGCGAATGGAATTTCGCTAATCTTTCGAAAAAGAGAAGAACCCTGTCATCTAATTTGCCTGCGTGCAGTTTTCGCTCTCTTCAGGCGACAGATTGGACACGCAAGATCCCTATCGGAGCGTGAAAATAGATGCGATAAGTTCGAGAAAATGGGGTCAAGCTAGATCGGCGACGACGAAGCTCTTGCTTGACGATTTGTCTCGTCGGTTCGCTACGGTGAAAGCTCGAGAAATCATCGAGGGGTTAGATCGGCTTCGGCTCGGTCGGGAAGTGTCAGGTTTTGTCGAAGTTTATTTTGATGTGACGATAACGCTTTCGAACTGGAATTTATATGAATAGTATAGATATTCAGGTACAGTTCGCTTCTTTCGAGCTAATAAAAGGGAATGTTATCAACCAGCACACGCCGATGAAACTTATGTGAGACATAGTTCTCAAAAAATTATTTAACATGTAATTGTTACCGAACAACATCCATTCTGAAAAGATGAAAACATCTCTGAAAGTTGAGGGTTGAAAATATATTTTTTACATCTTTGAAACTAGGGGATATAGGAAGAAAATCTAAATTGTTCATTTTCAGACGATTAATTTAATAAGAAAATTTCTTTTCTACAGCCCCTTGTTTCAGAGATTTAAAAAAATGTACTTTCGACCCTCAACCTTAAGTGGTGTTTTCAGCTCTTCAAAGTGGATGTTGATCGATAAGAAAAAACGTTGGAAATTAGAGGTTTCATGGATAGAAGATTAGAAACACGTACTCCATTAATTGCATCCATGAAAATTGACCTAAACCTGAAGCAAATAGTATTTATAAAAATTGAAATCCGTCAAATCTAGTGTTAATTGAGTGAATTACAGTAATTCGATTTGGTTGAGGGTCACCGACGGCATTCAACGTGTTAACACATTGCGTACCGCCTATTTTTTAGAAAACTGAATTGTGCGAATGGCAATTTTCAGTGAGATCAACTTATATCACTATACATACGGAAACTCAGATATCATATTGTTAAGTAATATATTTCAAATAGATAATCAATTCGAATCAAATTTCATATTTTTTAAAATTCTGTGATAATTAGTAAAGTTGCGTAGCTAAGTGTGTTTATATAAAAACGAAATTTCTCGTTATCAGTAAGCAAAGTGTTAATATATATCATTATATGGCTAAATGGATGGCGGGAGGGCAAGGGGAGACGTCCACTCACGATGTTCGGGCAGCCTCGGTTGCATTTTCCCCACTCTGCTTTCTAACTTCTACTACCCTATTCCTCATCAGTGAGCATTCTCAGAATATTTATATATTAATACATAGTAAACAATAACATTTATACTGAATGAAAACGTCAGAGAGAAGGTAAACGGTGTTATTATATTGAATAAATATTGGTGATACAAAATACAAAACATATGTGCAGAGTATTTTCTAACGCAATGTAACCACATTTTCCTTAGAAACTGTTCGAAGTATTTCCACTTTCCTTGAATGTTATGTATATTATATAGTCTACTACAGTTATCATTGTTTTCGGTGTATCAATTACGATGTTATTAAGAATATTTAATTGATCGAGCAATGTCTAGTGCAAAGGACTATAAAAATGTTCGAAGAGTAAGTGAACGGTAAGAAGATGTTACAGAAACATATTAATGATGAAAATTTTGAATTGAATTCAATGAATCTAAATGTCGATTATTTGTCTTGAACATAAATTAAATGTTACGTATCTATTATCAATCTTTAACATTTGCAGTGAACATAGTAGTATCAAATTCTTTTGTTTTCTACTACATTATTAATGACGAAGTTGTATGTGTAACTATTTTTATTTAATATTTACTACATTATTGGCGATCTTGAGATTAACTTCCACCCTTTCTTCTTAGGGTTTAAACTGCGAATCGAACTATTGGAAGGCTATTAATCGCAAAATATTTTTGAACACCTAAACAGAAATTTGAATGTCCTTACATTTAATCCATATATTTAGTTTCTAATATTTTATCTTAATGTGACCACTCTTAAAAATGCTAGACCAAGTAACTATCTAGTCTTCATATTCGTAATTATCAGCGTTTCAATGTATTCAGTGTTGGTAATTACTACTTGGTGAAGTGAAGTTTGTATGGGTCCGGTAAGAGGCTTAAAAGAGCAATATTTCTATCTGGGTTATATGGTCAACATTCGATTAGTCAGATCTGCAATGCCTACATTAATTCAGAACAGAGTTTTCTAGTACTTTCTATAAATTGTATACTTCTTGAAAAGTCGGGAATACAGTTTTCTTGTTTCTGATATCAATACATTTCTCTTTCATAGAATCGCTCTTGATCTATGTATTTTCGTAAAGTGCGATATATGTTAGCGAGTAATAAATATAAATAAATAGCAATATAGAAAGATAAATAAATAAATAAATAAATAATATTTTACACGAGACCGTTTTAACGGTACTTACACGTGCCCAATCGTCCTTCATTTCGCAAGCGTTCGCTTGCGTTTCAAACTAATTGAATGCTAATTAATTAAGTAATTAACGAATCAAAATTGCCCAAGAATGACAGATATAATAGGAGTAAGAGAAGGTAGAAATTGTGAGAAACTTATATTCGCGTACGCGTATTTACTCGAGCAGGAGAACAATATGTGCAACCCACGTTCACGTGTGTATCTACCATCTTACTGTTTTGACTTTCCATGAGCATCGAATGCCGCGAGGAATCTCCACAGGTGTTTAAATCGGGGTCACGGTGCTGCTGTAGCCAGTAACACAGCTATCCTATGGGAACGCGTTGCATGTACGCGAACAATACGTGTATACAGGGTGTCCGATTTAAGAGGAGCTAATAAGATTTACCTTAGCAATTGTAAATCAGTTAACAGTTTATGCACATGTTCTGTTAACACACTGCGTACCGGCTAATTTTCAGAAAACTGAATTATGCGGATGGCAATTTTCACTGAGGTCAACTTATACCACTATACATAGAAAAACTCAGATATCATATTGATATGTAATATATTTTAAATAGATAATCAATTCGAATTAAATCTTATATTTTTTTTAATGTTGTGGTAATTAACGAAGTTGCATAACTAAGTGTCTTTATATAAAAACGAGATTTCTCGTTACCGGTACGCAATGTGTTAACTCGTTTTAGATCGGACTTGTATAGTTGCGGGATATTTTAATCTATCGTTTTACCGTAGGTCCTTCGTTACAATGAAATTTTAGATGTATATAATACAAATTTTAAACTATAATTGAGAAACCAAATTAATTGGTATTTTTGATAAGTGAAAAATTTCGGTTCGATAGATGATAGAAGATATATCAATATAGTCACCGGTAGTTAGTCCTTTGAGTAGTTAATATTTATCCGGTGTGTTAACTGCGTGTTAACGGTGTAATCACCCAATCAGGTTCAGTCGTTTGAATATTTGACAAACAGGTACTACATGATAATGTTCAAGTAAATATTTTTCAGTATAAATGGTATTGTTCGCCGTGTATCAGAACAGAAATGTTCAAAATGAATTCCTTTCAGTTCGTCAATTTTACAATCGTATTGAGAAAGTAATAAAACAGTATTCTAGATGTTACTCGACGGTTTTCTATTTCATTTATAACGTATCATAACACATTTACTTAATCTTGGCATCGAACATAATATCTCGTAGTTACCAAAGAATTACACCATAATAACCGTAGTATAATAAAAACACGGAAGTCTATATTCGATCTGATGAATGAAAGAATGAGTTATAAGATACAAGTAGACAATGGATGTTCACGTTACTTCCCATTTTTATAAACCCGGTAAGTGTGGATCTGAATAAAATTCCATTTCCAGTGGTAATTGTTTGGATGTCTATAAATGATCATCTAAGAATCTATTAAATACCATTGAAATGTGCATTTTACTGTTTTCTCAAAAACGTTATGAGCCATAAATGTACAGAGATCTGCAGTCTAGATATAAGAAGTGGATGAATTCCGTTACTACAGCTATATCCTAATAAATAGTGCCTATTGAGTAAGGTATCCGGCTGTACTCAATCATATTGCGGTACAAAATCGTAGATGCAAAGCATACATGTACATTTGAAATCATTACTATTTTATATTTTTTATTTTCTCCAAAAATTAGATCTGAGCTATTGTTTAACACTAAACGTACCAAGCGGGGTCAAATGACCCTTTTCAAAATTTGCTTTAAAATTGTACATTCATTGTTATTCCTTTCGTTCATTTGACTTTTTGTAAATTTTTATATCATCGGATTGTCCAATTTCTCGCTTTTCGTTTTTTTCGTAGCTTATTTTTTATAACGAAAAATTTTGTACCTACCTTACGTACCACAGGGGGTCATTTGACCCCATACGAGGTTTAGTATTTTTCAGCAATTTTCCAACTGGAACCTTAGTTCTAAATTCAGATACGCTTCCCAAATGACTCTTATCGGAGGTTCACAAGCAACACTCCCTCTAATGAGTTTTCTGTAGCCAAACGAAAAAGGAATGCAGTCGTACATTGAGAGTCGCAGAGCAAAGATCAGTTTTAGTTACATTCAATTGGACTTACGTTTCACTGCAACCCTGAATATGTCTGCACGGTCAGTGAGAGCGTTGGAAAGAATTCGACAAATAAATGAAGTGAATTCAGGTGAAGAAGATTCAATACCAGAAGATGATCAAACTGAAAGTCAAAGTGATTTTCCAGAGAATGAGGAAACACAGGCTGATAATGTGGTTGCCGATGAAACTGAGTATTTTTTGGATCTCCGTAGAGGACAGAGGCGCCGAAGATTTTTATCGGATTCTGAAAGCGATAGTGAACAGAATTTTGAAGACACTGTCACGGCTCTTGATGGAACTGTTTGGTAGCGAATCCGAGAACGGCCGGCAATCGAAAGACCATCACTTACTTTCAGAGAAGTATCAGGACCAACGGCACATGCCAAAAGGTATATTATGTCTGCTAAAGCCTCATCTGCATTTTCGGTGATAATAGATCACACCATTATTGAAAACATAAAGAAATATACAGAAGCAGAAGCTTTACGAGTTTTGAAGACTGCATGGGATTTGCCTATAAAAAAATTATATGCATTCATTGGAGTATCATATGCACGTGGCGCCTATCAGGAAAAAAATTTACCCATTTCCCACCTGTGGAATTCGAAATGGGGACCTCCCTTTTTTTTCGAAAGCAGTGAGTAGAAATACCTTCTTAGAAATTTTGAGATTTCTGCGGTTCGATGACAGAAGCCAACGAATCCAACGTTTGAGTGTGGACAAATTTGCTCTTATTTCAAACGTATGGAAGAAATTCATAGAAAATTGCCAGAGTTGTTACAAGCCAGGCGCGGATCTCAGTATTGATGAGCAATTCTTTCCAACAAAAACTAGATGCAAATTTACACAGTACATGCCAAACAAACCAGACAAATTTGGTATAAAATTTTGGCTGGTGTCTGATGTGAAAACCAAATACGTTGTAAATGGTTTGCCTTACTTAGGACGTGAGGAAATCAGACCGACGTCAATACCACTTAGCGAATTTGTTGTGATGAAATTAGTTGAACCTTTCACCAACTGTAGAAGAAGCATTACAACCGACAATTTTTTACGACTGCATCTCTAGCTGCAAAATTATTGGCGAAAAAGACAACGTTAGTGGGAACAATGCGTGCGAACAGGAGGGAATTGCCCGCATTTGCAAAAACAACAAATGATAATTTGAGACTTCTTTCAACAACGACGTACAAATCAAATGACTGTACACTAACGATTTATAAATCAAAACCAAGAAAAAAAGTAGTGATATTGAGTACTAAACATAAAACTGTAAAAATCAAGAACAATAGAAAAAAGACACCCGAAACAATCACGTACTATAATAAAACCAATTTTGGCGTCGACATAGTGGATCAAATCGCGCGAAAGTACAGCGTGAAATCCAAGTGCAATAGATGGCCTGTACAGATATTTTTCAATATCTTGGATATCGCTGAAATCAATTCGTGGATACTCTATCAGGAAACAACTGGGATAAAGCTATCAAGGCAACGTTTCCTGTTACAATTAGCAGACGAACTTGTTACAGAGTACCTCAAATTTTGTGAAGAAGAGAAGGAAAACCAACGAGGAGGAACATCAGGCAGCTTCAATGATAATTCACAATCCAGTAAAAAATGTCAAATAAGATTATGTGGAGGCAATAAAACAACACAAACTTGCTTAGTTCGCAAAAAATTTGTTTGCGGGAAATGTACGAAGGAGAATCCCATCATATGTAAAAAATGTAATTAGTTGATTGTTTTGTTTATAAAAATAAAAATGTGTGTTTAATTTTATACGAAATCAGAAAGGATGTTACAAATTATTTCCTCTGATAAATAAAGTATTTTTTAAGAAAAATCAACGTTTATTTCATAAGGGGTCAAATGACCCCCTATGGTAAGATTAGGTATAAAAAAATGTCGGTACGTTTAGTGTTAATTAACAAAACTGTTTTAACAGATCATACTTTCGATTTATTTTTTATTTAACTAACATATCCAAGTGGAATTTGTCTTCTTCATTTGGAAATTGACTTTTAAAGTCAATGTTTAGTATTTTGGACGACTTTGTTTATAATTTAGTTTAAATTTATACACGATTTATATAGGGTAATACTAAAAAGAACCAACTACTTTTAAAGACGGTGTTTTATTTTAGAAAATTACATTGTCAAAACATACCCTTAAAATGATTTTATACGATTCGAAAAACTACAATTACTATATATGTAGCTACCTAGATACTTACCTATCTAGATATCTGTGGTTACCTAGCTACCTAGCTATCTAACTACCTCACTACCTAGTTACCTGGTTATTTAGATATTTAGCTGCCTAACTCTTTAGATAACTAGATATCTAGCTACCTAGCTACCTCACAGTAGTAAAAATTATAAGTAGATATTAATAAAATCTGTTTTGTAGTTCGCTAACAAGTTGATTGTTATAAATCAGCCTTCTCTATCGTTACAACTATTAATAAGTATCTTGTACAATGATTTGTTGTACTCTAAAATTTATATTTATATTTTAAGAACTCTCCACATGAACTGCACGATTTTCTTTTATTTTAAAGTCTAGGGGAGTCAATAAAAGAACGTGCATGAAACGATGACATAGAAATACGACTGCAGAGGAAGCTACAAAATTAATTGTCAAGGATAATCGGTACACGTTTAAAGCTGATACGAGTATATTAGAATGTCTGCAGAGAATTTAAGAATGACGGGTAATGAAATTCTCGCAAAGAAACAAGATAGTGCTACACATACCCGATTCCTGAACACGCATTTTAGACATTTTTTGCTACAGGGGAGATAGGGATATCCCTGTATAACAGTATCTTCTGCGTTTCACGCGTCATTTGTCCTCATAATTAGTCACCCATCATTTTAACAGATTCTTTCTTAAAAAGGTAATCTCGATTGGTTAAGCTGTACTTATGACGATTAAAACGTTGTTGGTTAATTGATTTTTAATGAACAAAGAAAGCACACATCCTTTTTTTAAACTGAAATAAGTATAAATAAATAATAATAAATAATTACTTATTTAGAAAACAACTCCAAGGATCACCTTAAAAGACTATTTCTAGTCCAGAAAATCTGAACGCATTGCTTATCGGTGATTATTGAATTGTTCACTTTTTATTCACGCTTCAACAGCAATAGTAGTTGCAATTGTAAAGCACTGTTTAAAATAAAAGCAGACAAATATAGGTATTATAAATCTAAATGTATTAACTTGAATTCATAATTCTAATAAATGAATCTTAAATAAATCTTTCCTTTATAATTTTTCTTTAGGGGAAAGATGAGGAAAGAAATCATCGATTCTCGTGCCCCTCTGCGTTCTTTGTAACACGTTCATTTGGCGTGGGCGTTTTGATTTTATGAGAGAAACCGTTCGCTATGTCGTGCGTTCGTTAAAATATATCCTACTGCAGATTCGTTTAATTACGAACGAATATTTATTTAACGGAAATGAACTACACACTACACAAGTATCACTCTGATATATTAATTAATCTTACTAGCACGGTTTCTTGAATATTTGTTACCACTCAGTTCTTCAAATACGTGTGGAATATTCAAAAATATTATACGAAAACATTGATTTAATATATATGTCAAACGTTTCCAGAATATTCCAAACTTCTCTAACATTTACTCGCAATACACGCACACATACTTTTACGTACATTATAATACATACCACGCTTTACACTGCCGTATATTTCTTTTTCATAACCGTTAAATAATTTCGTACAGAACGTACGACCAAATGGAGGGGCGTTCAACGACCCGAAATTTCGAGGACGTGCTACGATCGTCGATCGATTCATATGCGCGAGAGTAGAGAACGAATGTCATCGATTTATAGTCATGGCTGGGGACGACGGCTAACGGAGAAACTTGATTCGGTCGGATTAGACACCTATTCGGTCGATGACCCAGCTTCGTACATGGAAGAAGAGCCTTCTGCCGCTTAATCATCGATCACCCAGAGATACAAACGATGACGCATTAGCTAAACCGATATCCGACGTGTACAACCTGTGACATTTTAAACTATACGACGAAAAACTGGCGACGAATAGGATCAAAAGGGTTTTCTACTCGAAATTGAAGTCCTCTGGATGTAGTATTGCTCACTTAAATTCTACAATTCGGGTTCCAGAAGTGGAATTTAAGACATTGTTGACTGGTCACGAGTTAACTCGTGTTTGCACTTGTATCAGATATTTCGATTTTTGAAGCTGGGACAATATGAAATATTGCAAAAGTTATATAAAAGTTATATAAAGTTATATATTGTCCAAAGTTATATAAAAGATATGTTCAAAGTTTCATTTCAATTCTTTATGTAGAAATAATGTATATTGAAGTTTATTTAGATTGTTTCGCTTTCATATTTAATTACGGAATTACAACCGGTGACATGCGATAGCTTCCGCGTAAAATCGCTGGACAACAATGTGTTAACCGAGCAGAACAAACAGGAGGAAGCTATTTGTGTAAGAAATACTGTAGTGTGCTCAGAGGGTACCATTGAATATTATTTACAATACATATAGTTCTGCGTTGATCTTCACAAAGTTGCGCTTTCCGCGTAGAGGGACAAAGATTCGTTCGTACGAGTACGATTACAAGAATGCGCAGAGTTCTCGTCGTCGCTTCTTTTTGAGGAGGATCGATCCTTCGCGTATCAATCCTCACCCTTGCAAGATCGCTAGCTTTCTCTGGGAACGTTGACAAGAAAAGCATCCTTAACACTAGAACTACCACGCAGTCAAGTTGACTCTTCAAAATTTTTCTATAGAAACCCTAAAGTGCATCTATCGAGATTTCGATTACTCAAAACTTAGTTTGCGTATAACTGAAACACTTTCTTTAAAAATTTCTTAGGGAAGGATCTATTTTTTCCCAATAATTGTAAAAAGAAAATTTAGCTCGACATTTAGACGAAAATTTAGAACTACATTTGGTAGTTCTAGTATTAAGGACCTTATACACATTGAAACTTGTGGCGAGCAAGTAGCGCTACGAGTGATGGATTTAAGTCTTCCGAAGTTTCATGATAGATGTTGCACTCGAACAAAAAGTGAAAAAGGCTGAAACCCATCGTTTGATGCGATGCATAGGGTTTCAGCGTGTATGGGGGGCTTTCCCTCATCTGTTTATCCCTCGTTGCAACTCAGCAGACCCTTGATGAGCATCGACGGTGTTGGCGCAGGACACTGCGTCTGCACAGTGTCGTCGTTAACAGCTTCATTTACAACTTTCTGGGACTTAACCTTATCTTCGGTTCAATATCCCGATATGTTGTAAATGTATTCTCAGGACTATCGTAATGTCTAGATTTTCAAATATTCATCTTCTTTAATCCTCGCCTACTATTTTACATGATTATTACGACTGAATGTTGAAGCACTTGTATTATTCTTTTGCTGAATTTTTTTCTTGCGATTGTTGCACGTGGATGTTACGGTTGAATGTTAAAACACTTATATTATTCCGTATACCATGCGGCACAAACAGCAGAAAGAAGAATACAGAGGTAGAAAACTCTCTACTTTTGTATAGGGTCTTTTCTTCTTCTTCCCTTTTTAGTATTTACATCCTGTGTCCCCATTTTGAGTTGCGTCAGTCTGGTCGCCTTAGTTGAATCACTGGGAAGAACCAAGAAGAATCGAGGTGTGTACAGAATTATTTCGATCTGACATTGAAAAGAGTACAATATTCGGAAAACATATATTCCCGCATAAAAAGTAACAGTTACCGAATTGATAAGTTTTTAAATTTATTTTTCACGGTTTCTTCAAATCTGGTGCTGCACTCGATATAATTTCTTGGGATTTGACCTTTTTTTCCGTGTCCACCTGATGATACGAAGCAACAGTTCCTTCTGTTCTGTTACTCAGTGTTTCTCTTCTTTCTATTTTCATTCTGTATCACGATTTCTTTCACAAACCAACTTATGCTTTGATCTTACTTTTTATTCAATATCTCGACATGTTGTAGATGTGTTTCAGGACTATCGTAACGTGAATATTAACTGGTTAAATGCCGTGTCGGTCACCGGTGAAGGACGCTTCTGAATTGCTTGAAAAAAGTTACAATATGCAAGATGGCTGTTGTCGACTGAAAATATTTAATAACATAAATATATTAACAATAGCGTAATGTAAAGGGTAAATTATGTAGAAAACGTTGAAAATTCTCGTGGCGGTTAACATGATAAAGCGCTTGTGTGATTCCGTACGCTAAACGGCGCCGGCGCTCTAAGGGTTAATTCTGGGATACCTGTTGCTTCATTGACTTTGCTACTACTAGCTCCGCGACGAAGGTTATTGCTATTGTTGTTATTCGTCAACGATGACGCGCTGATAGAATGCGCGACCGCACGCGAGCCTTGCCGTTTGCAAGGCGGCCATGGTATGTAGGTCAGGAAGCCGACGTTACTGACAAGTGACTCGACACACCGCTAACTTTCGTCGCACCAAATTTCCGCCTCGACCAAATCCGGCCCTACGCAAATCCTCGTATCCACTGAGGTGCCCTAGAAAAGTAGAGGAAGAGAACGTGCGCCAACAAGAATCAAGGTTTACGTGATCGGACCAATTTCTCGTTCTAATTGTACGAGCACGTACGTATGTAGGTAGGTAGGTACGCATGATAATTTACGACGTTCTATTGTCAACGAGATACGGTCCGTTTATTTTGAAAGCGATGTAGATCCATTTTTTGAAAAACTTAAGGAAACAAAGAATTCACATGTGCACATTTTAACGCGAACGTTTTGTGTATATAAAAGAAATATTTGGCATTGTGAATTAAAGTGAACAAAATGTAGGGTAACAGTTAATGATAAGTGAGAAGGGATATAATCAATTTATTTATCATTGAAATTTTAATGGTTTCGTTTGAATGGTTCAATTGGAATTTCGTTGGTAAACTGATTTGCATAATCGTTTATCTTGAAAACGGTAAAAGGGATATTTTTTGAAACAGGTAAGGAACCGAAGAATTTACATGGATACATTTTAACGTGAACGTTTTGTAGACAGAAAAGAAATATTTGATATCGTGAAATAAAATAAAAGAAATCTTAGGTAAGAGTTGGAAAAAACGGACTTACACTATTTTCAAAATAGCCGATCCAAATCCAGATGAAAATTGATCATACCATGACTGCTTTCAAAAATTTGCCACATCAATTTATAATATTTGTATTCAACGGATAGACCGTAAATCTTTATTTTGTATATTATTTTATAAGCCTACCATGTTGTAACCAAAATTCTTATTTTATTTTTATAAGTAAATTTAATTGAACTGGTAATACTGCGATTTGCTTTATAATAACTTTGTCCATAAAATTAAAATAAAACTAATTAACGCACGCAGGAACATTTGAGTCGAAATAAATCGTAAGGCAAGAGAGATAATTAGGAAAACAGAATCCACATAGAAAATAACTTTCCCTGGCAAACATTATAAAAAGAACTATACACTTCGGATATTTTATATATTTTTCCCCTATCATCCTCATTCCGCGAAATTTGGCACTCTCAAATTTCTCATAAATGCGTAAAAGTTTGCAGTCTATAGATGAATATGAATGGCATTCGGTACGAAGCATGGAATAAATGAGCAACGAGAAATATCAGAGGAGAAATGTCCTGATTACATCTTCTTCTGATTCAGCCGATAAGCCATCAGCGAAGAATGAATAAGCCTTTAAAACGCGTCTAATAAGCAAGAAGGATGGGCACGTTGATTAGCGAACCGCGACACTTTAAACCGGACCAGTCTAACCCTCAATGGCCAGGCTTCCTTGTTTGAGATAATTGTTGTTTCTGGTTCGCTCCAACAATGAAACGCGTTCTCGTACCTTCACCTCGAGCGCCGTTGATTATCGCAGCCGTGAAATTTAATAGTCCGCGAGAAAGTGTTTCGTACGTTCACGTTGCGCCACTGCGAACGATACCTTGAAAATTCTACTAATTTTAATTTTAAAGATTTGCAGATTACTTTAATGAAAATTAATATTATTTATTCTACGGAAGAAGAAGTGGAAAGCAGTTGTGCCGTTCATAATGCTTTTAATAAAGTCACACTTCCGTGAACAGAAAATTGACTCGTTTCTCCCGAATCGTTATTAGTAAAATAAATATGGTGTCCACGGTTGTCTAGAAAATTAGTACAGCAAGCGGTAATCCCTATGGATTCGAGAAACAACTGTCAGTTGCCACTTGGTTTGATACAGAAGAATTTAAAAGTTTAATAATTGATATTAAACACATCTCATCAGCGATCGTTGAACATTTCTAATGAAAAACCGTCGAGTGCAAAGGGTTAACCCATTGACCTACAATGTCGTGTCAGACTCTCGAGGAAAATTTTCAACTGAATTTAAGAAATCTACGTGTTATTTATCTTCTTTAAATATAAATTAAATATTACTTTTCTATCATCAATCGTTAACCTTTCAAGTAAACGTATGTCTTATGCTATACTGGGCATGAAAATATTTTCCTTTGCTAATAAATCATTAACGATAAAGTAACTGTATCAATCACAGTTAAGAAATAAATCATAAGGCAGTGGGTTAAATAAGTCCACCGATCGCACTTAGAGACAGAAGCGAGTCCTCTTGCCCCAGCTCGCACGGAAATTTCACTAAAATTCAAGTTACTCCTGGCGTAAGGTAGTCCCCATAATCCTCTCGATTCAACGATGTCGCATGAAAAGTTGGCCTAAATACCGCGATACCAGCATACAGGGGACTCGTAGTCAGTCAGTCGCCGAAGTCAGCCTCGTTCTCGCCGGCAACCGGCACATCGGTCGTTACTTGTCTGGAGAGGTGGTAACCGCTATTGGAGGAAAGGAGGGAAGGCGCTAGAACACCTGGACGACTTCCTTCCAGGTATCGGGCACCTCAGTCTTCAGGAGAGATCGTTTCACGTCGGTCGGTCACCTGGTCTAACGTATCTTTCAACTGAACCGCGGGCCCGAAAGGAAGACATTTTTCTTTTCTTCTACCTTCCGCGGACAGGAACAGAGACTCACTCTTCCAGTACTTCCGGTCGCTGGCGACTACTTCGGGGACGGTCGAGGACATGACGTTGTCCTCGCGGTGAAAACCTCGAGACTCTAAGAGTGTTTACGCATTGCTGGATTAGTACGCGTTTCGTAATTAAAGTTTGTGCATCGCCGAAAGTAATTGTGAACAGACTGTCCGGGGTTCCAACAGAGATCAGCCTTTTTTCGCGGAGAGATGGAGAACACCGCTGCGATACTTCTGTTGGTTGTCGCCTTAACTTTTCGAGGTTAGTCTTTCCAACCTTTTCGTTCTTTGTCTCGAGGGGATGATGATTGTGTTAGGTTTGGAAATTAATTCTGTGTCTTCTTATGGTGTTAGGTATGTTCATTTATGTTATTTATATATACGTTAGTACGTAGATGTTTCGCTGTCGTCTCGGGAGTTTCGGTTTGCGTGGATATGGTGAAATGAAATCATTGAAAGTAACGGTGGATGTTTGAAGGATGGAAGGATGTATGTATGTTTTCATTTGTTAATGAACGATGGATTTTTGTTTTTGAAAGAGACCGAATTAATTTCTGTACTTAACAGGGAGTTGATGACTCTTGACGTTTATGTGAAGTGTATGGTCTTGCGTTATTCTGCGAAGATAAGAATTCAAGTTGTTCCCTTTGATAAAGTTTGTAAGAGATTCAAGGTCGAATAAGGATCGTACTAGACTTTTACTGAAGTATGGAATTTGGTTTTATTTTGTACATAGACTATATTTGCAGTTAAAATCGGTCAACATAATAGAGAGTTAGAATAGCGGTTCAGGAATCGTAGTGTGAAAGCAGCCTTAGATTAATTTTAGTTAAAATAAAAATACGCTCAACGTTTTTATATTTATTTTTTTTTTTACAAATAAAGGTAAATAAAACTGTTTCCGATCTAAAATATATTTTCCTACATTATCTATTAATTATCTATCTGAACATTATAATTACTTTAAAAAAAGTTTTGTTTATCTTTATTTTTAAACATGAAAGAAATATTTTAAAAGCCGTATTATTTATGAAATGACCCAATATTTCAATTGTTGCTTCAATCCTAGTGAATCACTATGTTCATGAATAAATAATGACTTATACAAATTGCGTTTCACTGAAAGGATGGAGGTATTCTATGAAATGAATGATGCACAAGAAACTGTTGAAAGATTTAAAATGCCTTTAAAATTTCAAGAAAGATGCACCGTTCAATCCATTGCACCTTGAAATTCTGCGCGTTCCTTTGCACATGTCTTATTATGCCTCTTTAGTCTTTGCATAGTCAAAGTGATTAACTTTATAAAAAAAGTAAAATAAAGAAATGTCACAAAATATATATATATATAAATACAATGTATAAATACAAAGAAATGATTGAGAGTTTTATCACTAAAATTGTAGAACATTCAAAAAGTAGCTTTAATCACTATGAGCTGTAACACTAGGAGAATGAAAATCTGATAGATTAATTAGTTTTTGATTAATCTGAGATCAAAGAAAAATATCAGAAAATGTCATATCGAAATGTTCTGTCAATGATGCATTGCGTACTATACAATAGGTTTCCTTTTCCTTTGTTAGAATCATTTAAAAAGTTCTTGCTTCGTGCTGCTAATTTTATGTACATCAATCTCTTTGTAACCCTTTTTTAGAAACTGAAACATTGTTGATTATATTTGAACATAGTTTCTAGGGCACATGTGGTCCTTGCATTATAATTAACCTACCCCCCACTATTTATGTGCTACAAACTTCTATTGTACACGGCATGCAAACCTATAAATACCATGGAACAATTGACAGAATCCAGAATTATGTAGTATTTATAATAAGACAATGAGCCATTAGTTAAACATATTATATCCTGCTGTTTAAAAAAAGAGACTCGTTGTATCATACATTCCTGATGACTGTCTATCACCACTATGATTATAGATTCATGATAGCTATTGTAATTTGGTCTCCTTTGTCAAAAACAGTAAAATTCATCATGGAGTTTTATCAACTCTTCGCCAGCTTAATTGAAATTTTTTAATCTCTCCCAATTTAAAAAATCGCTGTTATTAAAGTAAAAGATATTTTGCTATTATCAACATTTTCACTTTGAAATAAATGTGAATTTATTAAGAACAGAAAATTTGTTTGCCTTCTTATAAATTGTTAATAGTAGAACAGATTTGATGAGCATAGTAAATATATTTCAGATTAAAAAAATATATTTTCTAATAATTTTAACTCACTCTGATGTCTTTTTATAAAAATCTAAATTTTTAGGATAATAGACGCACACATTTGCCATTTAAGTGCACTAAAGTGCACCAAATCATTGTTTATATGTACAAAGATATTAACCTTTTGCACTGGACAATATTTTTTATTATAAACATTCATTATTTCCTGACGAAACATCGATAATACTGTTTACAATGAACGTAAAGAAAAATCTGGTGTAACACAAGGGGCAAAACTATTTTATTTAAATGTTTCATATGTTAATGCACTGCGCAAAATTTAATACTGGATTCTTAATTTGGTCATTTCGCTCTGTACAATCAAATGACAACTGAAAGTCGCCTCTCGAGAGCAAAGGATTAATCGTTTTATAGGCTTTCCACGATTCACTTGTTGGTTCGTCCATGATTCACATCACTGCGATAAGACGCAACCGTTTAGTCAACTTGTCCACGCGTTGCACCTGCCAACGGCTACCGGTGTTAATCAGGTGCCGAGGCTAACAGTAAAAGTTAGATCGGGTGCGTCTAACAGTAAAAGAAAGCTATCGAATGCAAACCACGAAGTTATCGAGCGAATAAAAATGAGCACTTCCGACAACGCTCAGACCCACGTGGTAAATGTGTAACTGACAAAAACTCGCGAAAGATTTCTGACGAGCGGTATTCTAGCATCTGTTTTATTCGTTGAACAATCATCTGAGAAATCACCATCTTTTTCGTTTCTTCAGTTATCGAGCCACTCATTGGCCAAACCGGTTAACTCCAGTTTTCAAATTTTTTTAGACTTTATCGACCATGTGCTTGATTGGGTTTTAACACTAAACCTATCCACTTAAGAATTTGTGTTTTGCAGATATTTAAATTATTAAGGCGTTTTTGCGAAAGATTTTCAGTTAAATTTATGGATCTGTACACATACAAACATAAAGAAAGGGTTCCCTTGTTAGGCTAGGACCTCAAGAAACCTATTGTTCTAACATGATCTGCATTTTGCGTTACGTCCTATTAACTCTTTGCGCTCGGAAGTTTTTCACTAAAAATATTTTAATAGTTTCTGATAAGATGAAGACGATATTTATTGAAACTAACTCGAAGAGAAATTATACGTACATTGAGGAACAAAGTTATTTTATTTCAATATTTCTCAAATTGACGCATTATACAATGTATAATATTAAATATTAAATTTCATAGTTTTACTGCATGAAATCAGGTGGTGAGTGAGAGTCACCTTTCGAGTGCAAAGGGTTAAAAAGAAAGCGATCGTCTTGATCGTGAATCTCTCTTGCCACATGATCGAACACTTTTCTGGAAGGCGTTCATTAGATGCCATTAGAAAAGGTATCGCGGAATAGCAGATTAATCCAGCTGCATTGTATTCCCGTGTGAAAAACAATTCAGCAAAAAATGCCATTTTCCACGTTGAACGATCGCTTCTCATAGTGTAAGTTCTCAGTCTTTTTCCCACACACTTTTCTGTTACGCGGTTTTCAACCACTTCCTGAACACCGTGTTCCCAACTAATTACATTCTTCCGGTCGTATCAATCTTTCGTTTCTCTATTCCCGATCTTTCTCCGATTTACTCGTTCATTCATTTTGCAGCTCTCGAAAATATTTGCGATGCATTTCGATCAGTTTCTTTCTTATCTTTAACACTACAACTATCGAGCAGTTAAATTGATTTTTTGAAATTCCTCTATAGAAACTTTAAGCGTGCATCTATTGAGACTTATTTGATTCGTAATTCGGTCCGCGCATTGCTAAATCAATTTCTTTAATAATCCTAAGAGAAACATCTGTTGTCTTTTTAATCATTGCAAAGTGAAGAAATCAGGAATGGGTCATTTTGACATATCTGGTAGTTTTTGTGTTAAAGACACGAATCCTTTAGCATTTTCTGTGAAAGAAAGTATGAATTACTTTTCGTTGAAACTTTGCATACGCTTTTACTTTCGAAAAACGTTTACTTTTTTTTGAAAACTTGTAATGCAATCTGTTACTAACTCTTATGCTGATTAATTCTGTATTTTGATTAAAATTACGTCATATCTTGTAAGAAATTATTATATTGTAACATTTTTATTTATAGAATTAACTATTAACTACTGAAATATATAAACTATTCCAAGTTAAGCGCAACCCCAAGGAAGTTTACTTCAAATACAAGAAGTGAAGTAGAAATTATTTCGACGCTGAATGTGAACCCTTGACCTACAGTATCGTGTCAGACTGGTAACGAAAATTTTCTACTGAATTTGAGAAATCTACGTGCTATTTATTTTAACGTAGACATGGAATGAGCTTGAAAATTTGTTCTTTTTCTAAAAAGTTATTAATGATAACGTAGTAGTACCGATTATAGCTGAAGAATAAATCATAGGGCAAGGGGTTAAGTAATGTTCAAAAGTGGAATTAATCACTTTGACCAGTGAACGGTTTGCACGGATTCATCGAGTGAAAACTCCGTTGCCGTGAGCAAAACATAGGAAAATCAGTTAATCTGACCGTACCGTATGCATGCTTATCGAGGCCACCTATTTGAGTCTACGATGCAGTCGGCGCTGTGTAGTTTGTTCTTTCTTAAGGTCTTATAAAGTACAGTTGTAAATTATCAGCAAGCAATATTTAGAAAATCTATTTAACACCGATTGATGTGCCACTCAGCTGATCAATGGATTTTCATCTGTTATTAACTTTCACTTTCTCTGATGAGATTCGAATAATAACAGTAATTCGTAGCGAAACAATTGAACACGTTAATTAGAAGTTCGAACCACGCCTGAATATTCCACGCTCTACTCGTATGATACTCGGAAAGCATTGAAAAATATTACCGACGATTCTTCTTAGGAATTTCTCAGTAATTTTTACACATTTCTTAAAATTCACGGTAGAATTACGGATCAGTTAAATTGACTTCCTTTTAGTCTTCTGCAGATGTTATGACGGTGTAATTATTGAGATTTTTGTTGCTTTGTTTTTTACTTCATATTTGGTCATCCCATAAATAATACGGTGTTTTATATTTCTTTTATTTTTATAGATAAATATAAAAACTGTTTTCAATCTGAAATTCTCCTTCATTATCTATCAATTACTTATCTATACAGTATAATTACTTTAAAAACAGTTTCGTTTATCCTTATTTTTAGAAATAAAAGCAGTACAGAAATCCTCTTTATCTATGGGATCACTCAATACGTTATCGAATCAGATTATTTAGTGATTTCTCTGAGAAACGCTTATATCTTCTCGATGATTGTGAAAGAAGCAATTAAGAATAGTTCATTCTGACCTGTCTGATAGTTTTATTGTTCAGTATTTAATATGATAATAATTTTTCACTACGTGTTAGGAAGCAAACTTAATAGATAATGTCTAAATAGCATACTAAGCATGGTGAGCAACAAATTATCTGATCTGCAATATGGAAACTCAGATCGATACAGGTTATGCGACTTCTGAGTTTTAAATTTTCATACAGAATCTTTTCACTTATTCTCGATTCTTACCTTTCGATTCGAGCACCAACTGTCTCTGTTCGATCTTTCCCACTGCCAAGTCAATAATTTTACGAATATTGATGTAAACTTTGTTTTGAATTTACTTACGAAGCCCAGCAATTTTTAAGAAAATCTTTAAATGCTTAATACTTACAATAATAACATTTCAGAAAACAAAAGTACATTTTATTTAGTGTTATTAAATTCGGATCGCGTAAATTAACCCGTTGCCCTATGTTTTCTTTCAGAACTATGATCTATTTAACTAGTTTATTATTAATAATTTATTGAAAATAAGAGAAAAATTCTAGACATCTTCTACGTCTATGTTTACTTTTAACTGTAATCATTCATCATAAAAGAATAATATTTAATTTAAATTCGAATAGATTGCGTAATGTTTGTTTATTAAATCCTGTTAAAAATGTTCACTAGTCTGTCACGTTGTTATAAGGCAAGGGGTTAAGAACGCGCATAAGAACTACCTACGTAGTGTTCCAATTTACGCATAAAAAAGGGACTCGCGTGAGAAAAGTTGTTGCGTAAATTCAGGGACGACTATACTTTCTTATAAAGAGTCTCAGTTCTATAGTTATTTTTCACTAATTTTTTAACCGCGTTGTTGGGAGTTCTAGTGTTCCACTTTTCATCGATGCTCGATATTCAGAGCAGACGCAGGGTCGCGGTAAAAATGGAATTTCTTTCTCCCAATAAAAGATTAAGGGTAAAACAAGGCAGGAAGGCGATAGAAACCGTAAGGCTAGCGGCTGCGATAAAGGCGAGCAAAGAGGATCGTATCGCGCTCGTCAATTTCGGCCTTGAAAGGAAAAAATCGACGCGTTTTAATCAGTTCGGCTCAGTTTCTAATTTCCCACGATTCCGTGAAGTAACGGGAGTAAGCAAACGCTATGGCGTTCGAGGATGAAGAGGAAGTGGAAGGCAGTGCTCGACCTTCCTCTTCTCTCACCTACTTCTGCCCTGCTTATCCACTTTTCCTCTGAGATACGAGCGAATCATCGGAACCACGTGTGTGTTTCCAATGCTGCCTACAGCACAGGGCTGGCCAGAATCAGTTTTAGATAACGTTAACCGTACCGATACTTTGTATACACACCTCTATACCTACTGTAACCAGTCAAAAAGCTATATAGTTCTCAAATAAAGGTAAACAAGTTAAACGATAAATATTTTTTATTGGAAACAGACATAGGAGGAAAGACAAAAATTGGAAACCTGATTAACCAGACGATATAGGAATGCACATGAAGATAAATAAACAGAAGAGAACCCAGAATTTTAAATGAAATTTTAAAACTGGTTGCGGCACGTTTAATGTTAATTAAATCCGTAATTAAAGATGAAAGTGAAATAATCTAAATAAACTTCGATACACTGTATTTATGCATAATGAATTGAAATGAAACTTTGGACTAAACGTACCGCGAACGGTCAAATGACTGGTTTTCCAATTTCATTTAAACTCCTCCGGTTTCCTTCGCTCATTTAACAGTAAATGAATTTCCATACTGCTATTCCTATATGATTAATCTGTTTTTCAATTTTCGCCTTTCCTTCTGTTTCTGTTTCTAACAAGAAAGATTTCCCGTTTAAGTTGTTTACCTTTATTTTATATCTAGTTATTTGATTACTTACAGTAGGTATTGGTACATGCAAAATGTCGGTACAGTTAGTGTTAATATTTTGCTTTTGCAATTTCCTGTATCGCTCTGTGTTCCAAAAATTGAACTGGCTGATGAAAGTGCAAACACGAGTTAACTCGTGACCGGTTAACAATGTGTTAATATTGATTAACACTATTGGATGCGGTACAAAGCTCATAATGAACATTTTGCACGATTGAACGTTCAATTCAAATGAAAACCTAAATTCCAATTTGTTTGGAAAAGTATATTTTCCACCCCCAAGATGAACCAGTTAATTGCATTTGACGAGTACATACATAAAGCTTGAAATTATACTAGTTCTTTCAACGATGAATTCTTTATTTTTTCCGATAAACATGTAATTCTTCTTTGTCTCGCTGTGTTTTTTCATTAAAATATATTCTAAATGCATTTATTTTGCGTTCAATGAGTACTCATTTCATTTTTTGATTTGATTGCGCGCAAAACGAGAGATTTTGAAACTAAATTCCACAATCAACAGGTCAAAGACTGCTTTCACCTCTTATCATACATCCTCTATGTAAATTTCATTTGAATCAGACCTGTTACTGTACACTTGTTAGTGTATAATACACGAAATTTCGAAAGCAGCTAACTTAACTACACGCTGCTTCCTAAATAAAAATACGTCTGCCTTGATTGATTTTGAAATACCAACGTGCCAGCACCTTTCCTACCATAACCAGTCGAATAACTGGCTACAAAATAAAGGTAAACAAGTTGGATAATTAATTTTGTTTAGCGGAAATGGAACCAAAATGAAAGACAAAAATTGAAAACTAAATTAGTCGGATAACATAGGAAATGATACAAAGTTAAATGAACGAAAGAGAATGCAAGATTTTAAATTCCTTGATTAAAGCGATACGTGCGAGGAGATTGTGAATGCGATAAACTGATTATGAAAAAATAGAATTTTAAATATAGGAAGTGGTATCGCGTGCATGTTTAAGAACCACAGCTTAATGTTTATTAAAATATTGAAGAAAATAGAAATTACACATTTTAGAATTTCTAGTTTGCAAATATTTAAATTATGATAAGGCTTTGGCGAAAAATTGTAAAATAAATTTGTTTATTTCTACAGATACAACAATAATGGACTCATCAAATCTAGAAAAATATACTGTTCTAATTTGTATAAAAATTTAGACATAAGTCACTCTAATTGCTCGGTAGTTTTAGTGTTAAGCATTACAGAATTAACGTCTGAAACGTTTTGCACTCTGAGTCAACAGGACAGAATGTTTGTAGGTATATGTAGTGTTATCGATGTGTTTCAGTTTGGAAGTTTCAATGTACATGACCAGTATTGTTCATAAATATTTATAGCATACTTGGGATACACCTCTTCAGGCACAACTTTGTAAATCATTGTAAAATGTATTATCGACTTTTTCAAAACTTTAAAGTCGCGCAATGAAACTGGTGCATACGCTCGTAACGCCCACATTTGTAAATCTGTGTCAAGTACTGTAGTATATATCGTTTTCATTGGTACTTGCATAAATCTGATCAAACATGTACCAAGATACTTGCTGCTACTATTCACTTCAAGTGTTCTTTACCTTCAACGATTAATTGAAATTTTGTAATCTTTCATAACTCAATTTAAAAAATCACTGTTATTAAAGTAAAAAATAGTTGATAGCAGAACAGATTTGATGAGCATATTAAATATATTTTAGATTTAAAAGATATATTTTCTAACAATTTCAACTGTCACTTTGATGTCTTTTTATAAAAATCTAAATTTGTAGGATTATAGATGCTCACATTTGCCACTCAAGTGCATTAAAGTGCACTTTTTTATTGACAGTCGGGCTTTTAACTTCACATTCTTAAAATTACGTTCGACATTTTCAAGTGACATTTTCTTTTCTTGTAGCATTTTAACAACTGAAAAAATTCATGAAACTTCTACAAATTGAAAAGTCTAAACTAAATTCTTGACGAAAAGTTGCTCATAATTTTTATCAAGTAAAATGTTAAAGAATTCATATTTTTCATCGATAGAAATGAGGTTCTTAAGCATTTATTAGAAGAAATTCATTGGCTGTTATTTTCGATATACATAAGACATTGTGTTATAAAGATCTGATCACATTTTCTAATTTTTTTCCTATCTGTATTTGTCATCATAGATTTGTTGTGTTAGATTATTATACTCAGTTTATTGATTATATCTGCCTTCTAATTATACAGTGAATTATGTCTACTTTAATATTCCTCTCTTGTATAAGCCTTAATGAAGACGCTGTTCTAATGTGAAGTGTTATCATCTTTATTATCGCAAATCTTTATTGACGAAGAGATAATTCCGTATACAATACGCGTACGTTCCCTCCGAAAATAGAAAACAGCTTTTGTATGTTGAATAATGCAAATGGAATGAAATATGATGCAAACGGTTAGGTATATGAGTTCATACCATTAAACAGTCATATTATTTAATATCTTGTTAGATATGAGTATTTTCATAGATACGCATCTATAGAATGTGGTATGAAATTTGTATATTCTAAAATTATCTAAAGAGATGTTATTTATTTCTCAAATATTATATTTTTCGATTTTTTTATGTAAAATAGATTTCTATCCCGATAATACAGAATTGTTCAACCATTAAATTTTCAACGAATTGAGAAATGGCAGCTGTTATTTTATATTAAGTCGAGGAATTTTTGTTTTTTCTTTTTAATTTCGGATGGTTTTGTACAGAAAAATAAACAAGAAAAAGCCTAAGATCTTTAATTGTAAACAAATTTTTGTTTTAATTGTGTTTGATACTAAACGACAGACACTGAAGTTCATATAAAACTAATAGTCTAGAAATAATCTACGCAATACAACAAAATTATTTACTTCACCAAAAAGCGTAAATATTATGCAACTTGTATCTTCGATATTTAAAAAGAAAACAACAACACCAGAATACATTGCTAAGAAATATACTATTTAGTGTTATGCAGTGTTATGCTCATAGTGGAGATTTCAAACAGAATTTAACAAGCATAAATGTTATTCGATTCCTTCGAATTCAAGTTAATACTGAAACTACCGAACGATCAAATTACCTCATACATATTTAATTGTGCAAATTACAAAAATGTATTTATTCAGATTTCGTTTGATTTATACTTTAGAATGAATGAACAAAATTTCTCAGAAAAGTTATTCTTCTGTTATCGATTATTATACTTTGGATTAAAGATTGAATATGCCTACAGTTTTCTTCTTTTTCTTAATACATTATGAATGGCAAAGTAGTTGTATCGATCATAGCTAAGAAGTAAATTGTAGAGCAAAGAATTGAACTAATCAACGGTAAAATACGGGAACTTAACACTAAAACGACCGAGCAGTTAAATTGACTTTTCGAAATTTCTTTATAGAAACTCCAAGAGTACATCTGTTGAGACTTGAATGGATTTATAATTCAGTCAGCGTGGTGCTAAATCAATTTCTCTAATAACTTCGCAGAGAAACATCTGTCATCTTGTCAATTACGAAAAGAAGAAATCAGGAATGGTTCATTTTGACACGTCTGGTAGTTTTAGTGTCAATACCTGCTTGATTATCTAATAGAAATTCTATTATATTCTCGTAGCCATTCTAAACAGCCAAATTCAAAGAAATTTCAATAGCTAATCTAATAGTGATTAATTAAAAATAGTTTAAGATGAAAAACATAATTACCTTAATCTTAGCTTTTCTTTCACTCAGTGTTTTCAACCTTCATGCACATCCCGATTTTGCAGTTGTCGAACCGGTCTCCTTAACCATAATCGAAATCCTTTATTTCGCAATTAATCTCTGGCTGTTTATTAAATTAGCGGATTTCATCTCGATCGTCGCTGCCCGCGTCGGATCGATGATCTGCGGTAGCTAAGCAAGGTGGCCAGGCGAGCAAGATAAGCAGAAGAGAAACGCCACGAGGCCGTAACGGAAACGATAATGCAAGCAGCTCGCATCCTGCGGCCGTCGCGCAATCACCTAGGAAGTCATTGGCTATGCGTCGTGTGCCAACAACCCGAAACGTGTGTCCGAGTGGAAATAAAGTCCGGTAAAACCATGGCAGATCCCCGGAACAACCGATTCTAAATATTCCGAGATACGCATATTTTAAACAACTTTTTGCAATTTCTGCAATACTTGACGGTTTTATTAACCAGTCATCTATGGAATTTAGTTAAAAAAATGTCTCGTTTTGCACGCACTAAAATGAAAAAATGAAGTGTGTATTCGTCAAACGCAAGACGAATGTACCTAGGGTATATATTAATGAAAAAACACAGCGAAACAAAGAATTACATGTTTATCTGAGAAAATAAAGAATTCATCATTGAAAGAACTAATATTTCAAGCTTTATTTCTTTGCCGTTTAAATTCTATTTTTCCTATTCTCAGTGGTTCGGTTCGAATTAATTTTTGACTTTTGTCAATTCATTGTATACCTAAGAACTTTGTCTCAGTTTTAAGAAAGTTATACACAGGATCAGGTATAAAATAACTTGAATAACAATTAAAAACCTTTATCGGTTGCTTTTAATGTAAATTAATTAATTGGCGTACAGAATTAACTAAAATAATTGTAATTTAAAAATTTTTAAACTATAGCGGGCCACAATTATCGTTGGACCTGCTGTGAGAAAATCATTAAAAATCGATAATTGGTTAAAATCGGTTACCGCGAGGATCTGTTGAGGTTTTACCTAAAATCCGAGTTGAAATTTCACTCGTTTCCTTTATATAACTTCCGACAGTTTTTCTTCTCTTCAGTCTCGGTTGCTCTTCTTCCTTTGGCAGTTATCCAGCAACAGTTACCGGCAAACGGAAGGATCGTCGTTCATCAACGGTCGTTTGTATTTCGTGCACCTCTTGCTCGTAATAACCGATGCGAAATGAAAGTTACTTACGATTACTCACATGAAAGTGGCGAATGTTAGGTACAGCGGCGAGTTCCGTGATCTATGCGATAGAAACTCAGTCTGCATAAATAAGTTTGCAGAGAATTCCACCTGGAGATTATTTCAGCCGTTCTTTTGAAAGCGGCGTGAGTCCATTTTTGGTAGGAACAATTAATGGTAGTTTCAGTGCGATATAGACATGACATTGCATTGTACATTTTGTGCAAACGTGTCTTCGACTTCGAAGAGAAAGCGAAGCAGAAGGCGTTAGAATAAATAAGTGCAAAAGGAATGTAATAAAGTAATAAGATCGAAGGAACGATTTTCCGATTTTCTTCAGATGTCAGTTTAGTACAGAGTTACGTTCGTAAATTGTCGTATTTGATACACGAAAATCGTATATTAGTAAGTAAAATAAATTTTCATTTAATACGTTATTCATTTAATACGTTTCTGTAATATTTTAAATATTTTCACACGTTTCACGCGCAGCAATTTCTTCAGAGATATTTTATTGGGTCATTCCATAAATAACGCGGTTTTTCGTATTTCTTTTATTTTTAAAAACAAAGATAAATAAAACTGCTTTCAATCTGAAACATTATAACCACTTTCAAGTGTCGTGCATCTTTATTTTTGAAAATAAAAGGAACATACAAAACCGTATTATTTATGAGGTAACTCAATAGATCTCAATTCTTAGAAAATTAACTTGTTCCCGAAAGTAGTACAGTAACTTCGCGTAAGTAATTATATCTCGAAAACAGAAAACGTTTCGCTCATGTACGGGGTGTTGATAAACATTCCGATTCAACTTCAGCAGCATGCAGTAATCGTCAAAGGATACAAGACAGTCTTAATAAACTTGGATTCAAGATCCATTAATATCACAGTTACAAGATATGTTTGTTAATGAGACATTAGCTCCACGCTATACTTTTAATGTGTCCCCCGTTTATTTCAACACACACCTCGACGCGCTTCCTCGTAAAAGCTCGTACATGTTGAAAGGTTCCCGACATTCCGCTTATCTTCTGACAGTAGTTTTCGATTCGCCGTATCAAATCACCTAAGGAAATAACTGGTTTACCGTACACTCTTCTTTTTAAGCGTCCTCGCAGATAACTCCAACACCTTACACGAAACTTAGCTTTTAAACGTTGCTTCACATTTTCAACAGAACGAGCATCACGTTTATCGCGCATAAATAACATTCGTACTTTTATTTTTGCAATATTCCCCAACATTTCGGATAATTTAGGTTCCAGGAAATGAAAATATGTTGCCCTTGTTAATTTATTTGCAAGAATAACAGGTTTTAATATATGATTCAGTTAAATACGCGATAGAGTGTTTTATACCGTTACAGACATACAGTAGAAAGCGTCTAGCAACTCTGGAACTAATTGTTTTCAATTCCGTTTGTATTAACATTTTTGTTCCTTACTTTGGAATGGACGTACATTTACACCGCAGCTTTATTAAAATTTCGATTTAACGAATCGTTTACATTGTTAATTAAAGAATTCATTAAAGTAAATGTTCTTCGTGGCCACTTAAAAACCGTGATCTCTTTGTCGTCTGACGTTAGCTCATCGTGTACGAAATATTGAATAAAACGTGTTAATTATTTCCGGTTCTATAATTAAATAAAGAGAGACTGATTATTTCTTCTTCATGCTTCTATAGTAATCCATATAACGTTAATTAAAAGGTAATTAATTGATCATGGAACTATTGAAAAAGATTATGGAACATGATTTGCCGAATGGTATTTAACATTAAAGTTCGGTAACTGTAATATTAAGAAACTACTGAAGTTCTAGGTGAAATGAGATTCCTGAACTTTAGAAATACATTCAAATTTTTCAAAATTCTGAATTTATGTTTTAAATTTTGTAAATTTTGTTTTGCAATCTTTTAAACATGTAAGAACAACGTATTTTTTGTTTAAACTTTCTTTCGCTATCTCTTACCGTTTTCAAGATAATCAAGGGAAAAGAAACATTTGCATTCTTTCAGGGAGTGGTTTTATACTTACACACAAAGTTCTATAATTTTTTAAATTTCCGGGTTCGATACCTTTCTTTGTTATTGTCTCGGTCATAGTTGTAGTTTCACTGTATTTGAATATAACTTCACGCTAATCTCACAAGCAAATATTTCCTTTCGAAAACCAGCGTGTAAGTACCATCGGCACTGTGGAAAACGAATGCAGTAATGAATCGATTTAAATGGCTCCATTTAATTTTAGCTTCATTATCCAGCTTGCGTTATGGCATCGCAATGCGTGACTTGTAGTGCAGCGTTGACGGTCGTTTCTGATCGCGGGAAGGCGAGTCGGCGAAACAAAGGCAAGGGAAAAGAAGGAAAAGAAGAAATAACAGTCGAGAGTTGAATGCGTGACGCAGGTCACGAGACTTTGCCGGTCATTGAAATCATCGGCTCGAGGAACTGGCGACGCCCGATGAGGCAACGTCCCGCTTCGCAACGGTTCCAACCTAACAAATGTGTTTCGCGCGTGATGATGTAGTTGCGTGTCACTCAAGCACCGTGACGTGCTCGCGCGAATTGCCAACCGGGCAATAGAAATGTTGCATTGTTCGTGTAAATTAGCCGCGGACCGATTGAACGGAGTTCACGCGAGATAGGAGATAATTGAACCACAATTTACCCGAGCGCAATTTTCATAATCCGTTACAGAAAGGAACTGCGTGTTCATTAGCTAACCGCGGATGTATCTCGTAAATCCATGGCAATTTCACAATATGCGAAACAATCAAATTCAATAAAATACGTGACGATTATTATGATATCGCGATTAAGTAGTTTCGGACACGATCCGACGTTTTATAAAAGAAACGAGGGTAAAGCTGTCGATGTACTGCGTTCGCAATGATCTTGATGATTTTAACACATTGCGTACTGATAACGAGATATCTAGTTTTTATACGAAGACTCTTAGTCATATAACTTTGCTAATTACCACAGCATTTAAAGAGATATTAAATTTGATTAGAACTAATTGTCCATTTAAAATCTATTACATAACAATATATTTGAGTTTTTTTTATAGACAGTGATATAAGTGAATCTCACTGAAAATCCGCACAATTCAATTCTCTGATAATTAGTCGATACGCAGTGTGTTAACATATGTTCTTAGGGACAGGATTCTCAACAACTTTTTCCTCTATATACTGACCATGGAAGATTCCAGTTTTCGAGGTAATCGCGAGAAACTTTGCTACCACTAGAGTGTTTTTGCGCTTATGAATGCAGAATTTAATGTAGTAGTACCATAGTTTTTCGCGAATATCTCGAAAACTAAAGCCTTCCGTAGGCAACAGCGTATAAAGGAAAAAGTTGTTCGAAATCGTCTCCCCAACGACATATTTCAAAATTATCAAAATCAGAGCGGACGCAGTACATCGACAGTTTTACCGGAAAGAGATTCGACGTTGACTATTTAGAAATTTGCCTCCGAAAATGAACCTTTTACACTCGGAAGCTTTGTGCGGAGTGTGGAGTTTTTGTAGTCATTTTTACGCGTGTTTCTTTGTTTTTCTTGCCTCCCAGCCTTTAGTTCTTCGTATTTCTGCTTCTAACCTGTTTACCTTCCTCGTTTCTTTTACGGTTTTTCCACATCCGCATCTTTTCATGACTTTCTCTGTACCTTTCCTTGTACTCCACATTCTTTCCCACCGTTTCGCTTGAACCTGATTAACGTGGATCTATCTTATACTCGTTTTCCGTGTCTCTACCTGCCGTTTCTTTTCTGTTACAAAAGGTGTAGAGTATGAAGGAGTCAGGAGTGCTCTTAAATTTTTAAAAAATTATCAGCCATGCATTGCTATGCCAGAAATGTCTGAGAATTTTTTCACGATTGTTACGTACCATTAACCCTTTGCATTCAGAAGCTTTTCACTAGAAACATTCGACACTTTCCGATGAGACATAGATGACACTATTTGAAACGAGCTAATGACAAAACATACGTAAATTATGAAACAAAGCTATTTTATATAAATATTTCACATACTGATGCATTAAACAAAACTTAATATTATATATAATACTTTGTAATTTTGTTATATCAAATCAAATGGTGACTGAGAGTTACCTTTCGAGTGAAAAGGATTAAATAGAGAAAATGAGACAAACACTGATAATTCGCATTTACGTTATAACTATTCTTGTGGTTGAGACAGACGGTTGAAAATTGGTATACAATGTTTTCTATTGTTAAGCTACCGAAGAAAACTTTCTCGAGAAAAATCGGTCTAAGGGCACTGTTGACCCACTTGTCTTGCTACACCCTTTACAAATTCAATGCCAGCAGAGGAAAAAATCATTCCTAATGGAAACTTTATAGAAAACTCATAATTAGAGCCTCTAATTTTACGCAAATTCAAATTTTTAAAAACAGAATTAAAACACAATTAATGCCAAAAATAGTTTTCCATAAGAAATATTCTAAGAAGCAGCGTACTATGGATATTTTACATATTTTTCCTCACAAATGAGTAAACAATTTGCACTCTGCTTATTACAGTATTTTTAGCCTGCGGAAAGTCCCAAAAAATTGTCCAAACAGTTCATTTGTATATTACTGGAGTTTGATTTCATTGCAGGCTGCAACGGTTCCGGGTGTGGTTATCCTGGCGCACCTGCACACAGCATCGTCCGGTTCACTGTACCAGGTACCCAGGATGTGATAGATGAAGAGGACGCTCTTCTGAAGGACAGGATGCTGTCCGTAGACACCGTGGCCACGTATTACTGCGAGCGTGGCTTTGAACTACTCGGGCCAGCGCGAAGACAGTGTCAGGCAGACGGCTCCTGGTTACCAGAAGGTGTACCGTTTTGCGGTGAGTTTGCAAATCCTTCTCTTTCGGCGTATCACGAGAGATTCTAGTCCGACGGTAGTAAAAAACAATGGAATTTCAATGCGTCGTTTGCGTTTGAATTATGATGACTCAGAAATTTGAAATGCATATTGTCTGTCGAGCCATCGAACAGTCCCGCTTCTTGCCTTTATGGTATTTTTTCTAGAGATACGCGTCAATATGGGTTCGAGACTAACTGTTTTTGTTAAACGCGCAATAATAATAAAACGATTCAATGAAATAATTTCATATTATATTTCGTTCATTTTCTGTATTTTCCTACGTGAAATTGTATGGCATTCGACGTGTTAACCTTTTGCACTCGTAACACACTTTAAAAGATCATAAAAATTAAATCTTATTATAATAATAAATCAAATGAATATAGAACGTTGAATTCCACCGCTGGAAATTCCTTTAATTCATTCCCCCAAAAATAAATACAAGTTTCATATTATATTTCTTTCATTTTCTGTATTTTCCTACGTGAAATCGTATGGCATTCGACGTGTTAACCTTTTGCACTCGTAACACACTTTGGAAGATCATAAAAATTAAATCTTGTTATAATAATAAATCAAATGAATATAGGACGTTGAATTCTACCGCTGGAAATTCCTTTAATTCATTTTCCCAAAAATAAATACAAGTTTACAACCGACAACATTGAAAGTCAATCGAGTGCAAACGGTTAAAACTGGTAGTTTGAGTTTCGCTCCCATCTTTTAGAACATCCTGTGTACACGGGATCTTGGAATTAGGAACTCATTTCCTTTTGCAGTCGAATCAATGATCGAGGAATATTCGTAAAAACGCGAGAGCGGTCTGCGCAAAAGACGCCGAGCAGATTACGTTCGTTGACAAAAAACTCCGTGGAGGAGTCATCGAGGTAAATACGCTCGCGGATGTGGGTTTAAGAGAAAGTTCGAGCGTTCTGAGGAAACGTGCTCGCGCTTCCGGTCACGCCTCTACGAAACACTTTGCGAATTCATATATAGTAATATAGTAATTCCGAGAAATAGTCGTAGTTGATTCATCGTAGTCAGGCTACGTAAATTTACGAGTCTTCGGACTTTCGGAACAGGATCGATGAAAGTCAACGCCACAGTGGAAAACCTGGTCTTTTTTGTTAATTACCTTATCCGACTAAAATTATCCAAAACAAGATAGAAAATTTTACCTCGGTTTGTTCGGTCATTTTTGCAGTGGTAAGACGAAGGTGGTACATTGGAAAGTTTGGGTTTACAACTTGTAAATTGCAAGTCTGATTTCATATTGGAGATAAAATGTAAATCTTATTATATATTTCAAAAGATTTGAAGTTTCTCAAGGTTCATAGTATCATACGAACTAATATAATGATAAATTTGTGGAACGTTTGATAATTTCGATTGATTACAATTATGTGAATCTGAAAATACAATGATTATTTTCTACGTCTTCGTCGGTAGCCTTGAAAAACGTGTTGTACGTTTAATCCGTTGATTGAAGATGACAAGTTAACCTTTGCACTCGATGTACTTCACGTAGTGTCGAAGTTTGGCGCCGCGTTCGAAATATTCTCAGGCGCACTAACAATATACTGCACCAAAGGTCAAACTTTGAATTTACAGTTAAACTTTATTCGCATGTGATTTCATGTTCAGTCATCGATTCGACCGATAAAATACAGAAATTTACAATCCACCACGGAAAAGTGTCGAAAGGTTAATTAATACCAAAGGTGCAATCAAAAAATGATTAAATTTATGTTTCTTCAGTCAGAATCTAATTTATCGCGATATAATTCGTCTGAAATATATATCGTTCGCCGTTGACTGTTATTTATTTTCGACTCTATCTATGTCATTCAATTTCTTTCCTCGGCAGTAAAGCATTTTTTTAATGCCCGGCACATAAAATGGTTTTATTATAATCGTTTCATTTCTCGGATCGAATACTTTTGTCTCGGTTGAATACTCAACAATTTTCGGTGGCAAGTGACCTGATTCCGAGTGTCCTTGACCGAAGAGAAGACAGTGTATAAAAGCGGCGAGGATAGTGGGGGTAGAACACCGTTAACTCTGAACCTGCTGCTACCTTCTAAGAACGCCCGCGGCCTTCCGTCACTCGCATTCCTGGGATTGGTTCACTCTTTCGTTCTTGTCTGTCCAGGTCAGATTTCTTTAATGAAAAAAGAAAAAGGAAACTCATAATCTGGACCAATACCGAGAGATCGTTTCTTGGGTTGATGGACATATTTGGGCGTTTTTTGGAGCAAATAGAAATATCACTGGACTCATTGTTCTTTCAGAAATCATATTTTTAAAATGATGGTATAAATAAGTTTATAAAAAGATGAGAGTTAGTGAGCAACCAATGGTAATTGTATAATAGATGAAGTCGATAAAAATATTTGAAAGATATTTTTATTTCTCCTTTTTATTTCATACAAAAAGAAACGTTGAAACTTTTGCATTTGTACAATGTGTAAACTATTATTTGACCTTTAGATTATTTTTGAAGATTTCCTATTTTTTCGTAAAACAATATTTTTAATTGAGTTTCTTAAGTAGGAATAATATTTTAAAAACAAAATGAGATCGAGTGTAATAATGTATGTATAATTAAAGTGTATGCTGTAATTGGGAAAAAGTGGGAAAGAAAGAATAGAATTGATAGAACAATACCGTATACTTTTATTTTAATCTTGTCTCTAAATTTTGAGTATAGTATTAAATTTCGAGTAATTTTCTAAAATGGAAAATTCAAAAATAATTTTTTATCATTTCTGTAGTACTTTTTCAAAAAGACGGAAGCAGTTATAAAAATTGTAGATTCTTAGTAAATATGAAAATGATTTACAAAACTATACATTTAGAGTAACCGTAATTTTATTCCTACAATGAACAACAAAATAATTATTGAAAATCACATTTCTTCAGGAAATGTGAATAGTTCGTGTGAGAATATGCTTTAAACACGAAACCGTATGAAAAAATACAAGAAATTAACTAAAAATTATTCGATGACATTATATTTAAAAAATCTTAATAAAAATTGGAAATGACATTATTTCGATCCACAAAACTTAAGTCGTTATTCTCGAAAAGTGCATCGAAGGGTGACTGCCCGCGATCATTTTGTCGCGTTGCCTTTTCGTCGTCGTAAATCAGCAGCCGAATAGGTTTACCATTTCTCGCAATTTTACCACTTGCGCACCTATGCGTGAACTTGACTTTTCGAAGGTAAACTTGTTAGACGCTCGGGGCCAGGTGTACGCGTAATCAAGCCTGTACCGTCATTTTAATGGGAAATAACGAGCTGCTTCGAGTCACTCGGAGCTAATTCGAGTAATTTTATTGGAATGTGATTTTTACAGGCCAGAGCATACAATTTTTTCGTTCTAGACCGAGAAATCATTTTCGTTTTTATTTAACGCGAATTTCTTGTATAATAATATCAAACAGTAAACACAAAATCCAACGACGTACTTAATTTTTAGTTTCATAACATCTGAAGTACCAAAACAATCTATATTTATTGATTTATATGTTCCTCTAAAAGTTATTCAAATTTCTGGAAGAGAATCTTTTTAATTTATGGCGAGTTTTAGTTAATTTAATGATTAGCAATAGATCATGATTAAATTTATTCATTTACCAATTACTCTTTTCAATGAATTATTCAATATCGCAGCTCTCCACTTTTGTCATCGAAGTTCTCGTTGAAAGACACAGAACTCATGTTATTTCAGTTCTTCTTGGTAATAATTTAGAGTACTATAAAATCGTCTCAAGATACTAGGAACAAATTCATTGCTCAAAATGGATCACATTCTTACATTCCAAGTAGTGAATAAACTTTGTTGAAAAATCGTGAAAAAATAGAAAAGAAGTAATTAGCAGTGACTCACACTTTCCTGCGCATTCTTGTCGAATAACGGTTACACTCCAGTTCATACATAAATCATCGACAATTTATATCAGTGAATATAGTGGATGAATTAGCTTTATGAAACTTAAAAGCAACAAAATTCGCGAATATATTCATTAATTCGTTGTAATCTAACGAAAATATAAATTTTAATGAGCGTAATAAAGAGTTTGAAGTATCAGTTTTATTGGTGTGTTCGCTTCGTTTATAAATATTTGGTCGAATGTATTATGATAGTCACGTCACGAGTTATTTGAGTAATCATTTTAGTCTAGATCTCATTGTTGTGTAGTATAGTTTACTTTCCTAATAGAAATTCTCTGTTTCGTGGTGCCAGTAACCTTGGTACTTACTATTTAAATAATTAATACGTTTATGCAGCATTAAATTATGTTTCTGGGTCTTGTTCTATAGAATTCTTCAATTGTAAATACTTGTGTGCAGATTTTGGTGGAAAAATTAGAGTTATTCATGATTTTCAATATTTGTTGTGCTTTTATTCAAATTGAATAATAATTTTTACTTTCTCTTTAAAATTTGGTTTCTTAAAAACTGAAAATTATAGAGAGAAATGGTTTTCAGATTATCATTTATCATATAAAAGAACAATTTATTAAATGCAATATTTATTAAATTAAAATGAAAATTAAATCTACTTTGGTGATTTTTCTTCTTTCTCTGTGTATGCTTTTATTCTTCATTGCATTTGACGTTATTTTCTCGGCATTATGTTCGAGATTGGTGCATTGAAAAATGTCTCGTAATGTAATACTCGAAAATAATTTTGAAAGTGCGAGTATATTTCTGTAAGCTTTAAACGGCGATACACGACAGTCAGAAAGTAACGAAGTTGTGCATATTAGGCAGCTGAGTTTCTAGTTAGCAAGTAAGATGAAGTTTTCGCATTACGCTCTATAATTTTCCCGACAACTTTCACTTATTCCCCCTGAATTTTTTCATTCGTAAACGTTTTAATGATCATGGCCAGACCTTCGCGTGGTACAAAATAAAAGTTACTTAAACGCAGTCATCTTTCACTCACGTTGATCGATTTCTTTTCCTTGGCTGGACTCCAAAGTAGCATTAACTTCGATCATGGGTTGTAAAAGTAGCATTTAGTATCTACTTTCTGTTGTGGTATCACCCACTTTAAATAACAGGCAAGGCAATTAACGTTAACTTTGATCGTTACACAGAATTATTATAGAAATTAGCATTTTGACGATTTATTTTATTAACTATTTATACGATAAGTATATGTGGTTGTATATATGATTTGTGTGCCTATTATTTTATATATTAACATAATAATTAATTATTAATTCATATTCCGGAAATTATACGATCCTTTTAGTATTATATAATATTTAGTATTACACATATATTACAAAAAAGCAACTGTTAGTATTATTGTCACATGAAACTAATGTTTTCTTTACTTTCTATTATACATTCTAATTTCAATATTTATTACAGTAATAAGTATATTTTCTGACCACAAGAACCTACTATTTGATATATATTTTAATTTATTTGCATTGTGCAACGCATAAATTTTCAAGAAATCATAAACACGTTACTCAAGAAAATGTGTAACACAAACTAAATAGATGGTTACTAACAATGGCACCTTCTCAACCAGCACACACCAATTTCGATGAAACTTATGTCGTTACCGGTCAAGAATGTGTTAAATTTATATAAGGAATGATGTCACTCGAATTCGGGAGACCTTGCGGTTAAAGTGTTAAATTGTTTGTCTCAAAATGAACAAATTAGATTTCTTTTCTGAATGATTTTCTGTCTCTCGTTTTGGCAAACTTTCTAAATCAAGTGTCCCATATTAGGCGCCGTTCCCTCATCACTTACCGTAAACTGCTTATAACTCGCGAGCTACGGGTTAGACACGTCCGCCTTAGACCTTAGACAACCGAAGTTACAATAACCGTTTTTTTTGTGGGACAGTCCATGCGTAATGAGGCCGACATTGTTATTCAAGAGACGTAGTAGAAGCAGGAAATGTCGAGTCGGATTGGATCGAGAATTTATCTCAGATTCGAGTCAGGTTGTCGAAAGTATCTCGTAATTTTCGAAAATATCAGGTTACTCGAACATTTTTTAGAAGAATTAACACTAAAGTTACCAGTCAGAATTACCCGTTCCTGATTTAGGGATACGCAAACTGAATTTTAAATCAGTTAAAGTCTCAGTAGATGTTCTTAAAGTTTCTATAGAGGAATTTCAAAAAGTCAGTTTAACTGCTCGGTTGTTTTAATGTTAAATCAGTGAAGATTTACTCGGATAAGGATATATTAGGTTGTCTCACAAGTATTTGTCGCGGTTTGCTCGCAATATTTAGTTTGACAGATTCTGGAAAGCTAGCATTACGAGGCTTCCACAAAAATGAAAGAAGTTAATATGTCAAAATGGATTTTGTAAAATTTAATGACTTGGCATGAAATGTAACATATTGTGCCTTTCATTATGTTTTAACACGAAATGCAAAATAACTGACTTCAGTTTGTTTGATTCGCAACTGTTGACATCTTAAAAGCATTGAATATTCGAAATGATCGTGAAAATAAATAGTTTCACTTGAATACTACAATGAATGTCTGAAGAAACTGAAAATAATCTATCAATTTTTATAGGGATTACGTATCAATCGGATTAAATGCTCGGTAGTTCTAGTGTTAATAAAACAAAAGAAGGTTTTGGAACAACCTAATGCATTCAACAAAACTGCGTTAATTAAAAGTTGGAATCTCCATACACCAAGATCAGTGATTAATTTTTGCTCGTTTATTAAAGAAATAGAATATCTTTCTAATTTTATCAGTGTGAGAAACTACTAGAAGTTCTTGGCATAGCTGTTTTTTGCGTGGAAATTATTCAAAGGGTTGAGATGATTTTATGAAATTTTTATGAGATAAACTTATTCATTATTTATTACTTGCGTTCTTACAGTTAGCTTCCGTAAAATGACTTTGAATCCAACAGTAAATCACAGTATAAACAGCATTCATGTCTGAGAAATATTTGCAAATATACCTTGATAATAACTGGCTGCTAAGTAAAAAGACAATGAACTTGGCGAAAGTTGATAAATCAATAATACAAAAATCAACAACTTTTGGAAGAAGTTTTTTCCCATAATAAAAGAATCGGAAATGTGAATTCGATTAAGCAAATATCTTCAAAACGAAAATCATCTACCTGTAGAAGTTACAGAGACTTACACAGCAAATTATATGAAATGTTGATAAAATTATAATGAAAGAATTGTTTATACAATCTCACAGATTGTATAAACATCTGAGAAATGTATGCATGTTCAAAGTGAAATAATTGTTTGCGTTTGACTTTTATGTGATATAATGATAATCGACCTTGTCAAACGTCTGAAACCCCTTTCTAAAATAAAACGAAATTAATCCCATCGATGACAACATGGAGTGAAATAGTTCGATCGAGGGAGATGAAGCCTTCACTGATAGTTCATCGAAAGGTAACTGTAAATAAAGACGTGGCCACGTGTGAGGCTGGCTTGTGGGAATGCGTGTATAGTATAAGCTAACTCCACGGAACTCGGTATGTAGGTTTAGGTCGAGAACGCAGCGATTATCTGTGTTCCTCTAACTACAACTGTATAGACCACCGATCAACCTCTCTTACGTGCATGGTCAACTGTTTAAAAAGAATCTCTTTGAATACCGTCAGAACTAGTTCTTTTTCTACACAAATGAAAGCTATCAATCAACCTATTAACTGTGGAATTTAACTTGAAACATCTCTCGTTTTGCGCGCAATAAAATGAAGAAATGAAGCGTGCAAACGAACGCAAGCCGAATGCATGTAAGATATATTTTAACTCTTTGCACTCGAAGCTGTTTCTCACTGACATTACCAGCACCTCGAAGTAGAAGTTTAATAGAAAAAGCTTTTTAACATATAAATAAATAATACGCGTATGAAAAGAAAAGTCATAGATGTATTTTACTGTTTTCTATCGATTATAGGTATAAATGTTATAGTATATTTAATAACAAAATTTTACAATTTTTAATGACAAATTTTAAATGGCTCTGCAACGGAACTCTCGAGTGCAAAGGGTTAATGAAACAACTAATGCAAAATAAAGAAGAATTACGTGTTTATGCGAGAAAATGAAGAATTAGTATCGTTGCAAGCTTTAAGATGACGTGTGTACACGTTAAACGCAGTTCACTGGTTAAATGATAACTGTTGCACTCTTATATATAAGTACTCATTCTTAGATATTATAGTCGTTCATTCCTTAACCTGTTTGCATCATACAAATAAAAAAGATTGTAACTACTGAGAATTTCTATCTTTCGTTTCTGAGAAAATTTGAAGAATATTATTTAATAACGAGTTATATAAATTACGAAAATACGCATATACATATCAGTAATTTGTGTTTTCTGACAAATTATCCGCATTTAACACTTACTCCATTCAATCATCTTCCCATCGTTGTATCCGACACCTCTACATCATTTTTATTCAGGAAAAATTCTATTAACATTTTGGTTAATTAGTAATTTCCTGATCTGTTCATCGTAGCATTAGCTTCTATATTCTAATACGATCGCACACGATAAACTTTCAATAGTAGAAAACAATATGTATACATTCTGCTACCCAGTAGAAACAATTATTAACACGTTGACACGTGGTCCAAATGTCTTGTAAACAATCACAAAAAGAAAACCGATGTTAAATTAAAATTTTTACTAATACCAATAACTAAATAATAAAATAATTTAAGAACTGTAATACCAAACCATTAATAACTAATTCTAACATCATTTACCGTTGTTATGATACAATAAGTAATTATATGAAACCCTCTAAATGGCAGTCAACGTGCTAGATTACGTTCAGGCATTTAATTTGAAAATTTAAGAACCTATTTTTTTCTGTTACTGGCGTGAATTGAATCATTCGGATCATCTATTTTAACATCTTATATAAAAACGGCATGCAAACCATTCGTGCTATTTCAGCGTTTAATAACTTCATTAATAAACTTGGATTAATAACTTTCTAAATTAATGCTGGATAACCATCATTACACTTGCTATGTGTATAACACAAGTTATCCCATCATTTCATCAGCGTTTCACGAGCAATCCCCGTGATTCCTTCGTGAATGACGAGTGATCACACTACGGATAACAGACAGTCACAGTGATCGACAGGGGCTAATCAATGTAGAAACGGTCTACTGACATCGAGGCAGAGTGCCAGTTAGCGCCGATAAAATTCTCACGTTACGGTACAGCAAAACTACCGCAAGATCGACGCAACTTGTTTCGCGAATGTGCAACAGCGACACGGCGTATACAAAAGTTTACGCATCTGCGTGCCGAACGGCTGTTCAACTGTGTGACGTGACTCTTTCGCGACCTTCTTTTTATTTAATGGGAACGGCAATGAGCCGCTAACATTTTCCCAGAACCTTCAGCGGAACGCTCTCGAATGACTGCGAATAACACCTTATAGATGATCATTAGACTACGGTTCCTTATAAAAATTCACATGATCGTAGAGGTTATTGTAAAAGACAGAGTTAACGGACAATCTTTTTTCTAACGCTTTTAACTTGTTAACTGTGGAGTTTAGTTTGAGAAATCTCTGGTTTTCTGAGCAAATAAAAAATTGTGAAATGTGTATTCGTCGAACGTAGGACGAATGTACCTAGGTTATACTTGAATGAAAAACCAAAGCGAAACAAAGAAGAATTACACGTTTATGTGAAAAAATAACGAATTGATCGTTCACTAAATTAGCATCATTTCGAACTTTAAGATGACGTCTATACTCGTCAAGATTAGCGAGGGATTTTTTTTAAATAAAACTTTTACTAACGCATTCGTGAGATTTTTCTGATTAAAACAAGACCAAACATGGCATACCTTAAGTCATAATTCACTAGACGAAAATAGATTATTATAATTTATTAAATAAGTAAATATATTCCAAAATATATCGTGCTTGGTCTCGTTTGAATCAGGAAAACCTTACAATTCAATTGGTAAGAGTTTCAATTAGTACAAATGAAAAATAAAAGAGTTTAACATTGTATTAATATTTCCTCATTTATCTGTTTGTTTTGATCGTTTCGGTCGTCTCGCTCTTTCGTCCGCGTTGCCCTTCTGTAGAAAGGACAACCAGGAGCTCGGCTCGGATCTTATCTCAACTTCGAATCAACACTACTGCACGATTAACACGTTAGATGCTATAGCGGTCACCGGTTATCTCAACCAAATCAAATTACTATAATTCGTTCGATTAAACGATGATTATTTGAAAACTTTTCTATATTATAAGTGATACCACCTAATGCAGTGACAGTTAACGAGATAAACCTGTAATAATAATAACGTAATTCAAGTACATAGGTTGATAGTACATTATTTTCATTTTGTATATTTTTCTCGACAGAATCATGCGGCACTCAACGTGTTAATGCCCGGCAGTCTCGATTGTCGGGTACTAATCGTGCGAATATTTTTGAACATTTCTGATATGTAACATTTACCTTGTACAAATATATGAATATTATTATAAACTTGACATAGATCGATAGTACTTAAATAAACTCTCTTAGTGAAAAGAGAAATATACAATTTAATAGACAATTTAAGCCAGACAAAATGATAGCATATTTAAAAATCAAGATATATATTTCATATATCATAACTACATGTTTCATACAAGAAAAGTATACATATTTCTTTTCACAATATGTAGAAATACAGAATTACACATTGTTAATAATGTTTAGAATCTTCTTCGACATCTATGACTTCCACTATGCATTTAGATCAGAGGTGGCCAAACTGTGGCGCATGCGCCAAACGTGGCACATTGGATGATTACAAGTGGCGCGTTACATCCCTGCGCCGACTTATTCTATTTAAGTGCTTCAATAAATGTGTGCCTTTTGAACTTGCGTAAATTAATTAATTTAATTGAGAGATTGAATTATTCCTTTTCCTCCCCTAAGCGAAGAAGATCCTACCGCTATCCCTATTATCCTACCCCAATTGTGAACCTAACACATTGTACGTCGGCTAAATTTCAGCTACTAAAGACGCCATCGTCGGTAATTATATTGATAGGTTTTTAAACATCAATCAAACCGAAATTTATAACTTACGAAAAAGAATAAGGAATTTATAATTTTACTTTCGATTTGTGTTATACATATCTAAAATGTTGCATCAACACGTTGAATGCTGCACAATTTCATAGTACAAAGTACTCGAAATGGAAAAAATATAATATTAAATCATTTGATTGAATTGCATTGTTAATAATTGCAGGTTCACCTAGCTGAATGTCACCACATTAGCTGGCACTATTTATAATATAGAAATGTTTTCAAATAATCATGGTTTAATTGAGTGAATTACCGTAATTCGATTCGGTTGGGGCTCACCGGTGACCCCCATGATATTCAATGTGTTAACGAAGGATTAGTAATTAAACGATAGACTAAAAATCTCGGACTATCGCGGGGCCGGGGCGCAATGTACTAAGAATTTCTACAAGGCGCTTGAGTTGTATGGCACATACAACGTCTGTGAACAAAATTGGCGTATGGTATGTAAAAAATTGGCCACCCCTGATGCAGACAGACCTACCGAGCAACGCTCCTGTCCCCTATAATGTCATGAGTGGCAGGTTCGCCGGTACGGACGGTACACATAAAATAGTTCTGCATAATATCATCCATCTCTTTCAGTTACAGCGGAAGAAAAAAATGTTTCTGTCGCGTAACTTGAATAGGGTCGGCTGGATACCTTGTATAATTTGCAGAAAACGTGCACGAAGAGTTCATGTGACTAGGGTTTGCACATCGCGAGCACGTGTCAGGAGTACCGCAATTTGGGCGGGGCAACTTCAACTGCATAAACAACTAGGAATGCAATGGAAACAAAGAAACTAATTCGTGTCCCTCATCGTTCGCCTAGCTGTTTGCTTCTTAGTATGGTGCACGAATGCCAGACAAAAGAATGTTACAATCTGCTTTCGAATTTTAACGAAGCATAGTTGAGTGTGCATGTCTAGAGGTTTTCGTTGTAGTTTCTTCATTAAGTTTCTTCGGTTTTCGTTATAGTTTTCTAGGGTTCTCGTTACAAATTCTTTAAAAGCTGCTTTTTATAAAAAGACAGTATGCGACGTAAATAACATTTATATGGAATTTTGTTTTTTAATCCCTTGCACTAATTTGACGAGTCTCACTCGCGATCAGGATTTTGGATCGAAAATGTATGTTACCAGAGAGATTCGGGGTCACAACGCGAGTGATATATACGTCGTTGTAACCATGGCCTAGATTTTGCACGGCTAAATCATACTCCAAGGGGTTAATTATTACTCTAGATGCCAGAAATTAAGTATAAAAGCAAATTGAACATTGATGTACATATAGGAAATTGGACTACGTTAAGAATTTCAGTCGACATAGTAGCATCCAATAGTTTACCTAGAAATGTAAAAAAATGTATTGTTTATTAACAAAGACAAAAGAGGACTTCCTACAATTTTCTATTTTTAGAAAGTCATAAATTACTTTTGAATTATTGCATTGTTATTTTCATTTTTCACTTTGAAGAAGTGAAACCACCCCACGGAACAAATGCAAATTTTTCTTTCCCTTGGATTATCTTGGGAACGGTAAGAGATAACGAAAAAAAAGTATCAACAAAAATAGTCAAAATTTTTCGAAAAGGATTAATAATGGGGGTGATTTAAAAAATTTGAACTTTTTGGCAAATTGTTTTGTATTCGATATAAGTATAATTTATTAAGAACCCAACACAAGGCATATCATCGATGCATAGAAATTTATCTTCTGCAGAATTTGTGGACAGATTAACATTATTTCTTTATTCTCTGTTATAGTTCTAAATGTTGCCGGAGGCAAAGCACCGATGCAGTCTAGCAGTTCGGAAGGTGGAATTCCGCAACGAGCAGTGGACGGAAGTAGCAGTCAGGTTTACACACCGCAAACTTGCACCCTGACCAGGCCAGAGCACAGGCCATGGTGGTACGTGAATTTACTCGAGCCATACATGGTGCAACTTGTTCGATTAGATTTTGGGAAGCCATGTTGCGGTGAGTAAGACCAAATGTACTTATCATTTTTAAATTTTCCTTCGCGATAAAAAACCATTAAATCAATCGCAACGTGTATCCTATCAGCCGTATATTTATTACAGTTCCTCTTCAATTGAGAATTTTTTATATTCTTTTCATTTTTAATTAAAACTAAACGTACCCGCACTCTGTGTATACAATATCATAAGAACTAACATAACATATGATTTCAGACATTTCATTAAATCTACATTATATCACTCGACTATAAATTTTAATGATGAAAAACTTTCAAGTAATACAGTTAAATTTTGTATATTAATCAATAAATATGTCTTACGATAAGTGTTTTCTAGCCAAATGGAAAATAATTAAAGCGTCTGATCGTAACAAAAATAATAAAATAATTTCAAAACTAATAAAAATAACATCGACAATAAATCTTATTCATATTAGAAAGAAATTAAATAGCTTACTTTTTATTAAAATAGTTCTCTAATGTTTTTAAATGTATCTTAACCATAATCGTTTAGTTAATGTGGTTACTTTAAAGATTTTAATAAACAATCTGGAGCTACTTGCATTTTCAATTTTTACAATCAAGATTTACAACGAAAAATTTGAAAAGTTTCTAAACATGTGAAAGATTTTCATTGTAAATACTCATCATTTTCCAGTGAAATATACATGATACTTTTTCGAATTAACTTACAAAGAAATCACATATAAATTAAGAAACAAAGCTATTTTATTTCAACATTTCACACATTGATATATTATACGAAATTTAATATTAAATATCACATCTTTTAATTTTGCTGTGTCAAATCAGGTGGTTATTGAATCAATGCTTCGCGTACATACTTTATCTCACGCACTTTTGAAAACTTGGTAATACAAGGACACTTTCTATGGGAAAAGTCGGCCGTTGGGATTAAATGCCGACGACCGAAACGCAGAAAACTATGGCGTCTCTTCAGCGAGCCGTAAAATACGGTCGTAAATTCGCCCATCCTGAGCATTGTTGGGACGCGAGAAATATTTAGAAACTTTCCAGAACGAAAGTGAGAGTCTTTTCACTTTTGATCGCTGAATAATGATGCATCGCTTTGCACTCCTGCATACTCTTATCAATCACTGTCATTCACATGTAACATCTTAAGTTTCCTATTTACAATCTCGTTGAAAATAACGTCTAATGCAATAAACCTATAGTACCTGTCATACATAAATCTACAGTTACTTCCTTAACTTCAATAATTACACTTGAGTAATTGTCACGTACCAATTAAGCCGTCAAGTTCGTGTTGCCAGTTCATGTAATGGTTTCTAGATTTGCTCTTTCGCAATCTATGAAATCGCAGAAACAATTTTCTCGTAATATTGCAAGTAACTCATTAAGTAATTTTCATATACTTGGATTAATCCACACATGCAAATATTATAAGATTAGATAGTAATAATTGAATAGACGATTATGTCTTCTTTGAAATATTAATGTAACTAATAACAATAATTAATGAATCTATTTACTTACGCGCAGTATAAAGAACCCGATGAAAAACCAAAATACCGAATGCATAATAGAACAGAGTACATTAATAAACATTTTACGGATTTTTATATATTTATGGAAAATTTGTAAGTGCAAAATTGCACGTAATTCTCACAATACGAAAAAATATATAAATTATTCAAATCATAGTATTTCTGTTAGTATTTTCTTGAAAAAAAAACTTATTCGAAACTTCATTCAAAACGTTTTCATGAAAATAGAGAAACTTACATTTGAAACAAGTAACGTATGGTTCTAAAAGTAATTGTGTTTATAGATTAAAATTGGACACCCAGTATATCAAAGCCATAAAATGTGACAGACAAATTCTCGTACATACGAGAACGAATAACTGTAAAGTGTCTCTGAACCGTCTCATAAGAATATTCATCAAAGCTTTTACGGTCTCGACAATTTGTTCAGAATTTCACGATTCCCGCAATTCTGTCGCGGTGTCTTGAATAGATTTGCTCGGGAAAACAGCTGATCAAACAAGGATAAAACTTTCACCGTTAAACGAAACGTCCGATAATAATGACGGACGTTCACGTTTAGGCGGAAATCAAGAGTGAGAGTACTCTGTTGCTCGTGGAAAGGAAAATAATTTGCCATCCTTTTGCGAATCGTAGCATGAAAAATAGCTTGAAGGAAAAATTCGTAACTACTTCAAATTCCATTTTAAAATATTAAAGTTCCACGTTTGATTCGATTAAAATCGAGAAGTGTACACTGCGCTGGGTAAAATATCACTTGAAACAGAAAACAATTAACTCTATTCTGAATATTGAAATATTAACACTAAAACGACCGAACAAAGGAAATTGACGCACTTCAGAATGTTAATTTTACAAGTATTTAAACTATGAAGTCGTTTTTGCGAAAGATTTTCAATTAAATTCATGCATTTGCACAGATACAAGACTGGAAGACCTTTCGAATCTCAAGAAACGTAGTGTTCTAATTTTTATAGGAAATTGGAACTGAGTCTTTGTAATTGCTCGGTAGTTTTAGTGTTAATAATGTATTTCTGTAAAACGTGTTTTCAATGGTATTTCAAAATATTTGTATAATTCAAGTTTGCTCAGGAATTAACAACGTAATTAATTAAAATGTGGGATAAACGATGACTATTTTGAACAATGTATTTTGTTATATGCGAATAATTGTTAAACCAAATATAAATTTATCACGTCATTATGCATTATGATTTCTGATAATATTTATAATATTTATTATTTCGTTTCATTTCCCTGCAGTTTTATTTAACATTTAAAACATCATTTAACTGTAACTATGTCGCATCGAATACTTTAAGTAGTATTCGATGCACTTTCTCTCTATGCTTTACCCAACCGACGTCGCGATAGTTGATTGGAAAGTAAAATGAGTCAGAAAAATGCATTTTCGAGTCTTCGGCCAGGACTACACGTGTTACACGACGTCTGAAGTAAGAACAGTGTATTTCAATGCAACAGGGTGTAATCACCAACGATTTCACTTTTTCCTTATTTTTAACACATTGCGTACCGGCTAATTTTCAGAAAACTGAATTGTGCGGATGGCGATTTTCACTGAGGTTAACTTATATCACTATACATAGAAAAACTCAGATATCATATTGTTATGTAATATACTTTAAATAGATAATCAATTCGAATCAAATTTTATATTTCTTTCAATGCTGTGGTAATTAGCGAAGTTGCATAGCTAAGTGTCTTTATACAAAAACGAGATTTCTCGTTACCAGTACGCAATGTGTTAATATTCCGCACAAAGCGGCAAGCCATCGAAGCCGCACAACATCCATTTTCGTACCAAACTGATTCTTACTGAATATGGCGTGTAGCGTGCAGCGTGTAAAACGTTCATAAAACGCCTATCCAGTTAAGATTCTAGTTCAGCCGAAAAAAAACGCGATGTGTAAGACGCCACGTGTGAAACGTACGTGCGGCTCTGGCCTGATACTTCGAGTTTTATATTTTCTGTTTTGTTCTAAGAAATAGGTTGTAAAGTGCAATGAAACTTTTATTCGGTACTTTTATAAGAAACTTTCACCTTTTTAAAAATGGGAAAAGTTTTAGTTAAGTAGAACAATTATTTTGCTTTTTCTCGAGTTTTCATTTCATGAACTCGCATTTAAATTATTCCATATATTCGTATGCAATAATTGAATGTAAACTAAATATGAGCAATTTTAATTAATCTCAATTTCTTCAATCCATTAATGCAATGTTCCTCAACCAAATCGAATTACTGCAATTCAATCAATTAAACGACGATTACTTAAAATTATTTCTATATTATAAATAATACTACCTAATATGGCTGTGTTCGGCTAGATGAATGTGCAATAATAATAACGCAATTCAATCAAATGATTTAATATTATATTTTTTCCACTTTGTATATTTTGCTCTATCAAATCGTGCTGCATTCAACGTGTTAATTCGATCAACACTGAAAAAAGTACTGACGAATGTATTATTAGAAGGAACAAATAAAAGTACCAATACCTTGATGGTAACATGTCTGTTGCGAGGTTGAAGTTACCCAAACTCATCTAAGAAAATTAACTCTTAACCCTTTCGTCTCGAATGGTACACGTAAGCACGACGAACATTTTCAATTGCCGGAAAGCTAGGAGACGCCTTAAAGATAATGGAAAATTGTGCACAGAAAAAGGGTTCCGAAGTTAGCGAATAACCGTTCCATTTTGTAACATTTCGGTTTAGAAAAAATATAAACAAAGTAGGTTACAGCCATATGCCTAGGAAAAATCAGAAATTTTCACTTATCGCATTACGTGTACTGGTAACGAGAAATCTCGTTTTTAATAAAAGCACTTAACTATGCAACTTCGCTAATTACCAGAGCATTTGAAGAAATATTCAATTTGATTCGAATTGATTATCTATTTGAAATATATTACATAACAATATATCTGAATTTTCCTATGTATAATGATGTGAATCGATCTCACTAAAAATAGACAGTCGCAATTCAGTTTTCCAAAAATTAACCGGTATGCAAAGTGTTAATAGTTATCAACAAAAAAATTCCTAAAGTTTACCTATGTTTGGGACGTCTTTAGGTGATGTTTTTCTCCTTAACCGTTTGAGTGTTGAATACTCCAAGCCGAAACGTGTCGTGCGGACGAAATATTCTTTTGCTTAGCTTGCCATCTGAATATCAATGAATTATATTAATTTTTGCAGAGCGTAATTAGATGTGATTAAGATGTAATTGTAATTCCTCAGTTTTGCGAAATTGAATAAGAATAAGGAACGTGTACATTAACACTGAAACTACCAAGCAGTCAAATTCACCGTTTGAAATTTTTCTGTAGAAACTGTAAGAGTGCGTCTACCGAGATTTCTATTAATTTACAATTATCATCGCGTGTTGCTAAACCAATTTCTTTGGTAATTTCTCCGAGATATGTTATATTTTCAATTATTGCAAAAAGAAGACACCAAGAACCGGTCATTTTGACCTGTCCAGTAGTTCTAGTGTTAATGTCATAAACTTATAACTGTCATCAGGCGTGAGATAAAAGCAATGATTTTCGCTAGACGCATGTATGAATCGCTCAAAAGCCAAAGCGATTAAGTCCAGAAAAGACAGATTGAGGAAATTAACGTTTTTACTTCTGAAATTAGTACACAACATATTCAGAAGCTATACAAAAAAGGACGAATTTTGTAACCTAGAAAACCCGAAGAAACGAGTAAACCCTTTAACACTATTGCTATCGAAAGTGTAAAAACACACCTTTGGAATTTTTGAATTAAAATTATTTTCCGAGTAACGATTATAAAATCAATTATAGGAAATGTCCAAAATTCAATTGAGGACAAATGATTACCTAATAAATAATAATTTTAACGCATTGTCGACCGGCAATTTTACGCAGAAACTATCCCATGTTACCGGTTATTATTCCGTAATTAAACATGAAAGTGAGACAATCGAAATAAACTTCAATATACTTTATTTGTACGTAATGAATTGAAATGAAACTTTGGACATATATTTTATGTAACTTTGAATATTTTGCTTTCGCAACATTCTATATTGCCGTGCGTATCAAAAATTGAAATAGCTAATGCAAGTGCGAACACGAGTTAACTCGTGAACGGTCAACAATGTGTTAAGTGAAAATTTCGGAAGCTGTCTTTTGACAACTTCGATAGAAATAGTGTTAATAACGAAAAGGAATATTATTTATTTCATTAAAATTGATAAAAATCAGAAGGTATAAAAAAGATCGACTTAAGCGCATTGACTTCTGAGCGACTCATATGCGCTCATAGCACTCAAAGGGTTGACGAATAATATTCGACTCGGCTGGAGGATACTTTCATCGTGTTTTTCGCGCAGATGTTGCATGTCCTTCCCAATTTTCTTTTTCTTGGAATAAAAACAACTTCACTTGGAATAATACAGCTTTCTTTTACACGTACGATTCAGCTAACGTTCACGAAGGGGATCGCTGCGATCACGATCGCGTTTTGCAAACTGACTCACGCATAATGACGGCCGTGATCAGATTGGTTAATCATTTTACAAGCGTTTCTGCCTCGCCAGAAGAGAACAAAGTGCAACTTTCACATTGCATCTCGATGATACGGGAATGCTAGGCGAACGCGTTTAATTGCACAGAAGTTCGGTTCTCGCTGCCTCGTTTCCGGTAGAACAGGAAGCAACTCGAGGACGTTGGCGTGCTCGCCACTCGTAAATCATCTATGCTTCGGCACTGAAGTCGAAACAAACGCTTTCTTAATTAACAATAACGATATCAAGTGTGCCTATAAATGATCATTTATTTTCGTTTTAATCATAATGTAATAAATGTTGGCTCTTTATATGTTGCTAATGTTTCACTGTTTAGACCAGAGCACGAATGGGACTATTGAAATGTTCAATTAGTTATGAAACTACCATGATTTTATGGCTTTTGCCTATGTTTTCTGTTCCAAGAATACTGTTGTAAAGTGTAACGAAACTTTTGTTTAGGAGTTTTATGTGTAAATTAGAAACTTTCACTTTTTTACAAATAGGAGAAGCTTCAGTTTAGTAGAAACATTTATTTTACCTTGGACAGTTAACATTTTGATATATAGATTCGAGAATATTATAGGACAGAGAGATTTGAAGTTGAAATTTTGAATTGTTCGTAATAAAACTCTATTAAATAAAAATCACGCTTAGTCTTCTATATTTATACTGTTTTCAGTTTCTTCACTAATGCTAATTGAAAAAATATTTAAAATAACTAAAATCTCAATCTCATAATTACTATTAATCGAATATAAGATAACTGTTAAGACTGAACCCCTGCAATAAAATTAAATTGTTAATCCACATAGTTAACTAAAAACAGAAAAAATGTTTTAAAAGTTAAAAATTTAATATATAACTTTGACTTGTAAATGTCAACAGTTTCATTCGATCCTTGGTTTAAACAATGAAAATACGTACATATTCCTAGTGATCAATTGAATTCCTCGTTTAGCCAAGTGATTTTTTTAAGCGATTGAATGTTTCATTTGCAAAAACGATTGTGTTCTACCATCCTAATGTCGATGACATATCTCATCAAGTTTAAATCGTATTAATCGATGTAAACAAATGCTTCCATTTAAAACAGCACTTAACTTTACTTTTACACATATAGTATAGCTGTCGATACGTTTGTTTCCACATCGAAGAAATCATAAAACGTTAGGTTATAGTATGTACTAAAAAGTAGAGCTAAGCATCATTAGGGCGTGTCGTGATGCATACTTAAAAAGTACTCAACGTTAAGGCGTGTCTTAGACAGTAAAATATTTACCGTAATCACAACTTATTCATTAAAAATATTACTCGTCACTCACCGAATTGAAAATAAATATACCTCATTGACTTTTTGCTGAAGCAAAATAACCTTATTTTCAATTCACCTTGAAATCATTAATACTGTATAGCCACCATTCGTCTTGTCTCCTTTAAACGTGCGATAGTAATGCTGTCAGATAGCAATCAGATGAAATATCGAAACTGGACTACAAATATCGTGAAAATTAAGAAACGAACTCGGTGCAACGAATGATCAGAAGTCGTAAAAAGGATAACTTGATTTATAGTTATTCACCAAATTAACCATGCGAAACAGTGTTAAGGTAGCGTTTCCTTGAGTAACTTCACTTTCACAAAATATAATAAAAGTGTGGTTTCTCAAGACTTCGAATCCTTGAGTTCTATACTTAGGAATGATTTGGAATTTTTACAATAATATTAAAACGCGTTTCAATAGTGTCAATTCACTTTACAGTACTTTGACTGAAAATACATTCAAAACTCGATGAATTATTTGGTGAATTTACTATGAAAATTTTAACTTTTCAAGGGCAGAATAAATATTTTCTATTTAACCAGAACGTTTCCCTATTTTCGAAAACGGTTTCCTATTTACGCAAAAATATGTGGGATAGGAGTTTCAATATGTCTACTGCACTTTATAATAGTTTCTACGAAACAAAATAGATAGTGATCTTATAATTAAATTATTCCATAAGTACACTATAGTTATACTATATTTGAAATTTTAATAGTTTCATCCAGGTTGCATTGGTTTCCTTACTTACTATAATTAACCCTTTGTATTCTTCAGACTTCACTTATTAATTTTGAAGAACAGAAGAATTATATATATATAATACTTTGTTTGCCAACGAAATGCTTAGCTAAATTCCATACTCCCACATAATTATAGAATTTAATATTTATGCAATACGTAAACTAATTAAGGAATTATTTTATATCACCCATTGAATATTATCACACATTGCATTCATTTGTATATTAATTTTCTTTTTTAAACGTTACTTTACTATCGTTTGCCTTTTTATGCAATATTTACAATGTTTATGCAATTGTATATTCCTTATCATTTCTTTCTTTATTTTCTTTTTTCAATAAATTCGTACTGTATCATAAATAATCATAATAATAATAGTAAAGGTATCAAACGATTTTCAACGGGTATCAACGTTTATGTAATTGTATATTCCTTATCGTGTCTTTCTTTATTTTTTTTTAATAAATTCGTTGCATATCGTAAATAATAATGATGATGATGATGATGATGATGATGATGATGATGATGATGATGATGATGATGATGATGATGATGATAATAATAATAATAATAATAATAATAATAATAATAATGATAAAAGTATCAAACGATTTCGCTGAATAGAAAATTGTGACAATCTCAAAGGCGATTACAAGGAACGAAAGGTGGAAAGCATGTAATTGGAGGTGATGGCTGGGACGAAACGACGGCTGTCCATCTGGTTACGCTTCAAGTGCTTTCCAGGTCGAAAGATGTAGTGCTCACCGAGCTCCGGATTATTTCAGACGAGTTTATACATTCATCCGAATGTTCATTATATGTATACAGATACATACGATTGTAAAGAACCTTCGTTCTATTAAAATATATATAAATGAAATAAATACAATTCTTCGTTACCAGAGAATATCGTCTATTTAGGTTCTTAATATTCTCTTTAATCAAAATGTTACAAAACGTTAAAGAATGCTATTAACATATCATAGATTTTTTAATTACTTTAGAAGAGGAATAATAATAAATTAATTATTACGTCTATAACAAATCTTCAAGACTAAATAATTCAGTTTTCATATTATTAGGTTTTGACCTGATCGAAGGTCGTATTGTACAGCTCTGTACGAAATCCGTTAATTAATCTATTAATGAAATTTAAAACAAGATTGTTTTTAATACGCGAACTACGAAATTGGGAGCGTCACGAATGCGTGACGCTAATAGCGAACGCGTTAAAGCGATAATGTACAAAGTTGATTTAAAGCAGAAAAGAAATGATTTTGAAAACAAGTATCCGCTACAAAACTTTGAATAATGTAGATCACGAAAAATAGCGACTCGAAGTCCTAGTGTATTTAAAAAATATGCACTTGTAAGTTATTTGTAAATAATACGAATATTATTATTATTATTATTATTATTATTATTATTATTATTATTATTAGTTTAATTAAATATTATTATTATTATTGTTGTTGTTATTATTACTAATATTATCACTATTATCATTGGAATATTAAATTATGATATACGTAATATGAATGTTTCTTTATCACAGGCGACGGGATACCTGGAACAATCGTCGTCCGCGTGGGCAACAACCGCCCAGACTTGGGGACCAATCCAATTTGCAACCGTTTCACTGGTCCCCAAGAAGAAGGGCAGCCTCTGTTTCTTCCTTGCAATCCACCCATGCCCGGAGCTTTCGTATCCGTGCACTTGGAGGCAAACGCGCCGACGCCTGCACCGGTGCAGCTCTCCCTTTGCGAGGCTTTCGTTTACACCGATCAGGTAAAGTGCTTATTCGTCAATCAAATAACTCACCGATCATTTTCAGACAATTGAGTTGATTTAAGCTGACCTTAATATATTTATTAGCGAGGATAGGTTTTTCATGATACTTCGCAAAGTTTGAATGTGAACTGATATTTCTTTTAGCTAAATAATAAAACAAAAATTATCCTGAAACAAAGTGACGGATCATCAGCTGTTAGAAAAGTGTATACGAATCGATATAGGTTTTGAGATAATTTAACACCGTGTCAGTCATCGATGATGGACAATATGAAGTATGGTTTCGGTGTTACAAATTTTAATACAAACGCCTGAATATTTAACACATTCAATGCCACTCGGTTTCACAGAGCAAAATACACGAAATGTAAAAAGTATAATATTTAATCATTTGATTGAATTGCATTATTATTACTGCACATCTAACTGAATGCCGTTAGTAGCATTTATAATATAGAAATATTTTCAAATAATCATCGTTTCATTGAGTGAACTACAGTAATTCGATTTGGTCGGGGTCGAAATAGTGACGTTATATAAGAAAAGAAAGCACAGTCAATGTTTGTAACTGAAATAAATGTATTTCTTCGTTTTCTTTTCTCGCCATTTTGGCGGTGTTAGGTCATACAAACGAAAATGTAGATAATGGTGGAATGGACCAATTTGTTTTATAAAGTAGAGTATTCAAGTCACGTTTTTAAACGAAATTATGGTTTGTGTTAGTTTATTTGTTAGCGCGTTTAAATATAAATCCAATGATGTATAAAATATATAAATACTTTATGGTAAATGATTTTCGAGATTACATTACGTGTATACATAGATTAGCAGACGAAACGGAACAGAACCTGTTCGAATAGGAAATATCGATGACGCTCTGAGACGATCACGTTTACTGTAAGTGCGTGATATCCACAATCCAGTTACTGAACTTACTGGAGTGCAAACAACTGTGAGACGGGAACAGAGACAAGTAGGGTATACATTTATACGACCTTTCCTCATTATTTTTATGTCTCTGGCGTTCAGCGATGATAGGATTTAAAATATCACAGAACACTCCGTTTTACTCTACTTTTATCGCTTCTTTGTGTATACCTATTTGCGCGAAGAGATAATTGAATGAAGTCTATTAAATGAACATAATCTAATAGACAATTTAATGTAATTGAATAAAATTGTCTTATAAATTCTATTGACACTAAATTAATATTATAATCACTACAGGAGAAGTTGAAAAGTTAATTAGAGAAGAATAATTGAATTTCGGAAAGAATTTTAAGTTCAAATCTTAAGAGATGTGTTCTGATAACTTCAGGAAAGATAGTGTTAATGACTTCACTCAGTATAAATCTGTCTTTAATATATGTAAATCTTCGGTGCATCAATTTTTAATTGACATTTCCTCACTATTGAAGCATCTACGATAAAAAACAGCTTTACTTGTTTTAACATAGTATCGCAGGTAAGAAATATTTATTTAAATATATTTTTCAGTACTAAGTATTATTTTACTCTTATTATTTTATATTATTTAGTTAATTATATTACTTTAATCTTTTTTAAGTTATGCTTAAATACATAGTTAATTTCATTTATACGATATTAATCAATTCAATAGAAAGTATTTAACGTAGTTAATAAATATTATTGAGATAATAAACGTTCAAATATAAAGTAATGTACTGTTCACTAGATCGTAACAATCAGGAATAACGAAATCGCTATGCAAGACAATACTCTAAACAAAGAAGATGATGGTGAAAGTTGTATAAAGATTTCCTCGATGACTAAAGATGATTGAACACTTCCTTGAGCCAGTTCAATTTTCTTATTCCGCATCTTTTAACAAGACCTAGATATTCACTTTTACGTTTATATAATGACAACTACTTTTATTCAGTTTTTTCTCTATTATTTTTGATAATATGTTATACATTCAATACGCGAATAATTTTTATTAAAAGATGCTTAATTTATATAACCAAATAAACATTAATTCCATAAATAATACTAGATCAGACATTGGTATTCTAAACAAACTCGATCTTCAATAATTATACGACACAAAATTGATAATTAAATTGTAGATACACATACAAAATCAAATTTTCTTCGTACAATAGACGATTCAAGTTAAACAATTTATTTTTCTGTCAATGTCTTTGATACGCTAGCATCGAAGTGAAAACAACGTTCAATTTTATTCTACTTGTTTCATTGTATCTTTACATGCCTATTTTACAAAAATATATAAAAATTCACAGTCTAGCAATGATGATATTTTTCTTTTCTCACTGTTAAGTGTCGTCATTTTCGTTTTACTTAGGCTCTTCCGATAGAGAGGTGTCCGCAGTTCAGAGACCAGCCACCAGGATCCACGGCGACGTACAATGGAAAATGCTACATTTTCTACAACCGTCAGCCAATGATTTTCAGAGAAGCGTTGGCGTTCTGTCACGCACGGGGCGGTACCCTGGTGGATGAAAGTAATCCTGCGTTACAAGGATTTATCTCTTGGGAACTGTGGAGGCGTCATAGGTAACGCGCGACATAAACTTAAATGAAAAGAGTCTTATTGTTTATGCTAATTTATACGGAAACTTTTATTCGAGATCCTATTCTTGACCAGTTAACTGTGAAATTTTAACAGAAATATACGACTCGCTTCCTCTATTACTGAACACTTTTGTTCCCTCGGTTGTTGTTACGGACTTATTTTATTTTTTTCTTTAAGGAGCGACACTTCAAGCCAGTATTGGATGGGCGCTGTAAGAGATCAGAAGGATCGGTCGATTTGGAGATGGACAGAAAGCGGAGAAGAGGTTTCAGTTTCATTCTGGAGCTTGCCTCAAGGCACGGAAGAGGATTGCGCTCGATACGACGGCAGTAGGGGCTGGCTCTGGTCCGATACACCTTGCACTGCTCGATTAAATTTCATCTGTCAGCACCGTGAGTATCAACTTTCGAATCACACTTTTCTGCATTTCTTCCTTTCCCATTGGTATCTATCAGACTGTGTATATTACATGGATATTATTATAGTTAAGTACTTTGCGTCCATTAAAATATTTTTGCTTTGTCAGACATTGGGCATAAAGTAAATGTGATAGTAAATATATGTAAGTAGATTGAAGTTTATGGAAATTTAGATATTTCTAAAGGTGTTTAAAGTAATTAATGTTAATGATAAATTCAGTTTTCTTCAGAAATGATTTTCGTAAAACAAAGGTAAAGCGAAGCTGTATTAAAGTTTATTAACATTCTTATTTTACGAGTTTTTGAAAATTCAACGTTAATATTATAATATAAATTAGCTTATGTATTTTTATCAGCGTAAATACATTTTAGAAATTAGAAACAGATGCCGACTGAACGTACATTAATGACGATAAGGTACTTACCGTGTTTATTGAATAATATCTTTATAAAGTTGAATTCATTATTCACGACAAAAGTAACATATGAATATGCAACGTGAATGTAAAATATTCTACAGTATATCTGCTTCGTAGAAAGTGTAAAATCATAAAATAACTCTGCACTATTAGATTATTATCGAAATAAATTAGGCACAAGTTACGTAGATGCTTTCTATTTTTTCTAAATGTGCGTTGCATATATAAAACAGAAAATATTTGAAACTGTTCGTATACATTTCCCATTGCTGATTTATTTCATATTTTTACTTTAGATGCCCTGTTTATATTTTTGTTGTAAAATAAATAAAACAGAACAAACTATGATCGAATTTAATACAATGATACTTGATTTTGAATTTGTTAAAATTACACGTAAAGCAGTAGAATTTTATTTAATTTATGATTGTTATTTATATAAATATCAATTATTCTTGTATAATTTTATCAAAAATATAAATTTACACGAAGTTCTGTTATCCATCAATGAGATACAATTTAGAGCATTAACATGTCTATATTAAAATTCTTTCTCAAAGTTTCTTTCTCAAAGAACTAAATCCAACCCCAAAGAAATTGATTTCAAACAGGAAAAGTTAACAATCAATCGAAAGCATCGACGGTAAAATTTCCAAAAATTCGAAAAGTGGAGTTAACCAAGTTGCCCAGTGAGTGGCATATCAAATATATTGGAATATTATATTTCATTTTTCTTATATGAACAGGAATATTAGGTTCATCTATAAGAATAATTATTCGTATAGAATGACAAATTCCAGGATCATGAATATCTGCATAATTCAAAGCCGGTAAGTAATGCGATAAGAAACTGTTGCGATAATATCGTTGTTGCAGAACCGCGTGCCTGCGGACGGCCGGAACAGCCGCCGAATTCTACGATGAGCGTGACCACGATGACGGAACGTAATTCACCGAGTACCTACGAAGTTGGGGCAACGGTAGAGTACACCTGTAACGCGGGCAGCCTTCTTATAGGGCCGTCGACTCGTACCTGTCTGGACACCGGGTTCTACAACGAGTTTCCGCCAGTCTGTAAAAGTAAGAAACCCGTAACGTATCTCGGGGCAGACGTCTCGTCTTCGTGAACTGTATACAGTATTCTCCCGATTAGTATACAGGGTGGGATAATAACTATTAGCACCTCAGATATCTTCGAAATTATAAGTTTCACAGAAGTATTTGCTGAAATAAAATTGCACAGTACGATGGGGGCAATCCAGTGGCGATAATAGTTTTTTTGCAGGTGGAGGTACTTCGTACATTTGAAGGTTACCTCCATTTTTTAAAATGGATCGGTATGTTTTTGCTTCCGTATCATGATAGAGGATCTTAAAACGAATTCAACGACCTATTACATGAGGTCATTAAAGGTCATAGAAAGTAGAGAAAGGCGATGATATTTATGGTTTTGGTAGTAAATGAAACATACGTTTATAATAAGTGTTCGAAATGATGACCATCACTGTCGTTGGATTGGACAGATTTCTAGATTTCTTTCCGTGGGGAACACTGAAAGATAAAGTGTACAAAGAAGTACCAACTACACCTTACGACATGCAACAGCGAATTATTGCAGTCCGTACGTCAATAAGTTCCGATGCTATAAGACTTGCAAGTCAGTCAATCGCAAAAAGAATCCAATGTTGCATTGACAGTGATGGTCATCAAATGATTATCAACTTGATAATAATGTAATGCAAGGATTGTAACGCCAAATAATGAATAATTCTTCTGCTTTTCTTTGCTACGAAAGAAAAACTCTTCGGAGAAAAAATGTGAAGATTTTCGTAGCGCTTATCGTATTAACCCTTTGCACTCCATAGGCGCCTCTCAGTCGCCGACTGATTTGATACAGCAAAATTGTAAAGTTTGATATGTAACATTAAACTCTGTACAATGCTTCAATATGTGAAATATCGAAAGAAAATAGTTTCGTTTCTTAATTTATGTGCGATTTCTCGTCAAGTCAGTTTGAAGGAATGTCGTTCGTATCTGATTCGGAAATGTTGAGTGTTTCCAATGAAAAATTTCTGGAGTGCAAAGGGTTAATGTCCCCTCATTCATCCGTTTCTTTTGATCGTTACGAAGGTCGGGCGTCTCGCTCTTCCATTCGCGTTGTCCTTCTCTAAAGAGAACAAACAGAGGATCTCTGCTCGGATCTTATCTCGACCTCGAATCGACACCACTGCACAATTATACAATTATAATTATTATATAATACATATTATAATGAATTAGTGCCCGGTCGCAGTCTCGATTTAAGGGTGCTAATCGCGAGAATACTGTGTACAGTCAGTCCAGACGCCAAATCGGAAACTTGCTCGTTTCAGGCATCGAGTGTGGCTATCCGGCGAGCATAAAACACGGCGGTTACACACTTATCAACAATACCGTTACGTATCTGAGCCAGGTGCTTTACTCCTGCGAGGAAGGATACGAGATGACTGGTGAGAATCCGTTCTGGTTCATCGATACCCGCCGCGGCGTTTCTAATCTGATCTCGAATCCGGAGAAATGCAAAAGGACATATTAACATCGGCATCGTTTCTAACTCTTATCGCTTTCAACTGTTTTTTACGCTCTCTACGCGTCGAAATGTTCTTGGGTGTCTTGTTGAGAATAGACGTGAACATTTTGTTGCGAAACTATACAGCGCAACGCGATATCGCGGAAGATCGTGTGACAGTATACGGGGGCTCTTACTTTCGTTTAACACACGCAGTTTATTACCCCTTGCAACTATTTAACAGTCGAAACAGTTGATTCAGCTTCATTGCTTCAACGTTTGAATAGGAGTAAATATTTTTCAAATTGCATTATTTAAAATTCGATTTCCTTAGAGTCAATTTATCACATTCGCAATCTTCTCGCTTCAATTAACACATTGCGTACCGACTAATTTTCAGGAAACTGAATTGTGCGGATGGCAATTTTCGATGAGATCAACTTATATGACTATACATATAAAAATTCAGATATCATATTGTTATGTAATATATTTTAAATAGATAATCAATTCGAATCAAATTTTATATTTTTTTCAATGCTGAGGTAAATAGCAAAGTTGCATAGCTAAGTGTCTTTATAAAAGAACGAGATTTCTCGTTGCCAGTACGCAATGAGTTAACGCTAATTGTACCGGTAACCAATCAAATGATCGGATTTAAAATTTTGTGGTTTGTTTCGTTTATTTCACTTTTTATCAATTCTTCTATTGTACGATTATTCAGCTTTTCAATTGTTGTCTTTTGTTTCTGTTTCCACTAAAAAAATTCGTCATCTAGCTTGTTTACCTTTATTTTTTAGCTAGTTATTTGACTGGTTACGACAGGGAAAGTGCCGGTACAGTTAGTTGTTTTTAATAAATGATAACAGCTTTATTAAATACACAAACCCCAAGACACAGTGAACATATACAATATGAATATATCACAATAATAGAATCGTTACCAGAATAATAATCAAAATACAATATGTTAAACACTTTTCTGGCTTTAGTGTTAATTAAGCACGTGTAGCATTACTAGATAAATTCATTGACATATGATGTTGGGATTTAAAGATCAATCAAAGTAGACGAATTTTTATTTAGGAAGTAACACGTAGTTAAGTTAGAAGCTGGAAATTATGAAATTTGACGCGTTATACACTAACAAGTCTGATTTCAGTGAAATTTACATAGGAGATGTACGATAAGGGGTGAAAGCAGTCTTTAACATTGGGGATGAAAAATATACTTTTTCAAATATCTTGGAATTTAGATGGCACAGGAAAAAATTTGATTAATTTTCGCTATTTTTAATTGAGCATTCAATCGTACAAAAAATTTATGAATAGCTTTGTACCTCGTCCAACTGTTTTCATTATTTTCTTTACTTTTTCCTATTCCTAACTTGAGATAGAATCTGCCCCCAGTTACGTAATTGGCATTGTATTCTTTGCAACGTTGTTACGGCGGCGATTAATATCAATCACATTTTGCTTACTGCACTTTTCAAACCTCTGAAGAAATATCTAACAATTGTATACCGTAGAACAATTACTAAAAACGTTGGAAAAGAAAAAGAGTTCAAGATTCATTCTCTTCAATTTCATGTAGCCCAAACATAAACAAAACATGGCTCTATTTTACGTATTATGAAAAATTCTGATTCTATCGAAATATTTGATAAATATCTTTATACGATAGAAAATATAAATGTCCAACATCGCGAATCTATTTAGCAAGAAATTAACATTTAAAAATTTTCATAGAATATTTAAACAAATGATTTTCTTTATCAATCTTTTGTGCCACTAACTGTCCAACTCGAAACCATATAAATTAAACAATTTTTTCCGCACCGTAGACCTTAAGATATTCAAAAATATATATTCCCAAGAGATTAAGAATTACTTTCACTTTCTGAACATGAACTATGACCGCTGAAGGAAATGTATATTACATATATTTTTGAGAATTATTTTATAAAAATCAAAACCAGTATGTTGTTTTATAAATGCAGTGTAAATTTCGATGCATGAATTTATACATTCGTTTATTCGTATTTTCTTTAAATTCTTAAGTATACGTACCAAATACTTCTTTACATTCAAATTTTAATAATAACTTGCCTGTAAAATGCTTCCATTGCTAAAGAGTTCCGTTTCAACGCGGTAGGTGAGAAAAATGCATCATTTTATTACGAGCTCGTTTAAGTCACACATTATTTCTATTATCCATTGTATAGGCCGAATTGTATAGTGTGTTCTGAATTTATTATTAAATCTTACATTTCAATTATAAAGGCCGTGCAAGACTGACTTGCGACATTGACGAACGTTGGAATGGACCACCGCCGCGTTGCGAGCCGATTTTGTGCGACCCTCCAGCGCCCGTTCCGCACAGTCAGATTCAAATAGATGAGATCGACGAGACTGAGACGATATCAGGAAAGGGAGGTTTGAACCGAAGCCTGCTAGTAGGCAGTATCGTCACGTACACTTGCGAGAAGGGCTACAGACTCTCTGGATTTAGGCAAATACTGTGTCTACCTACTGGATTGTACGATCATGCTGCACCAACATGTACAGGTATACCCTCAACCTGTTAACTGTAGAATTTAATTTGAAAAATCTCTCGTTGTGCGCGCAACAAACTAAAACAATGAAGTGTGTAGTCGTCGAACGTAGGACGAATGCACCTACGGTATACTTTAATGAAAAACCAAAGCAAAACAATGAGAATTACACGTTTGTCTGAGAAAATAAAGAATTCATCGTGGAAAGAATTAGTATCATTTCAACTGTCTACGATATCTTCGATATCAAATTTTGTGAAGCTTCACGTAAGATCTTTCTATTTTTTCAAAGATGATTGTGTGACACTGATTTTTCAGTGAAACATGTGTGCACTTATACATCATATTAGGGATAATCGTTTTATTCTAAACAGAAGACATTAATTTTTCGTGCCTAGTTTTCATGATTTTGTAGAGTAATATTGTTTTAAATATAGCTTTCAGAACTGGCGAGAATACTGACTACTATACTGCCGATGAGTTTTCGGCTAACAAAATGACAGCTCGTTTACTTAAACACTACCGTCTGTTTTCTATGGGTACTTACGAACTTAATCTCTATGTTACAGAGGAACCTCGCACGACAGTGACCGTTTCTCCTAGGATAACAGTACGGCCAACGACAGCCAGGACACGCCACACGTTCCTGCCACCAAAGGTGCGTTCTACGACTACCACGAGCACTACCACCACCGTTCCGCCTCGAAAAGTTGCTAGCACCGGTGAATTGCCGGCAACGGTCAGGGAAACGATCCCCAGGAAGCCGAACGTTGGTTTACAACGGCCGGCAGCCGCGCCTCCGGTGATTCTCAACGACGAGAGCAGCGATCATCCTCAAGACAACGAGATTTCCGGAAGCGGCGTGGACAATGCGCAAGTTGGCATCGGAACCGGCGTGCCAGAACCCTCAGGGCCGTTTAGAGTAGACAGCGGAGATCAACCGAACAACACCCATCAGGCGAAATTAAACTTGGGCGCAGTGATCGCACTGGGCGTCTTTGGCGGCTTCGTGTTCCTCGCAGCAGTGATCACTACAGTTGTAATACTCATACGCAGGTAAATCATTCAAATGAAATGGTAGCCTCCGACTTCAGCCTCTTTCTTGCAAGGGAAGTATACGATTGGAACGAGCTATTTTTTTTCAATACTGCATCCTAATGCAAAATGCAGGGGTTAATTACGCAAACAAAGCCTCAAATAATGATTCTTCATCGTTGTTGTTTTTCTACAGTTTTGTTCCTTTTTATTGCTTACCTTCGTTTTGTTATTTACTTCAATGTACTTTAGTTGTGTTATTACATTCAATTTAGTATTTCAGTGATAAAATGAAATTATAAATACGTGTATGTGTTCTGAATATATTGGATGATATATTTCTATTATAATCATGTATAGAATTTATAATAATAGTTAAGGTGTGGTGAAGAACTGTATTTTAAATATGTTTAAACGTATCAAACCACATCATTTGAGTTCTTCTGTTTAACAATGGATATAATTTCATTTTATTGGTCAGATATTGTATTAAGAAAATGATTAGTGTAAAATGCGAATGTTAATGTTTATAGAATTAATTAAACAAACAGTAAAAAGAAAAAAATTATTGAAAAATTAAGACATAATTAAGAAAGCCAAGAGATCCTTTGCTTTGTTAATATTTGAAGTAATTTTGCAATAATATTGAACTTTAATCATCAAAATTTGGAGCTTTGTTCAGTTCTTTTGTTAGTATACTTCCTTTGTTTATTTCTATGGTCATATTACAAATGTACCTCCAAAGGTGATGCCTGTTGTATATTTTCAAGGAAATATTTTGGATGTTAATATTTAAATCAAAAGCTGCTCAAGACTATTAGAGATTTAATTTTACAATATAAATCTATTTGATCTTATCCTTAAAGTTTAGATGTACAGACTATCCTAATATAGTTCTACATTAGAGAAAATATATTCACATTGTGACTTTGCAATGCACTTTGGGTATTAATTATATTACATCATTTATAAAACATTATTCGCGATAAATTTCAGTCACTGCCGCATATTCTATAAATACTTTCTCGAAAAAGCATAATTTTAAATGTAAGAATTTCATATGAATTTTTTTTAAAGTGTAATAAATTCACTTTTATGTTAATATTTAAATATTTTATAATTATGTTTAAATGATTTAAAATGAACTTCAAAACAATCAAGTTATATTCGGAACAGTGTACCTCTTTAAAAGACTGATTTTTCTGTATTTATAGCTGTTACTGATATTTCTGTGAATATCATAAATATATTATAGGTGAAGGTTACATTATTCTCATCTTAGATTTTAAAGTGGAACATTGCATAATACTTAGACCTAATTCTTGTAAAGACTGTAGCATTACAGACTATCCTAACAGGCATTACTTCGTGGATAAATTATACATAGCTAACTTCTATATAGATATTTAGAATATATTTTATCTTTGACTCTATGTGTGTATACTGTATGGCTTGCTCTACATTTGTTTTAAACTGTTCTCTACATCTTTGTCTGTCTTCTTACTATTTTCATGTCACCTTCTCATGAAATGTTGTAATGTATACATCTTGAGCGCTGTAAGTAATGTAACAAAGTTTACATGATCAGTTCTTCTAGTGTACAAAAATTCACGGTCTTATTGTAGAATTTTATTTCGTAATGCCTATCTGGTAGACAGTGTCGTGAAAGCAATTGCATTCTGTAGAGTAAAAATCTGATTCACACTAGAGGTCGTAGTACGGTGATGATGTAAAATTATAACTAATTATACGATTTCGTACACAACGAATATTAGGACACACGAAAATGTTTATAAATTTTAAGTTCTCATCAATCAGATGACAGTACACAATAAAAAATTTCTCCTTTTGGAAATTCTGCAGAAGCTTATAGAACGACATTCTCAACTGAACAAACAAAAATGAAAAAGACTGCAACAGGATTTAACTGTTCCTGATCGTTCAACGCCGAATGTCTCGGTAAAATCCTAGATTATGACTGATCCCGATTCGACCGTACTTTCGACCGCTAGTCTAAAATCAAATCTTAATCGTACGTTAAGAGGAAAACTATTTTAAACGAATATCGACAACGAAACAAAAGCAAATAACAATTTACTCAACAACAATCCGAATTTCTTAATATCCATAGATTTAAATAAGTCTAAAAAGCAAATTCAACAAAAGAATAATCACAAAGTTCAATAAAGACATTTAAATTAACCCTTTCATTGCTACATTAATGCATAACAAACTTAACGATTTCTCTGTTAATATTGTATCAAGTAAATGGACCACATACATAATTAATTAATAAAGTAGAACACACGATTCATTTAATATCAAGAAAGATCAACTGGAAATTAATATTTTCCATTGCATGATATATAATCATAATGCTACGAAGAAAATTTATAAGCATACCATTGCAATGAAATTACCCTTTGTCGATAAAGCAATGGAAGAGTTAAGCATGAGAGTAAATAAACAGGGAAAACGAAGAAAGATAAAGTAAAGACAAAAGAAAAAGAAAAAAAAAGAAAAGGAAGTTGGTACTCTTAGATCAATTGATGAAATGAAAATTGGTAGATCAAGAATAACTATTAACACTGAGCCCGTTTGCGTTGCGGTGGCTAGCGGCAGTAGCAGCGTCAGAGGAAGGCGCCGCAGGGGGCTTGGTGGGGTTGGTGCGTTGAGGGGTGGCGGTAGTGGTGGCCTTGGAAGAGGTGAAACTGGAATGCCCTCGCGTTGGTATACGCTACTGGCGCTACCCTTCCCCGACCAGCACCTGGGGCGCCGCGATTTGACAGCTCGCCGCGGCACCGATCATCCTTATTCCTTCGGTCTCTCGGCGGCCCATCGCGCTGGATATTTCTCCAACCCATCCCTCTAGTTCTTAACAACCATAGCCCCCTATATATATACAGCCAACCACCATCGCCCTCTACCCTCCACGCAACCACCGCCCACCACTACATCAACAATCACCACGTACCACTACAACCGCCCATGCGTCACCCACTAGTCAAGGTAAACGAGCAAGGTTTAATAATGAGCACTGATAGCGATAGCTCGTTCACCAGCTCACCGATTAGGGGCTTCTCGAATGCACAGGGGTCATGCACTTCTTGAAGTACCTAAAGCTTCTCCAACGAAGGGAGTCTCTGGTCGACAATCGTGCTTTTGGAAAGTGCTAGACTTGGAATGAGAGTGACGCTAACAATTATCAAGTTCTGTAGTTTGCTGTGTCGATTTATATGTTTCGTGTGGCAGTAAGGTGATTAGCCATTTTTAGTTTATCTTCTTTTTTTATATGAGATTGGAATCTTGTTATCCTCACCCTCGCACACAATTGAATCTGGTATGACCCCAAAAGTCACTTGATTATGGACATCCTTTGCGAATAACAGTAGAACCACCATTCAACTAAGATACAGCACCATTCAGTTTGAAGAAAATATATTTAATTTGCAGAGATTCGTCTTTTATACAGGGAAGTTTGTAGGACAACAGAAGTTCATAGTGAGAGAATAAAATAACTCCAAACAAGGCAATTTTAATATTTATACGATAGTTAATATTCTTTGGTATTTGATATTTTTTAATCGAACAAATTAAGAAATGCGATTTTTTAATCATTTATAGTTTTAATAAATGCAATGTTGAAAGAAAACGGAAATGAATGTTCAAACGAATAAAAATGCTCGGGAAACGAAAAAATCACTTCATTACTTATATTACAAATTAATACATTTTGTATAAATGGTTAAAAACTGAACTAGTGGTAGTTGTAGTTTAACTATTTATCTAATAAATATAAAAAAGAAATAATATGAAACATCTTTGTATCACTATACACTCATATAAGTAATTATAAAAAAGGATTTACAAGACTGTTATCTGATTGTTAAATAAAATGCATCTCATCCTTATTAAGTTATTATAAATTGTCAATAAGGAATACAGTATTAATAGACGTTTGCCTTTGGCTTCTTTAAATTAATACTTACAATTTTCTTTCAAATTATTATGATTAATAACTATATTTATTTAAATCCTTTTAATAAATATAGATTCATTTATCAAAATGCAACCATACAAATGAATGCTGAAAAAATCACAAAGGATTAATCATATTTCTTTGTTTACATTTTTTCTGCTCCTTGCATCTTCAGCTTGGTGATGGATTGTAATATATGTACTAAGTTGCTGTACTTTTTCTTAACAGCATAGTCATAACCCAAATATGTATTACATATTGTAAGTTCTAATCGATTTGGTTTTCTAAATAAAATTACAACAATGCTATCCAATATAAATGTTGGTCTGCAGTATTCACGGGGTAATTCTTATAGAATTTATTCTCTTCAACAAAATTCTGAAAGTATAATTAATCTAGCACTCTAGACTTACGAAAAACTTAATTTAAAAAATTCGTTTTATTTTAATTAATATTGAAACTTTCATTCCTCTTTCAAAATTCAATTTCTCAACATTCCAGGGAGATTTGAAGGGATGATTTTCAAATTCATATTTATTATTAAATTTAATAAATCAAAAACTCTTAAAAAATGCTTGCTATATACTATAAAAACTCATAAAAGCTATAAATGACTCAACGTATTTATAATTTGTATACAATGTATATACATTATATTCTATAAAACGAGTAGAGTACTTGATTAACATGTTTAACATTGTCCTTAAATATGTAAATGATAAAAAACCGAATCGATGACGCAATTAATTGCATACTGCTTATTGTTTCCTTTAGAAAAAGACTTATATTAACAGACAATGACAGAGGAGGAAATGATTATATCACCGATTCAGAGGTAATAAATACTTAATTTTTTTACTCGCTTAGAAATCGTGGCGGAAGCAGCAAGCACTACAGGCATCGTGCATCTCCTGATTGCAATACCGTGGCCAGTTTCGGTAGTAGTTCTTCTGAAAGTCGGGGTGGTTTGAACCGATACTACCGGCAGGCTTGGGAGAATCTACATGAAACTGCAGGGCAGAAAGCTGGTCATCCTCCGCTTCGTCGTAAAGAAACCCTGGATGAACCAGGCTACCGAGAGAACTACCGTGGTAGTAACAACAACACCGAGAGAGATGGCTCAGAATTAGTTGTAAGCGACGTGGCCACTTACCCGTCCAGCAAACACGCGAGCATTTCCGACAAGAAGCGTCATCACCACCACCACCACCATCATCATGGTAACTCGACACCCGAGTGGAGGCAATCTCAATCTCATCACAGATATTAAACGCCGGATTTACTAGATAGAGTCCTGTTTGAAAATTTGACAAATCAATACTGTAGTGAATCATGATTGGATTGCACGAAAGCTTTTATGATAACTTACTACTCTGACAAAAAGTTTTTAATCAAATAGTGACACAAAGCTAAATAAAGGGGTACTATCTTAGAGGCACAAAATATTACTATATAGATGATTAAGACAGATGAGATAATGATATTAATTTTTCATGAGGGAAATTATGAGAAAACAAAAATTCTCATTTATTATTAATGGTGGGTAACAAAAAGAATAAAACGTTTGGAGAGTAACTGATACGAACTGAAAATAATTGAAAGAAATTTGTTCAAGTTGATAAATTTCATAAGCAATGCAGAAAGAAATAAACAGCTCTTATTATTGAAGTTTTTGAGTCTAATTATAAACTGTCTCTTGAAAAAATTATTCTAATATTGTAGCTTCATCAGAGAATTAAATAACATTCTGATATTACTACCTATGTAATATCATTAATATGTTAGGATGATTTAAAAAACAAAATACAACTTGTACATGAAAATTTCAACAATGAGAATTGTTTTGTATGTACTAAGTTGTGAGAGCCTTGAATCTCTGAGAAAATAAACAAGTTGGTTTCCTTTTATATATTAATAAATTCATTAAGTTAAAGTTATTTAGCGATTGTTTTGTTTACTACTTAATTATTCTTAAATAACATATCATCAACCTTTAGTCGTCGTGTCAAGAAGATAGTATGGTCCGTTTTTTTGTTTGGCATACTTTTCATTTTGTTAAACTTGTTATTTTTATAATTAACATGTTCTCTGCTCAGATCTTGAGCATGGTGTTTCTCTATGTCCCTTGCAAAATTATGACAAAACGCTGTGTCACACATTTTCATATAAAAATTAAATGACTAGTTTTTCTACAATAAATGTAACTCTTTTTCAGATTATGTATTGATTAAACATTTTTTTCCAGACAACATTTGGTTCTCTGGTTATGTTCTCTTATTTATAAAAACCAAGAATTTATCATCTTATTATTTGTTTTATGCAATATGAAGATATTTAATAATATCTTGTACCTCTAAGACATAATAATTGCTTTTGGGTAGTTACTGTGTCGAATTAAAAACTTTTTGCCTACAATAGTACATTCAAAGCGAATTCTAAAATAGAATTCAAAAAAACGTGGTGAATGTGAGGTATTGCGTAGAGGAAACCTTCAGCGTGATTTATGGACAAGATATAGAACAAGATCATTTTACATTTATTGTTCTGTTATACAGTAAATTATTTACAACCACCTTGTTATGTAATGTAAATACAGTATATGCAGTAGTATAAGTGAGGGGAGAATTGTTTGTGAATGTAGGAGGATCACTAGTTGATCAAAGGACATGCCAAAAAATGAGAAAGTAATATAATTACTAATTACTGATCAAACAATTTCTAAGAGGTATTTATAGGAATTTTTGGTTACAACGATATTTATAATAGTACGATGTTCATGAAAATTTTGTAATTAACAAAATTAAAAATCTGATATGAACACCTTGGCCTCACCTTAAAGGAGTTAAAATAATTTCTGTAGCAAGATATGTAAGAAAAGTGTCGTTAAGGAAAGGCCGACGTTGTCCATTTCAGAATTAAAATCAACGTAGCTGTGGTGCTTGTTTAAGAATATAAAAAAAGTATTTGTATTAAAGTTTATATTATTGAATTATTTATACATAGTAATGATACGTTCTATCTTATGATACCAGTTCGATATTGCTGAAACTAAAATTAGAACATATTTTCTTATTCATTGACTGAAGTAAGATATTCAAAATAAGTTTGTACATGTATTTAATGTCTTTATAATTCACAAAAAATTGTAATAGTGCCATTATGGGCAAACTTGTTTAATGTATTTACACTTACATTCTTGTCATTTAACGTAGCACAGAATGACTAATGCTAGTATATATCTAATGTTAGTTTTAGCCTCAATAATGCACAAAACACATTCGATGGAAAAATATCTGTATAACCCGATTGTTCAGAAGGATATTTAAGCTGCATAAAAAAAACATAACTTTTTGAAAGAAAATTCTTAAAATAAACTTAATTGTTTTCATATTTTGTTACTTCAAACGTTAAGAAAAAAATCACATATCATTAAACAGTCTTATGTATATCACATTAAAAATTGAGAATATCTTTATTATTTAAGCCACTGACGAATGAGTTGTCCAATTTGAACTCTGGCTTCCTTCAATTCAGGTAAATCATTCTTAGATGGAGGATACATATTTGCACAATGAGCAGTACCTGTAAATTTTAACAATAAATCAATATTTTATAAAATTGCATATGTGAAGTATTTAAGATTCATCTACCATTGATGTAAATAGCAGGTGCTTGTGGATTCAATGATTTTGTAATGCCCAACACATGCCACGGATCCACTGATCCATGTACAAATACTACATTCGTAACTTCCAAATTTAAGGCTCCATATAATACGTTTGTTCGATCTACCGCTGATTTTAATAAATAAATGTCATACCTATTAAAAAGTAGAAAATGAATTATTTCAAATAATAAAAAAGAAGTATTGATAATTGTATTAGATCAAACCTGGGCCCAAAAACATCGATGCACTGTTGTATAAAGAAATCTACAGGAAAATTATCACTAAATAAATTTGATTGTGCTGTAGAACTTTGGAAAAATCCAAATTCTGTGCATGTTTGATACATCCATTGACGTCCTGAAGAAATGTTATTAAAGTATGAAAAAAGGAAACATGAAAAAAGAAATAATAAGTTTAGTGATAAATTACCTCCTTCTGCCTCTTCGCTAACCCAAGAAACATTTCGAAGTTTGTGAACCATTTTATTATACATATAATCCAAGCACTTCTCCTTTGTTGCATTTAATATTTTATTACTTAAAAATGCAAGTCGAGTAATGGCAATACCCAAACTTTCGTTTGTTAAAATATCACATGAACTATCAATAGTCATGTTAGCCATTGCTGAGTTATTACGATTGTCTTTATTATACTGTACAATACCAGCGAAATTGCTTGCTAAGGTTTCATATAAATTGGAAATATCTTTGCGTGTTGTATGTCCAGAGTCAATAGGATCACATAAACTATAAGTAAAGAACAACTTTAGTGACATATTCAACTTATTAAAAAAGTCTTATTTCTACATACGAAAATTTCTTTGTTAGTCCTTGTTGGCCAATGGGATGACGTAACATTATATGAAACTGTTTATTAGCTTCCACTATTGCATTTCCACAGGCCTGAGAATAATTTTTTATTGCATTCTCAACAACAATGTAATACTCTGCAAGTAACATTTGTTAGTACAAAATATTTTTTCAGTAAAGCAGATACCCTTTTATATTTACCCTGAAAATCTACTTTAGCTAACAGTGGTCCACTTGTGGAAACTGCTCCATGTATTAAATGAGGATATTTAACACGTAACCATGCAGCTAAAGACCCAGCATATGATCCTCCAAATGCAATCCATTTAGTATCATTTACTAACATATAATTATCAGTCATATTTTTGACAAAGTAAGCTAGGTCTGCAAGTGCCTGTTGCGATGTAAGGTAGACCAAATTTTTTACACTCAAATCTCTATAAATCAAAATATGCATAATAAAATACAGTTTATTTAAACATTCATATGTAATAATTAACAAATATTATTACTTACGAAGTAGGATGACTTTTTCCATAGTAACGATGTTCCACTTGAAAGCAAAGAGCTCCAAATTCCTTGGCATATTCAATCCATTGACCTTCCACCATCCATTTAGCTGAAGCAGGACCTTCACCTCCAATCAATAAAAATACTGGACCTCCTTTTTTATAGTAATCTCCATTTACAAAATATCTCTGTAATAATTAAATATGTTAATATAGGTATTAAAAAATGCTTGTAGAGACTTTTCATATTACCTGCTGCCAAACAAGTGCATTGGTTGGGTTAAAATGATCTAATATTTGTGTAAACCATTGTTCTTCTGGCAATTTTTGTTCCTTTGATAAAATTGGATCACCTAAATTACCATTTCTGTATCGACCTCTCATAAATGTTCGCAAAGCCACATTAATATTTATAAGACTAACAAAGAATAAGAAGAACAAAATCCGATTCATTTTTCAAAACAGTCTGAAAATTAGAAAAATGTTAGAAGTTTATTTAAGAGTATTTCCTTTTATCAATTAGTAAGATTATATGCTATTAATATTCAATAACATTCACCTTTGATAAATTATTCTTTTCAAACACAATTCTAAAATGCGACTAATAGGTGTTGTTTACCACGTTATTATCTCCTATAAGTGATAATATTGACGAGACATAATATTCTATAGACAAAAGAAAAAGCTTTAGAATTTATGAATTAAAAACATAACAAATGTATATCCTGCAACAACTGTACCTTAGTGTTGTACCATTATCTGTTTCAAAGATAATTTAGAGATTAACAAAAAAAAAGAGCTAATATAAACTGCTAATATGTACTGTTTTATATCTTCTACTTTTAATTGTTATTACTGTTTAAATATGTTTGAATATAATGATTTATTATATTGTTTACGAAGTAAAGATGTTTTAAAATCAATTATCATAGCATGAGACATTAATAAAAATTAAAATAAATATGACAGTTATAAAAATATTCAAATATTCATGAAACTGAGAACAGAACAATTTTCCAATCTATGCATTATAATGTAAAATGTATTGTAATGTAATATATTATGTAATGTAATATATTAATCAAAAGAATTATCAGATTTTCTTAAAAATGATTTAACAACTTTTAATTTCTCCAGGTATTTGTGATAACTTACAATAAATTGTATCTTCACGAAAATACATGCATCACATAATAAGCACTTACATGAAATCGCCTTAGACCTTATTCTTTTGTTTAGCGCCATCTACAAAATAAATTTTTGTTATGTGTAGATACGTAACAAACATGGGAGTAATTTGAGGAGTCTGTGTTATGGTTTTAAATTTTATAATTAAATTAGTCACAGTTTTATCATAATTTGAGGTACTCGATGAAAAAAGTTAGTGGTGTATAAAGGTTTGTATTGCGTTTATTAAATAATAGATATTGTGCATATTATTTATGAAATATATTTTATTGTTTACATCTGCTATGTTTACACTACCTTCAAAAAATGCTTTTATGTTTGTTTGAGTTTTATATTTAATTAAGGAATTTAATTTCCAAAGATTGGTCAATACAGATTTTCACAGTGGTTACTAGATTGCAGATCTTATGCATTTGAGGTATTTATAAACATATAAATTACAATAAAATAAAGATTTTACAGAAATTTCAAATAGTGGTGAGGTACATTTCTATTTGAATAATTAAACTTATAATAAGAAGAATAAATTTTATACTCAACCCCAATTTTTAGAAATTGTACATTATATTTGTATAAAATATAACTATTTAATAATTATACAGAGTCAAGTAGCTATAGTGCAAGTAGGAAATTAGGAGAAACATAAGAAATAAAAAGATAATAAATACATATCAGATACTTTTTATTCAAATATGTAATTAGTTTTTAGGTGGAACTAGGTTTTAGATAAGAGAGTGATTCTTTACTAAATAGTATTTATAATTAATGGAAAATATTGTTATATTGAATTTTTCTATAACTGTGAATTGTAATTTTGTTGTTTTCTTTTATGAACTTCTTGCCTAATCAATTATTTTATGGTTCATTGTAGATGGATCCAGAATTCCTTTCTAGACTGATTCCACAAAACAAAGATCATATTCGTCCAGCATGTAAAAAGTGTGGATATGCTGGACATCTTACCTATCAGTGTCGTAACTTTATCAAAGTTGATCCAAATAAAGAAATTGTATTAGATGTTAGTAGTACGAGTTCTGATAGTGATGAGAATTATGTTACTCCTTTGACTGAGTTACGAGAAAAGGAACTGAAGAAAAAGCAGAAAGAGGTGAAAAAGAAACACAAAGAGAAGAAGAATAAAAAGAAATCTAAGAAACATGAAAAGACTGAGACTAGTGATAGCGAATCTGAAGTGGAAGCTTGTAGCGAAGAAAAAAGGAAACACAAACATAAGAAAAGGAAAAAAAAGTCAAAACACAAGAAACATAAAAAAGTTAAGAAGGACAATAGTTCAGACAGTAATTGTAATGACAAGAAAGAATAATTTTTTATAGTTTAGATTAACGAGTATTTTAATTCATAATGAACAATGTAAATACTGATCTTGTCAACAGTATAATGTATATAATTAAAGTTATATGATTTGTAAAGACACAGAAAAGTACACTTAAACTTGTGTATATAACTAAATAAATACAATTTTCATAAAAATTGGAAAACAATTTCTGATTTATTATAGTTTAGAAGAAATATTATTTTTAGCGTATATATTGTATACCTTTAATGCACAATGCATAAATCCTATTTTTATGTCTCCGGACGTTAATGTGTTAACAGCATATAAGACACTCTTAGACTACTATTATATTTTAAAATTTGTTGCTAAATAATGAACGAAATGAAAATTCTTTGAAATTATTGTTAATACCAACTTTAAACAATTTGGTAGCTAATTTTAATGTAGCTTCATAACACATTTTCTTAAAAAATAACACTGTCTCATATTATAGATTTTTGATTTATGAATATTCTGAAACTTTGTGTAAACAAATCAAATTTTTTGTACCTTTGAACATACTCTTTTCTCCACCCTAGACAACGTTCCCAAAAAAAGAATGTTCAGTGTGGATAAACTCAGCTAAAAACGACAAGATTTTTAAATGTACCATTTCCAATAGTTTATATTATAGTTAAATGAAGTACGAGACTTTGTATCAATCGTATGTTCGCTGTGTGTGCAATTTTCATATAAACCTGTATTTTTATAAATTAATATAATTCCGTCTACATATTCCAAATATGTAGGTAACTATAAAATATGTTGTTCAAGAGTGTAATATTTGTATGTAAGCGTAATTTTAATATCAAAATAAACAATTAATGTCATATGACATTCAAGATACCCTGCTATTAAGATTATGTTCATTCTTCGTGCACTGAAAATAGAAGAATTAGGACGTTACGATGTGCAAGAAATTTAGAAATTTACAGTGTACGTGAAATAACGATATCCTGTTAAGTTACACATTTTGTAGCATGGCCGTAGGTCGTCGCGCTTCGTCGGCCGTTTGGTACGCACAGACAATCGCATCGACCTTGATATGTTGTAGACTTTATTTTTTTTTTGTCCTAGATCCTTGACATCGCACTATTCGTTTAAAGAACTCGCTCTGTAACAAATAAACATTCATTTGAAGATATTATTATATTTATTCGTGATAAATATGAGTTTTATTACATGCATATAAAAAGGATGTTTCTAAATATTAAAATGGCGATAAGCATTCCATTCGGTTCAAATGTAACCGAGTTGTCAACGATGAAAGAGTGGAGTCTGTTAATTATTAATTTCTTAAGACACGCGCCGAATGCTGTAAGTTTATAAAAAGATTGCATTAGTGTAGGTGTATGGTGAGTTGTGTCTGATTTCATGTGGAATGACTCGTTCAAGAGTGTCGTTAATCTTAAGGCTTCGGAGGTCTTAGGGTTTAATTGCCTGTAACCGATCATACAATACGTGCCGAACTCGGAGAAAACCGCATTGTTCAATTTATGTAAAGAAAGTTACCCTTGATTATAGACATGGTATATAAGGCCTTAGAAATACACGAATCGCTCAGAAGCCAACGCAGTTAAGTGCAAAAAACAAAAATTGAGAAAATTAGTGTTTTTGAATATATTATTATACAACATATTCATAAGCTATGAAAAGAAGGGCTTTCTGACCTAGAAGAAACGAGTAAATTCTTTAATAACTGAAAAGAACATTATTTATTCCATTAAAATTGACAAAAAATCAGAAAATATCAAAAAATCGACTTAACCACATTGGCTTCTCATTGGGACTCACGTGAGAATACACCGTATCATGCTTGATACCTTCTTTTGCTATTACGGGGATAACGAACATCGTACAGCAAAGAGTAATCGATGCAAATTTTGTAAGAGTGAACGATACTTTCTAAAATACGTATTCGAATATACTTTATCGGCGCGAAATGAGAGAAAATAAGTACTTTAATAATTGTTGTCCAAACGAAGAAAACAAAAACTCGAAAAATACATGTCTGAAAATCGATTAATATTTAGTATGAAAAATCGAAATTTGATATATTATTTAAATTAGAATTTAATGAATCAACGAGTATCCCAGCTTCTATGGCGGCTTTTGCTAGGTGACTTTATTAATAAGTCTACTGACACCCCTAGGTGAAAAAGTTTTCTTTCCCTGTTATCTTTCTCCCCCTTTCTTCTTCATCTACATTTTCATTAGAGTCACCAAAATAGTATAAATGAAAGTTTTGTTTTATTAACCTCTTGCTCTGTAATAACGTGTCAGATTTGTGGAGATTTTAAGCAGAACGTAACAAGCATAAATATTATTCGATTCTATTGAATTCAAATTGAATATTATCCTTCTGTTATCAACTATTATAGTGTATAGGACACATGGACATAGAGTATGTCTAGAAGTTTCCTCTCTTTTTCAATGAATTATTAATGACGAAGTAGCTGTATCGATCGTGACTAGGAAATAAATCATAGGGCAAGGGGTTAAGAAGGGATTTTCATAGAACAGCTTCAAAAAATCGAGCTTTTTTATTTTTCTTATTAATCGTACAACAGTTTAAAAACATAATTAATCTCAAACTTTTTATTCGTATTCAAGAAAATAACGAAGTTAAGAGCCCGTTATGCATTAAATACTGGTAACAATGATAATGTAGTGAAACTGTCAAAATGCAGAAAAATATATGTGTTGGACACGTTAAAAAGCGAATGAGCACTTAATTCAGGTATATTAGAAAGAAGGGATACTTAAAACAAATACGATTGCCGACATTGAAAGTTTAAATCATGTTTTTTTAAACTTATGTACACGATAACTCAGAAATTATGATTTTTGTGGCGAAAGTTTTGCTCAGTCTTTTAAGATTCGATTAATCTTGGATTCTCTCAAATATGTTTATACTGTGCGTTATTATAACTTATAGATCCGAACACGAATCGATTCTGGAACCAGTTTATTTTTGAATTGCTCTGCTGCATATATACAAGTGTTTCAATACAGAAAACGACAACCAAAGTTTTACCTTCTGTATGTAACATTTTGCTTTCGAGTATATATTTTACAGCAAAAGATTGTTAAAAATTACTGTACATATTACGGCCTATTTATTTAATGACGATGTCATACTTCATTTGAGACAAATGCAAATTACGAATGTAACCATTGGATCACAAGCTGCGGAACTTACGCGCATGCAAACTACATTGCGCATCATCGTTGGCCAATGGTCGCTGTACCAGAGTTAAAAGAAGCTAAGATAGCACGTAGAAAGGAAGTCTCGACGATAAATGTCGAGTACGAACAAGTCGAAGGTCTTCTTCATGGTCCCAGCACGGCCGATCAGTTGTGAGTTTATATATTTTACGAAAGTCTAAACAATTTTGAGAACTCGTATTTATATCCTGAAATATCTTTTTTTTGCAATTTACGTTACTAAAAGTGAAAAATTATGAAATCGATTAGTTTGAAATTTTAACATGTCCCCATCTCCGATGCAATATTTATAATTGTCGTTAAATATTTAATTTAGTTGTTAAATGTTTTATATTTTAATTGTTGGAAGATTATTAAGAAAATGACGAAATTTCGATATTTCGAATTTATACGCGTGGGATTTTGTCAATTTTTAATTTTGCTCCGAAAGTAACACATGTGATAGCAACATTTATAAATGTATAGATAAAGAATTTGCTTTTTTTTTGTTTCAGATAGATGTATAAGCTGAAATCACCACTGCCAGTGAAGTGTAATTTTTTAAATCTCTTTGCTTAATACATAATAATGGATTGAAAATATATACTTCTTCAAGAATTGTTGTTTATAATAGATACACACAGTAAATGAATTAAAAAAAACCTGGAATTAGTAAGTTAAAATGTGCCATTAGAATGCGCTCCATTTAAACACGAATCAGATATTCGTCGCGGATTTTTTCTTACCTCTTACAAAATTCACAAAATTATTAATTGCCATTTTATCAATTACAAAAATAACAAATTAAAAAATAACTATTATAAAAATGAGTTCGTGCAATATAAATTTTAATCGTTGTATGGAGAAGTGTATCAAAGACAAAGAATCTGATAATCTAAAAAAACAGTACGCTGTTACAAAAGAGAATGATATAAAGTTCTGATTGGACGTTGTCAAAGTCTAATTAAATATCTGTCTACGTGTTGTGTAGGTGTTATTTATCAGAAAGTGCAAACAACGCGTCATACGTATAACTAATAGCTTTTATATTGTTTATTTAATCAATTTTATTTATATTGGTATTTTTATCTTCACCTCGTTTTAAGTACTGTTCTATTCTTAAATAGGACCTGGTATAATGAAATATCTGAAAAATATAATTACTTAAATGAAAATTACATTAAAATCAATTTTATAATTAACACTAGAACTACCGTATCGGTCAAAATGACTGGTTTCGATTTTTTTGTTTAGCAATTATTGATATCTTCGAAGCATTGAATATTCAAAATGATTTTAAAAATAAATAGTTTCACTAGAGTACTATAATCAGTGTCTGAAGAAACTGAAAATAATCTACTGTTACAATTTTTATAGGAATTGCATATTAATCGTATTAAATGATCGGTAGTTCTAGTGTTAATAAGACACTTAACATATAAACATGAAGTTTGTAAATTTTCGCTACATCACTCATTTTGAAAAATACGAAGCAGTATTAAGAATTTAGTTGGTCGTCATTGTGTGTTCTATACATATCCATGAACTTCGTTTGATGCCACTGTATTTGAAGGTCTGTTTAGGACCGAGTTAATACGAAATGCGGTAGAGGTGAAATTGCGCAAGAAGTTTCACTCATCGACGATGGCGTTACAGAATAATAATAAGATGAACTTGTAATTCTATTATAAAAGTTCTTTCTGCAGGAATCTAATCTTTTTCAATTATTTAATACAATAGTGTGATAAAAAGTTTCGTTTCTTTGTGATATATTTTGAATAAAAATAGAATAACATATATTATGTAGGTGTAATTAATTTTCTATTGTTATTTAACAGTTACAAGACTTTTTTTTCAACGTACATAACTTTAATGTAACTGGCATCCTGTTTCTTTTGAAAATTAATATGGATTAAAATATAAAGATATGAACATTCAAGCAATATAACAGTCGAAAGTGACAGAAAATTAAAAGGTATAAAATCGGAAAATTTTCGATAGATAAATGAATATAAACATAGCTGCGCATTGCATTTGTATTCGATTTGTATACTACATTGGAACATATACTACAAGAAATATCTTTTAATCGATTGCTCAATTAAAATTTCTCGAATTTTTCTCATAGAACATCATAACGTAATAGTCTATTCATAATTGAATGTATCCATAAATTATAACATACACATATATTTTAAAATAATATCAAGAAACGTAAAATGAATGCTTCAAATATACCTGCAAATTGAAATAAATATTTAAAATACAGTGAGCAATGAAAATATTCGAAGTAATGAATAGTTAAAGTCCAGTAGCAAGTTTGATCGTATACTTAAATTGTATAAATGTTTACACTGGAGGAAGGAAATTGTGCGTTTGTTATTGTTCGAGCATAAAATGAAAAAATATACATATTCTTTCATTACTATACACATATTTAGCAGAACAAAAGACAAGATTAATTATAAAATTCATTGCTAGCATAACAACTAAATAAAAATATTAAAAAATGTAGTATTCATTACACACCCATTCAAAGTACATTCAAATATAATTAAGGTCTGAGAATTTATTATTTAATATATAAACTTATAGAAATGATAACAATATAATATTCTTATCGTACACCTATGAAATTTTATTTTCAATTACTGTATTCTATATAAATTAAAGGTCATTCCAATAATAAAAAAGAGTTTAAAAAAAGGAAGAAATTCCATTCATTAATAAAAGCGAAATATTTCATATAGTTTGCTCAAAAATATTCCAAATTTCACGGATGCAGTATAAGCAAACTCGAAAGTACGGATAATCCACTGATAACATTTGCATTAGGATAGCAGCGCAAACAGTAGGCTTCATAATTTTCGCGTGGATTCTTATCAATGTAAATGCTGGTTATTGTGTCACGAGATTTTCTCTGTCAGGCGAGATTTATCGTTCCGCGAATCATTCTGATTGATATCTAGAACTCAACTAATGTAATTACAAATTGCTTTTTATCTACGAGCGTTACTTTATATCTCTACAAATTATACTTCTCACTTTCCGTTTTCACTATTGATAAACTCCACGGCCGCGGTACTCGCGTAATTGTTTCTCAGATTCCGTAAGTTACCGGGCAATTATGTAACTATTATTTCATTCGTAATTTCATGCAGAGAATGTATCGCCCATCGATGAGTATACGAATAACGTTGTTCTACCCTACAACAATTTATATTATGTTTTTAATTAGATAAGAACAAAAAGTGATAACAACGAAGCTGTGTATGTATGGGCACACGTATATAAATGCTTACTTACTAATGTGCGTGCATATGTATAATATGTATATATATACATATTATATATACATATATACATATATATGTGTACTCGCAGAGCATACAAGTTGGAAAAGAAGAGTGGGAGAATCCCTTTTCGGTGATGGACTATAAAACCACGATCAACTGATTGATGGATCGTAGTTTCTTTTTCGCAAGTTAACACAGAACTCGAGCCTACCGAAGGAATCGTGTCGAACGAACGATTCACATTATCAACATGACGCACACACACAACATGAAGAGGGTATCCATTATATCTATCTCGGAGAAAATGAAGATTCCGACTACAAAACCTCAAGGTATGTGTCAGAAGTGTTAGTTGTCGGTTTTTTTCTATTCAATTCGCACGCCATTAGGTACTGGAAAAAGTTCCTGCGGATTCCTAAATCGAAATTCAAACATAGAGAACATTTTCGCAAAATAATTTCATTTGATTTGATACCAACGATATAAACATAGGTTGCTGCTAATACCAATTTCATCTATGAACATTAAAACTGCCAGCCAAACTGACTGGTTTTCTTGTTTCGCAATTATTGACACTTTAAAATTGAATATTCAAAGTGATTTGAAAAATAAATAGTTTTAATTGAATAATGTAATGAATGTTTGAAGAAACTGAAAATAATCTATTGTTACAATTTTTATAAGATTACATGTCAATCATGTTAAATGCTCCGTAGTTATAGTGTTAAACTAGTGAAATATCGATTGAAATCGGACCTCGATTCATTGATAATAGGAAAACCAACTTTTTCCGGTACCTACTATTTTCATATATTACGCTTATCCAAACGACATTGGTGCAAAGTGCAACTTTTAATTTCTTCCTGGCAAGCGAGGCGAACGATAATATCGGTCGATGTTCGATTTAATTTATAATCGTATCATTAAAGTTATTTTCATAGCTTTAATTCTATGGTTTTGCTGGCAGTGTTTTCCGTCGACGGCACATTTATGCACCCTGTGTTTACTTCATTCTTAAATCGGCCCTATTGTTTTTGTAACGCGACGTCTAAATATTACCATACGTATGTACACTTTCTACGGTCGTGTAATTCAAAGAGATAACGTATAAATTCAATCTGATCTTGATTTAGTAGCACTAATCAGAGATAAGACGTTATTTGTCACGACTTCTGCAGAGATTGGCCTCGTTTGTCCTCATTTAAAATCGTGCTTCTCACGTGCTAGGGATACCCCACTTGTGTAATCATTTTTCAAATTCATCTAGATAAATGCTTATACATTTTTTAATGTTGCTCCATATTATTTTCTTCGGTGAAATATTTACTTCTGAACGAAGGTGAATTTTATTTAACAGGTCCGTCTAAAGAAAGATCAAGTTTAATATGAATTTATCTTACATATATTTTTTTCATGTCATTCACTGCTTTGGAATGTTTTACTTTGATAAACAAATTTGTTGAATATTATACAAACATCGAGAGAATTGTGCAATTACACAGGAATATATAATCTCTTAGAAAAATTATCCGAATTGTTATATTTCTCACATCAAGAAACTTTCAATTTTCTTAAAGGAGGATCAAATTCTTATGTAAATTACAGCAAAAGCTTAATCGTATCGAATGCGATTTTAAATAGATATGAAAATTTTATATTTTGTATATTTTAACGAGAAACCAAAGCAGAACAAAGAAGAAATACACGTTTATGTGAAAAACTAAATAATTAGTGTCATTTCAAGTTTTTAAAGGCTTAATCAAGCAGTTAACTGCTTAACGCAAGGTTTACCGATATTTATTGTACACTTTATTCTACAGGTCTTAAAACACTTAATGTTCGTTCATTTACATTTTGCCAGTTAGAGATTTAAAGATTGGACAATTGAAATGCACGTTTGTGTTATCGCATGAATAAAGATCGACAGAAACGTTTACTAAATAATGTTTGTAAACTTCAATGTGCGTCAAATCGACGTGAACCTAGTGTTCAGGGTATTTCGCTTGCGGTTAAACCTTACCTACGACATATTTATCGTTCACGATGCCAAGCTAAGATTATTAATCATTTGAAAATGCCTTTGAACTTGGATTTGTCGAACCGCAAGGACAATTCCGAGCACGATGTACGATTGCAAGCAACGTAGTACAAGATAATGGGTTTTTGTGCAACGCGTGTAGCATACGTACGTGACCAATCGCTTTGAATTCCAAAACGTGACGTGAACAATCCCTCAATGTCAGATTTCTCGCGATGTCCTAGAGATGTGAAATGAACGAATTGCTTGTCCGCATTCTCTGCATTGCTTGGCCATGAAATGCAAAAAACAGAGGATGCAGTTGCTTATCTGTGGGTGTGCATATTGATACGCGCTGTAGCAGAATGACTTACTGCATGTATAGTCTGTTAGAACTGATTCGCCGATACGGGTCAGAACTCAAGCCGCGATAAATTTAAAAAGCTGAGGCCGTAATTTGCGCTTTCCTCCTTCATTGAATGCAACAGTGTCGAATGAAGTTTAAATTATGCTGTTTAATATATTATGCAGAATATGTAATATGTAACAGAGGAATCGTGGTGTACTCATATTAATATTTACAGAGTAGTATAGTTGCGTTACGATGCTTATTTTAAATGTTTTGAAGTATTTATTATATATTTGTTATTATTACATATTTATATATAATAATTATACACTGTAATAATTATACAATTGTATATTACATAAGTGTAATAATATTAACATATAGCATATATACTTATTGTATGTAAATACATAGTAAATTATATATAATATATAATTATACATTATGTATAATTATTATTCTGCTCCTGTGAAATTACATGAACTTTCTTTATCATCTAAACTACCGAGCAGTTAAATTGACTTTTTGAAATTTCTTTAATAATTCCGCATAGAAACGTCTGTTATTTTCTTAATAATTGCAAAAAGAAGAAATCAGGAATGAGTCACTTTGACCTGTGTGGCAGTTTCAGTGTTAATAAACGATTTTCAAAGCATAAGTACAGAAAGATGCTAGACACGGATAAAATTTTTTCGTAATGGCTATTCCTCGTGTATCCTTTTGTTAATGAATTCATACTATACATGAATAACTTGTATCTTCATAGTTTATTTCTTTCAAATGTTTCCTCTTATGTAACTATTGTCTTTATATAAGATGATATAATTAAGAATAATTTTTACCATAGTACTTGAAATCACATTCGCTAATATCTTATCGAGTATCGTTTATTCTTATAAATAAATTATTTCATGGAACAGGAGTGATGTGCAGAATGTGTACAGGGTAATTTGAATTTTTTAATTTAGGATCTTGTTAATGACACGTCATTTTATGAAATTGAAAAATTGTTCTGAAATTTTTTACGCTTAACAATATTTTTTCTTTGCAACATAGGTCACACCATGCTTTCGCAACACATACAGTTAAAATATACATTTTTTTCCTTTCGATAAATTGTCAAATTAAACGAAATCCGAATACGTAAGGAACAATTACCACAAATTCATGTTCCTACTTGTATGATGCTCAAATAATTATACGAAATTGAATGAATTACGATTTTAGTCGATTAAGTTCCAAGTATGAATAAGAAGATAGCTAAACAAGTTTTACAAAGTTACTAAACTCTCAAGAACATTTAACACGGCAATACAATCGTTTTAAACGTTAAGAAGCAATAATTGTTATACTTTCGGGCGTCATTATCATGTCAGCAGTACTATATCATATATAATTATCTACTTATCGGATCAATGTAAAAGTAAGCGTATTTTCTGACTAATATTCGTGGTAATTTATGGATGAGTCACCAGCCAAGTTATTGCTACTTGTAAGATTGTACAATTTACAATAAACTGCCATTTGGTGAGTTGTGGTGTCAACATTTTGGCGATCGTTGCCATGTATCCGTGCTTCCGTTAACCAGTCGTTATCAGTCAACATTATGTGACTTCGCTTTAACGACAATCGTTATCAGCCGGCATCATAAAAATATTCCAAATTTTAACTAAAGTTAAAATTGTTGTATAAGATATTACACAGTTTAAATGATGTTTTAATTACTTTGTGATTGTGCGAAAAGCGCTCGCAGCAGACTATAAACTTTCCGCCTGACTCGTCGGCGAAACGTGAGAGTACTTGCAATAAATCTCCGGTGGCCAAAGTGTTGAGGATATCGCAGAATCTAAACAGGGAAATTTCATTGTACGTTCTGTGCAAAAATGTCTGAGACTTTAAAGAGAAAATGAAGTAAAAGATGTTAGAATAAACAAGTACATAATATTTTTCGCCTGAAATATCCTTCATTTCCTACCTGTAACTGTTTCTAAGCAATTTCTTGAATATGTGAGCTGCTCTTTTTAAAGTGCTGTAAGTCTGTTTTTGGAAAAAAATGAGTTAATGATAGTTTTAGTGAGATATAGATCTCCTCTTTTTGTATTTATAATCACAGAATCAACGACGTACGATAACATCATAAATTCATCAGGAGAAGTTCAACTGTAAAATGTTATTGAAAAAATGCTTCCTTTGAAAGTGGAATAAGTCGATTTTCAGCTAAAAAAATCGTTTATTTTCTTTAACAATTTTATTATTTATTATTTTATAATGAAATTTAACAAGCTTATACCTTTGAATATCTTAAATATCTCGATGAAAAAACCGCCTAGAATACTTCTATTTGATTCCATTGAAAAATATGATTCCGTTAAAAAAGAAACGAAATTGACCTTCACACGTCCTTTGCACGTTCATATAGGAAGAAGTCATTTATTAGAGATGATGTAGCCATTGAAGCTATTTAATTTTTGTCCGACGCATTTTTTGTACTAGCAATTACTTTCGAAGATATTCGAGTGGATCTATTTAAACGAGTCATCGTGCATTATATGAAATGTTTTTTCCTTACACATCTTTATTTGCAGTATTTAATTAAAATTAAAGTCTAAGATTATTTTATAAAAAGTTTACAAACATATTTTCCTAAATTCTCAGCTTATAATGAAAGTATCGGGAGAAGTTAACAAAACGATATTTATAAGGGAAAAGAATTAAATTACATTGTTTTACTGTTAATTCTTATCAGAATGTTTAACATAAGCAGTATAAATTATACACAGAAATATGCAACTGTATTGACTGCACCGGGAATATTAATAATTATTTATTTGTAGTCGATTATCTTAGAAAGAACACTAATTAGCATAATTATTCCATAAAAATATGCAACACACAATTTATTTCGTAAATATACCCGTTGTGATAATTGTATCATTTCACAAGAGCAGGGTATATACATAGTAATCAATAAATCAGTGTCAACTATTCCGGTTTTTCAATTGTAAGTATTTACATAATGATAATATACTTGTCCCATAACAATGTAATTGTTCAATACGAACGATTTACATACACAAAATATATATTATTTAAAGGTTTGCAACGTACGCTATTTGAACAGTTATTATTCAGTATTTTTTAAGCGAAAGAAGCAAAATACTTTCGTTTTGCACGATCGAAATAAATTTAAAATAGCGTTTTTCAAGAACTGCAATGGAAATGAATATATTAGTGTTTTGTTTAATTATTCAGTAAAGGTCGCTTGCACATCAGTAATAGCAAGTCTTTTGTTTAACAATTGTTTCCATTATGTCGTTAAGATTAACATAATTCCACTATTAATATGATTAAAGACTTATATTAATCTTTCTATCACAGTGTTTCATTCTATTTTGTATAATATTTTTTATACAAAAAATCTTTTCATAGATGCGTTCACTTTATTTCATGCATGTTTGATTACACAGACATTTGTTAACTTTACTTGCATAACAACCAATAGCTTTTTCAAGTTTTTTAAAAACCTTATTTTTATTTTTCTTATTTCTTGTTTCTTAGTTTCTATTCTATGCAAATAACCATTCATTCATTTTTTCATCTCTAAATCCTAAATTTTTTATACTCCATACCATTTGGGATCCTCTTCGAATCTTAATGGTCGATCGTTGATTTTTAACTTTTATTTCGTCATTTGATTTTATCTGTGTAGCAATTTTATCATCAGACATAAACACGTTAAATTTTGCTTCTTCAGTACGAATTATGTATATTGAATGTATAAAATATATTCGATTCGAATGGATTACATTGTGACGCGGGAAAAATTATAATTTCTCTTATAAAACCCATATTAGTTACGTTAATTTTAATCACATAAAAAAATATGTACAAATTACAATTATAATTTAAATATGCATAAAATATGCATAAAGATACATTCGCCTCGAGTGGACTACATTATGATGCAAATGGCTATATTTTTCGAACTTTTCTGTTATATCTACATTTTCATATGGTATGCTATCTATTTGCTAATGTACAACATAGCAGCCGATAAGAAAAAAAGAATTATGTAATCAATTCAAAGAATTTTCTTGTATTCGCTTCATCAACAGCGTGCGGTGTAATTTACGATCAACTCGGTGATTAGCTGATTGTTCATCTTCTTCAACTGATTCGATTAGTGTCGAGTTATGCTTGATTTATTTTGATAGTTTTATAATCTGTAATTCGCTTTATCAATGTGCTTGGTGCTCAATGTTCGTCTGTCTAAATATCTCCTCTTCAGTACCAGTACGCGACACCTGTTACAAGATTAACGAACTATCATCAGATTGCCTCTGATTTCTGCCTTATCGTTACAATTAATTCCACTTTATGCTCGAAATTCTCATTTGAATCCGGACACTTCTGCTATTGATGTGATAACAATATCGCTACGACAGGTCAAAGTATCTCGTCAGTAATCCATGTTCAATTTATCGACGGAAATTAATTTATTCAATCTTGTCTAACGATCCTCGCCTGTAACAAATGCATGTGCGGGTTTTGTTTCAACGATGGCATCATCGTTTATGTAATGGAAGATTCATATGCAGATTCATACAGCCTCCCGGTGAATTATTATCACATTAGTATGCCACGACGCGTACTCATTACATTATTCCTGTTAATTATGCTCTTCTGTGAAGGCATTCGAGCACATTTTGTTACAGTCATTTTGAAAATAATTGATTCATTCAATAAACCGGTGAAGTTCATTTATATTCCCATTTTTTTTTATTTCCATAATGAAATAATACGAAAATACTTTTGTATATCTTTCACACCAACAGCTCGTGCTTGAACACTTGGCGATTTGACCTTAGCGAGACAAGGAATAGTCATATTTACGGGGTCACCGGATACAATCAAACTTTATATAGCGAATTTAGATAAAATATGGGAGCACACGTAACTGAGTTTTGATATTAATATGAAATACAGTAGTTGCCAATGAAACTGCACCGTCGTATGCACCTGCCACACAGAATAACCAAAATCAAAATTACATTCACTTTGGATTCTTCATGATTCTCTGAAATAAATTATATTTTCTCGAACGCGAGCCATAAACTACTATTACTCGTGTAAGGCTGACATAAAACAAATAGTTAAATGAAAAGTTAAATACAAAAATGTCTAAACTGTGAATAGATAAGGTAGTTCGTGAAAAGTAGAATTTTGGTAAAAAGTGTCTGTGGCTATTGTAATGGCCATTACAAAGGGTGTCATTATTGCTTCAAAACATGAATACAATAATTGTATTATACAATAATAATGCCATCTTTTTATCTGCCCCTAAATCGTACAAACAACCATTAAATAAAACAACTGACAAGAGAAATATACACATAACGAAGCAATTTATTATTTCGGATAATAATTAGTCGTATAAAGTTGCTTTTTCAACAGTTCTTTTATTAAATCTTGTAAACAGAAAAGATTTAAATAGTTTGTGAGGGATTCGGAGGTCGCAAAAATTGTAAAACCGGCCGTGGGTTGTGCATCACTGGCTTAAAATGATATCGCGTCGGCTTTTACGCAGGGATTTCGACATCTACAGTTCGTTCATTTTAATCGTACCATACAAGATAAATTTTCTTCGACTGTTTTTTATTGGTATCATTGTTTTTTACTTGTATATTATATAAATGAATAATTTCACGCTCGAAATTTGTTTATATTTTTCGAATGAACATTTAATCAAATCTTTGTTGATTCCTCGAACTACTCTTCGTATTGTTTCTGCCTCTTGCTGAATTCAAACAAGTTAAATTGTTTTTAAGACGAAAGGTAATATTGAAATACGTGTAGTTAAAAATTGTAACCGTTCAAGAATATTTCTAAGTAGTATTTAATCAGCTGAAATTAACGGAATTCAGAAAAGATGGTGATGTTTTCTACATTTACCTATTAGAAAATGTAAACAAATGGGAAAGAGAACTATGAAATTCACTATCATTATTAGGGACATATTAGAATATATCAGTGACAATGATGTGCAAATTTCGTCTCGCCAATATTGTTATGAACATCACAAACGTCGTGATTTTATCAGAACTTCTCTTATCTTGGACGATAAACGAACGAATGACCATAACATATTGAAAGGTAACTTCCTTATGTCGTTGCCAAATTATTCCAGAACAGTGTCCCTATTTTTAAGGCAACGTAACGTCGAGCTATTTATCAGACGTAGCTTTCATTCGACACTTTTAATTAAATGCCTGGGACCAAACATAAATTTTCAAATATTTATTCATTTTACAGACACCAAGCGCAAATGTCAGCCTTTATTTCCTATGTGATTATGACAATTTGACAGTTCCCTAAGAAGTTATTCGATGTAAATGAATTTCAGCATACACACGCTGAATGAAACTAGACGATTGAAAAACTGAACTAATTAGTCAAAAACGTTATATCATATTTACATTTTATTTTCAATGGGATCACAGCAATCTATTTGTCGCAGTTGTTTCTTGACATATTTAAACATATAGGAGTTCATACCGAATTTCTTCATTTTATGTTCAATCTGTTTAACATTAACGGTCTGTTCGATTTAAGATTTTCGAGATTTAACCCTTAAAATGCTGAGTGGGGTCCTACAGGGAGCCCAGAAAGTATTTTTCCTTAATAATTTTGTAAGTAATTTTTTTTAATTTTTCATATTTTATGTATTCTCTCTTTTTTCATTATCAAGTATTGTGGATGATTTGTCTCCAGGAGACCTCAGTATGTTTATAGCTAAGAACAAAATAACGATAATGTTTTTAGAATAGACAAATCATCCACAATACTTGACGATGAAAAAATATAAAATACATTAAATATGAAAATTACAAAATTATTAAGGAAAAATACTTTCTGGGCTCCCTTTAGGACCCCACTCAGCATTTTAAGGGTTACGTCGAATCTGTGCGAAAAATCGAATGCAACGAATGAAATATTATTCTGTATACAACGTGCATGTGGTCAATTGCATGCATAGATCCACGTATTCATAATCATTCCCTCTTCCTCGCTTGGCAATATTTTTTTGCCTCCTACGACAAGTCAATAGCAAGTCGTTAACCAACGGTGGCAATGATAAAACAATATCTATTGTTTAATAACGCTTCACTGTGTCTGTTCAGTCATGTGATACTAACAATGGAAAATACCGAAGTGATATCCGTCTATTTTCATGAAACTTCCGTGGAAAGTAGATGTGCAAAAATGTTTTGACACGTATTTTCCTATTGATCATCATTCATACTGGAGAAGTGAAACAACTTAGAAAATCAGAGGAAGAAAACATTCGAATATTTGGGAAATACATTATATTCGAAGGTATAACATGATTACATAAAATTGAAATCTAGACATAATTCAATATTTGTTTGATTGTCTACTCTAGATCTAGTTTTGCAGAAAATAATTTTCTATTCACGTAGAAACCTCTCACATATAAAAATATATAGGAAAGTGGATTAACTTTTCAGCAGAGAAATTCACACAAAGCTGCTCTATGTTTATTAATATATCATTGAAACAGAGGGAGTTGTTTGAAATCTGCTTCAACAACGGGATTCTAAAATATATACTTTGCCATGCAATTTTAGTCTAACTTCTGTAATTTTCAAGGTATTCAACTAAATATCTTTTTTATTCCTAATTTTTAGAGGTGCTTTCTCCCCTTTAACCTTCAGAATAGCAACGATCCAGTAACCCGATAGGTCACGTTTGATCCACACGCATCTTTCTTTTATTACTTTATTGTTTATATGATTTTTCTGTTTATAATAATTTATACGTTAAAATGTAATATATTTATCAAAAGGATGTAGATAAACAAAGAATTATTAGTGAATTAAGTGAAATATAAGTATAAAGCATTTATTTCGCACATTGCACACATATTATAACAATCGATAGATGTATTTTACATACGCATGTAGGTTTCAACCATTCACAATCGTTACACTTGAGTTCATGTTTATTGCACGATGGAGTTCTCCAAAAACATGGATCCTAATTGACCGAACGCAGTATCTTCTAGGGTTGATATGAATGATGGCCAATAAGAAAGTACGTGTCAAATATTTTGGTAAGAATTAATTTCTCCCAAAGTTCCATCGAAAACTGCAGATGTCATTTTGGTACGTACTTCTATAAGAGGAGAACGCATTTAAATAGTCTCCGGTGGATAATCATTGCTACTTACGATGGAATTTAGGTCTCCTTTTTCAGAGGACAGTTTATAGAAACTTCGAAACATACTGTTCCTTTCTAATTTTCTGCGTTCACGCGCAAGAACGATGGAGATATTTTCGACAAATAGAGACCGTTTTCACAATTAAAGAAATAAGAATTTTCTTATTTTTCATCTATGCATCACTTAATTCAATTTGTGTTTATAGTTTATGAACACCCTGAGTGATTAATTAAAGTGGATTCAGTAATTTGAGATTAACAATACTTTTTTTAACGACAGATTACACAGATATTTCAGTTATTGCATATAGACTAGAATTTATATTCAGTCTATAAACACTCTGAAAGATTAATTTAACCGTTTGAACTCTGTAGCCTTCAGTATTGCACCAGTTATAATATTAAATATTTTAATGAATCTTAAAGAAACTACCCTGAAATTATTAGATTTTCCATACATCCAAATTTTGCACTGAGAAGGAAACTAAAAAATCGAAGAAATGTTATAGTACTTCTCATTTTCGCTAGGAATACTATAAAAATTAGTTGCAGTTACTGATAAATTACAAAACAACCTAGAGTGCTAAGGGTTAAGTGGATTCAGTAATTTGAGATCAAAATAACTGTTTTTAACGATAGATTACTCACATGTTTCAATTATCGTATATAGATTAGAATTTATATGCAGTCTATAAGCACCCTCAGTGGTTAACTAACGAGTATTCATTAATTTACAATTACCACTGCTTCCTCTATCGATGCATCCCTATAAAATAATGATTACTTACTAGTCCCTTCTTAATTTGCAGCTTGTTTCGGATGTAGACACGTGCAGGTCGCATTGATGGCCTTGGGTTTTCTATGCTGCTATGCTGTTCGAGTTACCACTTCAGTGACACTGGAAGCTATGACGAATTCAGCCAGTGCGAATCCTGATTATGAAGTATGGGTCTTTCATTCTTGCTTTTTACTGGTTAATCATTCGTGCATGGACAGGCTAGCTTTTGACAACATCCCATTGTTTATTGAGATTTTAGATGAGAATAGAGTTTTAGGTAATAAAGCTTCTATTGTAAATGTTCCATTTTCATTTTTTTTTTTGACAAATGAAGATCGGAAGGAATTCCATTAAATTTTATTAAATAAAAGCTTGCTAACGTAAGGGTTGAAAAAGTTTGCGAACACTGCTCCAAAAGTAGTTTCTTTCAATTTTGTAACAGTTACTTACAAGTTCGACTTTATTTGTTGCAGGAATTTGCATGGGACAATTCAGTGAAAGATATCGTTCTGAGCTCCTTTTTCTGGGGTTACGTGTGCACGCAAATTATTGGAAGCGTAATAGCACAACGTTGGGGAGCTCACAAGCTTTTCTCGTTAGCGCAATTTGTTTGCGGTATAGTGACACTTTTCGTGCCTCTGGCAGCGCATTACAGTGGCTGGGAAGCAGTGTGTGTTTCAAGAATAATCGCAGGTCTTTGTCAAGGAACAGTGCTCCCGTCTCTTCATACGTTACTTTCGAAATGGGCGCCCATAGAAGAAAGAGGTCGAATGTGTAAGTATCGATCGATAATGTTTCAAACAAGCTGGATAATATTATCTATAATTTATTATACAATTTATATAGTGATACAAAAAAGATAATGGCTCAACGTATAATATAATTTTTATTCCCGAGAGAAAAGTATAAAAATAATCAAGTTTGCAGATAATGAAATAATTTTGTACTTAACATTGTATGCATATATTTAGTTTCTCCTACAAGATTAAATAGTACAGCTGATTGGAATTTAATTATTCACGAATTCATAATATTCATATCACCTTTTTATTATTGATTTCACATCGACTGTTAGGCAGCAAATGAGATGAATTTCAAGAGACTATTTTATATGAGAAAATAAAATCAGCGTTACTAAAATTGTAATTTCCACTATATTTTTAAATGATTAATAATTAAATTCTGGGTCTTTTTGCATTTATAGTATGTCTATATTTTTAAAATAGAACACAACGTGTGTATTAAATAGTAAATCAATATTTTTCATTAAAAAAATAATGCAGTATTTATAATCAATAATATAACAATATAAAACAGTTACACAGAAATCTGACTTGATTAATTATTATATATTTTCATTTTGTAAAAAATTATACTGTTTATATTGTACTATTTTTGTTCAATCAATTTTATATATATTATTTTTAGTATTATATCTGTTCCAGCAACGTTTGTCTATGCTGGTGGCTGGATCGGGAACGTTATCTGTCTGCTCAGTTCCGGTCTATTGTCGGTTTCTTCTTTGGGCTGGCCAAGTTGCTTTTATTTTTGGGGTGGCATAACTATTCTATCCGGTATACTTTTCTTCATCATTGGCAAAGAGTCACCTGCTGAACATCCGCGCATACCTCAAGACGAGAAAGAATACATCGAGACCAGTCTTGGAATAACAGAAACCGAAGAGGTAGGCAATACTGTCAATACTAATTAACACTAGAACTACCGAGAATTTAATATAACTGATCTGTAACCTCTATACAAATTGTAACAATAGATTATTTTCGGTTCCTTCAAACATTCATTATATTATTCGAATGAAACTATTTATTTTTCAAATCATTTCGCAGATTCTATGCTTTTAAGACATCAATAATTGCGAAACAAAAAGTTCGGAACTAGTTATTTTGACTGGTACGGATAGTGATAGTGTTAGCATAACGTGTCGTTGTAATTTGTGCAGTAATATTGTATTAAAAACATCCGATCTTCCTTTAAAACGATTAACTCACTTGTTAATCAACATTCATATTGTCATAAATTTTATTCGGTGTTACTAAATTCAGATCGCATATAAACAATAAGTTGTGTTAGAATTAGATGAATATAAATTAGAATTACAGAAATAAATAAATGTAAATATAAACGAGACTCGCGTAAATGGATTGCGAGTAAATGGAGGGACGGGTGTATAAACTCATCGGAGGCTCTTATCTTTCCGTAAATGTTTACGAATACTTGATACGGAAAGAATATCGATATGAAGGATCGTGTTTATTTACAGGGCGTGTTATAATTATATTGATCCTATAAAGAAGAATTATATTTCAGAAATTGTCGACTCCGTGGCGTGCGATGTTTACTAGCCTTCCAATGTGGGCACTACTGGCAACGCAGTGTGCTCATAATTGGGGCTTCTGGATGCTCCTAACGAAAATTCCGTCGTACATGGCGTCCGTTTTAGGCTACGACATCAAACAAGTAAGTAAAATTGAAGTACATAAATGAACTAAACTAAAGTAAACTGATATTAGTTATCTAAAAAGTAGCTTGCTGTTGTTGTTTATTTATTTATTATCGTTCACATGCGACTATTTGTTCACATGTTTGTTCCTTTAATCATACTATATTCTGTCTATATAAAAGAAACATACAAGAAAGTCGTACAGTACCCGACAAAGACAGTCCTCGTTCTTAACGTTAATTATTTGCATCATTGACGGAGAAACAAATAATAGTATCATTGTTAACAATATATCCGGTGACATTTCATTCCCTTAAAATACTTCTTCTCTACTTTTCGTTTTGCGGAGTTAACCGATTTGCCCATTTTGTGCCTCGTTTAATACTAAACATACCGACATTTTAATACGGCACTTGATTTAAAACGGAAACAATGCACAAAATAACTTTTGAATAATTAGAAAAAGATTATATATTCGCTTTTGTTCTTAACAACAACGGAAACCTATAAATGCATTTTTTTTTATTTGGAAGTACCGGTGATTTGACTGATTACAGAAATTTTTGTAATTTTTCTTTAGAATGGTATGCTGACCGCGCTTCCTTACCTCACCGCGTGGATCCTCAGTTTTCCGACCAGTTATGTGTCAGACATGCTCATCAAAAAGAAAGTTTTCTCGGTTCAAGCGTCGAGAAAGATTTGCAACACGATCGGAGAATGGGTTCCAGCGATCGCTTTGATCGGTCTTGGATACATCGACAAAGATCATCCCGAAATAGCAGTGGCAGTGTTGGTGATCGCTGTTGCCAGCAATATCGCCGTTTACTGCGGCCACAACGTGAATCACATGGATCTCAGCCCGAACTTTGCTGGTACCTTAATGGGTATTACAAACACAGGCGCAAATATTTGTAGTCTTTTGGCCCCATTGGTCGCGAGCGTGGTAGTTACGGATTCGGTGAGTACACGGTTTCACGGAAATGGAATTCATTCAATCTTTTTCCTGCCAGTAACAGCCACCGGCTGAAAAATTGGGGCCAGTCAGAATTTTCAGCGTTTTTCGTGTTTTCCGTTAAATTGATAGAGTTAAATGGAATTTGAATAGAAACTTCAGTAGTTTCTATTATAACAATTTATATATTGATATTTGCGTAATAATGGCGTCTTGATGTCATGTGACATTATGTATTTTGATTGTAATGTTTTATTGTATATATATATATAGTATTATCGTAAACTTAATGTTATTAAAGAAATTCTCGTACTGCTGATATAAATCCAATTGAGATTGTCTGTAGTTTTCTTAAAACATATTAGTCAACACATTAACTGTTTTGAAGAGAAACATTTTGAATATTTGGCTAAATCTTCTAAAAAGATACTATAAAACAATGTACATTCAGTTATATTCAAACGTAAAGATTAAAATTTGATTAAAGACACAGGTGATGCTGAAAATTGTGAATGGCTCCAGCTTTTCTATCAGTGGACGTAGTTCTGTAGAGTTGTAGAGGTGTAGTTAATAATACAGTACTGCACACTATACTTCTCAAAACAAATTGAAATATTGTAAAACAAGTGTATTGAAATCTAATGTCCATTAACGTATGTCGAGTTTGGATTCATTTCATCGAAATTCCGATATCGTTCTCTTCTTTCAACCATGAAATTGACCGTTCAACGCCAATTTGAAATTTATTATGGCAGAATTTCGAAAATCACACAAATAAAAATGAATGAAACTTTATCACTGATATTTCAATATTTTTCAGGGGAATGTGCTGCAGTGGAGGAATATATTCTTTTTATCAGCAGTAATCTACTTCCTTGGAAATCTTATGTTCGTTTTATTCGGCACGTGCACAATTCAAAAATGGAATGATCCCGTAAAGAAAGATAAAGATAATAACTTAAAGTCAGTGAGAGAGTCCACAGTCGAAAACGGATCTGTAGAGAAAATAAAACCCATTGAAGATATGGAAGCTGAAAGGAGCGTATAGTACCACGGGACATTCAGAGAATATTTTCACTTGGAGAACCAATTGACGGCCCCAGAATGCATTTACTTTTCGACGAAGTTTATCATATTGGGAATACTTTATTGACTTTATGTATCGAAGTTGGTAACGTAAAAACGTACGAAGATTTAATAGGTATAATATCGAAGGTGTCGAAATCAAGTTCTTCTAATTACTCACATGACATGAATCATAATTGTTCACAAATTTATCATACTCATATATAAATGATTCTTTTCGCTTCCTTGCGGCGTCTCATACTCTATATATACTCTATACATAGTTTAACGATGTATGAAATAAATATAGCGCTGCCATTCGCATATATCATTTAAATATAGTTTCGTACAATTGTACAAACGTGTACGAGTTGAAATTTTGCTCAACTTGTACTAAGGATAAAGAAGTGTGTAATTAAAAATGATCAGTAATTCTGTTTTAGGTTGTAAAATCGACAAAAGTAAATTTTCAAACAGAATAACTATATTAAAAACATGTTATAGCTTTTGTATTTACAAAGGGTGTTAATAATGTAATGTATGTATCTAGTGTTCTGTCGTTTATCTTCGGAACGTAAGAAGTGATAATGAGCCTTGTCTGTTTGTATATAAATATCTGTGTGAATGCGTTATATATAATATTTATTGTAAATATAGAATAAATTATTTATTTTCTAATTCTTATTAGAAAAATATATTTATAGTTATTATAATAAATACAATAATATCTTACTACTAATGTCCACATTGGAACTAATTACTTACATTCCCACAACGGTACACTTTTGACGCTCGAAGTGTACTTTATTCATTTTTTAAAAGAGTTACGAGGCAAAAATAATTTCCTATTCTCTATCTCCAATCCGAACACCCAGTGGTAAAAGAAATACTGGCTCACCTACGATTTTTCCTGCTGCCAACAATTCTCGGTCACGCAATTACCTCGCTAGCCCTTGGCTCATAACTAGTGGATCAGCACATGAAATATGCACAGTGTACAATTGATGTTAAAATTAGTCTTATTTTTCTCTTTATACCGGTTCACTTAGCCATAGATCAACCAGTTCCGCTGCATCACTTGTGCATTGTTTCCACTCGTACATCGATGTACCGACTCGAAAGGTTGTCGATGATGCAGACTGTAGGATGGCAGTGCTCGCGCCAATGTCCAATGCGGCAGTCAATATTGAATTCCTACTTCTTGTAATTCACGTCACCCTTAGTTTGCTCTTTTTAATCAGCAACATCTTTTCTAATTTCTTTGATGTTCGAGTCAAGTACTTCTTTCTTGATTCACAGCCTTTACTGTGATGATGGTGTAATTTAAGTTATCCATTAAGGCTAAAATAAGTTAAAATTAAGTCTACGAAAGAAGACATCGATCTTCACCGTGGGATAGTTCATCATTTCAGACTCAAGAAAGAAAACAGCAGTTGTGGGATTATTTTTAAGTGTGATAATGATAAATGCGTTAAAAGTAAGATTTAGAATTCGAAAGGGATGTCGATGGAATTTAATTTTCATCCACCGCCCAGGGTCTCCTCGCAGCAACCTCCACGTGGTGAGACCTGGGCAACTAGCATTATTCTTATTACAGTATTTTCTGTAAAAGGATCATGGTAGGCTAATTGGCTGCGATAATTTTGTAATTTACATGTGAATTATGCAAATATTCGCACGTAATTATTTAGATAATGTTTACGTTTTTCGTGGATGATGGAGAGAATTATTTAACTTTTGTGAGTACGTGGCAACACTGCGATACATCGGATCTACCTCCAAAGACTCTTCTTTCATAAATCAAAATATAGGTTTATAATTAAGACGTTTATATGTCTATATTAGTATTGATATCAGATTGCTTCTCGCATCGGACATCCTTCTCTTGCATACACACGTGAAAATTCATAACATCAACAACTTTGAAACACGTAATGTACAATTTATTTTGTATGTTCCTTTTTAAACATTTTTTAAAGTACATAAGTATACAGTTGAGCCATTTGTAATTATACGTAAATTATGTACAATCATACTACTAAATATATTAGTTAATAAAAATACAGTTAAATAGTTAATAAAAATAGATACAATATTCATAGAAATATTGTATTATTATTCATATATTATTACTATTTCTCATTTATTCTTTCTTTTAAGTACTGTAACGTCACGTGCCTTGTCTATGTCACATATTTTACAAATTGAGCAGAGCGTGTCCATTGAAAAAAGACACTCTTCGTCGCCAGACTGGGAATTCGCATAATTCATGGGGTATAAAAATAGTTTAGTTCGCGTTTGCAAAACTAGCAAACGTGCATAAATGTCCACAGTCTACACACATTTCCAAATGGCACTTCGGTAATGCGCGTGAAATAACCTGTCAATAATTTTCTTAATAGAATCGTGTAACGAATATTGAAAGGATAAGAAGCAAAGACGAAAATATCGGTATTCCACTTGAACTGAGCATTGGCTCGTTTTCTATCAGCCAATCGTCGATACTTTTCCTGTATTTTTCCACCCATTCAATATTTCTCATTGAATTTTCGGCTGTACTCTGTGCGACGTCAGCCTGAACGCCAACCCTAACGTGGAACACGCTCAACTGAGAACCAAAAAAAAATGGAACAAATTAAAGAAATTATCTTGAAAGTGTTATAGGGCAGGTAATTCATAGTATGGATCGCGTATGATCCCTTTCTTACACTCCAGAAACATATGACATGTAAATAAAATTGATATTTCTTAAAAGTCAATAATCTAGAATATCTCAAATCTAATTGAAAAAATCCACGGAGACGAAAGAATATGCTGAAAAGTGTACAAGTTAGATAAATGTATTTTTGAATGTACGTTTGAGTGAAATGTACGCGAAGTTGTATGCGAATTTCTTGTTAAAATTTGTTAAATGTATCTCCGAGGCTACTGTTAGAACATATTTTATTATGGAATATATTCGAATAGTTTGCAGGATGTGTTTCAACAAATTTTAACAAGAAATTCGCAGCATTATCGATTCAACATTTTACTGCCACCAGATTGCTCAACAACGAGCAATAATATTCGAATATTTCGATGACTGTGAATTTTCACATTCGAAGAAACGCGGAAAATACGAAAATAAATTAAACTTCTTGAGATCATATTCCGTTAGAAAACTCAATCCTTTCAGGATTTTCGATTATTACGGTTATCATGAATGTTCTTTCGTTAAATCTTTATAATCGAGAAATTTGATAAGAAACCCCTACAGGTCGAAATTTGTTTGTCTTCCCTTGAAATTCGACTTATCGAGGTTAGATTGTACAAGATTAAGAGATAGCAGGACTAATTTCGTCAACGTACCCTGACATAATCTTCTGAAGTTACAATTGCGCCTCCAAGAGTTTGTATACATGTGTTGAGCTTCGATTTGTAATCCTCCCTAAAATAATAAATAATGGTATCATTTGACGTGATAGAAGCCTATCAATATTTAGTCACATCTCTATGTACTTACAGCGTCTGGATCACGTCGTAGTTTGCCTCGAGTATATCAAGGACCAGTTTAACGCCGCTCGCGTGATTAGCTACGATTGCTTGAACTGCATATTCAAAGCTGATCGGCGAGTTCTCTTTGAAGGATAGAAGAAGGAAATTTTTGAGGATTTCTTCAGAATCGGAACAACCCATAACCGTGAGCAGAGTGTTTCTCTCAACCTTGTCTTTTGTTGATTCCGCCAATTTAGTTAGAGTTCCATTCCATGTCTCTGCATTGGCGGATTTCAATCCGTTGCAAAGAATATTGGTTTTCTGATCGGGATTGAGTCTAAAATGAGGAAACATAATTAACGATAACAACCTGTTGCTTCGTTGCTAATTGTCCAATGTGTTAACGTAGCCAATTAAGGGAGGAATCAACTAATTTTTCAATACTTTTTGTGTTTTTTTTTGTTGTTGAGAATTATTAACTAGGAATACTTATTGTTTTACAAGTACAAAGGTACATCCAAAAAGCAGAAAAGAATCTTGATTTATTCTTTTTATCGCTTTTTTACCATACTATTGTAATTTCCTTTTTATTTTAATACTAATTTACTTTGACTCAGTAATTAGTATTTGACTAAAAGAACTTTGACATCAGATATCCAGTTGGTCAAGTAAGTTGGCAACGGATGTGTTAATGCTGTAGAACGGACTGAAATATCGAAAACTTACTTTGTATTATTCTTGTACCAAGCATCGAATGCACTCTTAGCATACTCATTGCATTCATGTATTTCAGCTTTGCAAGCCCACGTCATCAGGCTCGGTTTTAGGAGTTGTACAACGTGGGCGTCGTCGGGCTTAATTTCGTAACTAGTCGTGTTCCTCAGAGTCGTCGTTATGAACTTAATGTAAGTCTACAAAGATAATTCGAACATTGTATGTAATTTTGGCCTTTTTATAAGTGGTTTTCTTAAAGAAAATGTGTGATTTTGTTCATGAGTCAAATCGACTCGTGCCGGAAGAGATATGTAGGTATATAAAAATGTCGGTGAACCTAGCGTTAAGCGAGCATCGCTGTATATCGTCAGCGTGTATACGTATTTACCTTGAAAATGCCGTACTGCGGTGAACTGTACATCATATTTTGTAAGAAATTCAGGTTTCTGAAAGTTGTCGTCCACGGAATGTAATCCGTCTCATTTTTCAGGTAAAGTGTCAACGACAACGCAGTGTCATACTTTGTGCGGTTTGTGCGTGCCATGATCAAAACGTCGTCGATCAGTTGAGCACGGTTCACAGGATGTATGTTTGACAAGTTTTTGTTAAGGGCTTCCGCCAGTTTGTTCCAGTTCTCTTCCGCGTAGTTTACACGGTAGTAACCTGCAATATAGTTCGGGCATGAGTTGGAAAATCCAAAATTACTTTTCTAACGTATAAACTTCAGTGCTGTTTGCAGTTGAGGATAGAAACTCTCGGTGCTGTTCGTACTTTCGGCAATTGTTTCGATCAGTTGTGAACAACAGAAATAAATCATAAGTGATTTTTCAGAATTATATTATACCGGTTTTATAACATATTTTTCGGTTCTTGAAACAGTTATGAAGAACCGAGAAGAGCAGTTCTATAACTGTTATTTTATGGTTTTCGAGACAGTTGCGAAGAACCGTAATGAAGAACCGAAAAATAATTACAGAACCGCTCGAAAAAATTAAATGTTAAATATCGTTTTAAATCTTTGGGGGTCGGTTTATTTTTCCTCTAGATTCATTAAAAAAAGGTTCCATCGAAATCGATGATTCAACCTTCGACATCGCAACCTCTCCTTACGTCAGTCTTAATTTCTTCCCTTAAATCTTGTCCTTAATCCTTCGCTCTCTAGAGTGCTCATGTAAAATACTTTATTTAAAGTATTTGATATGTCTAAAATGTGTACAAATCCTATGAATAGCGTATCACATGAAACAAGTATTAAAAAAGCACGGGGTCCACATGAAAGATTAAACTTACTTATTTATTCTCTTTCTGATTATTCATTTTCATTTTTATTATTTGCTTAGAAATGGAAAAATAAAACGACCACATTGTTCAGAATTTCTTTTATGTAAAAATAGAAAAGTGTCGCTCAGTTTTGAAATTGTGACGAAAGAATCGCGCCGTTTGTTGCTTTCCGACCGAGTTTTTTCAAAAACCCGTGGGACTCCAACGGTTAAAGAGTCGAGAGTTTTACAGCACTAATTTTAATTAGTACTCTATACTTCTAATGTTTGACACCAACGTTTTTAAACTGTTCGTATGTCCAACTGTACGCACCTGTTTGTTGTTTGTTCACAAGAATCCAACCTTCAACGTTCGATATTTCCAAAGTATTATTTTTCAACCAAATAGTGGGTTCAGTGTTCGCGAAGTCAGGCTTCGCTTCCGTGGCGTATGTAATTGGCACCGACCACTTGGTCTGTTTGTCGGATTCGTATAATAAAAATCGTTCTTGACTTAACTTGAATTTTCCATCGACCTTCGACACGGTAACCAACGGATATCCCGGCTTAGTAATCCATTCGTTCATGATCGTACTGAATTTCTCGCCATCCCAAGTTTTATTTGCCGCAGATTCAAGATGCTGAATAAGATTTGCGGATTCGGCGACTTTTAACTCACTATAAAAATTATGACGAAAGTCAAATTAGCCCTTTGAACTCTGTAGGCTCCAATATTGCAGCAGTTATAATATTAAATATTTTAATGAGTTAAAGAAACTACCCTAATATTATTAGATTTTCTATTATTAATTATTAGATTTTTATTAAAAGATCTAAGATATGTTATAGCATTTTTCATTTTCACTAGAGATACCATAAAAATTAGTTGCAATTGCTGATTACAAAACCGTCTGGAGTGCTAAGGGTTAGTTTACCATAAAAATATTTTTGAAGAATTTCGTGATAACGACTATCACGTTGACTAAAAGATCTTCTGTGGTTTCATTCAATAGTTTTTTATCCGACGAAACATGTAATCTACTGCTATTGGAAATGATTCTTTTATTATAATATTATTAAGTTGTTCAAATGATAAATTCTTTGTATTTGTCGACCTGAGTACTGTGATTTTGTGTGGTACTTACAAAGCTTTCAAGTAAGATTGTAAACCTTTCTGAAACACTTCTGGCGTCAGGATATGGGACATCATTCGAATAACGGATCCAGCTAAAAACAATATGTACAATATATTACGATATTTTACAATTCCATTATTGTTACTTCCAACGTTAAATAAGAAATGGAAAGAATCAGTAACTGATGGCACGTTTCTTGGCAAAAAAATGAAGATCACTCAAAATTTTCAATATTTCTGAGTTTCTAGTGAAATTTAATGGTCTAGACATAATTAGATAATAATTTTTAATAACTAATAAAGTACACAAATAGTTACATATACTTGCATTAATAATTTGTACCTTTTCCCTTTATTTCAATTATAGTGCATTCTTTCTGATATATTTTATTCGCACTCTTACAAGTATCCTAAATTTTTGGATGATTTTGCCAAATTTGCATGTTTTAAATAAACTCCAGACATTCAAAGTACTTGTTTTAATAGATTTGTGACTTAATAATATATAAGTTACTAATACCTACGTGTAAAACACATTAATATGTGCTAACGCTCGTAACTAAATGTCATTTGGTATTTTATATTCAACGAAAAATATGAGAGACGTTGAGAATTTTGAATAGCCCCAGTTTCTTAGCCAGGGGATGCATACTATCAAAGTTATCGAAGCTATCGAAACTATCAAATTGTTGTTGATCCTTTTAACACATTAAGGACCGCTAAGAAATCTTGCACGTTACTAAAATCCTCATTACTTTTTTATTTATGAAGCAATTTTTGCGAAACTCTCAGAAATTGTAAAATAGGATGTATTTTAGGCAATTATTAAAAAACATGGTTTTCAATAATTATCATAAAATTTTTATTTAAAAATCAATTTTACCAAAGTTTCTAGTACTTTTTTAATGTACGATATATAGTATGCAGCACGAGAAAACTCGTGAGCGGGCCTTAATGTGTTAATACCACATTAACCAACCGTTGACTACATTTTACATCCGTCTCCCTCGTTTAATTTGTTTAAGAAATGCCTCACTAAAATTTCCCTGTATTCAACTCTTCTCGAGAACACCGTCTTTTATCACTGCACTGATAATATTTACGACGGCCGTGTTACATGCCAATTGATAAGATACGATTCGGTTACTATGTATTCACGCTTTTCTGGATGATCGTGTGTCATTGTTAAAAATTCCTATCGTCGTTAATTTGACGTGTTTTTATCTTATAATACGATCAAGGTATCGCAATCGTTGATCCTCAGATTTTTACGTGGTACTGATAAAGTTACGCAACGCGAGGCAATAAACTTTGTCACGTAGGAGAATTAACGATGACAGATTTATCGTTATTAATGATTTTACCTTTCTGATAGGCGATACTGTCGAACAATGCAGAAATTTCTGACGGCTTCTCCACCGCTTTGTTCATGGGACGCGATTTTGTACTGGCGTCCGCGATAAACGCGTTCCCTTGCGTTACCTCAATTGCATACAAATCCGTCAAACGCCACGACGGCTCGATCTGAAAGCGAAAATTCATTCGGAAGTTAATTAAAAAATAACGTATTCCATCCTTTGAGTAAAGTGTCTGATTCTTCCAAATATTACGTTCATCGGAAAATTCTGTATCTCTTTTTTATGGAAATTGGGTATTGCTGTAGAAGTAATTAACAGTAGAACTACCGAGCATTTGATACGATTGAAATGTAATCGCTATGAATATTGTAGTAATAGATTATTTTCGGTTTCTTCAGACATTCATTATAGTATTCAAGTGAAACTATTTATTTTCAAAATCATTCCGAATATTCAATACTCTGAAGATATCAATAATTGCGAAACAGAAAAACTGAAGCCAGTCATTTTGACTGGTACGGTAGTTCTAGTGCTAATAATTAATTATTAATAATTGTATCACAATTTTATTATATTATTATAATTATAATTAGCATAATTATATTATACTATTATTAATTAGCTCAGCACCTTAGATAGAAGATCTTTATGGGAAATACAAGTTCGACGAAGTGATGCGAAGAAGCAAGACTTAAATGAAAGCTAATGTTTCTCCGTAGGAATCTTAATAACTTGAAAATAAAATAGTAGCAATTTTGAATATTTACGAACACTTGTTTACTTCGTATTCTGTTCATTTGTAGCTACTACTAATAATAAATTAACCAATGTTACTCTACAGCCGAATGTTGTCATTTTAAAAGCGGATTAAAGTACAAAGAATTGATAACGCGGATCGAATGTAATTTTTCTAGATAGCGACACTTGAGAGATTCGAAGGTGACTTTCGATTTCTTAAATAAAAATACATATATATACATATAATGTGTACATATAATGTATATATATATATATATATATATATATATATATATATATATATATATATATATATATGTAGTACGATTATGGTGCTCGAACGATTTTTCAAATAAAATCATCTCCGACCTTAATGATAAAACTCGAGTATTTATTTGTAGGAAGAGCAAAATTGTGTTTAATCATATCTGACGAATTGAAACGATTACTTTTATTCTCATGTTAACACTAAAACTGTTAAACAAATAACAATGACACGTTTCAAAAGTATTTGTATTACAACTGTTGAGATAATAAAAAGTGTCTGTAAGGCATTGAAAAATAAGGTCGTGTATTTCGGTAGAAATCCATTCTTTTTCCTTTTATAAGAAATTATGTGTAACTTGCTTTAATTACTCGGTAGTTCTTGTATTAAAAAAGGATAAATCTTTAAACTCATTTACAGATCAGAGATAGGATCAGAGAATCATAGAGTAATCTTACTTACATGGAGATACGAAAATTTCCCGAAAAGAAGGAACAAGGTATTTTATCAACGATTCAGTTATGACAAATACCCTGTTTGTCCCACTAGATGATTACTTGGTAAATTAAGATGTATGAGATTATTCGATTATATATTGATTATTGTATTACGATTTTCATGATGTCGAAGCAGTAAAAACTGCAGCATATTTGAATTGTCTTACATTTAAATGGATGCTAATATGTTGATGCTGTATGTTATGAACACACTGCGACTATTGCATGTCCAAAAATAAAAATGTTTATAATATGTTTGAAACGGAACGTAAGAACATAATTGCCGCTAATCATTGAGTGTTAATTTTGTTTAAAAGGATTAAGATTATCAGAAAACATACTGCAAAATGCGAGCAGATTATTTATAAAAAGATAGATAGATTGATATATGGAGATTGAATAACAGATTAGCATCAAGTTAATCGTTTGATTGTCGGTCAATCCGATCGGAGTACAACATTATCAAAATTAAAAAATCGTTTAATTATTTTCGATCGTAATAAATATTCTCTCTTTTTTACAAAACATCTGTCTTTCGGAAGTCATGAATTTATATAATTCTCTTTATATGTATATATTCATGATAAATTAAAGTCTAATATAATTTTGGCACTGTAAAAATATAATTAAAATTATAGTCTATGTCGTTATAAACGTTACAAACTAAACCGATGCATAAACGAAATATTCTCGATCCTAGACAGAACAATATTGTTTGTCTGTGTGTCTGTTTTGAGTATAATGTCCACAATCGTCTTAATGAATTATAGGTAATCGCTAGGTAATTTGAACAATCGTGAAATTGAATGACTATACGTGAGTCAATATCAAACTGGGTTACACACATAGTTATACAAGGGTATGTAAGTACGTAATTCGACAGTAGAGAGTTTCTTATCTAAATTAATAGGGAGACAAGAGTGTTAGAGTAATGGTATTATCGGATCATCGGAGAGCTACTTTTTTGATATTAGATCTATCATACTTAAATTAATACCTTGAAGACTGGTAAATACTCTACTTAAATATCTTTTTATCATTCTTCTCGGATGATATAACATCCGGAACAATATACAAGTAATTGATGTTAGGATATGGGAAACTCCGCTTTACTGATGAAACGTTAAAGATAAGTTTGACGTATTGGTAGGAGTTTCGTGTACGCAATATTTGTGCTGATAACGAGTCCCCTCTTAAATTAACGCCAAAACTATTTTGTACGTGTATGTAAAATAACAGAATTTCCAAAACAGAGGTAAGAGAAAGAACAAAATATTAGGTTTATCAAGACAAATTCACTTTTTGTAAGAATACAAGTTTGTCTGAATATAATACAATTCGAATAAGAACAGTTTCTTATAGGAGAAGTATTATTAAAAGTGAGCTATGATAAGTTTTAATTAAATTGAAAAAGAAACCAATCATAGATTACCCATTGGTAAATAAATAATCTATACAGAGTGCTTAGGCATATCTATAATGATACGGAAACAATAAAAACGGTTTTTTGTATAAATCAGTGATAAAAGGTTTTAAGATAAATTAAATTAAAGTCTTAAAACATATCCGAGGCCACAATTTCCAAAGTACCTACATAGTAAACAATTCTTTTGAGTCATCATGTACAATAAATATATTCTTTTAAGTTTTAGGGGAATATATCGCAAATTTTTAACTCAAAATTAGTTCCGCTTTTCTAAAAATAAAATCTTCCAATGCTAATGCATCTAAAAATACCGACTTAAATATTTCTTAGCTCCATTCCTCGTAAGACCAACGATTTTTTTTATTCGTACATGCATTGCAAAATGCAGTGCTCCATGAGATAAATAATACTGACAAGAGAGAAGAGAATGTTATCTACTAATTAAATTTTATAGCCGGTTGAATATTCTCCTTAATCAATAGAATGGAACATCATTTCCTACGAAATAATTACCAATAAATCAATATTGTTCTTCTAATTTTAATTAATACTGGGATTCAGAAGAGAAAGATCCATCAGATCCAAATAAGATCAATTCGTGAAATCTTTTTTCTGGTTATTTTCGCATTTTTCTGATTATTGAAAGTCCTTAAATACATAAAAATCGCTCGTACTTACCAGATTCGTGATAAAATACTGGAAGTAATTAGCGAATCCTTCATTCAGCCAAATGAACTCCCACCACTTTGGACTGACCAGATTTCCGAACCACTGGTGTGCGAATTCGTGCGCTATGATTGTTGCTATGCTCTGCTTAGAACGTGTTGTGGTAACACCCTCTTCGTACAAAAGAGCGGTCTCCCTTTAACAGCAGTGACGAACATGAATTACTTAAAGAAACTTGATGTACTTATTTACATATATCTGCGAAATATTTGGAATCTCTACGAAAACACAATATTCTAATTATACAGCTGGTGAAAAATTTGAAACTATTTGACATGTAACGCCACAAAATATAATAAAATATAATAAAATAAAATAAAATAAAATAAAATAAAATAAAATAAAATAAAATAAAATAAAATAAAATAAAATAAAATAAAATAAAATAAAATAAAATAAAATAAAATAAAATAAAATAACAAAACTTCTGTATTTTTATGTTTGACTAACAAGAGAACCTTTTCAACCATCACACACTGATTTGATAAAACTTACGTGAAACATTGATCAACATCCACTTCGAAGGAGTGAAAACATCCCTCAAAGTTCAGGGTTGATAATATATTTCTTTAATATCTTTGAAACCAGGTGGTATTGAAAAGAAATTCTTTTACTAAATTGTTCGCCTCGAAACGAACAATTCAGATCTCTTTTATACACCCGGTAGTTTCAGAGATATAGAAAATATACTTTCAACCCTGGACTTTTAGGGGTGTTTTCATCCCCTCAAAGTGAATATTGGCCAATAAGAAAAAATACGTGTGAAATATTTTCTGTAGAATTATGTCTCGCATCAGTTTCATCAAAATCGGCGTGTGCTGGTTGAAAAGGTTCCCTTTGTCGGTCTACGCGAGAGGAAGCGTGTAGTACCTGTACGTTACTAGACCCCAGTTCTCCATAGCACCCGCATTGAAGTCCTTAATGGAAATTTGGTCCATCTTAGCCATATGTTGCGTATAGTTCACACCAGTGTATGCGTCCAATTGTGCGATCACTTTTATACCGAAGTCTAATGCGTATTTCGTATGATCCACCGCATTAGGTTTCGTGAACACTCTATAGATGCCGTTTTCCGTAAATTTATAATCCGACACAACAAATGCCACCAGGTAAGACGATATAGGTGGGGTTGGTTTGAAAGTAGTAGTTGTCGTTTGGGTTTTGTCATTTGGTTTCGCGGAGTCCTGAGGCATGTTGGAGATTACAGCGGTGTAGTTGGACAAATGTGTGATCGAAATTGTGTAGGATGCTTTGTACGCGGGCTCGTCCCAGCAAGGGAACGCGAGTCGCGCGCCGGTCGGCTCGAAGTGAGTCGTCGCTATATATCTGTAACATTCAAATTCATTTGGAGCAATCGCAGAACGCCTGTCTTACAAATGTAAAATTTAGCAATTTTATGTACACGCTGGAAAAGAATTGTACTTTCTTGTCGTAGCGTGATTCTACACCTTCGGTTTAATGGAAATCGAGGTATAAAAGCTGCTGGAAAATAGCCTCCGACGAAAAGGGGGAAATGATGAAAAGAAAGGGTTGAGCTCGACAGAAATTAACAAAAAAAAATGTCTCTGGCGTGACAAAAGGCGTTAATAGGTCGAAAATGAATAGTTTTCCCGTAAATCGCTGTTGAATTTTGCGTAAGAGAGTAAAGGAACGCAATATCAGTTGTCCATTCCTGATACAGTCAAAAGGTTAATTTGATGTAGACATAAATGAAGAATCTGCAGATGAAGTCTACGAGTTCTCCAGTCTTAACTGTTAACTACCGACATTAGCCCCAGAGATCAATCTAATTCCAAAGTTAACGAACGATCCTGATTAGAATAAACATTATTGACTAATTTTCCCAATCTAATTGATAAAGGACATACATTAAGAAATATCATGAACAAAACTTTCTTCGCTTCTTCTGAAACAATGCTCTTAATGTTGACGTGAGAGTTTTTGTATTTCGATAGTTAATACGTTGACTACCAAGGAAAGCTTCAGATTTTCAAATATCGTTTTCTCTTTTCTAGCAAAGATACAGAGGAAAAGTTATAGATCATCCGGTATCGTGATTGTCAGAACATTTTCATTTGACACATCAGTTATCTGATAAATTAGAATTGCCTCCAAGTAATTTGACACGATTAACATTATTCCTACCGCGACCAGTTAAGTGACTGTTTTTAAAATTTCGATTAGAATTTTCCTAAAATGTAAATATAAAACATTTTTCAATATTCACACCTTTTTTTATTGTTTATTTTCTGAGAAAATTTTGTAGTCTGTCTTACCAACCACGACCGGTCATTTGACCGGTAGAACGATTTATATCTTTTTGTAATAGTATTCTCTCAAAGACTCAACGAAACTATAAAGCCGTTACAAACGAAAGGTAATGCAGTTGTGGCATGATTTTAGCCAAAAAGTGCCTTTCGGGGACTGTTTTACGGTACTTCCAAGTGTTTAAAGTTCTCGCTCGCCTATCGGCCTCGGTAAAATCGGTAAAATCTAAATGTCGGAGATGGCCTTCACAGACATTTTTCAATATCCTAGATTTAGCCGGGATAAATGCATGGATTTTATATAAAGAATCCACGGGAGAAGAAATTTCGAGGCAGGAATTTTTATTTCAATTGGCAGAAGAACTTGCCATTGAATATCAAAAAGAACTAGAGTTAGGCAAAGAAAATGAAGCAACACTCGTCACAAATACAAGTACAGGTTCACGCGAACGGAAACCATGCCAAATAAGATATTGCACAAACAATAAGACTAACAAAATCTGTCTAAAATGTAAAAAGTACGTGTGTGGGAAATGTGCAATCGACAAACCTATTTGTAAAAAATGCGGTGGAAACGAATAAAATGTAAATTATTTACGTCTAAATAAAAGGAACTATATTTGTATACTGTCAAATTGGCTATTATCTTCATTCTATATTAAAAAATATAAGGTGTGCTAAAGACTAGTCATTTGACTGGTCGCGGTAGGAATAGGTATTCGTGGAGTGTCGGTAGGAATTGCGTTAACTCGTTACAAACAGGCATCGAGTATATACTTACTTGAGGTTGTTCTTCTCATCGAAATATCTACTCCTGTAGAATCCGCGATTCTTGTTGTTCAACAGGCCCGAGAACTTTATGGTAAGATCGTATACTTTCGATACTTCGAGGTCCTTTGCTAATTCGACCGTCAGTATTTCATGATCCTGATCAAGGTCCACTTTTTTCACCGGAATAGCAGTTTGTTTGTCCTTCAGCGTGACATCTTCGGTGTTTATCGTTAAATTCAGTTGATTCAATACTAAGGTCGATGTTTTGTTTACGATCTCCACTTTGATCGTGACTGTTCCCACGAAGGAGAATTTGTCGGGATTTAGATTTGGTTCAATGTGGAGAATGTATTCAGTGGGTTTGGCGTATGTAGGAAGTCTGTATTTTGTCCCGGTTTCGGCTCCGCTGACGGCCGAGAGCAGCAGCAACGACAGCAACGCTAAGGCTGACATCTTGAATCGTTTTGTTAGCAGAATCTCATGCAACGGAAGATCCATCAACGATAATCCTGTCTCCACAAAGCAAATCGATTAGCGATTTCATTGGAGTCACGGGGTCCGCGGAAATCCTCTGCCTCAACTTTAATTCACCCTTAACGATCCAGTGATACATTCACCGACACATTTTCAAATCGATTTACGAACAAAATCGGATGTGGTTAATTCACTATTAACCCTTTGCGGACGAAGATTCTTCGAAACATACAAAACCTTCAACATATGAAGCTAAATTATATATCAATTGCTTAATTAATATAAGAAGAGAAAACTATGTGCTGATCTGTTGCTGTTTCATCAATTAGATCATTTATCCACAACTTAGCCTTTCAAATCTGAACATTTCATCTCGCCGAAATGCCGACATCCGTCCGCAAAGGGTTAAACGACTCGGTCTAGTTTTACCATTTATTTTATCTCCCGGATTATTCCAACGAATTTTTCTTATTGAAAATGTTCTTTTGATCTTGGCAATGATAAAAAAATCATGTAATGTAACATTTGGAATGTGTTCAGAATGACAAGAATTTGTTCGTTTCTGTTTCGCTAGAAATGGAACTTGGACAGCAATGCGGTTCATTGGTTTGAGAGTTTTTAATGCTATTTAACATTTTGGTAAAAAAATTCGTTCTTTAAGAATTCTTGCGACATGTATGAAAACTGTAGTTCCTTATTGAGAATACGGATAAATAAACATTAATTGTTTCTAATAGAAGTGTATTAATATTTTATATTCGGAAGCTATATCGAAGTTATTATCAGGAAAATAATTATACAACTATCATTTCCAATTATCATTTCTGAAGACGTGAATTACTCTAAGAACATACTTTGTACGAAAGTTATGGGGTATAGAAGGGTGCATATACGATTATGTAATATACGTATAAACAGCATAGAAGTTTCTATTTACTGAGCATTTCCTGTTTAAGAAAGATACTTTTCACCCATAAAAGATATCTTTGAAGGGAGTCTTGAAAATCTGACACATAAAAAACAGCAAAGAAATCTGTCTTTGAATCGTAAACCTCGTCTCAGTTTACTTATCTGTAATAATAATGATTCTCTATTTTGAGACTACAGAGCTATAAAATCTCATCTTTCCTGCATTCTAATATTTCTTCTACCAAAATCTCATAACACGTATACCTTATTTTGTTATGTGTTCATATTTACAAGTAATTTTTTCAAAAATTTTCATTCAAGCAATGTATACCTATAAAACTCATTATTTCCAAAATGAATATTCCAATTTTTGGATGAGTGTGCTCGTCACAACACAAACCCTCGCAGTTCCCTCGTAACGAGTACACTCGTCAAAAACAGCTAACTGGTTAAATATCAGACTAACGCAAATCTTATCCTTCAACATCTGATTATAATTTTTCTCGCCATCCGCATATGTACATCGTATATATGTATCGAGCCTTATCTCTATTTTACACAATGCAATAAAAGTTATTCAGATCAAACTTTGATTAACGAGTAATTCAAAGTGTTTTCTGTATCTCTTTCGACCGTTGAACGATAAACACGTAGATACATACAAACGTGTAACAGTTAAAGTGCGTCGTTTCTGACATTTGATTTCTTCAAGATAAATTTAATTATTCTTCTACTTAATATAGAAGATAAAGATATTTGAACGCTCGTTGATGTGCGTGCTATCCAACGAGAATCAGCCGACGCGTGAGTTAATAACTTATCGTAGCTATTTTTCACGACCATGAATCGACGCGTGTCAGATAAATGTTTGGTATGGATTATTTGATTATTATCGAAGTATCGATAATAATTAAGTATCGTACGATTTGATTTCGTTATATTAGACTCTTCAATGAATTCGTGGGTTTTTCATCATTTTTGTACATGCCACGCTAGTTTATAGGATCGCGAAATAATTCTGTTCGAATATTTTCGTGTTATTGACACCTTGTTAGCCTGCAAATTTTTTTACAGAAAGTATCTTTCAACTGTTATGTACACGAGTACTTTATTCGCATATCAATCGCTCGGAAACCAATGCGGATAAGTCCAAAAACGAGAAATTGAGAAAATTCATGTTTTAGCTTGTGAAATTATTATAAAATATATTTAGGAACTATAAAAGTAAGAGCTTTCTGACCTAGGTAAAAACGAAGAAGCGAGTAAATCCTTTAATAACTAAAAAGATTATTATTTATTCCATTAAAATTTACAAAAAGTAGAAAATATGAAAAAATCAACTTAATATGTTGAATCGATTTAAATGATCTAAACTAATGAGTACAATCTAGAACGCTCTTACAAACATCTATATTTTCAAACATAAGTTAATGTAAGTGAAAATACAACGAAACTCATGAACAACCCGGACAAATGAACACGAGTATACCGGCCAGCAAGGTGTTGAAATGACAAGTGTCGTGTAATCAGATAACAACTTATATATTTTAACCCGTTAACTGTAGAATTTAGTTTAAAAAATCTCTGGTTTCGCGTGCAATAAAATCAACAAATAAAGTGTGTACTCGTCGAATGCAGAACGAATGCACCTAGAGTATATTTTAACACTAAAACTATCCGACGAGTGAAAATCGCCCATTCCTGATGCAATTATTAACCGTTTGGATGCTAAACAACTTTTGTGGATATTTATCAAAAATGCGGAAGTGATTAGATGTATATGCAAAAAAACTAATAAGAGTAGTTATCTAATGAGATTGCAAATATTTGTATTGTTACAAAAAAATATCAAAAAATAACATTTATTCAAATAAATTTACTCTGATCCATTTCTTGAAAAACATAGTATGAAAATTATAAATGATACTGATAAATGGAAGCGCCTCCGCGCTCTCTGCAATTTTAGAGATATATAGCGCTCCTCAGCACTCAAATGTTTAAAAAGACAACATGTGTTTCTCTGAGAAATTATTCAAGAAATTGATTTAGCGATACGCCAACTGAATTATAAATCAACTGAAGTCTCAATAGATTCACCCTTAAAGTTCGTATAGAGGAATTTCAAAAAGTCATTTAATGTTGATGAAAAACCAAAGCGACATAAAAACCAATTCCGCGTTTATCTGAAAAAATAAAGGATGTATCGTTTCAAGTTCATGATGAGACGTTTATACCCGTCAAGCGCAGTGAACTGATTAAATATTAAACACTCAACCCTTATCCTTCAGAAATGCAACACTCGCGTACAAGCTGTAATGTCACTGTTTCTAACTTCAAACTTTTTCCGAAACGTTTGTACTTTTGCCCGTTACTGTTGCATTTGCAAAGCTAATTTTAATTGCTTAACGCTTCCGTTACGGAAGAAATAGTTACCGATATGTTATCGTCGAACTGTCTTGAGCGCACACTCGAAACCAAGAAAATCGAATTGCCTTTGGTGGAAAAAAATTCATTGAAACGTTCGTTATGCACACGTTACTAAAAGAGACGCCGACGAAACGATTTTTCCTTTAGTCTGTTAATACATTGCGCACCGGTAACGAGAAATCTCGTTTTTATATAAAGACACTTAGCTGTGTAACTTCGCTAATTACCGCAGCATTGAAAAAAATATAAAATTTCATTCGAATTGATTATCTATTTAAAATGTATTACATAACAATATGATATCTGAGTTTCTTCATGGATAGTGATATAAGTTGACCTCAGTGAAAATTGCCATCCGCACGATTCAGTTTTCTGAAAATTAGCCGGCACGCAGTGTGTTAACCGTAGAATTGAATTTCAGAAATCTCTGATTATTCCAGCAAAAGAATAAGATAATGAAGTGTATATTTTGCATGCGTCTATAACATATTCGAACGAAAAGTTCAAACAGAACGAAGAAGAATTGCACGTGTATCGGAAAAAATAAAGAATTTATCGTTCACTGAATTAGTTTCATTTTGATTTTAAGACGACGCGTATACTCGTCGAGCAGAATTAACTGATTAATACGTTGACCGTCACGAGAATCTTGAATTTGTGTAAAATTTAATTATTCTTCCGTAACTAAGAAAAATGGTATTAGAATTAATTATTAATAAGTTGACATCGTCGTTCTTAACACTAATCGCGAAGCGGCCAAATGGCCGGTTTTAAAATTTGATTAAAAATCTTGCGTTTTCTTCCATTTAACATTAATGAATTCTTATACTCCTCGATTAGTATAAATTCGATCAGTTTTTCAATTCTTGTCTTTTCTTCTATTTCCGTTTCGACTAAGAAAAATTCATCATCTAACTTGTTTACTTGTCTTTTGTAGCTAGTTATTTGACTGGTTACGATAGGAACAATTATATACGAAGATTTATATATTCTATTACGAAATATTTTGATTTGGCGCCGGTTCTCTTCTTGTATTTGTTTTCAAGCAATTTGGAAGCTCCGGTCATCAGTGACCATCGTGACGGTCAACGTGTTAACCCCTTAGCTACGACAGAATTCTGTATTAACGCGCATTTCGAAAGAAATGTATTGAAACCATCAAAATACTGAATTGAACCGAATTAAACCGGTGTAAAATAATGAAATTTACATAAAATACGACTAACAGAAAATGTAATTGTTGAATTTTGCTGCGATTTTTGTCAATAACATTTCACATAGCACGCCGAAATCGAGTTTTTAAAACGCCTTTAGGCGCCAACAGTAGCCAAGGGGTTAAACTACGTTACAATCGTTGAAAAATATACAAATAAAAAAGAACTGTCACTGCTCCGAGCGTAGAAAATGAAAAATAACTTCGATTACTTAGTATCCGTTAAACCGAGAATTTTCCTAAATATTACGCGCACCGAATGCTAGAACGGTTCGAATCGTCGAACACGTTTATGGAAAAAGCATCACTCCGCTTATCGACGCATAAGTATTCTAAGAACAAACGAGTCTATCTAATGTATAATTTACATTTCCAACCGAATACTTCCGCTGTCAACGTGCGAACGCGTGCTACGTGTCCATAAAATTCACGAGCATCGTTCGTCGTAACGGGCAATTAACGAAAGTTTCGTTGATTGCTAGCTGAAGAATTCAGTGATTAAAATCGTAATTAACATTGAAACTACCAAGCAGTTAAGTTGACATTTGAAAGTTCTTCTAGAAAAACTCCGAGAGTGCATCTATTGAGACTTTAATTGATTTGCAATTCAGTTTGCGTATCGCTAAATCAATTTCTTGAATAATTTCTCAGAGAAACAACAGTTATCTTTTTAATAATCGCAAAAAGAAGAAGTCACGAATTGGTCATTTTGACCCGCCTGGCATTCTTAGTGTTAACACGTTCGCGACCGTTGCCAAATTTGAAATATCCTAATTATAGACCGTTTCTTGCAATTGTTTAGTGTGTTATGTTATTAGTATAATTTTGAAACAATCGAGACATAGTAAATAAAATCTACAACAGGCTATACCGTACGCCAAATATACAGGGTGTTAACTTGTACTCGAACACCTAACTTCTAAGTCACAACGACCTAAAGTCACCCAAGAAAAAACTGACTAAACAAGATGTTTAAGTAGGGGTTTGTTATTATCACCATCAGATGCACGCCTAAAAACCATATGCATCTTATTTAGTCAGTTGTTTCTTACTTTCAATAACAGCGGGAATTTAGGTGTTCGAGTTCAAGTTAACGCTCTGTATATTAACCTTTTGAGTGGTAAATTCTTTTTTATTTAATTAGTAACAAGGAAAGTCTAACACGTTTCTAATATTGTATAAAAATAGTATAGACTTTATATGAAAATTCACCGAAATGTAATTTTTTGTTTATAACTATGCCCCTTTATTTAAAACTCTCGAGCGTTTCTCGAATATGTATGAAAATTCCCCTGATGCTCAAAGGATTCGTCACACGTGTATTAATCAGTTTCTCAATATTTCTCTTTCTTATTGTTCCTGCCTCCACTAAAAAAATCTTTCATCTGCCTTCTTTACATTTACTTTGTAGCGACTCATTTGACCAGTTACATTATCAAAAGTAACCAGCCTGGTTACCGTTAAGGTGCTACTATAAGCGAGTGCCTATTTCCACTAATTTACCTCCATATTAACGTGTCGCACCCGCGTCGATGGTCCTTTCCGAAACACTTTCATAATTACCGGCGTGCAGGTGTTTAAAGACAGAGGAATAGACCGTCCATCGTCACTGATACCAATGTCCATCGAACAGACCGAATGCGTCACTGGTATCCTCGAAGATTCGTCCCGAATCTTACCGGAACGGAAGTCGAGGAAGCGTCCTTTCCGTCGACCACGTCCGATTTCTAAGATCGTTAATCGACGCACCATTTCGAGAAGGACATGATCTAGGATACCGTCCTCACTGGCTAGGGTTTGTTCGAAAAAGTCGGCGCAGAGGATTCGCTCGATAGTATCGGCAGCGATCGATCGAGACGCGGCTCGAGTTTTGTGATCTTAATGACGTACCTCGCGAATGTACAACCGACGAGATTATACGTCGGCGGAGGATCGTTTCTAAGGCTACACGCGTAGATGCGTTCTGTTTATATAGCAGGCAACAGGAAAGATTAACATTGGAATCACAGATTTAATCTTATCGGCAGTTCGTTAAGTGTACCGGCTGATAGTAGGCGAACTATTACGTTTGCAAAATTCTGTTGAGAGTTCAAGTAGGCAGGTTCTTTTAAGCCGCCGGCTTTTTTATCGGCGGCGTTGATAATCGCAGCAACCAATGAACGCTGGCAACCGGGCAGATGCCAGAAAATCCTCGGCGGTCTCGTCCGTTCGTTATCAGCAGACTAGAACAATGTTCCGCTGCAGCGGAGGCCGATCTCAGTTCCTACCTGGCGTACAGAGAATTTCGGAACACGTGTACCGAACACTAATTACGCCGGTTCACCGTGTTCTTGAGTGACAGATGACACCTTCTCGATTCTTGTCCTTGAAACGATTACACTCCAAACTGTACCGGAAATTAATTTGTTACGAAGACAAATCGATATTTTCGCAGCGACTTAAAATACAGAATTATTTTGTAAAGGAAGTACGATATAGACAGTTTCAATATTTTTCAAAATGGGAACTGACGCTTCGTTATTATTATTATGAGAAATTACATCGTCAAAAATATTCCGCTGTACGTTGAATTAGGCGAGTGGGTGATGGCAGTTTGCCACTCACACGCTGACCGCTAAGAAGTCCTGATTCGACACTTTACAATTCATCGTATAACTATCTTTTACAGAAATCAATTAAAAATAAATTTACTCCTGCCCAACAATATTGAATCTAAACGCATCATTAGCATATATCTGTAAGTATAGACTATCAAACTAGATTGTCAATGAATATTTAATCAACATTTGTATAATGTTATTCTCATTGTTTACTATATTATTCTAATTTTATATCATGATCTATGCATTTATTTCCACATTTTAACACTAAAACTACCAGGCAGGTCAAAATCACCCATTCATGACTTCTTCCTTTTGCCATTATTAAAAAGATAACAGATGTTTCTCTGATAAATTACGAGAGAAATTGATTTGCCAATGCGCAAACTGTATTGTAAACGAATTTAAGTCTCAATAGATGCATTCTCGGAATTTCTATAAAGAAATGTCAAAAAGTCAATTTAACTGTTATAGTAATTAACCTGTAAAATTAGATTGATCGTGCACAATATTCTTAGAAGCATGGAATATTTGAAATGATTTTGAAAATAAATACTTCCACTTGAATACTGTAATGAATATCTGAAGAAAAAGAAAGTAATCTATTGTTTCAATTTTTATAGGGATTACATATCAATCGTATTAAATGCTTGAGAGTTCTAGTGTTAATAAACATTCGTATGCTAATCGAGATTAACGCGAACATTTAAATACCTTCGAACCACGGTAAAAAGTGAGAATAAAGTCAAAAACAGCGATCTGAAAAAATCACTCCTAATATGGAACACAGGTGATTTGTAAGCAAAAGATTCATTTTTATTACGAGAAATGAATATTTATGGAAATAAAAAGGATAAATAAACGAATTTTCCACCTTTTTCGACTTGTGCTGTGTTAATTTTTTTCTTGTTTTTTTATACGTTGCATATATAGGGATCGTTACTTTCTTAATTAACACTATGCATTGGATATATTTTTTTCCATTACTATTAACAACTGATTATTGATACTATAGATTAAATTATCAATCTTTTTATGAATCGTGTTCTCTTGACCGCCATGTTCTAACATAATTTATGGAAAGGTTATATTTTATACAAAAGTACCTTCTACATTATCACGCATAGAAAAATATCTCTATTCGGTAAACATTTCATTCCGATCAATTTAGGTTTGAAGAAAGAAACATCATTGTTTTATTATATTTAATGTAAGATTGAAATCTCGAATTTTCGTTATTTTGAGACTTGTAATTTTCTGAGAAATATAATGAATTTCCGTCGTCCGCCCGGATACAAGTGTTAAGCTTGTGTTTTATAGATAACGGTTTACAAAAACCGATTATATCATTCTTAGAATTGAAGAATTCACTTTCAGATAATGTAGGAAAATTTTAAACCGAATTTCAGATGTCCGAATGTTATTTATTATTTATAAATATAAATTGTATATCGATTTTCTATTATCAATCTTTAACCTTTGAAGTAAACGTAAACACGGAACGGATGTCAGAATTTGTTCTTTTTCTAATAAATCATTAACGATGAAGTAGTTGTATCTATCATAGTTGTGGAATAAATCATAAGGGATTAGTATCACATAAAATTATCCTGAAAGAAGGAAGCATGTCGCCAAACGCTTCGATTCTAAGTCTTTCTTTTTCCTTCACTCGCGTTTTCCTTTTCTACATCCATCCATCATGCTAAAATCTTCGGTTCTTGGAATGGATTTGATTCTACCTCCTCATAATTGCAACCTTCCGGTCCCGTTGAGCGTTGGAATTCTCCAATGTTCACTTTATTATGTATAAAGTGAATCAATGATTTATTGATATACGTTTATACCGGTTGAGAGATTGAAACGTACGGCAATCGTCATCTCGTCATTTACCGTACGCGTATGCGACTACCAGTGGACATTTTGCCTTACCCTCTTGCCCCTTTTTACTAACGTAAACTTTTATTATTGTCGTTTTAATAATAGATTATAATTTAACAAAGTATCCGGAAATATCTTTGCCATATATAATGAATGAATAAAGTGGGCGCAACGACAATAACGGATTCGTCTTTTAATGATAGGGAAGCAATTGATAAAACGTAATCCTTGCTTCGAAATCGTTATTTAGAAATCAATTAGTCATACACTGTTTGTCACATGGTGCTATCGATTATAATTTTTCCTTGAAACACAATTCTTTACAGCTTGTAGATCGATTTTCTGGAATTTGCACCGATTTCACTTTTTTTCGCAGCTTTGAAAGTCAACTTCAATATTACAATTTCTCTTAACCTGTTAACTGAGGGATTTAGTTTGAAAAATCTCTGGCCTTGCGAAATTGAAGTGTGTACTTTCCAAACCCAGGACGAATGCGCCTATGGTATATTTGAATGAGAAACCAATTGCGAAACAAAAAAGAGTTACATGTTTATCTGAAAAAATAAAGAATTTATATTCAAAAGTATAAGTCACATTATCATGCATTTAATTTTGTACAACTTTAATTTTTTTGAACTATTATGCATTTGCATTCTTTCTATTTTTGCAGCCCATTAAAATTTTTACCGAACGTGAACATGTTAACAATTAAACGGCTAGCTCTTTTAAAGTAAAAGTTTGAAGTGTACTACCGGAAAAATTTGCTGCACTTTAAAGGTTTCACTCTTCCTGGGAAAATTAGTACAACTCTCATAAAAGACAATACTTTTTAACGTGAATAATATAATTCAAACATAAATATACCAAAATACGTATTAATGTATCGGTAATCAATTGCTGCCAATCGCTGACGGTTAAGTGTTAAGAACATGAACCACATGGACCATAAATAAAATTTATTTCAAAATTTCATTTGACAATTTTTCAAATTTCAAATGTTCGGCGAAATTGTAGCGATGTAACGATTCGACGACAATTTACCATTACTCAAACTATGAATAAAATATTTTTACTACCTTGTATATTTCAATTGAACATCATTCATTATGTAACTAATTGTTCAGTGGAAATCTCTGTTTGCGATGCACTATAGGAGCCTTTAGAATTTATTGCAAATGTTTGCGTAGCATACTTTAGTTCTGCCAGTTTATCTATTATCTTGTCATTAAGTCATGAAAATGTATAATTTCTAAAATATTTCGAAATCCACTTCGAAACATCGTAATTGTATAAACGGATTTGGAACAGACTCTATTTTTTCTATAAAAAATCATTGATTTCTCAGTAGTCTCGAAAATGCTGAATTGTATAATACACAGAATTGTAAGAAGAGCACTTATCTCTACGCTTAAATTCATTAAATTCTTTATCGTTGTAATCAATGATCTTATCAATAATCATTCAGCTTATCGCTGACAAAAAGTTGGAAATATTGATTAATGGTAGTAATATTATCACTTTTTACAATGATATTAACATTTTTCAGTAACTTTTTGAATATATTCGATTGTATCAGCTTTCATTCGCATTGGTTTCCTTAGCTTTTAATAAAGAAATATTATGTTTGATGAAATTTCATGATTGTATTGGAAATGTCGTCAGAATGCTCAGGTATTCGTAATTCTTATAAAGTAATATCACATTTCTGTTATTTTTTTTACAATGTTCTACAATAAAATTGACTTTTCGGACAAAGTAAGCTAAATTTTAACGTATTTATGTAAAAGTAAGCTCGTCAATCAATTCATTTTTATACCAGAGGATACTTACAATAATTTTGTCAATTGTTTAATTTGTTATTTTAGATCTAACTTTGATACATCTTTTAATTTGAAACGTCTTTTACATTATGTATATATTGACGTTTCACATTAATCTGTGAAATTAAGTAAGGAATTTATAAATACTACACGCTGGAATGAAGTTTCATGCAGTTTATTTCATATTTATTCACTGAAACTGTTCACGAAGAAAATAAAATTTCAGTTAATCGTAATTTCTTTCTTTTCAAATACAGTATACATATACTGATTCAGCCGATCAGCAATTACAGATGAATACTTTTGAACCCATTTCACGTTTGCTGAAGAGACGGCAATCGCTTGTTTCGCAGTGGCCAAGATTTCATTGAGTTCCTTAAGATTTTCATCGACAAGCAACCGTAACTGAAAAATGAAGATTAAGAATACATTTGGTGAAATTGTCGTTGTGCTTAGCTCGCTTCAATTTTGATGATTTTCAAATATGTTATTGATATTTACATGACATAGTTTATGTAATTATTTCTCAGAAATAGATGTGTACCATTTTAATAATTATAGAAGACATAGGTTATTTATTATATAGAATTCAACGTGGATTATTTCAATTCATTTGGCGGTTCTGCTATTAATAAGGATGGATTATCCGATAGACGTAATGATAGAAAAATGACAATAAGTTTTTCAGAAGAATATGATGAACTATGATAAATCGTTACGATTGATTAGACACGTCGTGAGAGCTATTGTTAGTAATACCTGTTCTGCTTGTTCCTTCGAAGTAATCGCGTTCCCGACCGCTGTAATCACTTTTCCTAGAAAACTGTGACTCCTCCTGAAAAAATCGAAAATCGTACTCAGAAGCAGTCTCGAACCAATGACATTGCAATTACAAATGATCGGTCGGATATTACGTACAGGCTAATAATTTTTTGTAAATTAAGTCGCAGGTATTCCAATACACGGTTGACATTTTGCACGTCTCCTTCCAAAACAGCGTTGATTATGGTGATTCTGTATTGACTACGGACCCTCGGTTCTTCTGATAACGTCATCGCAAGATATCTGTAGAAGAGTTTCCAATTTTTAGTACTGATAGGTATATAATGGAACCGGTTTGTTATTGCTGATATATATTTTTTCTTGTTTCTTTTGTTATACATATATATATATCAGCAATTTGCATTATATTAAAAAGAAACAAGAAAAAAAAAATAATGATAGGATTTATGGGGATTTGTTGTAATTCATTTTTTAAGTTTTTCAATCAATACAGCGATGCCAAGTATTTAACACATTGTTGACCGATGATTTTACGCAGTAGCTATTCCATGTCACCGGTTATTATTCCGTAATTAAATATGAAAGTGAAACAATCTAAATAAACTCCGATATACTTTATTTATACATAATAAATCGAACTGAAACTTTGAACATATCTTTTATGTAACTTTGAATATTTTGCTTTTACAATATTCTATATTGCCCTGCGTTTCGAAAATTTAAATAGCTAAGTAGTATCACGATTGTACCATTTGAAGGTAACATTTCAATGACTCCCAAAAATATTCTTGAATAAATAAATAGAGCATCATATTAGCCCTTCGCGGACGGATGTCGACATTTCGGTGAGATGAAAAGTTTAGATTTGGTAGACTAAGTCGTGGACAAATGATCTAGTTAGTCGAACAGCAAGAAATTAGCACGTAGTTTTCTCTTTTTCTATTAATTAAGTAATTGGTATACAATGTAGCTTCATATGTTGAAGGTTTTGCTTGTTTCGAAGAATCCTCGTGCGCAAAGGATTAAGCTGTAATTGAATGAACTAACGTCGACGTGAACCTCAAAGTGAGAAACCAAGAGCACTTCGGACCGCAAAAGGTTAAAATCGTTAATGTTACAATGAAACTGGTACCACAAGAAGTTTTAACCATATTCTTATATTTTGAAGAATCCACTGATATCGGAAGCTTACTTGTCGATTAAATGTGTATTTCTGGTACAGCCAAGAGCTTGCAGTAGCAGCTCCTGTTCGGTATGAAGATCGGTCAGCATCCATTTTCCTAACATCCTGTACCAATCTCTGTCGGTGCCGCTACGTATTCCCTCGCAGTAGACGAAACTTTTGGCATCTTGCAATATTCTGCACATTGTATCAATAGAATTGATAAAACGAAGTTTCGTATAATCCTGTGCACTTCAGAGGCGTCGCTCAGTCGCCAAGTGATTAGACACAGGAAAATTGTAAAGTTTTATATTTTATATTTACATTTTGTACGATGCATCGATATGCGAAATTTTGAAATGAAATGTCGAATATTTTCAGTGAAAAACTTCTGGAGCGCATAGGGTTAAACAAGTATTATTTAATTAATACATACTGTTAGCTGGATGATCATGAATTAATAAATTATGCCCAAAGAAAAAATATTTTAGATCGGAATGAATTTCAGTTAGAACAAGATTTACAGGATGCAGACAGTCGACATAAACAATCACAATTTTATCGATATAAACAAATGCTGTAATATTTTAATACTTTCAAAGAGAAACCATTTAATATAAATGATATGAAATAATTAGCCTTATTAAGATTTTAACGCACTTATACTGGGAACATTTGTTAAAAATAAATATGTTGTCACATTGTCAATCTTGGCATTATGTATTCCTCTTTCTTATAAAACCATAGTGACTCTTTTAGTGCATATCAGCGAAACAAATGTCTAAATACGTTGACCTCACTTTTTTACGTTTTGACGTTTAAGATATACTCATGGAATTCTTCTGTCTCGACAATTGTTGACCTTATACACTTCGTTCTTTCTTTGTTTTATTTATAAAATAATGCATCTTTTTAGAATAAATTTTTACTTCATATATTTCCTTTCAAAATATTAAATTTCATCGATATAATACACATCAACCGAAATAAAACGCATCGACTAATCGATAAAGTGTTGTCTTAAGAAATTAAACATACAATATATACTATTACAACATGTAACCATTTATTTTTATTAAAATAATAGAGAATGCTTGACACGTACCGTTCGTTGAATGTCCACTTTTCATACAGACTTTGAGACATCCTCAAGCAGTGAGGGTTGCGCACGAGACAAGCAGTCGATAAAATAAGCTCACGGTGTAACTTCACTACCACATCGTCATTTGTGGATTCATCGAAACTTAATCGTTTGTAAATTGGGCCCAGTAAACCTTCTACGTGATTCTGCAATAAAGTTGTGTATATACAGTAGCGTTCAAAAGTTCTCAGTCAGATCGTTTTTAGAGCTTTTCTTACGGAATAAAGACTTTAAGGACTTTCTGTTATTATGACATCTAAAGGACATATCGCATGAGAGGATACTGTAAAAAAATCAACACCAGCTATTCTTTATACATATTCGTTTGGGAATAAATGATAAATAATAATAATAAACTTTCGAACTCGCCAATTTAGTTGTTCTTTAAACGTTCAACTATGAACACGAAATAGTATGGTTTCTGTTGTGGTATTCATCCATGTAAATATATCCTTATTTATTATATTAACACATTGCGTACTGGTAACGAGAAATCTCGTTTTTATATAAAGACACTTAGCTGTGCAACTTCGCTAATTACCACAGCATTGAAAAAAATATAAAATTTCATTCGAATTGATTATCTATTTAAAATATATTACATAACAATATGATATCTGAGTTTCTTTATGGATAGTGATATAAGTTGACCTCAGTGAAAATTGCCATCCGCAGGATTCAGTTTTCTGAAAAATAGCCGGTACGCAGTGTGTTAACCGTAGAATTGAATTTCAGAAATCTCTGATTATTCCAGCAAAAGAATAAGATAATGAAGTGTATATTTTGCATGCGTCTATAACATATTCGAACGAAAAGTTCAAACAGAACGAAGAAGAATTGCATGTGTATCGGAAAAAATAAAGAATTTATCGTTCAGAGAATTAGTTTCATTTTGATTTTAAGACGACGCGTATACTCGTCGAGCAGAGTTAACTGATTAATACGTTGACCGTCACGAGAATCTTGAATTTGTGTAATATTTCATTAATCTTCCATAACGAAGGCAAATGGAATTAATTATTAATAAGTTGATATCGTCGAAGAGACATTCCAAAAACGATCTGGCCTGGAACTTTTGAATGTCACTGCAAGTTAAAAATATATGTGAATACAGTGAATTGGATAATCCCTCAACGGGACCGAAAGGTTGCAGTTATAAAGGAGTAGAATCGAATCGATCCCAAAAAACGAAAATTTTAGCATGACGGACGTAGATAATTTTAGACAATTTTTACATAAACGAAAGATTTATTATTTCGTTGTAGCCAATCCAGTCCTAATGGAGTTCATTTTAAATATTAAAAATTAAGAGTCAACGAAACGCTGTAATAATAAAACCTTCAAAAATTTCAAAAGTGTAGTTAATCGATTTGTCCAATGAGCAGCTCATATATTTGTTACGATCAGTGTAAATCTTTAGACGACGAAATTCGCTGCTTACCTGAAAAGCTCGCTGCGCGTCCGGTACGTTACTTAACATTTTATTCAAGAACTTAAAGTTGTTGACAGCAGCGAGCCAAGGTTCGTAGTCAAATTCCTGGACCAAGTAGTTCGAAAGATCGAATGCAATCGAATAATCGATGTATCCACCTTTGGCCAAATTGAAAACGTCATCTACCAGAGATGCTCTGTTTACTTTGTGTATTCCTCTAAAATCTTTCGAGTTCAAATAATCAATGAGCAGTTGCCAATTCTTCTCGTCATAGTTCACTCGATAATATCCAGTTTGTTGAACGTTGAAGATAACCCAGTCCTCTGAGGCGAACGGTCCGATAGTCAAACTTTTGTCTTCCGGTTTGAGCCAACTCTTTGCGGTCGTATGAGAAAAATCAGCAAGCGACGATCTGCTAGCGAAATTTAATGGCACCCACCATTTATCCGTTTCGCGATCGCACTGATCGAGATTCTCGCAAAATCGTTTTTGAGATACGGAAATAGTCTGCCGTTTGTAATCTCGCGTCACTGTTACTAAAGGGAAAGCTGGTTGGTTTGTCCATGTCTCCATCATGGTTTTTATTGAAATGTTGGTTTGCAGTTGACTAGATATATTCATAGAAGACTGTAGGTGTTCGTACAAGTCGAACGGAGTAGCTGCTTCGTATGATCTGAATTGCAATAAGATAGTATCAAATAGAACATCGATTATCTGAGTTAACTCTTTGGCTACATTTGACATATCAGAATGTCATGCATTTGTTTGGGCATAGTCGCACATGACTAAACTGAGCCGAGATTTAACTAGTTCACTCTGGTTTATTTCAAAGTAATGCGTATTTGTTGCAACAGAACAAATAATTTCAGTATTTTACTGAACCTTGTTTGGGATACACAACCCCATAATGGCAGAAATAGAGAATATATATTATCAAAGTAATAGCGACAGTTTTAATGAAAGTAGTGATCTTGAACAATCCGATGAAGAATTTTTAATGATCCTTTAAGCCATAAAGGGGAGTTTCAAAATGAAGATAATGAAGAATATATCAAACTAGAAAGTAATAACGATAGTGAAATTATTCCAAGACGTAAAAGACGTACAAGATGCTTATCAAGCAGTGGTAGTGAATCTTCTCGTGAAAAATTAGATGAAAATTATTAATAATTTGTTATTTATTATAACCACAGTTTATTTGTTTTAAGAGTATTTTGTAATACTCTTATGTAACTGCCTGAAGTTATTCCAATATTATGTAGGAGTATACATAATGAATAATACGAAATAAATTAATTCGTGTATAAAATATATCGCTTTTACTTGCTCACAAAATTAAATGTGCTCCAAGTGCAAACAAATTTTCAAATAAATGTGTACCCGAAGGGTTAATGGGATGTAGAAAAATATTTATATTAGGGTAATGGAATAGTCGTTTTCATTATTGTAATATGTGTATCATTCGAGAATGAAGATGCAAATACTCTGTTAACGTTTACCATGTATTTGAAAAGAATATGAAATATGAAAATATCTTCAATTTTGAATTTATGAAGTTTTACGCTGCAATTTATCGCATTGTTGAGGCTTTGCAATTATTTGAAAAATATAAATCGTTAATGTTGGTCATTTTTATTCTATGTACTATTATATTATGTTTTGTTTATTTACAATCGACGATTCTGTTTGTTTTATTGGCAGCTTGATTTATGTAAGTATTTTTGCACTGTAAACTTTTAATTCACGAATGAAATTATTACGAAAACTTACAGATCCTTCAAATAACTTCGTAGACCAGTCTGAAACGCTGACTCCCCAGTTACATGTGCGAGCATTCGAATCACTGATGCTCCTACAACAAGTATACATTTGTTTTACAATAAAAATATAATTCCGAAAATTACGGGAGAGGATTAAAATGAACACTATTGAAAAGAATAAAGTTCGTTACGCCACAATTATGAATATTTTTCAAATTTCTCTTGCACAGTATTATTCCATGGACTAAACAATGATTTATGACTTAGTTTTTAGGATAAATTGAAAAATGTCCGAAAAGTCAATGCGTTTCGGTATTGCTTAAGCATATTTAAACATTTTTAATGTTATTAAAATTTACATCATTTTGTTCAGGAAGATTTACAGAATAATACTATGTAAGAAAAGTTTGCAACATTTTCCTAATTAAGGAACGACAAACGTTCAAACCTGAAAAATTGATCTTTTCAAAAACTATGGTCGACGAAGAAGAATTGATTAGATATTCGAATTCAGCATAATACTATTAATATCACCCATTAACCACTTGCGCTGCAAATGAATTCAAAGATTTGGCAATGTCTCGCGCGATGATTTTCGTTTTTACCTATTCTACGCTGATATGTACACCAATTTTGTTTGTTAATCATTCTGTACAGAGTGATACATTTCGAAACAATCTAATAGGCGTAATGCAACAAGATTGTCAATGTGTGATAGATATAACTGAGAATTTTGCAACAGAAACGTCTCGACGTGCGTGGCACGTCTTTCCAGCGCAACTGGTTAAACCTTCTGTGACGGAGGAAAAGATAAATATTGTAGTTCAGTGTAATCAAGCGTACCTTTTTTGTACGAAACAAAATCTAATACGGCCATGATACTTTTAGGGCTTTCCACATTACGACCGTTCATAACTCTGGTGTGATTCGCGGAGTCCATAGCCAGCGTTGGTTGCAGCATGTCGACGACAAATTTGTCCATCATCGTCCAAGTGGGCTGCACAATGGACAGAGCGTAGTATTGAAAATACGAGGCGAAGCCTTCCTTGAGCCAGGCTACGTTCCAAAATGACGGAGTGACGAGGTTCCCGAACCAAGTGTGAGCATACTCATGGGCCATCGTGGTTAATCCATTGTACATGTACCGTGTCGGTGTGACAGCATTCTCGTGCAAAACCACAGACTCTCTGTACGTGATCATGCCCCAATTTTCCATCGCGTTAAAATTGAAATCGGGTACAGCGATCTGGTCCATTTTCGGGACTGGATTCTCGATGGCCAACCAGTCCCTTAGGAAAGAGTATATCGAAACACCTTGATTCAACGCGATGGACCCGCGTCTGTGCATCGATTGTCGCGTCCACATCTTAAAATTCAGCGTCGAGGACGCTGTTGTTTCCGGAACGAAATCGTGGACTGCCCAGCCAACTAAATAAGTGGACATTCGCGGTGTCGGTGAGAATGTGGTTACATAGTAGTTTGTGTAATTTCTGTAACTGAATATTAATTTGTTTGTCTACAACGGAATGTTAATACAATATTAACAAAGCCAACAAAGTAAGTGAATATCCATGGTGTTGGTGAGAATGTGGTTAGATAGTAGTTTGTGTCATTCCCATAACTGAATATTAATTTGTTTGTCTATAGCCGAATGTTAATAGAATATTATCCCTTTACGCTCGAAAGATGACTCTGAGTCACCACTAGATTTGATATAGCGAAACTGTAGTCTTATGTATAACCTTATGCTTTATATAACGCATCGATATATGGAATATTGAAATAACTTTTTATTTACTAGTTCCAAAGAATGTCGTTTATATCTCATTGAGAAATGTTACACATTCCTAGTGACAAACTTTCGAATGTAACATTTGTGGTATTGGTGAGAATATGGTTAGATAGTAGTTTGTGACATTCTTGTAACTGAATATTAATTTGTTTGTCTAGAGCAGAACATTAACACGTTGAATGCCATGGGCATTCTAAGAATGATAATAACCAACGCCTCACTTAACATATTAAATAAGAACACGACAATAACAGTGATGAAAGTAACAAAAGAACTTTTTAAATATTTTTCAAATTACTGTGAAAAAGACTTACGAATATTTGACTGTAGTCGCGACGGGAGTGTTACTCGTTACCATTTGATTTTTAACGTGGCCAATGTGAAGGGTGAACGTTGCCTTCATCTTCGGCTCGTCCAAGCATGGAAACGCTCGACGCGCGTACACAGGCGAAAATTGTGTAATTCCCATCCATCTATAAATTCATTATTTTCGTAGAATCGATTGTTCACCATTTAGGTAAAAAATGTTTCAAATTCTAGTTAGAAATAAATATTTTGTTATTTATGAAGATGTCGACAACAGATCATCGCGATAAAGCCTACCGTACTTGAAGTGTATAATTCTAGATAAGAACACGTGTCAGCGAATAAATAAATGTTCGACATTAAAAAAAACTTTATTTCCCGGGGTATTCATACGTATGCTACATGAAACCGTACAGAGTACGATAAAAATGATTTCTAATAAGCAGTGGCTATTTCTTTCTACCCAAATTATTCGAGAATTTCCACTTTTATGCTGTCGGTCGGTAAACTTTAATTATTTACTATCCAAATAACGAAAGCTCAGTTAAAGAAAGTTCTATACTAATCGTTACCTTATTTCCCCATCCTTAACATAAGAACTTCTATAAAACCCAAACACGTCATCGCGTACTTCACCGGCGAACTGAAGTTCTAACACGTATATACCGGGTGACAATTTCGTCGGTAACTTCAGGATGAAAAATTGCCTCCTGTTGTCGTAAAGCTGATTATCGATAGAAACAGCAGTTAAATTTGTCCCTCCATCAGTTTGTAAATAAAGTTTCGATTTTTCTTCCCATATAATTAAACCGTCGTTATGAACCACAATGGCGTCAGTCGAACAATTTACTCTTAACGTTATATTCACCCGCCCTTGGTAGTCGAAGTCATTTAAACCCAGTCGCGTGTACAGCCAGAGGTCGTAAGAAATTGGCACGATTCCTTCGAGCAGTCTGTATGAATCATGATCGACGTCATTTTGGGGTTCCCTGAGAATCGTCGAGCCTTCAAGCTGTTCAATACTGAGAATTACCGAGAGGAATGCGAGTAAACACAGTTTACGCACCATGATACCACTAATTAACGTAATTTCAACACTTTACGTGCTTTCACGTATTTTGGGATTTGAATCACACTTGCAAGGAAGTATCAATGTTCGTTAGCGTTTTATAACTCTCGGCATAAATCACAGATGTAACAACGATACTAATTATTTTTATCGTTTGCCTTTCCGTTATCGCCGATAGTCGGCGTTTCGAGATAAATATTATACGAACGTTGGCGTTCTTGGCGACTGTTTATCTTCAGTTCATTACCTTCTGATAGAATTAAGGTATAGAATTATACGCTTAACACATTGCGTACCGGCCAATTTTCAGAAAACTGAATTGTACGGATGGCAATTTTCACTGAGGTCAGCTTATATCACTATACATAGAAAAACTCAGATGTCATATTGTTATGTAAAATATTTTAACTCTTTGAACTTTGTAGGCTCCAATATTGCACCAGTTCTAATACTAAATATTTTAATAAATTTTAAGAAAACTACCTTAAGATTATTAAATCTTTCAAACATACAAAGTTTGTACCGAGAAGGGAATTAAAGGTCTAAGAAATGTTATAAAATTGTTAATTTTCAGTAGGACTACTACCAAAATTGGTAGGAGTTACTGACATATCACAAAACTGTGTGAAGTACTAAGGGTTAAATAGATAATCAATTCGAATTAAATTTTATATTTCTTTCGCAATGCGTTAAAAGACTGTTTCAATAAACGACAAATGAGTACCCATCTTAAAGTGACCAATGAAATCTATTGATCTGGATATTATAAAATTTGATCGGGATTAGTTAGTACGAACTGCAACGAGGCATATAATCAAATGAAAAGAATCGTCGAATTCGTTTCTATACGATAAATATATTCTACCTAAATGATTAGTAAAATAATAGAATAATGAAAATTTATGTTAAAATCTAGGTGATTGAGTTAGATGAAACAGATCATGTGAAAAGAGGAAAATAACTCGATGAATCAAAATCGTGTAACAAAAGTTCAGTGTACTTGTAAAAGAATGAAACTGTTAATATAAATGATTAAATTTTATGAAGTTGGAACACCATGATTTGTATTTGTTTACGAATAAATTTTTTAGAATTGTCCATATCGTAGCTATCTTCAATATATACTTTAATTCCGAATATGGTTATCATTGGTGTAAATAAAATCGATTGATAGTAGTTTACTTTCAGCTTAATTCTTCCTTTTATACTGCAATCGTTGATCCTCTAAGATTAAGGTATACATCAATTGAGTTCCCATTTAATTCAACTAGAACTTTGATCGAGTACTTGTCAATATATGAGCTGATCATTGGCCAAATCGATCAACTCCATTTTTCGAATTTTTAATATTAAGTAAGTAAATAATAACCTTGTACAATACATCGATATGTGGATACTGAAAGAAAACAGTGTCGCTCCTCAATTTATGTAAAATTTCAAAGTCAATTTGAAAAAATGTCGTTAGTATACTCATTAGAAAATGAGTATTTCCAATTTAAAAAAAACTCCAGAAGTGTAAAGGGTTAAAAACATCGAGGTGTAGAATCCCTTAAAATTTGTTCAGCACAACGAGGAAAAGTCTTGTTATTACAGTATCATAATTTACCTATGTGCTAAGGAAGGAATTCCAAATCAATCTAACATCAGGCCAATATAATATCACTATTTAGGTACGTACCTTGAAATTCAGCGCAGATCGTAACGACGTAGCACATATAAGTCAGTAGGCTTACAATAACAATTTTTCTAACTGGTTTCACAGAAGCGATTAATATATTATAAAAATGATGTTATCGTTGCGAAGGGAAATAATGCTTGTAATAGCTCCAGATAATTGAAAAAAATGTTCACGCGTTTATTGTGTATACGAGGAGCAAAACTATTTCAGCTTTATTGTATTAATTGATAGATTAGTGCTGTCAAGTGGATATTGAACTATATAGAAGCTATCGGATAATAAAGCATAAAATTGAACAGAAATACGAATATTATGCGAGGCCGATTTAATAATACGGTCGATTAAGGTCATCAAGGGAGTCGTTTCAAGTAACACTTTTGTGAAATACGTTTCCTTTTATTCTGAATAAAATACAAAACATTCTTGGCTTATAGTCTAACATTATCGTCGATAAATTTGTCGTATTAAATTTGCGCGTACGCGATCAGTATACGAAAATGCGGCCCGCCGGCCGCGGCATAACTTAAAATAATTTAATTAAGGCAACTCTGTTATTATTCTAGAGGCATTTAGTCTTCATCGAATATATTACTATTCACCACCCAAATACAATCGACTCGCAATACTACAATTACACGCCTTACAGTACGTAATTTCAATTGATGGACTTAGTTCGAAGAAACTCGAAGCTAATGGACATTAATATTACCCCGACTAGAGAAGCAAGCCATTAAATTTTCTGCGAAATGCAATTTTTAATTACATCATGTGCCAGCTACGCTATGCACCTGTATGTTTCTTTTTTTTTTTTTAGTAGTTTTCATTCATGCCTGTGTTATAACAACTGTTGTGTACAGAGTTATTAGTGACTACCATAAGAATAAATTTCATGGAGGAACCTGTAGTTATTATGAATCGTGAGCAACACCTTTCTTGAAAGAGTAGCAAAATCCGTGGTGTACGTGCTGTTCATTTGGAAAATGTTATGACTGAAAGCTGTTACTTTTAAACATTGATGCGTTCTCGTCCTTATTCTAAGTTTAATTCTGTACCTTAAATTATGTTTTACACTCTTATAGTTCCTGGTACTAATATTCTTGATTACAGTCATTTAAGACTATACTCAATAGCCTGATCAATTATGAAATGTGTATAACTGCTTCGAAAGCGAATTATTGCTTTTAATTGAAAAGTGAATCCTTTTGTTCTATCTATGTGTAGGATGTTCAATTATAATTCAGGATCCTTTTAGAGGGTAATTTCATATACCAAAGGTAATACATGTATTAAAGATGATCAAATTATAATAGACTTCATTTTCAAGTTATTAGGAATTAATATTGTTTAATGGTACAGTGACGTACCATATAAAAAACAGATGTTTATTTTAGTAGTAATCTAGATCAGTATGTAACAGTTTTTAGAAATGTTAGATATAAATATACATACACAAATTTCATGGTATACAGAATCAACTCTTCCAAGGTTGTACTTACATTGATAGTTAAATATCCTATATGAATATTTTCAGTCCGAGCTCCATAATACATTGTAAATTTACATAGTTTTCAGTAATATAGATAGACAGTATTATTATTTTTCATTTCACGCAATTACTTTACATTATTCGGTATAAATTATTGCTTTTGCGTGAAACAGGTGATCTATTACTGTGTAATACTAATTACTGTATCATAAACACACATGATTTAACAAGTTATTCTTGTATTTAACTGCAATTAATTTAACTCTAAAAATGTAAATTTGCATAATCGTCTGCAGTTTGCTTACGGTTAAACAATGCCAATATAGGATTTTAAACCATAATTGTCGTGATTAAAAGGCATCAATAATACACGGGAAGCCAGGCTGATAAAGATTGCTTAAAGAGTAGAATTAAGAAGATAAGAGTATAAGTTATCTGTATCTTAGTTACTTTTTTTCAAAACTGAGAGAACTCGATCTAAACAGTCTTTCGATGAAAGTTTATGAAAGGAATAAAAAAAATAACATGAAGATTAAGGAAGGTACAAAAGACAAAAAAAACGATTTTACAGAAAAGTGCTTTATGAATTATAACGCTGAACTAATGTTACCTCATCCTTTGTATTGTAATTATTTTCTCGTTCGCATATACATATTTTTAAGTAAATTTTTATATAAAATTATCGATAAAATCTTAATGAAAAAATTCACATATATTTTAAATTATTCTGGACATAGAATTTATAAAAAAAATTTATTTCATTCAAATTCTTTCACTGTAAAATCAATTTCTTTGTTATAATTAGACTGCGGATCCTTATGTAAAATTACATTTTTGTTTAAACAATTTGTAGAGACAAACCAAGTATAAATATTTTTCTTCTTTTAAAAATTTTATTTAATTTCATGGCAGTTTTTGCGAGTTTATAAATTTATTTATAATATACGTGTAAAAAATCCGCAATCCAGTTATAATATTACTGACCACCACATATTACATATGGCATTATATATTATTAAGAAAAACCTTAGATCGCTGACAAAATTGATAATAAATAAAAATATAAACAATTCACTTTTATATTCACCTACAGTAGTCGACACTATATGAGAACAATGGTACATATTTGACAATATCTTTTCTGTGGCTATGAATTTTTTCAATTTCATTTCCTGACGTGAAAAGAAGTATAGGTATTTTTACCATAAAAATGCTAAATATAGCTGTTCCCAGAAACACAAAATTTGATACAACTTGTAAAGACATTCCATGCATTTAAAATAAATTCAATAGTCTTTATTGTTGCTATACATATACGAGAGAAGCACTGTAACCACCGAAGACCATTACTTTCTCTACAAATGCAAGTAATTATAGGAGTTCATTTATTCTTGTTGTGAAGGTCCGAAATTTTTTCACAAAAAAGCTACACCGTGATCACAAAGCTGTTTCCAATGTAGGAGCACTGGGACTGCGAGCAACATTCTGAGATGCAATATTCTGAGGTGACTCAGACCTGGCTCGAAGTATTTGTCTGACATAAGTATTATGACCTGGGTTGGTCGAAGGTGCTCCAGCTAAGAACTGTGCCCTAGCTAATTGGTTGCTGAGTCTCCTCGATTCAAAAGCGCTTATTGCTTTTTGACACGAAGGCGTCAGCTGTGTACAGTTAAACGAATACTGAATTGCTGGATTTGTACTGTTCTGTTCGGGGTATGGATTTGAAACACATTGAACAGCCGATGAATTTTGAGTAGTAACAGTCTGTAGGTTATCAGCCAAATAACTATCACTCCCAGACAAGGTACAATCGTGTACAGTTGGCTCTTGTCTTTGAATATTTCGATTGTATGTTTCAACTTCCTTCGAAATGATTGTATCAGAATCGTTTACTTTATCCAGTAGTACTCCATCGCCACAAACATCGGAAATATTGTTTCTTGCGTTAGAGTTACATAAATTCTCCACAACTTCATTGCAGAGATCCAGCTGCCTTCTCGCATTCAGTCTTGATATTGGGGAAGTATTTTCTGGGGATGGCTTCATTGCCTTCTCTTCAGCCGCAGTGTCTTCAATTATCGTTGATGACAGAACATCTGTTCGCGGTGTCTGGAACCTCCATACCGACCTAGGACTCAAAACTTTGGCCAGAGGAGTTGTTGGTGGAAGCATTGGGGAGGACTGTTGTTGTTGAGACTGTTGACGAGATAATTTCAACTGTTCTGCTGCAGACAGTCTTGTAGGGCCAGTTTTAACACTCTGTTGAAGCAGCAAACGTTTGAAATCCAATCTAGACGTTGCTGGTGACGACGTCTGAGCGTTCTGAGGTACCTACAAACAAAGGAAACAATATTGCTCAGTTAAACAAATAAATATATTCAGTCAGAGAAAGGTATCATGGTATCTTTTTGATGCTATATGCTTTTTCCAAGTGACACATTACACGCCAAACACAACATTCTGTGGATGTATTTCCGAGTGTTTGATGAAACTGACACCTGATATAATCAATGTGAAATTACAAGTATTTACAGTAGCAATTTATTCAAGTAAACCAATTCTTTATGAAAGAAATTAAAAAAGCGTTTCTCATAGTATTCGTGTTTATAATAGTGAAACTTAACTTTCTCGATTTGTTTTTATGAAAGTGGACAAAATTCAAATTTCAACATTTTATATTTAAAAACCTAATTAAAAATGAAGCCTCTGTAAAATGAGCAAATAAACTAAAACCCTCTTTTAATTGCACGTGTATTGTATTAGATTTCAGTTCTAATGGAAATTCTAACACACGTCAAATGTGTACAGATGACTTCTGAAGGTGAATTTGTACATTAAGAAAGTATATTTACACAAATGGTTAAAATACTAATGCAGTTCAAAATAGCATTTTTCATTTAAATGGTTCTGAAAATATTTTTAATCTTATTCTGAAATATTTTTTGATTTCGTTCCGCTGGATTGATTTCGTTAATAAAAATGTTGTCTCTCATTTAATATATCCTTTTGTTTAAACTGTATAATGTATAGTACTTTAAATAGCAATTCATGAATGTATCATATGAAGTATCAGACCACATCTTTAAAAAAAACTGTTCTCATGTACTAAGCCGTAGTGTGCGCTTCTATTGACCTACACTACTAATAAATCACAGCTATCACCGAACAGTTATAACTGCCTCGAAAGCGAATAATCGAAATTCCTGCTGCTGCACTTTCATCGTTGATGAGTCTCATTTTATAGAACTCTAGAAATAATTATAATTATAATTATAAATAACTCACTACCCCGAATTATCATATCTTCAAAACAAAAATAGAAAATTTCAAATAAATTTTTATCGAATTAAAATAAACATGCACCGAATTAACTCCCCCTGTATCTGGTATAATTCCTAAAATGAGATCACTTGTAGATGAATACTGTTTTTTAAACAATCACATGATCGAATATAAACAAACACAGCAACAATTTAAGTAATGTCTATTTCGAAAATCTTGTATTATTTGAGTTGCTTGGAAACCAATGCGATTAAGTCCATTCTTTAATACTTCTTGATTTTTGTCAATTTTAACGGAACAAATAATATTCTCTTTACTTATTCAAAGATTTACTCGTTTCTTCGTTTTCTCTAGGTCAGACACCCCTTCTTTTTATAATTCCTGAATATGTCGTATAATAATTTCAGAAGCCACAACATTATGATAATTTCCTCAATTTTCATTTTCTACACATAACCGCGTTAACTTGCGAGCGACTCACGCATTAAGTACTATTAACACCTTGTTGACCGGTCACGAGTTAACTCGTGTTTGCACTTTGCATTAGCTATTTCAATTTTTGAAACGCAGGGCAATATAGAATATTGAAAAAGCAAAATATACCAAGTTATATACAAGATATGCCGAAAGTTCCATTTCAATTCATTATTTATAAATAAAGTATGTTGAAGTTTATTTAGATTGTTTCACTTTCATACTTGATTACAGACATGACACGGAATGGCTTTTGTGTAAAATTTCCGGTCAACAATGTGTTAAGTAACAAGTAACGTATTCAAATATTATCACTAATGACTTTACTGTTAATGTGGCCACTTTAAAATAAATTCGAATACAAACACAAGATAGACAAGAGTCAACTTCTATTCAGTATACAAGGGATGAAAACCAAAAAAAAAAAAATAAATAAAGAACGAATCTTTGTATACGTACCACTGGTGGTTTCTGCATCTCAGAACTCCAACTGTGTCTGTTCCCAGGCGGCAGTTTCGCCAGCGACTTCGTTGACCCGTACGGAGAAAGGTTCTCGCCATCATCCCTGATGTTCAACCTCTTCTTTGACTTGTGGATGGCGGCGAACAGTTCTTCGTTGGACATTGTGCTCTTCGTCGGCGACAGGACGAGGTTCGTCGGTGTGTTTCTGCCGGAGTTCGCCGACGGCGGCGAGCAATTGTTGCTGTCGATCAGCGCCAGACGATCAGCAATAGTTGGCATAGTACGTCCGATCGGCGTGGACGTTGTAAAACTATTATCGTGGCTGTGCCTGGTTGGGGAAATTGGATTGTGTTTCAAAGCATCAGCACTAGAAGTTTTCGTAACAGGATCACGAACAGGTGAGGACCCGAAGAATCGATACCCGAGCGCGGTCAGTCCTAATGGTGTAGCGAATCTGGAATAGAACGGAAATAGGTGGAAGAAATATTTCTTCGTGACATTAACCTATTCAGGGCTGAATGTTTTTTAAAGCGGACAAAGAACGCAACCTGACTGTGAAAATAATCCCTTGGCCTTACAACATCGTGTCAGACTCGAGGCAAAGATTTTGGATAGAATGTAACGAATATAAATGTCACTTAATTCTGTCAAGTTCGAGCGGAATATTATTTTTCTGTTACTAATTGCAATGCTTCAGGGCAAACGTAGACGCAGAATGAAAGTAGACTTCTTCTTTTTTCCTAATAAATTACGAACAGTGCAAGGGGTAATGTAAACCTACATAATACGAGTGTAGCCCATATGTTTGCCATTTAGCCATTTACTCCTCTTAAACATACTTTTATAAAGTTCCAAAGAGAATAGATGACAAAATAATATTTCCAATTATAAAACTACGCTTCAAACATTTTTTCAAAGAACAATCGTGAAAGGTACTTCTGATAACACGTGTACGCGAGGATGTGCACACGTAAAACTCTTCTTCTTCTTGTGTTCATATATAAAATAACTATTTTCCCCTCGAAAAACCCAGAATGGTCCCCAATAACCACATTTTAACCCTTTGCACTCGATTTATATTCAATGTTGTTGAATGTTAACTTGTACTTATTTTTAGGGAAATGAATGGAAGTAATTTACAGCGATAGAATTAAACGTTTCATAATTTACTTCATTTATTATTATTACAATAAGATTTACTTCTTACAATCTTTTAAAGTGTGCTACTTCTCAAAACAATTTCCAACGTCCTACAACAAATTTCTATTGTCATCTCCAGCGTGACATGCGAGTGCAAAGGGTCGACACGAGCCAAAATGAATAAACAAAAAGAAAGAGTACTTCCATACCTGTTTCTAACACCCGCAATCGGTTGCTGTCGGTTCGGCATCAGCCTAGACTTCGCCTCCAAGTTCTCCAAATTCCTTCCGTGCAAGTCCACCTGGGACTCGAATTGGCCTTGCATCGCGAACATGTGCACAGCGCTCAAGGAACCGTGACCGAGGCCCCTCGTGATATCCGGCGTGATGCTACGCGGTGGCTCGACGTCTCTACGCGGTCTTCTAGATGGCAGCGTGTAAAACTGATGGCCACCGGCGTGCCTGCCCGACGCGCAGTATTGCTGATTCCTCGCGTTGTGCATGCTAACGATCTGTCGTTGCTTGCAGGCACGCTGGTAGTCGCTGCAGTTCTCCGCTTGGTTTTGCTCGAGATATTTGTTGTTGTTGTAAACGTCCCGCCGTGGATCGTGCGGGTACACCTTTTGCGGCTGGTGTCCGTGGGCTCCATGGTTCTCGTGTTTCTCGCAGTGGGCTTGTGCATTCTGAGAAGTTAGGGTATTCTTCGCGACTTCCTGAGCCTTGTGCTCCCTCTTGCACTCTTCAGACTCCTGGGCTGAGGCGTAGGGCGGCTGAATTATCCCGTGCGGAGGCACCGAATCGATAGCCAACAAAGTGTTATCTGCAATAAAAGGATCGATCAGCGTCCCGCTTCTTCGGTGGCAACGCGCGATCGCGATGTCTTTTCCGTTACTGCCGGTCAACGAATTATCGGCTAAAGACAATTTACAGACTCTATGGAGGTTGCTGTTATGCTACGTGGATAAGAAATCATTTGTCGCTTATCCTATTTGTTAGACGTTTCATCTTGGGCTTACGTTGTTACGGATTTACCGGGAGAGTTTGACGGTTGCGAGGAGAGCTAGGAGGTTCGCTGCTATTCGCCTCTCGCGTTAGTTCCATCAGTCTTAGGCTTCACAGTGCACAGGGGCGAGGGGAATCAGCAGCACGCTCCGCCACGGTACGCGGCTCGGCCAATAACGAGGACAAGCCAAAACTGAGGCGTCATTGTTGCCATAACTACCGGGCCGAGCGCCGCGAGTGGACGTCTCCCCTTGCCCCCGTGCACTTTTAAACCTGTGGCCGATGGAACTAACGTAAGGGGCGTATATTATATCTAGCTTCTTCTGCTTCTAAGAGTTCGGTAAAAGACGAAGGCTTTGATAGGAATATTAGATATTCGAAGACTGTTTTTATATTTTTCTTCGTTACCGAAAAGTGCGAAACGGTGAAATCACGCAGCGTTACGTTGCTTGTCATAAACGGAAATAGATTATCTCCACGATGGTCGACGATTGTTTGTATCTCAGCCCGTGGAATTTTTTGTGAATATTTGAAGCTGGCTGTTTTTAGTGGGAATACAGACAACTAACTATAACAAGCTGTGATTTTGTATTTTTTTAAATTACCAACGAATCGTTTGGTACTTTGAAAATGATCCGATTTCGTTTACTTCGCAGCGGAAGTTTGTTATTTCTTGCGTTCTAGTAGCTTTTAAGGTTGAAGTATGGTATACTTTTACCGTTTCCCACTCTGTTGGTAGCAAACAGGAATATGAAGATAGAGTCCAAGTGTTACGTAGTAATCCTCGTGAAAACTTCGATTCTTTATCGAACATTTACGGACGAGAAGGAAGCTAGATATAGCCAATCTTTAAAGGACAATTTTCTCGGAGAGCGGAGGACAATTGACGGAAGAATCTAAAGAGAAACGATGAAGGACAACAAGCGTACGCAGAAACAACCAATTATATTGCATTGATAAATCATGCCTTGCCTGCCGCAGTCTAATGTTTCTTTTAGAAACATTTTCTTGTTCTTATAGAATAATAACACCATTGGCCTCGGCCGAAGACCAATGGCGGCGACTTCAGAATAGTTGGTGGTATCAGACTCGCCTGTTCCTTTTCCTTGCTCATACATGCGAATTACAGACCTATACTGCTAATATATTATCCATATCTACTATTCATTATGAACTTTCAATAGACGATCAAATGGAATATTCAAGATTCAATGAACAAACTTTTCGCATTATTTTACAAACGTAATATTTGGTATAGGTCTTCCACAATGAATTGACCCAAAAGAGAAGTGCTTAGACTGGCTAAAAAGAACGCGAGCACGGATGTTTCAATTGTCCGCTATGTGAATTCAACCGAGTTAATGAGAAACCGATAGAAACTGGTCGTGTGTCGAGCTATCGTCAATGACGATGTTCATGAAAGTCTCTGTTCGACCGTTTCGTTTCAAACACAGGATAACTATCTCGGAAATGACGTGATACTCTTATTGCCCGGCCGCGCGTGCACTCTATTTCGTTCAATTCGTTTCGGAACAGCTGTAATGAAGTTTGTTAGTAAAGTGCGTTAGTGGACTACAAACGAAGCAGGCATCGAAGACACGACAAACGCGAGCATGCAATAAAAGCGTGAAAACCACACAGTCCATCGATACCTCGATGGAATCCGACATGGAATGTGCATTTTGTAACTCTCGAGACGATTGAAGTCTACTTTAAGAGGTTACGCGAAAGAGAAGAGATCGAGATACTTGTATCATTTGAAGATTAACCGTGAAACTTTCCATATCGGATTCTCGAGTTTCTCTGGCGAAGTGAAAAATAAAATGTACTCACCGAATGCGAACTATGGTACTATGACATACATGTGTGCTATTAGCGGAGGATGCCACACGTGTACGAAGTGCATTTTTCTCTAAAACTAGTATGTACGTGTACATAGACTGATGTGGACAAATACAAACAACGAATCATAAGATAAATGAAAGACAGAGAAAGAGAGAGGGGGGAGGGAAAGAGAAAGAAAGAGAGAGAGAGAGAGAGAGAGATAGGAAATGAACCATCAATAATATGTACAGTGGAGCAGCGGTTCTCAACTGCACTTTAATATTGTATTATACGTTACGTGGTAAGGAACAGTGCTAATATTTATGTTCCCCGTGCGTCTGTTCTATTGATATATTAGCCACTTATTAGCCAAGTCGGATAATTTTACTAAACAAAACGTGGACGACATTGATGCGCAATAGTTAGACACTGATTTTTAAAGTTTCCCTTTTTAGGAAATTAAATAATCACTATGGAACGTATTTTTATTCATTATTATAACTTTAATATAGAATATGTAAAATGTACAAAATAGTGTAACTTTGTAATTATGATTATTATTGCAAGTTCTGCATGGCCAAAAGAATGTTTGTTATTTGTGATACTACAGCCAATAATAAGGAAATTTATTTTACATGTGTAAATCTTAGATCGAATCGATAGAATCTTAACAAATTCGAAGAGAGTTAATCGATTTGGCCAATGAGCAACTCGTATCTAGTAGTAGCAATGTTATAGAAAGTAATTAATAATTTCGATTGAACGTAATTACTACAATAATAATTTCCTTGCTTGTGTTGTTTTCCAAGATTTTTAGATCATTTGTATTTAGTGAAATGAAATGTACTTTAATTACGATGGATTATGCGTCCAAAGAAATTTTGTGAAGACGCCTCAATAACTTTTGAGAAAAAACATTTGATTTGATAATCATAATATTAACCCTTTGCACTCCAGAAGTTTTTCACCGGAAATATTCAATATTTTCTAATGAGATACAGATGACATTTGCTTAGATTGAATTAAAAAATCTCACATGCATTGAGGAAGAGAACTATTTTCTTTCAATATTTCGTACATTGATGCATTATACAAAGTTTAATATTAAATATCAAAGTTTACAGTTTTACCGTGTCAATTCATTTGGTGACTTAGAGGCGCCTTTGGAGTGCAAAGAGTTAAAATTGTTACATTTCGACATTGGCGGTGCACGCTTATACAGAGGTGGAGAACCGCTGCGGTGGAGGATGATAAATGTACAATGACTGGTAAGTAATCGAACACTTGCAATTAAAGATATTAATGAACAAAACACACGGGTTAAGGAGTAACGTTACTTCTAGTGGGTCCTCGAGAGCGAAATTTTTGTGACTTTTTATCAAGAAATTTACGATCTCAATTGGTATTATCCTTTTGTCACGAATAAAATATGTCTTCAACTGTGAACAATTTTTTACATATGTATGTTCGTTACAATGCCATTTTCACGGTGACTACGTGGATCTAACCTAAAAATTTCAATTCTTTAGAATTACGTGTGTATACAAATCTGTACGCATCATTAATAGAAGTATTAGATTATTTTTTCGGTTACTCTTTAATTCAAGGTGAAAAGTTTCGTAATGTGATTATACTCAGTTAAAAATTATAAAAGCTGTGAAATATATTAAAAAGTGTTTAAAAATAAATATTCAATGATATATCATATAGTATCATGGAGAAAAAATGAATAAAGAAATGTCCATCCTATAGATGTATCCTATGATTTTTAGAAAACTCACAGATGTTTAGAACATGGTGCAGTATTAAAGATTCGTTTAAGAATGCTTTATTCTTACTAAATTTTTAACGAAATTACTGAATGCTTTTATTAACGTTGCCTACAAATGATCGAAGTTCTCAAAAGAACATTAGAGTTTACAGTTTACCGAAATATTTACATTAGTACAGCGTTAATTGTATATCCTTTATTAATTTCGTATACTGTACTCCAAAACTTCCATCTATGAATAAAACTTTCATAAAATAGCAATATTAATTTTCTGATAAATATCTCATCGTTTTTATTATGACAACACTACAGACATTTACGCAAATGTACATTTTTCACAGTTAATACATAAATATTCTCTACATAATGAGCATTATCAGCCTAGAAATTTTGATACGAACGAGTGAAACTCTTTTTCCTTGTGATTTGCACACCCACGAGCGACACAAATGCACAAAACTCATAGACCAATTTCCTCTCTAAATTTTGGTGCCGAAGCAGTGATATATTCGTGTTCCATTGTAGGCTCGTTAATACTTTGGCGACTTAATATTAGTGAACGCGTATAAGTTGTTTGTCAGCATCTTTTACTGCAAGTGTCAGTGGTGTCTACTATACTATTGTCTAACGTCCTTCAATTCTTCGTGTTGTGATTAAGACCACAGTCTCTAACAGCTTTCATAGTAGAAATTATTAGATCGGTGGAGAGAAAATGATCGTCCTTCGCATCTATAACATTGTTCTACAACAATCGGTATAGTTTATTTAAATTACAGGAATCCTTTAAGAATGACTGGAAATCATAACATTCATTCCACTTATTTCCCACCTATTCAATAAGTAGGTACTGTTGAAGACTTCTTTGACGTAGCTACTTTTTGTGTAAGAATAGGATAGAATACGTCACAACAACAATGGTGATACATCTCGTTGCATAATATCTCGTTCATTGAAAAAAAGAACACGATTCGTCGTTTTCGCGACGGTAAACTTAAGTTTAAATGATTAATCTCGTAAGACTTATAGAACTTCAACGAACAAATTTTTTAATTTACGTTGTAATATTCATTACGTTGTAAATACTTACGAAAATATACAAATAATACTGGCGATAGCACGATTTCGTTAACGCGGAAGGCTCTGAATTTCCTTTGACTGGCAGTGCATACAGGGTGTCACGAAACTCGACTTAGAAGTTAAAGGATTCTACAAAAATTCTCTATTTAATAGTGAAAACAATATTATAGAGACTCCTTTACAACTGCTGTCGTTAGCGACGTTATTAAAAACGATATATTTTCAATACTGTATTAACAGTTATTGAATGTTGGAACGTAAAAAGCATTTTGCTTTACAATTCCCTATCGAAAGTTTCATTTAAACTTAAATAAAAAAGAAATAATAATAACAAGTTGCTGACACTATGATAGTCCAAGTAAAATATATTTACAGCTATTAAACCAACATCGATTACTGCTAAATTCTATTTGAACATTGTACTATCAATAAATAAATAAAAAGAATTTAATGGTATATCGTAACATTCTACAGGACGGAACGTTGTATAATACAGTTAATAACAATTCAATCGTAGGTCTCGTACGATAAAGAAATAAAAAAAAATGTCTCCGTTCAAGCTTATCGCAGACAAGTTCACATTTTTGTAGCGAGAAAAAAGGATCAAGGTGAGAGTCCATCGCACAACGAGTCGAATATCTTCACTGTTGCTGTGACAGAGGTGATCTTTAACGCGAGACAGACGGCACGTGCGAAACGAATGAAACGAAAAAGAGACAAAAACAAACAAAAGACAAACAACAAAGTACATCCGTAATTTCTGTTAAAGACTGGCATCTATTCATATACATTCCTCCCAGATTTTGACAACACAGTTTTGCCGGTATATACAATCGAGAAGTAAAATTGCGCTGCTCGTTGTTGGCCAATTACAACACGAAATATACAAATTTATAAACATACAGTATACACGGATGAGAATTGAATCTTACAAGTAACGCGTGCGTATAATATGTACATATGCATACGGTACATTTGGCTCTATACATTCACTTACACCGAGAGAAAGAAGCTGCTGCTTCTAACTGGCAATACAATGATTAATACAGTGCCCATAGGAAAATCATTTACATCGACCTGTAACACCGTAGTAAATTCAATTCTTCTGAACTCATGTAAATAACGTCGAAGCCATAATTTTGCTGGAAAGAGTATTAACCCTCCGCAGGCTTGTGTGACTTCGAAGTCACGCATCGATGTACTGGGTAAAATTGATTTACTTAATTTCTCACAGCAAAATCACGAATGAGATTCGATAATTAATCAATTTGAACTTTTATATACAGGCGTAAACGTTCAACGTGACTGTAAGTTAAAAGTTACAAAATATATTCGTTTTAATAAGGTTATTAATTAAGATTATCGAATACATTGTTGATTTGTATTCGTGTGTTGGCATTTATTCATTTCATACTGCATTAATTTCGTTATAGTCAAAATTCCCATAGAGGGTTAACAGTTGAAACCGAAAGTCTATATTCTATCAATATTTCCTTCCCTTATTGTCCGATGGAAAGAATAAATTAATGTGCTTGATGCACGCTTGATTACCCGTTTGCTATAATAACTGGTAATATATCTATGAATAAATTACCTACTTGCAACTTAATCACTACTTTCGTTTCGGGATCCTTAAACAATCAGAATACATGCATGTAAAGAAAGATTATGGTATAATAACGAACAAGCAATTTCGTGAAAATGAATAGGCAACAAAAAAAAATATGTCAATTGAATTCGTGTGAATGGTTCACTTAAATAGATGCAGATGTTTTGAGCAAAGAAGATTTATTTAATACTCGCGCTGTATTCTTTAACACCCTTGCCGCAATTTATTTTCTTCTTACTTATTTTTGTAATTTCGTTTTTGTAGTACACTTGCTCAATATGTATGTGCACGCTTCTTTCTAATGTAATTTTTAGGAAAGTTTCACATTTTACTTTGATACATGTACATGAACGGTTCTTTTCTAATATATTGAAGGGTTGAGTTAGAATCAAATTGGAAAAAGTGAAAGGTTACTTTTCCTTCGAATGTTAATTCAAATCGTGTTCAATAAAAAAAATACATATATCTATCGAATTACGTTTCTCTGGTTTAACAGTTCAAATGTGAAAATTATGTTTACTACAATGTTACTTTAGCATTGGCGATAAACTATTTTAAATCTCTTACTTATTTTTGAGAAACAATATTATAATGAACGTAGACAACAGAAAAAAGTTCGAAGAAAATGAGGAAACGGTATTATCGATGCTACTCGTTAGGAAATTAAATATAGTCCACGATATATTTTAAGCTTTTTTGTTTCAGTTAATTTGATTTCTCGCGACGGTTTCAAGTCTCACATGTATTACTCTCCTTTTAAAACATTTATATCAGATAAATGTAATTTACTTTTTACGTCTGCCGTTATAAGTAGCTACTCTAAACCCTTAAGACGTCGATTATCTAATTAGAAGACTTAAGTGGAGTGCACCTCTTACAGTCAAGTGTGAAGACATTTCCAAGTTTCCAATATTTAAATTTAATATTCTTTAAATACTTTTCAAAAATTACGTTTTAAGTTCTTCAAGAATGATTTCTTAAATCCTTTCAAAACCCTTATATCGAAAAGCACGCGCTGTTGCAGAAAGTGTCATTAAAACACAAACATCAAGTATTAAATTTCATTATACCTTGCGAGGTAATAACTATTTACCTTCAGAGACCTTTAGTATACCGAACGGCGCGCACAAAACCGATCCCGAATGCAAAATTCAGTTTCACAAACCGAATAAACCTATATTTTGCATTCAGAACCGCTTCCATCCGCGATATTTGGCACAAACTGGTTCGCTTATCTTTGCCACCTACAATATCGACAGTTCCCTTCACTCGGAACTGTCTCTACAAATCTAAGGGGACAACGCTTTTTCAAGGCCATTCACGGCGTCACAGTCATCGACGTTACAGCATCTTGAAATGAGCAGAAATATTCTAGGTGGCAAAAATAAATATGCTATGCGGTACTACAAACACAGAATAAAAGGATTCCTGAGAATTACTGGTTCACCCCATAAATAATGCTATCTTTCATATCTATTTTATGTTCAAATATAAAGATAAACAAAACTTAATAAACAAAGATAAACGAAACAGATAACTTTAAAGATAAAGAACTGATAGATAATGAAGGAGAATATGTTTCAAATCAAAAACAGATTTGTTCATCTCTATCTTCGAAAATAAAAGAAACATAAAAGACCGCGTTATTTAGGGGATGACCCAATATCTTACGAAGCTAGACAGTCCGTACAAGTTGTGAATATCCTTTCGCTAGCACAGTCAGAGGCAACGTATGAAATGGAGCACTTTCTGTCCGCGGTATACCGTAGTGCAGTAATTCTCATTTAGCTCCCAAACGTTCTTCCGTTGGGAACACATTTCACATCGTGTACCTACGTGTCACGTTATACGAATCCATAGAGCCAAATATACAAAGTACTGCATGCTCCTTTACCCAAGTTGTAAGTAGTCCTCCCGATATTAGTTGCAAGCTGATTAATTCTTGCCGCAGCGAAACAGACACAAGAAAGTGGTGTGTCCAACGACGGTGTTAACTCGTTACGGACACTTGCGATCGGGTCGGTCGTTCGAACGTGGAAATGTGACGAAAAGTTAATCGATAGTAGAGCTCCAAGCGTCCGAGCGTAAAGTAAATACAGCGAACATTGGACAATCGCAACGCTCAACGGGAGGGTTGCGATTACGAAGAGGTTAGAATCGAATCTACCCCCGAAAACGAAGATTTTAACGTGGCTGACGTAGGACAGGATAACGCGAGTGAAGGAGAAAGTGGTGAAGATTTCAAATAGAATTCGACGAATATAAATGTTATTCAGTTTCTTTCAATGCGAATTACATATTATTCCTGTGTTATCAATGTTTATACCTTGGGGCAAACGTTGACGTAGAACAGGATTGGAACTTTCTCTCGTTTCCAATGAATCATTAATAACAAAGCGGTTCGATCGATCACAGTTCAGAAAGAAATCATAGTACAAGGGGTTAATCTTTGTATTAGTGCACGAATGTCTGAAATATTGAAATACATCGTGATTTGCGTACATTTCCTCGTTAGTTATCTTCTATATTTCATTAGAAAATGTTGAACAATTCTAAAGAAAAACTTTTCAGTGCAAAGGGTTGATAAAAGTACAACTATAACGAGCTTTCTGAATAACTAAATGGGTGTCACAGAATATGGGGGGACACTTCAGAAGACAAGTGACTCGAAAACAATGGAAAATATTCATCTGAGTGTCCTATTTGACCTTGCTTCAAGGTTACAGCATTTTTTGTATTTCAATCATTCGAAATTATTCATCTTCGTAATATTCAAGTACTTTGTGTGCCCAGAAGTCTTTCAGAAGTGGATAGGTGACACGAAGACAATGAAAAATATTCATTTGAGTGTCCTGTTTGACCTTGCTTCAAGATTATAGCGACGTTTATATTTCAATCGTTCGTGATCGATCGATCACAATGCAAAAAGAAATCATAAGGCAAAGGGTTAAGGATACGGCAGGGATGACGATTTTGGAATGATGAAGAGGTCCCCGATGTCGCAATTATCGAATGTTCACTGTACACGGGCAATCAGTGGAATGGACTTTCGTATGTACAAATGATGCAGGCGTGATGCAGCAGCGTGGAAACCGCAACGACAAAGTGTCGTGTCCGTCATTATTAGTATATTCCGCGGAGTGTTAGTAAAACGCTACTTACAACGAGGGGCGGGCACATATATCGGAGTAACATGCGATACGGCAAGTCGAGGCACACTCATATTAACAACGCATGCCAAAAAACGCAGGAGTACGCCACTACAATGTAACGAATCAGGTTCACGACGAAGGCTAGCGATACAAGGACGAAACATCCGACATTTCCGGAAACGTACGTTTTCATCCATTAACCTCTTCCGCTGCGAATGAACTCAGAGATTTGGAAAAATACTGCAGCGAGGAATGTTGTTTTTACCTATTCCACGCAGTAGTCGCAGCTATTCTATGCATTAGTAATCGTGTATAGTGCGATACATTTGAAACCAATCTAACATGCGTGATGCAACGAGACTATCTATGCGTGTAACACGTTATTGGCAATTTACGAACAAAAACAACTCGACGCACGTGGTACGTCTTTCCAGCGCGAGAGGTTAACGTTCGATGCACAGGGTGGAAAGAAATGATGGTATTTCCTTGTCGTAACGTGATTCTTTCGTATCAGAATTACCGTTGACCTTGAAAAAAAGGATTAAAACTGTTCATTGCGCCATTGTATTCCACTCGTCGCGGAGGCAAATAGTCTCAAAGGAACTATGGATCGAAAATGGATTTCGTCATTATCGGTGGAGAGTGATGTCGGACTTGAAATTTGTCACTTTTGTCTCTATGCTTAAAGGATCAGTTTCGAACAGATGTTTTTTAATAGAACACCTTCTTCGTGTACATTATCATTTCCATTTGTTGGTTCAATTAGAGTGTCCACTTTGTCGATAAAAGAGGAGCGACGAACTTCGAAAATGTTCTCTGTTTTCCTCCATTTTTAAAATAGTATAATTGCCAGGAATTTAATCGTAATGAACTTTTTCTTTAAAGAATCTAAAAATACACCTGCGAAGATAATTTACAGTGATATACTTGAACAACATATGTGTTTATCGGTTTTGTTAATAGAATCGAATAGTTTTTAACTATTGCTACGTTAAATTGTGCTATACTTTCAGAATGCACTTTGTATATGGTACGCTTAATGCAAATATACCATTTCGAATCACGTTTGCTTCGAGTTTGCATGTTGCTCTTTATACAATAATAAAATGTCTATCGTCGAAACACGGATCAATTGATTGATACCACATCGATTAACGGAAACTTCAGTTGTGCGAATATCGATGAATAAAATAGGTAATTTATGTTATTACTTCTAGATATTTATTTTGATTGTATGATTTATCGGTTAGAAATATTTAAAACCGTCTATTATACAACCGACAGCAACTATAATTTCATTTATGTTCTTACCTAATTTATGACATAATTCAACATGAGAACCTCTAGTTAAATAAACAAGGATTCTAAAAGTCAGTGAAAAATAAGGGTGAATAAAAATGTCGAGTGTATTCGTCATTTACTCGAATACTCAGACTGCATTGCTTTTTATACTGTTCGCCAGTAAAAACGATTATTCATTGTAATTCTACTTCTCTGATTATGTTCTTACAAATTTGAATTTGCATAATGATTCGCAGTTTTTCGATAACTGAATATTAACTGCTCGAGTCTGTATATAAACAACATAGTTAATAGTTGAAAATAATTAAGAAATAACGATAGAAACCGAAGGAAGCTTATTTAACATCAATTCTGTTAAGTATTTCAACATAAATGATTTTTGTCGTGTAAAAGGAGAGTTATTATATTCCTAAAACAGTAAGTTTCTAAATAAGAAAATTATATGTGCAAATTTCTTTGAATAACCACAGCTGAAGGAATCATGTAGGTTCTCATGGAACACCCTGTATATACCTAACAAGATAATTGGTTACCAAATGACATGAATATAATGCACGATTAGTGATACGACGGTTCTACAAGTTACGGTACGTGACCTATGTTATCATTTGTGACGTAACATGAAACGTAATCAGCAACGAGCCGGCTACAAATTAAGGGAGCAATAAAATTACGTTTATGGCTTGCAGTTTGTTACGTTCGTCCCGATATTCCACTAGAAAAGGATTTCGAATTTGTTTATTTTGTGAAACGGACAAGAATGGAATAAAATAAAAGAAATACACATTTAGTTCTGCAATGTGTACTTTCTTATTTTGATTTATTAAACGATGAACATGTTCCATTTATTCCTAGAAGATTTTCAATCATTTTGACAACCCTTAATTACCAATTTATAATGTATTTTCTTCAGGATAATTAAATCGTTGTTCTGTACTTTGATCATTTTTCGAACATCTTTAAGATCAATTTACGATTGATTTTCTTAATAAAGAATGAATTATTTGTATATTAACATTTCATACGAACATATTTTTCATATTTCACGTATTAATATTTATTTAGTGAAACAGTAACATGTTTAAACGCATATTGGCCTAAAAATATTTACGTCTCTGAAGTAAATCCTGTAAACTCGAATTTTTCTATGTAAAAATAATTTAATCACTTTGCGTTGTCCTTGTTATCGCACAAGACGATCATTATTAACACGTTGAAACACGCAAAGAATATAATGTTAAATTATTCGACTTGCATTATTATTCTTTGCACGTTTATCTTACTAAATGTTACCAGTTTACGTTACGCTATCTACAATACCTAAAAATTTCCAAATAATTATCACTTACTTAAATGAATTACAGTAATTTGATTTGGTTGAGGGTTATCGGTCACCCCCACGGCATTCAACATATTAAATGCAATGGCAATGAAATACAACAGCAAAATGGTAGTAATAATTATACAATTCTTTCTTAAATAATAACAGACTGTACATTAATTTCTACCGCGTGTTCTATACGTCAGTGTCAAGCTTAACACAGTAGTTAATATTTTGTATATTTCTAAATCGAAGTATATACATTTTCAGCTGCTATTAAATCATTAAACCGTAGTAAGTAACAATTTATTATTAGACAGTTTTATTATTATTACCTCCATGCTATTATTGCTTTGTATTTAACAATTATCAATTTATATATGTCACCATTATTCAGTAATTCGTTATTGACACTTTAAGTGTTGCAAGTATCCCATATCCTAAACGCCATATTAACCTTTTGCCGATGAATGTTTTTTATAATATACAAAACCTTCAGTAAACAAAGTCAAATTATATGTCGAATGCTTAAATAATAGAGAAAAAGAAAATATATACTGATCTTTTGCTGTGCCGCTAATTAAATCATTTGTTTACAACAGAGTATCCCAAATATCAAAGTTTGATCTTGTCAAAATGTCGACATTCGTCCTCAAAGGGTTGATATAAATAATAAAACTGTTTCTAAAGTAATTTCACAAGAATATCATTCTTCAATAACAGTATGTCCTTCATTATAGTCGATCTGTTTCACATTTCAAAATAAATTAAATGACGTAAAGGGTGTCCAGTTTATTTGTGAACAGAAAAATACCTTCAAAGATATAAGTGGTACGAAAAATTATTTCAGACGAAAAATATAAGGAATAAAAGGACGAATATGATGATGATATATGTTTCACCCTGTAGTAACCTTATAACGTATTAATATTTTTATATGGGACCCTATGGTTTTACATTTGTTATTTGTCACTGCATAGTTAGGTGTTCATATTCCGATAAGAATTTATGAAAATATAACAAGTTTGCAGTGTTCTGAAAACACACGTATACAGGTACTCTTATATTGTAAGTACCTACGTAGAAAATTTTATATTAAATTGTATATAGAAAGCAGAATACGCGATATTCACCCTTCACTTGGACAACACAAAATAAATTTATCTGGGCAAAGTGAAAAAAAGATTCACAGGGAGCGATGAGTTTAAATCAATTAACGAAAATATGATAAACGATAAACCGAGTCCGGTGCACCGAGTGTCATAATAGCGATAGCCGAATTAATGAAGCCGAGCCCGACGAATCGTAATGCTTCGAGTAATCTTCATTGTTACGAAAGGTAGGCTATATTATATGTAACCACATACTTCTATCGTTCACTACTATTATCATTAACATATGTGAATATTTATTAACACATTTTCAAATAATGCCCACTACAAGTGTTTTGTCAACTTCGTATTTGAAACATGTTCTTCCACTTCGTGAGTGTATTACACCAAGGTACTGCAATTATTAAATTATACCTCACTGGATTAGCTGTACAGGAAAGTTAATATTAAATTAGATTAATTTCAGAACTTGTAAATTCATTAGATAGTTATGGCATGACAGAAGCCCATCGAGCCTTGAAGGATAGATGTCCTGTTGGCTATCTGAATAATTTACTTACAAAAGTAAACGATTTATTAAACCCATTTTTAGACTTATTCGTCGAAAATATATGTTAATCACTAATTATCCCGATATTTACGTAAACATGGAAAACAAGTTTATAAGAAAAATATGTGAGAAATTGAATAATTAATGCTATATTCTTAAAAAAGGATTATTTTCTTTTCGTACAAGTTTATATTTGGAAATTTTCTCGTGTGGTTAAATTTGATAATTCTCTACATCGGATATTAAACGTTTTCTTTATTAGACATGTACAAAAATGTTCATCCGTTTCAACTTTAAAAATCGTTTTCGCTCTCTAGATATAATTGATTGCGTTTAAAAAAGATTCCAGCCAAACGTCTTTTCAAAAGTTACATCAGTATGTTACACGTATTCCTAATTTGTGCGTTCAGATACTTTCATCTTCATCCTTCGACACTCTTCCCCCAGTGAATGATTACAAAGAGAAGAAACTGAATCCACGTTACACACTGTATAAGCACTCAACGCTAGAACTGCCGAGCACTTGAACCGTCTTTCGAACATTTTTTTGTGAAACCTATAAGCGTGAATTTATTAAGATTTCAGTTGGCTTATATTTCAGTTTAGGTATCGCTAAAACAGCTTCTTTAATCGTTTGTTAAAGAAGTATCTGTACCTTTGCAGTAATTCTAAAAGAAGACATTAGGAATTGGCCATTTTGAACCATCTGGTAGTTCTAGTTCACATTGTCAACCGGCAATTTTACACGGAAGCAATCCCATGTCACCGGTTATTATTCCGGCAATTAAATATGAAAGTGAGACAATTTCAATGAACTTTAATAATGAACTGAAATGAAACTTTGGACGTATCTTTTATATAACACTGAATATTTTACTTTTGCAATATTCTATTGATTGAACTCGTGACCGGTCAACGATGTGTTAAACCCCGTCAGTACGGAAAAGTCTCGGAAAAATCCGAAAAGTGATATCACGTCTAACACAAGTCATCTTCGTAAACACACGTCAATATCCTGCACGAGACACATTCGTATTTCCCTTAAGAGAAGGTATCGACACATTACTGACCACAAGAACGCGTGACTGGAATGTTACACGTGATAACGGGCAATGAGTGGTGAAAACAACAAAGCATTCATCGAACAAACGTAACGTGCAACAGGCTGCTGCCCCGGTCAATATGGGAACTCCGATGTTTTTTTAAATGTTCCCATGCATTGGATCATTTTTAACACATTGCATACTGGTAACGAGAAATCTCGTTTTTATATAAAGACACTTAGCTATGCAACTTCGCTAATTACCACAGCACTGAAAAAATATAAAATTTGATTCGAATCGATTATCTATTTAAAATATATTACATAACAATATGATGTCTGAGTTTTTCTATGTATAGTGATATAAGTAGATCTCAGTGAAAATTGCCATCCGCTCAATTCAGTTCTCTGAAAATTAGCCGGTACGCAATGTGTTAACTCACTTTTGACATTAGAACAGTCGTGCCAGTCAACGTGACTGGTTTCGAATGGTTTGTTTCGCAATTATTGATATCTTTAAAGCATTGAATATTCAACATGATCTTGAAAACAAATATTTTCACTTAAACATCATAATGAATGTCTGAAGAAATTGAAGATAATTTGTCGTCACAATTTTTATAGAGATTAGATCTTCATGGTAGTAAATTATAGGGTTGTGTGTTTTATCATCTAGTTCTTTATATTTAAACAGTACCTGTTCTGGTATTAATACACCTAATTATTTATTAGTCTTTCTATATTCCCCTGTGTTATTCCCGATCCATAAACGTACACATATATCAATGGCATTAACTCTTTGACTGCCGAGTAAACACTCGTCAAAGCTCGTATGCAGTCGAAACAGTTTTCTTAATAAAGCGGAAACTAAGAGGTCGAGATTCTTCGTAACGATTGCTCTATCTTTCTTATGTCTCATATATACAATAAAACTTAGTATTTTCCATACGTCACCAAGAAAAATGGAAGTTTAAGTTTAATTCGAGTGACGTGACAGTCAAAGTGTTACATGCTCGGTAAATCCAGTGTTAAAAGTGAAAACCATTGCAAAATAACGAGAGTTTTTCCCTTTTCGTAACTGTTGACACTAGATCTACGAACATTTATTCTATTTTATTCTATCGTTCTTCAAAGACTACATGTTTATTCATATAGTTCACGGAAATCAGTTTCAGGAGCAGAGAATCATAATGTGTATTCGCATAATTGCATCAAACAGAATCGACCTGAACTGTTAACAATTTAAATTGACGAGTTCCATAAATCTAATATTAAAAGTGAGAACCACTGATAACTAAAATTTTTCCTTTTCCGTAACAGAAAGTAATCGGATACCCTAACAATTATCCAATATTCACAGCTACCGCTTAACACGTTCGCTACCAGCGTCACATATTCGTGACGGCTGTAATCCTATATTTTACATAATGAAAATGAAATTAATCCTATAGATATTGTTACTAAAAACTATAAACTACAACATTATATTTAGGAATTCAACGACTCGTTCCATTTTTCTAATATTTTGTTTAAAAGATTTATTGGATTGGAGAAAATATTATAATTGAGGAGACCGTCACCGAAATAAGCACTGGCAGCGAACGTGTCAATAATATTTTGTTGGCGAGTCACAAGGATTGAAGTTAACGCTAAAACTACCAAACCAGTCAAAATGACCCATCCACGAATTTTCCTTTCGCAGATCAAAACTGGGACGATGCTTTTGTGAAAAATGATAAAGCAGATCTATGTGTTTACGTGAATACGTCAATACCAGACGATTCAAATCTCGAGGAACACGCTGTTCCCAGTTTTCTAAGACATTATGAGAAAATCAGTTTAATTCCTCGGTAGTTCGAATGTTAAACTGTCATTTCAGCAGCAGCAAACAGCAGTAGCGAGGACTTACGGTATTGTCTCGTTGCTATGTAAAGAAGGTGCCTCGCCAGCATGTTGGAACACTGCACTGCACTCAACGAGCAGACTGTCAAACGGCAAACAACACTGTCACGAACGGATTCCTATCATACGACGGCGACTCCGTGTCTACCGACAAGATTTCCTCTTCGCTGGAGGACCGATACCAACTTATCATCGTTTCGTGCTAAAAACGTGAAGTTTTCCTCAATCGACGCGCGAACATTGAATGACGTCCCGCCGAGTGCGCGCCACGGTATTAAACGAAACAGTGACCGGCGTTCATATATAGGGGAGAGTTGCTCGTATCGTATCGCTTCAGATATTTCGTCTCAGTTCCTATTTGCCTTGACTTGTAGCGCGATGCTTAAGATACGCGCTATTAACACATTGCATACCGGAAACGAGAAATCTCGTTTTTATTTAAACCTATCGTAATTTTGCGAACTACCACACCATTTAAAGAAATATTAAATTTTATTAAAACTGACTACTTGTTTAATACTTATATGGTGATACATCACGAACTTATAAATTGGTCTCAGTGAGAAATCGGCCAGTTTTCTAAAAATTAACCGGTACGCAATGTGTTAATAGTTGACTTTTTCCAGAGGATACGTGATTTTGTTATAAATCATTCTGACGAATTGGTCATTCATAGACTGCGGATCGTTATGCTGATTCGAGTCTTCACTAAAATTAACGAAAATACAAACTGACTTTTCCAAATTTTTCTGTAGGAACTCTAAGAGTGTTGTTGAGACTTCAATTGATTTATGATTCAGTTTGCGGATTACTAAATCAATTTGTTTAGTCATTTCTCAGAGAAGCATCTGTTATCCTGTTAGTAATTAGGTATTACTTAGTTAGAGTTTAGGAATGGATTAATTTGACCTGTTTCGTGGTTCTAGTGTTAAGAATACAATTGGCAAAATAGAATTACGATGGAAAACGGTTTTTCCTTGTACATTTTGTAAGGATCACTGTACACTTAGCCCTCGATTTACGCGATATTCGAATTACACGATTTCGTAGTGAAGATTTCAAGTAGAATTTAACAAACAAATATTATTCAATTTGTTTGAATGCAAATTACATGTTATTCCTTTGTTATCAATGATTATACCTTACAGCAGTTGACATAGGATAAGCCTGGAATTTTCTGTTATTTTCAATTAATTGTTAACACTAAAACTACCAGACGGGTCAAAATGATCCAATCCTGACTCTTTCTTTTTGCAGTTATGAAAAAGATAACACATCTGTTTTTTGCAAATATTACAACTACCAAATGGGTATTAAAAGAAGACTCTTTTTAACAAATCTTTGACAAAGAGGAAGCTAAAAGCAGATAGAAAGAAAAAGAATTGACAGAAGATGTATTTACTTGATATACAAAAGAAATCCTCGTAAGACAAAAAAAGGGACACTAGTAATTTCTTGATATATAAAATATATTAAGTAATTTCTTGATATATTAAATATATTTTATACTTGATGGCATCAGGGATGCACGAGGTCTATAAAGAATTTTAACCCTTTGCACTCATATGTCATGCTAGAGATGACAATACAAATTTGTTATACTTTATTTGTGGTACTTCAAAAAGTAGCACACTTTAAAATATTACAAAAACTACATTTTATTATAATAATAATGAATAAAATAAATATAAAACGTTGAATTCTACCGCTGTAAATTACTTTAATCCATTTCCCTAATTTCTCTAATAAATATAAGTTCACACCCAATAACACTGAAAATCAAACGAGTGCAAATGGTTAAGCTTCTTCTTAGAATATACTGTTCCTCTATCTGTTCACTGATTACAACACTTTGACGCGCATTAAAAAACCTTTCAATTTATAAGTCATAGTCGTAAACGTGAAAATGCAAGAAAATTAAAAACCTGAACTGTGGACTGGAATTGCACGATTTAAATTTACACGGTATTTTCAGGGAATCTGCCATGTAAATCGAAGGTTAGGTGTACTTGCACTCTGTGGTGTATTGAAATGATTACAGATGGATTAAACAGGATGAAGTTTGAATTTTCATAATGATGTAAGGTTACACGGCAATTAGAATCGTCGAACCGGATAAATATTATTGGTAATTGCAGTATAAACCGTTTATTTTGTTTATTTGAAGATTTGAAGACAATTTAAGAAGAGAAATGTAGTTAAAACGTAATGCAACTAGACACAAAATTTGAATGATAAGGGCTATATTATTTCGAAGCTTCAGTTTCGTAGATGTTAAATCGTTGTTAACGTAGTACATAATAGCAGCAGTCATTGACACAGTGTTGTTTTTAAAATTTATTTTCTCTACGTATAATGCAACGTGCTTTTCAATTAGCGAATGAATTCTTCCAGGACAGTCAGAAATCATTATTATTTCATTTAATTATATTATTCGCGTATTTCAATTTTTAATGGAGACTTAAAAGATCTTGTGCTTGTACAATGAATGAAACACGATTTAGAAATATCTATTTAAATTTTCTAATAAATTTAATAATATAATATCTATATGAAATGAGTAAAAGAAAATTGCAATTCAGTAAGACATATTCTACGTTAAAAGAAATTTGAATATATCGCAAGTCATTCATTTTTCTGATACACTAAAGGTATTTGCATTTTTTAATTGTACCATGGCAAGTTTTTTCCATTCAACTCAACATCTGCAATGAAACTCAAAATACAATCTGCTTCAATTAGGTGATTCTTATAGGTGTATTTACATTTAAAAAAATTAACGAGTACCGAATGAAACTATATCATCGGATTATCAAGTATGTTAATACGTTACATCGGTCGAATATAATTGTTTTAAATATTCTAAGGTAAGAAAGTGATTAGGCTTCGTAAACCTTTGTTTATATGAGTATTTGTCATTGCTCGTTTATCTTATATTTCTATCGTTTCATGGTATTTATACTTAGCAATCACACGAAAAGTGTATTTTGACGCACGAGAGAAGAGGTCAATATCATATCAGCAACTCTCCCCTATACTCCAAACTGTACCGGAAGTTAATTTGTTACGAAAACAAATCGATATTTTCGCAGCGACTTAAAATACAGAATTATTATGCAAAGGAAATACGATATAGACAGTTTCAATATTTTTCAAAATGGGAACTGACGCTTCGTTATTATTATTATGAGAAATTACCTCGTCAAAAATATTCCGTTGTACGTTGAATTAGGCGAGTGGGTGATGGCAGTTTGCCACTCACACGCTGACCGCTAAGAAGTCCTGATTCGACACTTTATAATTCATCGTATAACTATCTTTTACATAAATCAATTAAAAATAAATTTACCCCTGCCCATCAATATTGAATCCAAACGCATCATTAGCATATATCCGTAAGTATACTATCAAACTAGATTGTCTATGAATATTTTTAATCAACATTTGTATAATATTATTCTCGTTGTTTACTGTATTATTCTAATTTTATATCATGATCTATGCACTTATGCACCCATTCCTGATTTCTTCTTTTTGCAATGGTTAAATATGCAACAGATATTTCTCTGAGAAATTGTTCGAGAAATCGATTTAGCAATACCCAAAGTGAATTTTAAATCAATTAAAATCTCAATAGATGCACCCTTAGAGTTTCCACAGAGGAATTTCGAGAAGCCAACTGAACTGCTCGGTAGTTCCAGTGTTAACACATTGCGTACTGGCAACGAGAAATCTCGTTTTTATATAAAGACACTTAGCTACGCAACTTTACTAATTAGCACAGCATTTAGAGAAATATGAAATTCCATTCGAATTGGTTATCTGTTTAAAATATATTACATAACAGTATGATATCTGAGTCTCTGTATGTACAGCGATACAAGTTCATCTCAAATTGCCATCCGCACAATTCAGTTTTCCGAAAACTACCCGGAACGCAATGTGTTAATCATCGAAATGTAACGAAAGAAATTTCGGATATTCCCGATTCCGCGATACGAAGATATAATGCGAACAGATTAAAAATCAGAATTCAGTCTGATCGCCTTTAGCATCGATACGTTCGTACATAGAAAAAAAAGGACGAACAACGAAACTTGAAAGACTATTCTTGCAAATCGATTCGAGGTACGTCTAGTCCCTTCCTTCGGAAACGTTGAAACCGTCTGCCATTACTCTAATAACCCTGTATTATTACCCGATAACCGGGAGATTCCCCAATGTCGACATCGAGCAAGATTGGAGAATGTTACGTCAGCCGATCGTATCGAATGATTTATTCGCAGAACATACTAGAACTCGTGCAGAGCCGGTTTTCGGGTATCGATAGATTCCGGGAGCCACTCGACGAGCAGGAGAAAATCGAATCTAACCTAGAACTGTTCGCGCGAACCGATCGTAACGGACTGAGGGTGGTTGCATTTGCGTTGAAACTATTTGAATCCTCGGCGAGCGCAAGGGAATTTTGTTTATCTGGAATTTGGCATTATCGGACGGGATGAACATCATGTCTGATGCAACTCCGTTAGTTATTGAGCCAGCGACTAATGATTCCGATAAGGGCTAACAAAGTGTGGCTTCACTGGGGGCTTTACGGAGTTTTCCGATTCCCTGTATCTCTGGTAACGAGATGCTGAACTTCGATACACTACCGATCAAAAATACAATAGAACCCTTCTTATCCGAACACCCGTTATCATCCGAATACACCGCCACCATGCACACCGTGCTGTCCGTATAAATTCACCACTGACACCGGTCAAGTGGTATTCTCTAGTGTTGGTAACACTGACACGTGTATCGTTGTTTGTAAAGAGTAATGATGAAATAATTGGAAATGTTGAGTGTACACGGGAAACGCACTTAGTAATCATAGGTAGAACAGTATGGGCGAGTAACGGTTACTGTTATTAGCATTAAACATGCCGGCACTCTGTGTGCACTTATTCCTACCGTAATCGGTCAAATAATTGGTTAAGCAATAAAGGTAAACGAGTTGAATAATACATGCTTCTTATGGGAAACAGAAATAAACGGAATGATAGAGAAATTTATTGATCGGACAATATAAGAACTGATATGAAGTTACATGGACGACAATGTAGAATTTTTAATTAAATTTTTACGCTTAGCGCTAACGAGGAGTTTTGTGATTCAATTGGAGAAATTAAAAGCATAATGTAAAGTTATGATAATGCAGTAAATAATAATGAAAATGATAATAGGAGAGATCGTAATGATGATCTGACGATATAAGGATACTGATTGATACTGATAATTTAGTCTAATAACGTAAGTGAGTTAAATTATACTATTTCGAATGATGTTAATTGTATTCGTTGAATGTTTCTGCTTGTCGGAATGACTTGGTAGAAATAAAAAGGGAAGCTTTCGACATTGCATTGTGATACGTCACGTAATGCGGAAGAGGAGAAGAATACAGTCATCGATGTAAGAAAAATATTTCATTACTCGGAAATTCTCTTATTTGCATCTGATTTTGTGCAGCTTAAACGGAATATATAAAATATACGGGAATATTAATATATCGCGTAGTACTCGATTCGAGGAGTTCTGAAAATAACGAATTCCACGGCATAATTGCGTAATTAGATCTCATATTTTAGAAGCTGACTGACGTTTTAATGCTAAACGTATGTAACGTACGTGTAGCGGACAGGACAAATGTTACTTGATATAGTAGCTAATTATATTTCCAATGATACGAGATTTATAGATGCAACTAGTGTTACATAAAGTGTGTACGTTCAGTTTTCAGGCAACTGTCTGCGACAATCTTCACGTTTCTTGGACGACAACGTGATATTCGTGATTGACAATTTAAAAGAAATAACAATGCTTGATTGATATTCATAAAATCAGAAAAAGGAAGGAATTGATTTTCCCTTTACCTCGGTCACTGGCGACTTTTAAACAAATTTAAACAAATGGAAACGCACAGTAATTAACCCTGGCAAGTATTGAGACATGCTCTGATACACAGATACGAATCAATTAGAACCAGTGAGGCAGGCTGTTCAACAGACGAAGATGATGCTCGCTGATTATAGTTTGAAATTTATTCTTGCAACGGACGCTTTTACAGCCGCAAAAAATCGAGTAGTGGATTTAACACCGGTTGTACAACAAGTAGTCTGCGAGGATCAGAGTGAGTGAGCGAGCATTGTGATATATACAGGGTGTAACAGAATTTGTGAGATCCGCTTCAGGAGTGGATAGAAAACATGAAAACAGTGAGAAAGGTTTCCATTCTTCGTTTATATTTTTGAACTTTTGTGTTTCAATGATTTTGCAGCTGCCGAGATACGTATACACCGATCCCTTAATTTACACGACACTTACTTTACGCGGTAAATCATAACACTAGTTACGCGGTGTTGTTTATACATGACTTAAATTTAGTGACACCGAATAAAATTTACCTTTCGTTCCTAAAATGTCATTATTATTGCATTTTTGTTGAACCGTGTGAAATAAATATGAATTTCTAAAGCTCATGCCTGCTTTTTTTACGAACACTTTGTTCTCTTTTGTACTGGCAGACTCTATTTATGCAAGTTTCCTTCGCGTGAAACGAAACCATGTGGAACGGATACTCCGCGTAAATGGAGGGACGTGTATGTACCATAATGATGGCCATCTTTGATTTTCTATACAAACCTGCAGATTTGTAACCAAAGATTTATAGATAGATAAGCATAAATACATATAGCACTTGAACATTATGAAGGTGAGAAATTTCGAATGATTGAAATACAAAAATTGCAGTATCCTTGAAGCAAGGTCAAATAGGATACTCAAATGAATATTTTCCATTGTTTTCGTGTCACCTGCCTTCTGAAGTGTCCTCGCATATTTTGTTACACCCAGTACATTCAGTTACTCAGACAGCTCGTAAATAGTTCTATTCTTTTTATCGACCCTTTGCACTAAGAAGTTTTTCACTGGAATTATTCAAAATTTTCCAATAAGATATAGAGACGATATTCTTTCAAGTCAACTAACAAGAAAACGTACACAAATTACGAAACAGAGATATTTCGATGTTTCACATATTGATGTACTAATACAAAGCGTAACCCCTTGCCCTATGATTCGTTTCTGAACTGTGATCGATCGAACAACTTTGTTTTTAATAATTTATTGAAACTAAGAGGAACTTCCAGTGTTATACTACGTCAACGCCTGCGCTAAGGTATAACCATTGATAACGGAGGAATAGTACGTAATTTGCATTCAAACAATCTGAATAATATTTATATTTGTTAAATTCTATTTGAAATCTTCACCACAAGTCTGACGCGATACTGTAGGGCAAAGGATTAACGTTATACCTATATAAAACTTTGCAATTTCGGCATGTCAAATCAAATGGTAACTGAGAATCACCTCCCGACTGCAAAGGGTTAACGCTAGAATTATCAAGCGGGTCAAAATAACCCATTCCTGATTTCTTCATTTTGCTATTATTATAACAACAGATGTTTTCGGAGAAATTATTGAAAAAATTGATTCATCAATACTCAATTATAAACCAATGAAAGTCTCGATAAATACGTTTTTGAAATTTCTACAGAGGAATTTCAAAAGGTCAATTTAACTGCTCAGTAGTTTTAGTGTTAAAGTGATGAAGATGCTTTTGTGAGAAATTTCAAAATAAATTCATGTGTTTGCGCAGGTGCAGCAATGAGAAACTCTTTACACCTCAAGAAATGTGCTTTCTTAATTTTTATAACACGTTACAACCCTTTGCGGACGGATGTCGGCATTTCGGTAAGATGAAGTCGTATTTGGAAGACTAACTCGCGAACGAGTGATATTAGTCGAACAGCAAGAGATCAGAACGTAGTTCCCCATTTTTATATTAATTAAGCAATTGATATGTAATTTCACTTCATACGTTGACATGTTTTCGACCGCAAAGGGATAAATAGCTCTTATTGCTTGGTAGTAGTTTTAGCGATAATACATTCTTATTGTCGAACCTGGTGAGATCTTACTTCTACTACGTCGCCCGTAGGATTTCCCATAAAATAATCTTCATTGTATATTACCTAGTTCTGTGGGGGGCTGCAACTTAACATCATAGAACGATAAGCGCGAGTCTGCGCGCAGCGCGGAATATTTCAGAGTTCAATAATTTCGTCGATAACTCCGACAAAGCAATGTCAACATGGTATGTCTTTCGCAAGGTTATTAGATAACGCTGATTGTCACGTTTATACTAGTTTCATTGTTTGCGTTCTGGATTTTCTATTTTTCTTCACGCACAGTATGCGGGCAGATGGAAAATAGGTGGAATAGTTTACCATCTATCTGTTGTAGAATCTGGAGTAAATTGTTGGTTTAGTCGGACGAGATTATGATACCAAAGAAGCATGAAAATAATACTGAAAACACTTTTCCGAGATAATCTGATAAAATCTGTTTTCAACGATAATAATGCATGAAAATTAGTGAAATGCTTTTGGCGATTGTATAGAAATAATTCGTGGTTATAAAGTATACACACGATGGTTTTCAGACATCGATGTGATTTATTAAAAATATTCAATAAATCTTTGTCTCCTTTTACTGAAAATTACTTGTATACAAACAATATCGTGGAAAATGCTGTAAAGCAATTACGTTAACATTTATTTTATTCGTTAAGCGTGTCGTTTCTCATGGAGATTTGCCTATACCACGATTTAAAAAATGGGATTTAAATAAATAATCGATTTCCTTTTTTACAATGGAGAATTCGTGAATAAGTATTTCAAGGTAATAATGTTAACAGTTGGAATTATACAGGAAATGATGAAAATATTAATGTATATGAATAATTTGTGAGTAACCTGATTATGTTCACTTTGTAAGCCACGATTGAGGCAATATGTAAATTAAGATAGAGATCAAACAATTGTTACCGTTGCATAAGTAAGTAAGCTACAGGAATTGATACAGTTTAAGAATTTTTACAGTAGTGAATGATTAGGAAACGTGATGACTATACTTGTAAGTGTCGATGTAATTTTTATAATTAGACTACGATTATTTATGGAAATATACATTTTTCATATTGTACATGTTCTGCATAACGAAAAATGATGCAATATGTGTTTACATGCTTCTCTTCTTTTATCAGTTCTATTTACAGCAGTTTAGTAATTGTGGGTTGACTCATAATATTTTCATACTCTTTCTCTAATAATCTTGTGATCGGTTTATAGCACATCTGTTCAGTATAATTTGAACTCTGTAATACTATGGGAAACATGAACAGTGTCACTGATTCTGTAGGATAAGATAAATATATTGAGACTGTTTGTCTAATTCTATTGTACGCAGAATGCTGACCACATTAAAGTAATTATTAATATTTATTAATTCATTATTTTGTGTAGTAGAAAAATGATGGAAGGATAGCAATCAATTCATTGATATTTGCAACAGAGCAAGTGTTTCTAAAAAATTGTCAACGTGTAGAAACTTAAATAAAATTGCAAATGTTTAGTTAATTTACTAATATTTCTCAAATAAGTAATAAGATAATTAAATGAAAGAAATCACGTCCTCGGTTAAGCTTTTGAAAAATATACTATCTAATTATATTTATAACCGGATTTTTATGCAAATTCAACATTTTAAGAACACGATTATAATAATATAATTATGATAGAAAACAGTTTTTCTTAAAAGATACTATGAAAAAGATTACACTTTAAATATTTTATATATTTCTTTATTTTACACTTTCAGATTTCCTATGAATCTACAAAAATCCACACTCTAATAACAATAGCCTTTTCGAAACAGGATGCGATTAGCTTTCTTTCCATTGTCTCACAGATACTCCACAAGATTAATGAGTTTCATGTATAAATCGCGGATGTACATTTATTGATGTTACCAAGGTTATTTGATAATCCAATGGAACCAAGATTATTTAATAATTTCCCAGAAAATCATCCATATCGTTCCAGTAATTGCGAAAAAAGAAATCTTACGGTTAAACTAAAACTTCGAATATGATAGTTTCATATCCAATTTGCATCTTCTTCGGCTGTCACAGTGAACCCTTGCAAAACCCCATGAACACATTGCGTACTGCTAATGAGAAATCTCGTTTTTATATAAAGACTCTTAGCTATGCAACTTCGATAATTATCACAGCATTGAAAAAAATATAAAATTTCATTCGAATTGATTATCTATTTAAAATATATTACATAATAATAAGATATTTGAGTTTTTCTATGTATAGTGGTTGACCTCTCTGGAAATTGCCATCCGCGGAATTCAGTTTTCTGAAAATTATCCGGTATGCAATGTGCTGATTATACAGGAATTCGTGATGTGATTGATTTAAGAGATCGGCAGCTCGCCTCTAAGAGCAGATAATCAGTTTCGTGCGGTTCACCGCGTTTGTTCCAACCCTGTCTCGGCCGCTGCAAACACGGAAAAACATTGTTCGATCTCGTTATCGCGACTACCGAGCGAACGGTTTATCGTCTGCCCTCATTAATTTCAAGCAATAACGATCTCACTGATCTTCCTCATTTTCTGTCGCATAATTCCTAACAGCGTGCCGACAAAGCAGACGTTCCTCGTGTTGATAGATTTATGTGGGTACTTCGTGAAATCTCCCAACGATCCATCAGTTTGCTACTTCGACGTTCTGTTCGCTAATCACGTTTTACACAACCTTCCACAGATGGAGAAAATTTCCTAAGAACAGCATTTGTAAAGTCCGATTTTTTAGAATGGTGTAGGATAGATTTCTCACGATGTTTTAATGATGTAGTTTACAAAAAAATTGGGATAGAGGTTTCTGCTGTTTACATAATATTTGAACATTTTATGTTACATGTAAAACATTTGGTTTTCAATATTTTAGGGGTGATCCTGAATTTTCGGTTTCTTGGAATGCTTTTTCACATTTGTTTTGTATTCGTTAGGAATATTAACACTGTTTTTTAATGATGTAGATCTGTTGATATTTAACATTTAATATCTTTTTAATATTTGACTATTAATCATCTATGTGTCTCGGTTTCTTTCGCCGCAAGCTTATATTTATATTTGGAATATTATTGAAAAAATAGACATGCGTATATACGCTGATAAAAAATTTCTGCTATCTCAAATTTAAAAAAGAAACTTCGGAAAAATGTGAACACGATTAAATCGAAAAAGTTTTATAATAGTAAAGACTTGGGATGAATTTAATAAATATCAGCAGTTTCTTAATCAAACATATCTAGAGCGAAAAATTTGAAAATTACGCAAGCTCAATGAAACTTCAACAAATCAAACTTCACATAAATATTATCCAGTTCACATTAATTAAAGGATAATAATATTTTCCACTTATAAATATTAACAAATTCCAATATAAAAACTTCAGGTATAAGAATTTAATTAAAATATACAATTTCGTTCGTTCTTGACAAACTTTGAATGATAAAATAATTTGCCAGCCTAATTTAGAAAAAATCATATGGCAAAGGGTTAATTATAAATGGACTCAGTTGCTACCTTCTCCTCGTGGACGTTACTTGTTACATTTCAGATCTATATATTGCTAGTTAATGGTTCTGAATTATTTGCAAAAAAAAGTTAATTGTCTGTAAAACTGAAAATGAAAATGTGGATACGATGCAATGACTAATAACGTAAGCGTTACGTGGTATCATTATCCGTTTTAGATAATTATTCATTTTTAACCCTTTAATTGTGGAGATTGTCTGCGAACGTCAGAACAATCTCGGTCGTTTGCATGATTGATCGACTGTGAAAGGAAGACAGAACAAACCCTGCTTGCACGTCGGCGCAAAGATATTTGATATGAGTCACACACTGATAAGTACTTAACGATTCTAATAAAAACTGTTACGGTTTTTCCCTATATTTGTATAAAAATTTTATCAATAAATTATTGAGGCTCTTCCGATGAAGCTGAGCCTAAACGAATTATCCTTCGGATAATCGTAAACTGCAGTTCGGGTAATTATAAGACGGTCACATCACGTATAATTAATAATACTACAAAGTATATCGTGTTTCGACTAATTTTTATCGATTTATCATTTCTATAATATTTTTACTATGATTTTTATTCAAAATTTTACTAATTTAATGGCATAATTGCCATAAACATATGACAAAAATAAAATCTTAGTAATGTTAATTAATTTACTAATTAGTATTTAAAAGTCGTTTGGTTTAGAAAAACCTTTGTTCTTATAATTTTTTCTTCGAGAACTGAATATACATGTATATACTAGAAAGTTTTTATACATATTTTTGCATACCTTTAGTATGACAAGAATATTTTTAGAAGGGCATACTGTTCACTGTTGTCTATCATAGCAGTCATGGCGCTGCCCCATATCACAAATGCCTTAAAAATTGTTCCCACAATTACTTTCATTTGTTAGAAAGTAATGAATTTGATTAACATTCACTTTATATTAAAAATCCATCTGCAACTTTTCCTATTCTGTCTCACACTTTAAAACATGTAAAATACTGTACTTCAAAAATTTAATACATATACCGTCGAGCGTTTTCAGTTCGATTATAAAAAAAAAAGAACAATTTAGTGCACTAATAGTTGTTATCACTGCATATGGACAACCATTAGCGAAAAACGTCTTGCGTCGATTTATTATTACGTCGTATTTGTATTCATTATATCCAAGTAAAAATATAAGGTTAAATTATAATAAACAATCAGTAGAAACTATACTGACGTAAGTAAATATACCTTCCAACAGATCTAAGAGTCATTAGTTACCGATGCAAACGTGAATTCATAAATGGTATCATTTGCGTTGTTTTAATCGATATATGGCACACAAATGTAACCAATTTTTTACACATCTCTGTCGTTTAACGTCATTTACTATAAATAAGCAACTATAAAATTCATGGCCATAATAGAATCCCTATTCTCTTTCTAAATTTGTAAAAAGAAAAATCAGTTGATCCCATACCCGAACCTAATGTTCTTACACATCCAGCGAGATGGCGAATGTTACATTGCTGACCGTCTATTTCGATCTAAAACTATCTTTCGTAAAAATAGAATTCAGACTTATTACACGTCACAGTTCTAAGGATACCGACTGAACAGTTTATCAAACCGGCACGTTTACCAAAGAGTGCCTAAACAAACGTAACCGGAAACACGAGTATACTGGTGACCGGTCATCAAAGTGTTAACCCTTAGCACTCTAAGTTAATTTGTAATCTATCAACAACTGCAACTAATTTTTATAGTATTCCCAACGAAAATGAGAAATGCAACATTTCTTCGATCTTTTATGCTCCTTCTCAGTGCAAAATTCGGATGTGTAGAAAATCTAATAATTTTAGGGTAGTTTCTTTAACATTCATTAAAATATTTAATATTATAACTGGTGCATTATTGGAGCCTACAGAGTTCAAAGAGTTAAAAGTGAAAACGGAATTAACTGGTCATTTGTACTTGTCTTTACCTTCCGATGTTTCACTTCCATCGGTAATTTACTCAAAATTCATGTGTCTAATTGAACCATAATATCTGCGACTATATAAACCATTCGCGTTTGTTGCAACAACATCATCATCGGCTTCATTCCGTATACAACTACCGTCCATCGATTACCAAATTTCTGTATCGTTTCCGGAATACTTAAGCACCCTCGCCGGCTCAATGTCCGTGGCTCTAGGTCGAGGGCTCTTTGGGACTGTCGTCGCGGAGACAGAAATTGCCGCGTTCGCGTTGAAATTCATATTTCCGTCGATCTGCGGCTCGGGGCTGGACACCGTCTCAGGATAATTGATGCTCTCCTTCAACAACTCCTCCTGCAACTCCTCCGACGGCGATCTGGACATTTTCGACGACTTCTCCACATTACCGGAGAACTTCTTAATAAACATTATCGGGCTGTTCGCCATGCGATAGCTCTCGCTGCGCTTTACTTTCCTCTCGATTCTGTCCTCGCGCAGGCATTCAGATCTGTTCGTCGCATTGCTATCGGGACGCGTCTCGGAAATGCTCGGATCCAAAATGGCGTCTTTGTCATTCGAATTACAATCGTCACCGTGTTTCCCCGCATCCTTGACCTCCGAGTCCTTCTCCTCGCACTGGGACTCGAGTTTCGTCACTTTCCTACAGAAGTTCGGTGTGTCGAGATCGGACACCAGCAACTTCCTGCTCAACTTGGGCGTATTGCCGGTAGGCCTCAAGCTTTTCAGGCACAGAGCCGACTTCTCGAAGTCCAGCCGCAGATTCGTGGATCTGGACGAGGTCCTTGGTGCGTCCATTTTACTTATCGACCGACAGGCTCCCTGAGCCACAAGGCTGTCGCCGTCGATAACCGGAGGATGATTCTCGTCGCAAACGACAGAAGCTGCCAGCTTGCCGGTGTACGCTCTGTTAGAGGAGAACTTGGGTTTGCTAAGGTCTAAAAGTTTGTTACTCGGCGCCAGCGCTACGACAGTCCCGGTAGCCGTGTGACACGTGCCCTTGGCGGAGAGCAACGGGCTGCCGTCAGTGGTTGGGACCGTGCTCGCATCGTCGTTAGGATGAGTGTTGCCAGGGTGTGCGAATGATGCTTCTAATCTACCGACACAGCCAGTGCAATCTCGTTCGTCAGCGCTCGTACCAGAAGCCTTCTTACCTTCATCCTCCTGCATGTTCACGTAAGCGCCGCGGACTTGTCGGTGCGCTGTCGTCGGACTCGTGGGTCCCACCACGGTCGCCGGTGTTCTCACGTAGTCTGGACTGGTGGCGCGATCTGGGCTTCTCGCCGCTCGGATGATCAGCTTACCCAACTGCGGCGACGTGGGCGGCGTCAACTTCGTCGGACCGTCCACCGCGTCGTTGCTCTTCGTCACCGCTCGGATGTTCAGCGCCGCGCGGTGCAACAATGGCGACGGGCTCGGGGATACTCCTTCTCTCACGAATGGACCTGGATACGAATGCACGCGTGAAATATGAGCTGCTCATTAGCTGAATCGATTAACCCCTTGTCCTTTAATTTATTTCTTAACCCTTGGCAGTCCTATGTCGAGTATCGACATTCTATTTTATTGCAACCTCTACCTGTTTTAACAATTTTTTCTATACTTATTTCTAATATCACAATTGTACCATTTAAATGTAACATTTCAATGACTCCCAAATATTCTTGAATAAATAAATAGAGCGTCATATAGTATTAAGCTGAGTGAGGAACCAAGAGCACTTCCAACCGCAGAGAGTTAATTATGATCGATACAACTACTTTACCGTTAATAATTGATTAGGAAAAGAAAAGATTCTGATGCTTATTCTATGTCTATGTTTGCTCCAAATGATAACGATTGACAATAGAATATTAATATTTCATTTAGATTTAAAAGAAATAAATAACACTCAGATCTGTCAAATTCAGTTTAAAAGTTTCGTCACGAGTCTGACACGATACCGTAGGTCAAGGAGTTCCAGCTTCTTGAGTCTTTTAAGATTTTATCATTAAAGCGTTTCATTAGCTCTTAATTTTTAATATTTAACCCTTTGCACTCGAGAGGTGATTCTTAGTCATTATACAATTTTATATGCCAAAATCATGAAGTCTTATATATAATATTATGCTTCTCATAATCCATGAATATGTGAAATACTGAAGTAACTTTGTTTCTTAACTTATGTATATTCCATCATTGAATTCGTTTTAAAGGATGTCGTCTATAACTCATTGCAAACTGTTGAATATTTCTAGTGAAAGACTCCTTAGTGCAAAGGGTTAAAATGAATTTCATTTGGACTGGTACCACGAAGTAATCAAGTCTTTTCACCACGGAAACACAATAATAAAAATTACTTCAGGGATATACTGTTTTACGCATTTTACATACTCGTTGGGTTGGAGCTGTGTACTTCACTGGGACTTTAACAAATCAATACAGATACAACTATTGAATATTAATATTAACACATTGTTGACCGGTAATTTTACACAGAAGCTATCATAAAATGAAACAATCTAAAGCAACTTTAATATACTTTATTTGTACACAATAAATTGAAACTTTGGACGTATCTTTTATATAACTTTTACTATTTTGCTTTTGCAATATTCTATATTGCTCTACATCTCAAAAATTGATATATCTAATGCAAGTGCAACCACGAGTTAACTCCTGACCGGTCAACAATGTGTTAAAATTCTTGAAACATCTAAATACTAATACTATCGTTCCATCAATGGCAATGGAAACACGACAAACAACCGAATAACAAAATGTACCTGGATTGAAAGTAGTGTGCGCTCCTTTTCTCCTCTTCAAACTATCAGACGTATAAACAACCTTGCCCTCTGAGTCTAACGTAACTCTGGCACCCTGCCTCTTCCTCTCCAAGGAAGAGGCAGGTTTTTTTGGTAACTCGCTTAAACTAACGTATTCGGCGTCCCTCTTGAATATATCGGAATTCGCGTACATAACTGGCGACCAAGCGGGAACCGTGTCCGAAGTAGCTCCTGACTCTTGCCGCTTGTCATTATTGTTCCTCACGTCGGCTATGGTCACATAGTCGCCGGAGTCTGCGTTCCCTTGTTCCTGCGCTGTGCTGCTCTTCGACACGTGCTTCCTGCCCGGAAGTACGCCGCGAAGTTTCCCTAGAACCCCGCTGAGAGGGCTGATCTTATTGTTACTGGACGTCTGTCCAGTCGTGACCTTGTCATTTGCCGGCGAAGGTAACATTTGGACCGTCGCGTAAAGGTTTTTGTCTTGTCCGTTGATCACCTCCATCTTGGAGGTACCAACTGTCGCTGACATTAGGACCGATCCCTCACTTTGGATGTCCGGTTTCCTGTTCTCGTTCTTCTTGCTCGTCTGTTCCGATTCTCGCGTCAGCTCGTCGTCGGAACCGGGCGGCGTGATCACGCACATGGACGGTATGCGACTAGTGTTGATCGCGGTTTTCGAGCGAATTCTTTCGACTCTCTCGCATCCTTCCAGATCGCTGGATTCGGAGTACTCGAACTCCGAGCAGGATCTTCCTGTGCACGCCGGACTCGAAGCGGACTCCACGGGAGAGGACGAGGTGTTGTGTCCGCTGTCAGGGGACTCGCCGCCATTTTGGTTTTGCCCGTGAACCTGTGGGCGAAGGAGCGTTCGATGAAATGTTTAGAATACAAATAAAAGTGCTGTAACCAAAAAACTTAACCACTCAATTCTATTACAAACTCTATATTCTTACAAGTACCATACAGTACTAAAAATGGTAATCCAAAAATCTAGAATCCTCACGATGTGTGAAACGTGTAAAATATAAAAACATGAGAATTGATTCAAGCAACAAATTCACTTTACAGTCTCAAGCTACTCATAATTATTCGTCATTATCGATTCACAATAATAAATAATTTGTAATCGAATTAACTGACACAATTGCAAGGATTATCATCAGTAATGCGTAATCCGATTACACTTTGCCTAACTCTAAGGGAAACTTCAGATCGTCGTTCGCCATTGATTTCACGTGTGTAAGAAAACATCGTTCAACGAATATAAAATGAAAACCAATATAGAACCTTACCATAGCAACAACGGTAAGGCTGGACTTTCTTTCCGGCGGCGGTGGCGCTAATAACGCTGTACAAACTGTTCCCGCAGAGCTTGTCGTGGTCGATGTGGAGCCTCTTCCGAAAAGTTCATATTCGTTTTCCACGGTCGGCGAAGTTGTATCAGAACTGACGTCGTTGGACTTCGTTAACGGCGTCTGCACAACGTGCTCCTCTTCTCGTAGAGTTTTTAACCCAGAGTCAACGTGGAACGATGTATAATACCCTTCCGTGTCGCAAGAGTACACTGACGATGTCTCACCGTCATCGGAGAAAGGTACCACCGCGATATCCTGTATAATGTCGGGTGTCAGCGTACCCTCCGATGTGACGGAAGACGAAGCTGAGGTGTCTCGCCCCTTAAATCGCCTGACGTGACACAGAGAAGTGGAGGATGTTCCAATCGAGGCGGTTGTCGTGGACCTGGACATTAACAGTTTTCACGGTTAACACATTGTTGCCCGGCAATGTTACACAATAGGTAACCCATGTCACCGTTTATCATTCCGTAATTGAATATGAAAGTGGAACAATCAAAATAAAGTTCAATATACTTCGTTTATACATAATAAATTGAAATGAAACTTCGGACATATGTTTTAGATAACTTATTTTGCTTTTGCAATTTAATGCTATTTAATGTCACTGGTTATTCCGTAATTAACATTAGGTTTGCGGGTATTCATTGTGCAGTTTATTCTATTGTTCCTAGAAAAGTTGATATTCGTTTATTTAGATTTTGAAAATTATAGATTTAAAAATGGATAATTGGAATACATGTTCAAACCCGTCGAGACATTTACCAAATAATGTTTATAAAATTTAATGTGCGTCAAATTGACGCGTTCCGTAAACCTAGCGTTAAATACGAAACTGAAACGATCTAAATAAAACTTCAATATACTTTATTTATCTTACACATAATGAATTGAAATGAAACTTTGGATGTACCTGTTATATAACTTTGAATATTTTGTTTTTGCAGTATTTTATATTGCCCTGCGTTTCAACAATTATAATAGCTGATGCAAGTGCAATCACGAGTTATCTCGTGACCGGTCAACAACGTTTAGGCATGAAAGCACGAAAACTCGTGATCGGTCAACAATGTATTAATCAGTTAGCTGTTTTTGACGAGTATACCCGTCACGAAGAAATGGCAAGGTTTTGTGTTATAACTAATATACTCATCGAAAAATAGTTGACTGGTTAAGGGAATATTAATTTTCGAAACAACCAATTTTATAGGTATACGTTATTTGAATGAAAATCTTAGAAAAAGTTATTTACAGTAATGAATACGTACACATACCAGAATAAAGTACACACTTTTTAAAGAGATCGCAACAGCTAACTGGTTAAAGCGAAATTAGATGGTATCAAGCAACATCAACTCGCAAGGAGACGTTACAACTGGTGCGTCGGGAATTTTAACACTAGAACTACCAGATGGGTCAAAATTCCCTTCTTTTCATTCCTTGATTTTTTCTTTTGTTATCATTGAAAAGGTACGAATACCTCTTTGAAAAATGACTGAAGAAGCTGATTAAGTAATACCTAAACTGAAATATAATACAATACCTAAATTGAAATCTTCATAAATTCGCGCTTATAGCTTTTATAAAGACATTTTAGAAAGACAGTTTAAATGCTTGGTAGTTCTAGAGTTAATTAGCCTTTTTATGGTTAATAAGCTGACCGACCGTTTTTGTCAATGCGCATTGTTTATAAATAGACCTAAACAGATAAAGGAAAAAGAAGCAAATATTGGCATGGTGATTAAAGTGCAGAATGAGATCGTTAATTACCCAACGCTGCATGAAATCAAAACGAATAGGAAAACAAGTAAAAGGAAAACCAGATAAATAAAGGAAAAGTAGTGTAGAAATTCAGAAGAAAAACACAAAAAAGAAAACTTCTATTGGAAAAAGCGATCGTATACGTGTCTGCTTATTTTTACTTTAAATTAATCACAAAAGTTTCAACATTTTTATTCAAATTTTCGACGCACCGACTGTAAGGTCTCTTTGTCAATTATATATTTCTAAGAGATCATTTCTGTTGATTCTATTCTCTGAATTAGCAAATCGCATTGAGTAACATAATCTAATCATTATTGGTGGACTGTTCTTCACAAAAAATGAGTAGATTGCTTTTCAATGTGATTTTATAAGAGTTATAAGCTATTGAAACGGCTTATTAATAGCAGCCCGACAAATAAAGTGTTCAGAAACAAAATCTCTGGCTGTAGAAAGTTATTTGACGAATTGATCGTTACCGCCCACTATGCTGAGTGTGGGGGCGGATTCTACTGCATTCAAAGATAACCCGCGAAGAACTATGGCCAAGCAGCCCTGTCAACTTCTGCAACACGTCGTGAAGTTTACGATTACGTGTCAGTGGTTATAGAGCTTGGCGCCAGGAAGCCGGGGAACGCATATTTTAACGAAACTGTAAAATCATGAGGCAACTTCTAGAACCCGATTCCTAAAATAAACTGTCAATAATTCAAATAATACATGCTTGAACTGTTCCAGTAAAGAATACGACTGTTCTTCAAGTATTTTCCATGTACATAAATGTATCTTTTTAAATAAATTATAAACGAAAATAAAAACCGTGAAATTCGAATATCACATAATTCAAACGTTTATTTAATATCGGCTCTCGAAATTCTAAGTTAGAATTTGTCGAGATAAAGTCTGACCAAGTATGGCTTATCCCTTCGCGCTCCTATATTTTATTTACAAGTGTGCTTCTTTGCTAAGATATTTTTAAAATAGATTACAATACTATGTTATTTTCAATATTATTGGCAAGAAGAATTGTTGACACTGCTCTCTACAAACTATCTGCTTCATAAAACGCATTTCAAATAAAATATCGTAATAATAGGATTATCGAGGACAAAATGCAAAAGAAATTCGGAGTAAAGGGTTAAAGTAAACAGGAAGGAACGTAAAACTGAGTGAAACAGGTTAGCCTAACACGTTGACTGCTACGTCGAACACCGATGACCGGAGCTTCCAAATTACTTGACAATAATTATCATTTGTCAGATAACTAATGTCGAATAGAAATATTTCATAGCATAAATTATTAGATAACAGTGTAACGTAAGCATTGCAATACCAAATAATTAGTAACTATTCCTTTTTACCTTTGCAACAAAAGAATAAGCGATACATAAAACTCAGAAGGTTTTCGTGGCAATCAATGCGTTAACCCCTTGCTCTACAACAAAGAGTGAGACAGGTGGTGAAGATTTTCAACATGACTCAACAATATATATATATATTATTTAGTTAATTCGAATTCAAAGTAAATATTCTTCCTCTGTAATCAACTATTATAATTAAAAGGAAATATAGGCATAACATATGCTTAGAATTTTCCTCTTTTTTCAATAAATTATTAATGGCAAAGTAGTCGTATCGATCAGAGTTCAGAAAGAAATCATAGGTGAAGGAGTTAAGCACGCAGTATAAAAATCTGTTGACATTTGCAAGTCCGAAACATGCGCACCTCGGTTGATGCGTGGTGGTGGTGGTCTCGCTGCCGATACTCGCCCTTCCGCTCTCCGAGGACGCACTCCAGTTTCCTGAGCTCGAGTGCGGCGGATCGTCACGGTTACTTCCTTTCCGTCTCTCCCTCCTTTGGATCGCGCTCTCGCGCAGTTTCACGCTCGGCTGTTTCTCCGTGGTCGGCACGGACACGGGTATACTCGAGATACTCTTCCCGCTCGAACTCGATGAGCTGGGCTTCCTCTCGTGCGACTTTTCCTTCCTGCGCCTACTCGTTACCATTTCGTAAATGTTCTTTTCTTCCGGCGACCTGGACTGCCCTTGTTCCGCTTCCGACGACGTGTTCGCGGTGGCACTGCTCGCCGGTCCCGGCGCTGCTTGATCCTGTTGCTGACTGGACTTCGGGCTGATCAACTTCAGCCGGGACATGCCCCACGCTTTCAGCGTGTTGAAGTGCGACTTCTTCTCCGTTGGCGATTCCTTCTTCGACGAGCCCAGGATGTCCGTGCTCGCCGACCGCTGCGTTCTCGACGCTATATTCGATATCGTTTCGTCCGCGTCCTCGCCGATCGTTTCTCTAGGAAATACAAGTTTGTTGTAGAACGTTAGGAATTGTTCGGAAAAACAGCACACTTTAGATGATCATAAAAATTCAATTTTATTATACTGATCATAAATAAAATAAATATGAAAAGTTGAATTCTACTGTAAATTGGTTTAACCCTTTGTAGTCGGAAGTATTTCGTTAGAAATACTTAACATTTTTTTAACTACACAAAGACGATATTTTTTGAAATTAACTCAAAGAGAAGGTGCAGTAAATTGAGAAAGCTTTTTCATTTCAACATCTTACACACCGATGCATTGTATACAGGTTAATATTAAATATCAAATTTTATAGTTTTACTGCATCAAATCAAGTGGTGATTGAGAGTCACCTCTCGAGTGCAAAAGGTTATCATTTCCCGAAAGATAAATATAAGTTTACACCTGACAACATGGAAAATCAATCGAGTGCAAGGGGTTAATAGAATATTTCAATTGACAAGATTGCCATAGAAACATAATAATGGCAACAACGAACCTTAACACTAGAACTATCGTAACAGTCAAAATGACTGGTTTCGATTTGCTTATTTCACAATGACTGATACCTTAAAAGCATAGAATGTTCCAAATGATCTTGAAAAGAAATAGTTCCTCCTGAATACTATAATGACTGTCTGAAGAAACTAAAAATACTCTATTGTTACAATTTTTGTAGGGATTAAATATTAACTCTTAGTACCCCAGGTTGTTCTGTAATCTATCAGCAACTGCAACTAATTTTTATAGTACTCCTAGCAAAAATTAGAAACGCTATAACATTTCTTCTATCTTTTATTTTCCTTCTTAGTACAAATTCGGATGTGTGGAAAATTTAATAATTTTAGGGTAGGTTCTTTAAGATTCATTAAAATATTTAATATTATAACTGGTGAGATATTGGAACCTACAGAGTTCAAAGGGTTAATCGGTAGTTTTAGTGTTAAAACATATGATTTGACTTACCCGCCAATTGCCTGTCGTATTTCCTTTTGATCGGTACCAGCGATCGTGTTTCGTCTTTTCCCTCGAGGCCTGCGTAGTCGCGATCGTCTTTTCACAGCTGTCTCTTGATTTTCTGGACCAGACAACAAAGACCTCCTTCTCATTGACATTCTTTCGAATCCTCTTCCACTTACGTCCACCGCCACAATTTCTGCTGGGAATCTGCGACGAGAATTACACGCTTATTTTCATGACAAGATGGCGCAAATTGAAATCTACACGAAATTCAGACATGGACGAAATATAGCCTAACTTCTCAGCGCTAGACATCAGTTCAATGGATGTTGAAAAACGTATCTCTTTATTTTTCCTATTTCAGGTTTTCCTTTTACAACCTCTTTTGCCAATGATATTTTATACAGATCGATAGTCTTGTCACGTTACACGTGCTAGATGATTTTGAAATGTATCACTCTATACAAAATGATTTATAAACGAAAATAGAGGAGACGTTGTAGACTCTGTAGTCTCAAACGAAATGTTTATTCTGTTTTCCTTTGATATGGTACAATCGGAGAATTTACGTTATTCGAATTATTTTATATATTTTCACAGAACTTAAATATCATTTTTGCTCCAATTTAGGAGACCATTTAGTCACTTAACCCTTTGCACTCGAGAGGCAACTCTCAGTCGCCATTTGATTGAACGCAGCAAAATTATCAAACGAAAAATTCAATATGAAATACGGAATAAGATATTAACACATGAAACAGAAATAAAACAATTCTGCCCCTTAATTTATACAAAATATTCTTTTATGTAAGTTACAAATAATATTGTTAAATATTTCATCAGAATATAATGAACTTTTATAATGAAAAATATTGTCGACTGCAAAGGGTTAACGTTTCAGTCAGTTTGCTTACACGTATATACAGGATGTCCCGCGACTCATGGCAATTAAATTAGAAAGTCATTCTACATGTAAAAATGAAGCGAAAAAATAGAATAAAATTTTTTCCTGCGAGTCTTCGTTACCGAGAAAATCGAGGTCGAAAATTTACTCGGTTTACTATACACTTTTCTTTTGATTCTTATTTGTATTTAAAGATATAGTAATGACCTCGGTCGATAGTTTATCGTTCGTGCTATTCTATCAGCGGTATAATTATTCAGTATCTAACAGTTCCTCAATATGGCAGCTTATTCGAATAGTGAGTATACGGATAGGATTCTCGCACTTGGAGAGTAATTTGATTGCCGCTTCGCGTTTGTACCAAGAGTGGTATCCGCACTTTGTCATTACTATGTCTTTAAATACAAATAAGAAACAAAACAAGAGTGTATAATGAGATGCACAAAGTCGACATGTACCGAGTAAATTTTCGACTTCGATTTCCTCGAAAACGAAGACTCGCGGGAAAAAATTTTATTCTATTTTTTCGACTCACTTTTATACGTAGAATGGCCTCCCAATCGGTTGACCGTGAGTCGCGGGACACCCTGTATACAGTGAACGCCACTGTACGTGCTCGTATCCTTGAAGAGGTTAAGCAAGCAGAAATATCGTTCTTACTTGAGAGCGACAGCTTGAACCTGTTCTTCTGGGCTGGGAAGTTTGTGATCGACGGCATCGTCGTCCGTCGTATCTCCTAATATCCTAGACATACAATCCGGCGGTACAGTAACGTCCCCGAGTGCCTCCGTGGACGTCCATCTGCGTAGATCCTCGATAACGGCCGGCTATAACCGAGAATTATGCACGTCAAATGAAGACACGATCCCGTGTAGATAACACCTTAGCAATAGTTAACACACTGTCGACCGGTCATGAGCTAACTCGTGTTTCCATGCCCAAACGTTGTTGACTGGTCACGAGTTAACACGTGTTTGCACTTGCATTAGCCATTTCAATTTTTCAAACGCAGAGCAATATAAAATACTGCAAAAGCAAAATATTCGAGGTTATCTAAAAAATACGTCCAAAGTTTCATTTCAATTCATTACGTATAAGCAAAGTATATTGTTTCACTGGCATATGTAAATGCGGAATAATAACCGGTGATATGGGACAGCTTCTGAGTAAAGTTGCCAGTCAACAATCTGTTAACACGTCGAATACCATGGCGATCGCCGGTGACCCCAACCAAATCGAATTACTATAATAGATTTCACAGATTCCATGATTTCACGGCCTGGATTGTAATATTGAAACTTATCCGGTAGGAAAATGTTTTCAACGTTTCGCCGTCATTGCAGTTGGCTTCATCAGGTGGGTCAAAGACTCACTGATAATGGTGTGTGTCAAGAGAGACTATCTTTATATAAGTACAGTACAGCTCCGACGAGTTGACAGAGTACCTATAAGCTGAAAAGTCGGAGGCTCAGGGGGATTCTTCCATTCACGATGTTCTGGCCGCCTCGGTTTTCAACGCATGATCGTTATTGGCCGCACGTCAATAATAAAAGGCGGAAGCCAGATTAACACGTTCGCTACCAGCGCTTATTTCGCTGACGGTCTCCTTAATTATAATATTTTCTTCAATCCAATAAGTCTTTTAAGCAAAATATTAGAAAAATGAAACGAGTCATTGAGTTCCTAAATATAATGTTATAGTTTATAATTTCTAATAATAATGTCTATAGGATTAATTTCATTTTCATTATGTAAAATATAGGATTACGGCCGTTACAAACATGTGACGCTGGTAGCGAACGTGTTAACACTAGATCTAAAGAACGAGTCAATTTGGCTCATATCGAATTTTATAAGAATTATTTGGTAAATGTTCGGATCGACTTTCATTAACGCAGTTACGCACATTTGTATCCTAATTGTCTACTCTTAACCGTTTGGGTACCAGAGGTTTTTAAAAAAACACGGTTGAAAAAAGCCGAATGTTGAGCTGTGACGGCTTAATAGAGTCGACACATGCAGAGACTTAAGCTCTTTACAGCACGGGGCAAAAAACGGCTCTTATTGTTTAGTATTTTAACGGCACATCGCGGCAATACTCATTAGCCTTTTGAAATCAAATTCCAAAACTTTCCTTTCACCCGCATGTGACAGCCAGCGACGGGTTGTAAATGCATATTTCTGAAGGGCGACCAAATGGTATCCTAAGGACACTCGGTACCTGGGATTTGCCTGGAAGAAATTTGTATCTAAGCTAAAAACATAGTCTCTGCATGTCTTAGGTAGCACCCCACCCTCGTTAGACTAGGCGCGCCAAGGGCGCAGCGACGGTGGAGACAATTCGTTTCGAAAGCCCCTGATTGGGACTTGTCAATTTTGGCGATAACCAATCAGGGTGTTTTCTTAAATTTCGGAGCTGACGATCTGACTCGCAGATCGCCAGCGAAACAGACAACTCAAAACTTTCGAACGATACTCATCATACAAGCGCGTCTTAGTGTTCAGACATAATTGTACACACAAAAAATACAGTCCACTAACGAACAAGCAAGCGGTCTCATTTAATCAGCTCCAAGTAAGGACGCTGCTGTGAACGCCCAACACCGAACTTTTATTCTGTGTCGAGAAAAGCCAAGCAGCGCGACAGCGCTTGTCTTTATCTATGTTAATATTATTATATATATATGTTAATTTATAATAGGTAACGAAATACAAAATGTATTACTTGGATTACTTATGTACAAAAAAAAGTAGCGATGCGACGTACATGCGCCTGAAAAGTTAAACGCGATTCACCAGATTGTCAGTGCTCCGTCAGTTGTCCGTATCGTTCAAATGTGCTGGGTTTTTTCGACATGAAATCTGAAGAGCACGAAAGCAGCGCATGGGACTCAAACGGTTATACCTCTAATTCCTAAGATCAAAATGAACGGATAACAATGGAACAAACTGTACAGTAAATATCAGTAAATCTAGTGTTAACCCATTAAGATCCATGAAAAATTTTTTTTTTTTTTGAATTTTTAGATGAAATTTTGTATTTCGAGTAATGAGTGTCCATACTATCTTGGAAAAATAGTGGAACATTTATTTTGTAATTCCAAGTTGCAAAAATGTTAACTTTGTCATTTCAAATTTTATAAATAATTTCTCGCGTTAGTGCAATCATAGACCATTTTGAAAATTTTCAAAACTTTAAGTGAAGTATAAATTTTATCTGGAAATAACGCCTGATTCAATTTAGTCATTCTAAATACTAACTCATATTTATCCTAATCATTAGATACATTATTTATTAACAAATAAATTGTCTATAACAATTTAGAGTGAGTGATCTATGAATAGATTAAATGCGACGGAGTGAGATGTAACGATAGACAACGAAGTTAGCGGTACTGTAGGGATCTCACGTTAGTCAAGCTGGCCTGTAGCTCAAAAGTGAGGTGGGGTAAGGGTACTCTTCCACTCACAGAGCGTTGTGAATGGAAGAGTCCCCCTGCCCCTCTGAATATTCAGCTTGTGGGTAGTCTGCCAACTCGTCGGAGGTGCATTATACCTTGCTCATGTTCTGGATTATAGAGCACTATTAGTTTTTTCATTGAACAGCTGAACAATTAATACGTTGACTGCCACGAGAATTTCGAACGTTTTGTATAACAATACATATCCTTTCATAACAAAGGCACATGGTATTAGAAATAATTATTAATGACTTGGTATCACTACGTGTTACTAAGTATTTTTATTCAACATTAGTTTTCCCATTGTAATTGTATTTAAGCACCGTGGCAGTCAACGTGTTAACCCTTTGCGATCGGTGCAGCAATATGACGGCATGTTCTTTTTTTCTGAGTATAGTGTTATTTATTATTTCGAGAAGAATTTATATTCAACAAAACACATTAACTTCAAGAAATTTGTAATATTTGTATATTTATTATAAACAAGCTATAGAAAAATAACTTTGAAAATATCTATATAGTTGATTTAAGTAACTTTTAAATTAAACTAATTAAGTTCTTTCTTTCTATAATTAATTTAATGGAACGGTGATTATTTGAGAACATTGCTATATTATAAATAATGCTACCTAATGCGATGACAGTTAGCTAAACGAACGTGTAATAAGAATAATGCAACTCGATCAGACGATTTAATATTATGTTTCTTCCATTTTATATATTTCGCTCTACGAAACCGTGCGGCAATCAACGTGTCAAGCTAAATGGATACTAGACTACTAAGAAGGGAAGTGATCGAACCCGGAAACTCAAACAATTACGAAACTGCGTGTAACTAGAGTAAGTCGAGCCTATTACATTGCAATTTTTTCGTACTGAATTTCACTGTGAAAGGGTGAAACCATCAATTGAAAAAATGCAAATTCTTTCCCGTGGATTATTTTCAGAACGATAAGAGAATGAAAAAATATTTCAACGAAAAATACATTCTTCTTTCAGGTCTATAGAATTGCAAAATAAAATATTTCTGAAGGTTCAAATTTTTCAAAATACTCCCTCTCCACCAACTATTTTTTGATTTTTGACATTACTTTATGCTTACCCAACATTCATAAATGAATTTCCTCTTTGAAGTTAACAAAATTTATTTGCAGCAACTGGTAATTAGTCTATGATACTCTTGGAGTGATAAGGGTTAATGGAATAACATATTTTTTAGAGGTGCAGTCCACTAGATCATTCGACCTAATTAAGGGACTAATTCCAGGAAACCGGTCGCGCCAAGCGCCGAGGGTGCTACACAAGGATCGCAGTTTATGGTGGTATTGTCCAGCGGCTCGTGAGGTGGCTAACGGTACTGCGAAACCGATGTTATGCGGTGATGTACCCTCACCCGAGCATTCGCTTTTAGAACAATCCGCCGGCTTTTCCGAAACTTGAATAATTGCGTGAAAAGTGGAAACTGTTGTGGAGCAGAAAGATATATTATATGAATCTACATTATTCATCCTGAAACTACCGAGTAGTTAAATTGACTTCTTCAAATTCCTCTATAGGAACTCCATAGTACATTTATCGAGACTTTAATTGATTTACGATTCAATTTGTGTATCGCTGAATCAATTTCTTTAATAATTTCTCTGAGAAACATCTGTTATCTTTTTAATAATTGCGAAAAGGAGGAATCAGCAATAGGGAATCACTAATTTTACTTAGTGGATCCAATGCCGCGTATACGGCAAAAGTCTACAATCATAGAAGTACGAAAAAAAATATAAATATTTTACTTAACAGTGGAACTACGAAACGAATCGAATGGACCCTCCTAATTTTTCTTTTCCAATTAGTAACAGAATAACAGGTGCTTCTCGGAGAAATTGCTAAAGAAATTAATTCAGTAATATGCAAACTGAACCATAAGTCGAATGAAGTATCAATAACTGCATCGTGAGAGTTCCTATAAATAAATTTGAAACAGTCAATGATTGATCGGTAGTTTTAGTGTTAAATAACTGTTAAAATGACACTTTATTTTGATAGTCCAGTCCTACTTAACTTGATGGTTGTTGTGTTGAAAACTTCAAGCAATAAAGACAGAATAGCATAGAGATACGCGAATCCAATGTTCCATTTATGCCTACAACCCTTGCGAGTCACCCCTAGGGAACTCTTTCCCCCAGAAATAGCGTGGCGAGTGTAGATTCCACCTTGTAATGTGTCTGTCCACGGAAGTCAATCTGATACCTTTCCTATCTCCCATGTTGCCGCTCCATTAGAGAACTTTTGTACGTACGTACTGCGAGACAGTGTATTTGAAGTTAATCCTTTTACCATAATGCGCTCTATTGAAAGACCATGATACTGAGGTGTGTCACTGTACTTATTTTTAGAATCTAAATTATGCTATTAAAAGCAAGTAAAATGGTAAAATGGCAAATATTTTGAATTGAGCAAAATTTATTGAAAATTACCAGGAAATATTTCTTCTGAACACATACTCTTAGCAAAGTGGTAAATATTTTGAATTGAAATAAAATTTACTGAAAATTACCAGAAATTATTTCTTCTGAATATTTTTTTTAGCAAAATGGTAAATATTTCAGATTCGACAAAATTTACTGAATGTTGCCAGAAACTACTTCTTCCGAGGATCACATTTTTTCAAGAAGATTTCAAGATTTTCGATATATTCTTAAAATGGTATTACATAATATTTGTTAAATGCCCTTACCAAAGGTAAATGATCGTTTTAAGCAACTACAATAATAAAATAACATTCGTTCTAAGATTTCAACGCGTTTCCCATTGTTTGCGATTGATGTATTTTGATCGATTCTTGTTCTAAACAACGTATATCATAATCATATCTGAAAACATATCTAAATCTGAATTCGTGAAGCAGTAACTGTTAAATAACTTTAGAGAATACTAATATAAATATCTTGCAATCAGACTAGAATACGTAATACTAGAATACAGAATATTTTCTATTTCCTTCTAATTAATTTTCTTCGAATTTATTTTTGACTGCGAACCTGGGTCACGCTAATTCGCACATCTGGTGAACAGTCTCGCACAGTCCTGTATTTCTTTGAGCGTAAGTATTTTAGCAACATTCTTTCGTCTATTCCTTTTGGCCCTATTTTTCTCTATCCTCTCCTTTCTCCTTCGTCCTCCGCGAAAGCAGTATAAATAGCTTTCCAAAATCGACCAAGCCCTTAGGCTGCTTCCACATGGCGACACAGGTATTAGATAGAGATGAGAAGTTGATTATTAACCCTTTGCATTTCAAAAGTTTTTTACCGGAAATATTCAATATTTTCTAATGAGATGTAGATGACATTTTCTTAGATTCAATTAAGAAATCTCACATGCATTCAGGAAGAGAACTATTTTCTTTCAATGTTTCATACATTAATGCATTATACAAAGTTCAATATTAAATATCAAACTTTACAGTTTTGCCGTGTCAAATCATTTAACGACTGAGAAACGCCTCTGGAGTGCAAAGGATTGATTTATAGGTCGGTTGATTATAAGTTAAACCTACACAGAAGCAAACCGAATCGTCCGTTTGCTCCTCTACTCCATTTTTATAAAGACTCCTACTACTATGTATTAGTTTCTTCACATTCGGAATATTGGGATAATTATCACAAATTCGGAAATAATTGTTTCCCAATTATCGTTAGTTTCGAAATAATTGTTCGACTATCGTTACTTTCGAAATCAATGTTTTTCCATGATCGTTAACACGTTGAATACCGTGGGATGACCGGTGATCCCCAACCAAAGCAAATTACTATAGATCACTCAATTAAACGATGATCATTTGAAAACATTTCTATATTCTAATTACTGCAACGTAACGCGGTGATATTCAGCCGGGAGCATTTCATGTATTTTGCTCTATGAAATCGTACGGCATTCAACATGTTAACACTTTGCGTACCGGTTATTTTTCGGAAAACTGAATTGGGACTGGTAATTTTTAGTGAGATCAATTCACATCTTTATATATAGAAAAACTCAGAAATATTGTTATATAATATATTTCAAATAGATAATCAATTCGAATCAAATTGAATATTTCTTTAACACTAAACTACCAGACGGCTCAAAATGACCCATTCCTGACGTCTTCTGTTTGCAATTATTAAAAAGATAACAAACGCTTCTCTGAGAAATTATTAAAGAAATCGATTCATCAATACGAAAGCTGAATTGTAAATCAATGGAAGTCTCGATAGACGCGCTTTTGATAATTAGCAAAGTTGCATAGCTAGGTGTCTTTATTGAAAACGAGATTTATCGTTGCCAGTACGCAACGTGTTAATTGAATCATTGAATATTTTCAACGTTGATTCTCGAGCACGTTGAAAATCAGGCAGTTACCGAACTTCTTCCTCATTCGAATTCAACCGACAATGGTATTGCAGGAAGTAAGTAAGTACCGGCGCGGCGTATTGCTTCTGTTTCATAGAAACTTGATGCTGCGGCGAAAAGCTACCGACGTGTTTTACGCACGGCGGCGCTGCGTGGGCACAGCCATTGTCAGATGTCACCTCGTGACCAAGCGAGTTTCACGCACGGAATATGCAACGGATTGTGTTACAGTCTGCTCCCTTTCTATGCGCTGCGCCCGTTACGAATACGGTGAAAATGGATCTATATTTAAGATTCGCACTTAATCGACTCTACGAGCGAATCTCCTCTGTTAACCGCTCGGTTGCTTCGAAAATTCAAAGGAAAAGCTAATTCGATTAGCGACGAGAAGTGCAGTGTTCGTCTCGCGCGAAGGAAACGTGAAGTATGTCACGGAATTTGATAATAGAAGTAAATATGAAATATTTATTGATTAATTGTTGAGTTTTAATTCACTTGACGACGACTGATTTACTTAATTAGGGCACTTATAATTTGTGCACGAGATTTTTGTAATTTATTTAGCAACGCTATCTAGTGGTTCTCATTGGAAGCTTCGTGTTTCGTCTTCATTAACAGCTGGTTACGTTTGAAGATCGAAGCTTACTTGACACATTGTTGACCGGTCACGATTTAACTCGTGTTTGCACTCGCATTAGCCATTTCAATTGTTAAAACGCAGGGCAATGTAGAATCTTGCAAAAGCAAAATATTCAAAGTTATCTAAAAGATATGTTCGAAGTTTCATTTCAATTCATTATGTACAGTAATAAAGTATATTAAAGTTTATTTAGATTGTTTCACTTTCATATTTAATTACGGAATAATAACCGGTGACATGAGATAGTTTCTGCATAAAATTGCCGGTTAACAATGTGTTAACGCGTTCGCTACCAGCGTCACATATTTGTGAATGAAATTAATCTTATAGGTATTGTTATTTAAAGTTATAAGCTACGGCATTTTATTTAGGAACTGAATAACTCGTTCCAGTTTCATTTTTTCGATATTTTGTTTAGAAGATTTATTGGATTGAATAAAATATTACAATTGAGATCCTCGCCAAAATAAACGCTGGTAGCGAATGTGTTAATCCCTTACACTGGTATGTGATACTGGAGGTAACAATAGAAATTAGTTATAGAACGTCGAAAATTGTTCGAGAAAGTATTATACTTTAGAAGATTATAAAAATTAAATCTTATTATTAGTGAATTATTTTTATTCATTTCCCGAAAAATAAATACAAAGTTACACCCATCAACACTGAAAACAAATCTAGTGCAAAGGTTTAAGTACATAATACCGCTGAATTTGTTGAGTTTTGACATTTTTAACACTAGAATGACCCATTCCTGATTGCTTCTTTAATAATTATTAAAAACATAACAGATAATTCTCTGAGAAATTACTAGAGAAATTGGTTCAGCAGTAGGCAAACTGAATTTTAAATCAATAGAAATTTCAATAGTGGCACTGACTATTGTTCAAGTTTCCTTAGAAAAATTTCAAAAAGTCAGTTTGACTGTTCGGTCCTCCTAGTGTTAATAGTTCTGTGAAAAGATCGATTCTTCCAAATGAAGGAAGACGCGTTAAAAATAGGGTATTCTGAAGAATTACGTCGATATTATATGAATAAGTAATAATTAAGTAAATAAAACGTCGTATTGAATTTATTTTCTTCCGCAATAGCGTCAACTTTGCCGGATTATGTTCACTAATTTTGTTCATTTGCAACATTATTCGCGATATTCATAGTAAAGGCTGAAAACTTGAGCGACAACGTAGCCTCGAAACAGGTATGTACAGGGTGTCCGATTACATGTGGTCATCCTTCTAAGGGGTGCTCCTACGTATCAAAATAAAATGAAAATGAACAGTGACCGAAAGGCGTAAGTTTCGTTCAACCGAAAATTCTTCGGCAAATTCTTTAATTTACAATTATTAACACACTGCGCACTGGTAACGAGAAATCTCGTTTTTATATAAAGACACTTAGCTATGCAACTTCGCTAATTGCCACAGTACTGAGAAAAATATAAAATTTGATTCGAATTGATTATCTATTTAATCAGTTAACTGTGTTTGACGAGTATACACGTCATCGTAAAGCTTGATTTGATACTAATTCTTTCAGCGACGAATTCATTATTTTTTCACATAAACATGTAATTCTTCTTTGTTTCGCTTTGATCTTTCATTAAAATATACTCTACGTGCATTCGTCCTGCATTCGACGGGTATACGCTCCATTTTTCGATTTTACTGCGCGCAGAACCAGAGGTTTTTGCAACTAAATTCCACAGTTAACTGGTTAAAATATATTACAATGGAAAGAATATAATATTGAATCATTCGATTGAATTGCATTATTATTATAGCACGTTCATCTAGCTGAATGTCATCGCATTAGGTAGCATTATTTATAATATAGAAATGTTTTCAAGTAATCATCGTTTAATTGAATGAACTATAGTAATTCAATTTGTTTGGGGGTCACCAGTGACGCCCATGGCATTCAACGTGTTAAAATATATTACATAACAATATGATATCTGAGTTTTCCTATGTATAGTGATATAAGTTGACCTCAGTGAAAACTGCCATCCGCACAATTCAGTTTTCTGAAAATTAGCCGGTACGCAATGTGTTAAGAAGAGTTCCGTTCATATGTTCATAGTAGAATTGAACATTACTGTTTATGAAGAAGATAATGATAGCGTATAATGCGTGCATATGGTACTGTGGTCAGGAACCGAATAAATACAATTCGTAAATAATATTGACAATTTTCTTGGCACGTACAGTCGAACATGTTACTAATACTGGAACTACCAAATGGGTCAACACGATTCAATCCTGATTCCTTCTTTTACAGTTATTGAAAAGATAACAGGTGTCTCACTGATCTATGAAGAAATTGAAAAAAGTCAGTATAACTGGTCACAATTCTCGCGTTGAAGTACACTAAAAAAGGAAAGCAGCAACAGCTTTAATACTGTGCTGCCGAATGAATCAGCTGCTGTTTCTGATAAATGATCGCCTCGTGTTTTCAAAATGATTGACATTTCTTTTCAGGTGAACGTACATTCGTGACTTGCATCGCACCCAATACAACTGTCAATTACATAGTAACAGTGCGAAAGATGCAATCACCCAATCAATGCCACGATGCCTTAGAATTATTGGCATGCCAATGGTACTGCGGGATCTTGATGGCAAGCAAAACGAACGTGACTCACGATGATTATCGAAGATTAATTCATCTGTTTGTTTTTCCGTGCAGTCTTTCGTACGCGCTCTCCGTGTGCTAAAGATTCCTAAGTTAACCCGTTAACACTGGATTTACGGAACCCGTCAATTTAACGGATGTCGAATTTTTTAAACGTTATTTCGTAACAGTTTAAGCCGATTTTGATTGACGCAATTATGCCAATAGGCATCGCAACACTCTGGTTTTGAAGCTACAATTTTTGCGATTTACATAGACGAACGCGTAGTTGCCTAGAACAATAGAATAAACGTCCGTAAATCTAATGTTAACCCTTTACACTCGAGAGGTGACTCTCACTCACCACTTGATTTCATACAGTAAGACTATAAAATTTGATACTTAATATTATACCTTGCATAATGCATCAATTTGAGAAATACTGAAATAAAATAGCTTTGTTCCTCAATGTCACAACAAAATGTCATCTTTATCTCATCAGAAAATGTTCAAATATATCTAGTGAAAAACTTCCGAGTGCAAAGGGTTAACTGTGGAATTTAGTTCGAGATATCTCCCGTTCAAACGCAGGAAGAATGATCCTAAGGTATATTTCAATGGAAATTACTTCGTAATTTGTTATACCAAATCAAATGGTGACTGAGAGTCACCTCTCGAGTGAAAAAGGTTAAAGGCAACTAACTCGAACACCTTGTACTCCATCTTTCATTCTTTATATTTCACATCATCCAAATAGAGGAGGGTTCTCTATTTTACTGGTTCCCCAGCTCGTGCTCGGCGAACAATAATTCTTTCTAATTAATGGATGCGAACGAAATCTAATGGCGGGGATATGAAATAAATGAGCAATCACGTGTATAAAGAGAAAGCCCACAAGCTCGTTAGTTTTTAGAACGTCCGCCAGGCGCATCGTTTCTCGCTCGTAAACGGTATCTGGATGTTTACTGGCAAACGATCGCACGTTCGCGCGTAAACTGATATGCACACTTACGATTCTAGATTCGATGTCCAGACTCTGGTCCCGCCGTCTTTTGCCAAGGACGGGCGTGCAGAGGAACATCTCCATGGAACTGCCATCCCTTCTCAGGCTATCCAATCCTCTGACAGCGACTATGGCAGCGGCCTCGTACAACTCTCTCAGCGCCCTCGGCCTCGTGCCCGACGTGAACAACGCTGTCGATGGTTTGTTCGTCACGTGGAAATGCTCGGTTCTCGCCGAGAAAGTGCAAATGTCCGATTCCGCTGTAACAGAACAAAGAATACTCAGTACCGGTGAGAAACGGCTTGACACGTGAACATATTGCGCGCTGATTTACAGAGAACTGAATTTTTCGGACGGCGATTTTCAGTGAGATCAACGTGTATGAGTCGCTGGGAAGTCGATGTGGTTGTGCCCAGAAAAGAGAAATTGAGAACATTAATATTTTGGCTTCTGAAAGGATTGTACAACACACTCAGAAACTATAAAAAGGGTTTTCTGACTTAGGAAAACGAAGAAATGAGTAGATTCTTTAATAACTGAAGGGAATAGTACATATTTCATTAAAATTTACAAGAATCAGGAAATATTAAAAAGTCGACTTAACTGTATTAGCTTCTGAGCGACTTATATATAGAAAAATTCTAATATCATATTGTTGTGTAATCTATTTTAACCCCTTGCTCTATGATTTCCTTCTGAACTGTGAACGATATAACTACTTTGTTATTAGTCCATTCAAGTACGATTTAATCATGAAAAACTGTGCATGATAGAAGCATTTTATTTTTATTAAAGAAAACAACGTTTTGTGATTGAGACATTTTGTTTATTGAAAGAATACTGATTAAAACTAATCTATCGAGGTACTACTAAATATTAGGCCAATTTATTCTCAATTACGAACTGCACAAATTTTGCACATGTAAAAACATATTACCTCCAACTTCAGTTGCATGTACTCGAGCTGTACTCGTCGCTTTACCGCAATAGGTTAATAATTTATTGAAAACAAGAGAAAATTTTAGTCTTAATTCCCTTCTATGTCAACGTGTGCTCTAAGGTATAATCACTGATAACAGGAATAATATGTAATTTGCATTAAAACAAATTGTATTTGTTACGTTTGTTACCTTTTGTTAAGTTACAAAAGCTTTTTTTGTCGATACTCGTTCATTTAGACCTTGGAAATTAATGATTTGAAAGTATTTGTATAATTGCATCAATGAAAATCGACCCAAACATTTACCAAGCAACGTTTATAAAATTCAATACTAGTCAAATTGACTCGTTCCGTGAATCTAGTGTTAAATTTTCATTTTCTCGGTAGCTAATACAATGAAATATATTATTGAGTGCAAAGGGTTAAAATAGGACACACTGTATATGTGGCCGCAGAGAAGGCGTATGACGAAAGTGATGGAGAGAGAAGGAGTGAAAACGAAAGGAGAGTTTCGTCCTGGGCCTGCTAATAGATTTTACCTAGCAGATCCTGTCATGGACGCGGGAGTGCCCGATGATCAGTTCATGTGTAGGAGGGACGGATTGGGTAACTGCGAGAAATTCTCCTCCGGTGAATATTCAAGGTACCGCCGCAAGTATATTAAATAACAAATCATTTTTGTACTACTGAGAAGGGAAAAAACAGTAACAATGTGTTTACCATTCATAGTAAGTATACATTGATGTTTTATTCTCTTTGTTACTTTTAGCCAATTATTTTAATCAAATCATTACTGTAAATTCAATTAGTTAAGATCTGTTTAACCACTTAAGTTCCACGGGTCTTTACAAAAAAACCGGTCGAAAAATGGCAAGCGGCGCGATAGCGCTTCTTTCGTTTCATCTCAGAAATTCAATTACGCTTTTCTAAGTTGACATACAAAAATTCGAAACAGTGGGATCGTTTCAATTTTCCATTTCTAAGCTGGTAATAACAAAAATAGAAATATTTAATTGGAAGGGAAACGAATAAATAAACTTAATTTGAGTTTACGAACCGATAGGCTAGCCGCTAGCACTTTTAGACAGTGTAATGAAGAAGTGCGATTGTGCTGCTTTAAGTATTAGATACTTGTGCAATAAACTCAATGTTGAGTTATTGGAGTATTCAACCTTTGTACTTTCTTTCTTTCTTTCTTTCAAAGAAACTGGAATCTAATGTTGCTTAGATATTATGAATATACAATTATAAATTTGACCCGATAATTTCTGTCTATAGCTATGAAGTCGTTGCTAGGAAATACAAATATAGTTGCGGAGCAAAACTAGTTAAACAGTGGTGGAACTATAAGACATCAATCAGACAGTTATCTCTCTGCCTACCCATCATGTCATCGCTGTGCTATACATACTGTAAATAATTAATGTACATGGCTTCGAGTGATCGATCTATACTCTTAAATTATTGAAATCTCTAAGAATTTAATTCTGACACATAAGGAATAAAATTCTTTTCCTGATTAAAAACTATTACAAATAATAAATGTAGCTTAGATAATTGAATGAATATAATTCTGAATTATATTACTGAATACAGTACACAAACGCTGAAGCTACTTTTATAGAAACAATTGTTTCCACTGTTCTCTCTTCTCAATTTTCCAGATCGTCTTTTGTTGAAAACTTTTAAACGGGTGCTTCTTCTGTTAGTTTGAAACTGTCTTTCGCTGCCTTCGAATCCCGAAAGTTTAGATCTATTACAAAGTTATAAAATATCCTTGAAAATGCAGTAAAACCTGAACGATGCGATTATTGTGCGACCGGCAAACTGTTAACACTAAAACTACCGAATAGTTGAATTGACTTTTTACAATTCTTTTATAGCAACTTCAAAGGTGCATCTATCGAGACTTTAATTGATTTACAATTCAGTTTGGGTATTGCTAAATCAATTTCTCGAATAATTTCTTAGAGAAATATCTGTGATCTGTTTAACAATTGCAAAAAGAAGAAATCAGCAAAAGGTCATTTTGTCGCGTCTCGTAGGTTTAATGTTAAATTACTGGACAGCTAGAAAACACCTAGATAAAAGAAAATTGTACCACAAAATCTCAGCGTAACGCACTGTTGACTGGCAATTTTACGCAGAAACTATCCCATGTCATCGGTTATTATTCCGCAATTAACCCATTGCCGCAAACGACGGTTATAACCGTCCATTTCACGGACTGCACCAATGCATTTATTTGTTTATTCTTCAGTAATACATTGAACAAAAATGATGTAACAGTCTAGATAACATGTCAGTTGATTTTGTATACGATTTTTCATGACCTGAACAAGACAAAACAAACAATTAAAAGAAACTACAATTTTAAAACCAAAATTGTGCGGCAACGAGTTAAATATGAAAGTAGAACAATCTAAATAAACTTCGATATACTTTATTTATTTATGATGATCTGAAATGAACGTTTGTTCATATCTTTGATATAACTTTGTATACTTTGCTTTCGTAATATTCTATATTGCCCTGCGTTTCGACAATCGAAATAGCTGATGCGAGTGCGAAAACGAGTTTTCTCGTAATCAGTCAACGATGTGTTAAGTGCTAATCAACTGTAGACGTGTTTCGGTTAATTAGTGGGCAGTCGTAAGTATTTTTGCACAGAATTCATGATAATCCCTTGGCCTATGATTTATTTCTCAACTAGGATCGATACGGCTACTTTGTCATTAATAATTATTGGAAAAAGAGAAAAATTCTAAGCATGTGTTATGCCTATATTTCCTTTTAAGTATAATAGTTGATTACAGGGGAATAATATTTACTTTGAATTCGAATTAACTAAATAATACATATGTATATATAGATATATGTTATATATTATATTATAAATAATATTATAAATAATATATATAAATATATACACAGATATATAGATACATATTTGTTGAATCATGTTGAAAATCTTCACCACGAGTCACCGATGACCGGAACTTTCAAATTACAAGAAAATAATTATAACTTGGAAGATAATTGATTTCAAATACAAATTTTCCGTAATGTAAATAATTAGATAATAGGGTGATATAAGAATTTTCATATCAAAAAATTAATAATTCTTGCTTTGTATCTTTGCTATAGAAAGGATAAGTGGCACATAAAACGCTGATGCTTTTCCTGACAGTCAACGTGTTAAAAAGAAACATGTATTCATGGACGAAGGGGTTAAACCTTCTGCGGCAAAAGAAAAAGAAAATTTTGCAGACGAATACAATTAGGTCGACTGTCCAGATCGATATCTATTCAGCAATCGTAGTCGCGAACTATGACGACCGACAGGTATACGCAATAACTGCTAGCGAATACGTCTACCCGGTCTATCAATCATATTTCTCCTCTCGGAGCCGGGCAACCTGTGCTAGCTTGAATGCGTGCGTCCTTGAATGTTATTCGCTCCCTTCTGAGAGAGGTCTGCAAAAAGTTCGGTCGCCGGCACCTTTTTTGTCAAGAACTGTGACGCTATTAATGCCTTTTCTTGCTCGCTCGTTTCTCGCGAGTGCTCGCGTAGTTTACACAGCCGTGGCTCGTGTCAGCACACGCACGTACGTTTTTGTTTATCGCATAAAACTTAAAGGTGTATTCTTGGTTGGACCGGTCGTTTTTCGGCGGCCATTTTAATTGTGATTGGCTTAGAAAGTAAAGAAATTGCGACATTTCACGCGCGTATTTAATTATTTCATTTTAACCCGTTGCCGGGTGATATTGCGTCGGAAGATCTCGCGCAGAATATAATAAACAAATATTATTGAATTAAAGAAATATTTAAAATTGATTTTGAAAACCATTTGTTTCGGTCGCACTTCGGTCGCATACTGTGCCGCCAAAGAACTATTAACTAATCTAATAGCCAATTAAGAATTTCTTTAAATTTGTTGTTTAGTTTGTGTAACGTTCAGTTTATTGTAATTTATTAAATACATTAAAAATTATTTGTTTATTTTCAATTTGAATAAAATTAAGAAAATTGAAAAAATATATATATATATAGTTTGTATTTCTTAAATACATTTACAATTATTCTTTTACTCAAATTGAAAATAAATAAATATATATATATATATATATATAATTTTTTATATAATATATGATATTAATTTATTAAGATAATAATAATAATTTATGATATAATAAAATAAAAGAATAGTAAATGTATTAAAGAAATATAAACTACTGGAATCATAATAAACAGAAAGTTATCGTACACACGAAATATTCTCAAACACGAAATTTAAAGTAAAATATTTGAAGCGGTATTCCGTCGGCCTTCCCCTAGCGAGTGGCCGTAAGTACGGCATATTGTGGGTGTTAGGGGTCTAACGAATGGTTTCAACCGCGATCTTTGCACCCTCGGATTCGTCTACGACGCGAGGGTGAGACTGAATATTCGTATTGTGTTCGCCAAAAACGGGAATAAGCTCCGTTGTACGCTGAAACAATGCCAATTGACTCTTCGCGTTATTGTTCGAACGAAAGCGGGCAAAGAAATTGCAAGGGGTGACAAACAAAGTAGAAGGGATTAATGACCGCCACCTACGGTGACGCGAAGGAACACGCGCAATTGTTCCAAGGCAGCAATCGTTGCTCGATTGTCCGAAAGGAAGACAGCAATTAAACGAATAATGAAACTGACGTGACCGATGCTCGATAGACAAACACGCGCTCGTATTGTCCTTTAACGATAATGTCCCAGGCGCGTGAAGGCGACAAAGGAGTTAACCCTGTGAACTCTGTAGGCTCCAATATCGCACCAGTTATAATATTAAATATTTTAATGAATCTTAAAGAAACTACCCTAAAATTATTAAATTTTCCACACATCCGAATTTTGTACTAAGAAGGAAAGTAAAAGATCAAAGAAATGTTATAGCATTTCTTATTTTCGCTAGGAATACTATAAAAATTAGTTGCAGTTGCTGATAGATTACAAAACAACCTGGAGTGCTAAGGGTTAACGGTAATTATGTACAGCACTGATTCCTCGCCGATTTCTATTTCTATTTCCCTTGAAATATGTTGCGGGCGACTTGATTCTACAAGTTTTTCCTATACATGCTACAGATATTCGCAAAAATATGTCTAGGAATAAGGTTTCATTGTTATTTAAAAAAACACTAGTGTGAGCTTGGTCTTGATATATGTTGTTGTCATTGTTCTGAACACCCAGGACTTTAAACCTTTTAGCAGAGAGTATTGGATCAAGAGTTATGAAGCAAGTTTCGCTAGAAGTTTTTATCTTCATCTTCATTTATTAAAGTTGTTCTTTATATGTGTGCTTATACTTCATTTAGATAATAGAAGTTGGTATTTTCACGTTATTCGAGTGTACGCAACTTTTCTTCTGCTACTTCTTGGATATTTCCTGCAAGTCTTTCTTGTAGCAGGTTTATTGTTCGGTTTATCGATTGAAAGTTTGCGGGCTCGTATAGGTCTGGCTGCCAAATGTACTAAAGTAACGTTGGCTTAGTCTACGCGGAGTCTGGAACAAGCGTCGAAATAAGAATAGGCAAGAAGAAAGGTTCGAGGAAACGAAACTTGGAAGTGAAAACACTGATCGTGACAGGATTTCGGAAAACTACGATCACCTGGCTACGTAATCACATTGCAGTCGTATCACTTCGTGTTTCACTGTTGCATCGTCTAAATAAAATCATGCGTAAATTAATTATTCAAGTGATTCAAGTAAACGTATGAATAATTGTTAAAATTATTTAAAGACAAATATTTAATGTTTAGTATTTAATATGAGCATTTAATGTAAAATATTTATATTATATACTTTTAATGATTAATAAAATATAGGTTTCAGCTAGAAAAATCAATTTTTCTTTCTATTTAAAGCAATATATTGGCATCTCGTTAATTTCTTTCATTTCGCATAGCAAAGTGACGAATAAAATTCAATGATTAATTAACTCAAACTTTTTTACACTCAAACGTGAAAGTTCAAAGTCATTATAATTTCTACATTACAAAGTATATTCATTTTAATACAATTATTAACCCTTTGCGATCGAAGATTGTTGAAAATATGCAAAACCTTTTGCAGATTCTGCTAAATTAAACACTGTACGCTTAAATCATAGAGAATAAGGAAACCGTATACCGATTTCTTGCTGTTCGAACAGTTAAATCATTTGTTCGCAACTAGATATTCCAAACATAGAAGTTTGACCTCAACAAAATGCCGACATTGGTCCGCAAAGAGTTGAAACTATTGAATTCATCGTTAATTTGTCTTCGCAAGTTGATATTTACCAATTTTCTACTACATACATTTTATTATAGTCATGAGAAAATAATTCGGCCTACAAACGGTTAAGTCGAGCGATGACAATGAAGACTTGTCGGCCTTTCTAAAGGTTCAGAGGATCGGCCCTTCGGGCTATTTTACATAACCAGGGCTCATCGACTATGGCAGACCTCCCACAAACCAACCGGCTCCTCGCTATTGAAAAATCTTCCTTTCCACTCCTCCTCCTCCTCCTCCTTCTCCTCTGTTTTTTTCGCTTCCCTTGCTGGTTTATTTTTTCCGCGGTTTTTCGATTCGTCGATCACTGAGTTCCGCGAATGCGTTCTTTGACCCTAACAGACGGTAATACCGGACTACGTGCATCTAATGAACGTTTTACTTCTTCCAATATATTATACGTCGGGTGGAGGCAAGAATCTTTATTAAAAAAAGAGTATAGAAATGAAAAGACCGATACTTAATGGAAAAAGCACAATCTATACGGTTAATTAGAATTTACTTGATTTTTTTGTTACGTCGGAACACAATCACGATTGCGTTCTCGTTTCATTAAACACTTTTTCTGGACTTCGAAGAGATACGTATAAAAAGACGTTGTTCAATGTTGGATGAGGCATTTCAGACCGTTAATTGCTTTCCCCGCAATTTTATTTACAAGTGGAATTATCGGAGTTTCTTTATCGCTGATAATTTGCTAAGAAAACAAATGAATTTGTATGTTTCCTTTGGATTTGTATTTATTCTGTGGATTATAATAATTGATATAATATCGAAGGATATTATATTATTATCAGAAAAATAGTATTTCATTCGAATGCCAGAGAAATAAATAATGTTTGCATTTATTTTAATATTGGACATAAAAACATAATATAAATATAACACAAAAAGATTATATAGGGTGTGCAGTAACAAATGAAAGAGAATTTTATTGAGGAATTCTTTAAAATAATTCAACATAAAAATCAAGACTAACGTGATTGCGATCAATTAAACATTTGTTTTCGCTTATTTCGACATTTTAATCTGAGATGAGTTCAAAAACATTTCTTGAGAAAGTGATGAGATTAAGACTGCTCGCTCACTGAATTCCATCGGATTTATTAACATTTTCCATACTAGATTTTCTAGGAAGCACAATGAAACCTCTTTTCGATAAATGTATTTTTAAAAATTACTCATTCTTCTTCAGATACTCATTACAACTGTCATGTCCACGAGCGTTAATTTCTAACTCTATAAATTCTTTAAAAATGAGAAAAACACTTCACCATCAGATATTTCTATATCAATAGAAGAAAATGTATATTAAAGTTCGTATAATGATCCGAATGTATCCCAAAAAATATTACATAAAATACTAAACAAAAATTTCGAAGTTAACATGGTTTCATGCAGTTACTGTTACCTCGCATTAATTTAGATCAACATCGTCATTGACGAATTGTTAATCGTTAGTCATTTATAAATAAATCTGTAAGTGTAACTTCGACACAGTTGCTTCTCGTCTACTCGTCAATTATAGTTATCTCTCGAATCTTCCACTTGTTGCTGAACTCTCTGTGTATTACTCACAAGAAGCGTGTAAGACCCTTAATCACCGAGTTGATTGACATTTCAAACAATGATTCGATCTAAGCTCCACTTCCCTGTTTCTCCCCTTCAACGCAACCCCATTTTTTACGTTCAGAAAGACTCCACAATGCAGAGGTTTTCATGAGATTTCACGATAATATAGACAGAAGGGCGAACGAATAATCACGAACTACAGATCAGTACTTCATTGAATGGATCTGGCCTAAATGATTGACAGCACAGACTTTCAGAGACAATTTTTGTCTCGCCTTTAGCACTAGGACTGCCGTAACAGTCAAAATGGCTGGTTTCGGTTTGTTTGTTTCGCAATGATTGATATCTTAACCCTTTGCACTCCGAACATATTCAATACTTTAATAATTCATTTCTACAGCGAAACTTTCAAGAACCTAAAATTTCATTTCGAAAAAATAATAAATATAGAAAAAATAATAAATATTCATGGATCCCACGTCTTTTAATTTCTTTTATTAACTTGTGTCATTCGAGTAAAAAGAGAAAGAAGTATTTTACAATTGATAATTAATCATCAGATCCGTAATGTACGTTATGTCTCTATAGCAGAGGCAACGGAGTGCAAAGGGTTAAAAGCATTAAACATTCGAAACGATTTTGAAAATAAGTAATTTCACTTGAATATTATAATGAATACCCGAAGAAACCAAAAATAATCTACTGTTACAATTTTTATAGGGATTGCATTAAAAGCATTGAATATTCGAAATGATCTGGCAAATAAGTAGTTTCATTTGATTATTATAATGAATGTCTGAAGAAGTCGACAATAATCTATTGTTACAATTCTTATAGTTACAACCTTTATTTTTCATAAAATAAAAAAATAAGAGTTGACATGATAATACCATTCGGAACGTGTTCTTTTTTTGTTATTCATATTGTACGAGACAAATCTCGTACAAGCTTTTATCAATTGAAATCACTATTCCCAGTTAGATACTTTCAAAACGCTGTATTCGTTTAATATGCAATAATTTACTTAAAAATGTACACGTGCAATGTCCCTACAAATTCCTTTCTTTATTACAGATGTGTAGTAGGTATATAAATTACAAAAAAGGGGGGAGTTGTGATTTATTTCTTTCGCCCAAGTGAAATCGTATATTTTATATTTTTCAGGCCATTTAATAAAAATGACTCCTTAAATTGTGACTCTTTTTTAAACCTAGCATTGCATGCAATTACTTTTGCCTTTCGCTCAGCAGGGGGAAATACAGATTGCGTCCCACTTACTGTAATCGAGTCTGCCCGTCGTTAAACTTGATCATATCTAAATAAATTAAAAGGTGTTTTCAAACGAAATCATCGAAGCCTCTTTTCAAAAGCTTTTTATCATTTAATAATCGTGACTTGCGTGCACGAAGCATTGAAATTCTTGTTTAAAAAATGTTGGAACTCCAAGAAATAAAAATGTTTCTCGCATTTTGCGATAGGTAAAGATCATTCATCTCAGTGTTTGTACAGTTTTCGTCAATTTTTTATAACTAGTTGCTTTGGCATTCAAACTCGCTAATAAACGATTTAATAAAAGTAAATGCGCATAACGTACATCTTTTCAAAGGAAAAAAAAACTTTCGTAGCTCTTAAATGAATAACATAAAAACAATAATTACTAATATAAGAACAAAACTCGCCAGCCAAAATCTGTATCTCCCGAGAAATTTTAATTGTTATGAAAATGGCAAGCATTTGAGGTGCCAAAACCTGTTTTTACCCCCAAAAATTAGCTTTAAATGTTTACAAGAAATGAAATAATTGAGATATCGAAAAATCTGTACGTTACATTTTAGATAATATATTTCTGTTTATAAATCGACAACATGTCTTCGGATGTTTCAGTTATTTGCTCGAACAACTGTGCCATGTTTTAACATTTTGGCTTAGAAAAAAATATATGTATAAAACAGAAGGTTAATAATATAAGTATTAAAATCGGCGTCACCAATATGGCGGCATTATCTTTTCTCTGAGTACAGTGTTATTTTACGATCGAGAGCTGTTATAAGTACTTATTATTCTGTACAGTATATATACTCAACAAAATACATTAGCTTAAAAAAATAATCCATATTTATTATAAATCACCTATAGAAAAATAATTTTAAAAATATATAATTTACTTTGACTAATTGATACTGCCACCAAAAAGATGTGCCGATAGTAAAGGGTTAATGTTATACACCCAGAAAAAAATCAGAGGATTTCGCTTAATAGTTATTATAAAAAATATTTCTCAAGTTCGTCTATATTTAGGCCGTCTCTAGGTGATGTTCCCCCTTTTAACACTGTGGTCACGCCTAGTTCACGCGTGCATACGAGACTCGTTACGCGTGCAGAGTTAAGAAAGAAGGAGAACTCCACAGTCTTTATCTTCAATTAACCGAAGTCTAAACACAGTTAATAGTACAATGCACTTCCTGTTGACCGGCTGTTATTGTCGGCCATTAGGTATAACGCTGTCATTACATAAAGGGGATCCATTTTTTTCTTTTTAGATTTAGCCCTCGATCTTGAATGATAACTGTTGCCATAACTAGAATCGAAATCTACGCGAAGACAATTATTCATAGTTTTAAACATAATATTTTATACAAGTTATACTCGATTAACAGTAAGTTACTGTAAGTTACCGATTAACAGCAACAAAAACGCGGACCTCGCATATAGCGAATGACCTCGTTCATCTTCTTCGTTTCCGCGGGTGACTGTTGCGCTTCTTAAACTTACGCGCCATTGTAATGATGTCGGCCGAACTTGAATTTCCAGTCATTGTCGGGCAACCAAGCCAGACTATCTGATAGAACTTCATTGTCCCCGGCGTCCTCGCTTCGCATGGTTGCCAGGGTCGGTTTTTAGGTCGCAATGCAGGATACTTCATACATCGTGATCGGTTTCTTCTGAATCCTTATAAAGGGTGTCGTGTAACTGCCGGTGCAACCGAATAAAGGCTGATTTTATGTCAGAAACTAAGTCGAAAATGTGGAATAAAATTTGTTCATGCGAGAGTTCGTTCTATAGAAAATTTCGATTGAAGTTTACGTTGATAAAGACTTCGTTCGTCATCATTTCGTACTTTTCATAGAGAAAACAAAATTATTTTATAAATTTGTTATACTTTGTTTGTGGCGCTTTAAAAGGTACCATACTTTAAAAGACTATAAAAATTCAATTTTATTATTATAACAATAAATAATATAAATATAAAACGTTGAATTCTACCACTATTAATTATTTTCATTCATTTCCTTGAAAACAAGTTTTCACCCGACAACATTGGAGATAAATCGAGTGTAAAAGGTTGAAATTACAACGTTGTTAAGACGCTGAAATCTCTGTTTCTTGGGACGGATTCGATTTTAATATCGTTCATTAACGCTATGTTTACGGAACGCGTCAATTTAACGCATATTGAATTTTATTAATATTATTTCGTGAATATATTATATATATATTACGTATATTATTTCGATATGTATACCAATTATTTATTATCAAAGTCCCGATCTCCAAAATCTAAACAAACAAACACCAAGTTCTTTTTAGGAACAATAGTATAATCTGTACACCAAATGCCCGTAGTCCTAGTGTTAAATAGACACTAAAAGGGCGTTCTAAAAATAGTTTTGTTCTTGTAAAATCTGATCCACTTCATAATTCAACCTGTCGATCCCGTTGAATGTTGCAATTATTCAATGTTCGCTTGTAATTTATACGTTTGATACTATTCCATGCGTATCATATTTTCCGTACTAGTATCGATTTATCGTGCTAGTGGTAGTACGTTTCCACCTGTATCGGCTGTATAATCCATAGATGTTCTGCACAGATGTAACAGGAAAGTCGGTCACCATTAGTGGATATGTCGCTGTGGTTGATTTGAACGAAGGATTACATTAGATGCCTCGCTCGTGACAGTAGAGAGGTAAGGCACACCCTAGAGACCGACTTACATTGTTAGCCAGTTAGAATATAGCTACACAAAGTTCATGCACCTTTACTGCTACATCAAGGTTGTCGATGATATGCGGGATGTTGCAAAGTCTTACGGAAGTACAAGAAAACTCAGAGATAAATTTGAACTAACGGTTTCATTGCTTTCCAAAACATTCTCATTGAACATTAACCTGTTAACCTTTTACACTCGATTCATTTTCAATGTTGTTGGGTGTAAACTTGTGTTTATTTTTAGGGAAACGAATGAAAGTAATTTACAGCGGTAGAATTCAACGTTTTATGTTTATTTTATTTATTATGTATATTTGAATGAAAAACCAAGGCAAACGGAAGAAGAATTACATGTTTATCCGAAGAAATAACTAATTCACCGTTGAAAGAATTAGTGTCATCTCAAGCTTTATGGTGACGTGTCATTTTTAAACAGATATTGAACTTGTAGACGATCACTCACGAATCAATGAGTGTCGCCTAATTTAGCAGCTACGTTGATTACGGTTGACTCTGAGAGTCGATGTACTCTCTGCTAATCAATCGTAATAATAACAGTGATCGTGTCTACTTCAATTCTAATTAATTGAACGAAACTCTGTCGCGGAATGCTGGTTAGAAACTACGTCTTGTGAACATTAGAGCCGCGAAAACTGATATCTAAAATGAATTAAACCAACTAGGGAGCATTTTTGATCTGTTTGTGAAAAGAGAAGTGGAACGAATCGTCGATTCCGTGGGGCGAACGATGAATAAATGGACGAACTCGATGAGCATCCGAATGCTTCTGACCCGGGATATAGATTTTCGCGTGGCCAAAGCGAGAAAGCAACGCCACAGACCACATTCCGCGACGGAGAACGCTAGCCGTGTACACCAGCGTACTTCATGACTCTCCTTTTTCCAATGAAATACTATCTTCGACGTATTATGCCAGCGTATACGTGTATCGTGACTTTTAGTTCCAGCCCACACAGTACAGTGACCCTCGATTCAACCGAGTACAGTGCATATGGTATCGTGTATTCGGTACCGACGATGATCGCGATCGAGGGATTTCTTCCACTTTTATCCCGCGACTCCATTGTACTCGGAAAACTGTGTCGCCGACACGGCGATGACGAGAAGCAATAATTGTCTCTCTTTTCGTCGTAAACAATGTAAACTGCCACGACTGAGAATGAAAAATCGGTATGAATTATTTCTCTCGTACTGTGAACGATGAAACGTTGCTAGATTTCGATACGTAGAGAACACAGGTATACTTCGGTTAACCCCTTCCCATATAACGACGAGGGAGGCTCGTGTCGAAGAGTTGTAGACTCATTTAACCCATTAAGTCCTATGAAATTTTTTTTTTTAATTTTTAGATGAAATTTTGTATTTCGAGTAACGAGTGTCCATACTATCCTGGAAAAATAGTGAAACATTTATTCTGGAAACATTTATTAATTCCAAGTTGCAAAAATTTTAACTTTGTTATTTCAAATTTTATAAATAATTTCTCGCAGCAGTGCAATCGTAGACCATTTTGTAAATTTTCAAAACTTTAATTGAAGTATAAATTTTATCTGGAAATAACGTCTGATTCAATTTATTCATTCTAAATACTAACTCATATTTATCCTAATCATTAGATACATTATTTATTAACAAATAAATTGTTTGTAACAATTTAGAGTGAGTGATCTATTAATAGATCACTGGGATTTAATGGATTAACCCTAATCGTACCACGTATTTTTATAAAGAGTCATACCACAATGTGACTCTCAGTCACTTATGAGAATAAAACGAATGATTGAAATGTTATTGTTTTTGTTTATAGGGTCTAAATTTTAAAAGACCAAACAAACTTTTGGAAATGCAATATGAAATAATGAAAAAATTGAAGTAAAAGGTTCAAACGTGACTCAAAGTCGCATCGTGGTCCGGTTAGGGTTAATAACGCTAACTGGGCTAAAATACTGTTCCTGCGGAAATGTGAATGGAGATTGCTTTCTTAATGCTAAAGCTACCGAACAGTTAGACTGAGTAATCTCTAATTATCTATAAAAATTAGAATAATAAGTTTCTTGAGATTCGAAGGGTCGCCTAGTCTCGTATCTGTGCAGGTACATAGATTTAACACTAGATTTACGGAGATGTATTCTATACTTCATTCTGTCGTTCCTAAAAGAGTATATGTTTGTTTATATAGATTACGAAAATTAGTATTTCAAGAACAGAGAATTACATTGAGCATTCGCAAAATTGCATCAATCAAAATCGAGTTAACTTGTTACGAAATAATGTTTAAAAAGTTCAATATCCGTCAAACTGACGGGTCCCGTAAATCTAGTGGTAATCGAAAATCTTTCGCAAATGCGCATTAGTCATTTGAATAATTGCAGAGCAAAAAGTTTGAAATGGGTCGATTTGATCCGTCCGGTAGTTGTAGTATTAATATTCCTTTGAGTAATATAATTGCATATATCATAGGCTAATGGCATTTAGGATGGAACGCCTGATTTGGAAAGCTTGTCAAAACGAGAGATATGGATTTTTTTCAATGAAACCTGCATCGAAACACAAAGAAACTAATAAACATTCGTGCACTGATCGATATCAATGATAAAATTTAAATGCATTCGAACTACGGTAAAATATGTAAATAAAGTGAAAAACAGCGACTTGAAAAAATGTCACCTAATAGGAACTCCTAAGTAATTTGTAAACGGAACTCATTTATATCACGAGAAATGAATATTTACAGAATTAAAGAGGACAAATAAACGAATTTTCCACGTTCTCAATTTATATTATGTTAACTGTTTTCTCTTTTTCTAGTTATGCAATTTATCATATCTTTTAGAATTGGCATACTGGTTAAAGTGCATATCCAATGCACCCAATTCAACGGCTTAAAAATTTTCTATTTAGAACATATGATAACAGCTGCCAATTAAGAATGGTTTCGGCAACAATTATATCCTAATTCTAATTTACCCAAATCATTCGATAGAAATATCTATAGCATCTTTTCATTCGCTCAGTAGCCTGTTAATAACACGAGATTTAATAATCTCTCCTCCCAATGGACGTTACTTCAATTCGTAACAGCAAGGAGCTCTAATATTGCGTATGCTCTGGAAAGGATCGTTTCGTGCTCTTTATCTATCATTATATTTTGGAATTATCTGAATGCAATTTTGTAATCCACTACGAAATGATATGGACAAAAACATAAATACTTTTCTACGAGAAAAGATACCATTAAAATTCTTCTATTTTTAATCTTGAAAAAGTGTTTTGCATTTACTGTACTCCTTTCCCGAGCCATTCACATGTTCCCAAGCCATTCGAACCACAATATTTAATGATTCTATAAGTTGATATTATTCAGTTGAGACACCCTGTGTATGGGACACAAAGATAACAAAACATTTATACACCTTATAGACGTATGTCTTTATAGTGATGACCCCATTATTAATCTCTTTGCTACGATCATCGATTATAGTCGACAGCCATCAAATGCAGTCGTATGGTCGCACGTCGACAGTTTATTTTATGGTCATGCGCCAACCACAGTGGAATACACTGTTCGTGTATATTTATCTTCTTTGATAGCATCATCAATGTTAATGGACTATTTATGTTCATTTATCTAGTTCTTCTGATTACATTTTATACAACTTAACATTTTATCAAAATGCAGCGTTGCAGCCTTCACATTGCATCTCAGACCATTAGTATATGAGACACTCATTAGGTAAATCGATTAACTTCACAAAACAAAAAGTCAAGAAAACTGATATTATATATGTTATGTATTGATTTTGAAAATTTCTCTTTAAATGCAAAATCAAATCGTCATCATAGAATGTTTTTTATGTAATTAACACAGGTACAGCTCCAATATAACAAATCTGAAAAATAAATAGAATAGAATATTCTTGAAGTAACTTTTATTATTATTGCAAGTTCGTCATGATCAAAAGACTTTTAATTATTTCGTGGTACGAAACCCAGTCCTGATTAAATCTATATTAAATATACCTTTAAATGTATTTGAGTTCATATTTAATGTAAAAGTTATATTAAATATTACATATTAATCATATTATATTAATTACATTATATTAAATATCATATAAAATCTAAACAATTTCGAAAAGTGGTGTTAATCGATTTGGCCAGTGAGCTGAATTATAAAACGTTCAAGATGGTGACACATGTCTTTCAATATTATTCTACGGTTGTCATTCGTAGTTAGTTAATCCGGTTCCATAGAAAAGATATTTGATGAGTAACAGTAACAGTCAAAGTGACCATTCACAGTGTCGTTTCGTGAGACTCTTTTATTGTTTGATCAGTCGATCGATCATCCTGAATCAAATTTTCACGCCTTTGAACGCCACTTGCCCGTTGCAGACGGCCGGACAAAGGGACAAAAGCTCAAGGACACTTATTCTCACCTCGTGTAAGTCAAACGTGATTATGGACAGTCGTTGTGACAGGACATTTAAACACCCTCATAACCTTCTTTCAGTGACGCTGCTCGGTTTTGATAGCGAAGTCTGCGAAAGTTTCCTTGATGCAACGAACTATATAGTACTAAATCACAGAACATGATGGCAGGATGAACTACAAGAATTATTTCTAATTAAAAAAGATATATAACAAGATTTTTCAATATATCTTTCCTTAAGTATTTTATTATTTTATACTAAAGTAAACACGTTTGTCATTTTACAAAATATTTTAGTGGTGGGCATTGCACATTTTTTTGCTTCCTCATATTTTCGTATACACTTAGCCCTTGATTTACATGGCATTCGAATTACACGTTTTCGGTTTAACACGGTTGAAAAAGAACGAGAGAATTTAGATGGCACTTGCATTTCAGTTTGACACGGCCAGTTTGGACAAATGGAAAAACTATATTAAGTTTTTGTTTGTTTTATGACTTACACATGCAATTTTGTTGGATCAATGAATTCTTATTTCAAAATATGTATATGGTGTTTTATTGTACAGAAAAGTAAATATTACTGTTTCATATGGATTTGTTGAATTTATTTCATGTGTATTTCTTTCCAATGTGAATTACGGACTCGAATTACACGATTTTAATTTACACGGCATTTTCGGGGAACCAATCTGCCGTGTAAATCGAGGGTTAGGTGTACGTGATAAACTCGCTGTGTGTGAAAGTGCATTGAACATTAACACGTTAACTGCCACGGTGATCATCGATGACCGGAGCTTTCAAATTACTTGAAAACAATTACAATTCGTAAGACAACTGGCATCGAATGAAAATGTTTGATAACGCAATTATTGGATCATAGTATAATCTAACGATTATATACCAAATAATTTACAATTATTCCTTTTTATTTTTGCTACAAATGAATAAGTGATACATAAATCGCTGAAGTTTTTCGTGGCAGTCAACGTGTTAATTTTTAATGAGTCGAGCTACATATTTTCCATATTTACCTTACCGTACTAATTTTTCGACCCACGTTTCTTGAAACTGTCTTTTATTATTCAACGAGTATCATCTACTCTAGAAGTTACGAGCCCTTTTTTCATCAATTCGTATACGAAGAAGGCTAAATATAGAATTAAAAGTACAGAATTTATATCGGACAGTAAAACATGCAGAAGGCTCCGTTATTATCGAAGACTATACGGTAGCTAATGCCATAGGAAATTTAATGTTTATCGACGGTAAACTTGTTAAATATAAAATATTCCAAGATTTTGAAGAATAATCTTAAGGATGGTGTCCGAATGAGGATTATGGGAAGATTTCCACTTGTAGCAAGTCCCAAGCACATAGCTCTGATCATAAAAGGGTGGCTTTGCTGTATAACACACCGCACACGTTGAACGCTACATCGCGAAGCCGGGACGTTAATTCAATCGAAAACTTATAATCTGAAATCTTGCAGTGATTAAATGAAATATAAAATTACACGAAAATAAACGTTCAAGGGAAACATGTCTCTTTCATTTCCGGAGATACTTAATACATTGTTGATCAGTTACGAGTTAACTCGTGTTTTCATGCCCAAACGTTGTTGACCGATCGCGAGTTAACTCGTGTTTACACTGGCATTAGCTATTTCAATTTTTTAAACGCAGAACAATGTAGAATGTTGCAATAGCGAAATATTCGAAGCTATATAAAAGATATGACCAAAGTTTCATTTCAATTCATTATGTATAAATGAAGTATATTGAAGTTTATTTAGATTGTATCACTTCCATATTTAATTACAAAATAATAACCGGTAACATGGAACAGCTTCTGCGTGAAATTACCGGTCATCAATGTGTTAAATACACGACCGTAACGTAACAGTGTCGGTAGCGCTGTTGGCAGAGTCATAGGTTCTCGAATCTCTGTCCCAACGAACCTACAGGTTTTTAGTTAACGCTAAAACCAAGCAGATGAATTGACTTTTTGGAATTTCCCTATAGAAACTCCAAGAGTGCGTCTATCGAGACTCTAATTGACTCTTGAACAATGTCTTGAATAATTTCTTAGAGAAACGTCCGTTATTGTAATAATTCCGAAAAGAAGAAATCAGGAATGGGCCATTTTAACTCGTTTGGTAGTTTTAGGGTGAAGTTTCTCTTTTATGAATCAAGAATCTTTGTTTCCACGTCCTCTTTTCAACGTAATCAAACAAGAAGTTGCCAGTCCTCTAAAAGTTAGTATGCAGTAATGTTTTATAATACAGGAAGTAGATCTGATAGAAATTTGAAGGATTCTTCAAGTGAAACGTGACGTTTCCACTTACAGAAAATCACTTACCGCCGGATCGATATCTCTAGTTAATCTTATGGAAGTTCGCTTTTAAAGGAATGGCACTTTTAATAAAGTTAAAAGCATTTCCTAGTACACTAAAATTCCGGTTATCCGGCAGTCTAGGGATCGAAAGTGACAGATAAACAAATATACCATACTGACAACGGTATAAAAGCTGAGAAAATGATTTAAAAAGGCAACAGTAAATAATATAACAATGCTATTTATTGCCAAAAATAAAATATCTAAACGTAGAATACGGAGGGTGTATTTTAATGTATAAATTCAATTATTTTCAGTACTATTCGTTACTTAAGAAACGTTTCAAATGCATAAAATCTATTTTTCAGAGTGCTCCACTACGAAACATAAACTAATCGCGGCACTACTCAATATAATGGAATAAGTTGCAGAAGAGGTAATAGAGAATCAAATAAAGTGATAGAAAATAAATCGTATACGTGGAAACCGAGATTATTAGATTTATCTAATAAATATCTGTTAAATAAAAAAGAATTCGCAAATTTGTAAAATTTGTTCTGATCATACTAATTCTATTTGCCAAATGTTCTACTGGAGAAATAATAAAAATTCTTGGAAAATAAAAAAAATAGAAAAGACGTTCGATTTTCGAAATCTGACAAATAAACACTCATCGAAACTCCTATGTAATCGAAACAGTTTCCTTGCCCCCTTGCTCTACGATTTAATCTCGCAGTCGCACTAATTAGAACTATTTCTCGTTAATGTTAGTAAAGTAAAAAATTCCATGCTCCCTCGATGTCTAGATTTACTCTAGACCATACTAATTAGAAAAACAAGAAAAATATTTCATTTGTACTCAGAAAAACTGAATGACATTTATAATTGTTAAACAAATAGGAACCTTCTCCATGAGTCTGACACGACATTGTAGGGCAAGAGATTAATGAAGCAGATACTAAAAACTCCAGATTCTTCACAACGATTATTCTACTATTCTTCTTATATCTAACACATCCAACAAAACTCGGTTGGTTTGATACGTCGCCAAGAGAATAATCGTTTCAGTTTACGTAAAGAATGGTGTCAATCGAATTCGAATGACGTGGCAGTCAAGGTATTATTCATTATTTCCATTGAATGGAGTGGATTAGCTACCCTCTGATTACTGGCTTGAAAAGATATTAGGAAAAGCCACATGGCCTCCATATCCGTTGGGCCAAGGTGGTGTGAATGCGGCTTTATTGAGTCCTGCGATCAATCGATAACGCGAAAGGTGTGGTATCACGTTCGTAGCTGCGATAAGGAGGAAGTTTGCCTTTGGAACAAGTTCGTGGAAAGTTGTGTCAACAGAGCAGAACATTTTCTTCTATTTAAGTCGGTTCGTTTCTATTTCACAAGTCTCGCGTGTATACACATAGAAATGAACGGATCAGTGAGAGAGAAAAAAACGAAATGGAATGTCTTGTCGAATTTTTGATACAATTCCTTTCAACTTTGAGATCGTTTTACTCCGAATGCTATGGAAACACGTTTTTTTTAAAACCTCAAGTTTTTCAAATGGTTAACTTTTAAATGAATCTTTTTAAATCGAAAGGAATTTTTACATTAAACTTTTTAAATCTAAATGACCTTTTAAACGAAACTTTTTAAAATCACATTAACTTTTTAACCCTTAGCACTCCAGGTGGTTCTGTAATCTATCAGCAACTGCAACTAATTTTTACAGTATCCCTAGCGAAAATGAGAAATGCTATATTTTTTCGATCTTCTATTTTCCTTCTCAGTTCAAAATTTGGATGCGTGGAAAATCTAATAATATTAGAGTAGTTTCTTTAAGATTCATTAAAATATTTAATATTATAACTGGTGCAATATTGGAGCCTACAGAGTTCAAAGGGTTAATTGAATTAAACTTTTAAACAACTTTCTAATTAAACATTTGGATAGTCGAAAGTCGTATAATCGACGTTCTACTGTTGTTCATTATGGGATGAGGGAATGCGACGTAACCTGTCGAGGTCTTCGGAGAAAACGACTTTAACCAGTGTTACCTAACCATGGGTCTCGAGAGATACAACGCGTCACTGCTACTTCGATGCGCTATTTAGGCTTTAAACTATAGGTACGGAGTATCTTTGCAGAAGTGAAACTCGTGCCTGAACTATTGACGTTTGTGTCACCAAATTGGGCGAAGGGGATCTGAAGCACCATTTATGGGGAATGTTGCTGGTTCTTTGGAAACGTCAGGTAAATATACCAATAACTATGGTTAAGAATATAAGCACAGTTAATTTTTGCATTTATATTTATATTCATATTTATATTTATTTAACACTAAAACTACCGGACAGGTCAAATTGACCCACTTCAGAATTTTTATTTTGCAAGTATTTAAATTATGAAGATGTTTTTACGAAAGATTTTTCATTTAATTTGTGGATCTGTACAGATACAAAACTAGAAGACCTTTCAAATCTCAAGAAACCTATTATAATTTTCATACAAAAATTGGAAATAAATCACTCTAACTGCTTCATAGTTTCAGTGTTAACATGCTGTCCTTATACTCTTAACTGATTAATTATTGATACATTTACACGTAAACATAGTTCACAAGTTGATCCATTTTTTCTTACATCCTCTATAACCTTACATTTCCCAATTAGTTTACTTAAATAAATCGTATCGATAAGAATAGTTAAGATCCACAGGTGCCATCCTTCTCTTCAAGTTAAATAGATGAAGTGTCTAAATAAGCTTATAGTGATGCTATTAGGAAAAGTCTGACGTATCGTTAGCCAGTCTGTTTATTGGAGACACCATGTATATTCCAACTGTAAAATACTATAAACAAACAATGTTAACACATTACGTACTGGTAACGAGAAATCTCATTTTTATATAAAGACTGTTAGCTATATAACTTTGATAATTACCACAGCATTTAAAGAAACATTAAATTTGATTAGAACTAATTGTCCATTTAAAATATATTACATAATAATATGATACCAAAGTTTTTTTTATAGATAGTAATATAAGTAGATCTCACTGAAAATCCGTACAATTTAATTTTCTGATAATTAGCCGATACGCAATGTGTTAAAAATAACGTGGACATGGTTTCAAGGTTAGATGTTGGAACGTTCGAATAGGTATGCACGTGTTTGAATACGAAGGGTATGGTAGATGGAGCCAGAGGTCTGTTTGTCCTGCACGTGATTATTCCTACGCGCTTCGTGTACCCTCGGTTCGCTTCGCTGAACTTTCGCTCAACAGTGGAAGAAGCCGGTAGTCGCCGTTCACCAGCGAACCAACATTCTCCTTTTTCATCCTCTTCTTCGTCATCTTCCTTCTTCTTTATCGGTTATTTTATATCGCGGCAACCTCTTGGGCTATTAGGGACAACGGAGGGGAAATCGTTTGGTGGTTTTTCAAAAATTTAACACTAGAACTATTGAGCATTTAATATAATTGATACGTAATTCCTATAAAAATCGATACCATAGATTATTTTCAGTTTCTTCAGGCATTGGTTATAGTATTCAAGTGAAACTATTTATTTTTCCAATCATTTTGAATATTCAATGCTTTTAAGATATCAATAATTGCGAAGTAAATTGAAACTAATCGTTATGATTGGTACGGTAGTCCTGGTGTTAATATCAATCAGAGAAAAATCCAGGAGAAGAATTAGGATTTTTCGATAAAATTTAAATATCTAGTGACATATGTATATGAAAAGCAAATCATAGTCTGCCTATATAAGATTTGTGAATTATATTGAAAATTATACTGAAAATTATTATATGAACAGCGTAATAAAAGCATTAACGAAAATGGCCTGACCTAAGGACAATAATGACATCGTTGCTGAGACAGTATTGTAAAAATAAATACAAGTCAATGAATTTATACTTCCATATCTAGAATGTAATACATTCCTGAAGTATTACAGTTATGCATAATGGGTAAGTGTAACTACCATCCAGCGTCTCGTGTCAAATATTTAGCGATTAACATACAGAACTCACATTTAGTATTCAGTATTCAGAATCCAATATACATTATGCATATATTAAGAGTATCATAAATAACCTGCTATGTTCTGGTAAATTCAATATTTATTTCTGAGAAATCAGAAGCTTGTATTGCTTCTGTAATATTTATTTTTTCGCAGGACCACAGTTCTAAAACAGATAAAAACACTTTCAAATTCAAATTCAAATTCAAATTCAAATTCAAATTTAAATTTAATTTAAAAATCTAGTATAAATTATTATAAATTTAATTTGAATTTGAATTTGAATTTGAATTTAATTTTATGTTAGTTATTGTTTAATCTTATCTAATTTAGGTAAGTTGATAATTAAATAGAAACGCCTGACATTGTTACACTTGTTTCTATAACCAAATGAAAACTAAAAGTATTTCACATAGTGATTGATAATTCGAAGAATTTAAAGTAAATTCAATTTGAATTTACTATTGTAATCCAGCGGTTAACTGTAGTTACGTCGATGGATATATTCGGAAATTTGATTTACATAATAACAGCTTAAACTCGTACAATTTGCATTTCCTTTCCATTCTTCTGCTTTTCTCTCCGATGCGACATTGCGGATGCCGCATACCGGCGAGTATGCTTCCGTATTGGAAGCGCGCGGAAGATCAATAAGATGCGTTGCTATACTTGTCATAAAAATTATAAATTATTCGACAAAATACTGCGAGTTTATCCTTAGATGTATAAACATAAGAAAAAGTAAAGAAAAAGCTAAGAAAAGTGCAATTCAAGTTAAAAAAAAACGCTTTGTAAAATAATATACATATTCATTGTTATAAATTATTATAAATTAATCAAATATACATGACAAGGTATATTTAAAAATGTTTAGTTGTACACGTTTCTTTAAATTATAACCAATTCTTATATTTCAAATATTCAAATAATGTAAATTCGAATAACGGGATCGATTTCTGGAATTTATTATTCGCACTAATCAAGAGTTATAAATATGTGTATATTTAGGAATTCAATAACTATTTTTGGTTTAATTTCTTCAATTTTTATTTAGAAGATTTGTTGGATGTTTCATTGATTAGACTAAACAATCGAGATTTTATCAAGGTTTCATGAATTCAGTAATGAAATAACCTAACGAAAACAATTGAATTTCTTCAGAGATTGCAAGTATTGCTTTTATCGCGTTTTCTTCACAATGCACAATGCTGACACACCTTTCGAGCAGATTTCAAACAGCTTTTCTTTCTTTGCTTCTGCAGTATTTTCTGCGGGACTTTCTTACAGCCAGTTCACCGTTCAGTTTAGCGGACGAAAGTTTGCGGACTCGTACAGATCTGGTTGCCAAATGTACGAAGTAACATTGGTTTGGCCTGCACGAAGCCTTGAGGTAAGCGTAGGAATAAGAATAAGGAAAAGAAAAGGTTGGGCAAAACGAAGCTTGGGAAGGAAAGCGTTTTTCCAGGTTTCGACAGTGACAGAACTGCTACAACGTACGAACAGACTTGTTGTCTCATGAAATGCGACGAATTCTCGGGAAATGATTACACTCTAGCTAATTGTTTTACAAGTATAGAATATTTACAGAATATTTTCTAAAAAATTTTCTAAAGAATACTTCCAAAATAAATTCTAAACATGTAAAGAAATCAAAATGTATAAAATCTAAATATATAAACTCTAAATATCTAAAGAAATCTAAATACATATAAAAGAAATTTAAATTGTTCATTTCGAGGTGAACAATTTGAAACAAAAATTTCTCTACATCCACTAGTTTCAGAGATATTCTAGAAACTATACTTTTAGCCCTGAAATTTCAGGGGTGTTTTCACCCCTTCAAACTGGATACTGGCCGATAAGAAAAAATACGTTTCGAATATTTTCTTGAGAACTATGTTTCACATACGTTTCATCAAAATGCGCTGATTGAAAAGGTTCCCCTGTAAATAGACAAAAGTATTACGTTCATTTTATTTCAGCTGGGAGTTCTCAGCGCTCAAAGGGTTAAATTCAATTAATAAAAAGAGAGAGAAATTCAACTTCCGGAGCAATTAGGACGAACCGTGCGTGTTATTGTGATTTCGGAGCATTGTGCCTATAGGCTATTGGAGAAATGGGCAGCATTGTTACGAATGTAAAACAAATTGCGGAAGGAAGTCATCGGTTTCGTGACAAACACTGTTTCCGTTGATGCATCGCCGACGGCGTTTGTGCGAAAACAGGTCCGACTAAAAATTTACAGCGCCCTGCCGGCGCACCGGAAGCAACGGCTGTTTATCCATTATCTATTTCGTTTTTCGTCGACATCCGTTTTCGTGGACATAGGTACAAATTGGAAAACGAAGTGTAGTGGAACTTCGACCGTGAGAGCTAGGTCTTGATGGGAAAATGGATATCCATTACACGTTGTTGCCGGTGAAAAGTTTCGAACCATTTAATATGTAACGCGATAAATTAACCTAATTGTGGGATTTACTTCGAGAAATCTTTCGTCTTGCGTGCAATAACATAAGAAAATGAAGCGTGAATATTTTAATGAAGAACTAAAGGAAAACAAAGAAGAATTACATGTTTATCTGAAGAAATAAAGAATCGTTGAAGGAATTAGTATCGTTTTAAACTTTAGAATGTCGTGTGTACTTGTCGAACGCATTTAACTGGTTAAAAATTGTATATCTTTATATTTGATTAATACACATATGCGCGTGTTACTTTATCAGGCACAGAAATTCTCCAATAAAAGTTGCTTACCAGAAATGGCAAGTTTTTCTTCTAACTGACGTATCCAAACTTTTGACCGACAGTGTATATCTTTTTTACACTCGTTAGACACGAATACCGTTACTCTGCGTAATCATAAACCGTAATTTACAGATTTTTACTTTCCTCGCGGTTAATTGTGATTTATACGCAATGAAAATAATATTAATAAATATTGGTTATTGTATTATTTATTGTACAACTGAATGAAAATGGAAAAACTCGTACGAAAAGGTCAAGAACTTTACTACTACACTGTGGATTTAATGGCGATAAAAAAAGTAGTTTCTTTGATAATTTACATACTTTTAATCGATGAATATAACTAATTTATATTGGTAATTTATAATATTATAACTAATACATGAATATATTATACATTGGCTAATAGACACTGGATAATTATTGGATTATCCCATAGATAATGCAGTTTCTCTACAATTCTGTTTATTTTAAACATTAACATAAAGAAAGCTCTTTCAATTTAAAATATGTTCCCCTTACTTAATCTATAATTGATGAAGGAGAATATATGTTATACTAAAAACAGTTTTCTTTATCTTAATTTTTCAAGGTGAATTGAATATTGTTTCTGTATGTAATTATGATGTACGCTTGACAAAATATAATCGTACGTTTGTTACACATTAATAAACAAGTGCTTTATCGAACTGTGATTTATTTATAATAAACAGGAACACCTGTACTCACTTATAGGTACCCTCATTCGGTTAATCATTAAATAAAAATATCGAATTATGTGAACTGACTAATGAGGTAAATCTGAAAGTTTCTTCTTAAATTCACAATTTAAATAATATCTAATAATTTCAGGTAATTTATTTGTTAAGTATCTATCCCTTTTCATGTATCCTCTTACCAAATGGACGACAAATAGAAAATGGTATCATGTTCGAGTAACGGCATTTAAAATTTCCATTCAATATAAACGTACGCGGCAGCGAATGCGAAGAAACAAGTGTGAATTGTGTGATTCTTTTGCCGTTAAAAGGGTTTAGGGTAGATGTAAGAAACCTTACGATGTGGCTAAAGAAAATATCTGGTGTCGAAGGGGCTAAGTTTCTCCGGAGGAAAGGGGTTTCCTTGTACGAAAAAGAATATCCCAGTATTGTAAGAGTAGGAGGGACATCGACTTCCCGATGCATAATTGCATAATGCATAAAAAAACAAACGTGATATTACCAAACGAGCTAGAACAGTTATGTGCAGACTATGTAATAATAAATTCCAGAGCTTGGGATCCTTTTCCGACCATTGCCGGCAAACGATCTTCGCGGACCATGAGTATCTTCTCTGAAAAGTATCGTATCACGCTGAATGGGACGTACAGAGATATTCGATAAAATTTATTTACGTTGCCTCAACTCTTCGAAATTAATACTGGAATTGCCTAGTAATCAAATCTTCTTATATACATTACAAGAATGCATTATTCTGAGATTTTAATCGATTTATATTTTAGAATGTACGGTAATAATGCAATTTTAATGAATGAAACGGGTCATTCGTAACCTGTCTATGCCGAAAAGTCATAATAATAGAAAAAATACGTTTGAGGCGAGTTTTAAACAGTAAACAGTTCTGGAGGTAATTGAATGTATAGATTAGAATGGAACACCTTGTGTATTGTATACTGTTTAGGTATATGATATTGTATAATAGAGATATTATTGTCCACATAATGTTGACGATTAACCTGACCGTTATTTGCGAATATATTCATCATTAATATATTCATCATTCATTAATAATAACAAAATTAAATTCATTCATATTTTTTAATTCGTTATTTTAACATAACGTAAATGACATAGCCTTGCAATTAACCGAATTTGAAAATGCGAAAAAATAACTTGAATTAACGATGAAACAATCGATAATTAAAAATTAAAGATACCTCAGACAAATAAATAATAGGAATAACGAATAACTCGAGTAACAATTAATTGTCCTTAAGATTTTATCGTTAGAACACTTCATTGACTTTTGACTCTTCCTATTTAAAATGAATTTCCTTATCATCGAGTGCGATACCACAAAACAACAAAAGTTCTATTGCCAATGCAGAACTTGCAGTAATAATAAAAATTGCTCCAAAGTTACGCTATCTTACACATTTCATATATTCTTCAGATTAAAGCCACACCTGTAACAATTAAACCTTTGCATTCGAAGCTTTTTCTCACTGACATTACCAGCAACTAGATGTAATTTTAATAGAGAAAGCATATTAACATATAAATAAATGATACAGACACGAAAAGGAAAGTCATAGATGTATTCTACTGTCTTTCATCGATTATAAATATTATAATATAATTAATGACAAAATTTTACAGTTTGTAATGACAAATTTTAAATGGCTCTGCTCCGGAGCCCTCGAGTGCAAAGGGTTAAGTGAAGTACGTTCTATAATGAGTATTCAATTTCCCATTTAAACAGAAATTTCGAAAGTCAGTGCACAGCTATTGCATTACCGTTTCCTACTTTTTCTTTCGTGGAGTTCACTGATTTGGTTAATGAGTAACTCAATTCTATATTCGTCGTTATCATTCGGGTAAAGTTTCATTCAAGGCCAACGTTGCTGACGATGCGATGAACAATTTGCACGTTGCATTTTCTCAAGAATACGCGTGAACCTGTCCGCCTGGATACGCTTCCGACGTAACCGGAGCTTCGTTCGAAACACGAAGGCTTCCCGCGGAACGCGGCCACCTCCGACAACGGGTCGTGGAGAGAGAATCTGCTGCGTGAGGGTCCTACCTGCGGGCATCTCCATATTAGAGACTCATATCTCGCAGACTAAACGAGTGTAGGAAAGGATATACAGAAAACTCCTGTGTAACACGGTTAACGCTTAGCACTCCAGATGGTTTTGTAATTTATCAGCAACTGCAACTAACTTTTATGGTATCTCTAGTGAAATTGAAAAATGCTATAACATTCCTTCGATCTTTTATGTTCCTTCTCAGTAGAAAATTTAGATGTGTAGAAAATCTAATAATTTTAGGGTAGTTTCTTTGATTCATTAAAATATTTTATATTACAACTGGTACAATATTGGAGCCTACAGAGTTCAAAGAGTTAACACGTTGAATACCGCATGATTTCATAGAGCAAAATGCAGAAAATGGAAAAACTGTAATATTAAATCATTTGATTGAATTGCATTATTATTATTATTATTATTATTATTATTATTATTATTATTATTATTATTATTATTATTATTATTATTATTATTATTATTATTATTATTATTATTATTATTATTATTATTATTATTATTATTATTATTATTATTATTATTATTATTATTATTATTATTATTATTATTATTATTATTATTATTATTATTATTATTATTATTATTATTATTATTATTATTATTATTATTATTATTATTATTATTATTATTATTATTATTATTATTATTATTATTATTGCACGTTCATCTAGGTGAATGTCACCGCATTAAGTAGCATTATTTACAATATAGAAATGTTTTCGAATCATCGTTTCATTGAGTGAACTGAATCGCTCTGAAGCTAAACAGTTGTTTGGCTCGGATATTGAATAAACTGGATTTGTAATGTACAATTGAATTATGTCGAATGCAATGGAATATTTTAATTTGATGTTTAAGTAAGTAATAGTTTTCTATTATTCCTCGTTAACCTTTGGAGTAAACATAGGTATAGAATAAACATCCAAATTTTGTCTTTTCTTAATAAATTATTAACGATACAGTAGTGTCTATTATAGTAAAAGAATAAATCGAAGGGCAAGGGGTTAATTAAGTTCACCTTGACCCTTTTGTTGGGAACCGAATATCTGGAGTACTTTGAAACTTTCCTTTACGCGCTGTTATTCTTGTAATTTGACAAAATTTCTTTAAATATCCATTTTTTTTTAAATATTTTCACGTCGACCTTTGCTTAGAAAATAAAGAATTTACATAAACATATTGAAATAATAAAATTTAGATAAATGCAGACATTTTGGTTGCCGACGTAAGAAACACAGTGAACCAAAGTATTTTGAAAGAAGGAACATCGGTTGTCTGATGAAGGAACTGTTTCAATTTTCAGGGTTTCATCTTAAACTGGTAATATGGGCATGATGCCGGTTAATTGGGTGAAAGCGACGCGAACGACCGGATGGCAGAATTAAGCGATTAACTTAGGTAGCTCGCGGGACCTCGTTAAGAGGTTAAGTTTCGAAATTGGGGACAACCGAGTCGAGGTTAGAGTTCGAGGCACAAAAGTGACACGTAAGCACGCATCGAACACCCACGCCTGAAGATGCAACATCAAACATGGACAACACACGTGGTAAGAGAGAGTTGTCCGTGTATCCCACTGATCCCTTAAGTATTATCTTTATTTACTAATTTACCCCTTTGCACTCGAAAGTATTCTGTTAGGAATACTTAACACATTGCGTACCGGCTAATTTTCAGAAAACTGAATTGTGCAGATGGCAATTTTCACTGAGATCAACTTATATCACTATACATAGAAAAACTCAAATATCATATTGTTATGTAATATATTTTAAACAGATAACCAATTCTAATGGAATTTCATATTTCTCTAAATGCTGTGGTAATTAGCAAAGTTGCGTAGCTAAGTGTCTTTATATAAAAACGAGATTTCTCGTTACTGGTACGCAATGTGTTAACATTTTCTGACGAGATAAACACGATATTTTTTTAAATTCACTTAAATAGAAATTACAAGTAAATTGAGGAACAAAGCTATTTTATTATAATATTTCACATATTGATGCATTATCCGGAATTCAGTATGAAATGTCAAATTTTATAGTTTTACTACATCAAATCAAGTGATGAGTGAGGGTCACCTCTTGAGAGCAAAGGGTTACAATTTGATGAATAAAAGCAGCAGGCATAGTCAAGATTTTCATTCGTCATAAATGAATATGTGAAAATTTGCTTGCAAATATTTACGGTGCACGTTAAAGGAACTTTGTTTCCACATTTAATCGTTCGGTAATCTGTGAAAATACCTTTAAGTATTTATAGTTTGCAAATGACTAAGTTATGATTTAAAATGTTTGGCAATAAAATTTATTACATAGCTTCATTATTTAACAAAGAATACCTCATGAAATTTCAACTTAAAACTATTTTCTGAGTTTAGCTATTATTCCACCATTGAATTGTGGACATTTCCTACAGTTAATGTTATAATCGTTCTTTCTCGAAAATAATATTCAATTAAAATTTCAGAAGGTGTCGAAAGACACCTTCGGTAGAAATAGTGTTAATCGTTTGCACGAGTAAACAATTCGCCTCGTAGCTCGCGCTACGTATTTGATTTCCGTCCACAAATTCACTAATTTTAAAGAATGTACGATCATGGGGACCGGTTTGTTAAATCTGGGCAAGAGTTAGACGCAAAGGGCCCTGGACAAATTAAGAGAGACCGTTTCAAGGAGAAAGCGGGAGAAGGAGAAGAGAAAAGAATGGTTTCAGCCGGGCGTCTCAAGGTTTATTCACGCTTGCCCGAGCAAAGTTTTGGTTACATTCTCCTTGAACGGTCACGAACCATGCGAAACCTTCGCTTCGTTCTCCGTATTTTTCAGCAGAAGTAACAGATTACCGAACCAATTGAAGCAATTTACTGTCGTGCCTTCGAATTATCCGCTTTACACGTACAATCAACAATTCCACGTATCGAGAACGGTTATTTGAATAGTATGTTTGTCAACGGTTAGACTCGACGTTTACGAGACGTATCCTTATGCCGCAACTGTTGATTATAGTCGAACGACGCTGTTCACAAAGTAGCTGTTGAAGCAAGTTTTTTTTTTCTTGCCGATCGGTGAAGAAGCTTGTTGTTCTTTAAACAGAAGCAAAAACGATGTTGCGTAAACGTATCACGAATGCTGCATTATAAAAGGTATAATCAACTCTTCGCCGGTAATATACTTTTTCAGTAACACGGTCGGCAATATGGACCTTTTATGGTCAGACCTGATTCAGCATTGTAACTTCTGCAAGAATATTTTTGGAAAAATATAAAATATTTCTTATAGTCCCTACATTAACCTCTTGCCCTACGATTTCTTTCTGAACTGTGATTGATTCAACTAGTTTGTTATTAATAATTTATTGAGAGTAAGAGAAAATTCCAACCTTGTTCTATGTCGACGTGTGCTGTAAGATATAATCAGTGACAACAATGGGATAATACGTAATTTGCGTTCGAACAAATTGTATAATATTTATATTTGTTCTGATATCTTCACCACGAGTTTCACATGTTATTGTAAAGCAAGGGGTTAACGTGCAAATGACACTTTAGCCAAATCCTCATATTTATTTAGAATTATTATAGATTATAGAATTATTATGTTGTTTCATCGATCAACATTTTTTAATGAAGTTTCTATGTATCTATTTTTATGATTCCTTAATTAAAAAAACCTGCAGCGTCCTAAACATATAATATTTTTATTATAAACGGTGTTAAAAGTATTTTTGTACAACTGTTGGTCTACGTTATCAAAAAAATCATATTTAACTACAATTATATGTATCACTTGTTAATGATATAATTCCCCTTTTTTCACACAAAATAAAAATAATAAACAGTTACAAATTTCACTAATGAATTGGAAAACACACTAATTGAATGGAATACATATTATTACGATATTATATCGTAAAATACATGTCTTCATGTACGATGAATACTATCTCCTTAGTATCTGAATACATTGAAATTGATTGCTTATTAGACGCCGCTTGTGCCGCACAACTCGCTATCGATGCATCAATTGCGAAAGGGAATGAACAATCCGATGTTACCATGTAATAAAGTTAATAACTACGTAATAACGTTAAATATTAAAGTGTTGCGGAATAGTCAGAATTGAAACAACAGCGGCTCATAAGGATAGAAATAATTTGGTCGCAATGATGTTCTGCGTATAATATAACTCTATCTTCTCCGTTGGCATCTAGTTGCTTAAATAATTTATTTTACTCCCATTTATTTTAATTTAATTCATTGATAATCTTTATTGTGTTCAGCTTGCTATTAATTAGTCGAACTTACTGTTACATTATTTCTGCTATATCACCTACTACACGAATAAATGTTTTTAACTCGAAAGATTAATACATTCGCTGCCAACCTCACATATTTGTAAGGGCTGAAATCCTATGTTCTTTTCTAAAGAAAATGAAATTAATCCTATAGAAATGGTAATTAAAAGTTATAAGCTACGACATGATATTTGGAAACTCAATTACTCGTTTTAGTTTCATTTTTTCAGTATTTTGTTTAGAAGATTTTTTGGGTCAAATAAAATATTACGACTGAGAAGATCATTACTGAAACGAACCCTGGTAGCGAACGAGTTGATCGTTTCCAGACGGACGTCGACATTCCGGCGAGACTAAATTTTCATGTTTAGAAGACTTAAGTGGCAAACAAATGATTTAGTTACTCAAACGGCAACAGATCAATATGCAGTTTGTCTTTTTATCATTGAAGTAATTGATACATACTTTAACTTCGTCTGCTGAAGGTTTTGTATATTTTAAAGAATTTTCGTCTGCAAAGGGTTAAAATTAGAGATTGGTAAGGCAGAAAATCTCCTAAATATATTCTAAAATAATGGCAACCTGTATACAGATTATAAGAAGATTTTATAGAGACAACTACTGCCCATTTTCAATGGTTAACTCGTTACTTCAAGGAGTGCTCGGAGTATATATAAAATTGCAAGGTGGTTTTTATGACAGTAAATTCAAGGATGGTGTACTTTCACAATTTGTACGACCTTTTAACCTGGAGTGAAACATGTCACGGTCATGTGACATTCTTCCGAAGATTCATTGTATACGATCCCTTTCGTTGGGATGTTATGAATTCTCGTTTAACATTCATCTAAAATTTGAAATTTTGGTAACAACAACGCGTTAACTCGTCAATTCTGAGGATACCTTCATATATTTCACATTATTTACTTGAAACCACCTAATAAATCAACTGGTAAAGTTTTATTTTTTTACAGTGAAAAAAAGTAAACATAGACACAGAATAAGCATCAAATTTTGTTATTTTTCTATTAAATTATTCACCTTTATCCCCCCCCCCTAAAAAATCACCAAAAACTAATCTCGTTTTGGGTAGAAAAAGACTATAGGACCTGATGAAGGTTAACAATAAAGTAGATAGTTTTATCAAGTACAATTGTAAAGAAAACCATAGAACAAGTGGTTAAGGTTATTTAAAATTAGATTTCAAATGTATCTATCAGTTCAACCACGACCTCCGAAGGGTTAATCACCAATCTGCCTGCTTTATAAATAAATATATTACATAAGTAATATTAATATTCGATGGAACGAAGTATTTCCTCGAATAAACTCTATTTATCATCACAACTGAATCATTATTTAATCAATCATATTAAGAGAAACGAATATTTTGAAAGTAAGTAAATTACGTTTTAACCAACTCAAAGAGACAAAAACGATATCAAACGAAACGATAAATCTTCTTAAGTTTGGTGCACACTTTTAAATATTTCTAACAATCATACGCAATTGTTATATAATTCTTGTTACAAATATCAGACATCAAGAAATGGTGTCATTAATTTTTTTGACCTTCTTTTACTTACGAATAACGATATCCAATATTTCTCTCGTGCAAAATTAAAAAAAGATTTCTGGCGGTCAGGAGGTTAAGGAGCCTGCTCGATAAAAACGTCGATCGTTTCACCTTCGTACGCTGAGGTTAAAGTTATCAATGAAACTCGAGTGCACATAATTTCATGGGCAAGGCCGGCACTCGACGATCGAGCGTTTCTGAACGCGCAATACAGAGCAGTTCCAAAGAAGAAAAGGTTCAGCGTAAACAAGCAAGTATGTATGTACCTACAACAAAATGAAACGGGGTCACATTGTCGGCGGAAGGATTACTGCATGGCCTCCGAGTCTGTGACATCATGTAAGTTGACAAAATCTTGTTATGCGCCAGAGTAAACGGCACATGAAGTTTTAAACGTATTTAAACGATATCCACTATTTGATTTTAAATTATCTAGTCCCAGTTGAATCATTTCTCATATTCTTTTTAGTTTCCTTCGGTAAATGAAAAGGAAAATAAATGTTTCGACAAAACAATCGTGTGTAGCGTGGGAACCCTTGTTTTAATAATCGAATAATTGGGTAGCCATTTTTATATTTACACAATTTGCCACGTGCTTGTGAAAATCTGATAAAATTCTGTCGGATTTATATTTTCTGAACAATTTCAGGACAACTTGTGGTTCGAAAATAAAACAAATGTAAGCAAAAATAATGTAATTACAAATTTATCCTTAGAGAGAATCGTGAATTTCACATGACTTTCAAAAGCATGACCTTCAAATACAAAATTGGTATTTTTCTTTGTACCATACATAAAATCTGTACTTTTTAGTTTCGAATAATTATTGACACAGAAAACTGACCTTTGTAAACGCAACGTGTACAACGTTCTTTATAAAGTATGTTTATTGTTCATCTACCACCGCAATTGAAAAATATCGTTTCACTTACAAAGGGAAAATAAATGATTAGACGAAAAAAATCAAACAATTACTAAAAAGAGAAAACAGAAAGTGCATCAATAACCTGTAACATTATTTGCATAATCAATACGATTATCATTCAGACTTAAAACGGTATTTTCCTTTGTCATTTGTCGTAAATTACACGAAGAAATATTTACTTACATAGCTGAGAAACAAACTGTTGGCACAAGTTTACAGAGTCACTTATAAGGACGCAGAGAAAGTCCTGCTTCGGATGTTATATTCCGTTAGAGATACCTTCTATGTTATGAAATACTCGTAGAAGAATGTATTCATCATCATTCCCGCGCACCGGTGTTTTCGAGCTGTAGCCTCGCGTGCAACCGTAAATTGTCGCGTCTCGTCGGTACGACGAAATCCAATCTCCCGCCGGCATACGGTCCATAATGAATTTATCATAAACTGATAACATCGGAAGCATCCTGGGTCGTGTTACCTACACCGTATGTAACACGACATGTTCCAGCGTTGAGATTCGTAAACTGCTTGGTGAAACGCTATCGAAACGGATTTTTATATTCGAATCAAGTTTTATTCAAATTTATTATCCAACGAAACCTTGGAGCCCCGATGCACATTTAACCCTTTGCACTCGACAGGTGACTCTCAGTCACCATTTCATTTGATACAGCAAAATTATGAAGCTGAATACTTAGTATTTTAAATTAAACTTTGTACTGCTATGTGAGATATTTAAATAAAATAGCTTTATTGCTTAATTCATCTGTGAATTATCGTTAAATTAGTTTCAAATGTTCGAAAATGTTCGATATTTCCAGTGAAAAACTTTCGAGTGCAAAGGGTTAACGCATTCTTGACCGACAGTTTTACGCAGAAGCTATTTAATGTCATCGGTTATTCCGTAATTAACATTAGGTTCGCGGGTGTTGGTTGTTCAGTTTATTCTATTGTTCCTAGAAAAGTCGATATTCGTTTATTTAGATTTTGAAAATTATAGATTTCAAAATGGATAGTTAGAATACGTACTCAAACCCGTCGAGACATTTACTAAATAATGTTTATAAAATTTAGTGCGCGTGAAATTGACGCGTTCCGTAAACCTAGCGTTAAATACGAAAGTGAAATGATCTAAATAAAACTTCAATATACTTTATTTATCTTATACATAATGAATTGAAATTAAACTTTGGACGTACCTGTTACATAACTTTGAATATTTTGTTTTTGCGATATCTTATATTAACCTATGTTTTGAAAATTCAAATGACTGATGCAAGTGGAGATACGAGTTAACTCGTGACCGGTCAACAACGTTATAGCCCGAAAACACGAGTTAACTCGTGACCGGTCAGCAATGTGTTAAAAGCGTATTAAGTAAAATTTAATCAGCGTGACCACTACTTCGTCTAAATATGGGTGACCAAATTGAAAAATTAACTTTCTATGATATGAAATATGATGTGAAACAAACCAAACTTTCTTGGACCTACGAGATGTAAAAATATTGCGAGAGGAATCTATACGAAAAATGTTAACTTTTTAATTTCTGTTGGGGGGGGGGGGGGTTGTATTGATTCCACGGGGAATTTAGTAAGTGACAAAAAATAGGTGCAAACAAAGATGAAAATGAAAATGGTAAATTTCTTACGATTGTTAATAATTAATACTCATACTCATTAATACTCTTTAATATTCAATACAGACAAGTGTAAAGAAATAAAGTTCGAATTTTACAATTTACAAACTTGAATGGAAATTCGTGAAAAATAATTAAGTTTGTACATTATGAAACTGTCACTGGTAGACAGGTCACATGAATAATTAACTTTAATAAATTAAAAGACAGCAACATCCTTAAATTTTTTTGAAACTGTCTCCATATATACAGGCAGCAGTGTTTGTGAAAAATGCATAAAAATAATTTATTACCATTCGGTGGAGTTTAGCAGGAGTTTTAGTAGGAGTTTAGAACCGTTAATAACAGCTAATCTACAATTGAAATTGTAAAGGCAATTACGCCGAGTCCCAATTATAACTTATAATTGAATCAAGAGTTACATTTTAATTGTTGGATTTAATATGTAATCAGGTTACATTTTGGCTGACGTTACCATTTAAATCTACGGGACATTGACTCCTCTACATGTTTTGTAAATTCAAGAAGTATATTATTATTATTAATACACATTCTATTTCTAAAATTCGATTTACGCTCTTCCGATTACAACATGGTAATATACTGTTTTTGTACTCGTTTTTTCAATTCCCATTATACGTGCTCAATCGAATTGAGGTTGGGATGTTGAGGAGGAGTCGATAAAATGCGGCATGTTATATAAAATTCATTTACCAGCCATTTTTACCGTATCTTTACGATCTTGATCCTACTAAAAGTAATACGTGCTTCCGGTACGTAATTTATTTGTACCTTTTTGCAAATTTCAAAATTTCAGGATAAACATTGGCATCCATAATTTTATCGATTCTTACTACCTTTTTTCATTCCGTGTACTGCTATTCAGCCCCATACGAGGACACTTTCTCCTCCGTGTTTAACAGTGAGCGGGAAATATTAAATTTCAACTTGTTCGAAAACGTGACATTAGTTTTATAGAACTGTTCAAATATTCCTGTTCGAACTGTTGTAACCTTTTTTTCTTGCCCATTGTATTAACGCAAGGTTTCTAAGAGCCCCGATTTTATATTTCATTCCATGAAAACTCTGCCAATAATTTCATTTTATATTTGTTTATTATTGCACCCCTAAATTTTTACTGAAATCTTGGATGAAATTGTAATTAAATCTTTTCCTTGTCATTTTAATCTTCTAATTGTACACATGTAACAAATTTCATGCCCTATCTAAATGATTTTACTGCATTTATGTTCCATGTTTTCCAATAAATTCGTCAAAATATTGCAGGAACTACTGATTTACGAATATTCTACAAGAAAATTCACTTACTGAGACTGTATGAAGCATAAACGTCGAACGAAATATTACACTATTACGAATTTTGATGGTGATTAATTCACATATTTTGAAATTTAAATTTCGCCTTGATCTGTTTGATGTGTACAAGTACTGCTAGGAAATCACTTGATAGCTATGAGGAATTCGGCTAATTGATCAGTTTTCATTCTTCCACCCAGTGTTCTGCTGATTTCATTTCCTAATTCCTAACATTTTCTACTAATTTATTATTTGCCAATACGATTGCACGTAACCAACCAGAACTATGAAACTGTAAATTAGAAAGACACAATTTTGCCGCTATGTCGTTTCGACTGAATAGTAACATCGTTACATTGAAACTAAGTTCACTATAATTCATTAAACTAAAATTATTCATTTATAAACTACAACTACTCAAATAAGATTTTTCTCGCTGTACAAATGCTGTTGACGCTGTTGTTTAGAAATAAAAGAAATATAAAAAACCGCATTATTTACGGGACGATCGGATATAATAAAGATGGTAATAACCACAGCAGCTGATGCGACCTTAAACACGGTTTAGAAAGGAAAACAAAAAACGAACGCAGTGACATTTGAAATCTGTAGAATTATGTTTCACTAAATCTTGCGCCACAGCTTTTCCAACGTCGTCTGCGAGCGTACACGTTCGTTTCGCAACGCGCAATTCATTTTACGAATTGAACGGCAATAAAAGGCTGTGGTTTCCTTTCCACGGAATAATGTGGCCTTACTGTTTAGCGAATCGCAGTATTCTCGCGTACTGCATTTGCTTTCATGTTAACCCTTAACAGTCCTATGCCGGGTCAGTCTCGACACTCTATTTTATTGCAACCTTTGCCTGTTTTAACAATTTTTTCTATATTTATTTGTAGTATCACAATTGTACCATTTAATGGTGACATTTCAAAGACTCCCAAATATTCTTAAATAAATAAGTAGAGCGTCATATTAAGCTGTAATTGAATGAACTAACGTCGACGTGAACCTCAAAGTGAGAAATCAAGAGCACTTCGGATCGCAAAGGGTTAATATCGGCTGATCAATTCGCCCACGAACACCCGTACGAATACCGTAGAAGATGGATAAAAGTGAAGCAGTTGTGGGACGGCCACTACATCCTCGTCTTTTTCCGGGAGCTTTCTATTCTATTCTTATTTAAGTTTCTCACGGTCTGCCGCGAATCTGATTACTTCTCGCATGCAACTGATAAGATTAACCCGAATACGAGTCAGTTCCACATCCTCGTTCTTTCTAAAAATTGTTTTTGGATCTTTACACCGTAACTTCTCTTAACCTCCGTTGCAGTATTCTTATATTCAAGAATTTATTCTCTATAATATAAATATTAATTACAATATAATGTAAATTCTGTATACATTTATACGTACATACGATTTCTCGTCGAGTCATTTTCAGAAAATGTCTGTATCTCGTTAAAAAATGTTGAGTATTCCCAGTCAAAAACTTGTGGAGTGCAAAGGTTGATCCCTTGCAATACGATTTATTTCTTAACTATAATCAATACACCTACTTTGTCAATAATTTATAGAGAAAAAGGAGTAAAAAGCATATTCTACGCTTATATTTTCTTTGAAGCATAATAATTATAATATCTTTATAAATGTTTATTGTGCAACTTCTACTGTCCCTAGAAAAATCGGTGTTCGCTGATTCAGCTGTTAAGATATAAGCTCGTGTAATTACTTCGAACAAAGTCGACTTAATCATTTGCCGAATAACCTTTATAAAATTCAGTACACATCGACGCGTCCCGTAAACCTAGCGTTAATAACAAATACTCATATTTCATTTAAATTCAAGATAATCGAGTAATACTTATACTTATTAAATTCTGTTTAAAATCTTTACCGCGAGTCTGACACGTTATTACAACACAAGCGGTTGAAAACCCAAAAAGACGTGACGAACAAACGTCGAATGCGGCACGTGAATCGGCCGAAAAACGTGTGTTCGAGGACGTCCGCAGAATCTCAGAAATACCTGAAAAGCCAGACTGCGTTTATTCACGTGCGCGCAAACGGTGCATCGAACTCGGCACTCACCTATATTAAGCGGCCCTTGACATCGTCGCGGTATAAGCGTGCGCGTGCAAGCATTCGGCTGCATTTAGACAGTTTCTAAGACAAAGCTCGGCCCAGCGCGCATTTGCCAGCGCTGCGGCGCTGGTCGTCCAGTCGTACCGCGAGACAGTCGAGTGTTTAGGGTACCGGGGCTTAAATATAACTACAAGGGTGGCAGTGTCGGACGCAGCCACTATCAAACTCGAAATAGTGGCCGGCGCTCCATAATACGGGGACAAAAATATATGGCCAGCTTAATCATCCTTAACGCTTGCTCCCTTGACGGATGCGCTTGAGAATTGTTCTGATTCCCCGGTGATCCCTTGACTCATCCCGTGGGTTTCACTCGAAGCGGTGAAACCGTCGTTACGCAGTGGATCGATGGAGAAAAGGAGGAATCACCTACTTTTCACAAGTCACTTTGTTTTATTCCGCGGCGGCAGCTTTCTCGCTCCGCCGATAGATGGCTACGGAGACCAAGAATCTTTCTCGCAGTTGATCCATCCTTCGCAATTTGTATACATGCCATCCGTAAAGATGGTAACTGCCATTGCGGGCAGTTTGTGTGCACAGCAACGATTCGAGGGTTGCATCTTGAGCTGCACGTCACCGAAAAGTAAAAGGGCGGAAGAACGAGACGCTGGGGTGAGCAATTAGGTCGAGGAAACAACTGCTTTCTATTTTTCGACCGTGTCCAAATCCGTCGAAAGCGTCTATGCTCGCAGACGCGTGGGCGTTTGTTTCTAAAACCGTGAGTTTACTTTACGGAATGGGCGCAGGCATCTTAAAGTCTGACCCAACTCAGACCTTACTCTTCGGTACGAGCAATTACCGATGAGAGTGTGCACAGTAGATACTTACGCACACATAACAAACGCGTGGAAATAAGTTTGAACCAAGTTCAAGCATAGCGGATGAGGGAAACTGTAAATAGGGGTTGTCTAATTTTTCTTTGCCTAATGAAAGTATTCATTGAAAGATTGTATAGAAACATTTGCGGTTTCGAGTGTTGTTGATTTCTCAGTTTTGAGGCTTGTATCAACATTATTGAAATCTAGCAGTTGTAATTTAATGTAGTTATTTAATTGATTCAAGAATCGTACAAATTGTGGGGACTTATATATGATATAATTATGTTATTACGAATAGCTATAGTAAAAATTGGCAATGGTTGCAAAGGGTGAAGTTTCTGGTCGTAATTTCACAGTTTGACTTTAAATCTAATAATGATTAATTTATTGAAAATTTCGAAAACAGAAACATATAAAATAGTAATGATTTTCAGTGCTTAAGTAACGAAATTTTGTTCAAAAACGTATTTCCAAACATTTTAAGGTCATCGATATTCTTTAAAATTCCCTTACGCGTTTTTATCGTTACAGCGTTATGATTGAGGTCAAAACCATTTCGGTGGAATATGAGAACGTGGCCTTTGTATGACCTTTAATACGAAAGGTTTATAAGTCATAGTAATACATGTGAATAGATGAAATAATTATACTACAGAGATCAGTGAAGCATAATTTATTTGACAAAATTCTCCAGAAAGTTCCCAGAATTATCAAATTGAATTGAACTGCTAAAAAATGTTGTGATTTGGCAACTTTGTTAAACAACAATTATACCGGGATGAAAATTCGTGGATTTATTTATCTATAATGATTTTACAAAACACTTGTTACGACACACTTTTCAAACCTGGTTAAATTTCGACAATAGAATTCGAAATATTTTATCAATGACAGCCATTTAACACTAGAACTACCGAGCATTTAATCCCTATAAAAATGATAATAACAGATTGTCTTCAGTTTCTTCAGGCATTCATTATAGTATTCAAGTGAAACTACTTATTTTCCAAATTATTTCGAATACCAATGCTTTTGGATATCAATAATCAATGAAAACACCGAAACTAGTCATTTTGTACGGTGTTTCTAGCGTTAAGGAGGAAAGAGCAGGTACGTACTTACATAGCAACGTAGACGGTCTGGTCTGGCTATTCTTATGTTATTTCTATTGTGTATCTATTGTTACAGCTCGCACACCTAAACGCGAATTGATTCTGGAATACGTTTATCTAGATTTGCCATTTAGCAACCGGTCCGATGTAGAAACGTCTGTGTTCTAGCATGCAAAACAACGATGAGAGTTGATTTAATAAAGGCTTTATATCCCTTGTAAAATAAATGAAGGTAGGATATATAGCCATTGGGCCGTAAACTCAAGAGCTTGCACGAAAGCGAAATGCATGGCGTGTTATCACCGCCAACCATCGTTCTATCGAAAAGTTTTAAAAACCCAAATGAAACTGTGAGAAGGAAACGACGGCAACAAATGGCAAATATGATTCGAGTTAACGGCCACTTTTATGAACGTGGCGTTACCGTTTAATTAACAGTATGCTTTTATGAAACACTAATATTTTTCAAACGTCTCTTTATACAACTAGTATCAGTAAAAAAGAACAAATAGAACTAAGCAGTCGATCAATCTCAGATTTTAACGCCATTGCTGGTACTTTGGTTAAAATTCTATCAAAACTTTTGATTTCTCAGTATGTGTGTATTAGTTGACTCCATTCAATAATGTCTGCTAATGCACATGTTCACACACGTGCCCTCTATCGTACTAGAAGCTAGAGCAAACAACCTCTAATATCTCGTTCTGGTTGGGTTGCTCATACCCACTGCCGAAAAAATTGTTCTGTATCAACCTGTCCCTGTGTCAATATTACATCGATCCCCTCCTATTTACTTTTTCTAATACGCGCACCGGAAGGATAAGTTACACACACGTGATCGTTATATCGTTCAGTGAAAAATAGAAATTTAATGATGCACATAGAATGAAAAAGTTGATTAAAAAGGAATAAAACACAATGTTTTATCAATCGTGTTTCCAGTATTTTGCTAAGAAATCTGAAAGTCAAGATATGTATTCTTTCACTAACAAAAAATTATATAAATAATACTTCCAAAATATTTTGTAATGTATAATAATATTGTTTATCCGTCTACCATTGTCTTCTCATAAGTGCTTTGCATTCACGCTTTTCTTGCATTTACAATCTCAATTTTCTTGTTAGCATAATGGAAGATATTCTATAAATAATATAGTTTTTGTTTCTAATAATATGTGACGATATCGTTAGAGTATTTTTATACAGAGAATATTTCGTTCATGAATTTTGTTCATAGTTTTGTTATTTATTGATTAGATTATTTGTCACACATCACATTAACGTTTATTCTACAAAAAATTTATATAATGGAATGAGAAAAAAATATTTAATATTAAACATTTGCTTTTCAACGTTTAACACTGTCGATCATGTAATTTATAATATTTAACTTTTAATATGTCATAAGTCATAATCACTCCCTTCGTTTTTATTAGCTTATCATACATTTTACTAAGGAACTTATCTTCCCACATAGAAATATTATATCTTCATATATACAAATTGAATTATTACATATAAAATATAGCATTTAATATTTAATCACTGTACCAGATAAATTTGAGCAATATTTTATTCTAGCAGTGCTGAACACGGCTTATATATCAACATCATGCGTCTACACTCTTGCCCCGATTACTGCAATTAACCACTGCATCCGTAACGGAAGCCTAAAAACGATAATAATCTCCAACACTGTCATGGAAATGAAAATTAATGATACATGTGGGCTTGAAATCTTTCTTTTTCAAGAAACCAGTATATCATTAAGTGTCTTCAATGCGTGCTAATGATTTTATTTCACTGTTATAAGTATACTTCATAATTCGTGGGACATTTGAACTGTGACGATTCTATCAGACTGAACTGATGAAAAATACTCCTGTAAACATCAATTCGATGGGGTTTAACGGTTAATTTCAATCTGATTCTATTGTAAGGGAAATACACGTTAATCCTCTATAGATCAAATTTTTGTTTCGTGATTGTAGCGAAATGTATGCAGTATGAAATTAATAAATATCAATATACGAATACAAATTAACAATGTATTCAATGATCTTAATAATTTTATTACAACGAATAGATTTTGTAACTTTGAAGAAATTTTGTTACAATGACGTTGAACCTATATGCCTGTGTGTATAAAAGCTTAAGTTGATTAATTATTTCATTGCATTCGTCATTTTGCGGTAAGAAACTAAATAAATCAATTTAACCCAGTATATTGATGTTAATTTTTCATAATTTTATGCTTCATTCTCAAATTTCCTCAATTTAAGCAAAGATCGAGAAAATTGACAATTTGTTTAAATTTACAAATATTGTGCATATCTTTGGCTGTTAAATTAAATAAACTTTTCAATATACACGACTACAGACAGTTGAATTTAGACTTGTATGAAATTTCATTTAAATAATATTTTCGAGTAAAATCGATATCTATGAATTTTATGATCACAATTTCATTGAAATAATACTTGTTGGATAGAATCAATATCTATGCATGAGTTTCATCGTGAAATCTAACGTGATCCGCGGCCACACTCTTCGGTACACCATTTCACACACGCTACGCAACACTATAAAAATTGATGGAATCTATACGTGACATTTGTAAGAATACAAGTACGAATCTTGTTTATAATCGAATAAATATTGTTTCTTTTTTGGACTTAACCGTGTTGGCTTCTGAACGACTCAATTGTGAAACAGTAATTTCAATCCATTCGAAACGTCTACTATCAAACACCGATACAAGCATTCGCAAATCCAAACAGGAACATCAAATTAAAATATTCCATTTCATTCGACATAATTCAACTGAACATTATAAATCCAGTTTATTCAATATCCGAGCCAAATAGCTAGCCGCCTATCTCATCTTTCAACCATCCCACGAAACGTTTCAAATAAATTACGGCTTAACTCGTTCCCAACGTATATATACGCATCTATCACTCACAACAGTAGCAGAAGCGTTCGTTACCTTCAACTGCTGCCAAGAAACGGATGAAGTGAAAGGGTAATACGTACCTGAAACAAAAAGAAAACGCTCGATGAATTACAGGACGGCGGCCTGGAGAAAACGATCATTCATTCCCCTCCGGGAAATGGTACAATGTTACACGGTTTACGAAAGAAATCGCGTTCCCCGAAAAGTCGGAGGCATTTGGATTGATTCCAAGGATCGCGGAACTCGCTCCTTCGTCAACTCGTTCCCTTTTGTAACCGACCCGCTTTTTCCCCGATCGTCTACCCTCAAAATTGCCCGTAGAGTTTTAATAATTGGAGTAACGCCAGAGTTACACTCGCGCTGCAATGTCTCGCCAGGCTTCCCATTATTCACTGGTGTATCGTATCTCGAGGATAATCGACCGTTGCTCTCCGTCTCGTATAATTCGGAGAAGTTATCAAATTAATCTTTAACGCTGAAACCACCGAGCAGTTGAATTAAGTTTTCGAAATTTATACATGGAAACTCGACGAATGCATCTGCTGAGACTTTATTGATTTACAATTCAGTTTTTATAGCGCTGAATCAATTTCTTCAATAATTTCTCAGAGAAACGTTTATTATCTTTTTGATAATTGCAGAAAGAAGACATCAGGAATGAGTTATTTTGACTTGTCTGGTAGTTTTAGTGTTAAAGTTAGAATTATCATCGATGACCGTAGCTTCCAAATTACTTGAAAACAATTACAGTAAGAAAATTAATATCGAATAAAAATATTTAGTAACATAAGTAGCTAGATGATAGTGTAATATGAGCACTGCAATACCAAATCATTAACAAGTTAAGCGCCACGAGAATCTCGAACGTTTCACATAACACTGATTTTTTCGTAGCAAAGGTAAATGGGAACAATTCTTAATGATTTGCCATTAGAATCCTTACGTTATACTATCGTTAACTTATTTATGTTATTAAATATTTTTATTCGACAGCAGTCATCTTGCACATTGTAATATTTTTTCAAGGAACTAAGAAACGTCGGTTATTAATGACCGACACGGCATTTAATGCATTAACCCTTTGCACTCGATCTATTTTCAATGTTGTCGGGTGTAAGCTTATATTTATTTTTACGGAAACGAATGAAAGTAATTTACAACGGTAGAATTCAATGTTTTATATTTAGTTTATTTATTATTATTATAACATGACCTAATTTTCATAATCTTTTGTGTACTTTTTAAAGTACCGCAAACAAAGTATAACGAATTTCTATCGTCGGCTACAGCATCACATACGAGTGCAAAGGGTTAATAATTATTTCTAATATCATTCGCCTCTGTCACGAAGGAATAAATATTACCATAACAAAAACCTCGAAATTCCACTGGCAGTCAACGCGTTAATTAGATTGGATAACCTAATGCATTCGGATTTCGAAAGTGCGACCAAGCAATTTTCTTCGATGGATACGCATGACCATGGACACGCAGCAGTAACCGCGCACACTTTGCCAGTGGTATCGGGCTCCCTCGACCATCGTTTCGAACCAGACTGGTTCGCCCACTTCCTCGAACCTTGAAAAGGGTTCCGTGTGCAAGAATTCTCGCGACTCGAGGCAGCACGCTCTCGAACAGATCTGTTCTTGAAATCGATAAGCTACCGGTATCCACCCTTTCGCGCACTGAAAAACTTGCGTCAGAAATTGACCGATATTTGAGATCCGACTGTATAAACTGTGGGTCAAAGTTTCGGACCACTTGATATGTAACGTGACAAAATAAAGATTACAAATTAAATATTAAACATAACAAAAAGTGTGTATCTTTACATTTGACTAATACACATATGTTCATACTCCTTCATCGTACGAAAATATTCTTCGATAAAAGCTGTTCATGAAAAATGGAAGTTTATCTTTTAATCGACGTATCCGTCCCAAACTTTTAACTGACATTGTGGATGTTCGTATACCAGTTTTCCTCTATTCATCTAAAACATGTGTTTCCATCGATTGGTTGCTGGTTTTTCATAATTCAATTTAGCATGCAGATGTTTGGATATTTTTGGGGAATGAAAATCAATTATTCTATTATAATTATATTCATGTTCGTTAACCTTCTATAGGCGTCATTCCATAGCCCTCATTCGCCATTGTATGTATGCGATGGTTCTAATAATTGTATTAAAATATACCTTGTACTTTAAAAATTGCAATGACGTTGAACTTTCACGGATGATCGTATACAAGTTTAAGGTAATTAATTACATAATTTTATTCGTCACTTTTCTACGTAAAATGAAATAAATCAACAAAACAGAGGGTTAAGAATTATTGAAAGTATGAAATTTTTAAATTTTGTAAACTGCATTTGAGAAATGTAGAAATCTTCAAACTCAACTTTTAACTTATTACTATGGTACGTGAACTAATAACAGAAAGATATTGAAAAAAAATAGTATATAAAACATGTTTATGATAGGTTGAAGAAGGATTCCGGACTCAGCACCGAGAAGGAATAAAATCTTTACTTCGATCGTCAGGATCGAAGCATTCGCCATTCCAGGATTAATTTGTAAATATGTAAAAACTTTCTTTGGACGATTTTCTCCGTGAGCATTTCGTTCTCGTGTACCGTTCAGTAATTGAAATTCAAATAACTATTTATTGCTTGAAATTTTGAATTTTCACTTAGCTTTCTACTAAATTCCAATGACTTTCTTTCGTAAGCAAGAACCAAATAAGGAAGCCCCTTTCTCTTTGCATTGTGTTACTAGCATAAATAATCTTTGCTATTCTTTCGTTTTCTAATACACATGACCATTAATAAACTTCTTCTGCTGTATTTCTTCATTAAGAAAGATGCAGATGTGCCAAACTCTAAACTTTCTTAATTATTTGTTATCCACCATTTCTCCAATTAGCGCTACACATTCCCATTTTAACCGCCGATACTTAAAGTGTCACGTCATTAATTATAATACTGGATTTCTACTAGATTATACGAATGTACGTTATATGAATAATGAAGATCACGACTAAAATCTGAATGCTTGGATAAAAGTTGGTTTTATTGTAATTTAATTTCATGTATTATTGTTAGGCTGCAGCTTGAATGCGTATCGCTACATTCGCTGCATTCATTTATTAAATAGGCTTACGCTTACTTTCTTATTATCAATCCTTAACTTCCATAGTAAACATTTACCACACAATGGTTTATAAAACTGAACATGCGTGGAATTAATGAGTTTCGTAAACCTAGCGTTGATAGTGTAAATAACCAGATAATAATGAAATGCGAGAATTATCGTAGCATGAAATTAATAATAGTTCTTATTTATCTTCTCCACGAAAGAACAAGTGACACATGAGCTGCTTTTTTCATGTGGTATAAGTCCATTTCAAAGTCTTAAAATTTATAAGAAATCAGCTAACTTTCTATTTATTATATTATCATTGTATTTCCGACATATTAAAATTGAAGGGAAACAAATCGAAACAAACGGCTCGCATAAAACGCACAAGATTCTCGTGGCAGTCGACGTGTTAATATTCCACGTGTAATTATACCGCTTTCTTAAGAAATCAGCTAACTTTCTATTCATTGTATTATTATATTAACATTATATTTCCGACATATTAAAATTCAAAGGAAACAAGTCGAAACAAACAGCTCGCATAAAATGTTCAAGATTCTCGTGGCAGTCGACGTGTTAATATTCGGTAGACCTACAACCATTACCTATTTATATCAGCCTTTATATCAAAAGAAGTAACTCGAAGTAGGCTGTGGTCGGCTTGCGGTGTCGCAGCTTGTCCGACTCGTCTCTGGCCAACCACCCGCATGAGGTTCGTTCCGTTCCATGCGTCTTAACCAATATCTTTCAACTGTTGTCGGCGTGTGGCTATGCACTTACTTTCCGTCTTTACCGCACATATATCGCGATCTCCCAGCAAAGGCCCTGCACTTACTGTTACTGTAGTAACTAGGCAACACACTGAATATTATTAACAAATATGGCTAAGCTATTTTCAGTTTAACTAAATTCGGTCAACAGAGATATTTTATTGTTCATGATTCATTGTAAAAGGAAGAAAATTCTACACTTATTTTATGTCCACTTTTACTCAGGATCATTACAGTTAATAATAGGAAAATAATATTCAATTCAATTAATTCTTAAGTGAAAAAAACTTAGTAATAGTAAAGTTAGTATATAGTGAACTTAGTCAACTTGGTATAAGTAAAACTATTGGTATATATAAATTTATCGAAGAATCTTTTACAACTGTATAATTAGTCAAAATAATTTCTTATATAAATTCTACAGATGTACTTTATATAATAAATGTATTTATAAAAAGATTTACGTTTTTGAATTAATACGAACTGCATTGTTATGAAATTCTATTGAATAAGTAAGTACTTATGTTTCCTTTCACTCTTAGCGTAAAAGAGCTCGAATTCATAAACGACTCGCCATTCGCCATTCATTCGGTGCGACGCGAGCCTTCCGCGTTCCCCAATGAACATCGACACGTTGTCTCGTTGCCACAGAAAAACAGCTGAAGTAGGACCACCGTGAAAAGGATAGCAATACGCGTACGACAAAGAAAGAATGTTCGTAAGGACTGAAAGGCAGGGAGGCGAAAGAGATTGGTCAAAACACGCGCGGTGGGATCGAGTTCCTGCAGAGACAGATCGCCGTCGATTAATCGACGAGGCATGAGTATATACGCGGCAACACCGCAAATCGTCGAGTCTACCTTCAAGGGCTCTTCTTTCATAAATCAGAGTATAATTAAGAACATCCTGAAACGATACACCATTTTCTTTACCAATCAGCACAGCTATTTTTATGTAATAATTTTAATGAAACGTCGCCTACTTCTAATAATTCCTTTCCCGTTCAAAGTTTACAAGTCATAATAAGCTTATTTATTGTAATCCTCCTTTACTCTGTAACAAACGTAACTGCCTCTAGCGATATCAGAAAAATATCCAAGGATCCGCTAAATTAAGACGTTAATTGTCAAAATTTTTACTAACAGTATTATTTCCCTGCAAATTTGTTTCAGCTTTGAAGATTATATACCGACCATTATGTTAATGTATCAAACTGGGACAAAATTAGAATAGTACCTTGACTACCATAATTGGACTCCAAACGTTATTTGAAATTAAATTTTACATTCTATATACCTAGCCATCAGTTGTGTTACTATATTTGTTGTCGTCAAAATAAAATTCTGGGAGAAATTATAATTTTGAAGTAGAATTAATAATCTTTGATTTCGTCCATAAATTAATTCCGACAGAAGTCGAATTTTCAATTTCAAATTTCACATGGCATTGTAAAAATAATTTTGTTCCTGGGAATAATGTAAACGTTAAATAACAGACATTTTAAACATAACGCTGAATGTTCAATATTTAAAGGGTATGCAACCTTGGAAGCCTAAAGAAATAATATAGAATAAAATATAAAAATAAACAATGCCTTAGCTATACAATTGAATTATCTTCATTGCCTGGAATTACAAGATGGCAGAATTTTTTAGCCTTCATACAAAGTGGAACCACATCAGCTAGCATCTACTAGAAAATTGTAATGCACAATTTTCTGATATCTTAATTCGTCAAATTTACATAAAAATTTAAACGTAACTTCCGAGACAAAGTTCATACATAATCATCTAGCGTTACACAGCCCCTTATCCTCTATACCAGTGTTTCTCAATCTCTCTACTCTTGTAGCATATTTTCTAAAGAAAAATTTCGCAGCACACCTACATAATCATAGAAGAAGAAATTTTTAAATTAAATAAACAGAAAGAAAAATAATAACAATCATCAATGCTATTATACGAATATTCAGATATCGATGTTAAAATAAAAGCGACGCTTGTTTTTGAGATTTCGTGACACACCCTTTGAGAAACACTGCTCTACGCGAATCAGCGTGAAATATAAAGTACAGAAAATGTCTAAGATGGTATAATTTCAACAACTCTCGGTCACAGTAGTTTACAGGTGTATGGACCGTTAACACTGGTGATACTCCTGAGATTTCCTTTTCCTCGGTCAGGTCAGCGAACCCAGGTTCATCGGTCATCCCCGAGGCTCTCCAATCGCGCACTTGTCTCACGTCGCGATTTCCTTATTCGGCGTATCTTTGTGCCTTTTTCTGTCGGTTGCTACCGCGGGAAGGCAAGGTGGTTTGTCAGCGGCGACTACCTCCGTCGAGAAACTGGCCGAGGCAGGAGAAGAAGGAATCGACTCACGTGACGGAGAAGTAGGAAACTCGCGAGGAAGAACGGTGATAAAAGAAAAGTAGCTAAGTATACCAGGCAGAGAATACACGAGAGATCAAGTTTGAAGCATTTTAGAAACATAATTAGTAAACAGAAATAAACCTTTTGGAACGCAGTGGCTTCCTTCAATTTTTACTCTTGTTAACTCTTTACTAACTAATGTATCCAAACGTTGTCACTAATGACTTTACTGTTAATGTGGCTAGTTTCAAATAAACTCAAATATAAAATATAAAATTTAAAATATAGAAACTACAATAATTTGAGGTTAAATTTTCTTGGTTGCTGTAAGCCATTCATTTTAATATTATTACTACACTTCTTAGTTTTCCTTACACTATTGATTAATTTTAGCATCGTTTATAATTCTGTAAACTTTTCTGCTCGGGATACTTTTAAAACAATTCGAAATTTTAACGTCCTTGCCCTTTAACACTAGATTTACGAACATTTGTTGTGACATTTATTCTATCGTTCTTAGAAAACTACGTAGAATTGTAGTGTAACTGAAACTGTTAACAAATAATGTTTGGAAAGTTCAATTTGAAATTGTCGGGTTCCATAAATCTAATGACAGTTTGTAGGACAAGAGTGCTTTGTTTTGGGCATCATTAACGTAATCTATTCTCTAAGTTATAAATAGCAAATAAAAATATCACACTCGAGTAAACCTAATGATTCATAAATACAGAAAGAATAGAGAAACTGGAAACATTAAACACGAAGACGCCGTTCTTATCCTTGCTGGTTAGATAATGCAGTTCAAATATTTGAATGTTCTTTAAACATTTTGCCGACCTAACTTGCGTTTCACTCAGTACGTGTTGAACGATCATGATTCATGTTTCAACGCCAACTAAATTGTTAAATCAACATTCTCTCTTCTTCTTTATCTACAGCTGAACTTCGTGTACACTTGATAGTTCCCACTATCTATGAATCCAATTACAACAGCATCTGTCGGACAAAGAATCGCAACGTTGCGTGGTCTGATAGTCGAAAATCATGGGGTGAACGTAATTACCGAGAGTGATCCTCGAATTCGATTCAACCCTTCCTCAGAAGGGTTTTCAGTCGTAACTCGCTTGCGATGATTTTGCATCAGATGGACAGCAGAATCCTTTGTGTTACTTAACCCCTGCCCTACGATTTCTTCCATAACTGCGCTTCGTACAACCATATCATCGTGAATAACTTATTAGAATGAAAAGAAAATTTGATGCTTTTTCTGTGTCTACGTATATTCCAAAAGTTAACGACTGATGATAGAAAACTGATATTTAACTTCTAGTAGAAAAAAGTAACTAACACTTAGACTTGATAAATTCAGTTAAAAATTGTCATCACGAGTCTGACACGATGTTATTGGGCAAGGGGTTAATCGTGAACTGTAATCGTAAATAAATGATGAATCAAATGTTCTAATTTATATTGTGTCCTTCCATCAGCAATTAATTAATACTACCATTTACCATAATAGAAACAATTACTGTTTTCTTTTAATTTAACTTTACAAATAAAAGTGATTATTCAAATTATTTTTCTAGATTAATTTCAATAAATTTAATGACATTAACCCCTTGATCTACAATATCCTGTTAAACTCATGACCAAAAGTTTTAAACAGAATTTGAAATGTACAAGTGTTATTTACTTTTTTCAAATACAAACTAAATATTACTCGTCTATTACCAATCGTTCACCCTTAGAGTAAACGTAGACACAGAGTAAGCATTAAAACGTTTCTTTCCATAATAAATTACTAACAATAAAGTAATTTTATTCGTCACAGTTAACCAGTTAACTGCGTTTGACGAATATACACATCATCTTAAAGCTTGATACCAATTATTTCAACGATCAATTCCTTATTTCTTCAGACAAACACGTAATTCTTCTTCGTTTTCTTTCAGTATTCATTCAAATACATCCTAGGTGCATTCGCCCTGCGTTTGACGAGTACACCCTTCATTTTTCTATTTTATCGCGTGCAAAGCGAGAGATTTTTCATACGAAATTACACAGCTAACAGGTTAACGCATTGCTGACCGGTCACGAGTTAACTCATAGCTCCACTTGCATCAGCCATTTGAATTTTCAAAACATAGGACAATATAAGATATCGCAAAAACAAAATATTCAAAGTTATGTAACAGGTACGTCCAAAGTTTAATTTCAATTCATTATGTATAAGATAAATAAAGTATATTGAAGTTTTATTTAGATCGTTTCGCTTTCGTATTTAACGCTAGGTTTACGGAATGCATCAATTTCACGCGCATGGAATTTTATAAACATTGTTTAGTAAATGTTTCGACGGGTTTGAATATGTATTCTAATTATACATTTTGAAATCTATAATTTTCAAAATCTAAATAAACAAACATCAACTTTTCTAGGAACAATAGAATAAACTTCACAATAAATACCCGCAAACCTAGTTTTAATTACGGAATAACCGGTGACATTAACCGTTTGCGGACGAATGTCTACATTTCGGCGAGGTGAAAGTTTCGTATTTGGAAGACTAAGTCGCGGACGAATGATTTAATTACTCGAACAGCAAGAGATCAGTACGTAGTTTCCTCTTTTTATATTTATTAAGCAATTCAGCTTCATCTGCTGAAGATTTCGTATACTTTATGGAATCTCCGTCCACAAAGGGTTAAGTAGCTTCTGCGTAAAATTGCCGGTCAACAATGTGTTAAGAAATAAATGACAGGATAAGCGATTAATATGTATCTACTACATGTTTCACCTGTCTATTACAAACAGAAATTCGGATTCGCTATCATTATATACGAATTCATGTCCTCTTGAACCCCTCATGAAAAGGGCAAGCAGAATACTCGCCATGATTTTGCATGGGACGGATCGCAGGCAGCTGACCATACATTGCTCCGCGAATCAGAGGGTTGATCCCTTGTTGATCTGCCGTTCTTGCACGCCCTTGGCCAGGGGATAGGATTAAAAGGCCGTGGACAGATAAAACCGGATGGCAGATGCGATGTTTACGACCGTCCAGCCGCATTGTTGTCCTTCTACGAAACAGATTTACCGGGCTTTTTACGCCGCCTGCTCCCGATCGAAGCTTGACGAAACGCTTGGATAACGCGGGCTTTTTGCGCGTACATACGGCATAGGTCGGTAGACACACGCACAATGCACGCCGGGACGAGGACGCGCTCTTCAATCACCGTCTTCGTCATTTCGAGGACGGATTTTGTTTCAGGGACAGAAATTAATGGTGTAGAAAGTTAAAATACTTTCTGTAGGTATTGTAACGCGTTATGAGAATTGTTATTATAGATACATAATAGCAATATTATGGTTAATAAACAATTTATTAATATACACAGTGGGTCACAAGAGAACAATTTTGTTCCTGCTTATGTAAAATTAAAGTTTTGTTACATCGATATGTTGTTTTGCAGTGAAGTTTAGATAAGTTTGAAAGCTTCATAATTCCAACGTACATTCCTGTTGATAAGAACTTTGAAACCTGCATTGCAAAGAAATATTAATCGTTCGAAGTCGGCAGTACAGGAAGTACAAATACTCCTGCGATTCATAAAGTATTAAATATGTATTGAGATTAAATTAAGGAATTGTTAATTATTTATTTATATACCTTTTTCATTTACTAAAAAATCATTTTCTATGTTTATGTTTGCTTCTGAGTATAATAATTGATTACAGATGAATAATATTTACTTTGACTTCGAATTCAGTAATATTTATGTTTGTTAAATCTTATTGAAAATCTTCGCCACGAATCTAACGCGTTGTTACATGGCAAGCGAGTAATAAGATACACATCAGTAATATATTTTTTACTGAGAGCAATATAAAATTTTTGAATAGAAATGAAAGTTACGATAAATTTCCTTCACTCGCGACAGAATGGAGACAAAACACAAATACAGAATTACGTTGAGTCTAAAGCGAAGGAATATTTTATACGATCGATTGTCCGGTTGTATAACTCCGTAGAAATGACTAATCGAAAGGAAATAGTCTCGATCACGGGTGATCGTGGAATAATCAGGGTGTCGTTAATCGCCACAGATGAATTCGAAAAGTCGTAAAAATCACTGAAGGAACGCCGATTGCGTAAAGCACATAAACGATAGCGAACGTTGCAGTTTCTCCGGAAACGACTACATAGTAACTGTTATTCGGATTACGTGCATACGCGTGTGCTAGTGTTAGCATCGCAATAGCCGGGAATCCATACAGAGGTGGCATTTACGACAGCCGTCAACGGTTTAGACTTTCCTCTCTTCAAAGCTCGATACACGAATTATTGGGTCACCCCGTAAATAACACGGTTTCTTATGTCTCTTTGATTTTTACAAATAAAGATGAACGAAACTTGTTTTAAGGTAACTGTAATGTATAAATAGAAAATTTATAGATACCGAAGGAGAATATGTTTTAGATTAAAAACAATGTTGTTTATCTTTATTTGTGGAAATAAAAGAAATATAAAAAAACTGTACTGTTTGTGGGATGGCGCGATGCAAAATGATTTTAGTGTCCAGTAAGTATCTTTAACCACTTGCTCTATGATGTGTTTCTTAACTATGATCGATACAACTATCTTATCGTTACTCATATATTAGAAAAAGAAATTTTAAAAGAAATTTATTTTAGATAATTCAAAGCGGAGGTATTAGCAATGAAATCTTTAGTATCTACCAACAATTCCGTTGGAAATCGTAAAAATACGAAACATTTCAACGAACGAATTTGTCTATCCGGAGATAAATAATTTGACTTTCTAAATCATTGATTTACATCTATTCAAGCAAGAATGTAATACTTTCGATTCTCATTTAGACTCTTTTATTTTTGAAAAAGGAATCATGTCTTTTTTTACTACTTTTCATCGACTTAATCATTGAAGAAAGAACATGGATGTTCAAATTTAATGAGACAATAACGATCATCAATAACTTATTCTGAAACAATTTTTTCAATAGTCTGACACTAAACCTGATCATTTATGTACCAATACATTAACATTTTAGAATATTTACTATGCATAATTCATAACGAGGAGAAGAAATCGCTATAAACAGGAATATACATGTAAACCTCATATAATTTAAAAATCATAGGATTGGAAAATATTTATTTCAGCACAGCTGACACACCAAGTGCGAGGTAGTAATTCCAGCGTAACACTAACAAGCCTGTAGCAATGGTATTCCCCACGTTTAGCTATTTTGGCACCACACTTTCAACAACCAAGTGAAAACAAATAAACAGAATAGACTAATTCTGTTGCTCGCACGAAATTAGCCCACCCATAAGCAGAAGAATAGAGCACTTGACATTAGCATGCCAGTCAGAAAGAGGGACACGCTGTATCCTTTAGCTGTATGTGTCACTTCCGCCTTGTGACAAGAAAGACACATCTAATTACATGTAATTCACATACAATTAGCACTGAACGTCTACTATTACCTGTCTTCAGCTTTAAGCTACAATATTCAGCAGTAACTGTTACCAAAGTCAGTAGCAAATACGAAACATAATATAATGTAACTCAATAGTGACGATAGACAGTTCGAACATTTTTTTTTTTTAGATTGAACTTCAATTTTAAATGTCTTAACACTAAAACTATTGAGCAGTCAAATGAACTTTTTGAAATTTCTTTATGAAAACTCTGAGAGTGTATCCATTGAGATTCCAATTGATTTACAATTCAGTTTGCGTGCTGCTAAATGAATTTTTATAGTAATATCTCTGAGAAGCACCGTATCTTTTCAATAATTGTGAAAATTAAGAAACAGAAATTGAAGGTTCTAATGCTAATAAGTAATCACTTTAGATCTATTATCTTCTAATATCTATTTTTTTACTTTCAATTCCATTTTAATTTCCGTAAAAACATGTTAGATACACCATTAAAAAAAGAGAAGAAGTCAACGTGATCTTCAGAACCTTTCACCTAATAAATACATAAAAACATAGTTATCCTAACGTACGTCTCTCTAAACAATAATGTAATATAAAAATTGTTCAACGTGTATTCGTTACACGCTTCTTCGTACACCCAAACGATTTAAAAGTTTCAAATCGCCGAGTTACTTGAATCACCTTGCAATGACAACCCCCTACTGCGATGAACTTTAGCATTAAACCGATCTCTTTTACTACCCGAACATTTTACGACGTTTCGTTTGCAGCAGTAATTTCAATAAATTTCCTTTTAATTTAATTAGCACGGCAATAATCAAGTAAAACTCATAAAAGGTCAGTTTCTCGTGCGAAACGAATATGTTACGCTCGTCGCGTCGGTGGAATACTTTAACCCTTTGAGTGCCTGCAGAAATTTTCATGCATATTCGAGACATGCCAGACAATCTTCAACAAAGATGCATGATTATACAAATTTATATTTCGGTGAATTTTGATCTAAAGTTTATAAAATTTGTACACGATACTAAAAGCATTTTCAGGAATTTTATGTTTAGAGTTACTTTTGTCTAAACAAAGAAAGATTCATTCAAATATATATATTAATTTTCATAAACGGTCGGTCAAAAGTTTGGGACCAATAGATCGGTTGAAAGAAGAACTTCCATTTTTTGTAAACAATTTCTACTGGAGAACTTTTGTGTATGATAAAGGAACATGGATACATGTGTATTAGTCAAATATAAAAATATCTATTTCTTGTTATTTCATTTTATATATTTATGAGGTATATAATTTATTATTTTATTTAATATATTTATAAGATACATCATTTCTGTTATTTTATTTTATATATCTATAAGATACCTAGCTTCTGTTATTTTATATAGTTACAAAATACATCATTTTTTATTTGTAACGTTACACATCAAGTGATTCCAAACTTTTGACCGGCAGTATATGTTTAAAAATCGGTGGTCCCGTAGAAAATTTTAGCAAAACATTAGCGGTCGAGAATGTGTTAAACTGTGGGGTAAACCACGCACACGTTCGCGGGGATCGACGTTCTCTCGCGGTGGCATTCCCGCGGGCGAGCAGTATGCAGTTTCGAACAGAAATCATCGTTCTCATTCAGCATTCACCGGGGAACCGACTTGTACATACATACTGAACGCACATGCCGGCAAACGAGCTTGCACATCGCGCCATGAAAATTAATCGTGTGAACATTTCATGAGATCATCGCGGCCGGACTTTGCTTTCTAAATACTTACCTAGAAGCGCTCGTAGCTGATTTAACCCCTTAACCCCTTGCCCTATGATGTATTTCTCAACTACAATCGATGCAACTTTGTCATTAATGACTTATTAAAAACCGAGAAAAATTCTAGAAATATTCTATGCTGATATTTGCTCTAAAGTATAACAATTATTATGATTGATAACAGAAGAATAATATTTCATTCGAATTCAAAAGAATAGAAAGTATGTGTAAGTATTTGTTTGTTGCTTCCTTTTTTTATAAATAATGCTGTTTACAATTTAGAAATCGATTTTTCGTTTCGAAACTGTTCCTTTTTTCCCGTACTACATTTGCGTGTGCTAACACAATAGCCGACACGAACGAGAATGAAAACTGATCAAAGTAAACAAAAAGAGACGAATCGCAGGTTCAATGCATCAGGCAAATGCATATATTTACACGCAACGTTTGTTACTCGAAAAATTCGATTCTAAGTACAGTGCCACTTATGCAAAGAAAAGAACAGCCTGTTTTTCTGTAGCAACCACTCGCTCGAAGTTAAGTCGGCGTGTAAAGTGTCCGCGGCGGCCACTAATATCATCCGGACAGCGTGCACGTTCGAAAGTAATAAAAGTAAAAAGCAGCGAGGGTGCAACGTAAACCACGATCTGCGGTTAAAGCTGGATTCTCGTCGTCCGTTAACGCAGCCGGTCGCTGAAAGTCTGCGCTCAAGCATTCCTCAAAGGAGCCGCTACACGGATAGTGTGAATATCAACGTAGAACATTGCTTAGTAGCAACAGAGATAGGCTGAGATAGGTAATAAAAGAAGTGAAGAATTTTCTGCAGTTGTTTCGTAAGCAAAAGTAAAATAGCTATAAACAATAATATTATATTATATATTATGATGCAGATTACTGTTTAATTTAATAATATAATTATAGACAACATTAACCCTTTGCGGACGAGTGTCGACAGTTTGGCGAGACGAAATTTTCATATTTGGAAGACTAAATCGCAAACAAATGATTTAATTACTCGAACAGCAAGAGATCACCACTTAGTTTCCTTTTCTTCTATTATTTAAGCAATTGATATATAATTTAGCTTCATCTATTGAAGGTTTTGTACGTTTCAAAGAATCTCCGACCGCAAAAGGTTAATTTCCCGAGACACGATAAAATACTTCTATCCATTAAATGAGTACCATTTCATTTATAAAGTTGCACAATCTACAACCTTTTTGCAAGTCTTGTATAAATAATAAGATATAGATTAGTGCTAGATCTGCGAGAAGGTAGTTAAAGGATTTTCATTGGAAACAAATAAATGAAAAAGACAATGTCCCATTCCAAAAATTGAAAACTGTAACTTGCAAGATATATAAATCGGCAGAAGATATTACCTACTTTACCTAACATTTGAATCGATATTTAACGGTATCCCTTTGACCGAATATGGTACTTTACGTATCGAATTGGTAGAAGTTTCAAATCACAGCACGGTGAAACATGGTGGTGGGAGGGTAATGGAGTGGGCGTGTTTCTCTCACCGCCGCGTTGCACCGTCCTGGGGCGATAGGTCGTATCGACATTATTATGGATCGCTTTCAGTGTATAAACATAATAAAGAATAGAATGCTACCTTATACACATACTTCTACAGCTAGTAATTTTATTTCACAGGAAAACAATGATTGTAAACAGCTGGCGCATCGTGCGAAGCTTTAAACCAAAAGATTGGAAGGTCTATGTTCATTATAATCAGAACTGTTTATAATTAAACTGCGGATTTTTATACATTCATAGGAAATCCGGAAACGCAAAATTGCACAGAATGCATGCAAAACGAAAAAATGTATGAAATATTTCAAGTGTAGTGCTTTCTACAATGTTTGTTGAGACTAATCATTTTCCACGGTAGTTCTATTTCTCTAATTATGTTGTTAAAAACTTGAATTTGCATAAAGGTCCGCGATCTAGTTATAATAATACTGGCTTTGTTAATGTGACTCTGATTTGAGTAATTAATGGTACAAAATTATTAAAATATATTGAAATGCTGAGTATAATGATATAGGTATTTATCTAATTAGATTTAGAACGTTTTTTTATTCCACTTTGATCAATATTAATTCTCTAAACATTTACTTCTTCCTCGAGTATTTCAGTTGACAAATTAAACATGTCGAACTGCTTTTCGTAAATGAATATCTGAATAAGTAATTAAGTAGCTGCAATATAAAAATCAGTAGATTTATATCTTTCATAAAAAATAAGTAATTTCTTCTTGTTTATTTCAGTCTCAAATTTCTGGTCGTCTTTGCTTATTGCTTCCTAATCCATTTAATAAAACCTATTTGAATTTCAGTATTCAATTTTCCTTGTCGTCTTAAAACAATATTTCATTACTTTTCACGTTAAAGATTCATAAAGCAATCGCAGCTGTCAAACATTTCTTTTATCTTCATTACATTGTTTATTATATTATTAGGAATTATTATAATAAAAAGTTTCGTTTCTATATAGATAAATATCGGAGAAGTATTGCTGTCTTAAAAACCATTTATTAATAGACTCGTATCAATGTTTGTACCAAATTTCGATGTGGTACATATAAAAATTCATAATTACCACATTTCACTAAACAGAACAAGTTTTTCGAATTATCCTTTGAATAAATAAGTACCGTACAAAAGCGTTGAGAAGTGAAAGCGAAAGTATTGAAAAAAAGGAAAAGAGAAATAAGGAAAACGAAAGATCAGAGGACCTCATGCACCACTGTGTACCGAAGCAAGCACTCTCCCCTACTTAAAATAAACGAAATAGGGTGAACTAACTGTCTGGTGTAAATTACGCGTCCACAGCTTTTCTACACGACGCTATATTCTCATTTCGAACACTCGGTAAAAATGACACTGCTTCCGTAAAGTAAACAGGGGACTAAAAAAATACAATAATCCCGACGGTCATTTGCTCTTCGGAAAACTGATGTTTATACAACGCGATTTTAAAATGTATCGATGTCGAACGTTTTGAAACTCAACCCATCGAGTGTCAGGGGAAATTTTTAACACTAAACTACCGAGCAGTTAAATTGACTTTTTGAAAATCCTTTATAGAAACTCCAAGAGTGCATCTATTGAAGCTTTAATTGATTTACAATTCATTTTGCGTACTGCTAAATCAATTTCTTTAATAATATCTCAAAGAAACATCTGTTATCTTTTTAATAATTATAAAAAGAAGAAATCAGAAATGGGTCACTTTGACCTGTTCGGATTTAGTGCTAAACGAAGATGCGTGATTATACAAAAATTAATATTTCGGTCAACTTTCATCTGAAGTTCATAAAATTTGTACACAATACTAAAAACACGTTAGACTTCCTTTATTACTAATCAAATCAAAAAGAAACTTTCTAGTAAAATTGATTTCTTTAACCCCTTGATTTACGATTTCTTTCGCAACTGTAAGAAAAGTACTTTAGTGTTAGTAATTTATTACGAAACAAAAGAATTTGGTACTTATTTATAATCGTCACATTCACTTCAGACGTTAACGATTGATAATAGGAAAGAAACATTTCACTTGCATTTAAGAAAAGTAAATAACATTTAGATTTGTCAAATTTACTTTAATATTAAGAAAGTAACTTATCGTTAGAATCAAGAATGGCAATCATCAAGCAAAAAATGAATCAGGTTAAATCTGTGCGACGATTTCTTGTTTATTGTGTAATTAATAGCGTCTTCACCACTGATTATGAGCATCAGCTATAATATTTTTTCGAATCAATTTCCCATGATTCGGCGTTACATGGGCTGTGAATAATCATTAATTATATAATAGCCACATATTGAATTACCGATAACATTATCTATTACAGCACCTCCAGCGTGAACCTACTTTTTTCAGTCACTCTGTATAAGTATCTCTTACCCTCTTTCCTTTATTTCTTGTTCCTCCTCTGTAATCCTCACACCTATTCTCCTCCTTTTTCTTTTATCTCCCTTCGAACTCTCTTCGACCAATCTAAACCTCTGCTTTCACACGCTCCCTCTTCAGTTTTTTTCCTGTGTTATTTCACTACTCGTTCACCGACCGTGTGCATCGACAGCCTCAAATGTTCTTTTTTCTTTTACAAAGCTTTTACTTCCTATCTTTTCCCTCTAATCGATATTTATTTTCTTCTATGAAAATAATTACTCCTTTGCAATTTTTGCTTCAATTATGTAAATCTATATAAACATGTAGATTAGTTATTATATTCTAAGCTTATACGAGTGTATCTGTTATTTTTATTCAAATATTGAGCCATCCTATAAATAATATTGTATAATTCTGTATTTTTTAAAATGAATGAACTATAGATAATTTATGGATAATACGGGAGAATTATTTTATATTAACACTAGGACTGTCAGACAGGTCAAAATGACCCATTCTTGGTTTCTTCCTTTTGCAATTATAGAGAAGATAACAGATGCTTCTTTGAGAAATTATTAAAGAAATTGTCACAACTAAATAAAGTAGATCAATTGAAGTATCAATAGATCAACTTTTGGAGTTTCTATAAAGAAATTTCAGAAAGTCAATTTGACTGCTCGGTAGTTTTAGTGGCAAAATAGTTTCGTTTATTTTAATTTTATCGAATAAAAGAAATATAGGAAAGTCGTATTATTCATGCGATAACTCAATGCATAACGATTTCCCGAAGGTTTTGTATTATCTGTCGCCACCGCATTACCATTTATCGCAGTCTAGTGCCATTTTAAAGACGGTCCGCAGACAAAACACACGTTACCGATATTCAATCCGTGGTCTCGGATTGCGCTTGCAGTCTTGTGGACGCATCTGATAGTATCTCGCGGGAAGCTTACGGCTAATCGGATTGAAAATTAAGACAACCGAAAGTGGGTGGCCCTGCAACGAAATTTTTCGTTCTCTTATTCGCTGTCAGAGAGATTGAGGATTACACAAATCCTCTGTAAAAAGATTCTTATTCAATTCTACATTATAAAATGTTTGTAAAATAAACTAAGTCCTGAAACGTTTAAAATCACTTAAACATTTTATAAACCCTAATAAAAAAGAATATTAAAAATACATGTAATAAAAGATACTGTCCATATATACCACGAGGATTACACAAATCCTCTGTAAAAAAATTCTTATTCAATTCCACATTATAAAATGTTTGTAAAATAAATTGAATCCTGAAACATTTAAAATTACTTAAACATTGTATAAATCCTAATAGAAAAAATATTGAAAATACAAGTAATAAAAGATAAGTGTCCATGTATATCACAAGCTCGACAGTTAAGGGGTTAAAGCATATGCTCTGACAAGATATTAGTAATGTAGTCTAAGTGGACCTTTTGCACTTGTTTGCCTCTGCCATTTAAGCGTAGTCCTGTCAGCCTATCAACCGAGGTCATCGTCAAAAGTGTCTCCTAATTACAGGTCAATTCATCATCGCCAATTAATAAGTTTAAAAAAAGCTTTCGTGTAGACCATGCCTTCTCTTTGCTGGAGAGAAACCTACCACGAGTAAACTCCTTTCCAAGAAATCATATCTCGCCTGGTAGCAATGGCAACGGCAACATAACAGCACCACCAAGAGCTGCAGCAGCAGCAGCAGTTCTTATTCCCTCGGCAACTCAGTTGGAAACGAGACCTCTCATCGCAATTAAATTCGCAGGTTTTGTTACGGTCCTTGACTTGTACTCGCGAAGGTTCTTGAACCTAAAGCATCCCGATCCACGTCGCAGACCCTCGTCTTGATGTGTTCTAACGTTGACGTATGTACGTCCGATTTGCAAGGTATCGGCTCGAAACCAGTTCCCCGACTATTCCGCTAAAAAAGTTCCTACTAGGACTCCGTGCGCTTAGCGAAATGACCAAAGGACTTACAAGGGAAGTTATCGAACCCGGAAATTCTGATAATTATGAAAGTTCGTGTGTAAATGAAGCAATTCAAGCCTAATACATTGCAATTCCTTCTTCGTGTCGAATTTCCCTTTAACCGGGTGAAACCACCCCTTGAAGGAATGCAAAATTTCTTTTTTTGTGGAGTATTTTGTGAACGATAAGAGATAGATAAGAAAAGTTTCAATAAAGAACACGTTATTCTTTCGTATCTATAAAATTGAAAATATTTCAAAAAGGGTTGGTCGTGGTATTTAGAAAATTTTATTTTGCAATTTTCTTTTGGCGAGGAATATGGATACTTTAGGAATTTCATCAGAAAAATGGTACAACTATCTTTTAATCGGAGCTTTGCATGTGTTTTTGCCATATTTTCGTTGGATTTAATTCGGAAATACAGTTTTATATAACACCTAGCTTTAACATCATTTAAACCGAACAATTGCCGTGGAGTTCTGTTTCGTGCACATATAGCTATCGTCTGATCTCCAATCAACAACAAACAGTTACTTCGAGAATATACTATTTTATGTATTTTACATATTTGTCAGATTATGAGTAGTGCAATTTTGCGTTTAAAGGGAAATTTAAAAAATTTCACATTTTTTTTTTAAATTTAAAAAATGTTCACTTTTGTTTTGTGGAGTAAACCGATTTGTCCAATGAGCAGCTGACATGTTCGGTGTTTGTATCATTGTTATCGTCGCACCCTCTACATTGCGACCCAAGTTTCGTGAATTCTGTCTCATCGAATTGCGATTAGCGTCGTCGACGACTGATCAAGCACACGAGTCGATACCAACGACTCCCGGAGTCGATGGATATTCGCTCCCACGATCTCTTTGCTCTCGAGTTCCACGACCCGGTGGTATCGGATGACTGAAACCAGTACTTGCCGGTGTTGGTTTCATGACTCGCGAATCCTTCTTATCGCGCTGCGAGACTTGACCGAGTGATTAGTATTATTAGGCGTACCGAACAGTAATTCGCGGAAAGTGGGAATAATAGAATCTCGCGTGTATCCGAATATCTCATTACATATTGAAAGTTCATACCGTCGAAAATTGTTTAATAAACTGATTAGATACTTCTGGTAATCTACATTTTTTTCGGTGAAGAATACAAATTAATTGAGTTACATATTCTATGTGAAGTGTTTATGGAGTAAATAATATTTTCCTTAATTCTTATAAATGTGTTTGTATTAAATGCCAATAGTTTCATAGGTTTTCTTTCAAAGCGTTATTTTCATAATACAAAAAATCTTCCATTAGCATACACTATGTTTTTATTAAATCTTTGAAATAATGAATAAAATGACACAACATGGAAATTTTGTGTTAACATTATTAAAAGTTACTACCGTCACTAGTGGCACAAAATCAATCAGTTGTCTCGTGTAACTTGCTATAAAAATACAATGACAGCAGTGACTTGTTATTCTTTACTGACAGCTTTCAGCAGTTAATTCGGTTAATCTAGGTTCAGCTAAAGTTTCATGGTAAACGCTTTGGTCAGACATTAGAGACCATTCATATACCACCGTCACTATGTGTCTTAAGACAAATATACAAAATGATCCATTAGAAACATTAACATAATACCATCCATTTGAAATCTCATCAATTTTTTCGTAGTTAAAAAAAAATATAAGGATCACGATGCGCACGCACAGTAGAAAACAGAAATAAACGAAACGATTGAAATCAACTAAAAATTTACAATTAACGAAATAAACTTCACCAACTTCTAATTCTTTATTCAAATAAAAATTATCTTCATTTCTATTCATATAGTCTAATAAAGAACATTCTATTTTCAACCACAACTACCAGATGGATAAAAATACCTGTTTGCAATTCTTTCTTTCACAATCATTAAAAAGATATTCTTCTGGAAAAAAAACGAATAAATTGGATAATTTAGCAACACGCGAATGCAAAGGAGTCAGTCTTTAATAAATGTACTTTCATCATTTACACAAGAAAATAAACAGAAACCACTTATTTCCATTACACGAATATTCCCAATAATTATTCTCTGGTAACTATCCTACCTCGATTTTTTAGGAAGCACGCGAATACATTCTTGCACGTCGGCAACCCTTTCGAAGTGTGTATCGACAAGGTAACGTTGTAATGACCTAAACAAGTGGTAATCGCTTCGTGCTAAGTCCGGCGGGTATGCCGCGTACGAAAGAATTTACCGGCCCGAGATGAAGATAATTTCAACATGGGGCCCGGCAATCCTATGCGGCGGCATAACTTTACGACGTTTCCGAGCACCGAGCGCCGTCTTTCTCTGTAATTCAACGGCTGCGCTGATCAACCAACGTTAACACTGATCAATAGTTGTGTTACTTTAAATCACTGAATACCGACACAGGTAGAAAAAGATAGAAGAGAGTTGACACTTCGCTTTTATTGGTCAGTTTTCATATTTTTTTATCTCATTTCCATTACTAACTTGCTGTTCCCCGATACGATTACACGCGAGCAATCAATTTCTATAAACGAAACGCATAACGAGCAACGTCTTTTTCCCCCTTATCGTCCCGAGTGCCAACTCTGGCGCAACGTGTGGTATTCCAGTTTGAAACGAGGATGGTCAGTGCCGTGAGAACCGTAACATTAAGAGAATGCGGACAGCCGCTGATATTAATCTCTATTATCTAAACAAAATTCGGGTACATATATTATAAGGAACACAACTTGAATAAATGAAAATGAAGACGAACATTTCTAGTGCAATGCGAAACTTTAATACTTCGTAACTTTTGAGCCGATACTTACTGTTGAAAAGTTTGAAGTCTTGGGTCTACAGAACAATGATCTTAACAATATGTCACCATCAAAGTCACACTTATTCTTGTAAATAAATACGGAAACTCCCCATTCCCGGTCATACTTTTGCGAATATCTGGAAAACTAAGGCCGAACGGCGGTAACGTGTATAAGAAAACATTGTTCAGAATGATGACCTTGACAGCATGTTTCAATGCTGTCTGTTGTCTATAATTTCGAAACTCAGGGAAATTGTTCACACGCGGAAGTCTAATTTTACTTCAGCAGAAATTTAGTAGGATTTACGTTTTTAGATGAGATTGTTAAGAGCTCTGGTTCCGATTTGTCGAAGCGTAGGAGTAGTGGTATCCTTGACGTTTCCCGTCTTTCAACGAGAGAAATGCTCTGCGTCTTTGCTTGTCCTTTATTTGCTTGGCTGTGTCTGACTTTCGCCAGAAGGCTGCCGTGACGTACGTTTCCGAAGGCCTTCGGGAAGTATCCTTAACACGTCGAGTGGCTAACCCATAAAAACCACATAAGATCGTGGTAATTTTTTTAATGATACATAAACAGAAAAGTTTTAATTCCTTACACCAATTACTCTTTTAACCTTCTCGCATCTCGCAGACGTCAACGCAATAAAAATGGAGATTCAAGTCTGAACGCAGAGTATCATCATTTACGTGTAATTTACACGGTTATTAATACGTTAACGAACGTGTCAACGCGTTACCCAGTCGGTTCGAGAATCAATTGGTTCAAAGTGAGACATAACTTTGAATTTACGAACGTCCAATAAAGTAAATAGTGAAAACTGCCAGCTTCTTTTCTCAGATAAGATAAAATACCGTAACCAATCAATCGTCACGTCGCACAGTGGTCAATTAACCAGTTAACTGCGTTCGACGAGAATTACGATATACGCGTCATCCTAACATCAAAATGATACTAATCCTTTCAATGATAAATTATTCCTTTTTTTCAGATAAACATGCAATTCTTCTTCGTTCCGCTTTAGCTTTCCGTTCGAATATATTATACATGCATTTGCCCCACGCTTGGCGTGTATACGCTTGGTTATTTGATTCCACCGCGAGCACTATCAGAGATTTCTGAAAATCAATTCCACTCAATGAATTTTCCTTTCAGATCAATTTTCAAAAAAATGTAATCTAAAAGTATCGTGTTGCACGCTCAATTTCTTGTATTCTGTAGTATCCTGCAAAAAGATAATTAGAATACTTTACGTAAATTTCAATGGCTTTATAACTCTTGGCCGAGAGTTTCAATTAAGCTTTGAATAAAACAAAAAAAAAAAAGAAGAAAGATTAAACTCGAATCTCGTTGGAAACGCGTTCTGTCGTAAGAACAAGAAAAACAGTTTCAATCGTGCTCGCTCATCCGATCTATGGAAGAACTCGAGCGAACCTCGATCCAAGACGAATCCCTCGACTCAGACTGGAATACGTAAGGGGAAGGATGCACGGAGATGCTGGACGCAAGAAACTATGAAAGCCTGCGAACTGCCATACGTGCCTTGTAACCGAGATAGCCGCAGCGTTTATCCCTTTCAGTGTCCGCGAATACTGGCTCCGTTGCTCTTTAATACCGCGCCGAAGAAGAAATCGACTAACATCCACGGCACATGAAATCGTTGGATTTCAGTGGGATTTTCCTCTTAACGCGTAACACAGTGGGGCTGATTATAATAATGAAATTAAAATACTGATAACGATAATATCAATAACAATAATAACAATAATAACAATAATAATAATAATAAAATTAATAAGAATTAAGGGGTAATATACAAAACGATAATATAACATTAAGAATAAAACTGTTCAACCCCCGTATACAATTGTTATTCGTTTGCCCTATAATTTATTTCTTAGCTATGATTGATGAAACTACTTTATTGTTGATAATTGATTATAAAACATAATTTTTACGTTTATTCATTTACCTTAAAGGTCAATAAGTAATAATAGAAAAGTAATACTTAATTTATATTTGAAAAATATAAATAACCCTTTATTGTATGTGAAGACGTTAATGATTCTATTCGCAATCTTATTAAAATAAATAAATAGTACCAGGAAATTCATCTTCAAAGTGAAATTCCGTACGAGAAATTTCCCGGTTTCGTCACTTTCCTTGTGGGAAGAGAATAGTACAAAAAATAACAGATCGGAAAAGAACAATTCTAACGAATAAAATGTCTATAAAACCGAATGGGTAACAGAAGTAAAAAATAACGATACAATTGTACGACGAAAGTAAATTAGTACGAGGTTGAAGAAACAGTGATTGAGAAGACAAAGTAAATTCAAAATAGAACAAAAATTAGACGTCTAAAAGTTAGAAATACATAATAACCGATGAATAGAAAGAGAGATACAAGAGAAAATACGGAGATCCTTAAAACAAGAAACAGGAACATTCGAGAAGTGGATAACGAGATATAAGTAAAGAAAATTAATTGGCAAAAAATCAATCTAACCATTAAAGCGTTGCTAATAAAGCTGATGTACTTATAAAGCTACGCATACCTATAAAGAACGCGTGCGCCTGTCGTTTTAAAGTTAACAGCTAATAGTAAAGTACAGAAACAAATGTAAAAAGCATACATTCTAAAAGACGTACGACTATTTATGTAGTACGGTGCCACGATAATAGCCGTAACTGAACAAACGGAGCGTGTCGAGCCGAATAGATTCAGAAAATAATTAAGTCGGAACCCAAATAGCAAATGAGACCTAAAAACAGAATGGACGAAATAAGAAAATGTAAAAGTAGAACAATTCCATACATTAAAGGAGACCATTCAAATCAAATCAGGATGTTTACATATACCACGAATCATTCATAGAAATAAAGAAAAATAATAGAAACATTGTAACGTTACAAGACAATATTCTGAAAAATTAATGCGTTGACGTGTCAATTACCATGGGAAACAATTCATTAGTAATAGAAAACAATTATATTAACCCTCTGCACTCCAGAAGTTTTTCATTTGAAATATTCAACATTTTTTAATGAATTACCAACGACATTCTTTCGAACTGAGTTAACGAGAGATCGTACATAAATTAAAGAAAGAGGCTGTTTTATTTTAATATTTCACATGTCGATGCATTGTACAAACTTTAATATTAAATGTCAAACTCTATAATTTTGCTATGTCAAATCAATTGGCAACTGAGAGGCGCCTACGAAGTGTAAAGGGTTAATAAACGGACATCAATTGAATTTGTCATTGAATGCGAAGTATTCTTGTGTTGGTAGTACGTCAAATTTTCTGAAACACGAATTAAACAGTCTTTTTTAGTATAGATAGGCCAAGAAGTTTTATTTTTCCGTGATTTGTCATTGAACATGTTTGTTCTTTAATATTCAACAGCAATTTGCTGCAAATTTATTTTCTTCTTAGGATAGTTATTGCTTTTCAACGAATTCGATACGAATAATTGAAATTGAACATCAAAATAAACAAAGACTTGCAAATAAAAGATACCCAAAAAGCATCATACATAGAATTTATACCAGAAAACGTTAACATCACACAACACCTAACAAAATGAAGAATAAGAATTCAAATACATCCGATACAATTTTCACACAAATTTGTTAAAAATGATTTCGATCTAACAAATAAATTGTTTTTCTCATTTCACACAATTTTCTTGGTTTAACACGAATTAGAAAAGAATTCATTTTCTTGTAACACGATGTACACAATTATTTCAATTCTAACATGAACTTTCATGTAGTTTATTCCATTATTTTTCTGATTTCTCAAACAATCAAATGTCAATTTTAAACCAATTTTTCACAGGAACTTCTGTTTCTCTACAGGTACAATATATTTATTTACACAAATTCTGGAACGCATCTATCGTGTGAAAATAGAATTGAATCGAGTGTACCGTTCTTTTTCTATTACAAACCAAGGAAGACACTCTACGATCATTCTTTCTAATTTTCCCCGTGCGGCAGATGTTGCAGCCGGTGTTGTTACGAGAAATGCAAAGACCCTGGTAGGATGCACTCCGATCCCGGAAAAGGAAGCGTTTCTATAGCTTCCTACGGGCAGAAATATGAGCCCGATCTGCGGTATCGATAAAAACGAGGCTCGGTTACCACCGCAATGCTGGGAAGCTAATTAGTGGATGCCAAAATTGTTGGCCGATGAACGGTTAGCCAGCCACCCACCAGCAACCGCGTGCGCGTCCTTCAAGAAACTTAATTACACGCATACCAACGAGACAGTAAAATATTACGATTCACCATTCAGACGAGCCACCGGCGTGTTTCCTTTAGGAGACGAGCGTGTTTTTCATTCTTTCCTTTTTAATTTATTAGCGAGATCCTTCTTCCTCTGAAAAACGATTCTTGCGTTGTTTCTGTGAAATATGCACTATTTAATGAAAGAGCCGTCTTGTTTGGTTTTTGGAAGTGCTGTAGGTTCATTTTTTCATACATCGAGATATTTAAGGGTTAGATCTAGTCAAATATCCTTGAAATTATTGGATGGTACAAAAAAATTTTTTTCTTTAATAGAATCACCAATTTAATTTAATTTTTTAATGCACCAATCAATGTAGCTCATTGTTTGCATTACCAAATTTGCAAAGGCAAATACGAATATTCTAGGTAAGAATCGTTAGTGATATAACACAGAGTTAGTTTTTCGAATCATAATTTTGAAAACAAGATATTCTCAATTGGTGTCCTACAATTACGAAAAATTCGATCATGTGAGCCGATTTTCGACTTACTGATGGACTTGTTCCACTTTTAATTCTGTTTGTTGTATTATTATATTATTACTATAGTTTCATAATATTAAAATTCACAGGAAAGAAGTTAAGGTTCTATTGAAATTCGATCTTTTCCAAATGACTTCGAGAAACCTAGTTTTCGAGGAAAGATTCGCGATCAACTAGTGATCAATGACCATCCCCATGGTTACTCGTATGCGTTCAGAATGCAACAAAGCACCGAGGATCGTACGTGTTCACGTGATCGCCATTAACGGCGTATCTCCGAAATTAATCTGGGACACGTCCCAGTACGATTCCGCTATTTCCCAATGTTTCTACGTGAAGTCCGCGTGATAAGACAGTCCACAATGTCCGCGTGAAACGCAACTCGGCCATTAAAAGACACCTGACCACGTCGACTGATACAATTTTATTCGAGTAATTTACAGCAGGTGACATTTTCATTTTACCATCTAAAGCCTCGAACTGAAAAAAAAATTGTTTTCCGTATCAAAAACATCAAACTTGTATGATTCTTTATAATTTTTTGTCAGAAGTTAATATAATCCCAGCATGAACTATCTAATTTCAAAAGACTATTTTATGTCTTTAAATTGCCATGATTATTACAAGTACTATACTGCACGTCAGCAAAAAAAATGTGGCTCCAGTTTTTCAATGCATCTTTGCAACCGTAAAATAAAAGATACTTACAGTTAATCATTTTCAAAGAAGAAACATTGTAGAATTAGACCATTTAACTGGTATAGCAAGAGATTCCTCCGAAATGATCATTATTATGGAAATGGAAAGCATTTGAACTCCAAAAATCTGTTTTTACTCGAAAAAATTAACTGTAAAGGTTTATAAAAAATTACATAATTGCGGTAATCCCAATGCGACTATGGCAAATAGAACACCCAGTGACTTATCATGAAACACTCGAAAATGTTAGATTCCGACGGCTCCGGTCCCATGCAGGCGAAACGAATTCGCCGGCAGATATAACGCGATACGGCACACGTTTTCGACGTGCACGGTAACATCAGTCACAGCGGATTATGTTTTGCGCGCTTGATTCTCTCACGGTAGAAATTTTATCTACGCTCAGGATAGCGCAGAATGTCCGCGAAGCGGTTGTACAATCATCGAGCGAAGTAATTTTCGTCGAGTAATCACCGCGCATCTCGGGAACTAGTAGTACGAGTCGCTCGGTACGAAGTAAATACACAGGAAACTAAATATGCATTTAGGAGAATTGAATTACACTTCGGCCGCTATTAACACTTAATATCGGTATACTCGATGAAATTTCCGTGACAATCCTTTTCTTCTATATAACGTAACAAGCATATGTTATCATCACTAAACGTACCGGTCTTACGACCGGTTCTAAAATTTCATTTAAAATTCTACATTTCCTTTCGTCCATTTAACTTTTTACCGATTCTTATGTTTCCCGATTAATCGGTTTTCCAAATTTTGCCTTCCCTTTCACTTCTGTTTCTGACAAAGAAAATTACCGATCCCGAAAATTGAAAAAATTATGAAATTTTGTGTAAGTGGAATAAGTCAAACCTATTACATTGTAATTCTTTTTGTGTTGAATTTCACTTCGAAGGGGTGAAACAACCCCTCGAAGCAATGCAGACTTTTCTTTCTCGTAGATTATCTTGAAAGTAAAAGATAGCGAGAAAAGGTTTAAACAAGAAATACATTGTTCTTTCACGTGTATAAAATTGCAAGATGACATTTTTCAAAATAACTCCACCATTAATATTCTATTATGTCTAGAATTCTTCTCTCTTTTTAATGAATTCTTAATACATTGCGTACCGGCTAATTTTCAGAAAACTGAATTGCGCGGACGATAATTTTCACTGAGGTCAACTTATACCACTATACATAGAAAAACTCAGATATCATATTGTTATGTAATATGTTTTAAATAGATAATCCAGTTCAAATCAAATTTTATATTGTTTTTGAATGCTGTGGTAATTAGCGAAGTTGCATAGTCTTTATATAAAAATGGGATTCCTTGTTGCCGGTGCGCAATGTGTTAATAACGAAGTAGTTGTATCGATCATAGTTGAGAAATAAATCAAGGAGTTAAAACAACGCGTAAAAACTACCAGTGTTCTAATTGACCGCGAAATAAAGGGATTCGTATAAAAAGAGTCCGCGTAAATCAAGGGTCAGGTGTACTTGAAAATGGTAAATGTCACCGTCCACTCGCACCTGAGGACCGAAGTGTCCGTCGACACGGAAAGCAAACAGAGAGTGGAATGGACGTGATTGGTGAAACAAAACCGACTGTCATGATTTCGCTGCCATTCATCGGTGAATTAAATCCCTTTCATCCGAGAGCACTCGCGCCCAAACCGCATAATTTCCAAGCAGCGATCCGATCGACTCTTCAAAGGCAGCGCCACAAAAGACTGTGCAACATCTGTTCGTATTTCTTTACCCAAACGATTATCGCATTATATTCCAGCGCGATACATTTCTGCCAGTCGGTACACAATGCTCACATACACTGACGGTCAAAAGTTTGGGACCAATACATCGGTCAACCGCTTACCCTGTGACATCCTGTCAACTCGTCATGAAAGTTTTCAGCTAAATTTGGCAAATCCAAATCGTACCTATTTTCTTTAAAAATGTGAATTCCATATTTCTTTTCTACTGCCAATGCTTAACGTCTAACGTAAACGTGGCGAATGGCATAAGTACCAAATTCTATTTGTTCCAATAAATTCTTAAAGTTAACCCTTTGCACTCGATTTATTTTCAGTGTTGTTGGTTGTAAACTTATATTTACTTTTAAGTAAATGAACGAAAGTAATTTACAGCGATAGAATTCATCGTTTTATATTTATTTTATTTATTCCTATTATAAAATTTATTTTTATGATCTTTTAAAGTATGGTATTTTTTAACCCTTCGCACTCGAGAATATTTTTCTCAACAAATATTCATTATTTTCTGATGAAATATCAGTGGTACTGTTTACAACTAACATAAAGAAATACCTTGCATAAATTAAGTGACGAAACTATTTTATTTAGATGTTCCATGTGTTGGTACATTATAAAAAATTTAATATAGAATTTTAATATGTGAATATGAAAATTTAATAAAAAATTAAAAGCATAGAGCAAGGGATTCAAAGTGAAACTTACCATTTTTTGTAAACAGCTTTTATTGGAGAATTTTTGTGTGTGATAAAGGAACATGGACATATGTGCTATTAGTTAGATATGAAGATATATCATTTCTAACATTTTATTTTATATATTTATAAAATACATAATTTTTAATTTGTGACGTTACGTATTAAGTGGTCCCAAACTTTTGATCGACAGTGTACGTGCCACGCTATTCCCGGATGACGAGGCACACCTTTTTTTGCACACTGTTGTCCTCATTTTTTCGTAAGATGCACGATCGAGCAATCAAGAGGCGTCGCGACGTATGTACGCACCATTATTCCGTTTCGAAGCTTCATCTGTTGTGAATGGGACTCGATGGTTATACGATAATTAACACGTTGACCATCGTGGTGGTCACCAGTGACCGTTGAAATTACTTGAAAACAATGACTAGAAGAAAACCGATGTATCAAAATATTTAATTACATGGGTAGATAAATGATAATGTAACTTCTTCTTTGAATCAGATAACTGTTACAGTAAATCTGATATGAAGACGAACCTAACTGACCCTAACAGTATCCATAAAGTTTTTCAAACAAATTAACCTTCTAAATTCATTATAATTAAGATATAACCATTCCGTAAATCTTGTATTATTATTCATACAACTAGTACATTATTACGCGATAAGTCATTATGCAATAAGTATTATTAAGTAATAAGTAATGTATAAATAACATTTGGTAACGCGATAATAAACAGATTATATATTTCACACCAACACAAGTGAAATCCACAGAAAATATAAGAAGAAAGAACTCCTCGCCTTGAAATAATTCTGACAGCTTTTAATTGAACACATTACGCACGGTAATAATGCGTGTACCGTACAATAGTGAATGGAGACTTGTGAGAACGAACACGTGGCGAGTCTTTTGACTGTCCGCGTTCGATGACAATTGGCGACAATCAAACTCGGAAAATCTAGCCGACTGTCAGCCGGTTGCCATCACAGCCGACTCAGAAAATGAAGCATTATAGTCTGTTACAACTACATACGTGAGTAAGCAAAATTGTTACAAAAGGACGTGTAGTGTCGATGTCGTGAAAAGATCGATTCCATGGAAAATGTCGCTATTTAGAGTGGAGGATAATTCAGAATACAACAATTTTTCCTGAGCAAAAACGAAATAACGTTCTGTGTTCTTCAATAGGTTGATAGTCTGCCATTTTGTTTCAGGATATTATTTTTTGTGATTATTTAGCTAAGAAATACAAATTCACACTGAAACTTTGCAAAATATCATAAAAAGGCCTATCAAACTAATAAATATATTTAACCCCTTGTTCTATGATTTATATCTTAACTATGATTGATACACCTACTTTATTAATAATAATTTATTGGAGAAACACAAAAATCCTAGATATTTCAATATCTATGCTTGCTCTAAACTATAATAACACTAAATGTACCGCGACCGGTCGAATGACACAAAGATTTGAAATTCTGCGATTTCTTTCGTCCATTCAACTTTCTATCAATTCTTATATTATCCGATTAATCAGTTTATCAGTTTTCGTCTTTTATTTTTATTAAAACAATTGCTCATGCAATCTGTTTACCTTTATTTCATAGCTAATTATTCAGCTGGTTAGAATGGAAACAGTTATATATATAAAGTACTGGTACGTTCAGTGATAATTGATAACGGAAGAGATAATATTCAATTTGTATTCGCAAAAAGTAAGTAATATTTACGTTTGTTAACCCTTAAATGCTGAGTGAGGTCCTCCTGGAGAGCCCAGTATGTTTACAGCTAACAACAAAATAACGGTAATGTTTCTAGAATAGACAAATCATCCGCAATACTTAACGATGAAAAAAGAGAAAATACATAAAATATGAAAAATTACAAAAAATTAAATTAAAATTACAAAATTCTTAAGGAAAAATGCTTTCTGGGCTCCCTTTAGGACTCCACTCAACATTTTAAGGGTTAAATTCTGTTTACAATTTTCACCGCAAGTCTGACACGTCATTATAAGCCGAGTCAGCATAAATGAACTCGGCTATCTAAAAAAAGATTGAAGACTTTCTGGGTACCCTTGCTATAACATTTTCTAATACTCCCCTAAGCCTATTATGTAAGTACAAAGCTTCGCCGGCGTTAACAATGAATATGGCTGAATCTTGGAAAGTGAAATGCAGCGAATGTGGATCGGCACGCGCGGTAATTATGTCTGAACACGTATTACGTGTCCTGTGAACGGGCAGGGGGTTGAAAACGGTCGTGAACGTGTTCCCAGCGAGCCGTGTAACCGTATTGTCGTAGGCGACAGACATTTCATTCACGGCGACTGAAAGTCCTATTACCTTACGGGCTGAAGAGGCCGACATTCGATCGCTTACGTCGCACAGTGGCCGATTTGGCAGTTTTAGCCGATCAAAATAAAAAACACCTATATATTCAGTTTTTTCGACAAAATATAGTGTTTCTAAAGAGCTATATATATATATATATATATATATATATATTTCAAGAATATTTAATATTTATATTTAATATTTATTAATTTATTATATAATAGTCAGTTATAAAATATATAATAAATAAATAAATATTGAATACTGTTAATTATATATATTTCTTTAAAAAATCGCACATTTACATGGAATATGTTACATTACGTAGCATACAATAAATAATGATAACACAATAAATAATAATATAGATTACAATCAATGATATAATATGTAATAGGTTAATAAATATTAACACTGAAACTACCAAATGGGTCAGAATGACCCATTTCAGATTTCTCCTTCTTGCAATTATTAAAAAGATAACGGATGTTTTCCTGAGAACTGAGTAAAGAAATTGATTTAACAATACGCAAATTGAATTGTAAATCAATTAAAAGCTTCAATAGATGCATTCTTGGAGTTTCTATAGAGGAATTTCAAAAAGTCAATTTAACTGCTCGGTCGTTTTAACATTAATCATAGTTAATATAAGGTAATTAAAATGATCGAAACTGAATAAATTATCTGGTTCTACGATAGACAAGTTCAAGTTGTGCATAAACGTTTACCGTGATACCCTTATTAACATATTTCACGACAAATATGAGTTTTGTATTTTTTCTTTAAATAATTATTGGAACAAACGAGCACGATACTGGTAAAACAAAAAGTAATACACGTTAAAAGCTGTGGACAAGTTGCAGCGAGATGTTCAAGGAAAAAGCCAGCGCTAAGGGCATCACCCTCTGTCTTTTGACTGTGTCCACGCATGCGTGCGACCCAGCGCTTGTTTAACTCGGTTTTGAACAGCATGACCAGGAAATCGAACCTCCAATTATTTCAGAAACGTAGCGACCACTTATGAAATTATGCAGAAATTTTCGGTCTGTATTCGCACGATTTGCACGTGGAACATAAATTCGGGTGTTTCCATAATTTCGAGACACATTGGATTTCGACGTGAACGATATCCCAAATAACACAAAATATTGACCCTATGAATGCCAGGGGAAATGTTCATACATATTCGAGAAATACCAGACAATTTTAAATAAAGGTACACGATTATAAACAAAAATATATATTTCGGTGAATTTTGATCTGAAATTCATAAAATTTGTACAATACTAAAAATATCTTAGACTTCCTTTATTATTACTACAATTTTAAAAAACTTTTCAAATTGCATGAAAGTGAAAGACATGCAATATCAAATTATTTCATTGAATCGTTTTATTATTATTGTACGTTCTTCTTGCCTAATAGGGAATATTTAGAATATAAAATGTTGGCAAATAAACATCGTTTAATTGACGGAATTATAATAATTCGTTCTGGTCGGAGGACACCGGTCACCCCCATAACATTCGACGTGTTAACAATGGAAGTAAGCTAACGCTAGAGGATTCTAATTATAATGAACCACTGCGTATATATGATAATGCTGACAATGCTCGCAATGGAATCAAACAATGAAGCGTATACTCGGCTAACGCAGGCCAAATGCACCTATAATATATTCCAACGAAAAGCTAGACAAACACAAAGAAGAATTACGTGTTTAACTGAAAAGATAAATAATTGATCGTTAAAAGAATCAGTATCATTTTGATTTTAACACTAAAACTAATGAATAATTAAAGTGATCTATTCTCAATTTCTCAATGAAAATTAGAAAATTAAATTACATTATTTGTATACGTACAAATACACAAATTTAATTAAAAATCTCTCGCAAAAACGCCTTTATGATTTAAATACTTGCAAAATAAAAATTCTGAAGTGGGTCAATTTGACTCGCCCGGTCGTTTTAGTGTTAAGATGACGCGTGTATTCGTCGAACGCAGTTAACTGGTTAATGTAAATCCCAGCAAACGAGTTCAGCGAACTTTCAACCAACCTCGAAAATATCCCTGCTAGAACCGAATGTCCGTTCTCCCGCTTTTCGTGCGTTCGATCGTGCAATCAGCCAAGCTTCTGCCACGGTAGACCGAGAGAGGGGGGTCAAAGGGTAGTCCGAAGGGTCGAAAGAGCGAGAACGAGAAGAACGAGGTAGAGTGGATCAGCATGGGCAGGTTTGATCATGTGACGAGCCGAACAACCAAGGTTATTCACGTTTATTCTGTGTTGCTCTTGGTAAGTACACATACACCACCGTGTATATCGCTAGATTTACGAAACACCTCAATTCGACATACATTGAACTTTATAAATATCCTTTGGTGAATCGTTTACGCCGATTTTAATTGATGCATTCACGCGGATATGTTGGCCAATAATATAGTTTTAATCCTTAGCACTCCAGGTTGTTTTGTAATCTATTAGCAATTGCAACTAATTTTTATAGTATTCATAGCGAAAATGAGAAATGCTATAACATTTCTTCGATCCATTATTTTCCTTCATAGTACAAAATTTGGATATGTGGAAAATCTAATAATTTTAGGGTAGTTTCTTTAAGATTCATTAAAATATTTAATATTATAACTGGTGCAATATTGGAGTATATAGAGTTCAAAGGGTTAACGCTAGAACTACCGTACCAGACAGAATGACTGGTTTCGATCTTTTAATTTATTATTGATACCTTAAAAGCTTTGAATATTCGAAGTGACCTTAAAAATAAATAGTTTCACTTGAATATTATAATGATCTATTTTTAGTTTTTATAACGATTACATGTCAATCGTATTAAATGCTCGGTAGTTTTAGTATTAAACATCTGATTTCTTTCTTGACCCAATATAAATAAGTTAATAAGAAGATACTATTGTGCAAAGATTCCTCGGATTCGTATTCTTCCTTTGTTTCGGATAATCGATGTTCGACTGCATTTTATTCGAGTTCCCAGGACCACCCTGTATACCATAAATTATCTGCCTTCTCTTCGTTGCTTGTCCGTTCGCGTCACGCGATCTCGATCGAAGGAAAGCCGTAGTTTTCGCTACGAAGTCGAAGAGATTGCGAGGTGGCCGAAGATTCCGTGTTTCTCGCGTTGAAGCGCATCGAGAAGAGAAGCCTTTCAACCGTAACAGAGCCGCTTTAACCGACTACCTCGAACTTTTTAATTGGGGATCGACTAATTGGTAGTTTATTCATCGATACAGAGTATTGCAAATGAAATCTCTTTGAATTAATATTCAATTATTGTACATAAATTTCGGATACCCATTTTTACAGTAACTTTACACCATTTTAAATGAGTACTCTTTCAAGCTTAAGTAGATGGTATTTTAAATACTTAATCATTTTATCTAACGTTGTAGGATTTAATATGCTATAGCGATAAACATGTTATTATAGTATTAGATATAACCGTAATATCAAGAATGTATGTGCTCAATTTAGATATCTATAGCACGTTCAACGAGTCGAGACACCAGATATAAACTAATAATGTGATGACTTTTAGACCTGATAGGGCTGTAGTTATTTTGAATGGATTGGAGTACAGTAAGAATAAATTAAAACTAACGCACAGTAAAGAAAACAAACAGTTTGCAATCTGAGTAATTAATATTTTATTATTCTGAACTTGATTCCTAACTATTATTGTCGTCACTGGTAACATTTATTATCGGAGGATCAATATTGTATTACATTATCATTTACAATCCAGTATTCTCAGTGTTCGACTAATTTTTAAAGAAAAGATAGTAAATAAAGAATATAAAACAGAAAAGAATAGTATATATTTTCAAACAGTGGTACCTCTACTTACAACAATTCGAAAAGATATAAAATTGTAATTGATAACCAACAAAATTTATAAATACTGCCAAGTAGGTATATTAAAGACGTTTAATGAGAAATCCGATGGTGAACAAGAAAGTCGTGTAAGCCATAAAATTTACATTCTGTTTTTTTTATTAATTTATGTAAAGTTAATCGAATCATATAACTTAACATCTATGAATGGCAATAAATCTTAAAAATCCTATATTCGTTTTTTTTTAATAACAGTCTAAAGTACTCGAAAGCATTTAAATCGAGGCTTTAGGTCAGTCACTCAAAAAAACAGAAAATTGTATACTACCATTTTTAAAGATCCCTCCTTTAATCATCTTAAACTCGTTTATTCGCTTATTTGTATCCTTGTGTCACGTTTTAAAAAATCAACGTGCAAGTACATCTGCACTTGACGTTGTGTTGCTGGTGTTACAACAAATTCGTCCTTCGTTCATTATGGCTTGTTAATATCTTGGAGCGTTCATAAAATGCAATTAACGTATCCCTACGATTCTTTGTCAATAAACGTTGACCAACTAATCGGTCAAGGAAACATTTTTCAGAGGTGTGTCTTTAAAATGTTGGAATGCTGCCAGTTTCGTTCTTTTTATTCAGATGAACATCAACAAACTTACTATCATCGGCATTCGCAAATTGCTGGCGCAGTTACCCGACTATAGAATTACAGGAACCTTCCATATTCAAAGTAGAAAGAAAGATGTTCGAACAATAAGATATCACTTCTATAATATTAAATCTCATTTGATGCTGTATTTAAATATTTATAGGTCCCGTATCTTTTGATTGAAGAGGCAAACGCATTCGTGCAAAGAATATATTGATAACAAAAGTAGTGAAATAAACAATTTCGTTACAATGAATATTGTACAACACTTGCACTAGTGTTTAACATAAATAAATGTAAAGAAATGATTCGTATGTTTCATTATCTGATTAAATAATTTCAATAGTAATATGAAACAATAACAATATACTCGATAATTTTTGTTGTTTGACACTTTGAGTAACAATACAAGACAGAATAATATAGATTACATATAAACAGAAATATATGTATACATAGATATTTGGAACAAGAGAGGGCATCTATTTTGAGAGATATCGGTTGCCCCACTGCCCAACATTTCAATTCTAGCATAATACGAAATCTTTCAATTTTGATCATTTGCATCAATACATAAACATTTTAAACGTACAATACTAAAAAACACAATGACTATCAATTATATATTATTAAAATTTATGGTTCTTCATTTAAGACGATCGGACGACGATTTCTGTCGAATACTGGATTTTAGTTACACTTTCCATTACATATAATGCAAAAGAATTTCTCATTTGAAAATGTGCTAAACAATGACTTTCCATTCCCAATATTGTTTACAATAAATAACTCGAAAAGTATACAAAGAAATTTCCAGTAAAATTGAAGTTTTTCATTGAAAGAAATGAGATAAGCACTAATAGTAAAATGCAATAATTAGCACTTAACACTTTGCACTCGTATGTCATGCTGGAGATGACAACATACATTTGTTACAGAACGTTGGAAACTGTTTTAAAAAGTACCACACTTGGTACAGTTTGCGTATTGCTACATCAATTTCCTCAATAATTTTTCAGAGAAATATCTGTGATCTTTTTAATAATTACAGAAAGAAGAAATCAGGAATGGGTCATTTTGACTCGTCTGATAGGTTCAGTGTTAACACATTGTTGACCGGTCACGAGTTAACTCGTGTTTTCATGGCCAAGCGTTGCCGACCGGCCACGAGTAAACTCGTGATGTGCTTTTTTTCGCATCAGCGTCGTTTTCTCAGTGCGCTGTTGGAGATCATACAGTGCAATTGTTGGTCAGCATACCCCAAGCTCTTTCTCTCGCTTATAAGATCCGTCAAGTTGCGTCCTTTGTTGTAAAAACATTTCAACGATGAGGGAACGTACCGATGAAGAATCTTTCAATGAATTATACGCAGATGTTTTATCTGATTGTCCGAGTGATTGTGAACCAAATTGTGGTGACTTGGAAAATGATACTGTATCAGAAGATAGTGAATCTGATATCAGATCACCAAAATATCAAAAAAGGAATATAATAGAATCAGATACTGACGACGAATTGAAAGAAGAGTGAAACGAACATAATATCACACCAAACTTAGAGAATTATTTAAATATTCCTGATGCAACTATTGAACTTGGTGATGCGCCGGCTATCAGTGAGGTCACGGCTTTATTTTTTGACAGTGGTTTTTTTTATTTAGTCGTATTAGAAATATTAAAAGTTGAATAATAAATAAAATTTATTAAAGTTTATTTATATTGTTTTACTTCCACATCCAAATTCCGAAATAATAGCCGGTGACATGAGATAAATTCTCAGTAAAATTGCCGGTCAACAATGTGTTAAAGCTGTTTGGCGATTCGGGCTATATGAAATATCCGAATGAGGCGCCATCAAAATAGGCTACCAGTGGCCGGCGTTGATGGGCTAAACTAACACACGAATAGAAAATATCAAAGGAACCGTGACACGCCTCGGCTTAACGGGAAAAAAGAGCACATGTGTTGCACGGCGGCGCACCGTGTCAGGAATGCAACGTTGAAAGTGGTTTCGCGTGGTCGAGCACCGTACGTTGACTCTATTCCCAACGTGTACCTGGCAGCAGGTGCTCTTGGCCCGTTGCTCGAGGGAAACGACTGATAACTCGACCCGCGTACCTACGAATGTTTGCATGCATCTATACGGGTGCTACACGCATACGCAGTAGTAGTTATATTTACATCTACCGTAACGCGTAGTAACACCTATGGATCCTCCAGTCAGAATAAACTCGATCACCTGCAACCTCTTCACCTTCCGTTCATAAGTTATCTCCATTCCGAAAATCTTGTATTATGTATTAACCCTTAGCACTCCAGGTTGCTTTGTAATCTATCAGCAACTGCAACTAATTTTTATAGTATACCGCGAGAATTTCGAACGTTTTGTGTGACGATACATATTCTTTCATAACAAAGGGAAATGGTATTAGAAATGATTATTAATGACTTGGTAGCACAGTACACGTGTTACACTATCATCTAGCTGTTTGTGTTACTAAGTATTTTTATTCGACATCAGTTTTCTTATTGTAATTGTATTTAAGCAATTTTGAAGCTCCGGTCACGGGTAATCACCGTGAGTTAACGTGTTAACAGAATTTGACCATCCTTCGAAACGAGTTGGGTTGATAGAGGCATATCTATCGCGATTTTACAGAAAAATTATTACTTTTAACATGACGCACGAGTGCAAAAGGTTAAAAACCTTATTTTCCAGTTCTCCTGAAAAATGATCATCTACCGGTACCTTTACCTTACAGGACGCGAGCCTTTCTGTCGATTTCAAAACAGTTTCCCATCCGCGTCGATCGACAGATCGGAATTCCAGGGCCCGCGAGCGGGACATCCGGCGTTCTCATCGGAATGCGCATTTCCATCGGTTTCTCGGAGACCAAGGAGAGGTCCCCCATCAGTCCTACTGATGGAAACGGAAAAGGGGACCTCGTTGAGAAACATAATAACGACAGCAACGAGAATAAAAGTAGGCCACGTTCGGTGCAACGGTTTGTTAACTCACACCCCATCGAAGTGTCTACTTCATTCACTCATGACGCGTTTCTTTCCCTCCACAGATGCTCGCAGCCCACTTCCGGCTGGCAGCTGTGAGGAAGGGAGCCTCCTGAGTTCCGGCAAGAGGGAGAAAGAGCTCAAGACCGAGGGGAACGTGGCACTCGTTCAATTTTAACTTACTCAAGATCGGTGGCCACGTGCTCCGAATGGAACTTTCCCTTTCCGCATTTTAAACCTAGAACCCGTGGGGTGCAAAAGGTACCGCAGAACCCACCAGGCATCTTCAAGAGCTACCTCTTGCGAAGAAAATTCACCGTGGATGATTTATTATCTGATGTATATTTAACCCTTCGCATTCGAAAGTTTTTCACTGGGAACATTCAACATTTTCCAATTAGATATTCTTTGAAACTTACTGATGAGAAAAAGTACACAGATTGCGAAACAAAGCGATTTGAATATTTCACATAATGATGCACAAAATCAACGCTATAGCTATATGAAACTTTATAATTTTGGTACATCAAATCAAGGGGTAACTGAGAATCAACTCTCGACTGCGAAGGGTTAACACGTTAAGCGCCGCGAAAATCTTGTCCGTTTTTCGGTAGAGTTATTCTTTCGTAGCGAAAGAAAGTAGGAACAATTATTCATTATTTGGCGTTGCCAACTTGCGAACTTATTAGTTCGTTGAATGTCTTTTCAAACATACCAATTGTCTAATGTTGCTTGTTAATATAAATGTTGAATGAAATCTTTGTCAACTAAATGAAAGCTAGTTCGTATCCCTATGGAAGGTTGCTTACAATGAAAGGGCGAGAAAATTCTGACGTAGAGAGTTAATTAGAAACATCTGGCTCTAGCACTATGGTAATGATGTGACAAAAGAAGAAAATACCTACATAAATAAAATTTCTACACTCGTTATTCATTCACATTTCTATGTTATATTGTATACAGTCTTTTAAAGAATGGTTACAATTAATACGTGATTATATGGAAATGAAATATTTTATTCGAAAAACAATATAAAACGTATTTTATACTTCGTTCATCGCCACAATATCCTTTTACAGTATGATAATTGAGTAAACAATGCTCAATTTTAAGCAAATTCGTGATACAGATGTACAGTTGCCTTTCAATGCAAACAATCAAATAACAACTGTTATTTATTTCACTTCAACGTTGTCCCTGTTTTTCATCAAAATTAATATTATAATAAAATTTAGTTGTAAATTGTATACAATCTCGAATAATTGTAGTTGTCGCGTTATCATTTATGCTATTATAAGTAACTATTAAATTATTCTACTAAAAAAGTCCTCAACGCTAGAAACATCGAGTGAGTGATATGTCCTCAATTTTTTACAAAAATCACAATACATTTTTTTGTATATAAGAAACGAATGAATTTATTTCATAACTGTCCGCAGAGGCATATTTACAGTTTCTATAACTCCAACATAAAATAAAGAAAATGTTTATCGATCGGGTAAATTTTAGTGCTAATTGCTTTTCCCACTCAATCACGTCGGCTTTTATGTCATTCTCTCTTGAAGCTCGCGGAGACTAACGTTGGGTATAAAAAATGGAGTTGCTGATTTAACACATTGGACACGTCACGAAACTGGCAGTTTTTGTCCTACGTTAGTGGGTCATTGAGCTGCACACACACACACACACACACACGCGCATATTCAGGACACTACTCCGCGCAGTATGGTTGCATAACCTTCAGAGTCAGTTATGCGCAACGTGTGAAACGTCAACTGATTTTCAGATATAATGAATTGTTCTTGCCTGATATACTGGGTGTCTAATTTGAAGGTATTTAAAAAAAGTATTTGAACTAAAACAATATTTATCGCCACGTGTCATAATCTCGTGAAATTTTTATTAACTAAATTTTTTAATTTCAAGTTACATTTAGTTTCTTATTTCCCTTTTAGATCATTTAAGTTTTCTAATCAGATTAGATTTAATGAAACTAATGCACTTGATATATACGAATATGTTTAAGACAATAGAGAAGATTTTCATCGTACTGAGCATTTACCTTCAAAATGAAGTCATCAAAAATGTCCCCAGCAAAAATATTGAATGGAATTACTGCACGTTTTATTTTAGCTGTATACCACCTTTCGAGACACCCAGTATATTTAATATGGCGCACGAATTAATCAGACGCAATTTGCTAATGCAAATATACTTTAATTGAGACATCAAGTTTTTTGTGTATCTAGGTATGCTATACGATGCAGTGGACATTAAGCGATTCAAATGTTTAGTCCGATTAACTGATTGATTAATGGTGATAATTGTCAATAGATAATTGAAGGAAATTGATGGTTGAGAAATCATAAATGAGTCAATCGATTACTAGAATCATTTGCCAATTATTAACTGTTAGCTTTTATTGCGAAAGAATGGCTGAAAGAACAAAAATACATTTTAGCAGAAAAATATCTGTTCGCAAAAGGATGATGTTCATACATATTTTAATATATTGTTAGTTTAGGCAGCATCGTGAAATTTTTGCCGAATTCTGCTATACAATAGTTGCTTGTGTTTCAAGTAACGATAATAGAAGTAAAAGAATTACAAAAGATCGTACACTGGAGAGAACATCAGTTTCTATCTTCAAACTGATTTATACATTTTTCTACGAAAGGAGTAACTCTGTATAAATTCCATTTAAAACAGTTAATTAGAATCATTAATATCATATTACATTATTATCTTGGCAGAAATAGTGTCTTAAATTTAGAATTTCAAATATACTACTGATAAGTTGAATTGATTCTAAAATTCAAGGATATCGCTGTTTAGTAATGCATGCGAAATTTTCTGACACGTGCAGATGTTCAAGAATCCCAGTTTACGACTGTTTGAGCTGACCTGAGGCGCCAACGGTCGTCATGGCTCTCAGTTACCTGCGTTAGACCGCAACACAAAGAGAAATATTTGCCGAGGTAGATGTATTAACTCTTTGGCTTGTAATATCGAGTCAAACTGGTTACAGGGGTCACAAATAGACACCATTAAATCTCAGTACTATTCATTTTTTTTTTTAATCGAGATAAGCTACTATTTTTCTGTCGTTAATATTTTTAATCTTTAACATCAATCGATCGTGTTCGATATTATTAAAGAAAACAGAAACATAGTTTTTCTTTCAAAGCTACATTTGAAATATTATTTTATTTAATTTCTACCCAATGCATTTGTTGTTTTCAATAACATTTGAGATAAATACATAAATCATTTCCGTGACATTTTTGAATGATTAATCGTTGGCTTTCCTTATTATCGCTATTTCGGGCGAAAACCTTGATACTTTTCCGTGACGGATACAAAGGAAGTAAAATATGTTCGAAGCTGTAAAGAATTCCATTACGACTTCGAAAAAGTTCCGTTACAGGTAGACGATTCCTGCGCGGAAGCGTGTGAACTACAGACACATGGTGGCAAGTTCGTGTGTTTTTCATGACAAATAACGACGCGCGTCACTGCGGCTTCACACGGCCACCTGGTCTGTATGAAAACAACCGTATACAACCGTTCTAAACGCATTGCAATGTGTTTTACCGCAAGCGATAAGCACAGTTTATTGGAAAATTGAAACGCTCGAAGCAAGTGCCTGAGTTTCAATGAACATACGTAAGTACCTATATAATACCTAGCAATTTTGTTAAATATTAACTAAATATTAACTAAAACTACCGAGCAGTTACATTGACTTTTCGAAATTCCTTTATAGAAACTCCAAGAGTGCATCTATTGAGATTTTAATTGATTTACAATTCAGTGTTCGCGTTGCTCAATCAATTTCTTGAATAACTTCCCAATGAAACATCTGTTATCTTTTTAATAATTGCGAAAAGAATACATCACGGTTAGGCGATTTTAAATTTCTGTTTAACAAACAGGTTAATCAGTTTCTCAGTTTTTGTCTTTCCTTTTGTCTCTGTTTCCACTAAGAAAACATTATCGCCTAGCTAGTTTACCTTAATCTTATAACCAATCACTTGTCTAGTACGATAGGAATAGTTATGTATAAAGTACTGGTACATTTCGTGTTAAAGAATTCAATTCCATTTGAAAATCATGACGAGACCCTCGCCAATCTATCAATAAAACAATGTAAACGAGCCGACCGATCAACTAAACAGTTTTCCTCGCAAATATTTTTCCCGTGTAATTCTTGCCAAACTGCGAAACAGTTAATCGGTTGAGGAACGAATCACGAGGCACATGCCAGAAAAGCAAGAAAGCCTATCATTGGTTGTGGAATTAATCACAGTAAACTCGCACACCTGCTCTCGTCTACCGAGCCTGTTATTAAGCGGCATTGCTTACCTGTACACTTCTACAAAGCCCTCCCGCGACCTTCAACCCTCTCGCTTCTAGACGAGGAGCAAGAACCAGTAAGTACATATCTCTCCCGGTGGGCCGATTTCGTCATTGAGAAGTGTGTTTGCAATGACGAGCCCTCAGACAGTCGTCACTTTCATTTCATTCAATTAATCAATTTCAATCTTCCATTGCAATTTGCCATGAAATGAATTGCACTTCAAGATATTTAATAAGATTTCTTCGAAGCGTAGAATGCAACAGCTAACCAAGACTTAACGAAAAAGTGGTTGCCGACAAATGAACAATAACATTTGATAGAAATTTCCAACGTGGTCACGTTTGGAAAAATCAGGGAGAATATTCGTGTGAAAAGTAATTTTAAAAGAACGATGAACCAAATTTCTTATAAAAAATTTATGAATAGAAGCACAATTGTAAATGGAAGTTACGTTAATTGAAAAAACACAGGGTTTAATAAAATTCCATTTCTTGCATCGATAATCGATTAAGCGAAAAACGTACGACTAAAAACTGTATTGAATTCCTTCAAATTTTCTTTTTAACTGATTAAAAGTTTTTATAAATTATAGATGCATATATGGTCTGCTTGTGATCATCGTGCATTTTTTGTGACCCTTGCTTTCTCAAAAGGAAACTAAAAGAGTTATGCTTAATTTTCAATTGAAACCGGAACCTTTTAATGCTACTGACAGATCAAAACCTGTTTCTTACAACGAACAGTCTTCGAAGTCTAGACGCTTAGATTGTGGTATCTCTGTCTTGTTTACTACCATTCGTCTCTGTCCGGGTAAAAATTAATATTTGATCTAATAAAATTTGGGGGGGATTTATTTTATTAAAAAAATTTAATTATTATAGAAAATTCTTAATAAATATATATTTGTATATAATATGTATTATTTAATAATTAATTGAGGTTAATTGTTACTATTATAAATTAAATACGTTATATTATAATAAATGTATATACATTTAAGGGGGATTAATATATTTAATAGATTATATAGTTAACTGCAAATGCAACTAAGTACATTTCTCTATTTCTCCATTTCTATTTTCTTCCGTCTTGCTCACAACGAAATAAGTCTGAAAACGTTGCGCCCGTCGTATTACATATGTACGTACGAAATCCTTTCCCCCGTGCACCTCCGTATAAACGTTGATTTATATCTAAACCCATCGACCTCTTTAACATTGGAACTACATTCCACTCAAAATGACTGGTTTCGGTTTTCATATTGCGCAATTACAGATATCTCGAAAGCATCGAATTTTCGAAATAATTTTGAAAATAGATAATTTCAGTTAAATACTAGAATGAATGTCTGACGAAACTGAAAATAATCTATTGTCATTGTCATTTTTACAGGGATTACACTAGTGTTAATTAACCCCTTACCTTATAACAACTTGTTAGACTCGCGATGAAGATTTTCAATATGATTTAACAAACACAAATATTACTCGATTCGTTCGCAGTCAACGTAAATATTATTCTTCTATTATTATACTTGAAAGCAAACATAAGCATAGAAAATGCCAAGAATTTGTCTCTTTTTCGAATAAATTATCAACATTAGAACTACCAGTAACAGTCGAAACGACTGGTTTCAAAAGATTGTCGACCGTTAAAGGTTAAAATATGCTGTTATCAATGATATTTTGTATAAATTTCATAAAGAAAATTTACAGCACAAAAGAATGATTCAGAGAATTCACATTTTCTTGTTAATCGCATGAGATATGCAAAAATATAAGGTACGCTGTCTCCGCGTATCAGTCGGTGCATTATGCATAGAAGAACGGTCGCACCGTAGACATTAGGTTATCGCTCGATTATCCCAGCCGTGTAACGACCCCGTTTTCCTCAAAGATTTCTGTTTACAATTCACCGACTCGACTCAGTAAAGATAAATCGTAATGGAATGTCACGAACTAGCGTAAGCAAGCGTGATCGAAGCTTCGCAGCCGTGACTCCCGCAGAAACTTCACTGCGCGTGAAAAAGGAACAACGAAAGTTAACCGCTCGCCCTATCATTTCTTCTAAACTCTGATCGGTACGATTACTTTATCATTAAAACTATAACCACCGAGCATTTGATACGATTGATATGTAATCTATATAAAAACTGTAACAACAAATTATTTTCAGTTTCTTCAGACATTCGTTATAGTATTCAAGTGAAATTAGTTATTTTCTAAATTATTTCGAACATTTAATGCTTTTAATCCTTTGCACACCAGAAACGTCTCTCAATCGCCGATTGATTTAACACAGCAGAATTGTAAAGTTCGATATTTAATATTAAATTTTGTATAATACATCAATACGTCAAGTATCGAAAGAAAACAGTTTTCTTTCTCAATATATACGCGATTTCTCGCTAAATCAAATTCACTAAAATGTCGCCTGCGTCTCATTAGGAAATATTGAGTATTTCCAGTGAAAAACTTCTGGAGTGCAAAGGGTTAAGATATTAATAATCGCGGAACAAAAAAACCGAAACCACTCATTTTTACTGATACGGTGGTTCTAGTGTTAATGATTTATTGGAAAAAGAAACGAATTATAGGCATTTCCTATGCTTATGTTTGCTTTTAAATAGAATCATTGATTACAGAAGAATAATATTTGCTTTGACTCCTAACGAATCGAGTAATATTTATGTTTGTTAAATTATACTGATAACCTTCACCGCGAGTCTAACGCGTTGTTATAAGGCAAAGGGTTAATTAAATATTAAACAGAAAAATATGAAATACGATAAAAGATAAAATGAAACCTTCCTTCGGTTACCCAAGTCTTCATATCGTAGAATCAATATAATTATAAAACAGCGTAAAGTGCGGTATTTTGATTTCTTTTAAAAATTTAAAAATATTTATATAAAACTATATGAACGCTATATAAAACTATATAAAACCACAAAACGTGGAATAATTTATTCCAGTTATCAACAAGACTGAATGAAATATATGTCATGTTATCCGTATACGTTAGACGAAGCTTTTCATCACGCTGTCAACTGGAAAAAACTGATTACTGGGTAAAATTCTCTACTTTTATCAGCGACGAAAGCACAAAGGAATGAACTGTTTGCCGTCCCAAATAAACAGTGAAGCCCTCGAACTCCTCTCGCTTCCAAGGGTCGTGTAGAGGGAAGTTGATGTCCGAGTTATACAAGTGGCATAAATCCATTGAAGCTCATTACACAAATCGCCAATTAAACGTAAGAGGTTTTTTCAACCATTCGATCATCGAGCGTCGTCTCATGATCGCAAGGTTCAACTATCGAGACACGAGTGTTGATTGTCCCATACACTTACGCTCTTCTCGTGTTTCCAAGTACAGTAAGACCCCAATAAATGTTATCCCCTTTAACGCTAGATTTACGGAATCCATTAATTTGACGGAAATTGAATATTTTTATCCTTTGTCATCGGTACCGCCACATTGGCGACATTTAACATTTTTTTTCATCTTTCTTTCTTTATTTATTATAAACCACCTAAAAAAAATAACTTTTGAAATATATATTTACTTCGACTGTTGGCACTGTCACCAGAAAAATATGCCGATCGTAAAGGGTTAAACATTATTTTGTAACAATTTAGGTCGATTTTGATTGATGCAATTACGCCAACTCACGGTATAATTCTCTGTTGTTGACACACTAATTTCCGCCATCTGTATGAACAGACATGTAGTCTTCTAGGAACGACAAAATGAAGTGTAAAATGAACGTCCGTAAATCCAGTGTTAACCCTTTCGCCCCGAATGATAGACGTAGGTACCACGAACAGTTTAAATTACATCTAAATTACATTAGCACTAAGTTTACGGATATTTATTGTACAGTTTATTTTACTGGTCTTAGAAAACTTGATATTCGTTGATTTAGATTGTGGAAATTAGAGGTTTGACGATTGAACAATTGAAATATACATTTGAGTGATTGCATCGATCGAAATCGCCATAAGAATTTACGAAATAGTGTTTGTAAAATTTAATATGCGTCAAATTGACGCGTTCCGCAAATCTAGTGTTAATTACATTTTAAGTTACTATCTGAAAATATTACGTGACCTTCGCAGGATGCTTCGAGGTTAATGCAAGGTCAAACACACACGATACACCATACTTGATCTTTTATATCCTACAACTTTCGTTTGAAACATCTTTTTTCGTATCGTTTACACTGTTCAAGGTATTTCGAGGTTCTTAGGAAAACAGGATACACTACAGGTATATGCCGATTTATGTGTTTTTCGTCCACTACTTTCATCTCGAAGTTGTGTACACAGGATACCTGAATACACAAAAGTCCATGAATATGACGGGTTTAGCAATTTCAGAATTTATTTCGTTTATGAGAACGAAACCGACGGAGTGTGCTTTGAACAGGTCGTCAATTGCAGGAGCTATGAGCCTGTGACAAACAGACGAGTGAACAGACAGATATGACTCAGTCTGTTATTGGAGAAATACGGTAATTATTTGAAAAAATAAGGTAAACCGTTGACATAATAATTCTACAATAGCTTGTGTTTGTTATCTAGAGCTGACGAACCGCAGTCAATTTGCAAGGAATGTCCTGAGCAGTTTCATTGTAAAACCATAAAAGTAACCGTGATCGTTAACAATTTTTGTAACTGTATTTTCTCGCAGATGAAGCTTCAAATAAATGATCGTTGTTGTATATTTTTTATTTACTTATACGTTTAAGTGTAAACGTTAACAATTTTTGTAACTGAAAGTTGTTTTTATTGATCAAGTATTTGAATTTTACAGAAACGAAAAACACCAATAAATAAAACGTTTTCTTTGAATACTTGGTAAATACATTACTTCCCTTAGAGCAATTATTTTATCCTCTTAACTTGTCATTTCCGTTTGAAATGGAAACTATTCAACTCAATTGCAACTGCAGTTGATAAAAAGACAAATTCGTCTATGTAAAACACATTAACCTTTAGATAACCACTGCACATTAATTGACCTAAAACGTTCGTCTAATATGAGATTACTGCTTAATGCGCGCGTTTATAACTTTCTCTACATGCACAAAGTTAACCGCTTATCTCGGAACCTTTGCGTACAAGAACAATGCGACAAGTACTCACAGATACTACTCCTTCCTTCCATTTGTCAGACTAGCGAGTTTTCAGAGTTTTCAAGCATGAGGAGAACGTTGGTTATCAAAGATGATCTTCGCTCAGAAATTTTTGGTACAGACTCTAGGTTCTCAAAAATTTGTAGTAGACACCCGAATTTCAGAAATGTAAATTTGAAAAAACGAACATTTCACATTTCAACATTTTTCGTATGTTGTAAAAGCTATAATAAATTATTTTTTTCATAGAAAATAATTCGATAGATTACGTTTCACAATAAATTACGTATATTATTATAGATACACATTATAGAGACACATTTTTTAAACATACGGACATGTTTAAACAATCTTTAAAGTGGACAAGGGACTCAATCAATTTTTGTGGATACTTTTTAGTTTATTTTGAAAACTATATAACTTGTTTCGGCGAAATCCATTTGTTCAGGTTGAGAATCACTATTTATATCTCGTGTTTCAGGGAATTATTTCATTTGCTCAGTAAAAAGAACGAAACCTGCGTTGCAACCTGATTTAATGGTCTCCGTGCGAAGAGTATCCGCTCTACACAATTAAATACTGTGTTATGATTATATAATTATGATGCTATAAAAATATATATCACTTCATTTAGGTGAATTTGCAGAATGACTTTCTACCACAAACGTTTGCATGGTTTTTACAATTAACTCACATCAAATTTCTGAAGGTAACCTTCATTCGTTCAAAATTAAACTTTTTGAAAAAACAGGATAGAAACAAACTCGTTGGATACTGCGGATGAAAATTAATGTCAAACAAAGTAACAAATGAAATAATTATCGTAAAGGGATATGATATTGTACAAAACAAATTATGCAACATTCACCTAACAAAAATGAAAACGAGATTTACGAACATTTATTATACAGTTTACTCTATCGTTCCTAGAAAGATTGATGTTCATTCAAATTTAGGGAATTTAGAGAACACGAACGTTTAACCCTTTGCACTCCAGAAGTTTTTCACCGGAAATATTCAATATTTTCTAATGAGATACAGATGACATTTTCTTAGATTGAATTAAGAAATCTCAAATGCATTCCGGAAGAGAACTATTTTCTTTCAATATTTCGTACATTGATGCATTATACGAAGTTTAATATTAAATATCAAAGATTACAGTTTTGCTGCGTCAAATCATTTGGTGACTTAGAGGCGCCTCTGGAGTGTAAAATTTAATTCAAATTGATTATCTATTTAAAATATATTACATAACAATATGAAATCTGAGTTTTTCTATGAATAGTGATATAAGTTGACCCCAGTGAAAATTGCCATCCGCACAATTCAGTTTTCTGAAAATTAGCCGGTACGCAATGTGTTAAAAACCAAATATTACCAAACAATATTTGCAAAACTCCATGCAAATCAAATTGGCTCGTTCCATTGATGTACTGTAAATAGATCCAAATTCGAAATGCACGAGTATCGTCTGAAATAGAGGTACTGCAAAGCCTCACATCCGTTTCACATCCGAAAGAAAAAAATCATCGAGGTGAATTAACCTCGAAACACGATTGCGGCGTTTGAACCGTGAACGATTACAAGGATTTTACTACTCAGCGATAGAGAAGGACGAGCCTCGCCATGAAAAATCGGCGGTGCACGATAAATCGATGGGCGAGTGTATCTAATTGGATCGCAACGTCGTGAAAGTCCGCGAGAAAGGTAGGGTGTAACGCGAGCAAGGCCACGTGGAGCACCGATGCCCGATAAAACAAGATATTGTGTCCCGGCGTGCAGGTAATGGTAATCGAGGATGCCTCGATAAGGTCGACGAGTTTCTTCCCCGCCTGAACTCGCTCCGTAACGAACTCTCCGGAACCCTTTACTCCTCGCAACGTGTTCCCCGTCGGGCCAGCGGAGTCGCATTTGCGCGAGCCTAACTTATTGCGCGGCTCGATCGTAAAATAACATCGATCCCGCACAATGAACCGATTTCTCCCAAGGAAAGCCACCCAACCTGACAATTCGAACTTTAACACTAAAACTACCAGACAGATCAGAATCACCCATTACTGAGTTCTTCTTTTTGCAATTAGTAAAAAGGATAACAGATGTTTCTCTGAGAAATTAGTAAAGAAATTGATTCAGCGATACGGAAACTGAATCATAAATAGATTGAAGTCTCGATAGATGCATTCTCGAAGTTTGTATAAAGGAATTTCAAAAAGTCAATCTAACTGTTCGGTAGTTTTAGTGTTAAACGGTGATTATTGCAAAATGTGTTCACATTAGAAATAATGCAACCTAAAGCGGTGACGTTTAGCAAGATAACCGTGCAGTAATGATAATGCAATTTAATCAAATACTTTGATATTGTATTCTTTTCCATTTCGTGTATGTTGCTTCGTGAAACCGTTCGGCATTCAACGTGTTAAGAGAAAAATCAGCAAAGACAGTTGGCGACTTGGCGCTAACCGAGTGATCGCGATTATCGACGAAAGCGGTAGAGGAGGAAGCGCGTTATTGTTTATCTTCCGTCTCGACATGGAATTTCTTCCTTGTGATCGGAGTCGAACTGGTTTTTTTGTAACATGACGTCACTAAATGCGTAAATACTATTATACACGATAACCATGCTCGAACACTTTAGAAGTCGTTCGGTTGGAAACTCTCGTTGTACTTGTGTTATTCTTAACATTAGACTACCGAGTATTTAATATGATTAATACGTAAAATCCATTAAATCTTCCAAACAAAACATTGAAAACATGAAATTAAAACAAGGATAATTGAACTGTGAAGAACAATGTCATACTTTATAACTTTAACCTGTTAACTGTGGACTTTAGTTTGAAAAATCTCTCATCTTGCACGCGATACAATGAAACAGTCAAGTGTGTACTCGTCAACCGCAGGATGAATACGCCTAGAGTATATTTGAATGACAAACTAAAGCGAAACAAAGAAGGATTGTGTGTTTATCTGAAAAAATTAAGAATCAGTCGTTGAAAGACTTAGCATCATTTCAAGCTTCAAAATGACGTGTATATTGTCAGACGCAGTTAACTGGTTAACACGTTGACTGCCACGGAAAACATTAGTGTTTTACGTACCGCTTATTCCTTTGTAGCAAAGATAAAAATAAACAATTAATTATTTGTTAAAATAATTCTTACGTTACACTGTTATCTAGTTATTTACGCTATTGAACATTTTTATTCGACGTCAGTTGTTTTATGAATTATAATTGTTTTCAAGGCATTGCGAAGCTCTGGTCCCACTGTACCACTGCACCAGCGATAGTGTTAAATAATAATACCTACAGCATTAATTTCATTGTTTTTACGTAAAGCATAGGATTATGACCGCCAGGAATAAGTGACGTTGGTAGTGAACCTGCTAACACGTACATATATAGTTCACTTCACGGGATCAGTACGATGTACAGCAAGCTGCATCAAAGAGACGCGAAAAGACGCGGTCTTTGAACGCAACAGAGGAATCATTCAGAGATGCACGCCGCTTGAATGTCACTCACCGCACGACTCTTGTTCAATTGTTCTCGGAATGCGTATTGTTCGAGAGGCCAACACGTCGATCAGCTGACTTTTCAAACTACCGAATCGACTTGAATTGGGCAACCAAGCAGTATAAATACCAATAGCTCAGCTGCTCCGTTTGGAGCACCAAGAATAATGTTAATTGAATAATTATTATTAACACTAGAACTACCGAGCATTTAATATGATTGATGTGTAATCCACATCAAAATTGTAGCAACAAATTATTTTCAGTTTCTTCAGACACTCTTTATGGTACTCAAATGAAAGTATTTATTTTCGAGATCATTTCGAATATTCAATGTTTCTAAGGCATCAATAATTACTCTAGTGTTAATACGTTGACCGTCACGATGATCATAATCGGAGCTTCTAAATTACTTGAAAAGAATTACAAGAAAAAGACTGGTGTCGACTGAGAATATTTAGTAATACAAGTAACTGAATAATAGTATAACTTACCTATGATACCAAATCGCTAATAATTAATTCAAATACCAACTGCTAAACCCAGAGAAGAGCTTTCAATTCTTCGAATGACGATCGATTTATCTTTCCTTCATACTCACTCAAGTGTAAAAGCAATCGAGATCGAAATCTTTGTAACGTATACAATACAGATAAGTACTTACAGACGCACATCGGTCTTTCCGCAGCTGAGAGGTTGGAAGATACGTTAACGCGTTTACAGCCACGAGAATTTAGAGCATTTATTGCTTATCGTTTCACAGCTAAGGCAAATGGTATTAGAATTTGTTATTACAGTGAACATTGGATAATTGCAACACTCAACGAAGGGATAGAATCAAATCCACCCCAAAAAAACGAAGATTTCAGCATGGCGGGCGTAGAAAGGGACAACGCGAGTGAAGGAAAAAGAAAGACCGAGAGTTGGAGTGTTCGGAAACATTAAAGGCCCGTGATCAGCTGGAGACCTTTAACACGTTGAATGCCATGGAAGTCACCGGTGACCCTCAATCAAATCGAATTACTATAGTTCACTCAATTAAACTCAATAAATGAATATTCGAAAACATTTCTATATTACAAATAATGCTAGCTAATGTGGTGACATTCAACTAGATGAACCTGCAATAATAACAATGCAATTCAATCAAATGATTTAATATTATATTTTTTCCATTTCGAGTATTTTGTACTATGAAACCGTGCGGCATTCACGTGTTAAAATCTTTACCGCGAGTCTGACACGTTGGTATAAGGCAAAGGGTTAACGCGAAAAGTACACGGCCTCGGTGCGGGACACTGAACGAAGACTACCTGGCAACTGCTACATTCTCAGGAGCCACATTCGCTATCTGTTACACCAGTTTCCCAGGAACTTTCTATTTCCGTTTCATCCAAGCGTGGCGTTCCATTTCTTCTTACGTCAACCTTCGCGAGACCCTCATCCGCGCCTCATTTCCCGCTGCAATTTCATTTGCTCCACAGCGTGAAAGAAATCGGGCGCTTGATCGTGGAATCGTAACAAAACGTCGCTCACAGTCGTAACAAATTGCATCGAGCTGCGTCGATGCAACGACATACAAGGTGTCCCTGAAGAATCTTACCACACTTTGTCAGCTGGTAAAACACTCAATTTTATTTTTTCGCGACACCTTGTAGTACGCAGAGCGCTGAGAAAGTCGTAAAACAGGTAAAAATAAAATTGTACATACGTGCACAAGATAAAGAGTGTTTCATTTATCCTTCCTTCGGAAGAATGTTCAAGAGATTCAATGCAGCGCCTACAATTTTATAACCAGATGCCATAAATAGAATATTGTAATCATGTATTTCCAAACTACAATACTTCCCGAATGAAATTCATTTTTCATGCAAATACGATCATTCGCGTGCATATGAAGCATATCGCTAAAGATGTTAATCGTAATCACTAAATATAAACATCATTCTTTATTAAAAAGCTAATTACGTTCTAAAGAAAAAAACAATGAACGCAAGCGGAGAAAAGAATTAATTTAAAACGCGTTAAATTGCAAAGTCTCTCGAAAAAATTCTGCGGTTTCGAGATTAAGTACGGCACGGAAATAAGGAGTCGTGAAAAGATATATTTCAAGTTCATTTTGTCACGTGACGAGAAGTTTCGATAAATCTCGTTTCGTAGATCATCCGAAGCGAGAAGGAATCTCTAATCAGAGGACGACACGCGAAATACCATGGAAATAATAAACCTCCGGTTCTGACCTTGAAGACATTCTTGCGCCTGACTGTACATACCTGTCCAGTCAGCTGTCTGTTCCAGACGATCTTCCAAAGAGACCTACAGGACTCGTCTCGACTCGAGTCGACTCAAACGATCCCTCGGGGTTAGGGCCCCCGATAGGAGGAAGAAGCCTCAGCTGTTTGCCGATGGAAGCCGTAGGATTCTTTCTACGTCGTCTACCTCGACCTGCGGGCTGTTCCGTGGCGCAACAGCGAGCAGAGACTCTGTCGGCTGTTACTGGATACAGTCGCGCATGGAAGGGGAGACCCGTCTATATCGTACCGTTTTCTTAAACCGTATCTTATCAATAGACTGCGGATTTTTATGCATTCATGGAAAATTTGAGAGTCGAAGCTTGCAACACGAAAGAATATAAAGTGATCAAAGTGTGATGCTTCTTAGAATCTTTGTTATGGAAAACAGTTTTCGATTTCTGTTTTCTCAATTCTATTGTTAAGCATTTGAATTTGTATGAAGATCTGCAGTCTACTTATCGATTTCTGCATTATTAACACATTCGCGATCGGCAAATTGTTCGCTTTTGTAATACTTAATGGACGGTGAAAATGAGGAAACTGTGAACCCCTTGTTCTATGATTGCTTTTACAATTGTGTTCGATGGGACTAATCAATTCATTACATTATTTTCGAAAAGTTCATTCTGAAATTGATCATTTTAATTTTCAATTTGTATGATGCTTTAAAGTAATAACAGCAATTTATTCAGAAGAAGAAATGCAACTTATGTACATACTAAATTACATCCGGGACTTGAAGGATAAGGGGTTAAACTTTAGCCCTAAAGGAACAAGGAATGACTCGGTTGTGTCGTATAAATGTTCTATTACCGGTATAAAATGAATCCCTAGCATTCGACTTTCCCCTCTACGAGAATATTGTATAGATAATAAAACTGGTCGAAAAGTCTTAGTTTATTGTAATGCGTAATGGATTCAAATTTTATTGCAAGTGCCAAGTTCCAACATTCCACAATACACCACATTATTTGCAAGAAAACGTTACTCGTCATTTTATAAATACATATGCTTGAATTGTTGGTAAATGATCTACAAAATCACCGAGTGGAAAGCGTTAAATCTTAGTGTGATGCATCAAAATAATAAAGTTTAATAACTAATATTAAACTTCGCATAATGTACCAACAAATGAAATATTAAAATAACGCGGCTTTGTTCCATAATTTATGTAGGACCTCTCTTTAAATTGATTGAAAAAAGTGTCATTTATATCTTATTAAAAGTGTTGAATATTTCTAATGAAAACTTTCGAGTGCAAAGGGTTAATAAGTGTTATTAAAATGGAAACAAACAGAGAACCGTAAGACTGTCCATTCAATGTTCAATGATAAACAGATATTAGTGATAGTCTGACTCTTATCCTCTCGGTGTATCTGATAGTCGACAGTATTCGGTCTTTTGTAATGGCCGAGTTGACAATTGAGGGTATGATAAGGGAAGAACAAGGCTTGAAGACACGGAAGTGAGAGAAGAAGCGGCAGAGATCGGATTTCGAGAGCAGAGCATGTGAAACGTGGCGGAACGAGAAAACAGTGTTTCTTTCAGTACGGCATAACTCGGCTCGGCTCGACTCGATAGAGCTCGACGCAGAGTCGCGAAAGAACAAATCGCAAACAAATTTGTTCGACGAAGTTTTGATTGCTGACAAAACATCGAGTTAACCCTTCGCCTCATACAAGCGTCAGAGTTGTGTCAGACTTGTAACGAAGATTTCAAACAAAATTGGACAAATGTGAACATAAATTAATTCTAAATTAACATTAAATACGTGTTACTTTTTCTTTAATCAATCAATTTAATCAATCATTCACTTTAGAGTAAATATAGAATTAGATAAGAAAATGAAATACATTTTCTTCGAATATATTATTAACGACAAGGTGGTTCTAGAGAGCGTAGTTGTAAAAGAAATCATATACAAGGTGTTTCCTTTAATTGAATGTAGTAGAATATTCTATTAGAGATTAAACTTATCAAAACAATATTTTTCGAAATTGTTTGGTTATAAAAGTGATCTCCGTTTTCTTTCAATGGAACTGTACAATGTTGAATGCATTAATTGTGTTTTAAATATTAACATAATATAATAAGAACTACATAATTAGAACTCGATTTTCTCGAAAATAAAGTCTCGGACAGAAAATTTCATAGGAAATTGTATTTTATTTTTCTGTGTAGAATCACCTCCATCCCAGTTCAATTACTATTCCCTTCCTGCTTATTATACAAACACACAAATATATCCGTGGCCTACTTACGACATATAAAGTTTCAGTAAAGTTTCCATTAAATGATTAAGTTCCAAGAGATTCATCCGTAGAATCCAACTCGCCTCATTAAACGTTTCCCATAGCAATCGGTTGCGAAAATCACTACCTTCAAATACTGAAGTAATGTCGTTCTATTGATTTAAATTGTTTTCGAGTACACTTAGTTTATTTTCTAATAAATTCAATTTCATTCCACGCATAACCTTGCCCATCATTTTCAGTTGCAAGAGGAAGCAAAGTTCGTTACGATTTAACGTTACAATGAAATTTTCGTCTCTTATCAAAAACGAGAATATATTTTAAAATCAATAACGATCTTTTCAAAGATAATTTGACAATGGATAACAAACGATAACGGTATTGATAATTATTACAATAATAATTATCATTATTACTATTAATATACTAATAATAATTATAATTCTTATATACAGGGTGTGACAAAAAATTGTTATCGCTCTTTATTAACACGTTGACTGCCACGAGAATTCCTATCGTTCTAAACAGTAATACTTTTTTGTTAATAACAAAGGCAAATGATGTTGAAAATAATTATTAATGATTTCGTATTACAGTAGTCACATTACGCTATGATCTAGCTACTTATATTACTAAATATTTTTATCTAAAATCAAGTTTTTTATCGTAATTATTCTCCAGCAATTTGGAAGCTCCGGTCATCACTGACCATTGTGGCAGTCAACGTGTTAACTAATAAAACGCTGATTTGCTTTTTCTTTTTCATTTTTTATAAACGCTCAAAGTGTGGCAAGGTTTGTTTACGACACCCTGTATTATTATGCGCATATTCAGTCAGTTAGGTGTACTTTGCTCTGACGGAAGCTCGTTCATCTTATCCCGAAGCCGAGCGGGATCAGAACAAGGGCGTCTTTTTAACATTCGAGCACCAGCGGCAGCAGCTAATCCTTCGTCCTCAGGTGAAACTCGCTTTCAGCATCGTGAGAACCGTTTCCCACGGTGCATACCAGGTAACCCCGGACCATTTTCCCCGTAATGCAAGTCTCCACGGATACACCCTCCCGTTCCCCTGCTAACGCCGTTGCTGCTGTTTCTTACTCCCGAGGAAATTTCGGTAATTCAACAATTCTGATTTTCCATTATTAATGTCCCCTATCTTGTAGATAATATCGATACAAACATGTGATAACTTTGGTTAGAAATATTCGAAACGCGCACCAAAGTTCAAAGCGTTTGTTCCTTGCTTGTAATTGAAGACATTTTTTCATTTATATCGATCTGTTTCGATCCCTCTTCGAATCTTATTAAAATTGAAATTTATTCTGATTAAAATATTTCCTTCTTTGGGCATATATAATACTCACGTTGAGAAATTATAAAGAAACGTATTATTTACACTAGAACTACCAAGCAGTCAAGTTGACTTTTCAAAATTGTTCTATGGAAACACCAAGAGTGCACTTATTGAGACTTCCATCGCTCAAAACTTAGTTTGCGTATTACCAAAAAAATTTCTTTCGAAATTTCTTAGAGAAAGATCTATTGTTTCTTCAATAATTGTAAAAGAAGAATTTAGAAATGAGTAATTTGGACCCATCTGGTAGTTCTAGTGATAATTTCGATTTAAGTCAGATTACAATTTAATGATAATCTATTATACACTTTTAATCGCCATTAAGTAACTATTAATCTATTGAAAAACTTTTGTCTTTATCGTTATTTAATTATTAATTAATAACTATTAAATGTTCATTGCAGAAGCTACTTATACTTTGGTCTAATATTCTACTAGCATATTATCTATTTTTCTTTATCGATCCACGAATAAGTTCGTTGAATCGATGAGACTCATTTATCTCGTTGACGTTTCAAGGCACTCACAATCAGTGGATTCGTTCGAAAGGCGGCTCGAAGCCAGAGTACCGAGCCCCTCTCGAGGCTGAATGAATCTGCGAACAACGACACTTCAATCGCGAGATCGATTTCACACAGGCAGTTCCGCGAGATTCCAAGAATCTCCAGTGCAAATACCAGTGCCCTAAGCACACGCGTACACTGTATGCAGTCGCCTCAGAAGGGACATTAAATGCACGTAACAAATAGGGGTGAAAAGTTCAAACAAAGGTACCCCTACGTCAGTTCTATTTTATTGTCTTTCATAATTAAAAAGTAGGAATGACATTGAACTCTAAGAATATGGAACAAATAACACGAAAGTACATCAAGAGAAAGGAGCAATTTTCGTAAAACAAGCTTATCTTACAATGTTTTGCATTTCTTTTATTTCATTTTAAAAAATTGCGACTTTAATTCTTTACCGGTTCTAAGAAGTTCTCTTCTTCAACTTAACACGTTCGCTGCCAGCGTCACATATTTGTAACGGCCGTCATCCTATATTTTATATAACGAAAATAAAATGAATCCTATAGATACTGTTATTGGAAATTACAAACTACGACATTATATTTAGGAACTCAATGACTCGTTTCAGTTTCATTTTTGTAATATTTTCTTCAGAAGATTTATTGGATTGAAGAAAATATTATAATTGAGGAGACCGTCACCGAAATAACCGCTGGTAGCGAAACGTGTTAACCGTTTGCACTCGAGAGGCGACTCTCGTTCGCCATTTGATTACGATACACCGAAATTATGAACACTGAAATTCAATATCCATTTTTGTATTAGGTGTCAACACATGAACCTCAGAAATAAATTAGTATCAACCCTTAATTTATATAAGATTTTCCTTTATGTTACTTGCTAACAGTAATATCAATATTTCAACGGAAAATAATAAATATTTATAACGAAAAATATTTTCGATTGCAAAGGGTTAAGTGACATCAATTTAAATGATCTACGCAAACGCGTCGTCGAACGAACGCCAAAAGAACTCTTTTACTTGGGAGAACCAAAAAAAAAATTAGTACCAACCCTTAATTTATATAACATTTTCCTTTATGTTACTCGCTAACAGTATCATCAATATTTCACCAGAAAATGATAAATATCTATAACGAAAAATATAAAGGGTTAAGTGGCATCAATTTAAATGATCCACGCAAACGCGTCGTCGAACGAACGCCAAAAGAATTCTTTTACCTGGCAAAACCGTAAACTGACAATGAGTTTCCAAGGAGTCTGTAGCTGTTAGCGGCCGCTGACAAGAAGCCGCTTGTCCCGCCGGTTGCATCGATAAGACCGGCTGAAAATGCATCGCTCGCAGTGAAGGTAGAACGAAGGTTGGTACTTACGGACTGGTATTTTCTTCGGATCAACTAAGGTAAGACGTTCTTCGACCTTGTCGATCCTTTGCCGCAACCGGCTACTACGATCGGCAACCGCGGTCAGCTCGGCAGTCAGGTCAGCGAAGATACTCTCGGCGGTGGTTAGCAGGGATGCCAACTGTTTCAGCGAGATGGTCAACGCACCGTTTGCCACTGCCTCCAATTCGGCACCGACCGGCCAACCCTGCGGTGCCGATCCCGTTGGCACGTGTCCGCGGCACAGGTAGCGCGGCTCCACTTTCCGCAGCACGAACGGCATGATTGTTCCACGAAGAAACCAACACATTCACACATAACACTAAACCAAAAACACGGCGCGCACCCGATTCCCGATTGGTGGTATGGTGTGCGATCGTCACCAGATCAAGAACGGGAGATCGTAACCGTCAAGGATCCGGACAACCAAGAGATTCCCATTGGCATACTTCTCTTGTGAATCCCGCGGCACCATTCTAAACCAATCAGAGATCCCGAATCCACTGATCGGCACACTGCACTGTAACAACACTTGTTCTTCACTTAAAATACGAACATTTTACCTGCATTCGGGGATTCTCCACTCGGCGCGCATTCTTCGGATGATCTACGGCACATTCAGCCCAATTGGTAAGGATCTGATTTGCTTCACTGAGAATTATCGGTACAGAAGTTAGGAGGATGCTGGTTAAAATAAAACGCGAGTTTTCGTTCGGTGATTTTCGCTTAGGAGAACGCCGTAACTGACACTGAACAACGACGCGAAACACACGAAACAGAACACGAAAAGAACGTCCGCGCGACCCGACGACGGTACACGAAATGCCGGCCGGCTTGGTGCCGTGTTGCCGAACTGTTCCCTGCTTCTCTACTCCCATTCAATTCAAGCTAGTCGTACGTGCCCTTCGCGCCGCTACCATTTTAGCCATCTCGCGTAAGTTCCGGTACAGCTCTACCGGCCTGTCGAAGCGCTGCACTGACTTTTCGAATTTCTGGAGTTTTCCTGATGTTGGTTATGTTGGAATGCAATACCTTATGTCGGTAAGATCGCATGGCAAATTATATTACCGACGAATATATTATTACGTTATTTATCATTTTTAAACTTGATACTCTAAATTGTAGATGGCACCACGAAATGTTTGTCTTTTTACGCAATTGATAAATGTTTATTTCAGATCTTCGAACACAAAGTTTTATAAGATGAGAAGTGTACCTTGTCTCTCGTCTCTGCAGAGATTTATCACCCTATTTTAGGATTTTATGGAGATATATATATATATATATATTAAATATTAAGATTAGTAAGCAAACGTCGCATTAACATCGTAGAAGATTGCTTCACGGAAATACATTAGATCTTCGATTTATTATCATATCTCATCAGTGTGTAACCTGTACTTTGTAAGAAATGACGGACACATTAGAAAACATTAATCCAAAGTTATATAGGAAGATAGATGAAAGATTAATAACCGCAGAAGATGAAGATGAAGATATTGCGGATGAATTTGATGCACGTGAAATTTTTGGTACATATTCTTAAATCTTTGGAAATTAATCAATGTTATGTTTTATTTCTTTATCATATTTTTTCTACTATATTCCATTTTTATAGATCTTATAAAAAACATCAATGACCCTGAACATCCCTTAACATTAGAAGAGTTGAATGTGGTAGAGCAGAATCTTATTGAGGTAATTATAATGTCGTAGTAGAATAGTACATTTTTTGTACTTTACATATTGTGTTATTCCAGATTGATAATGAAGCAAACAAAATTCATGTAAAATTTACACCGACAATACCACACTGTAGTATGGCAACATTAATTGGTTTATCAATCAGAGTTCAACTTTTAAGAGCTTTGCCTTCAAGGTTTAAAGTTAATGTAGAAATTACACCAGGTACCCATATGTCAGAAGCAGCAGTAAATAAACAACTTGCTGATAAAGAAAGAGTCGCTGCTGCTCTTGAAAATAGTCATTTACTTGAAGTAATTAATCAATGTGTTGGAGTTAAGAGTTAAATGATAAAATTGCAAAATGTACATTCTAATACAATATTCTATTACTTATTCTTATACAAATACATTTTCTTTTTATTCTAATATCCATAATATTTAAACATATTTTTTAATATATTTAGTAATAAATTATTTATTCTGAACCATTAAATGTTATTAAAAACTTTCTCAATGAAATATATTATCAAGTTATTATTTATCATTAGAATAATGGATGGGAATAATGAATTGTTTATAAAAAACTAAATAATATTACTATATTTGTAAAATTTACACATTTGTTATTTACTCTTTGTTAAAATTTCTGCTGCTGTTGGTGGTCGTTTTTTCGTTGGATCATATTTGAATGTCTTTTTCAAAGGACCTTTCCCTGCATCGTTAAACCGTACTGCATCTGCACGTCTTTTATCTTCCATTTTGCTACTTATTTTGACATTAGTCCAAGCTGAAATACAGTTCAAATTTAGTATATTACATTAAATCTCTTATTATTTCAAATTACCTTCTTTTACGCCTGCCTTGAAAGATTTTGGTTTTTTAGGAAGATTTTCAATGTCATGTTTGACATTTGCTGGAATCTTGAAATACTCTCTTACTGGACCTACTTTTAGTAGTCTGCTTTGTAGTAAGGAGAAAACGTTTGTTGATAACCAATAACATAAAATAGCCTAAAGCAATACATAATTATATAAATGATTAATGTAGATATGAAAAAAGTATGTGTAAACAAAGTGGAATATCTTACCCCTGGCCATTTCATTAAAAATGGAAACAAAACGACTGGCATAGCACGCAGAAAATATTTTACCATAGTGCTCATATTAGCAGTTAATATAAGATTATATTCTATAGATATATACATTGTTGCACAAGTAAGTATAGGTAAAACGTAATATGGATCACAGGTAGTTAAATCTGCAAACCACCATAATCCGCCTTCTTTTAAGCTTTGAACTGGAGCTTCTGTCATTCGTCTCAAACCAATAAGAATTGAGAGAAAAATGGGAAGCTAACAAATATGTTAATTAAATTGTGATTTTTATATAAAAAGAAGATATTATTTTAGACATAATAAAATACATACTTGTAATAAAGATAAACCGAAACTTTTAAAAGGATTCAATTGTTTTTCTTTCATAAATTTAGATAACTCATGGCCACATATAGCAACTACAAGTAATAATAAAGTTTATCACCTTTATAAACAAACTGTAATATTCATTTTATACCTTGGTAATCATCTCCACTCCTTCTTGCTAATGACATATTTAACTGTAATTTTTGTAGTTTTGGTAAATTATTCTGCATATTTACAGCATGTTTTTGTATACGAAGTGCTATTGGAAATATTAATATTCTAACAATCATTGTTCCTGCAAGAATTGCTGCCCACCATGGCATATGACAATAAACATGCAATGCTTCAAAACCTTTTTGAACAATTCCAAAGGGAGAATATCCACCCAATCCCAAGCTCTCTAACGTTGGTTCACCATTTGGATATAATTGAGTTATAGTTTCTACTACGTTTGGTATTTTTGGAATATCTGTAAACCGTATTTTAAATATTAAATTTATTTTTTTTACACTTGAAAAATTTATTAATTACATCAAAATAATTAGTAACCAAGATTGTTAACTAATTGTGAACGCTACAAACATATCACTATGATTTAATGTTATTTATATTATTATAACTAAAGTATACTCCTTCAAGGAAGTAGAAAAGTTATTTTACCTGGTATTTCACTTATCAAAACTTTTTCAGTAATTGGATTAGTTGTGCTTTCTACTACATTCTGAACCTGTTGCTCAGCCGGCACTAAAAAATATATATTTCTACTAATAATTACAGAATTCAGGAATGAAGTACACACACTCATACCTTGTGGAGTATTTATTGTAGGTGCATCTAGTTTTGGATTAATTGCATTTTGAGGTTGGACTGAAGTAGTTGCAACGAATCTAATTACTTTCTAAAAAGAAATATATTTTAAAGTAACAAAATTTTACTTATACACAATCTAAAATCATAACCTCTGAATACCTGTAACCTTTGAGATACCGGGGCATTTATGTTCGAAGTTAACAACAATTTTCGATTAATACATCTGGTTAATCGTAGCAACATCTTTTTATTTATATCATTTATTCTTAACGTTCAATTGTATGTTTCGCTAAAAAAAAACTATTTAAAAGCTCCTACGTAAAATAGTAATATAATTTTGTAATTTCTTCGAAAACAGCATTTACCAGTAAGAAGAACAGTGCCCCCTCCAAGCACTTTCTGGCTTACGCATTGACCATGTGCAAGGATGGCGCAGAAAACAGTTCACTGAAGAAGCTGTTATTCAATGTTTAGGCGTGTACACACGATTACAATTAATGAATGAATAAAAAGCTAATGTACTATTGTATTTAACAATATCAAAACAATTCAATATTTTTATGTTAATATAATTAATTATTTCAGTCAGTTAAGTTTGGGTTAGATTTAATTAAAAAGAAACCTAAGAATACTTCATATTAAACATTATACGACATGTGATTGTGGGGTGATACTAAAATGATAAAACACTTTTTTGCAAAATTTTATATCTCAATTTTCCCATAGCCAAAACTCCCTCTCGTAGACGTATCTTAAATCTGTGATCTAAATCACAATTCAAACGCTGCAAATAATATGTAAATACTTATGTCTGCAAGTTCGCATGTTGGTATTTAAAAAAAATCTATAAAATATTAAAAATATACATTCATAAGCAGAGAATGTATCAATATTGAATTATTTATTGTAACCTTCTTCTGATGCAGTAAAAAAGCATAAGTTATTATAAAAGATATGTATGTATAAAAAGATATCGTAAAACATGCTAAACAGGCTAACTTCGTATTTTGAAAGGGAAAGGTCTTTTATTATGATAAACGAATCAAATGGAATGAAATGACTTCGGCAGACAAAGTGTAGCATCATAATGTACGATATAGTCTTGACATTTGAACCCTTTTAGATTTGGGCATCTGCCATCAAATAAGAATCGACCAGCTTCAATATTTAACATTCACGATGTTACGGATTCTTTAGCGGAGCAGTTTGCCGCCAACAAGCTTCGAGCACGCATCTGTGCTCATGCTGAGGAAAATATTGTTTACAAGTGCCATTACAATATTTACATGTGTTCAAATAATTAGTTGTACAGTGCATTTTGCAAGTTGTGAACTTATCAGCAATTAGTAAAGCTATTTATATAAAAATATAAAAACTTTCGTTATATATAGATATAACGTTTATAGATGTTAAACTAGTATGCTTAACAAATACCGATACAGTTTAATGAAAAAATTTTAAGACTGCCGTTTAAAAATTTTATTCTCGTCTTACAAACAGTATGCTACTGTAATTTCAAACTTACATTAAAATATCGAAACTAGTCGGTATGAATACATTTATATAAAAACGACTAATTTGTATCGAGTGCATATTATAAAATTGCATTCTGTCGACGTGTAAATGTGTACATTGCTGAATTCGAAAATGTGTAAAGAAGCTTACGAATTAAATAATATTATTGAATATCTTCAATTTAATTTATTGTATAATTTTTATATCATTTAACTGAGTATTTATATTTATATATTAATAATTTGTTATTTTCATTATAAACGTTATAATATTATCAGCAATCATTATGGCAATGTTTAATTTTGTAACGCGTAGACATCGTAGCGCTAATATTTTTGTTTATTATAAAATTTTCATAATATTGAAATAATTTAAAACATAATGTTTTTAAGAATGAATCTATGACCTTCCGTTAACAATACATTTCGTGTGTTTTATTAAAGTTACCTACTCGTAAAATCTGATATTATTTGTGTTTAATTTTATATGACTGAATGTGTTATTTTTTATAAATACACATTAAACAAACTGCTTTTAGTTAGTTTGCACTGACTTAAGCTATACTATTACATTAACACCTGAACGGAAGTATTTCGAAGTTCGGCCAATGTCGCATACTTGTTTCCAACATATTTTTAGACTGCATCCTCGAAGAGCATTCCGTGACCATCAGACGATCTGTTAGACAATGATGACGCTTCGCCCGCGTGTCATTAACAGCATTGACTTCACTACCATGAATACAACCATGCTTACTGCAGCCATAGATTAATTCAAAATTTTATTATAAAAAATAAATAATTTAAAAATCTTTACAATATTATATGTATGAAATTTCATTAAATACTTATTGTTAGTATTTCGAAGCTGCTGGTAAATAGTTCTTTCTTTAATTAATTTTATTTAAAACCGGTTATAGACTAGGTTGAATTTATCTGATATTTAAGTGAATTTAATTATATATTAACATTAGTAATTAACGCCTTTTATTAACAATTTCAGTTGTACGTCGGAAACCTCTAATAACTTATATGTTTACTCAGACGGTAGTTATTTCAATGTCTGAAGTTATATTTAACGACAGTACGCTTTGGCTAGACTCCTAAAACTATTCGACATTATTTCTAATAAATATTGATATAATTAAAAAAACTGTAATACTGACACTTTCTGACATTGATTTTTAACAATGTTATACATTTTACAATATAATGATTATTCTGTTTTTTCTGGTTTTTACTCAAGTAAATATGTATACCAAGGTCTTATTTCTAATACATAGAGAGTTCTCAATATTTCTTAAACTTTTAATAAAATGTTTAAACATATTAATGTTACTTGTACTTATTTACAGAGCCATATGATGGATTTCAAATCAGTGAGCCCTTCATTGACCAGAACATTGTGCATATTATTCATCTAATCCAACATTTTTTATTCAATTAATTTAATATTTTATTGCATGGCATTTTGACTATATTATAGAAAAGGTACAATTGTTTTATGTAATAATAACTGCGCTCTATTAATTGTACGATTACCACATCTTTTATTTATATTCTTTAATGTTATTATTAAGGTTCCAAGAGAAAAGTTTGTATTAACAATGAAAAAAAAGAAACTATTATTCTTACGACAAAGTTACTTTGGTCTGGAATAAATATTCATTGTAAACCTGATAAGTATTGCTTGAAGGAAGGATGACCGTGATATACCAATATCAAGTTGCAAATTCCACAAGGGGTGGATTCACCCGGCTCCTTTTTATGTGGAGAGGTTCTCTTTACAAGCTTATCTATAGGGAACTTCTACTATTTTTATTTCTTTTTGCTGCACTTTCTGCTATTTATCGATACCTACTTAATGCTGTGCAGAAAAAGTTTGTAATTAAACAGTTGCTATCTTTTAACAGATTAAGAAATAAAAATATTAATTGAACATTTATTTTCAGAGAATTCGAACAAATTGTTATTTATTGTGATAATTTCATTAATTTAATTCCATTAAGTTTCGTTCTTGGATTCTATGTATCATACGTTGCTCAGAGATGGTGGCAACAATATCAAGCTATACCTTGGCCAGATAAGTGAGTCACAATAATAAATGTATAATAAATTACTAAAAGATTTCCTATAAATATGTTCTTTCAGAGTAATGCATTCAATTGCATTATATGTTGTGGGAAACGACGAGTACAGTCGTATACTCCGAAGAACACTGATGCGTTATTTAAATCTTTCTTTAATACTTGTTTTAAGATCGATTAGTTCTTCAGTGAAAAAACGGTTTCCAACGCACGATCATGTTGTTGATTCTGGTAAAGTATTTAAATTAGTAAAATTTAATTCATAAATACTTACATTTAAAACATGTTTTTTTTTTAACATTAGCATACTAATTTTAACTCATAGCACGTATTGAAGAACAAAAATATATTTATGTTTGCTTACATTGAAGAAAGTTAAAGTGACAAGCAAAATTTGCGATAAACTGATGGAGCTAATAATAACAAAATCTCAACAATAGAACTGAACAATGTCATCAAACACCAATAGAAAGTTAATTTTAATCAAGATGAACACTCTTCTGGCATATTGGGTATACATTATTTTTTTCAAGTATTTTTATTATATTGTAAGTTTTATGTTGTGAAAAATGTGTAAAAATATGTTATAAACAAAAGAAATATATACCTTAAATTTACAAACAATAAAACAATCAAGACAATTAAGTTTCTTAATATAAATAACTTAATTAACAATTAAAATCATCTGTTAATAATTTTCTAATATTATTGAATTAATAATATGATCATTAATAGAGACATGAATGTGTTACAGGATTTATGACAACACTAGAATTGGAATTATTTCTTGCAGTACCAAGTTTAGAATTCAATACATATTGGATCCCTTGTACATGGTTTATTAATCTTCTAAAAGAAGCACGTGAAAATCAAAGAATTCTTGATCCTCAAGGAATAAAATTAATTATGGAGGTATCATATAAGTTGAAAGCAATATATGCATTATTTGAATTATAATGGTTATAGTATTGAATGGTTATTATAGGAATTTAATGAATTTCGTACAAAATGTGGTCTCCTGTGGAGTTACGATTGGATATCTATTCCATTAGTTTATACACAAGTAGTAACATTAGCAACTTATAGTTTCTTTGGTGTTGCATTACTCGCTCGTCAATACATTGAAGGTAAAGAGAAACAATTCCAACTGCAAATTGACGTTTACGTACCAGTTTTTACGATTTTACAATTTTTCTTCTTCATGGGGTTATTAAAGGTATTTTTTATTTTACTAAAATATGCAAAACGAAAAAAACTGTGCTTTATTTACGAGATTGAATTTCATTTTAATAGGTAGCAGAACAGTTAATCAATCCATTTGGAGAAGATGACGAAGACTTTGAGTTGAATTGGATAATTGATCGCCATACAAAAGTGACTACAAATTTCTTTTTTTTCTGTAATACTAATTCTTTGGATATTTTATATTTGTATTTATCGTAGGTATCATATCTTGGAGTAGATACTCTAATGAATCGATGTCCACCATTAGTCAAAGATATTTACTTTGACGCTGAGAATCTAATTCTGCCATACACAGAAGCGGCGGCTGTTCATAAAAAGAAAACATACCGTGGTAGTGTTGCTAACATGACGTTAGTATTTATAACTACCTTTTATACTGTTAAAACCTATTTAAAATATAAAGTACTTTTTTTATTAAAATTGGATAATATACTATAATTAATTTTCTTAATTGATACTTCTACGGGTAATTGGTATTTACAGAGTTCCAGAAGAAAAGCAAACAATGTTTTTACCAAATGTTATAGAGGAAGACGAAGAAGAAATGAGAACGTCATTATATACATCAAATATGAGTTTAACCATTCATGGTAATGATAGTCCGACGTGTGAAAGACGGTAAATTTTAACAGAACAATATTAGAATTAGATGAAAGTAAACTAAGCTATGAAGTCTCATTAAGTTAGATTCGTTTGCTTCAGCCAGATCAACTTGTATCCTGAAACACCTACAGCGGTTGATCAAAGTCACTCTGAAACAATTTTACAATTTGATATTCGAGAACCATCGTCGTGTGTTACTCAAACAGAACAACGATCAAAAACGATAACAGAAACTGGGAGAAGATTTCCAACAAAATATTCATCATTACGGATCGATCAAAATCGGAAACCATTCTTTGCACTAACAAAAAGTCCCAAGATTATTTTACAGTCTTCAGCAAGCACATCCAACTTATCACGTCCTACAAGACAAATCATAGATACACCCACAGTATACAATAGTAGTATCAACCCATGGAAAGAATATATTTCAAAAGACTGTAGAAAATCCATGTTAGAGGTAACTCCAGATCAATCCCCAGAAGTGATGGGTAGTCAATTACAACTGCCACAAGTAAACTTACCGTTGAAAGCGAAACGCCCTCGACATATGGTGAGAAGACACAAATCTATAGAAGTTCCCTCAAAAAAAGGTATTCAATGGACACGAGTTGTGAAAACGCGACCGCAAAAAACTACGCCTGATGATGCATCACCTGTTGAAGAAATATTGCTTGAAACAAGGAGCTCTCCTAATTTAAAACATTTAGGTGATGATTCATAGGAACCAACGAACGATACACATGTTGATGAACCAACTTCCTCTGACAAAGGAAAGTGAGTCTAAAAATTTAAAATATGTAAATGTGATACTATTTTTAAAGTTAAATCGATGTAAGGAAACATATAAAGAATATAAATTATTTTTTCTTATTTAGCAAAGATATAAATTCATGAATGTTTTTAACATTAATTAAATTACATGTTTTTTAAATTATTCGAAACTATACAGCGATGTCAATGCAAAATTACATTAATATTGAATACATGGCAACATAAATTCTATAAATGGTTATTTAAAAAAGGATACGTATTTAGAAGCAATTCTGTACTTACCTTAAATTATTTAGTCTTCACCTACATATTTGTTTTCATCATTTTTTAAAAGTAAAATAAAAAGTACTCTGGTATCTCTAAAAAAAGACATTTTTAATCGATTTTCCGCACACGTTATTATCTTACATATTTGGATAAATTGTATAATAGGGATTCTTAAATTGTTTCGCATTAACCGTATAAACATTTGGGTCCTCCATCGCAAATGGTTGAATAATATTCGGTCCCAGACTTTTTTGATTATGCACATTCGCGATCATGTATTGCGGCGTAGGCGTAGGTTGTCCAACAGTAGCATCTTCCACCAGCTTTCTTTGCGAGTAGATCAAAACTTGTGACACATTTACATCCTGTTCTGGTCCAGTATTTTCCACAGAAACTGTAAACGCAGTAGTAGATAGTTGTTTCGCCTTACATTTTTTTCTGTGTGCATATAAGGAACCGGCATTATTATATCTCTTTGTACAAATATTGCATGCATATGGTCGTTGACCAGTATGCGTATATGTGTGTTCATTTAACGAGGTCAGTCTTCTAAATGATTTTGTACAAATTTGACAATGATATTTTGCTTCTCCTGTGTGCATTGTTATATGACGTGCCAATGTGTTTGCACGCGCGAAGGCTCTACTGCAATACTGACAAATATAAGGTTTCTCTCCACTGTGTGTTCGGAGATGCAATTGTAAGTAAGTGCTCTTCGTGAAAGCTCTACTGCACACGTTGCAAACATAGGGTTTAACTCCTGTATGTGTACGCATATGTGCAACAAGTGAACCACTCTGAGCAAAACATTTACTGCACACCTCACAAAGAAACCTTTTTTGAGTTTCTTTAACACGCGTGTGGCGTTCCATGTGATTCGTTAGAGACTGAGCCTGTGCAAAGGACTTGGGACACATTGCACACTTATGTGGTCTGTTGTGACGATCCTAAAAATATTTTTATTTTTTATAATAGTAATTTTTAAATATAAGAATTCTTTACTTTCAATTTTATATTATAAAAGGTACTTACCTTTTTTCTACCTTCTAAACAATTTCCCTTATTTATACTGTCTGTGTCATCTTTATCATCTAAATCAGAGCTATCGAATATTTGACCCTTATGCTTTGATTGTTCATGATCTTTTAGTTTATCTATTCTTGAAAATCCTTTACCACAAGTTGCACATGTGTATTTTAATCCACTATGTGTAGAGAGGTGCCTCTTCAGATTTCTCTTCGTTGCAAATAACTTTCCACATTGAGTACATTGTAAACTCTCAGCGGGAAGGTTTTCATCTTCTTCATCTTCTTCATCTCCCTCCTCTTCATTATCTTCTTCTTCTTCAACATTTTCTACAGATCTTTCCTTTTCTGAGCACTGATACGTTTCATCTGCTTCTTCGGATTTATACTCTGGATGATTTCTAACATGAGTTACAAAAGATTTTTGATAAGTAAATTGTTTTGAACACACATTACAAGTAAATTTTAAATTTTTTCGTTGTTCTTTTAAGGAATCGTCATTCTTTTGCATTTTTATTCTTTTGTCCTAAAATATAAAAAAAAATAAGTGCTGTTGTGTTATTATCAAACTAATTACAGAAAAATAACAAGGAAAAATAAAAAATAAATTTTCATATTAACATCTAAAAAATTAATATAGACTTACTTGAATATTTTTATTTTTTTTATCCTGTACATTTGTTATTTCTTTTTCTTGTTCATAACTAATTCTCCTATCATTAATATCTTCCTTCTTATTATCTGTATTATGACAAATTGCAACATGATTTTTTACCTTCGCAAGGGTGGAATACTGTTTATCACAAATGTAACAAACATATCTTAATTTAGTTTTTCGTTTATGTACAATTGCATGCCTTCGCAATGCCATTTTCGTATGGAAGGATTTAATACACTGTGTACATCGTAATCTATTTGTGCGTGATATAAGAGATTTTTCTTCATCATCTTGTATACTATCCGCTTTTGATGATTCTTCCAATATTGGTTGATCTTCTGATACTTCAACTTTATTTACATCATCATTAATTGAAGTATCCTTCTTTGTTTCTACACGTTCATTCAACAAAGATAACTCTTCTGGTTTTACAGAATTATTTATTTTATTGTCTCCCTTCTTTTCATTAAATTTGGATGATTCTCGTTTCATTAAATTACTTTGTTCTACAGCATCTGCTAAAAGATCCTTATAAACATTCACATTCTCTGCGGCTTTATTCTGTTCTATCTCATTTAATTGACTTTGCGTTTCTTTCTCATAGGAAAATAAATTTCTTTCTGTGCTTAAACAAAAAGAGGTATCATCCTTTGTAAAACAAAAGTTATCAGAACAAAAGTTTATAGAACACTCTCCTTGCTTTTCTGTGCTTTCCTTTTCAGAAGATATAACATTAGATATCACATCAGCAATTATTGCTGAGACTATGCTAGCGCCGCTATCCGAGTCATTGGAAGAGGACTTTAATTTCAGAATTCGACGGAGTTCTTCATCAGTATTTTGTATTTGACACTTAAAGTCATAAGACGCGTCTAAACGTTGATTACAAGGCAAACAGATCACCGGTGGCAAACCATCTCCTTCTTCTACCTAGAAGTATAAAACATGTACTATTGTAATGATAATTAAACGTTCGATACCCATTATTATATAGTTTGCCACTGTTATTAAAGTTAAATGGTTTACTGTAAACAAATAAACCTTCATTTAAAGATGAATAACAGGTAATATAGTACAGTTGAATTTATAAATACGAGTATTAAATAAATTTAATAGAATATTACCACAAATTAATATTATCTACATACAACAAAAAGTAAAAAGTTTTCAAAGTAAAATTTTATATATAACATATCATATGAACAATTGCTTTTTACAATAAAACATTTGAAAAAATATAGTGAATTTTAATTAAAAAACAGTAATTTTTTATCTGCATGCGTTTAAAATTTAAAATTAGTTTGTTATCCATTCTCGTTAGATTCAATCATTTCGAGTAAACAGCACAAACTATATCACTTTAAGAACTTTTTCAAAAGTCACGCAAAACCTACAATATGATACATTAAAAGATAAACAAATGAAATTGTATTTTAAAATATTCACTTTTGTAATGGTATTATGATAAAAAGAGTGACTAACTAACCTGTACGGAAGCAACGGCCATAAGTTTACGAGGAATAGCGTCTCCATTTCGAAATAGTTCACAAATTTCAACAGCTCTTTTTAAACAAATTCGACACTTATCTTCGTAGATCTGTTCATATGTATCAACTAGCTTATCCTTGTTTGAAATTTCCATTTTAATGCATTTGGAAGTTAAGCTATGACTCGAACTCCCCTCCTCGGAAATCGAGGATGTTTTTGACATTTTTGATGCTGAATGGACTTGTAATTATTGTAAAGTAGCTTTGTCAGGATCTGTGAAATTATATTACAAAAGAATTTGTTAATTAGTGCATTTCTAATATTAGAAAATCGAATTATTATAATAAATAATGGTTTTATAATAGGGTATAGGAAATAATTTAATTAACGTAAAATAATGTAAAAATAATACATACTTTGTTATGTTAAATAGGTTTGAATAATTAGTATGAATCGTTAATAAATTCTAAATCGTTTTAGAATGCTACGTAGATATTATAGAAATTAATGTTATACAATATATATTCACGTTACAGTGAATTCATTGCAATTTAAACATTTAAAAAAATAGTGGCTGCTTTAGTTGTTTGTGAAAACAACAGCAAAAGTGTTGTTATTATTAACTGTTACATTTTATATACTACATTATATAGTAATGTTAATTTGTATACTCCTTGTAATGCTTTACTTGTCATTTTCTTCCTAACCTCTATGTTCAGTTAACAAGCAATAAATCATTTTCTTATGTTTAAGAATAAACATAAAAGATGTATAAAGAATACGAATAAGAATTAGAAAGAAATGTTAGGAAATAAAGGTAAACGAGTACTCATTATAATTTGAAATATTTTGCATTTTTTATTGTTCGAATTTATTACTTAAGTGCAATCAACGTTACAATAGATTTTGAGTATAGACATATTCAACAAAACATGTACAAGTATACGGTCTGTACACGTATCACAGAGTAAATACAGTTGCATTTATTTAAGGATCCTTCGATTATATTTATAACGTGCCTGTAATAAGGGCGAAATTCAAATTAGAATCATAATGTTTTCTTTCATGACATTTTTCAGGTTTATGTTCATAATTTCGAGTTCAACTTAACGTATATTTATACGATATCAACAATTAAGTATTCGAATGAAGGAATAATAGGTGTTTCAGTGTGTTACATGATGCAGTTAAGCAATAAAGAATTAGTATGCAGAAAACAATCATTAATATTGAAAAATAATATAAAGTACAATCATTGTAAACTGTTACTTTTAGAAAAGCAGTTGCATTGATCTGTATAATATTAAAATTCAAAATCAATGCACGCCAGTGTGCGTTTTCACGCTTTTAAATAATTATAATACCATCAATCATCACGTTACACAGTGCGTCAGACGCGCATGCGCGTATTATTTGAATTCAAATAACGTACTTACTATTTTCCAATTTAACGCGCGAATTGATATTTCCTTTTATTTGCAAAATATATTATCACGATAAATGTAAAGCTGTAAAACTGTACCTTAGATAGAAAAGAAATTTCACCGCAATTTAAATTTGTTAAATATGCACATAATACTTTACTAGATACACGTTTAATGTGAACGTTCGTAGTATTAATGACTCGAACAGTGACGGTTACCCGAAAGTGTCAAGAAGTCATAATTTTTCACCCAATCGATATTTTTTTATTGAAACTATTACTAAACAATTTGTATGTTTTTTTTACAGAATGTGTTGTGTAAACGATAAACAAGTTGATCGTTGATGACAGTTCGACTTCCGTACACATAAAGTTCAGGATTTAAATCACTTATGCAGAAAGTTCAATGGAAACTCGAGGATCAACATGTAAATCATTTCATTTGTACGCGATGGAAAAATAAGTAGGTAGACTGCGGACGTTTTAGTGAAATAATAGCTTTATCGAAAAGATTGGATAGAATTATAATTCTTTCATTAATGAATTCAGTAGAAGTGCCAAAAGTTTACAAGAAACGAAGATCCGCAGTCTATGAATAAGATTCATTTTATCAATATAGAAAGTGTAAGTGTTAAATATACAATTCAGACAAAGGAGTACCGATATCTATTACATCTTTATATAAGACGATAATGGTATTTGCATATCAGTACCCCCATATCAGTAACTTAACATTAAAGATCATAGTAGAAGGCATACACATTTACAGATATGCGCAAATTATTAACTCAATCTGTTTCTCAAAGGTTGCTATAGTTTTAAAGAAATTTTAAGAACTTGTCATTTAATTAATTACATAAATGTTTCTGAAGTTACAGGTTTAGTATAGCAATAAGAAAATATGAGATAAATATGTTAAACGGTTGACATTTTCACGAGCGTTATCAGTTATTATCTTAAACGTTTTAGTATATATTTTCGCATGGTTTAATTTCTATTACATGGTTCAATGTTCAAATGTAGCAATCAAAATGTCATTTATAAATAGAATTCCTATTTCTTACATTTATTTTCACAGTCGAGCGTAATAATTTGCACATCGCTGTTCAAGCACCTGTAAATAAATTTAAGGTCAGACGTTCACATTGTACAATGTTATTGCAATATAAAAATGATTCCAAGTAATTCTAATTAAGTTCGATTACAAAGATTGTAATATAAAAATATATGTATAAAGATCGATACACTCGTCGCATACATGAGTCGTCCACGGAACGGATAAAGTATCACAATGGCATTAGCATGGAAATCTTCGCATGGCGCTCAAAAAAATATTTATGAAATGATTCGCGTCCACTTTTTCATCGTTTATGTGTCGATTAGTTCAAAGTGTTCATGATATTCTGTTTGCTGGATAAATCTATCGATGAAGGTAAAATATGTTCTTCGCGGTTCCACGTAATAATCCAAAACCACTTTTTTTTATTTCGTCAGTTCAAGTTCAATATAATTGCCATTATGAAATATTTACGTGTAGAAGTGCATTTAATTAAAAAAAAAGACACAAAATGTTCTGCTTTTCACTTATAAACGAACGTAATTTGAACAAGTGCATCGAAACGAAGGAATTGCGCATGCACGGGAAATCTAGAACCAATAATCAAGGATATTTTAAGGTCATTGTAATTTCGTTCAACCCTACTGTTCTATTTATTGCGAACAACCGTTATTGTTCGATTGCCATACTTCGCTGGTCACATAATTTTTCAATAACTCACGGAGATGAATTTTAAACAGAGATCTATCTTCTTCCAGAAACTTCAATAAATTGAGAATTCCATGAAATTCTTCACGAAGATATTTTTTCTTATTATGCTCCACGTATCCGTGTATATAATAATTATATAAGATTCTTAATCTATTCGCGATAACATATTCAAAATAAGATCAAGTTAGAAACGTTTGTTAACTTTATAGTTTGACTGTGTGTAGTATAGATACGATTCATATAAATTCCATTAAAAAATTTGTAAAATGTAGGATTTCCCTTTCATTCGAATCGATTTAGATAATTAATTAAGCTTCAATTTTCATTTAGCAAATTTCTCAAGTATTGTCTTACTTCGTTACACGACTTGATGACCTTTAAATGTCCTTGACATCGTCATCTACCAATTCTTCCCTTATACGTATATCGCACTGTTACTTCGAGAAGCAATTAAACGAATCGATTGTTAATTAGTGAAAGATAAAATATATTCCTCTCGCGCGTGTCAGGTAAATTGTAATCTGATTCTGATTTTCACAGAACGGATCGTGCGAAACGAGGATTTGCATAAACGACCGCGGACTAATCGCGATGGCACGGTTGTTGGTGGATTTCAAAGAGTCGTGTTTAATATTGGTTAATTGTTAACGGTAAAGTTAATAGATTGTAACTACACATTTATATCACCGATGAAATTATGGTCTCAATCACATTCTCAATTCGACTCAACTCAACATACTCGAACGAGAATTGTACGAAATCTTCCGCGAGAAACGTTATTTGCTACACTCTACGCGAGGCTTGTCCAACCCGCGGCCGAAGACGGTTGTGAATGCGGTCCAACATGAGGTTGCGACTAAAAGATCCATTAATCATACAACTAACACAAGTTAAATATGCTGTGAACTCTTTGCGGTCGAATGTCGCCGCAATGGCCACTGCGAGTTTCAATATTTAAAATCAAAAACTGCAAATCAATAATTTCATTATTCAACCAACGAAAGATTGACATGTGGTTTTGTTTCTTTTTTTTAGTATTTAAAACTCCGATGTGTAATTCAGTATTTGATGGAAAAAAATGTTAGTTTAACCCTTAGCACTCCAGGTTGTTTTGTAATCTATCAGCAACTGCAACTAATTTTTATAGTATTCCTAACGAAAATGAGAAATGCTATAACATTTCTTCGATCTTTTATTTTCCTTCTCAGTACAAAATTTGGATATGTGGAAAATTGAATAATTTTAGGGTAGTTTCTTTAAGATCCATTAAAATGTTTAATATTATAACCGGTGCAATGTTGAAGCCTACAGAGTTCAAAGGGTTAAGACAGTCTCTTCAGCAAAGTGTTCGTAGAAAATCGTTTAGGAGTTAATTTATGCGCGGCCCACAGCAACCCGTCTTCTTTCAAGAAGGAAACCAAAAGGTTGGACATCCCTGCTCTACATCCTGTCTCTGCTATGCTTTCGAGGTTTGTACAATCTTGTGCTTGTTTCTTTTTCCCTCCTCAAAGCGAATAATGCTCGATACATCTGTAATTGTCAACTAACTGGCTACTCGGTAACCTACTATTGCTTTTCCTCCGGATGATTATTCGTTATTCTTGTGTAATGGAGTTTTCGTGGGTCTCGTCGACGTTAACGTTGAACGGTATACAATAAATTGTCGACAGAATCTTGGATATATTTGTAAGACCGTAACGTATTTATGTACAAGGTGTACCAGAAATAATTACCGTTATATAATTAGATATCGTATTTTTCTTATTTCGTGTACTTCGAAATACACGTGAAATCGTACGGCATTCAAAGTGTTAAAGGAAAGTTTCTCAGATATTATCACAGCACCTTCGCATTATTTTATGAATAGAATCATCTAATAGACATGATCATTTTCTATTTCGTTTAAATAGAACAATTTATACGGTACTTTCATGGGAATAAAGTTTCTCCTGTATTTTGCATTTTATAATCTACGAAATATCCGTTAAATAATTTATTGTTAGTTTTTTTTTTAATATACCTTTAATATTTTTCTATCTCTGATCTGTTGTATCTTTTATAATTAACAATAAATAATGAAAGAGTAATCAGGCGTTAATCATTTCTGCGACACCTCGTATATTATATTATTCTCGCGAAAAATAATGAATCTGCGTTTGTCTCATTTAAAAATAAAGTATTCGTACAATTCCCTCCTGGTCACGTCGCGCGACGTTACGGGAGGAAACTGAACTCCGTTCTCGTTCTCCGCGAGAAAAATACCTGCTCGTGGAATCTGTTACATCTATCGGGTTAGATCACAATCACTTATTGCACCGCGTGATTAATTCGGAAAAAAGACCGGCTATGTACAAAGTATATCTCGTATTATTCCCTTTATGCATTTGGTGTTCGTATGTGTTCGTGTGTGCTGTTGAAAAAAGTCTATCGATTGGAAAGGAAAATCAATCAATCGAAAGTCCATAAATCTCGGACAATTTTCAATCATACTTTACATTCGAATTCGGACGCTTTAGGTTTTCTCGCAAACATTTACAACACGGTTAAATCGAAGCAAATAACCAATAAACAAATAAAAAGCGCTTTATTTTCAAAACGTGTACTAAATAATGAATTCGTATATTTATATTGTACATTTCGTTTATAAACGAATTTACAAATATTCCAATGAACGTTGTAACTTGTAGAAATAATCTTTACGCGGATAATTGTCGAAGAATGAAGTAAGATATCAAAATTTACTATGCAAGAGAAAAATTAGTTTCCGATCCATAGATAACGAATCTCGTCGTGCCTCTCTAAAATTCTCTAGTCGCATCTTTTCAACGAAAGAACAAGCGGAATCACGTGTTCGGAATCGAAGTGTGAAACGTAATTAGGTAACATCCGCTTCGGTGGTTAATTGTACCGTCGAAGACGATAGAGGATCAATCATAGAAAAATACGATCGCGATTAGAAATGAAAGACTCGAGTATTCGGAGAATTAGGAACCTGTTTCATCTCCACGATCGCTTCAATCTCTCCGCGGAACATGTCGAACTTCACTTCTTTGTTCCGGAATTTTCGCTTGGTTCTTGGTCTGCAGTGCACGATTGTCGACAATGACTGTGTACTTTTTTTTTTCTTTTCTAACGGGTTTTATTTATCTCCGACTTTCGATCTCGACTTCGGTTCGATTGAAGGGGTACCGAGTGTCCGCGGAATATTATCCTTGACCATTCGCGCAGCGATTCTCGTCACGATCGCGAGTACAATACCCTAAACGCTACACCTCTCTACGGTGATATTGAAATTTAAGTACGTTTACTTCGCCAAAGTTTCGAAAGCTTTCGGCGGGGCCACGCCAACCCGAGGGCGCAAGTAATTTCAGATAAATAATTTACATGGAAAAAATTAAGTATATTATTCTTATACGAAATTCAATCAACTTATTTCATTTTAATAAATCTAGCGTAAAAAATATCTATTAAATAACGCACCTAATATCCAGTTTGACTGATGCAATGCAGTGTAATCATTAATACGTTGAACGCCGCGCGATTTCATGGCCACGCGTGGCCAATCAAAGTTTACACCCGGTCGGCAAATACCTTTGCCGCGCCCCTCGCTTTCCAATTTATAATTTACAAAACTATCTAAGGTGTACTCTTGTTTGCTTCTATTCTCGGATTCGTCGATTTTTTTTTAGGCTTTTTTCCGTGCTCTGAATGAAACGCGCTAGGAACGATGAAGGACCGTGAAGAATTAACGGCGTCGACTCGTAACGTGCGCCGTTTGGAAATTAGCCGATTATCCTAGAAAGAGCGTGCTTCGGAAATTTTCTGCGATTTGCTCGGTGCTCGCTATTCCTAACGATTCGAACACGATCTCGCGTATCGTACGTGCTCGCGTGACCACTTGAGGGATGCTTGATGTCCAGTAGGGTAGCACTGGAGCGACTGCGTCCCGCGCTGTTTATAGTTTAATTTTTATATATAGTTTCGATTGGTTACGCATCATCGAATTGACGAATAGCAGATTAGCATTATAAGAAAAATGAGAACTGACCGATTAGATCCACGTTCCTCAGGCTAGCCATCAAGTGACATCCCTACAGGCACGCGATGGAAGAAGAAAATCTTACGTTAAGGTGACTCTATCCAGACCGATATAAAAAGTTCGTGCAGACTTATCATCGAGAAAGTTGGTTGCCAGAGTTAGCTTCTCCGCGATCTCATAGTATAGCGATGCGAACAAAATTATTACGTGTTCTCGATATATTCGAAAAACTAATTTACTTTAACACTAAATATACCGGTATACCGTTATATACCTGTTCCTACCGTAACCAGTCGAATAACTGGTTGTTAAATAGAGGTAAACAAGTTAAAGGATAAATTGCTTTTAGTGAAAATAACAACGGAAGGAATGGCAAAGGGTTAGAGAACTAATTAATCGAACGATCTAAGAATTGATATAGGGTTGAATGGACAAAAGTAAATTGCAGAATATTGAATCAAATTTTAAAACCAGTCATTTCATCGATCGTGGCACGTTTAGTGTTAAATAGTTCAGTCTAAAACAGTAAAAATAGTTCGTACGTTAATATTCTTCTATGGAAGCTGATGGAAGTATTTTGTAAGCACCGAAAAAATATTTTAGTGGACACAGTTACGATCCACTATTGTTTTTTTTTTTTGACATGTCCAGTAGGTACTTGTTTCATTATTCGTTATAATAATTTCATTGTACATTTAATTGATCGATCGTGTCGAACGAAAATTAATCTATTTGAAGTTCACGTAAACGAACGCTTATAAATATTTTATAAAACGTGATGTATCTTCATTCGCGTCATGACAGAGTATTTAATATATTTATGATCTACATAGATAGGCGGAAAGTTGAATACACATATAGATACACTTATAACACAGTATGTACAAATGCACGGACACCCGGTAGGATTTTGAGTGAACCTTTTACCATAAACACATCGACTGGAACGTTCAAATTTAAATGGATCGTTCCGATATTAACTTTTTAATTAAATACTTTCGTTATTGTGGTCTCTGATTGTTGTTCTCTCATTTTCTCCTCTAGTAATTAGCGTTCGTTTATATTAATTAATACTTATTAGGCCTAATACATCGTGTTTCTTAAGACTTGATAGCACAGAGACGCGTGGTACTCTTGTATCTCGCGTTAAACAATTTTATCTATGGTAATTAATTGTTAATTCAGATATTCGACTATCAATTTGATACAATTCAAGAATCGGATCGAAATTAATTCGACCAATCTCTTATTTAACCGAACCACGTTTTCTTTAGACAGTTCTGAAGTGTAGAAACGTTCAAAATATTCGAAACACGAATCGCGAGCAACCTTAATTTCGATTTTCGAATACCTCATTTCTGGATTGCACCAAATCGAAGAAACATCCTTACACGTTTACTTTGTTACATCTAAATCTCTTCTCGGAAAGCAAACAATTTGATTTTGTATTAAAAAAAGAATTCACGTTTATTAATACAAACATTACAATCATAATTATTTGAACAAGTAACAAGCAAGTATAAAAATCAATGAATTCTCACGACACGCTTGATTGTTCTTCGATTCAATTGAAACATTTGTTCTCGTGAATTATTAGGTGTACCAATCCGCTGTTTTCTCGACAAGACATCAAGATCATTGAATTTCAGAATATCTTCTAACCGTATTACTTGGTCTAAAAAATCACTGACAACAACGCATGAACATTTGTTCGAAAAACGTAGATTTCAAATTTCTCCGACAGAAAGTATCGAATTTATCCAAAAATTATAGACAATTCGTTGGTACACCTACAGCCATATTCGTTCGTGGCATAAAAGAAAAACTTTAAATAAAATTCCATCGCGTTTCTTCGATGGCATTAAAGAGGAACCATGGAAATTAAGGACTAGATGTGGAATCCGTATTAAATATAATACGAAACAATTATCCTTCTTATTTTTTTAATACAAAATCCGGGCACGCTACCCATTCTCGCGTTTTATATATGTATATATATACATGTATGTACGTGTGTATGTCTCTATGTATGCATGCATGCATGTATGTATGTATGTATGTATGTATGTATGTTTGTATATATGCCCCTATGATAAAGATTCGAAAAATAGTGTCAGTAACAGCTTAATGTTATTTGTTATCTGATCATAGTGAGTATTTCTATCGACAAATAATAGTTTCAATTACATCGAGTTCACTTCGCGCTTTCCAGCCTCGTTATCAACGTAAATGCACTTACATAAGCATCGTCGAAAACAAAAGGGTACAGTCCTGACTTTCATGTTCGTTATGTTTAATCCCGTTGACGATCACAGAAACAAATACTTTCTTCTCGTCGAAATTCGCTCGACTGTCTCGCTGATGACTTCTTTAGACAGAAAGCGGTATTATATCGATCGACAAACTGAACAGTACAACGCGTCTTTCAACATTTGTTTACTGGCAGCTATGCTCAGTGGTATGTATTAATATATATATATATATATATGTATGTATGTATATGTATGTATATTAAATACAATTTAAGTTAATACTGCCAAATGTATCTAAACCTCTTAAATAATTCAATGCGCTGTGCCCATTTAATGTACGAGTAAACTCTGTTTAAGTCAACTAGCTCCGAATCTCGCCGATTAATTACAACCCAATGTAACGACTCGTCGTCGTTCTTCAATTCCTGACCGCACGATCGATCTTAGCCTGACAAACTATGTAGCGTGTTATGTATTCCCTTCTATCTCAATTAATTGTACGTATTTTCATCTTTTCCCCTATACAACACTCCTCCATTCCAGGTACGCGTTGATTTCAGTTTACAACAGCCAAGTAAGCGATTTACAAAACGGAGACTTCGGTGGATCCTCTAATAAGTAATCTATTGCTCGTCGAAACTCAAACGAATCGCTTTCTTAACATCGTAACACGGTGTGCATCTGAAGGAAGCGTTAATTAATCGAGGAGGATGCACTCGCCTCGGCCCGAACGAAGGTGCAGTGAAAACGAATTGACCGAAGTGATGCAATAATATAAAATGACAGCAGTGCTGCCGATACGTTCTATTGGGTTGGCAACTAAGTGACCGCGGATTTTGTCAATAGACGGTTTTCGCATATTCCTTTGTTTTGTCAACGTGTTCGAAGCAACTAATCTATATTGTTTGCTTGTTGTTCGGACTTCCACCTTTACTTTAATAAAAGAATTGTATCGATTAGTTATTTAGTTTGATTTTTATGCCAATTTGAAAATGGAAGAACAAGACGTGCATTTCGAGCTATGTTATTGTATTATTCCCGAAAAGGCAAAAACGCGTCACAAGCACACAAGAAGTTACGTGCCGTATATGGGAACGAAGCCTTGAAAGAAAGGCAGTGTTAGAATTGGTTTGTTAAACTTCGTTCCGGTGACATGCATTAAAAAAGAACTAAAACAGCTTGGCTATGTCAAGAAACGCGATTTATGGCGTCCCTCATCAGCTTAAGGAAATTCATTTGACGCAACGCATTAGCATCTGGGATTCACTTCTGAAACGCAACAAAATTGATCCATTTCAGAAACGACTAATTACTGGCGACGAAAAGTGGATAGTTTGTAACAACGTTAATCGGAAAATATCGTGGGTGATGCGAGATGAACCAGCCCAGACGACACCAAAAGCTGAGATTCACCAAAAACAGATTATGCTGTTAGTTTGATGGGATTATAAAGGAATTCTGTACTTTGAACTTTTACCAAGAAACCAAACGATTAATTCAAACGTGAACGTTCAACAACTCGCCAAACTGAGCAATGCAGTTCAAGAAAAGTGGCCAGGATTGGCAGATCGTAAGGGTGTTGTCTTCCAGCACGACAATGCAAAGCCGCACAAAATTATTGGAACTATGTTGGGATGTGTTGTCACATCCACCATATAGCCCTGACCTTGCGCCTTCGGATTACCATTTATTTCGTTCCATGCAGAACACCTTAAATGGTAAAATTTTTAATGAAGCCGATGATGTAAAATCACAATTTAATTCAGTTTTTTGCTGGCAAAAATAAGAAGTTTCATGAACAAGGAATTATGACACTGCCTGAAAGATGGCGAAAGGTCATCGATAAAAACGGGCGATACCTAATTGAATAAAGTTATATTTTTAAGCAAAAATTTTGAATTTTCCATCTTATTTAAAATCCGCAATCACTTAGTTGCCAACCCAATATATCGATTCACCTTCCAAAGATATTGTCGAATGAACTGTTCCCCGCCGACTGTTTGATTTGATTGGAAAATAATCGGTTCAACGGAAGCCGTATTAATACGATATTGTCTATAATCTTCGTTAAAAAAATATTCAATTTCACGCGTTCAACAAGATAAATGCTGGTAAATTCAACAGATAAATGCCTATAAACGTTCAAGGTACGTTGCGTCTAAACTTCTGCCATAAACTTTACTTTCATTCAACATACAACGTTTCTTATTGTTTCGTTATCCCATAGTTCGGCGTGACGGGTTCCACGCTATTCCTGGCAGAAAGTATTTCGTCCGATGAGCCAACGTTGACATCGTGAAATGATACACGGTACGATAGAATTCCGAAAATATTGTTGTTCGGTTATTAAGGATATAACAATGGAAACGTTAACGGTACTTGAAGGAAAGGATAACGAACGTTCTTGTGCGAGTACTTGAATATTCGAAAATCCAATGGAATGCAGGAATTACATTGAAAAGGATCATACGAGTTCAGATCGCTTTCGTTTAACGTCTAAAAATCTCTGAATACTTCCTCCAATCACAGTTCAATTCTCACATACGCTATTTCACGAGTAAAGGTTAATTTTCGTTAAACAAAAAACGTCTATTTCCTTCTACCTCTCTGATCGCTGATGGAAACATTTAACACTTAGCCAGCCAATGGTTAAACGAGAGAATTTCCGTTGACGGTCGGCAATATCTTCTAAGCTTACTTAGTTTGATTATATTCAACACGATCATTATCGTTCTATGACAGCTATCACTGTCTAATAAACAAATCCACGAAGCAATTCGTTGCGATTAATAACTTCGATCTAAAACAAAGTTTAAACGAGTGTCAACCCCTTCTCCTATAACATCGAGTTGGACTCTCGAAAATTTCCGATCAAATAGGACGAACCTAAATCTTATTTATCGAATGAAATATTTCTGTTTATCAACCTTCAACCTTCAAAGCAAACGTAGACACAGGTTAACGCATCGCGTACCGGTTAATTCTTAGAAAACTGGCCGATTTCTCGATCGAGATCAACTTATAAGCTCGTGATGTATCGCTGTATGAAAAATATTCAAATATCTTATTATCTCATAACTATTAAACAAGCAATCAGTTCTAATAAAGTTTAATATTCCTTTAAACGGTGCGGTAGTTCGCTAAATTACAACGATAGGTTTCGCACGTTCACGCCGGCGTATACCACCGGTGGCTCACAGTGAGATATCACATTAGACAGTGTGTACCATTGATGGCTCATTAGACGGTGTGCAGCATCGAATACGCGGCTCGTCAAATGATTTGGTAATTAGAAAACATTGCTGTATAGTTGAGAATTAGTTCACTTATCGATCATTTCAATATTTTTATCAATTTTTAGAATTCAGCCGCCAAATGGAAAAGAGTGGAAATTACAGCAGCGGTGTGAACGTGTTAAATAAAAACGAGATTTCTCGTTTCCGGTACGCAATATGTCAAGCACGAATCCCTCTCTTCCTATCGAATCATCGACGATAAAGTAATTGATCGTCAACCCGCGAAAGTAGATCACAGGACAAAGGGGTTAACGCCAAGCCGGTTAAGCGTTAATACGTCTCAGCAGCTAACGATCGTCGAATACTGTCTGCCAAGGATGTAACGTTCACCGGTTGCGGAAGCGAAAGAAAAGTGTCGTTTGATTTTCTCATTTTGATTCTAGTTCCGTGCTTCTCTGAGATGCATCCGTTCCCGTTCGAATCGCGGGGGAAAGAGACCGAGCCTCGGCACGACCCTCGCTTCTTGTGTGCATTTCTCCGTTCCGAAGAGTACCGACAAGCGCCCGTCCACCCGGCACAGTTAACATTTAAATCGAGTCGGTGCTCTTCGAGGTAGTGTTCCAGCTCGTGCTGTTCGAACTCTCGATACAATATGGCATTACCTTTCCGTGCACGCAGGAGCTGGACGTGTCGCTGTTCAAGATCAACAGCAGCAGACCGGAGACAGCGGCGAACACGCCGGCGGTCATCAGACCGAGGGCAGGTAGTTTCTTCGGGGACAGGAGTGGTCCCTCTTCGAGTCTGAGGTAGCAGAGGCCGGGGAGGATGTACGCCAAGGGCACCGCCGCCAGGATACCGTTCAATTCAAGGACCACGCCTAGGCAATCCGTGGACATCGAGATCAGGTACGCCACCGTTACGATCGACAGGGTGATGATCAGGTACTTCCGGTCCGAATTCGGGATGTACGCCGTGTGGTCTTCCAGTTCGTCGGTCCCTTTGATCGCCGTTAGGATCACCTGCAAGGGAACCAGAGTGGCCTTGGGTCTCTCTTTCTACTTTGACCGTTCGATTGCTGGATACGATGTGTGCACGCGATATTTCATTGCTCGGCTCGATGGATTCGTTTGATGGACTTGTAATTTTGTGTGTGTGTGTGTGTGTGTGTGTGTGTGTGAGAGAGAGATCTAAGAGATCGAGGAATGCGTAGTTCGTTAAATTAGTTTGGTAAATGGAATTGCCGTATAGTTGGAAATTGATTGACTCATTGATAATTTCGATATTTTTAGAAATTTAAGAAAGTGACTTTTATGTAGTTTTCTAGGCAAATTGCTGGCGTGTATTTATTCTAATGTAATATTTAATATTAAGCTTCGTATGACGCGTTAGTACGTGAATTATCGAGACAAAAAGATCTTCGCTCCTTGATCGTCTGTTTCATAAGAAAATGAATATATCTAGTGAAACACTTCCGGAGTGCAAAGGGTGTTAAATACTGTAGAATACGCATTATTAAATTATAAAATGTAAAATTATAAATCACATTATAAACATGTGTAATCTCGTATAAAAGAATCTGTGATGTATTTTCAATCATTGAAAAAGGCAATCCGCGATAAGTCATTTTGATCTAGCAGCCCGATAGTTCCAGCGTCAATATTATTAAACATTGTCGAGGGAATCTTGCGAGAAAATATTTGCTACTTCCGAAGTGAAAGAAGGATAAAGAAACTGTAAAGAGACCTTCATCGGAAAGAATAATATTTGACGCAATGTGCACATGTTGTGAATAGTGCATAAAGTCTATAAAAAGCGTGACTGAAAGTGACATTTGAAAACCAGTGACTCACCTCCCTCGTGACGAAACATTCGATAGGAAATGTCAGCAGAATGGTTCCACTGAACATCACCCTCGCGAAGTTCATTAGATCATCGTCCCAGCAATAATTCTCCATAAGATCGCCCTGGACAAACGACGTGAACGTCGCATACCCAATGATCCCGAAAGCGGCCGCGATCAAGAACGAGGTGAAAAGAGACCAATGGGTGACGACGTCCCATTTCTGTTGGGTGGCTCTCTCTATGGACTCGTAGATGAGGAACGTATTATGATGGCACATAAAGGCGAATGCCATAATCCCGACGGATGGCACTACTCCGGGGAAGTTCGCGAATCGCCAGCTATCTTCTTGGCATGGCCTGGAAGTTCATGCATGTTTGATCGATCTCAGAAACCGAAACCGTGTGAATGTTCGTTCGCACTGGAACGGGGGAGAAAAAGTTTCCCTTTTGAACCCACGCGTCAAACTTTACGCCGCGCGATTTACAAACGATCAGAAAGTTTCCACAAATATATGGTATATTTCTCCAAAAGTCCGATGACACTATAAATCGATATTAAAAATATTCTAATACCGATACATTCAAGAAGAGGATTAACACTTTGACTGTCACGCCACCTGAATTCGGGTGACATTATTTTTCACAGACACTCGGACAATTAACCCTCTACCGACGAATGTCGACGAATTTCGGCGAGATGAAACATTCATGTTTGGAAGACTGAGTCACAGGCGAATGATTTAATTACTCGGACAGCAAGAGATTAGCATGTAGTTTCTGTTTTTACTATTATTTGAACAATCAATGTATATTTAGCTTCATCTGTTGAAGGTTTTCTACATTTCAAAGAATCTTCGTCCGCGAAGGGTTAATTTCCTTGGTGACGTATCGAACAAACTGGATTTTTTTGGATATGCGAGATATAAGAAAGATAGTGGAGCAATTATTCACCCTTTATGGACGAAGACTTTAAAGTACACAAAGCTTGGAACATTTGAAGCTAAATTAAACATCGAATGCTTAAACAACAGTAAAAAGGAAACTATACACTGATCACTTGCCGTTCAAGTAATTAAATCATTTTTTTGCAACTTAGTATTCCAAATATGAACGTTTCATCTGATCGAAATGTCGACATTCGTCTGCAAAGGGTTAAGAGGAACCTTGACTTCTCAGTTTCTGGTTAATGAAAAAAAAACTGTTTCTAGTACATGGCAGTTTTGACGAGTGTTTACATGGCAGTCGAAGCGTTGAATAGAGAAATAAGAAATTGTGCTTTCTATTGTGTATCGTTCCCTCGGTAACGTCGCGCTTTGAACCGGCCAACGAGGTCAAAAACGGAATTATAGTTCCTTCTCGCGGTGTGTTCTACGAATCGATGAATCGAGATGTAACACGCCAATCGTAGGAATACTCACACAATTGAGAACATCGTACTCATTCGGATTAAAATGGCCAACAAAATGAAACCGACACAGACGAGAGAAAGGAAGGAGATCTTGGCCAAACGGGCGACGTTTCTGTAAAGACACAGCGGTATTGTAATGCAGATCGTCGCGAAGAAGATGACCACTTGTCGGTGAGCGAAGATGTTCGTCTCGCTCATCCCAGTCACCCTTATTAAAACCTTCGTGACCGTATCGCCGACAACAACGTTGTAAGAGACCATCGCTGGAAGAGACAAAGGACTTCACTCAGACCGTTAAGGGTCGTTTCTTTAAGTGAATATGCGCATCTCGTTTGAGAGATTTTCTATAGGGTAAGTCGGGTGGATGGTCCACTTTTTAAAAAAGAAACATAGCTGTTAAGAAGCATATTAATAAACGTAAATATCGTTAACTTAACTATTAATAACGATAGTGACTAACTATTAATGAACATAAATATTGTTTACTATTAGTAAACATAAATATCGTTGTCACTAGGTTGTACCTAATGTTTCTTTCGCTTTATAAATGCACAATGGACGCGTGATATTGTATGTTTTACGTTGCGTCATTAAATTGTACAGAATTCATTCTGATTTATAACCTCATTTCACTTTTTCGGGAACCTTGTAACAACACCTTCCTAAAATTACTGCCCGATTAAGTATTGCGGATAGAACGCGAAAGAAACTTAAACAACCTAATATCTACGAAGAAAATATATTTGCTATATTCATTGTTTGAATATGTATAAGAGAAATAGTTAACCCCTTGTCCTGTGATTTCTTTCATGACTGTACTCGATGAAACCACTTTATCATTAATAGTTTATCAGACAAAGAAACGAATTTCATATTTATCTCACATGTACCTTTGCTCTAAAGAATAACGATTGACAGCAGAAAATGATTCAATATAAATATTCAATTTATATTGAAAAATAATGAATAACATTTAGGTTCATCGAATACAATTGAAAATTTTCGTCACGATTCTGACACGATACTGTAGGTCAAAGGGTTAAATATGTCTCTGTGCAAGATTCAGTATACCACTAGAAACAAGTGAAAATTTAGATATCCGATAATGTCAATGAAACTGGGCCATCTCACTCGGAATTACTCTACGTAACATTTCATCCACTGTCGTCACGGTTCGTTACAAAATGTATTATTAAAATTCCAATACGGAATTGGATATTAAATTGTCACCTGCGTTGCCGTTAGTAATTTAACGTCGGTGTAACAACACGCGCTTGCAAAACGCTGAAAGCGTTTCAGGAGATTTTTGTTCCCGGATAATTGATATAATCGCGTGAGCGACATTACCGTCTTCGGTAATTATCACTGGATCACGTCACCGAGCTGCGCGGGTGAAGAGCAGTGACAATTGAAAATTATAAACGGGGTTGAACGTGTATCGCGTGGGTGAACATGGAAATTGGGAACAGCACGCACCGTGACCAATGAATAAAATGTCGGACATTTGCGATGTAATTATATAAAATTATTAATATTATATTAAGACATTGCGTACCGGCCAATTTTCAGAAAACTGAATTGCGCGGATGGCAATTTTCACTGAGATCAACTTGTATCAACTGTACATAAAAAAACTCAGATATCATATTGTTATGTGATATATTTTAAATAGATAATCAATTCGAATGAAATTTTATATTTTCTCAATACTGTGGTAATTAGCGAAGTTGCATAGCTAAGTGTCTTTATATAAAAACGAGATTTCTCATTACCGGTACGCAATGTGTTAAATATATATAAATTAGTATATATAAATTAAATAAAAATAATATATAATACACAAATATTATGTATAATAGTATAAAAATAAATAATTTTATATACATATTAAAATTATTAATACTGTTTACTATATACGATATGAAAGTGGCATATTTTTGTAATACGGAATTGTCGAAGTATAACTGTGTATATAATATACCGGTCCCTCCATTTACACGAAGTGTCCCTTCCACGTGAACTCGTTTTACGCGAATGAAAATCAAAAATATTAAAAAGAGAAGCCGATACAAGGTTGTGCACATTTACTTCCGCGTCGCTCAACAAAAAAACGTAATAACTGACATTTTGGCAAAGAAAAATAAATCTTATTCGGTTGTAACAATAATTATCATTTAAACTAAATTCACAACGCGTGTATAAACAACACCGTATAAACAGTGTCACAATTTACGCGTAAATCGAAGGACGGGTGTATGAATTATTATCATTAACACGTTGAATGCCGCACGATTCCATAGTGCGAACTATACAAAACAGAAGGAATATAATATTAAATAATTTGATTGAATCGAATTATTATCATTATTGCACGTTCAATAATAACGTTATTTGTAATATAGAAATGTTTGCGTATAATCGACGTTCCATTGAACGAACCACAGTAATTGAATTTGATTGGGGGTCACCCATTGGGGTCACCTATTGGCGGCCAGGCCATTCAACGTGTGTTAATCAGGGAATCACGCGAATTACTATGGAAATGTGGTTGTTTACCTATAAACGGGTAAAAAAACTGCAAAGTTGTGAGAATATAAAATCCGGGACGACCGAAGCTGGCCCTCATTAAACCTTGGTAGCTCATCTCCCCGCAGATGTGACCGCTTCTGACCATCAGAATTAAAGAATAATCAGTCAGGCCGGCTACCACTATCAACAATGCGATACCGAGGCCGAATCCAGCTTGATGGAGGGCGTATGGTATGCCTAAAAAAGTATTTCATTATAGAATCCATTGTCCGTTTCGATGTGATATTATTTTACTGTACATTAACCCTTTGAACTCTGTAGGCTCCAATATCGCGCCAGTTCTAATATCAAATATTTCAACGAATCAAAGAAACCACCCTAAAATTATTCGATTTTCCACACATCCGAATTTTCTACTGAGAAGGAAAATAAAAGATTAAAGGAATGTTATAGCATCTCTCATTTTCACTGGGGATATCATAAAAATTAGTTGCAGTTGCTGATAAATTACAAAACCACCTGGAGTGCTAAGGGTTAATCTTTCTCTCGTAATTACCGTACTATTAAACTTTAAACGTCGAAATCATTCGTAGAAAAATAATACTCTTCTCGAGTATTAGCAAATTATAAATATTATTTGCTAAATATTTACGCCAATTTCGATCGACGCAATCACACGGACAACGTATCCGAATCGTCTACTTTCACAACGTCTGATTTTGGGAATCTAAGTAAACGAATATCATACTTCTTCGAAAGCGATAGAATAAACTATAAATGTCCGTACACCCAGTGTTAAACAATAATCTCGACACGATCCTAAGTTTCTTCTCTGTAAACGTCACTTTTAATTACAGTAAAAGGTTGCTTTCGTTTCTCACGAAGCATCGCAGCTTTTTCTTGGAAGATAAAATCAATAAAGGAGAATCCAGCGTACCCAGAACACTATCGTGCTCTGATTTGTGTCGCGTAACTTCTGGTAGATAAGATTATCATTCTGATAAATCATCTCTGAATCATTCGGCACGCGAAACGTTCCCGCTCAGTTATGCATTACGTCTAAGAAGAAACAAGGATAAAGGGGATTCCTGCATTCAAACGAGGCCAAAGGCGTAAATTCCACGTTTTAATTTTCTCTTGCGGGTCAACCTAATATACAGTGTGTGGCACGTTTCAATTTCTTTCGCAAATGATTTTACTTGATTACGCATTCTTGGGTTTGTATACACCGGACGATGTTGTTTACCGATGTGGAAACCGAGTATTGTTTTTATATAACGTACAATGTGATTTCGACATTTAAGAGTTTATTGTTCGAGCACATGATCAAATTACCAATAACGCCACTGCCGATAATGGAGTTGATAAAATTAAAACTGGCCAGAGGTAGAGTATTGAATTTTCCGGATTCCTCCTTCTTGTCCTGGGAAATTAGATTTTATTGGTATCCAGAAATAATAAAGGGCTCGGGGAAACGGAAACGGTATTGAGCAACTGACAATGCCGTGAACGATCGATCGATCACGCGTTATTGTTTCTAAAAAAACATCCCTCGGTGCCCAGGGATTTCGAACTATCCAGGGGATCTTTAATCTTACGGTGTCTTTGAATATTATAAATTATGACTTACAATCGAATGAGAAACAAAGTTACTGTACGCACGGTTTTTCTATTCAATTTGGAGAAAGAAAGAAATATGTATTTTTTAACCCTTTGCACTCGCGGGCTCCGTTGCAAGAGCCATTTAAAATTTGTCATTAAATATATTATATAACATTTATATCTATAATCGATAGGAAACAGTAAGATACATCTATGACTTGTTCTTTTCATGCGCGTATTCTTTGTTTATATGTTAATACGCTTTTTCTATTAAAATTACTTCGAGTTGCTGGTAATGTCAGTGAGAAACAGCTTCGAGTGCAAAGTGTTAATAACGTTAATTGGCAAATCGTTTGGGAATGAGAGATAATATTGTTTCGTTTAATTAAAAAACTAAATTAATGCTTTTTGCCTTATTGTAAATGCTTAGAATGAAAGGGACTCGAAGTAAAATAAGAATACTTAAATAGTTATTTTCGATATTTCTACTTTCGGTTTTGTAAGCGAGCGATCATTATTAATGTAAATGTTTCATCTGAAGATGTAAAAAGCGACGGAGGAAGGTAGCGGATTTGATTCTAATGTGAACTCATGCAATCATGCTGATCTCGTAGATTCGTATAACGAACTCAAGCCAGCAAATAGTGGACTCTAATTAGATAATTAATTGTCTCTTACCCCGACTAATTGTCTCATATCATCGTAAGATTCTTCTGAGCCGAGACTGCCGCCCTATTTAGAAGGAAAATTAACACGAATTTTAACTTCTACAATGTCATCGTAATTTTGGAAAAAAGCTTAGTAATTATACTAATATTATAAACTAAACATAAATAATTATAGTCTATTATACAGAGAAAGTATATATATATATAATCTTTTTTCTTTATTCTTTAGCCTATTCTGTTTGCATCACCTTGCTTTACATTATTCTTATATTTTAATAACTGTTATAAACATTACATTCCCCAATACCATAAAGTATGGTTAATATTTCCTTTAATTTGAAAATGTATTTCATACATTCATTAATATTCTATAAATTTGTATTGAAATAGAAGTATTAGAGTATTATGGAATTACAGAAATTGCAAAATATTTCGTATCGTAAAAGAAAACTTTTAGAAATTTCATACAAGCCAAAATTTGAGTAATATATTTTTATTGATATCCCTTGGAACAATTTGAATACACCAATTGTTCCGTTTATATGTCTCCCGGTTCGATGATTCATTTGTTCGTTCATTCGTAGCATTTTCGTTTCATACAAATGTCATCCTTTCACCATCAAATAAATGTAAAAGCGTAAATTGACCTCGAATGCGTGTATGTATTACCAGAAAATTGTAAATTTGTATATAACACAGATTCCATAAACCCTTGGGAAACTCATTAAGCGGTGCATTGTTGTTCGCGCTTAATTACAGACTTCAGTTTAAGCGAAACTTCACGAAGCGTTGACGGTAATTTCCTTCATCGTGTAAACAATGAACTCGGCGCACTCTTATCTATTTTTATTTGTCTCGCTTCGTTAATCTTTATATATTAGCAATTAAGGAAATATATCTACTTTCGTACGAAGATACGAAAGAAAACATTTCAACGTCAGATAAATACAGCGGTGGCTAAAAGTAATCGTGCGTTTCTTGTGTAATATATGTAAACATTAGTCGCGTGATCGAATTTTCTTTTTATAACTACCGGTTTCTACTTGTCACGTACGACTAACTATATCTGAATCTAGTTTCAAATCACGAATAACTATCGAACATTCAAACGACTCATCAATTACAAAAACCAATCGACAAAAATTGCAACTCGACGAGTATTTATCTATTTCAATAAGAGTTCCTTCAACTTGTAAACAAAATAGACCTTATCGCACACTGATACTTCGTTCACTGTGCATGATTACTATACCGTACTTTTAATCTCTGAACAACGAACTCGTTTGTAAAAAGAGAATACTACTCTTCGAAAATTAACGAGATTCCCTCTAAACAACAATTTTTCGATAATTCTACGTTCCTTCCATATAAACATCAATAAAAATATATAATTAATTGAACTAACGTCAAAAAATACAATGCTATTCCCAAGTTCACAATACAAATGTTCATCCCTGTCGGCGAAACGCAGAAACGCAGACAGTCGAGTGTCTATATACACGTACGATGAATTATAGATTTTTCTTTGTTGCAATGGTACAGTCATACTTCGCAGAATCCCCCGATTCTCGCCCTGTCCGATCTCAATCATAACTTTCCAGCCTGCATCGCCAAAACGTCTCCAGCTCGTCCCTTCTTACATAACAAAACCTTCCCCTACGAAAAAACTACCCGTTACAACAAACCGACCAAATGAACAGTACGTCAACTCTAAGAAACGAGCGAACCATCAATTCCAACCGGTTAACGAACACCTAAATACATTTTTACATCGCTAGGAAAACGACGGGACCAACTATCCCGGAATGCCAATCCCGACCGCCGGCCCCGCAATTAACACCTCCATTAAATTCCGATGCCACCGACACGGTCGGCCTCATTATCGCCGTTCAATCAACGGCCGCGATCTAATCAACCTTCGAGAGGTATAATGAATCATCCGATTGCAGAGATCCGTTGATCGACAGATAAAGGAATGCTCGTCGCGCGACTCGCTAACCGTAACACGACAAAACTCTACGCGAGTAATCCAGTTACCCCTTTAGCTCTACGCCTGAGAGAAACGCAAAACCGTTCGTTTCATTCCTTCAGAATCCTCGTATCGAGTAGGTGGAAGGACAAAAAATTCTGTTTTAATACTCGGCTCGACGAAGCTCGTCGCGAACGTGTCTGTTTGAGGCCGAAGGATCGCACAGTGCGGATAGGACGGTTAGGGGTAGCTCGTTACTCACATCCTCGTAGCTGTTCCTCGCGTCCAGGATGTAACTTTTCTCGGTGGCATCGAGAGCCATCGTGGACGGTCGTCGCCGAAGGGAAGAATAATCGAAGGTGCAACCGAACGAGAAACGGAAAGCTTAAAGGGAAGGCCCGACGCGAAGTATTAAGATCTAGCAGACGTCTGAGGCGACTGCACCCTCCCTGTCTACGCAAGCTTCCGCCTTTTCATCCCCCTCGCCGCGCCATCGGCCAGCCGTGCTAGTATACGCTGGCTCCGGCGGGTGCGTGCGCATCGTACGTTCACGTTTTTTCGCGTTATCGGGGGTTGCTGTTTTGCCTCGATTATCTCGGTAATCGCGGCCTCTCTACACCCCTCCGCCGCGGTCTCTCCTGTCGTTGTCAACCCTCTCGCATTTCGGTTTACCTCGAACGTTTACGTTTATGCTGTTTTGTTTCGCCGCTACTTTGTCGACGCGATTGTTATTAAGAAGACGCGAAGTGCTTTAGGTTTATGTTTCTTCGTGAAAATGAGAAAATTGTCTCTCTTATGGTACGGCGGGTTTATAAAACGAATTATAAAATTATGTTCGAAAGATTAACCCTTAGCACTCAAGGCTGTCTTGTAATCTATCGGCAACTGCGATTTTTATAGTACTCCTAGCGAAAATTAGAAATGCTCTAACATTTCTTCGATCTTTTATTTTCGTTCGTAGTACAAAATTTTGATGTGTGGAAAATCGAGAATGATTTTAAGGTAGTTTCTTTAAGATTCATTGGGATATTTAATATTAGAATTGGTGCGATACTGGAGCCTACAGAGTTCAAAGGGTTAATACTTATGAAAAAGTAATAAGATATTAGAATATTTTGCATACAGTGATATATATCACGAACTTATAAGTTGATCTCGTTGAAAAATCGGCCATTTCTCTAAGAATTAACCGGTACGCAATGTGTTAACCGCAACTCCACCTAACCAAGATTCATTAGAATATTTAATATCATAACTGGTGCAATATTGGAGCCTACAGAGTTCAAAGGGTTAATCCTTTGCACTCGAGAATATTTTTCTCAACGAATATTCATTGTTTTCTGGTGTTGTGTCGATGGTACTTTTTGCTATTGATATAAGGATGTATCTTGGGTGAGTTAAGGGATGGAACTATTTTATTTCAATGCTCCACGCGTTGATATGTTAGACGAAATTTAATGTTGAATTTAAAAACTTTGAAATCTTGGTGGATCAAGTTGAATGGCGACCGGAAGGCGCCTCTCGAGTGCAAAAGATTAACACGGTGTTCAGCGATCACCGGAGTTGCCGAATTAGTTGAAAGCAATTCTAATTTGTAAGATAACCGACGTCGAATAAAAATGTTCGTAATTAACTGGATGATATTGTAATTTAAGAATTATGGTACCAAATAATTATGGTAATTGTTCCTTGTTGTCTTCGATGCAAGAGAACAAGGGATTCGCAGAACGCTGAAGTGTTTCGTGGCGGCCAACGCGTTGAAAGAAGACAATACGTTTTCAATATATTTGTTAATATTTACTGTACAATAGAATTCCCATCGTCGCTAATGACCTCTTGCCAGCGCGATGGTAGTTTGTAGATTCCATTTCTGTAGAATCACTCGTCTCTGGAAAGTTGGAGTGACTTTATCGGGCAGAACTTCCCGGTAGACCTAACGTTTGACGTTTCCTGACGAGACATAGAGATCTGAAACTAACTTGAAGAGAGATCGATTTTTGGAATTACTATTATCTTTAATATTACCGACATTAAGATTATGAATTATTGGAGTAGTTGCTTTATATTTTTTAATTTGGATAAATCAGATTTTGTTTTATAGATATTCAATATTACTCTTATCGTTAAGTGTATTATTAAAGATCAAACTTCGTAATTTTACTGTGTCAAACCAAGTGGCGATCGAGGGTCGCCTCAAGAGTGTAAAGGGTTAACTTTCACGTGTATCTTCTAAATAGGGTAGACCTAGACAAATCGAATCACATGGTAAATACGGTCGAATTAAAAAGCCATTCTACATTTGTCATATCGCAAATTATATTTCTCACCCTCCGTTTCCCCTTTGCGAGAGACAAATTTTAACATTCTTTTTCATTTCATATTATTAATGTTCAGATAATTGTCAGCTTTGTGCTGAAATTTCATTAGTTTAAAAGATATTACTACTTCGATTTTTCAGTATTGCAATCAAATGTTCGTGAGCACGGATAAAAACGTACAGAAGTTTTACTGATAAAGATGTTTCCTTTTTAATTATTGTAAATAACTGTAACTATAAATTCGAATCTGTTCTTATAATTGGCTTAGACATAACGTTAGATTTTATAAAAAGCTCAAAGAAAATATGTTTATGCATTATAATTAATTCATGAAATTTTTAAATTCTGGTTTACAAATGTTTAAAAATAATCTATTACCGTGGAAAAAAGAAAAAACGAAATCACACCATTTTGTATGAACTTCAGTTCACAGATATCGAACGTGTCGTATTACAAAGTAGAAAGTGAAGTTTATGGTCAGACATAAACGAAAGAAAAAAACCGATTCGTTTTTTGTGTAAATTTCGTCTCTGTGTGTAAAGGCATAAATATTTTACCCTCCCCTCCCTCACATTTATTAATTAATTGTAAGGTAATGGGAATTCACAATAAGAATAATTACAAAATAAAAAAAGATTCATTTATTTAAAACAAAGGACAGAAGTTCAAGTCTTGAATTATACTCACATTTAGTTAAAAGATACATACATTTTTTAAAATGAAGAATCAGTTCATAATAAATTACAAGGAGGACGAATTCCGTTATAAGTATCTGAGATGTAATTATATGATTAAAAATAGTTATTAATACTTTAAAATTATATCAGTTATTCAATATATAAATGACTGTACAAATTAATTATAGTGACGAGAATGAATTGTCAGCCAGTAACAGTTAAATAATAAAATAATGGTAAGATACATTCTTAATTTTACCACTGTTAATTCTTACATAAATAACCGTACTAATCGCTATATCGCAGGCAGTTAACTAATTCGTGTTAATCACTATAATGGATTGCCGATTATGCCATAAGGTACTAATTTGTAAGGTGTTGCATAAAATCAATTTTTTCACGTGTTTGTTCTACATTATCTAAGATTAGGCACAAGACACGCAAGCGCCATTTCATTTAATCATATGGCATTCTATAGTATAGGATATGAAAACTTTAATTGTACTTGAGTGGATATAGTATAGGAGTTTATCATTTCACTGGTTTCTAAACAATTTACAGCTACATTCTGAAATATTGTAGAGTCAGAAAACGTTTAAAACTGGATCTAAAATAAAATTTTTCACTAAATTTTCTCTAAAGTATGGAAAACATATCTCAATGAAACGCTTATGTGTCATTAGCCTGAAATAAATTTACTTAAAAAATTGGAATAACCATGATGAAAACGAACAAAAAAATAAAAGTTAACTTCCATAATTTTATTAAAAAAGATCAGAATTCTCTGTAAAAGTTTTCGAAAACTTAACAGTAGTCTTGATCAAATGCAAAAGAGCAGTAATTTCGTGCTTAATTAACACTTTTTCAATATTTTTATACTGCAAAATCATCGTTTCTTTTGATAAAGTCAATTCTTCTTATTTTCTTTTGCAATCAATTTTTGTTGTATTCACAAATAATCGCTGCTATTAATTTACCATTGATTAGAAGACGGAGAAGAACTTATCTTTTTTTACAGATAGTAAATAATGTGAATGTTCAGGAGTGTCTCGTAGGATCTTGACAAGGTATTACAAACCATCCATTGTTTCCTGAAACTGCAGGATTCATCAATTGAGTGTTCAAGGCATTATTCATCCTCTGGTTTTTCATTATTTCTAATTGCCGTTTTAAATTACGGTATAGTTTTATCAAAGATTCCTGCAATTTAATAAATAATATCTTTTGTAGTTACCATTTTTAATTTATGTAAATAGCCCAGAAGCTATTCTTTCTATTTATATGATATAAACCTACCTTACCTTCTCATCTTCCAGTTTTTTAAGTTCCTCTTGTTGCCTTAAGCTGTCTAAAGTCAAATTTTTAAGCATCTCATTCTTGTGTTGCCCCAAGAGGGCTATTTCTGTTTGAACTTTTAAATACTCTTGTGCAAGCTGCTTATGCTCTTCAAAAATTTCTTTTGATCTTTCACAAGTTTGATCTGGTGTTAACGGTCTCAAATCCGCATCCAGTAGTCGGTAAACATTGTCCAAATCTTCGTTAGTTGTGCTGTTACCTGATGGTGAATAATAATTCATTATAAATATACACGTTTTACAAATTTAGATCTTTCAGAACATGGATTTGTAATAAAAATATTCAAGAGTTTATTAAACGAATCTTCAATAATAATACCCTGATGCTTTCATTTAATATGAATCATGTATACATTAAAAAAAAAGAGCAAATGTGCTTTCAAGTGTTAAACACACAACTTCTTATAAAATCTTGATTTCTTTATTATAAGTAATTTCGAAAAAAAAATAATTCAGTTAAACATTTAATTTACAAAAATACTTTCTTTAACTACTTGATCATCCACCTTTCTTTAATAGTTATTCAAAAAGTAAAGAACTATCAAAGAATAATAATCCATATATGTATTTTAAATATCTTAAATTCAATTTTTTAAATGCTTGTTTGTCTAGTCAATCCTTCACCACTTACTTATCGCCTATATTTAAAATAAAAAATATTTTACTGCTACATTATGTTTGTATCACTCATTTACTGAACAGAAAAAATATAATATAATTACGTTTTTCTTTCCAACTGTATTCTAATTAAATTAATTTCAGCTAAATACTGAATCGATTACCCATACGCGAACGATATACGAAACAGCCCAGTGAACATTTCAGTTCATCCATACATCCTGACTCTGTCTCATCCATACTACTTTGAAACAACCCGTCTCTACCCTGACAGTGAGAAAGAAGCAAGCAAAAGTACTAACGCAGTAGAACCCAGCACCGTTTTAGGGTGTCCGTGGTGACGATGTTTGGATATTCCTCACACATTTCCAAATGTTGGAGCCTGTCGAGGCTTGGTTCATAATAAAATCAAGCAAGGTTCTCACATGAAGGGTGTCACACCGATCAACATCCACGAACTACACGATTTTCCAAGAAGATGGTGACCGATCGAACAACAGCGAGGAAGATGAGTGAAGATTTTGGTGAAAATCGTGATTTTCGGAAACGAGGATGATAGAAAAAAGAAGAAAGAGGTGGAAAGACCGTCGTTCTTGGTGGTGGGTCGGGAGAGCACTAAACAAACGTGCATCTATATTGGGCCTGGTGAGTCAGCCACACCTGCTTCGAGGTATCCCCCACCAGACAAGACGTGCAAGCACGAGCCAAGAAGAAAATACGGTTCTTCGGCTCTTAATTCATCTTCAGGGCTGGATTAGGTCGAAATTTGGATTCTCGTGGTGAACAATTGAAGAAGAATTCGTTGGCCACTGAATATCAGCTACATATATTCCAGGCATCAACTTTTAGACAACAGAATATTTCACCTTTGACTGTTCTGTCTAAAATTTATAACTCAGATCGATGAAAGATGATAACTTGAAATATTAAATTGGTGTTCCTTTAAGAAGACACATTAATATTAGATACTAAACATAAACTGTATAAAATTAGATAACTGAATGTGAATTTCTCACAGATCACACAAAGAGTATTTCATAATAATTACCCACAACTTGAAAGATAAATTAGACAAACGAAAATTAGAAAAGTTTTATACAGATAGTAATGGCCTCATTTCCAAGACATGGAACTTTTCACAGAACATTCTCCTTGAAGAAGTTTAAAACTCTATAATAGTGATCGAGTATTTAAGAATATTACTCACAGATATACAATATTAAGAGCAATGATTAAATAAAATTAAGCAAAATATATAACTTAGAAACAAAGACGTTTAGAATATGTATTTATATAAATTTAAGTATGTTTATTAAATTTCATTGTTTAGATAAGATTTAATAGTAATATTCTTTTCTATTTTCATTGAGAAGTGTATTTAGTTATGATTTGAATGTACACAATCGCTCATGAGATTTGTTTTTATTTACTATTTTCTTTTCTCGTAATCAGAACTTTTTAGAGTGTGACCTTTATAACTGTCAATAGGTGTCAATCAGGAACAAGTTCCCGCTATTAGTTGGCAGTTAAATTTAGTGGAGTCGCACAATGTGGCTGTTTTCGCGGGCCCTTTGCCAGGGTAGATTTCGCCGATCGACGAACTCCAAAGGAATTCGTCACGGGGAAAATCGTTGCGTGCCAAGTGGCACGTTTATATTTTTTGCAATAACATTTTTACAGACTTTCCTAGAGATAGATAGGAAAGAATATTTATAACATATGCATAAATTCAGTAATAACGTAAAAAAAAATTAAAATATGAATATATGAATATATAAATAATACATATGCATTCACATTGACAATAAATTATTGAATAATGAAATTATTAAATAAATAATAGAAGCTTTCATTACAATTTTTAAATTAATGAATTCACTTAAATATTCATTTCAATATCTTATACCAAATTTTTGAAATTTGATTTATTATTTTATGTAATATTTATTATAACTAATATGTAGGGTACTTAAACGTGTATATACAATATTCTTTCGAAATGTAAAAAACTTCCACATTGTAATAAAATATATAAAATTTGATATTTTATGTATTGAGCTATTTTTGCATTAATTAGTCCTTAATACAAAAATGGAGCTTAATGTGTAATTCATATAAGAAATTTAATTAGATTCAAGGAAGTATACGCATTAATATTAACTGTAGGAACAAGTTTTTAAATGGCGACAATACGTCTGAGGATATACATTCCCCGCTGAAAGCAAGGTTTTGTGGATCATACGAAGAACGTTATTTTGGGATTAGAGTACTATCGCGGTGAGTCACAAATTCGGAGCTCTCGCCACAGACGAGTTCTCCTTCCTCGGTAGCTATATAGCAACCATGAACTCGTTAACAAATAATAACTCACTTGTACTATGTTGCATTTACGCGAAATACGTAAAAAAGATATGTAAAATTCATAAATAAAATGAGAGAAATCCTACTAAAACGCAAATATCTAAATATATCTTTCAAAAGTCATAGGAAAAATTTTGTTAAAATCTTATTTTGAATTTTTCACAGTTACTGATATTCTTTTTGTATAAAAATACACACTTCATTTTATTCCATTTTATAACAAATGTTAAAATATATTCCATGCTAACTTGTAACCTTAAAATGACCTTGTACACCAACATATTAAATAAATTTTAAAACAGTACTAAGATATCAAGTGAACTTCTTGTTTACAGTAATTGATGTTTAAACTGAAGTCCATTAGTAGCAATATATGACCTAAGGTGAGCAATTATAAGTTTCTTCTTATGATCAAGCATAGAAAGTTAAACAATAATTTTTAATTCAAAAAAATTGTTCAACGATTTCTTCAATGGAATAACATAATTAGATCAGATATTTAACATAAATAAATAAATAAAATTTAAGTGTGAGTCAAGTTATTAGAATCATCAGGTGAATTGAACCCTTCTCAACCTGAATATTTTAAAACTAAGGTATTTACTTACTCTGGCCAGTATTTTTCGTTCTCAGGACAGGGGAATCCAAAGGTGGATCAGAACATGGTATTTCCCAAGCATCCTGTAATTATAAACATAAGCATATATGTTTAGATAAAAATTTGTAAGATTACAATGTATATATCTTTGAAGATAGTTCATAAATTAATAAACTTTTAAAAATTGTATGAATACTGAAATATTAATTTATTTATTAATTAACGATTAATTTATTAAATATTATGGATACTAACCTGATCGCATTCAATATGAAGCGGTGGGAAATGTTTATTTTGAAGTTTTTTACATGTACTCCCTAATGAATTATTTTTACAAAGACTATCTCTAAAATCGCAGAAGGGGTTTGATAAATTATCTTTCCCATTTGGAAGTTTTGATGTTTCTTTGGGACCACTAGCTCTGATTGTACCGTTAGGAGTATATCCATTTACTTGAGAATCCAGAGTACTAGTCATATCTAAAGTATTATCTTTGAGGACATGGTTATCATTGACTTCTTCTGACTCAATACCTACATTATAATAAATACTTATTGTAACAATTTTTTTTGTTATATTTCAACTTAAATTATTTCTTATTTATTTTTAACGATTTGAAACTGAAAGTATACGTACTGGCAGAATACTCGACAGGCTCTAAATGACCACTAAAAAATTGCGATAATGTTGTCATTATTTCTACAACAACATCCATTGATGGTCTTTCTTTAGGAGACTTGTGCCAACACCTGAAAAAATCAAACGTTTTTCTTTTTTATCGAACGCTAGCGATTTATATAGGTATTGAGCTTGAATCAATCAACATATTTTGTTATTTAGATTATGAATATATTCAACTTTAAATTAATATATCACATGTTTAATGACTGTATACATTGTGCTAGTATAGTTCAGAATTTATTATGATTGGTTATGTATAGATGAACCTGAAATATAAAAAAAAATGTATCAACTTTGTTCTGAGAATAATTTAAGAAATATGCAGACTTATTAAAAAACTATCTGCATAAAATTTATAAGACTGAATAGCATTGCAACCTGTATACATAAAACAACGGTGTAGTACACGTATAAAATACACGATTCTTCCATGTATTTTAATTGCTCATACATATCACGACTGATTCATAATTACTTCTGGGATTAAAATTAAACAAATACATGCGGTTTACTGAAAAGTATATTGCCTTAAAAGACCAATAATGAAGTCAATACAAGAATATAATAACAATACTAATACCTCCTAATAACTAAGTAACCAGTAACTAATAACTAATACCTTCTTAGAAACTACTGATAACTGTCTGTTGTTTTATCTGAATAACATCTAAATAACCTGGAAAAATATTTCCCTAGTTTATTTATCTTTTAAATATTATCGACCATCTTCCTAAGTACACTTTCCCTTCCATATTTTACTATCTGAAAGGTTTACAAGAAAAATAACTGGGAGCAATCATAAAATTTCACGCAACAAATCCACTTGCACTGACATGGATAATAATTTGAGAATAGATGTTGTTCCATCTATCTTTCAATCGTCAAGAGAAAAACGAAAGGGAAAGTAGTCATTAGACTCAACGAAATCCATAACGAACAAGTATCATTGAAGACAAGTTCACTTACCACTAAACTTTGCTCCCAGTGCCTAAACATCGAAGAGGATGAAAGAGTAGATTGTTGTTCCAAAGGAGAATCCAGAGTTGCTACAAAGACCCCAATTTCTTTAATGAATATTTTATGATGAACTATGTGCCCCAATCTTCACCCTCACCTAGGATAAAACCTAAAATTCATAAGAAGAAATTTAGAAAAACCCTAAATAAGAATGCGGAACAATCTCAGAGCGAATGAAGTTTCCACAATTACATCTTGTGGATAAATAGAAAATGTGTTAAAGACTACCACAAAGATTTTCCATTTCCAATATCCATTTTGCTGTGAAGATTGATTTCAATTGTGGATTGTATATATTCATGAAGAAAAACATTCATCCCTTCAGAATGTACTAAAATATTTCGTTAATAGGGACACGGACACAATGTATGTAAAAATTGTGACGATACTGCACACTGATCCAATTGTAACCAGTGATAAACGAAGTTGTATACTATGTACAGAGGATGCAGGATTGCAGAAGAAACTGTATATCAAACAAACAACTATTATGCTTAAACAACTCTCTTAATGAAATTTCGGGAAAATTTAGTTTATTATAGCTCTCGTGTCTTACAAAAATTTTAAGTCATAATAATGTATAATAGAAATAATCTTATTCATGCACCTATCTGCTCATCCCTGAATATCTTTGTTATTCAATTTAACTAACTATCTATTTCTATGTCTAGTTTCCTACTTCTATCCCTACTTCTTTATTCGTATGACCATGCCTATCAATGATAGATCAAAATGAGAAGTATGAGATATATTGTTGACCTTTGGAAGACAATCTCAAGTGTCAAACTTATTAATTTGACACTATTCACAGATGAACTATACCACCACAATGTAAGAAAATATAATTTCATCAGTGTTTGAAGTCAGAGTCAAACGAGAAGATTAAATTTCATGCACACATTCATTCTGAAATGTAATGTCTATTAATGTATGAGCATAGAATTTTACTTTTCAACTATATAAATATGAATATATTATTTTCAACTTTAACCTATTATGTCTGTTCAATTATGCCTAATTATTGAAAAAGCATAATTGCAAAAAGATCGAATATACATGCTATATTGGTAATGTAACAGTTCCATATGGTAAAAATATAGATACTGATATTAAAATATCTTAATTAAGGCATTACATAAAAAAACAAGTAATGCAACTTTAACAATAGTTTTAATTCTGTTATTATGTCCAATTAACAAAATGCAAAACAAAAAAAGATTTTATTTTTATAATTTACTTAGAAATTATCAAAAGTTATTTATGGAACTGTAATTTATAATAATTACCTAGTCATAAGATCTTCAATTGGTTTTGGACAGCCTTCAATTAAAGGAGGTCTCTGTCCCACATGCACTGCCCACATTATTCTATAAGCTGAGCCACCAATTTCATCAAATGGTTTCTTTCTTGACAATATCTCCCACAAGATAACACCCCAACTGAATACATCACACTTTTCTGTATATTTAGAACCTTCAAACACTTCTGGAGCCATCCAAGCAGCAGAACCTTTGTTGTTTGTCATATATGTGTTTAAATCACAAGCTGTGCCAAAGTCACAAATTTTAAGGGTTTGTCCACCCATTACCAATAACAGATTTGGTGGTTTTAAATCCCTAAAACCAACAAAAGTAGTTTTCAATAATTTTTATAATTAAAAATTTGGATCACGTGTGACGTAAATGGTAATTTAATTTACCTATGAATTAAAGGCTTTGGTTTCATATTGTGAAGATAAGCGACACCACGTGCACATTGCAAAGCCCAACTCATCGCATGACCTGCAGTGTACCGTGGTTGGGGATTACAATGTAATACTGCAAGATATAAATAAAGTTGTAAGTATAAACAGAAACTTATTATTCTTAACACATTCGCGACCATTGATATAAATTCACATCTTTTCAAATTCTTTCAAAATATTTTATTTTTCTACTCTTTTCCATTAATGACTTCTTTGATGGACAGTTCTCTATTTCAAACAACAGATTATTACAAGACTAATATTTCAAAACAAATTTTCTAATGTTTACCCTTGTTTTAACATCAGAAGTTTGCAACAACTTAAGATTTTCTTCATTTTCAATAACAATGAGTATTACAGAAGCAAAAAATTTGCCAGTCTCGGATGTGTTAAATATCATAAAATATAAAATAAAGAAGAAATACCATTGTATAAAGATCCTCCTTCTGCATATTCCATAACCAAACAGACTGGATTCATTGGATTAGTACAGGCGCCATATAGTTTAACAATATTAGGATGCACAACCCTTGACAATTGTCTCACTTCTATCGTAAAGGCTTTTTTCTCACCTTCCGAATTGATATACTTTACAGCAACATATTGCCCTTTCCATTTTCCTTTCCATACTATTCCAAAAGAACCTTTTCCAACTACCTGCATAAAATTACGGTTACTTTCAAAGTAATGCATTAATGACATGCATGTTTTAAAAGTAGTTAAAGTTAATCCAAATAAAAATAGCTTATTCTAGAAATTAGTTTCAATATTCTGGAAACCACAAAAAAAAGTATGATCGAATGAAACATAATTATACAATTACAATTTAAATAACAAATTTTATATATTCTGATTTTACATGGAAAGTTTTATAAACTTTACATTAATTTTACGTAACCAACATTAAATTTTAAACAATAAGAAATATAATAAATATACATTAAAATAGAATATATATTATGACTTCTATAGTCTTTTATATTTCTTTCAACAACAAATATTTTCAATAAATTATTATTAGAGTAGGAGTACAGAAAATCAAATGGACTTTATAGATAGCAACAATTTATTTGAAACTTCTCTAAAAATTGTTTAGGTTATGTTTAAAGAATAAAATTTCAGTCGACTAAGACAAAGTACAAAAATTCCAAATACGCAAAGAAAGTTGGCGCTTTGTAAATTTTGTACCAAATTATAAAGAAAACCGAGATCTACTTTCTTAAATGAATGAGGAAAGTTACTGTATAATTAAGATACCTGTTCTTTTTCAATTTCATGGTAGTTAATTTCCTCAACAAACTGCTGCTGATGGCCTACTAACTCTTTACCCGCCATCACATATAGACGACATCACATTAGTTGCAGGGCACATTTAATTACCGGGCGTATTTTTCACGTTCGAATGTTTATTCAAACTTGGAGCTCAAGCTCTTCCAATATTTCCCATTTTATTAACAGTTAGGTGGCATGTATAGTGAAGGCAAACATCGATAATTGTTTCCGATTCGATACATCGATATATTGAAATACGATCCATCGTTACATTTAGAGTATAATCAACTTTATAATACTTGAAAAAAATATAAACTTCTTTTATTGAAAATAATTGTAGTATTTAATTTAAATTATATAGACGAATAACAAATGTTTAAATATCTGTTTTTTAAAAAATCTGCTTTTAAATTCAGACTTAATTTATTTTACATTTCAAATTGAAGAAAATTAAATAAAAAACAATTTCAACTTCAAAAACTTGCTATAATTCTAAATTATTCTTTGTTACTATAATATTTAATTTAGAAATATAAGGCAAAATGAATATTCAAAGTCTTAATATATTTTTATAATTTAACTATATAATACATTATTTCGTGGACATGTATTCTCTTGTTTTTACACTCTTTATTCAATGTAATCACAAATTAATGTTCTCTACTAAACAAATAACAATTTATTATATTTTGTAAAAGAATCTCTATAAATTTACCCAAGTGTCTTGTTTCACAAATTTATTTTGTTTTGTATAATTAATTTGTTATGTAAAACTAATATACTGTAAACAAATGTATTTGTTAATAATTAATTTTCATTAATGTTATAAAAAAATTCATTCGTGGGTAAAGGAATTGTTGAAAATATATTCACGAAATTTCTTGAAAATTTACTAGGAATTTAGTGAAGAAAAAGTTTCTGGAAAATTTGTGTTGGTAATAAAATAATCTTTTTGCGTTCTCCAACTTACATATTTAGTGAGCCACATTCTGAGCATTTAATAATACATGTTTAAAGCTTTTCGGTATTATAGGAACTTCTTAATTTTATTATCGACTAATCGTATAATGAAAGATGCAGAGATATGTGTGTAACAAAATTTCTTCCTTATTACATTGCAATACTAATCAAGGCGTAGATTTAAATCTTCTGGTGAATCATTTCAAATGCATCGCACTGTTACAAAGTAATTTATTCGAAATATTCTCTACGTATAATATGTTGTGCAACATGGCACCAATCACAACTCGTAATTTTGTGATCTGAACTGAAGGTTTTTAAGGTGGTTAATTGTCAACACTTGTAAACAATTGTCAGCCTGATCATCTTCTAATTCGAGCGAAAACGTTGAGACGAAAAATTAACTTTCCGGAGAACCGTCATGTTTTATAATTATCAACTGTGAATCAATTTATCTCAAAATGGCAGAAAATCTTTCGAAACGACCAACGAAAGGAATTTTGAAATCATCCAGCAGTTTTGATAATCCAGATATATCTAGGTAAAAACTTTTAATGTATATTAATTCCTTATTTCTAGTTTGTTTTAATATAGAAATAATAATTTTATATTCATTATTCTGAGAAAAAATAAAATAAAGGTTACTTTTGTGTTTTTTTAATTGTTACTAATTCGGTATTTAAGGTTCAGTGTAGAATTATTCTTTAAGGTTAGGTAAATTGTAAATTACGTTGATATTAAGTACGTTAATTTCTTACATGTTTATTCAATTACTTTGTATTACAATTGTAGATTACTATCTGTTTATTATATTTCTTACTTTAATCATCAAACAATTAATGAAAATTATAGTTGTCATTCAGAATATGTTTAAAATATAGCATCTTGGAATAGTTATCGTTGAAACATGGTCAATACAATACAACATTTTTTGTGATTTAAAAAATAAAGTGTATAATACTTTGATTCATTATGTTATATCGTTGTGAACAAATCTATAATATTCAGTAGTAATTATTGCTGTAGGCCACCGAAAGAAACAAAATGGGATGAAATGAACATAATAGCAACACTGCACCCAGCAGAGAAAGATTATGGGCATATGAAAATTGATGAACCAAAAACCCCATACAACTACGAAGGCCTGCAGGGTGAATTTGAATTTGATCAATTAGATTCTAATGCAGTTGCAGCCAAGTAAGTGTATTAATAAATTTGTATTAAATTTAATATACGATTGTGTAATATTAAGAATTACTATGATGTAAAATAACATAAGAAATCATAATTAATGAATTGATATTTAAATACTAATTTTGAATAGATTTACTTTGCTAATCATAGAAGTAATGATTTTGTTAACTGTATTCTAACTTGCTAACTATAATTAACTATATTCCAAAAAATTCTTGTAAATCTGTTTCATTACCCTTACTTATCAGATTGGCAGGTAGCAGCAAGCCAAAAATATTTGAAGAGTCAAGTGAAGATGAAGATGAGAAGGAAACACCTGAGGAAAGAGGTAATTAATTAATTAAGAATACATTAAAAATTTATATATATCATGTAACATAAGTAAAGTCATCAGAAATGTAAGAGCAGTGAGAAAATAGAAAGCCATTTATCGAAACCAATATCACTGTTATGCTGTTAAAATGGTAAGACAAGTACCAATTTAGTTGTCACCATTTCAGAGAAAAGGAAAGCATTCGAAGCTAAGAGAAAACAGCATTATCGAGAGTGGCAAGTAGTACAGATGGCTCGAAAACAATTACTGGAACAAGATGAAGATGACGAGGACGAAGATGATGAAGAAGAAATGAAGAAAGAAGAGGATCATGAAGAAGATATACAAAAGGATGACGATAACATGTCTTATCTTTCTGAACAAATTAACTTTGATGTTAGATACAAGTGCATGCCGTCCTGTGATAAAGCAGAGCAGAAATGATACGGCTAAGGACTGCAAAAAAAATATTATGAATTACCAAAATATAGAGGTAATTTATCTCATATTTTCTGTTTGTGGTAAAATCTACTTCCTTTTGTCCGGTAATTAATAGACAAACTAAATTATTAGTTGAGTAGTATTGTCTTTCTTAGGTTAGTTAAACGATGAAGTCAATAAATTTTTACGACTGATTGGTTTATCATTTTCTAAAAATGAACTTATTAATTGATCAGTGTAATTAATTACACAACGAAAGTTAGTGTCAATATATAGGTAATTAATTGCGTAATTAATTACAAGCATTCAAACTAAATAATTAATAATTAAACAGGCATTTGTTCTTCACATTTTCAATTATTTGACAGTTCAAAATTAATTAATTCGAAATTCAAAATGGCACTTACTTGTTTCCCTGAATGTACAAAAAGTAGTAACAGTTTTAAGAATAAAAGTATAGATTTCTTTAGATATCATGACAAACTAACAGTACTTTGCTGATATATATTGGTGCTGTAGTGAAGACTAATACAATTATTAATTGTTTAATTAACTTGTAGTTATCAGTTATTAACATTTTAATCGGTAAATTGTTATTATATGATTACTTAACATTTCAATTTATTAATTAAATTACACTGTTATTTCATTCATCTATTCTAGGTTATTTAAAATATTTACTTTTGCGTAAATAATGAACTAATTTTATAATATTTCATTAATTAATTATGTTTACAATAATTTTGTAATCTTTTTTTACATATTACAAACAAAAAATCGTTTAATTTAATGCTGAGGAATTTATGAAATTACAACTGATCTTGTTAATAAATATTTTAACAGTGTAATTAGAAAACGAGTGATTCCTACATGAGAATAAAATACTTTGGATATTTTTGAGTTATTGAACATGAAAATTGTATGATGAGTGAAAAGAGATTTAGAGTATTGAAATTAATAGCATGAACCCAGTTGTTTATAATAAATCGTTAAATGAATATATAATAATTTTTATTTCCATTTTTTGAGAATATCGTATATTTACGAAAAAAATATCTTGAAGGTACTTCTGACTATATACTACAGTCTATAAATTAATTTCCAAATAGGATTTTCTGTAAACTTTAATAAAAAATTTCACAATCAGATTATCGATGTCTTCACACTAGTATAATTATCAATATTAATTGCTTTACTAAGTTAAAAATATTATTAAAAATTAAAGTCGTAAAATATTGTATATATTTTTCTATAAAATTTACTTTATTATCATATAGAACTTTGATTAATTTTGATAAAAAAATTATGTCCATAAAATAATGCATAAAAAATAATATATTGTGATAGAACTTTTGTTACTCAGTTAACGAAGTTGGATCTATATTGCCATTGAAAATGTAGTCCAATTCTGGTATTTCGCCTATTGTGTCAAATCTACTTTATTCAGTTTTAAATTTCTACATTTTTTTTTAAAGTTTATTTATTATTTTATTGCATACTTTACATAATACTATACAAACTATAGTATTAAAAAGCAATAGTAACAAAAGTTTCTAATTCCACATGTTATTTGAAATTTTAGACTGCTCTTTCTATTTCTTTATTAAACATTCTAAGATTAGAAAACTGCAAATGTTTTTTTATATTGCAGCAAGAGGGATCATCGTTTAGACAATCGAAATTATGTTTTTTTAAAATAGTTTTCGTACCATGAAGCACATACATATTTTTGTAGGCTCAAAGAATTGCTCGTCCGAATTAGTTATAGATGATTAGATGCCGTCTAACATACTAGTGTGTCGTTTCAGATTATATATTGCATTGTAAATATGTGTAATAACAACGAATACAATACGTTAGGATTTATATATAGAAAGGAATAGAACTGCGAATTAAACGCCAAACTGAATGTTTCAGCGATTTTAATATTTTTTTCACACTGTTCAGTATCAACATTTTTATATGTAGTATATGCTATAGATGATCATTATATTAATAGCGATTACAGTCACTGTAGTCAGTTTTGCCAGATGTTACAAGCTAAACAACAATTTAATTATTTGTTAAATTTTAAAGTCTACTTCAGCAATAAAATTTAAACAGAAATAGATATGTTGCGAGATATAAATCATTTTTCTTGTAAAGCAACTTAGGTGAACCATAAGCTTACTCATATTAGTTATAGGAGAATAACTTCAATTACACGTTGCTTACTGTATATAATTTTTTACTAACTTGATTAATGGAATATGTAATGTAATGGATGTATGTACACTTATTAAATTCTGTTTACATTATGGTGCATATTAGCACCCCTTATTATGTTAACATAATTAAATTCTTTACTTTATTGTATTATTGCATACAAGCTTTTACGCTTACATTAGTTACAATACTCAAATCTGCAGCTTTAAGCTTAGCATAAGATAACTTAGAGTAGAATGAATTGTAATGAATAAATAGATTAAGGACAGTCATATATCATTATTTTATAATTTTAATTTTTGATCATAACATTTAATGTCTGCAATCTGTGGAAAGTGTTCAATGAAAAATATAAGAAAATTATTGTATCAATCTTAGAGAAATTGAAAAACTTATATTAATAAGTTACATAAAATAGTTATTATTATAACTATTTTTATTATATTATTTTAAATTTTTGTAAGACACGAGAGCTATAATAAACTAAATTTTCCCGAAATTTCATTAAGAGAGTTGTTTAAGCATAATAGTTGTCTGTTTGATATACAGTTTCTTCTACAATCCTGCATCTTCTGTACATAGTATACAACTTCGTTTTAATTAACAGCTAATAGTTATTATTTTAATATTTCTGATTGTCAGAAATCCTTTTTGTTTTTATTTTAATTAATATTAGATTCTATATTTCTCATCCTATTTTCGAATCCTTATATTAGTTCATCATTATTCCTTACGTATTTTTGTTTTACCCAAAAAATTAATGTGTAATAAAATGTACGATATTGATTCTACAAGTTTATTTAATTTATTTTAAGTTTATTTTGCACTATGTAATATGTATGAAATATATGGTAAAGTTAACCATCTTAATACATTCGTAATAGATTTCTAAACAAGTTTTTCGTATCGCATGAACTTTCAATTCAATTATAACATCTAAATTGCCGACTTCATGTGTCTGTAGCATTTTAGTTGCTCAAAATATATTATATTGGGAAGACTCATGAAGTTTAATAGAAGATTTAATGTTATTTGGAATTCAAAGAGAATTACAAATATACTTTTAAAAAATCAGTCGACTTTCGCATCTACAGTAACTTTATTTAAGATTGTTTCAGTCGATATAGCAGTTTATACACTGACTTATAATTTTAATCTTTCTATACAAGTCTTAATTTTCATTCATGCCAGCTTGGAAAAGATTAGTAATAATTCTGATTAATAGTGCCTTGAATACAATCTGTGAGACCAATTACACTTAATTGTAATTATTTTAAATATACCTGTTGATGTCAACAGTTGACATGTCAGTTTATGTAATGATAAAGTGATAAATCAACCGAAGTCAAATCGTGACTCAAGTATTGAACGGATCTATTTTTTAAGAAAGAAATCATCCTATTGCTTTAAACACTAATTACATTAATTTCGTCACAACGGGGGCCGAACAGTCAGCCATGTCCGTCTCTCAGATGGAAAGTATCCTTTTTTTCTAAATATTTTGTATTATTTGTATACATTGATTTAAATTTAATGTGAGTAATTTAAAATAACATTTACTAATTATATGTTTCTTTTTGTATAACAATTTTTATCGAATATAATCTCGTTTATAATCAACTTGTCTAGTATAACTAAATAATCTAAAACGAATTATATATTTCATTATTTACATTCATATTTTTGAAGATAATTCAAATAATAAGTTCTGTTTTTAGAGTTGGCAATTTTTTCAGAATGTCAATTAAATGTTTTACACAACAAAATTGTAATTTCTTTCATATAATTGTCAACAATTTTTGACAGTTTTCATTTTGGAATAAGGTTATGTTAGGTATAAGCAAGCTAGTCATTCAAATCGTTTATAAATTTGTTTGTGATTTTTGTTCTATTTTCTTTGCATTAATATTTTCAAATATTGCTGCAGAACTATACATTTATTATAATATCACCTTACAAATATCATAAATGTTTTCCTAAACTGTTCTGTAGAAAACCTATTTAATCTTAAATTTGCTGTAAAAGAGTTAGAAAGGAATTCAAAGAAATGTGAGAAAGAAGAAAAAGTGGAAAAGGCTAAAATAAAAAAAGCCATTCAAAAGGGCAATATGGAGGGTGCTCGTATTCATGCAGAAAATGCAATTCGTCAGCACAATCAAGCATTAAATTATTTGCGTATGAGTGCAAGGGTTGACGCAGTGGCTAGTAGAGTGCAAACTGCTCTTACTACACGCAAAGTTACTCAATCAATGGCTGGAGTGGTGAAGGCAATGGATGCTGCAATGAAGTCGATGAACTTGGAAAAAATTTCAGGTAGCAAGAAAGACATTAATCATATAAAAATTTTATTAATTAATTAAATTAAAAACAATTAAATTGTTAATTTACGTTTAGGTTTAATGGACAAATTTGAAAGTCAATTTGAAGATCTGGATGTTCAAAGTTCATACATGGAAAATGCAATGTCCCAAACTACAACTACTAGTGTACCACAGAATGATGTTGAATCATTATTACAGCAAGTTGCAGATGAAGCTGGGTGAATATTTTATCCATTTTAAGTTATTCATTTATGATAAATTTAATTTATTCATAATTCAATTACTATACCTTCTATTTAACCATTAAATATCATGTATTTTACAGTTTGGAACTGAATATGGAATTGCCATCCGGAAATTTAGGTAGTATAGGTACCTCTACTGTCAGTCAAGAACAAGACGAACTCACACAGCGATTAGCAAGGCTCCGAGAATAGTAATGTACATATAGAAACAAGAAATTGCACAGATACATAAAAGGAAACGTATATAATTGATGCTTATACCATATAACTAGCAGTAATATGTTCAGGAAAGAAGACAACAAAACTTTTTTTAAAGCATATTTAATTGTTATAAACATACATACATGCTTCTTACGTTTATAAGGAATAGTTATTTGAAATAACGAAAAATATTTAATATTTAATGCTTATATTCTAATCATTTAGCGCCAATTAAAATTTTAAAACCTTAATTGAGTATGTTTAACCATAATAATATGTGAGTGCAATGCAGTGAATATATATTGTTATTTAATTCACCTATAAATTATGATTCTATGCAATTGTCTTTTTACAATAACATTTATGTTAAAAAAGAATATGTTAAACTCAAAAATTCATGTACACAAAATAAATTTCACTGTATCTTAAATACACCTGCTATTTAGGAACTTCAGAATTTTATCTAATAAGAGATATTAAAATGTAATGTTAGCATTGTGCTTAATTATTTTTGTAAAAGAATGTACACATAACATAACAAACTTAGATTAGTAAAGCTTAATTAAAATAAACATAAGCATTTGTTATAAAATATGCAAATCTTGTTCTGTTTTAATAAGAATTTAAAGACATTAACACTAAAAAGTATTAAAAGAAATACTGAAATATTTTATATTACTTACATAGCTTTTGGAAATATGTTTTTATCTGCTTTAATTATTAATACAAGAGTTAAATATAATATTACACATTTATTTCAAATAATTTAAAATTATTTTTAACTATATGTTATACAGTGTACATTTAAATTTGCATTGTTATTTTACAAAAGAATTTTTCAAAATGTGCTTTATTAATATTATATTAATACTTGCACTATAAAAATATTTTAGGCAAATGTAATTCATGTAAATTATATTTTAAGAATAATTTGTAATATTTGTATATTATATATGTCACATTTTGAATATTCAATATTATACATAAATATATTGTATAATTTATAAAAATAAATTTATGCAATGCATAGCTTAATGACCATTACATTTTTATCTAGCTATGAATAAGGAAATACTGGAACAATTCAATATTTGTAAGATACTTTTTCCTGGTCATTAAAATTTTCTTATTTTATTTGAACTTAAAAGTTTACACTTATCCTTTAGCAAAACATATTAAAAAAAAACCTTATATTTGAAATTGTATTTAAATTTGGGTTGTTTTCAGCTGTCACTACCCAAACACCACGTGTGCTATTCCCTGAATTATGAACTATTATGAATGGGTAACTCGTATATAAAAAGTTAAACCTTTGTAGCGCCATTAATGATGCGTACCATAAGTAAACAAGAAAGAGAAAAATCCAACTGATAGATGAATAAGAATTTGAGCAACTTATATTCAACATATAACAACGTACTGACCTATAAAATACATTTATATATACACAATTGTACTTCAGGCCTAGCGATTGTCTTGTTACACGTAATGATACTAGCGCTATGAGTGGTGTGTGCTGTAAGCTTACTACTAATCAAGTTTCCGCCCAAGAATGTTAGATTCAACCCTGAATAATAAGTATCAACGTCCCACGTCAAAGTATGACGGATCATATTAATTGTTCATATTTGTGATACGAAAACACCGAACAAAAATGTACTCGAAACGCTCACTTAAGACATTAAAGACGCATTTGCGTCTAGCAATCTATCGAATGCAACTTCTTGAAAAAAAGAAAACTGAACTTGCACAGAAAGCGCGAAAAGAAATTGCTGATTATATTGCAGCAGGAAAAGTTGAACGAGCTAGAATCTGTGTAGAACACATCATTAGGGAAGATTACATGGTTGAGGCTATGGAACTGCTTGAAATGTATTGTGATCTTTTATTAGCACGCTTTGGGCTTATCACGCAAATGAAGTAAGAATTACTTGAATAACGATTACAATACGACAACAGGCTTTTCATATTATGTTATTAGGATCGTATCATTTATGTTTCTTTTCGTTACAGAGAATTAGATGAAGGCCTAGCAGAAGCTATCTCTACAATAATTTGGGCAGCTCCTAGAATTCAGACTGATGTCCGAGAAATGAAGGTTATTGCTGATATGTTTGCCGTGAAGTATGGCAAACAATATACAGATGCATGTAGAGAAGAAGCTGTGCATACTATTTCTGAAAAATTGAAACAGAAGATGAGCGTACAATCGCCATCTAAACTTCTTGTTGAGAAGTATCTTGTAGAAATCGCAAAGAATTACAATGTTGAATTTGAGCCAGATCCACAGGTAGAAATGATGAATCAAGATGTATAATAGTGGTAATATATAATATGTAAATGTTTCAATTTCAATGTTGTAGGTAATAGCACAGGGACAAGAGGCATTGTTGATAGATATTGGAGGTAATGGAGAAGCTAGAAATAATTTAGATACAGCATCTGGAGGTGGTTTTCCACAACCAGTTGGATTTATTGGATTTCCACAACCTCCTTTGTTACCAGATCCTACAGCCAACTTCATGGTAAGTAATATTCATTCGCAGAAAAATTTAATTTTTAAATAATATATAGTTAATTGTTCTGAAACAAAATTAATCTTTTACTATTTTATTTTCCTAGAATTCAGAGAAAGCACCTATCGGATTTATATCTCCTGCAGGTCCTTCAGAAAATAAAGCCCAAAATATTCCTCATAATATTCCTAATGTTTCTTACAATATTCCTTTGGATAACTCCAATGGAAACAAGCCTGTGAGTAATGATGACATCACTTCTATAAATAAATACTTCAAATATATAAGACCTCCAATGAATTTATTTCTTCTGAAAAATATTTTTTAACGGTACAATTTTAATTTGTTCAGGAAAATGATCTACCTCCACCTTATAGTTCATTTCCACCTGATTTAAACAAACAGGTTAAGTAACAATATATATTCTTATGAAAATGAGTAGTCTTACAATTAATTTTATTAAGTTTGTTATGATACTCTTTTATTTTAAAAGCAATTGTTTAAACGTACTTATAAATATCTTTTTATACTTTAATTTGTGATTCTTTATTACAGTCTGACCAGAAACCAAAACCACAACCAAGATCGAAAATGCCAATGAATGATTTTCAGCTTCCAGATTTGCCAGCTGTCCCATCAGAGAACGACTTACCTCCAAATAATTCGACTACTGCCGAAGATATTGATTTTGACGATTTAATGAAGCGATTCGAAGATTTAAAGAAAAGAAAATAGTATTTCGTGTTCATAAAGTTATATTGTATAAAATATGTATGTTATAATACATCATACATATGTACAACTGTAAAAATTAAAAAAAAAGCGTAGCTTTATCGTTGTATAGTATTTTACATTTTGAATAACTAAATAGCAGTGCTGGTAACAATTACTATAAAATATTCTTCAATATTAGCTTTAAAAGATATTCGTAAAACATTTTCTTCTTAGTATTTAGAGTAATTTTGAATTAATATCTTTCCGGTATTAATTCAATGCTTATGAAATGTAAATTGGAAAAAGATTAATAAAAAGAATTTCTAAAATGTATAAGAACTATAAATTAAAATATACTTGATTTAGCCAGAGCTTACTTTCAATGATTTAAGTATGCCTTGAAGCTATAAATTTCATAATGTGGTTCTATAATTTCGTCATGTGCATTATCAAAGCAATAGAATACATAAAATAACATACATTTGTAAAAATTGTAATATTAGATAAGTTTCGAAGAGATTTTGATATGTATCTTCTGTTAGTTTATGTTTAAATTTCTTCACATAAATATTGTAAAACATTTATATTCCACATTTGCGTACAATATTTCGTTAAAAAATTTCTGAAAATTATGTTGTATAAAAGTATTTAAATATTTGTACATGTACGCTTTGCGATAAAGTGTCTTCAAATTCCTTTTATTATTTTATGTTATAAAAAATTATAATTATCAATAATGTTCAACCCATTATTTATTTATTTAATATTCGTCACATTCCATTTTTTATTTTTTAAAATGTACAAGAAGAGTTTTACACTTCATCAATTTTCCCAATCTTCGCATTGCTGAAATAATAATAATAATAATAATAACAGTAACACGATATTACTTAAAAAAAAAGGTTGAAATAAAAAATATATTTCAATAATGTTAAAATTATCAATATCACATGAACTGTAATAAATACTAACTTGTTGACCTTTCTCAGCAAAACACTTCAAAAGATTTTGCGAAAATTCACACTTATCTTTCTTAATCGATTCAAGATATCGGAAACATTCTATCACCGATTCTTCAATAAAATCTTTTAATTCTGGATCGCGAACATCTTGATTCATCAATGGAATTACCAAATCTCTTTCAGGAAACCCTTTTTCGTCTACCTATTGTTTTTTAATTTATTTAAATTATATCTCATTTTGACGAAATAATTCGAGAAACAGCAAAAAATAGTTACAGTAATGTAAAATAAAGTAATTCAAGTAAATTTATGTTTCTCACTTATCATTGTCTATACTCACCGCGTTCATTTCATCGAAGAAACATTGTATAACGCACTAGAATAAAAAATAACTTTATTTCACGCAATTACCTAATACAACGTAATAAATTAAATAAAACGTTGAATACATTTTTTTTCTCAAATAATTCATAATTCCTCCAGATGAACAGGTACTTACCGCTTTGTCCCGATCGGTATTATTCCCATGGCGTGGATCGTCGCCGTTGTGATCGTCCTTTTTCATCTGAGAATCATTGAAATTCCAAAAATCCTGACTATCATTTTTACGATTACCTGTCGCGATTTGGAAATCTCTGTCCGAATTGTTGCTATCCGAACTATCGCTGTCCGAGGACGTGGAATCATCGTTTTCGGTACTTACAGCGGCGTGCCGTTTCAGACAGGTTTTAAATACCTTCTGATACTGCATATCCATTTGCTGGCTTCCCGTACGACATTTCAAACACTAAAAGAACAATGTTTAATTCTTGCTGGATTGTCAAAATTCGGATACGAGCGTATCGTTAATTAAAAAACTACAGTCATCGCAACAATTATGTTGTTATGAATAGCAATATTCATTCTAAAACATCGAAGACATTCACACCTTATCTGTAGTAATTACTGAAGCAATAATTATCCAAGTAATAATTATTGAAGTACTCATTCTTGAAGGAGTAATTACAAAATTGACGTAACCGACATACTAATAGCACAGTGACAGTAACTTCATACTAGTAATCAGAACTGCATAGCAATACAAGTGACATTTAACGTAGTAGTAGATATACTATGTAAATACTGTATAATTACGTTGATGTCTATAATTCAGTTTCCAACGTTACGAACAGTAGTGCTACTGATAATAGTAGCTACAGATATAACCGTGCTGTCACCAACAACTATAATTGATCAACAGCAATAGTAATGATAGTGAATAATTGAAATACAATGTAACGTAAGTAACATTCCTATGGAAAAATTTTAAGTGAATTACCATCGTGTTTCGCGAATGTTGCGATTAGTAATAAATTCGACTTACTATTCCTGCATCGAAGCAAAACAAAATGATACAGTATAAAACGAGACAAACGAAATGCTTCATGATAAACACGCTTCCCCTGACTCCTCGTCGCATCGGCGTATGGTTTAATGAAAGCCGACCGGTGTTTCATCGCGTATAAATACAAAAGAAACAGGAAAGCAGTTTGACGTTAATTACTTGTCGCAATAACAACTGAAAAGAATCCGAGTTCACTGGACATTTACGACATTTTGATGGTACCGCGTATCCGGTTCCGATTATCCTGATTGTGTCGCGGTTCTCGTGTATCGAATTGCATAATCCTAATTCGTTTCGCCTCCGAATCATTTTTCATAGGACAGGAAGAAAGACATTTCAGGGTTCTGGATGGAAAACTCGATACCATAAAATGTTATTCGTATTTCAAGGCTCCGGACGAGAGACTCGATAATATGAGATGTTATTTGGATATTTCTGATTTTCGATGAATGTTATTTCAATGTGTTTCAGATGTTTGGATAGGACAGTCTCGATAATACACGATTTCCATCATTTATTTCGAAAGTTTTCAGTAATACAATACGCATGCTTTGATATAATTATTGTCGCACTATGTGTACTACGTGCGACAGTTTGTTCCTTTACTCAACGCTTTTAACGCTTTTAGAAAGGATAGATGAAGTCCAACCTATTGCCATCTCCAGCCATCGACACTCGATAAATAATATTAAGGTCTATTGTGGAAAAAGTGGATCGGTAGGGGAAATTGCCGAGAGAGAGAGAGAGGAAGTATGAAAGAAAGTTGACATAGTAAGTAATTCAATCGTCAGTCTCTTTTCTCTTCTTCGTCTCTGTATATTGGTAGCGCAGGATGCGTCCTGTATATCTCGTAAGTACAAGTCTCCTTTTAAAAATTCTTCGAATACTTGTGCGTGTCATTTATTTATCATTGATTATTTATTAACCGTTCGAGTGTTGAGGAGCGCTATAGCGCTCTTCTTGTGTTGTGCCAAAATTGCGAAGGCGCTTCTGTTTATCAGTATCAATTATAATTTTGTTACTGTATTCTTCAAGAAATAAATCAAAGTGAATTTATTCGAATAAATGTTATTTTTTGATATTTCTCCGTAATAACACAATATTTGCGATCTCATTAGATAAGTACTCTTATTAATTTTTTTGCATACACGCCCAATCACTTCCGCATTTTTGCTAAATATCCACAAAAGTTGTTTAACATCCAAACGGTTAATTATACAAAGTAATTCGCAGGGTTTCGAAAAGGAACGCGGATACCCAAAATTCATAATGCAGCGAATAAAATAATTGTCAGAAGGGATACGAAGATTCTTATATATTTTTTCGATAATTTCTCGTATACGTTCGATGTTATCACTTTAATTTCAATTTGTGTAACAATCATGATTTCGTCGGAAGATTTCCGGTAATGATATTTCTGTTCCCTTTTGATAATTTTTCATTCGAATCGAACATCCGAGTAAACTGCTGTAAACCTTCGCTGTCACGAGAGTCGCGATTTGCAAATGTATTTTTCTAATTACGTTCAGATACTGTTTTTCAATGTATTATAATGTAAATTGGCTACGGTGGAAGATCGAAGATAAAATTGTAAACAGCGAGTACAGCCTTTGTGAAAAAGCAATGGACCATGTGAGTGCGTGAAAGCGAGACTAGCCGAAAATCAGTCTGCGATTCGAAAAAGCAATTTGTTCTGCACGTTCTGCGTTGGTCCGCATTGGAGACTTAAGAATCTTGTTTTCTCTTTTTCAGTTATTAGCGAACGTTGCTTTCGTATTGGCGACTAACGATTCGAAGCTTGAAAATCATCGATTTTACCATAACGATCGAGCATCGTCAAATATCGAGAAAGAATCAAGAAAAAACGAAGCGGGCGACAAGGATCCAAGGAATGAAAATGGCGGATTCTTAAACCCATGGAGTTCGCTTAAAACAACAGACAGGGTGCAGTTTCAAATCGAAGGTCACGACGGACCGCAGACTTACGTTTTTGGATTTGACACTGGACGCGGGTAAATTTACAAGTGAATTTATATCTACGTGAATGTTAGTTCATAAATGTTTGAAATGAAACGGTATGTTAGTTTTATAAAGTTATGATATTTATAATTTTACTTATCGAACTTAAATAACTGCTAACTTCAATGAAATATATTTAATTTACAGAGTTAAGGAATAGCATACACGTGCACGTATAGAATCGTAAAGCGTATTTATGCAAATTTTTAATTATGAATATATATATTCGATTCTTTCCAGGCAAAGTAGACAGTTTCGATTGGAAGAAAGGCATTCCGATGGTACTGTGAAAGGACAATATGGCTACTACGATGCAAAGGGCAAACTGAGAACAGTCCAGTATGTTGCTAGACCTTTCGAAGGTTATACAGAGAAGCATCACGAAAGTAACGTGCGAGCATTAAAAAATTAAGTAAACATCATTCGTCGTTCAGTTATTTAAATACAATCCACCAACTCCTGTTACACAATGGCAATGAATTTAAACTTTATTACTGATGTTCACGCACACGTTTGTAAACTTTTTATTGCTATCATTATATAACTATTACATCACTGTATATATAGGAGGAGGGGAGGGAGGAGAGAGAATAAAATTAATGTTAAATTATTTATTCAATAATATCAACAATTATACAAGAAAAATAAATGAAAAGATACAAATATGTCTGAATGTAAATATGAATACAATGGTAACAAAGAATTGGTTCTGCTGATACATATACATATGCATTTATGTATATGGGAATTTGTCATAAGCGTTACATTCATACCCATAACATCCGATTATAAAAATATTTTAATAAAAAAGTTACGGTAAAGTTAATACCTTAATAAAATTGTAACAGTCTTATTTAAATAATGAGCATTTATTGTTAAGTAATGGTATTTTTTTTTTTATAAAATATATATATACGATCTTAAGTAAGTAGGATATAAACGAAGTTGCTTTTAGGCCTGAAGAACACGAGTGCTTTTTCACGTAAAATTTACCTATGCAACTATATAATAATAGGACGCGAACTGTTTCGATATTATAGAATTTATCGTATGAGGTACGTGACTGAACACATTTTCACGATGAAGGCAATATTCTACAATTAGATTGAATTGCATTTTTTTTTGCGTACTTACCGACATTTGTATTTTAAGGCAATTGATTACATGTAATATAAATGCGTTGACATGATCCAGCAAAAAATAAGCTCATTTATAGTCGACACGCAACTACAAAATATTCAATGTAATCGAAGAATGAAAATGCAGCTTGTAAGACGCTCGTGTATTTCAAGCCATACTTATGATAAAACAATTATGTTAAATACTCTATTCGAATTGGAATTTTATTTATTCCTCCGTACGATTTTCAAATCTTTATTTCCTTTTCGAAATCGTAATTTGTTAATTTATAAACTTTTATGTCTCATACTTCCTACACCGTTCAAGCCTTTCCAATACCAAATAAAGAGTTCTATAAAATCCTTAACGATTAAAGGTACCGAATTAGTAACAAAAAAATTATAAAAAAGTATAAATAATTGGTTCAATATTTTTATAATTGATACCACAAATGCATAGTATTTCCAAAGGTTCCTAAATAAATTTCATTTAAATACAAAAACCCATTTAAATACAAAGAATAGAATTATAACATACATCAATGATACAATGTACATTGTGTAGATTTAACAAAATGAGAAGGTACATCAACAATGGTAAAACTTAAACAGTTTCGCAAATCATTAAAAAAACATTGCGCACGAAGTGATTTGCACAAAGGAAAATCACATTGAGTACAATACGCGAAAAAGAAACTAGAGTTGAAGTTAATAATATTTTGTTCTGGAATTAACCTCCCAAAGATATATAAATTTGTCACGTATTTCTTTTTATTACTTTCTTCTTCCTTTTACTTGTTACAATTTTTTATCACCAGCACCATAAGATGAACTTTTGCTTATTTCAGACATTCCTATTGTTTTGTGCATAAGGAGGTAAACTAAAATTAAAGGAAAATAAATATTATATTGCAAAGGACAGAATTTTTACATGCTAAATAGAAAGTATAAAAATATGTTACTAAGATACTTACACAAAAATATAATACCCACACCAATAGAAAAGTAAACGGTTGATCCAGATAAAAATAGATTAACCAAATAATAGAGCATTGGTACTAAAACTACCACAGCCCAGAAAATTGTGTTTAAGACAGTGTAAGGTCTCCTTTTTATTTCAAAGCAATCTGTTCTGGGGACATCACTCGTGGCAAAGAAATCGCCAGTTTTTATGAAACTTTCGGCCATACGATCCTGAAGAAAAAGAAAGTTGTATTACTTTTACATTTACATATATTTGCGTTGCCTAACAAAGACAACTCGACATTATACCTTCTTTTGGTAAAGCATGTAAAGCCACTTTGCCGCAGCTTCATCATCCTCTGGAATTTCCTCTAACGGAATTCTGTTTATGTATAAGTGTGCTGTGACTCCTTTCCCCAACAATAAGTTTGTAATTGTCGGTTTCACTAGGTCGTTAGGTTTAAAATTTATTTGTACATCATAAACCGCGGGGATTTTACCTCGCATGTGCGGTATACTTGCAGTGAAACCTTTTGTTCTTGGAGTTAAATGATATTTTAACACTGGAAGACCCTTCTCGCGAGCAAACTTCTGACTGGCTTCTAGTTTCTTTGCTGTGAAACGTGTTCCTTCAGCATTTAGCAATAACTGAAACAATTTACGCCTAAGATAATAATTTGAAAGTAATACATTTAAAAATAAAAACGTCAATTTATGTATATAGAGAGTATTGGTACCCATATACTGTCAGGATAATCTGCAAGTTCGCTAATCTGAGAACCAATTATTTGTTTATCTTTATCCCAACTTCTTTCTAAGAATATACTTTCTGCAAATTTCCATGCCCAACCTAATGTTGGAATATACTGTATTGACTTTTTGGCATATGCTTTGCAATTCTGAAACACATATATTTTCAATAAAAAACCTACTTATTACTAAAATCTAAATATATCTTTTCAATTTACATATAATATGCCCATTACTTACACCAAGAACACCAAGTCGCTCGCAAAAACACCACCCAATAAGCCAGTCTATTTCATAGGTGTGATTCATTAATAAATATGCATGCTCTTTCCCATAGTATTTCTCAAAATCTATCTTATCTATATACAATACTACATCTGTCCCAGACCACCAATCTGTTACAAATACCAACTCTGAAAATTGAATTTAAATATAATTATACTTCCTATTCTTTGATTATATTTACTTTTATACATGGAGTAAATTCAAGATAATTATGATTTAAACTGGAAAAGAAAATGAATAAAAATTTGAGTATAAAACATTTCTAAAATGCAATTAAATAAATATAGTTATAGAAATAGTACATATGAAAGATAAAGTTAACTTACGGCTATAAAAAGAATAGCAGAGATAATAATTAATCTTCCGATAAAAATATCTGGAAAAGGGCCTAAGACCAAAGTATAAAAGGCATTGGAAGAAATTAATTATCAAACCCGATGTAAAAAATATGATAGCAAACATCAGGTGAATAACTGTGGACTGCTTTAAGCTTGACAGCATCTCCATTATAGTAAATTTTTTATGTGTGCGTTTAACAAAGCAAAAACATATGTATATATGATTTGCAGATCTTGAAATGTTTTGTGCCTGAAACAAACAATATCATTTCTAGATTACAGTGCATTTTACTTTTAAAAAATAAGAAAAATGCCAAATCTTATTTTTATTAAACAAAAGTATTTTGGAAACTTAAATGAAATTCTTCACAAAATAGTTGAATATACACTATATAATTATTCAAATCTAATGCAGTTAAAAATACATCCAAGTAATTTTTAAATTATAGGAGTCTAATTAATTTGAATGAACTTTGAATTAATATTTGCAATCTACTATAAAAGAAACTATTTACATGTAATATTTATATATTTTATAATAACAATATATGTCATTCTAATTTCAATGATTAATGTAGCTGAAAGAAAACAAACAACATATAAAAATAACTTAAATGAATTAAAAAATTTGTAATGCATATATATAATATATACAAAATTTGATAAGATTAAACAAAATATATTTTAATAAAAATGTGTCAAGCAGGTAAACAGATAAGCAGATAAATAAGTTGATTATTTTATTTTAAATATAAATGTTGTAACATTTATTATACAAGGGAATAGGAATAACGATTTACAAAATACAATAAGTTGAAATAATTATATATTTTATTAATTCATTATTTCCATCTCACTCCGTATCACTTGTATAAACACCAGTTCAAGAATGCATTATGTAATCCTTAATACATAACACTTAACATGAATATCATGAATTTTAAAGAAATTAATATAATTCCTTTTTTATAAGTATGCATGTATTAACATAAACTTGGGAAATTTCGTTAACAGTTACCTATATATCATAATTAAAGTCGAAAGATTTAAAACTGCTAATGCATTATTAATGCATTCAGCACATTATATTATTATTGATAGCGTTAAATAAATATCAAAACCTAACCTACTTACACTTGCAGAAAGTGTTTTAAAAAATTCATTTTCTAATGAAAAGTATTGTTACCAATTATTATTATAACTGTCACTGGTAATAAAATTAAATCATTTAAAAGAATAATCATTAATAATCAATTAATAATCATTTTACATTAAAAAAGAGATCTACATTAAAGTAGAACAGTTTAATAGTACACTGAAAATACAGTGAAACAAACTATTTTTTTTAAAGAACTATGTAAAATCGTATACACAATTTTCAAAATACATTGTGTATTTGTAATGCTTATTCAAGATTCAGAAATAAAGGACGAAGTACATTAGAAATTTTCCACAAAAAATAAACTCACCCGTCTCAAATCATTTCTAGACTATCGGTATAACCAACCCTCTCATATGGAATGAACTGAGATATAGTAACAGACGACAAATCTTAAAGAATGCGTAACTTAAGCGTGTCCGAGTACGAACGGAGGGAGATCATTCAAAATTGATTGGCTAAAAAATACAACAGTTAACAGTTAATAAGATACTACTGATTAGATAAAAAATTTTAATCAGCACGACTGTTACATATTTTATTTATTAGATGACAAACGGAAAACCGCAAGAAACCAATGTCAAACAAAAATATTACTAGCCTCTAATTACATGCGGAATCCTTGCAAGTCAGTACTTAAGTAGATAAATAGATACAATCTGTCTCTGTTTCTCTGAATCTTATGTAATAATATGTACATAAAAAAAAAAAGTATTACAAAATACATTGTCGAAAACGAAGACAATTTTCAATATTAACACAGTGTATTCCTGGAAAGGTAAATATTCTTTTGGAACTTTTAATGTTCAAATTCCTAAATTCGATGTTCCGAAGATGCTATTCTAGTTTTATAGTCGTATAGTTTCATCACTTCTTACCGGTTCCTGAATAAAGGACGAAGAGGACATTCCAAACGAAAAATGGAATACATTTAGAAAAGTAGAAAGTGTGGTTATATAATTTTCTTCTAGCGCATTATTATCAAATGACTTTATAAGCTTAAAAATTCTGTTATAAATACGAAAAGTTATATTTAACAGATATTTTACAAATTTATTCTTATGAAAATTAAATATACATTTCTATATAAATATTGCGTCATTTTTATATGATAAAAGCTATATATGTTTTTTATGACACAATAATTTTTATAATTTTATATTCCCTTTACTTAGGAAAATCTTTTTAAATCATTGGAGAAAAGAAATAAAAACTTCACTTTTACGTAGTAGATATAAATAGTCGAAAGCAATTTACATTTTTAGCTTTCGTTTCCTAATAGATCAATCGCTAGATTACATTTTGAAAGTAATTCCGTAAAATATGAGTACAGGTCATTATTTTGAACTTTACACGTGACAAGGGTATTTAATCGGTGCCCGCAGGCACTCTAGTGATATTCCTCTCACGAAAAGTTACCTTCTCTGTACCTACTTCTACCTGTTTGATTGAATATCACATAGAACTGTTTACATACACAGTCTTGGACAGCTCCTTGAGTAGAGGTAGTGGGGAACGCTGTTTTCGAGTTACTAGCGTGAGGGGAATAAGTTAGCACTTTTGATCTAAGTAAGTACTTACATACCCTCTTTAAAAATAAACAACGTAGAGTTCTTTAAAGTCAGAGTAATTACAAAATGATTCTTCTATTTGTGGTGTCAAAAGTATATAATGATTATTTAGAATTTATAGATTAAGTCCACGATAAGAAATTTGATATTTTTATCTGGAAAGTTTTTTCTCAATATTAATTTGTTGCTTTCTTGGAGTTACAACATTCTACTGTAAATTCAAAATTGATAGCCGTTTTATTATTAACTTTCTACCAGTTTTTTACCTGCATTAGGTTGATAGCATTGTGTTATGTATTAGCCAATCAGCGCTAGTCTTGACACGCCCCTCGAATATTCGTTTTCGGTGACTGAATGCGGGTTAGAGGGTAAACAGTTTCGATAAATTTTTCATTGATTTCGTAATTTTTATTGATTGATGCTCTGATCGACGCACGTAAAATTTTTCAATCATTTAAAATGGTGAGTTTAACACTCTCTAATACTTACTTTAACATTACATTTTTTTGTTAACACTATTATCAGAAATCATTGTTAAAGCTAATAATAAACAGTTTTTGTCTGAAGAAATTTTGATTTCATCGAATCTTCTACTTATGATAAAATTTCTAATAGCTGTTTAACGTGAGAAGGATTGTTTTCTCATATTTTTAAACTCCTGAAAAAAATTTTCATCTAACCTCAAATGAAATAAATGTCAAAATGGCGCTCCCCATTGACATACATTAAAATTTCGGTTTTTCGATGATTTTGAAAAGTATTTAGACCATTGAATTGATGTATATGTTTCTTATTTATTTTAACATTAATAATCATTTGAGTTATTTTAATTATATGTGAAATTGTTTGGTTATCTCGAATTAACTTTTCAGTAACATTATTACATTCATATCAAAGTCATGTAATTGAATTATTCCATGACATGAGAGTAACAAAAATATATTATATCGAAAGTTAACTACTATAGTATGAAATTAGTCTTCATCAAAATTCAATCGAAATTATTTTAAGATACAATTTACCAAATTATAGAATATTAAGAATGAAATTAAATTTACATTTACATATTATTTTCAAAGACGGAGCAACAGATGGATTGTGCACTGGATTTGATGAGAAGGTTGCCACCACAGCAGATAGAAAAGAATTTAAGTGATTTAATAGATTTGGTGCCGACTCTCTGTGAAGATCTCTTATCCTCTGTTGATCAGCCATTGAAAATTGCAAAAGATAAAGAATCTGGGAAGGATTATTTACTTTGTGATTACAATAGAGATGGAGATTCCTATAGGTAACTAATTTTAAAGTATATTATAATGTTTCTTTTGATTATAATTAATAATATAAAATTATGTTATTGAGGTATATTAAAAACATAATTTTTAGATCTCCTTGGAGCAATACATATGATCCTCCATTAGAAGATGGTTCAATGCCTTCTGAAAGACTGAGAAAGTTGGAAATAGATGCAAATCATGCATTTGATCAATATAGGGAACTTTATTTTGAAGGTGGAGTTTCTTCTGTGTATCTTTGGGATTTGGATCATGGTTTTGCAGCAGTGATTCTTATTAAAAAAGCTGGAGATGGTTCTAAGAAAATTAAAGGTTGTTGGGATTCTATTCATGTGGTGGAAGTTCAAGAAAAATCAACTGGGAGAGCTGCACATTATAAATTAACTTCTACGGCTATGCTTTGGTTACAAACTAACAAGCATGGATCTGGAACAATGAATCTTGGAGGTAGTCTTACCAGACAGGTTCGTTTTTAATCAGTTTTGATTTCAGTATGATTAATTTTTGATTAAACATTTTTATATAATGATACGAAATTTTTCTAGTAATTAATAATGTACCATTGATTGAAACTGACAGGTTGAACAAGATGCTCTAATAAGTGAAAGCTCTCCACATATTGCTAACATTGGACGTATGGTTGAAGACATGGAAAATAAAATTCGAAATACCTTAAATGAGATATATTTTGGAAAAACGAAAGATATTGTGAATGGATTAAGGTCTGTACAATCTTTAGCCGACCAGAGACAACAAGCTGCCCTCAGACAGGATCTGGCAGCTGCACTTCAAAGGAGAAATGCTAATAATTGATCCTACGAGGAACATCAGTTATCCTCTGATTCTGAAGAGTGTCAATAAAAAGAAAAATAAGAAAGATACTAAATAATCGTAAATGATGAAATTAAGATTTGAATTGTTGCAATTACTGTGACAACAATTTTGGACAGTTTCCTGTGATATGCAGGGTGCAATAGTAAAGATGAATTTTTTCTTAAAGTATTAACCTCTTCGGTAGGCGCGTCGACTACAGTCGATAGCCATCCAATTAGTAAACATACGGCCGCGCATCAACTGCCGTTCCGAAGAGGTTAAACAATTTACACAAAAAAAATGAATAATTGAATATCAATTATTAATTATGTCGAGATTTGAAATAAAATATTAAGAGACATTACGAGTGTCTAAGTTTTATATATATAGGATGTGTTTAAAGGTATGTAACATCTTAAATTGATGTTAATTAGAAAACATTCAAATTGTATTATTTTCATAGAATGCAGTGTTTATGTTCCATGATTTTCTTTCGAAATACATATATAACAAATTCACGTACTTACACTTCATCTCATTGTGCACTCTTTTTTTGTATTATTTTTATTAATTCAATCATGCACGTATTAAATATGAATTTATAAAGCATTATTACGATGTTCCATACATTTTCATAGTTTTATGCATTGTTTATTTTTAATTTTATAAATCGCTATGTACCTTGTTGTTCTCGTTGAAAATTTGACATACGGGAACGTACAAGGCTATCATAGTATTAGTTAATGAATTTTTTAAAACGAAATAATACGATGTTATAAATCTGGTTGACCATATACGCTATATTCAGTCTGTGTAGGTTTTCAGTTACAAAAACATGTTCTTGTACTTGTATAAATGCGTCTAATTTTTGCAACAAATAAATTATAAAAGAATTAAGATTAATGCACGTATAGACACATTCTTGTTCCGTGTTACATATCTTTCGACATGTTCTACATGTGTGTATGTGTGTTTTTCGTGTGTGTATGTGATGTGTGAATGTGTGTGATAAGTGTGCAGCGCTCGTATAAGCGTGAGACAAATATATATATATATATACACACATATATGTTACATATATGTATGTATATACATATATATGTAATGGCACTCGTAATGTTTTTTTAATCCTTAATAATTATTAATAATACAAAATATAAGAGTATTAATGTTTGAAAATGTAGGAATATTAAAGAGAATATTTGCGAATAAATTTCTAACAGTCTCTTTCATGACTTCCTATCCAGTTAGTTAAAGGAATTAAAAAACAAATTCGAGACATCGTAATTCTGTATAAAGTGAAAATATTCACGAACAAAATTCATTAAACAAAATAACTTAAAATACTTTTGAATTAAGTTTGTTAAAAAAAAATAATAAATATTAATGTTAAAAAACAAGTTGTGAAGTATATGAATTTTTTTATTTGTTTACTGCAATTGAATTTATTTTTTCGTTGATTATTATCAGCATTAATTTTTACGTCAATTATTCTAATAGCACTTCAGTGAAATTATAAAATTATAAATATAAAAGCACTACTAATTACAAAATTATGAATTCAATGTATATATGTATTTCTAATGTATAATTTCCAATAAAAATATTTCGATACAATTTATGTAGCATTAGTGAACGGATAAACGTAACATGAGAAACACAATTAAAAAAATAAAAAAGAATTTGCGACAAAATCATTGAAACTTAAAGTTCTTACAAAATGCTATCGTAAAAATTGAAACGAAATACTATTGAAAGTGACTTCAAAGCACCGACAGCTTTTTGTTTCCTTTATTTGTCCTCCATCAACTTCTGCCGTATAAACAAATGCTCGTTGGTATTCGTTAAGTATATATTTTACGTTTGTGTTTCCTGGTTCAAATTTTATAATTGTGTACTTTCACATATAACTATGTGTATTTTCATAAACTTTACCGCTGCGTGTACTTTGTATACGTGTGTACGTGTATAATGTATTTTTGCTTGTCCATATACACCAATGCTGGTATTTTTAAAATATCCATAAACAACCGCTTCATTTTATTGTACTTTATGCTTTTATGTCGTAATAAATATTTTATGACTTACTACATGCATATAAAATAAAAGATAATATTTCAAGAATGTCTTTAAATTAAACTGCAAATGCAAACGAATATTATTTATAAATGCTAAGCAACTTCATTTTCTTCGATTTAAATACTAAAATATATATGTCCTGTCTTAAGTAACGTATTACTAGTACATCGATATCAATAAACGATTTCTCGCTAAATTAGCTATACGTGTTAATAATACATAAAATATTTTTGAAATACCATTTCACACCTATGCTTACACCGCAAATGAATAATTTTTGTTACAATTCCGATATCAATGGTCTATATTAAGTAATCCGTTAGAATCTGAATGAATGACCAGCAGTGGTATATATTTTATTAAACAAAGTATTGAGAAGCAGAAAAGAATGGTTTCCGTCTCTCGTAGTTGAAATTCGACCATGAGGCCGATTGATTCGTTTTTTTTTTGTTTTTTTTCTCGTCGATTAAATTCATTTATCTAGGTCGTCTTAATCTTAAATTAGTCTGCTTAGATTATAATAGCTTAGTTATTTCTTATTATTCATTTTTCTTACATCTTTAAATTTCCTTATTCTTTTGTTGATGGTATAGCCTGATTTTGAATTCGAGTTTTAAATATAAGACGAGAATTCTTACATTAGAACTAAAATTTCAAGTGAAAAAATGGTAGTAATTATTGGTTCAACCGAAAATTTTAGAACGTAACTTCAAAGTCTTTACTTTTGAAATCGAAAGAAGAATTTCGCTATTTGAAATAAGATATTTCAATTGTAATATGCAAACTTCAAATATTTCTTTGATGGTGTTAATAAACATAGAACAGCAAGTGACGCTACAAAAATTTATAAAAATTTGATGTAATTCTTTTCAGATCTACATTTAACGTTAATTTCCAGAATTCGTAATTGGATATTAAATTCTAGAACCTCGATTAAAGAATTACACTTGAGTCTTAAGTGACAAATATTAATTTGACATTCATCATACATTTCAAAAATTAGAATACACATCTAATTGTAGTGATTCTTATCAAATCATAATTGTAAACAAAATTGCAAAAAGTTTCAAGGGTTTAAACAACCTACGCAAGAACAAATTTCAACAAGTCAGTAGTCAATAAAAAAAAGTTACAGATTAAGAGAAAATATAAAGGACTTCTATCGAAGTATCAACTTTTTAAATGAAATTTCAATTACAGAAAACATTACTGAGAACTTAGTAGAGAGTTAGATTAACATTACGTATTGGAAAGGGTTCAAAATTATGGGATAGGAATTTAGAATCAGGTCAGATATTCTAAAACAATGAGTTTTAATAAGAAAAAAATTTGAATTTGAATAAAAAAAAAGAAGCAATTCCAACAAAATTAGGGATATCATAGGTATCATTATTCAAAGGTTGGAATTCTATCTAAGTCCATTAGAGTTGTAATTTGAGCATGGTAGAAAATTTGAAAATCAAATTTAAGAAAAACTTTAAATTTTAATCGAAGTATTTAGAGAGAAAGGGTTATTGTAAGGGAATCAAACTTTTTAGATAATTAGAATTCTAAGTGTAATGGAATTTCAAGAACGTTCAGATTGTAGTAAGAATTTAGTATAATAATTATTGTAAAACAATCGGAATTCCAATAGAAATAGAATTCTAACTACACTGAAGTTTTAAAAATTACAAATAAAGGCAAAATATTCTTTCCAAATTTCCGACTGTCAAAATTGCCTTTTAATCTCAATATTTAAACCGCCAAAACATCCTTTTTTCAAGGTCTAAGCTGATACTGTTTCCTGGTTTATTCTCTTTTATTTGTTATTCTTTTGCGTTATTTGTAATCCTCTCCTCCCTCACACTTACACGCTCACGTACGTTCGCTTTGCTCTTCCTTTCGTTTTTTAATTATGTTTGTCTCTTTCCTTTTCCTTGTTTCATTTTCCTTCTTTTTATTCATTTTCAAGTGCCCCCCACTTCTTTCCTTTCTTATTTGTTGTTGGTAGTTCTTATTTTAACCACTGATCATCTTGTATTGTATCTTAGGTTTCGCTTAATAATATATTAGCTGTGTGTGTTTTGTTTTTTCTTTAATGTGATGGTGGATTTTGGACTGAACACAATTATTTATCGATGGCAGTGTTGGTTTTGATGGCGATCACGACTTCTTCACCACAGGCTTTCAGTACAGTGCACTGGAAAAAAATGTATTTTTGCTTTTTTTTCTATTTTTTTTTCAAAATTTGCAATGTAAAATTTAATTTATATAGTTTTTACTGCAATCCTATACATAAAACATAAGTACATAATGAAGATATTAATATTTACATATAAATCAATAAAAAGGCTTCTTTACCAAACACAAATAAAACAGCCTAATTACTTTGCAAACATATTCCAAATTGCCAGTTAAGGTTAGTATCAAAAGAATTTTTATAAAATTCTAAGAGTACTTACAAGAAGCTCCTTCCCAGCCTCATGATCAGCACGTAACTGAGCACCTAGTTCACCATCAGGAATTTTCAAATCCTCACGAAGTTCTCCGTTATCAGCCATCAGACATAAGTAGCCATCATCGGATATATCTGCTAGCTGTAATATAAGTATACAAACTTTGGTTTTACTCTTTACTTTTATATATAATAATATTTCTTAACCTCTTAATAAACTAAGTAGAATGGTAAATACACTACAAATTCAGTACATCACAGAAAGTTGTCTAAAACTATATTTACTTATTTTAAATGACATTGTAAAAATTTGATTCATGATTCTAAACTACATAAAAACAATTTATATAATGCTATTTATAAGTATTATTAATATAAAAATACCTGGTAGTCTTCTCGTTTAACGAACGGCACGTCCATATTGTGCGTTGAAGGGCATATATCCTCATATTTCTTTGAAGTAAAAATGTCAATGCCTACAAGATGCACTTTAGCATGACCATGCTTTCCTGTCTTAGAAGTTGACATTTCTACGATTTTGCATGGCCGGGATTTGAGCATTACGAACCCATTTTTACGCAGTGCTGAACACTGCATTGGGTATGTTACAGAAGCACCGGAGTCTCCAGTTTCGAAGTGAGTATCCTCTATGTCTGCCATCCTTAGTTTCTTTATTAATCTGTAATTATTGACTAAAGTAAATTGTCTGGTATATGCAAGTAATTTTATGTAAAATGAAACCAATGTATAATTAATGAGGTATGAAGTCTAGAAATAATCATTACAAACAAAATTTAAAAAGTTTAATGTACATTTGTATTTAAAAAATAGAAAACTCCCTCGGTAAATCATTTCAATCAATAAATAAATTAATCTTGTTTTTTAATTTCAAAAATTAGCATGTACATATTTCTTCTAACACAAATAATGAAAATAGTAGTATTGATAAAACTATATTCATTAAGTTTGAGAACATTTTCTTGAAAAATCTTCTAAATATAAGAACATCTTTGCAACTATAGCATAAAATGTAAGGTATCATTAATAATAATATAATTAGCGAAAAATATAAACAAATTTATGAAGATAAATGAAAGTATAATTTCAGATATAAGCGATCCATGGTAAGAAAAAGCCTATAAAATAAAATTTGTAAAAATATAATATAAAAATAACTTTACTTATTTTTCTAAAATATTGAAATCATGCAAAAACACATAAGAAAATGAAATATAAGCGAAAAATATCGAATTTTAAATGCACTTTACTATGTTTTGAACTGTAGTAGTAAGGTTTTTCACTTATTTATGATCAAAATTGCATTTGAAAATTGCATTTCATCTTTAACAAACAATGTAGATACAGCTTCCCATCAAGAGTGAAAAATATCAGTAATCAATTATAGGTAAGTTGTTTGGGTTTGTAAGAAAAATACCATGCCTTTCCCAGGTATGGAATGGAAACTATATAGAATACTAAAAAGTTCAAATATTCTTGAAGTATTATAAAACCAAAAAAATAAATAGAGGGAATGAAACATCGTAACAATCAACTGACCAAAGAAAAATTTTCTAAACGAATAATTAATACGTAGATAACTTTAAAAAGCTTTTGAATAATGAACGTAAAGTGTATGAACACGTTGTGAAAGTACGAGCTAACCAAAGTTTCAACCCAACTGACAGTTCCCTAATTATCAAAGCTTTTCTATGAAAAATCAACCGGAGATCCTCGTGAAAGTCGAATTACCTTCGAGGACGAGTTTACTGCGGTTTTTTCACCGTTTTCCTCGAGAAGATGGCGCGAAAAGGATTGCGTGCGGTTCGTCGTCGAAGTTGCCGACTCTCGAAGAAGGTTCGAGGTATCACGGATATCAACTGGTTTCTAATAATGTAGCTCTTTATTTTCTGGAGCTTTCAGCACACGTTTTATAAACTTACTCAAGCGATCACAAGTCATTCAACTAGACTCACCGTGAAAAAAGGAGAACAGACTGGAGATACTCACATGTGATCAAAATGGACACTCTAACCAGAAGAGTTGGTTGCGCTTGCGCGAACCGCTAATCGGCGACAGGGGGCCACTCGAATAGATCCACGGATTCCGGCTGAAAGTCTACGTGGGGTAGAGTTGAACCTGACATTTTATTATCAGTTCATGCCAGTTGTAAATTCGATGGAATACGCAGGCGCTGTTTTGCATAGTGAAATTTGGTTAAATTAATCCAAGATGCATGCAGAATTATTAAATTTTTAATTATAAATTTAACAAAATAAAATCTATTTGTATCTTACTGAATTATTATATAAAGATTATAAATATTAATGAATATAATTAATTTCATTAAAACTTATAAATATCTTTATCTCCATGTAATGAAAGTAAACCAGTCATGCAACATTACTTTTTTATTTATAAGTCGTGACATATTTACTATGTACTTATGTTTGAAATATGTATTAAATCATTTTTAAGTATCTCTTATACATTAAGTACATTGTAATCAACCAATTTTAAAATGTAGGAATGAACTACAATATGTACTTCAATATGTACATAAATAAAAAATTTTAATTAAAATTTGATTTTTAGAAAGCTTTTACTAATAAATATTTATCTTTTTGAATTACATGAACACATTTTTTTAGGTATAAATGTTTAAATATTTAATTTGAATTAAATACAAATACAATTTAATAACAATATCAATTTATTAAAAATTGTTACAATAACAAATATGTAGGGAGAGTAGTTGGAATGACAAATTAAACAGAGTGAATCCCTTTTATTAAAGCTTCAACAGATTTAATTGGTATATCTGGTAAAATCCCATGTCCTAAATTTGCAATATAACGATTTTTGCCAAATTTTATTGCCATATCTCGTCCACGACTTGTTATTTCCTCCTAAAGAAAGAGAATTATTGATTTATTAATTATTAAAGAAACAGATGTCTATAATATAGAAGATACCTCAGAAGCATATAATGCACATGGATCCAAATTTCCTTGCAAAGTAACATCAGGACCCAATCTCTTTCTTGCTTCTATTGGATCAATAGTCCAATCTAAACCCAATACTTCATATGTTTTTGATTTTGCCAGCATTTCCAAAGAATTCATTGTTGCTCCTTTAGGAAAGGCTATCTAAAATTTAATATTTCTAATTTTAATTGATGTCTAACTTTATTTTATATACTTCAAAAGTATACTAACGATTATTATATTTTATTAACAATTACCATTGGTACTTCAGGAATACCTCCCTCCTTGAGTTGCTTTCTGACCTTTTCACTAATCTCTTTCAAATATTTAAATGAATAACTAGCAAATAATTCGTCATTAAAAAAGTCAGCATGACTTTCAAACACTTGTAGTAACTACAAAAAGAAAAGGTTTTTAATTTGTTTCGACTTACAATTAAATATCTAAAAAATTGTATATAATATTATAAACACAGAATCATACACACTTGTGCTCCAGCTTTTACTTGCATTACAAGATAGTCCACAATTACATTTGTGATCATTTGCAAAAGTTTATGAGAATCTTTCGGATGTTTATACAACCAAGATCTTGCTTTAGTCATTGTTGAACTACCGCCACCTTGTATCATGTAACTCATTAAGGTCCACTAATAATTTACAAATATACATTGTACATTAATATAAAGTATATATATAAATCAATATAAAAAAGTTTCTCCTTACCGGTGCACCAGTAAAACCAATTAATGGAACTTTTCCTTCTAATTTATGACGTGTCAATGTTATAGCATCCCCTACATATTTTAAATCTTTACATACATCTGGTTGTACTAATTTGCTTAAATCTGATGGATCATTCAATGGCTGTGGTAAAACTGGTCCCTACAATAAGAATTTATTACAAATATTTTATAATCTCTATGATGTTACTTTATAAATTATTTAAATGACATACTTTTTACTCTGAATTATATAAATTAAAAATTTTGAAACACAAACCGTTCCAGGTTTCATCTCAACTGTTAAACCCATTGCTTGAGGAATTACTAGAATATCAGAAAAGATAATACTGGCATCCAAGTCAAATCGTCTCAAAGGTTGTAATGTAACTTCAGAAGCTAAAGCTGGTGTTTGACAAACAGAAAAGAAGTCATGCTTTGATCTCACTTCTTGAAATTCTGGTAGATATCTGCCAGCTTGGCGCATTATCCAAATTGGTATACGTGTTACTGGTTCTCCATACGCAGCTTTCAAAATTAAGTCATTTTTTAATGCAGGAAAAGCTGTCTGCGCCATTATTATTGTACAAATTTATTAAAGACAATATAAACCTGTAAAATAAAATGCTATTTATTTTAATAGTTCCTTAATGATAATGAAAAAATAAGAGGATGAATTAAAGATTGCAATAACGTAAGTATATCTTTTATATATTTTTTATTCAGACAATACTTTCTTCTTACTTTATTGAAGTGTATTGACAAATAAGATAAATGTGCCGACATGAATTGCATTTTTTTACTTACATACACATTACATTTTAACCAATGATGTTACTCAAAGCAGTCATGTTTTCGAGATATATTCTGCTCTTCTATGTTTACGTTTTTGACTAACTTGACCAATCAAATATGTACTTGTAAATTTCAGAATAATGAGTTGCAATTTGAAATTTGTTTAAAAAACATTTATATTCAAATGGTAATATTATATTTAAGATTTGATTTTTCAGTTATATCTGAAAAGGAAATAAATCAGGTAATGTTTTATATTGAACAATCCTTTTGAAACTTCTATTACAATCTATTTACTTTTTAGTTCGTGGTTTAAAGCAATTGTACGTTCGCGGAAAAATTTTGAAAGGAATAACCCTGGCACGCTGTCGTGACTGTCGCGTGGACTTCTGTTTTAAGTTGTTCTGAGCAGTACCAAACACTCTTTGTTGTAAAAATAGTAGAAATAAAGGTTATGCATTTAAGTATTAAGTAATAAACTAAAATAATAAGCAGGTTGTAGATACACAAATTCAAAAATGGATTTCTTGGAATATCCAGAAGTAATTGCAGAAGTGAAAGGAGCAATGGTAAACTGCATATTATTTAAAATTTGTAGTTATTAATAAATGTTATTTTCTTCAGTAACACTTTTCTCTTTGTAAATTTCATAAATTTCATGTTGTTTTTATTATTTATATAATTCAATTTTATAAGTATTTGGGGTTAGAATGTATAACAAAAATTGTACGTTTGATATTTTTTACATTTATTTCTATTTTTCTTATACTATTATCTTTGTAATTACGTTTTATTGCTATTGTTAAATATAAATAATAATTGCGTATATAGTTATTATTTATATATTATATTTGGTTAATGTTACAAGTGTAATTATATATACATTGGTTGATTTGTTTACTAATTTATTCGTATAGACTCCAGGACGACTAAAATTAACAGATCAGCACATAATTTTCAAAAATCAGAAAACAGGCAAAGTGGAGCAAATTTCAGCGTCAGACATGGAAATGGTAAATTATCAGAAATTCATTGGCACTTGGGGTTTGCGTATATTTCTAAAGAATGGAACTTTACATAGATTTCGTGGTTTTAAGGATGCGGTAAGTAAAAATCTTTAAAATAAACAACAAATGGTTTAAACTACTTTGCTTTTCTTTGGCTTTTTGTATTTATATATATAAATGTAAAAGTTGAATAATAACATATTAAAAGTACTAGAAAGAAAAATTTTCAAGTAAATAGTATACACATAGGTAGATACTTTACTAGTAGTATACAATTTATTATGCCAACAAAATGTATAATTATAGTTAAATTATAACTAATAATTTTTATATAGGATCAAGAAAAAATTGCTAAGTTCTTTCTACAAAATTATAAGAAAGATATGTTAGAAAAAGAACTCAGTTTGAAAGGTTGGAATTGGGGTACAGCCAGGTTTAATGGTTCTGTTTTGAGTTTTGATGTTGGTCATCACACTGCATTTGAAATTCCATTGTATGATGTGTCTCAATGTAATACTGGGAAAAATGAAGTTACATTAGAATTTCATCAGGTAACTTGAAAGAAATTATATCTTATACTACAGATAAAAATTATTATTATATGTTACACATACTTTATAAACGTGTGATCTTTATATATCAATAACTTTTCAGAATGACGATGCACCTGTAAGTTTAATGGAAATGAGATTTCATATTCCAGTTAGTGATAGCGTAGATCAGGATCCTGTAGAAGCATTCCATCAACAAGTTATGGACAAAGCTTCTGTTATTAGTGTCAGTGGAGATGCCATTGCTATATTTAGAGAAATTCAGTGTCTTACACCTCGGTAAACATTTACAGTCAATCTATATATTTATTTAAAATTTACATATTGAGTCCTCTATATGCTCAATGAAACTTTTTTCATTTCAGTGGTCGCTATGACATAAAAATATTTCAGTCATTCTTCCAATTGCATGGTAAAACTTTTGATTACAAAATTCCAATGTCAACAGTTTTAAGGCTTTTCCTTTTACCACATAAAGATAGTAGGCAAATGTATTTTGTGGTGAGTGATTTTTGAACATAATATATTTTCCTGTTTTTTTTGTTTTCAATTTTCTAATTATCAACTCTTTTATTGTCATTTATATCGTCTCAGGTCAGCTTGGATCCACCAATTAAGCAGGGTCAAACTCGTTATCATTATTTGGTATTATTGTTTAATCAAGAAGAAGAAACATCTATCGAATTGCCTTTCTCTGAGTATGTAAAACAAAGCTTCATTACTACTTAGAAACTGAATTTAAAATTTATATGAAAGATTTTAGTATCTTGTTCTATTTGCAGGAAAGAATTGAAAGACAAGTATGAAGACAAATTAACAAAAGAGTTATCAGGACCAACGTATGAAGTATTAGGAAAAGTAATGAAAGTTATAATTAACAGAAAAATTACTGGTCCTGGTAATTTCTCGAGGTAAACATATCTATATACATATCAGGACACATGTAATATGTATTGAAATAGTAATACTTCAATTTTTTTTTATTTTTCTTTATTTGCAGTCATTCTGGAGCTCTTGCGATTAGTTGCTCCTTCAAAGCAGCCGCAGGTTACCTCTATCCTTTGGAAAGAGGATTCATTTATGTTCATAAACCACCGATTCATATTCGCTTTGAAGAAATAGCGTCTGTAAATTTTGCTCGTGGTGGAGGCTCTACCAGATCTTTCGATTTTGAAATTGAATTAACTAGCGGTGTTATTCACACATTTAGTAGCATTGAGAAAGAGGAATATGGGAAATTGTTTGATTTTATTACTTCAAAGAAATTACGCGTTAAAAATAGAGGCAAGAGCGTAAGTAAAATACTAAGTTTAGTATTTAAGTACTTAAGTACTAAGTTTAATACTTAAGTACTAAGTTGAAGAGTAACAAAGAATAATAAAAATATTGTTTTTGTAATAGGACAAATTGAGTTACGATAATGACTTTGGTGATAGCGATCAAGAAGATGAACCAGATGCATATTTGGCAAGAGTTAAAGCTGAGGCGCAAGAAAGAGATGCGGAAGATAATCAAGATTCTGAAGACGAATCCACTGATGAAGATTTCAATCCTAATCAAGTGCGATTTTAATAGAATACAATTTATTTTAAATGATTTGTTTTTTAGGGTTCAAACTTTTGAGGAAAATTACTTTATTTACACATGTAACGCGCATATCTTCTTTTTTAGGATGAGAGTGATGTAGCAGAAGAGTACGATAGTAATCCTAATACATCTGAAAGCGAAAATGATTCTGATGCATCTGGAAAAAGTCAAAAGAAAGAGAAAAAGGAGAAGAAAGAGAAGAAAGAAAAGAAACCAAAATCAGCTAAAACAGTGGTACCTATTAAATATTAAATGGTAAATGTTAAATTAATTCGACAATATAAAATTTGTATTTTGTAGTCAGAGAAACCGAGAAAACCTAGGAAGCAGAAAGCAGAAAAAGATGCGAACAAACCTAAACGACCCCCGACGGCGTTCATGATCTGGTTAAACAGTGCTCGAGAAAAGATCAAAGCAGATAATCCGGGCATTGCGGTTACAGAAATTGCCAAAAAAGGAGGGGAAATGTGGAGAGAACTTAAAGACAAATCTGTAAGAATATATGATTTCATTTGGTCTTTATCTGTTGTTATTATATGGAATAATAATCAGCCTATCGCATTAAGTAATGTCTAAGTAGATGTTATAAACTTTTACTATCCTTTACCTTTTCTATTCTAAATAAATTATTTAGGAATGGGAGGAGAAAGCAGCAAAGGCAAAGAAGGAATACACAGCTTCAATGAAAGAGTATGAAGCTAATGTTAAAGGAGATGGTCAAGCAGGTGGTCAAGCAGGTGGTCAAGCAGGTGGTCAAGGGAAAGAAAAGAAAGAAAAAGTAGAAAGAAAAAAGAAAGAAGTGAAGAAGGAATCTCCTACTAAACAAGTGTCAGGAAATTCTTTCAAGAGCAAAGAATATATTAGCGATGTTGATAGTAGCAGCGATGAAGATACGAAGGTATGTTCATATACAGGGCGTCCCCGAATAAGTAGGAAATATTTTGGGGGTAGCTTCAGCATATCAAAATAATAAAAAAAATTCAGATAAATGTATGCCCTTTTTTAATAAAGGTAAAGGAAGAAAAGAAACGTTCAGATGAAGATAGTGACGAAAACAAGGGAAAGAAAAGAGGAGAAAAACGTAGTGCGGTAATAATTTTATTATCTAATTATTTCATGCAATCTATTGATAATTTTAATATAAACTTATTTGTTTATAGGATGATGATGATAAGAAACCAAAGAAGGAAAAAAAAGATGAATCCGATGAAGGTAGCGATGAAGAATCTATCGAATATACTCCGCAATCTAGCGATGCGGAATCTAAGGAAAGCGATTAGTTGATAAGAATCATTGTACATAAGAATGTACTGTTAGTATTTCAGGAAATATTAAAATATGTCTGAAACTTAATGGTTTTTGAACTATAAAATTATGTTATATTTGTATTTGCCTTACTGCAATTTATTTAATTTTTTAAAATATTTGTATTTTTAAGAAATAAATCATTAATAATTAATAATTCGAGTAAATTATAATCAATCTGCATTCTTCATTAGGAAATCAGAAATTAGTAATCATTAATAGGTATTAATTTTAGGTATTATTAGAATATTGTATAATAAAATTTTGATGTATTTATAAATAAATGTACATAAATATTTTATTATTAGTTTTGAAAATATACCAAAATAGATTTTAAAAGTTCAATTAGCAACAAAAACTATTTAATCTATGTGAGAGGAAGTTGCACTAGCAAGTAAAAGTTTGACAGTTGTAGTTTGGGTTAAGATTTTCTTTTCGATAATGAACATAACCTAAAAGAAAAATCCAAATATGAATAGATAAATTTTTTAATTTAGGTAATTTGATTTCATTTTTCAAATGAATTTATTTTTAGCTTAATTCACAGTTTGTTGCTACGAGTCCTTTTATTTAAATTTAATATATTCCACAAAATGGATATTAGACGAACTATAGGATTTTATGATTTATGTGTAAATAAATCAGCGAATGGGACACAAAGTTTATATTCTTTTTTGTCAAAATTACATGAATTTGGATTTAAAACGATCGCATTGAACACTAATTTGGATGAAAGTACCGTTGTACCAGATAAGAAAAAGAAAAAGAAAATTGATGAAGGAGAAGCACCTCAGAGTATCATTCCAAATGCATTTGATATAGAAAGCATAAGAAAAGACTTTAATGGGAAATTAACAATTTTTAACCGAATTACATTTTTTTGTTCTGATCCAGCGAAAACACATATATTAAATCATTGTGCAGATTTAAAAAAGTATGATTTGTATGCTTTTGCTCCGAAAACACAAAATGCATTACAATTTGCATGTACTCAATTAAATTGTGATATAATTACTTTGAAAGCATCTTCTACGACATTCAAACTTAACAGAAAACTACATAAACAAGCCACTGAAAGGGGAGTACATTTTGAAATTCAATATGTAGATCTGATAAACGTAGAATCTAGAAAACTTACCATACACTATTCACACCTGTTTTATACATATGGAAAGAGTAAGGTATGTTGATATTAATATTTACCAAGCAATTTCTTTTTCAAAATAATAAAGAATATTGTTATTAATACAAGTATTATTAAATATGTAGTATAATTTTATAGATTATATACTTCTATAAGTTTTTTAACAAATAAAAGAATTTTAATTTAATACAATTTTTTGCAGAATGTTATATTATCAAGTGGTGCCAATGATGTCACAGTAATTAGAAACCCCTATGATTTAATTAATTTATCACGTATCCTTGGGTTGAATGAAGTGAAAGCCAAAGCATCAATATCAAATCAATGTAAAAAAATCCTTTTAAAAGCAGGTATATATTTATATATACATCTATAATTAAATTATACATTTCAAAGAAACAATAATTTTTATTCTAACATACATTTTTGTATAGTTATTTAATATTATTTTTATTATTATTTTGGGTCATTTTTTTAGAAAGAAGACGCAGGGGGAAAGCAGCATTCATAATTGAAGAAGATAAGAAAACAGATATTACAGAAAATAATGAGGGATTTTCAAAAAAATTGAAATTGTAAACATTGTTTATAAAAAAATAAACAGAAAGCATCATATATATTTTCAATGTATTCATGAATTTATTGGAATAATTTAAAAAAATGTTCAATAATTATTTAATATTTCATAATAAATAAATTATGTTAAATATTTCTGCTGAAAATCATGAAACTATATTCTAAAGATATTGAGGGAACATTTTATAAGTAGATATAATTAAATGCAGTTTTTATTTAGAATATTTAAGGCAAAAATTGTTTCCAGTTTTAACTTTTTAGAAGAGAGTTTACTTATTTACTACTTTTTAAAGAAATATTGTTAAGTTAAAATTACATTTCCATTAAAATGTAGTTTTTAAAGAACAGTTGTTTTCAAGAAAACATTTCGCACATTTACAAATTATAGACATTACATATCTTATGTACAATTGTATACTACAAACCGTTGTTAATTAAAAATTCTGTATTATATAGTATTCCATGCACCATATTTTTTAAACTGTTAATAACTTTCCAGAACACCACGGACAAGGATGGAAATTCGGCTGAAACAAGCATGAGTCCTTGCAATCTTTTATTTCTGTTAAAATATCCAGTAACTCGGAAACACTTTTGTTTTCTATTTTGGATTCCTTCTTTTCTTTTGTTTTCGCGGAAATGTCATTACCATCCACTTCTAAAAATATAAAATTCATTGTGTACGATTTCTACTCTGTTATTATAGTATTTATTTTTGCAACATGAAAAATAATTTTTTATAATTTACTCTTATAACATGCAAAAGCACTATTACAGTATTATATTTATATCATAGTTATAAAAAGTGTACCTGATTGTATTATATGCTCTGCCCCATTAGAATGAATATATTCTTTTCTAAGGAAATCACTAACCAAAACTTTTAGTTTATGAAGTTGTTCTTGTTGTTGATTTCGTTGTTCAAGCAACTCTCGGAATATTTGATCTCTTTCTCGTGCCCTATTTTGAAGAACTGCTCTTTGCTTTTGATACAAAGTTATATATTCTCCTAAAGGAATAATTTTCAAATTTTATATATTGAATATTTATAATATGTGAATTTTAATATGGATGGAATTAGTATTAGTATTAGTAATGTTTTCTTAAAAAATGTTAAAATGTTCTTAAAAAAATTTCTTAAAGAATTTCAGTATTAGCAATGTTTTCTTAAAAAATGTATACCTATTGTTTCTGTTTCACTTTGTAATTGTAACACAAGGTGTTCAAGCTTTTGCTTTTCTTCGGTTAGTTCTGCTACTCGTTCCATTGTTTGTTTGAATCTCTGTTCCAATTGTTTTATAGGCTCTGGTACTAATGTATTATATCCTTCTAATTCTTCTGGATTTGTATCTTGTATCGTACTAGATTCATTGTTAGCATCTATAGCAGTTGAATCTATTTCAGATAAAATACTGGTTTGGTCTTTCTCTTTTAGTACTTCTATAAGATCTTGCTTCTCTTTCTCTAATTTTTCTATAGTGATCTAAAAAAAATAATAATAAAAGTTTGAAATTGATATTTCATGCTCGCGCATGTAATAATTAAATAAATATATAAGTAATTATTTACCAAAGCATGTTGAAGTTCTCGTTGGAAAGTATCAACATGATGAGACTGCGCTTGGTAATGTTGCATCTGATCTGCTATTTGAGCGTTCTGCAGTCTTTCTTTTTCAAGGTCTTCAAGTATTGCCTCTTTTTCTTTTAGTTTTCCTTTGAATTGTTCTAATTCAGTTTCTATATTATTTAACTGGGCATTTAATTTACGTCCAATTGAACGCTCTGCTTGAAGCTGTTCCGTTAAGTCTAATTTTGCATTGCTCTTAAACATCAATTTAAAGTTTTCCATAAGTCCTTTCTTTGTTAAATAAAATGAAAATTTAATTAATATTTTAGTTATAGAAATAGACTTACTAGGGAAACAAAAGCATTTTCCATATCAGTCAATTGTTCTTTTAATTGCCGATTCTGATGAAGTGCTCTGGATGCTCCTAACTGTTCACTTTCAAGAGCATTTGCTAACTTTGCCACTTCAGCCTCGTTATTACTGATTTCACGTAGATCGTTTATATCTTTCGTTAACATTTCAATTTGCGAATCCTGAGTACAAAAAACTTTAATTAATACCCGTAAACTCAAATTTATTACAATGTTTATAAATATATTTAACCTTTTCAGAGAGTATAATATGAAATCTTTCTTGTTCTAATGTAAGTTCGTCTATGTTTCTCAGTAAATTATCTACTTCATCTTGACGAGTTTGTAAAGGCAACAGATTTTCTAATTTTTCTTTTTCTTGTTGTAATTGTTGCTCAAGTTCTGACAACCTTTGTACATAACTTTGTTCTCTCGATTGTAAATTTTCTATAATCAGATTTTGTTTTTGAATCTATAAAAAATATAATAAGCATTTTAACAGTACAAATTTTTTATTTTATAATAATTTTGTAACATAAAATTTTATCGTGAAATATACCTCATCTACTAATTTAGCTTGTTGCATATCTAACTGTTTAACATAATTTTGATATTGTTTATTAGCTTCATCTTTTTCAGTATTAACAACTTTCAAAGATTCTTTAGTGTGTGCCAATTCCTGTTCTAAAACAGTCACTGCATGTTTTTCTTCTTCTGTAGGTGTAGTACCTTTCATCTATAAAAAAGAACAAAATTAACCGTTTTAATCCATTTCTTCCATTAATAATATAATAAGTTCATAATATTGAATAGTATTGTTTATTATTATTATTATTACCTGCTGTATTCTAAGTTCACTCAATGAAAGTAATGCTGTTTTTTCATTAAGTTCTTGCTGCACAGCAATTAATTCGGTTTTCTTCAGATTCAATTTTTGTTTCATTTCAGATACCTCTAAATTTAAATCTTCTTTTTCTTTTTTCAATTCCAAAAACCTTTTTTCTAGAGATTCATATTCAGTTTGCAACAACTGACAATTTTTTCTTAATTCATCATTACCAGTTTTTAAAACAGATGTTTCTTTTTCTAATTCAATTATACGTACTTGAGAATTTTTTAATTTTCCCATTAGTTCTTCTATCTCTTCTAAAAAATGTGTTATCTTTATCTATTTTTAAACATAACATTAACATTTTTATAGATTTAGTAAATGTAAAAACAAACCTTTACTTTGTCTATTACTTTGTTGAGCTTGACTAAGAGCTGCAGTGAGTTCTGCTTTTTCTGCTATTAAGATTCCAGTAGTTTGAGTATGAATTTGTAGTTGCTCTTTCAAGGGATTCACTTCGCGTACTAATTTCCCTTGGAATTCTAATTCTTTTGCTTCTAATTTAGATTCTAATTCCTCGACTCTACTATGCTAATTGGGTAAAGGTTTAATTAAAATCATGATTTAATACAAAAATTAATAAATAAGCAATACAACGATATAAATATATTTACAGATTTACTAAGTTCTATGTGTAGCTCATTAACAATTTTCTTCTGCTCTTCCAAATAGGAACTCAAAAATTGATTACGACACATCAGATCACAATCTAGAGTTGTTTCAGTATGTTCTGAATCATTTGTTAAAACATCTGCAACTGCAGATGCCATTTCCAAAAGATGTTCTTTTTGTACTTTTGGAAAATCATTTAACTCTATTTCATTTTCAATGTTTGACTTTAATTTAACCTGTATTGTATCTTGTACAGGTTTAGTAGTTTCTTCCACCGAACTGTGTGAATCCTCATGGTTTATAATATTTTGTGTATGTATTATATTATCTGCAGATATTGTTTCATTCTTTTGAAAATTTTGATCAGAAATAGATATATTATTTGCAGTATCTTCCAATGTAGATATTGTATTATTAGTTTCAAGATCTGATTTATTAATTTCTGTGCTCTGATGGTATAAATTAATTAAAAAGATTAATTTAATATTTAATGTCTATATTGTAAGTATTATTGGTAAAGATGAGAAATCTTGTGAGATACCTGTGAAGATGGGATATCCACAGAATGATGTTTTTGTTTTATAGAACCATCCTGTGCCATTTTATGTAGTTGAAATTCTCTGAGCTAAAAAAAGGCAAAAGTTCTTACACAAGTTCTGCGATTATGAAGTTGTTCTAACTGACAGACGATTGAAGTAAATATTTGACAGTTAGAATAACCTACAGGTTCACATGTCTTAAAATAGATTAAACGGCGAATAAATATATATTTTCCTTGTGCAATGAATGCATGGGGAACAATTATCACATGATATGATGAAAAATTGGAATTCTTCATAACGTATAACCGGTATGTAATTATTTACGTAGCTGTCAGTGTTTCAAAAAAGCAATACCTTTTTCTTGGCAGCCAGTAACTTTTCTGTTTTACTTAAATTCATTTTGAAGTATTACACAAAAATTAACAACTGAACCTCTTGATTGCGTTTTAGCACAAGTATTTACATCATCGTTATTAAAAATATTGTATTCAAAATCGAGGTTATCTCATGCCTAATCAGTTTTTCCTCTCCATTGATAAAACTGTTTACTGAGATTGATGATAGAATGGTGAAGTGAATAAATAAAAGTGATGTTCACACTACGCCATCTACCAGAAAATTCAATATTATTAAAAATATATGATTTGTCTTCGTCTTGTTTATTTCTTTCTTTCTCGTTGTTGGTGTCCTGTTATTTATGAATTTTTGAAAACACAATCTAATAAAAATAAAACTTTCGCCAAAATGTTCAATATTCATTTTCAAATTTGGTAGCCTTGAAGCATGATTCCGGATAAAAAGGATGGAGAGTTTTCATGTAGTGAAACGACAACTTCTGTATGCTTGAGTTTTCGATGCAATTCGAAGTTGTTCAATTATGTTAAGAGTGTATAAATCGATACCTGCGGGCATTCTGGAGACACTTCGCTCATGAAAAGTTACCCTCTCTATACTACTTTTATCTGTTGTGTTAAACACTACATTAAACTGCTCAATTTCGAGCAGCTCTTTGAATAAAAGTAGTAGGGGAGGAATGATGTTTCTGATTTACTAGCATGAGGAAAGTTAGACATCTCTGAATCAAGCAACGGAATACTCTAATACTTAGGAACATTTTAATTTGTCCTGTTGACTGGTTAGTTAGTAATGCGTGACTGTGAATTGGTTTGATGAAAACGTAAAATTGTAGTTATTGGAAGAAGTTGTGGTTGCTAAAAATTTTGATACAAAGGTAAATTTTAATTACTGTACTTTATAGTATTTATTAAGTAACATTTGAAATTACTTGAATCAAGGATGCACGAAATTCTTTAAAATGAAAGAGAAAAATTTCGAATTACAAAATTCGAGTATGAATTAGTTAAGATATTTTTGTTGTACATTACTCATCGTAAAGTTATATTACAAAATTTTTTTTTATATATTTTTCTTCGTCAAAAGTATTGCAACGTACATATATAGATATATTTCTTTAGATCAGTCAAAATGGGAGTGCCTCCAGCTAGAAATCCTGAAGCCATGGATGTAGATATAATTTCTCCAGAAAGTCAAAATGGTGATGGTGATGTCTGTGACAAAAAGGATATTGATCTACAAACGATTCATGATGTCCGTGAACATGCTCGTCAGATAGAAAAAGCTGTGCAAAGCAAAGAACCTCGTTTCATTTTAAGAGTATTGCGTACATTACCAACCACGCGTCGTAGGTTAAACTTTAATGTTTTACGTGGAATAATTGTAAGTTTCTATACAAAACCATGTTCAGAACGCGAGGCATTGTTGTCACGATTAGAAGATTCCATCGAAGTAGAAGAAACTCAAAAACTTCGTCCATCTACGTCAAGTCCATTACCAGAAATTGATGCTTATATTCGTTTATTAGTTCTCATGCGCTTAATTGATACTGGAAAGTATGAGCAAGCAGTTTTATGCGCGGAAGCATTGTTACAAAAAATTATTGCACAGAATCGGCGTACAATTGATTTAATTGCTGCAAAATGTTATTTCTATTATTCAAGAGCATACGAATTAGTTGGAAGATTGGATAAAATTAGAGGATTGTTGCATTTAAGATTAAGAACTGCTACATTGAGAAATGACTTTGAGGGTCAAGCAGTATTGATTAATTGCTTATTAAGGAACTACTTACATTACAATTTGTATGATCAAGCAGATAAACTTGTACTGAAATCAACGTTCCCAGAGTCTGCTAGTAACAACGAATGGGCTAGATTCTTGTATTACTTAGGACGTATCAAAGCAGCTAGATTAGAATACTCTGCTGCGCACAAGTATTTGGTACAGGTGTGTTTTGTTTTCCATTACTGCTTGTTATTAATTGTTATTAATATTCAATATGATGATAATCTAATTTGTGTATTGTCTTTATTATAGGCTCTTAGAAAGGCTCCGCAAAGCACTGCGGTAGGTTTCCGTCAGACAGTTCAAAAATTGGCTGTAACAGTGGAACTTTTACTTGGTGATATTCCTGAACGTCAAACTTTCCGCCAAGCAGCAATGCGTCGTGCTTTAGCTCCATACTTTCAATTAACGCAAGCTGTACGTTTAGGAAATCTGCAACGTTTTGGAGAAGTTTTAGAAAACTTTGGTCCACAATTCAGAGCGGATCACACATTCACTCTGATTCTCAGACTGAGACATAATGTTATTAAAACTGCGATTAGATCGATTGGACTTTCCTATTCCAGAATTTCTCCTACAGATATTACAAAGAAATTAGGTTTAGATTCAAGCGTCGACGCAGAATTTATCGTAGCTAAAGCTATTAGAGATGGTGTGATTGAAGCTACTTTGGAACCAGAAAATGGATATATGCGTAGTAAAGAGACTACTGATTTGTATTGTACTAAAGAGCCATTACTCGCGTTCCATCAGAGAATCACGTTCTGCTTAGATTTACATAATCAGAGTGTTAAGGCAATGAGATATCCTCCAAAGTCATATGGAAAGGATCTCGAATCAGCAGAGGAACGTAGAGAAAGGGAACAACAGGACTTGGAACTTGCTAAGGAAATGGCAGAGGAGGACGATGATGGATTTCCTTAAAATGTTCATTTTTTGGATACATTTCATTAATAAAGCAATTTGTCAGGAACTTAAAGTTACACTTTCTTATACTTTGTACTATGTTTAATAGCAAAAGCTTTGCTATAACATCGTAAAAATTCAGAAAATTTTAATACAAAGGAATTTTTTCATAGGATATTTTTTTATAAAGGAATAAGAAAACGTAAATTGCACTAATCTCTTTCAAATATATTCTTTAAACATTGCTTGTAGAATATATGGCTACAGTGGCTGGCTCAGTGACATAATATTTATCACTGTATATATTTAAAACACATAACTTATCTATTAAAATTAAATATGTTTAATTTTGAAGGTTTTAATGATTTCACAGCAGAATATTTAATTACAAATGTTTTATACTTATTTTCATAATGAGCATTACATGTCTTTTCGTTTTTAAATTGAACACTTGGATAAACAGATGTGTGTCAGACTTTCACGAGTTTGAAAAGTAGAAATTATTCAAAAGAAAACACGTATACCCACAAAGTCGCAGTAACAAAGTTTAATTATTAAAATTAACGTTTTATTCTTTTGGTAACTATTAACTCAAAATACAAATTTTTAAGTTTTTTTACATAAAAAAATTTTTTAATTTTCAATATTAACAAACCATTAACGATCAGTCATTTTTAAATATCTGAATTAATATCGTAATCTGATATAAATTTTGAAATGGTGTTTGTTAAAAAATATCACACATTATAATTCTTTGAAACGTATAAATATATAAAATGAAAAAAAAAGGAAATAGAAAACCATTTTCCATTACATAGATATTTACATTACCATGCATTCATAAATAGAACTCACCTACAACTAAAGACCTATAATAAATGATTCAGTTACATTTACTATAATACAATTAAATATACAATATTTTCACTGTACAAGATTCCCTTCCTTCATATTGATTTCCTCTATACAAATTTTATAAAAAATTTATAGCTTTACAATTACTTTACGAAGCTACTAAAATTTTTTATAGAAGAATATAGCAATTCATTATTACCGGTATATAAAACTTGATTGAATATTGATGAAGATCTTTGGTTATAGGTTTCATGGAATACTGCTCTTGTGGAGATTCTTGTGCATATGTTTTAGTTGTCAGTCTGGAAGAAAATATTTTGTTATCATTTATAAAACTTAGTTTAATTATTAAGTGTTTGTAGAGAATTCTGATATTAATAAATATGTTACTATGATTGAATATTCTTACCTTGTCTCGCTTTAAGTATGTGATAAATAACTAGGGACAGTAAAAATAGTCTTCTGTCAATTATTGTTTGAACAGCATCCCCTCTAAGAGTCATAGTTGGTCTTAGTAACTCGTTACTTTTATTATTCTCAGTATTCACATTATGATAACCATGATGTATTTTGCCAAAACAGAGTAAATTCATATTTCTATGAATTTCTCTACAGTCGTAATCCTCGAAACCATCGCATTGACATGTATTCAATTTTGCAGCTTTTTCTTGCCTTGTAAGAATATCTATTGAATTTTTACACCTAAAGTTTATTCAATAATTTGTAAATCAAATATTTCTACATCATTTATTTTATATAATATTTAATGTTCTTTTTCCTCGCATAAGTAAAATGCATTTTCCTAATTAATTCTGAGATAGAGTGGTTCAAAACATGTTTACCGTTTTGTACACTTTCGTCCTTGAAACATGTTCTTACAATATCTGTTATAGTACGAAAGTGCAGTCTGACAAAGGGCATCCGCGTTACAAATCCAAGTTGCAACTCTGCAAGACACCCTAGTCCTGTTTAAGGCCATTTGCACAGAAGACCTGCAGATTTCAACTCTCTGCTTCGATTGTAAACATAATTTGTCCTCGCACTCGCACTACGGAAAAATAATTTGTATTTTTATCGACGACATTTAAATCGTACGTTCAATCGTATCTTTATAAAATTTAATTATATAACTTCTTGTTATTTAACCCCTTGGCCTATGATTTCTTTCTCAACTCTGATCGATACTACAACTTTGTCATTAATAATTTATTGGAAAAAGAGAAAAATTCTAAGCATACGTTATACCTACATTTCCTTTTAAGTATAATAATTGATTACAGGGGAATAATATTTACTTCGAATCCGAATGAACCGAGTAATAATATATATATATATTCGTTGAATCGTGTTGTAAATCTTCACCACAAGCCTCACTCGTTGTAGAACAAGGGGTTAACGTTTAACCCTTTGCGGACGACGACCGTCGACATTTCGGCGAAATGAAATTTTCGTATTTCGAAGACTAAGTTGTAGACAAATGATTTAGTTACTCGAACAGCAAGAGATCATCGCGAAGTTTCCCTTTTTTCATATTATTAGAAAGTAGATGTAAATAAGAAAATATTTACCGTCATAAGATCCTGACCTTCATCGGTGCTTGTAAGAGCAATGAGGGCATGTTGGCATGCCTCGGAACAATCGTCGCCCTGGAGAACGGGCGCGCAACCTGTAAGATAGTGTTGCAGAGCAGAGCCACAGCCTGTTCTGAAAGCGCACTTCATTTTCGCCTGTTCGCACTTCATTATGGAGCTCTTAGCCGTATTCCACATTATCATACTAAGTAATACCATACCCGTTAGGACTATGGCCGATCGATCGCACCAGCGTGACATTATTCTGAAACATTATCAACGATATTTTTGATAATCAATTAATTAATAAACAATTGGTGATAAATAAATGGATAATCTAAATTTTTCAAATTCTTATTAATAATCAGAGATGTAAGAATAGTTGACTTTTAAATATTCTTTATTTTAGCCTGTTATATGTATGTAGGTACGCACTGATAACAACATCCATTCATTTAACAGGTTCGCGGACGTGAATGGTACAGCATTGATTTGCAACATGATAGAAAATGACATGAATGCTATAACATTCAAATTTATAAGCCTCTTCTATTTGTAATCAAAATTTAGATGTGACAATTAATTTAAAAAATAAATCGCCTGTCTGTTTTTGCAGCTCATTAAAATCTGTACTGTCCGCGAACGTGTTAACCCTTTGAACTCTGTATGCTCCAATATTGCACCAGTTATATTAAATATTAAATATTAATTATTACATTTTTATTAAAAGATCGAAGGTATGTTAGCATTTTTCATTTTCACTAGAGATACCATAAAAATTAGTTGCAGTTGCTGATAGATTACAAAACCATCTAGAGTGCTAAGGGTTGACACAGGAAACATTTTCGCAATACATATGAAATTTTCGAATGAACACAGGCTCTTTACTCCGCTTAAATACTTATTTGCCTTTGCATTTGCATTTGCCTTTGGAAAGTCCGTATCTGATGTAAATGTAACTTGAGCATTCTGTCGCGCTGTGAAGTGCTCGTGGATCCATACAACAGATGCGTAGTACGAGGAACGTACCATGATATTCTTAAAATAAATCGGATCTCTGTTTGTCATTCTCGTTGATAGAGGAATTTTACGTACAACCCTAAGGGTTGAAACACCACGTGAAAAGGAAGTTATTTTCTGTACAACCGACAACTCAAACATGTTATTCGACTTCACAATAAATCATCATTAAAACATTAAAGACACGAAAGATGAAGCATTCGATTCGTTACTGACCCAAACGCTTCCTGCTCTCCTTTCTTCTTAAAATCTAAGAAGTGCTGTTATTCTTAACGAAGCGCTGTAATTTGCGAGCAGTAATCAATAATTTTCATCGCCTTCTCAAACGAACATTACAAGAACGCTGTGAAAGTTAAAACTTTATTTTTCAAATCTAAAAACAATACAATTCTTATAGCTTTCTCAATTTTTACATCATACAAAAATCATAACGGTCCTAGCAGCCTTTAACACTAGAACTATCATACGGGTCAAAATGACCCATTCCTAAATTCTTCTTTTACAATTATTGAACAAATAATAGATCTCTTCTTCTCTAAGAAATTTCAAAAGAAATTGCTTCAGTAATACGCAAACTAAGTTTCGAATGATCGAAATCTCAACAGATGCACTTTTGGGGTTTGTATAGAAAAATTTAGAAAAGTCAACTTATTTAACATGTTAACACTAGATTTACGGAACGAGTCAACTTGACTCATATTGAATTTTATAAACATTATTTGCTAAATGTTTCGGTCGATTTTGATTGATTCAATTACGTGATTATGGTTATTAATAATACATTTTTAAACATTTCATTTCCTACATCTAAACAGACGAACATCAATCTTTCTAAGAACAATAGAATAAACTGTACAATAAATGTAAATCTAGTGTTAACACATTGTTGACCGGCAATTTTACACAGAAGTTGTTCCATGTCACCGGTTATTATTCTGTAATGAAATATGAAGGTGAACCAGTTTAAATAACCTTCAATATACTTTATTTATACATAATGAATTAAAATGAAACTTTGGTTATACATTTTCTATAACTTTTAACCCTCTGTAGGCTCATGTAACTTTGAAGTCATATATCAGTATATTGGCATCTTGTTGATTTACTTCATTTTGCACTCAAAGTGGTGCATAAAATTAAGTGATCAGTTAAACTTTCGTACGCTCAGGCGAGAGAGTTTAATGTCATTGCAACTTGAAAGTTACAGAATATATTCGTTTGATGAAATTATTAAAATTATTGAATGCATTGTTAATTCGTATTCACATGCGGATATTTATTAATTTCGTACTGCATGATTGTTATAATCATGAACAAAGATTCGGCCCATATAGGGTTAATATATTGCTTTTGCAATATACAATATTGTTCTGCGTTTCAAAAATTTCAATACCTAATGCAAATACAAACAGGAGTTAACTCGTGACCGGTCAGCAATGCGTTAAACAATTCTAATCCCATTTCGACCATTCCGTCGTCAGTACCACGTGGTAGGTTCCGTTGGAAGCCCTCCGTGAATTCAACGTTTGCGGGTATCCTGCGGTGATCCAGAATCGTGTTGGCGTTATCATTAGAATTTCTACTAGAACAACATGGTTCACCATTCTCCCGGTCTACTCTCTACTGCTCCTCTAACGATACCAGTAAAAAAGTAAGAAGCCACGGGTGGATGCGAGAAGCGGGGTAGGGGAAGGGAGCACGTGCGCTAGCGCGCACACGGTATAGTGAGAGAAAAGGAGGGGGGAGGGAGCAGATTCTACCTGAGAGCGCTTCATTGCCAGCGCTAGTGCCGATGCTGTTGCGCACCAGCCCCAAAATGGACCACCAAGTCGTCGCAGACGTGGCAACGAGGGACAGATGGCCAGCCCTATAGACCTTCAGTGATCGTCAACTTCGCTTTGCTCACCAGTTTAAATCTTATGTCAGCCGGGGGAAACATTGAATCGGTCAGCGACTGGATCGATTTAACTCTCATTTCAAAATGTTCGATCCGCGACTGCTCTTAACCCAAGTAAACTCATCGTACAGCGGTAAGTTGCTACTTAGAGTGAGAACGGTCCGTCGCGGTAGAATCAACGTCTGAACGAACGGAGATCAAAAATACTCGTACCCGTGGGGTGGAGTGTGACGAGTAATGTTTTTATTTATTGAACTCGAGGAGCTGGCAAACACTTTCACGTTCGTGTTTATGCTTGAATGTAAGGCTTAAGGCGATTGTATGTAATCTTTGTTTACAGAGGCAACGTGCACTGTCGCGTATGGTAAATCAGCTTTTATTAGGAAACAGAATTGTATGTGTTTGTTTGTTTGTTTTTATTTGATTAATGAAAGTTTTAGAAACGATGTTTTTGGAAATGGTACGAGGATCTTTAAGAACATTATTTATGAATTATTTGGTAAATTATGGAAAGTTTTATAGGAAATATGAAATGGTACTTTAATACATAGAAATAATAATGATAGTCAATTAAAGGGAATTTTGATCGTATTAATTTAACGATCGAGTGTCATACGTTTTTGTTCAGATGAATGTTGAATAGTGTATTTATGTGTTAGTAGAGAATTGTTTATTTTTAACAATTTTTATTTATTTGTTAGATATGCGCTTTCCATATAGAATGGCTCAGTTGTTACAGGCTATATAAGATGATGGAAAACGTGCGTTGCATAATATTTACATCGGCTCTCGTATCAATGCAGACATTAAGACTCTACGTGATTCACATGCTTGACATGACCAAGAAACAAGTGATACAAATCACCGAGTTAATACTCAATTAACGCTGAACCGCCGATGTAATTCAATTTATCTCGGTGACGCTTTTCAGTCGGACTACTAGTAAATTGTTTTGAACAACTGCACGCAACACGACTGATATTCAATTTTTTTTTATAATTAAATACTTTTGAAAAAATTAGATTTCACTATTCCACTATTATTATATAAAATTGAAACGAATACTACTTACGTTATTTTTGTTGTCGAAGTAACACAATTTTTCACTTATGTTTTGGACATTGTTAAATAATTGTGTCTTTTGTTATATAAATATACATGTACACGTGTAGATAATAAAATATATTGTACCTGAATGTGCTTGTGTTATCATCGTGTGTTTATATATCGAGCAAACAAAAAATATAGGAATAATTATTAACATACCGCACTTCCTAGGAAAAGTGAAAAACCGATATTGCTCCGTAGATCGATAGTAGAAATATTTTAGTACAAACCTTGCGAACAATCACATTGTTCTAATAGCCGAGAAGATTGAAGTTTAAGATTCCAGTAGCAAGCTAATCCACGAATGAAAACTGCGATTCCGTGTCAAGAATTATAACATGCCATACGCGAGAAGAGAAGAAAAGAGAAACTTACTCGCAAGCGCACGGTTACCGAGACACTAGATTGAGTTGTGACGGCCTGCCCCGCTGCGTCGAGAAGCTGCGCGCGCCGCGTTTGTTCCCCCACCATTAGCCACAGGCCCGGGACCGAGAGGACTGATAGAGTTGAGTCCTGATCAAAACTAAACTTTCTTTAAAGAACTAGTTTACATTAATCGTAATACTACATTATTCGCCAACCATGATTATTATCGTTAATTACAATAATATAATCCAAACAAATATAAATGAAATAAAATCCTGATTCAATTTTACAACTGTTTCAGTACACAATTTCAAATCGCACTTAAATTACATTGTCGTTAAAATAAAAATTCAAATCTGTGTACAAAAATCTACTCACACGCGTGCAGAAGAAATTGTTACATTTTGTAATTTCCCAATTTACGTATATATTCAAACTCGCATATTATTCGAATCGTGAAAATCATCCTTTTGAATTACCATGGAAAAAGTAAAAAATCACGAATTGCTATCCGTGGATCCACGAATAATTTATGAGTTGTAAAAAAAACGACGCTGCTCACTTGATTTCATACAGTGATACTATAAAATTTGATATTTAATATTATATTTCGTATGATGCATCAGTTTGAGAAATATTGAAAGAAAATAGCTTCGTTTCTCAATGTATGTATGATCTCGTCGAGTTAGTTCCACAAAGTATCGTCTTTATCTCGTCAGAAGATATTCAAATATTTCTAGTGGAAAACATCCGAGTGCAAAGGGTTTAATCGTGCAACGCACTTGTTTTAGCCGCGAACTCGTTTCAGTTCCATTGCTAGCTCTATCCTCCACCCACAGGGGTCCAAGGTGCCCCAACCTGCTTGGCTGATTGAGACACCAGCCTGGTTCCAACACTATCCCCTTCTCCCCCGGCTTCATCCGTACCCTTCTCAGAGCGACGTCGAACAGTCCGGCATTTAGATGCGATCCGTTCTTTCTTACGTTTCTCCTTCTTCCCGTGTCGGCCTTCCATCGGGCTCCCTTTCAGGCCCCTTACTACGTCTATTCTCTACCACCAACACATTCAGTTGGTCCCTGCGACTCTCAACTTTAATTTCGCTCCTTCGAGCTAGAAGAGGTGGACAGCACGCCGGAAATGAACTGTTTGAGTACAAATTGAACCGGTTAATCGATCCACTGAGCAGAGCAAGGGAGTGAACGACATGAAATTGCGAAACTCATTTCTCCCTGATCTATTCTTCGAACCGTTCGGTTATCGTTCGGATCTTTAACTTCTCGCTGCTATGGGACACCAGTAAATATCGTAAATTTCAGTTAAAACGATATATTCCTCGATTTTCGTTCGAATACCATTTTATTAGCCCTTCTAGTCAAACAAACGGGCGAAAGGCAGCGGGGGACTGTTTGTTTCTGGATTAACGAGTCGACGAGAGCGCGTGTCTCGGTTTACTTAGGATATCCTGGATAAAATGCTTTCATCTTCGTTTGCTCGGAACTGATGTCCTATTGAGGACTGTGATAGATTCGCTGAAACGAGGCAGCATCCCATTCGACGGTTCTCAGTCTGTTTACTAATTTTGCCCGGTTATTCATTTTTAGCGGTTCGAAAGATTTCTCGAACGCCGGTTGCGTGCATGGTTTAATTTTCATATGAAATACGAGAACCGAAATTGTTGAAACGCTCGTGCGAAGATAAGTATGAAAATTAGTTTCCTGTTTCGCAGGAAACGCGATGGAAGATCTAGATGAAGAAATCGCGATGGAGCACGGACCATCTACTACGGAATAAAGGAAATAGATCGTTAGATACGAAAACGAGATATATCAACGATAACACACGTTCGAACGTGTACATGATTGGCATGATAAAAGAGAAATATAACTGGAAACGGCTATCCTTAATTAACTATTCGAATATTTTTAATTATTGAATTAAAAGAAAGACTATTTGTCTATAGCGGTCGTCGACGTCCTTTGTGCGATGTTAATACTAGAACTACCAAGCAGTCAAACTGTTTTTCTGAAATTTCTCCGTAGAAACTAAATGGTGCAACTATTGAGACTTCAATTGATTTGCACTGTAGCTACTGTATTACCAAATCAATTTCTCTAGTAATTTTTTCAGGGAAGCATCCGTTATGTTTTCAGTAATTGGAAAAAAAGAAATCATAAATTCTAGTATTTCTAGTAATTCTAGTAATTCTAATATTTCTATATTCTAGTAATGTGTAGTAATTATTTAATATTTAGTGATTTTACTGTTAACTTAATTGTAAAGTTGTGAAGTGGTCGGACGAAAAATGTTGTTTGAATATTGTTTTAAAGGCGTGAGTTAAATTTAATTGAATTCCTAACGAATTCGTGACGCATTTCGAATAAAAAGGAGTTAATGCTAGATTAAACATGTTACTAAAACTTTACGAACATCTCTCGAACCAGTATCTCAACTTTGTGAGATGCACAGGAAGGGTCAGTATGGCGGTTTTTGTTCTCTGTCTGTTCCCCTCTTTTTCTCTCTTCCTCCCGCTGTCAGTTTCTCTCGATGGTCTTTTTGATCTTCTCGAAGCAATTGTCCCAAGCGAGAACCCGGTTGAGGCAATAACGTCCGCAGGCCCAGCCTATCCTGTACCTTCTGACGTCTTAATAAAGCAATCGTCCGATTTCTCGAAACCCTCCTTCTTTCGCTCCAAGCAACACGCCGAGCCTTTCGAGAGAGGACTTCTCACTTCATTGTCGATCTTCTTTCTATACATGATTTATATAATGTTCTCCTATAGTTTTCTCACGCGTTTTACGAGCACAATATTTTCACAATAAATAATTATCGATTCGTGTAACCGTGATAACACTGAAAAATCAATTTTTAATTATTTATATATACCATACTTTTCCTCGGATTCTAAGAAATATGTTGATATCTGTAAGCTCTTTTTTGAGATGTTATTTTTTCAAATGCATTTACGATTTGTTACAAATGAATATTTACAAATAAATAGGGCAATTCGAATTATTCGAATACGAGTATTTATGATTTGCTAGTTGAAGAAATTATTGTAATATTTGTACACTGAAAAACATCGCAGTAAACTTTGCTTCGGAATGTTTAGAAGACGAAATTCTTTCTCAATTGTTCGGATTCTTGAAAGGCAGGCTACGGAGGGTTCCCAGTCACGCTTCGACGACTTTTTGGAAAAGCAATTAACCTCGGCTTGATGTCGGCTTAACGCCTGCCACTACATCTTAATCTTCCTCCTGGAACCTACCGTTTAAGGGCAAGAACATCTGAAGGGAGAGCTAAAAGATATAAAATTATAGCTTACAAAGAAAAGAAACGCTACTCTTTGCCTACCTTCATTTTCATTATTTTATTTTGTGTGAAACACAAACTTAAATAATCGAACATCAACGGAAATTCGTATACTTAGATTTTATACGAAAATATATTTGTATGACTTAGGTTTATACAATATTATATTTTTCATGGATAAAAGTTCGAAGTTAGATTGTGAATGTTCTAAATATAATTTTCGTTACCGTGCAAAATCACAATGACAATGATCTCAACGCGAAATGAATATTAGATTTTTTGCATCGCAGATAATTAACAAAATATTGTTTGTAAAAGATTACTTTATTTTAACCTTAGTTCATTCGTATTATAATTATTCAATCGTAAGCTTAAGAAAATAATAATAATATATTCCCTCCAAAACTTTTTAATTGCATTTACTTACAACCGAAAAACAAAATACTAAATTACAAAAAAAAACGTATTGTTTATGTAACATGTAAGTGCAGGTTTAAGAATTACGGAATTTTATAATTAACAGGGTAGAAATGAAAATAAGAAATTAATCAACTTATAGTTATTTTTATTGTAATCATTACAAACGTTAAATGCGAATTGCTGTTTTCGTTTCTTATGTACTAATGTGTTGGAAAGGAAGCGAATGCTCCAATAAATAATAAACAAAAGGAAGTAAAGAAAAATGTCGAACGACCGTTAACGAGAAATAATCATGCATGAACTAATCCAATAGAAATGGAAATTATGTTTGGCTTTCCGTTTCTTTTCTAATGGATATTATCGATGGCATCAGAACGATAGGAGTGTATTCCAATGAAATGAATGTGGTCGAAAAAGGAAAAAAAGAAAAATATCATTTCCTACACCTAAGTTATGTAAGTATATTAAGGTTGATAAAGTACAGTGGAACGACATCTGTAGAGAAACTGAGTTAATTTAAATTTCATGCAACGAATAAAAGTGTTCGATATATCAGAAATAAATTTGTTTATTTTGGGGTATGTAGTTACTCGACACTTTTATTGGAAAATAGAAGGGAATATCAGTTTCTCCTTGAACGTTTTAAACATACGACAATAAAAAAAGTAATAGAAGGTGGCTTTTCATTTCCGTCACACAATAATCATGCTTTCCCCATACACGCATACAAATGTGTTTTTTCTTTTTTTTTTTGTTTCTTATAGCATTAATGGAGCTGTACACGAAGATGCTTATACGACTACTATATACACTAAATTGTCTCTCTGTTCCTTGATTCTCCGATTTTGAAATTTCTTGCGGCAGATTCAATCGAATCGATATTAATATAATACCGAAATAATAAAAAATATATTATTATTATTAATCATAATAGTAACAGAGCATCAACATAGATATGTATAACAGTATAACAAATACAGTATTATATACTTGAAACGAATTTTCAATACTATATGGATACAAAAGGATTCACTTATAATTTAGTAGAAATTGTGAAATTTGTTTACTATTATAGAGTTAATTATTTACCTAATATTACGATAATTCTGCATATTGCTATATTTGTACTATTTGCGCTTGGAAAAATTTATAGAAAAAATTTCGAAATTATATATCGATACCGATCGAATAATCCCAAGTTACTTGAGAACGAATTCGATCTGCGTCCATGAAGTCGAAATCGGTAAAAAGTTAAATAAATTCATTAGGAGTTTAGAGGTTTGTTTCTTTTTTTATTACATCACACTGACTTTGGTCAATTTCTCTCTTTCTCGATCCTTCTTCCAATGCCTGTATGTTCATGCATGAATTTTTAATCCAATCCCAGTTGATCTTAGATTGAATTCTCATTAATAATCCTAAATAGTCCTACAATATCCCTACTATAAACTTCACATATATTTACACGTTATCGCAACATCGGTATGAATTCCCATAAATTTCAAGGTACATATCACGTAACAGTACATCTCTGTTTTTTTTTGTACAGAATAAAGCAATACAAATCCTGATTATTTTCAATAATTTTAAGAATACGTGGATATGTCTTTTTAACTGTAAATTCATATTTGTAATAGAAGAAATAGATAAATTTTTAAGCCTTGGGATTATACCAAGATTTAAATATACAAAATTAAGATAATCAAAAGTTGATATTACATTCTTTGTTAATTAATGTTTAAATAAGTGTGTTTTACTGCTTTTGAAGGTATTTTCCAAAATTTAATATTTTTATATTTAATTTTTAACCAACTATCTATTCATCTCCACGTATTCTTTATTTCTGAAAATAATATAACAACTTCATTGTCTCACCTTACATTTTTTCAAATTACTTAATCACAATTTGGCACTCATTTTCCTGCACCATCACTATCTTCTTCCATACTGTATGCAAGCGTGGAGTAAACGTAAGTTTGGTTTGCATTTTCGTTTCCATCTTCTAATATATTTTGCTGTATCAATATTTCATTTCCTTCAGTTACCATTAGCACAGCATTTTCTAAATCGTCCAACTCCATACCTTCTACCTTTTCTTCATTTTCGTCATTCTCATCATCCTCATAATTCTCTTCATTCCCTTCAATCTCTTCATTCTCTTCATTCTCCTCATTCTCCTCATTCTCCTCATTCTCCTCATTCTCCTCATTCTCCTCATTCTCCTCATTCTCCTCATTCTCTTCATTCTCTTCGTCTTCTTCGTCCTCTTCATCCTCTTCGATCTTTTCATTCTCTTCGTTTTCTTCGTTCTCTTCAATTTCATCATTTTCTTCATTTTCTTCAATTTCATCAATTTCATCAATTTCATCATTTTCTTCATTTTCTTCATTTCCTTCATTTTCTTCATTTTCTTCATTTTCTTCATTCTCTTCACTGTCTTCATTTTCTTCAATTTCCTCGTTTGATTCATTTTCTTCGCTGTCTTCATTTATCGTCATGTCGTTTTCTTCATTTTCCTCGTTTTGTTCAATTTCTTTGTTTTCTTCGTTTTCCTCGTGCTCTTCGTTGCCCTCATTGTCTTCATTTTCTTCCTCATTCTCCTCTATAGAGTTTTCATCATATTCATGTCTCGTGCCTTCATATTCCTCGTCACTTCGATTTGTAAACGTTTCAGATTCAAAATCTATCGATTCGTTGGTAGACAAGCCCTTTTCATAGAAATTCGCTGATTTAGAAGAGGACTGACTTTGTATTCCTGCCAAATTACAAATTTCCATTTCTTTATCTGTTAGTGTCACCACTGAATCAACTTTGTGGCCTATCGTTTGTTCTTGAGATATGTTTTCAGGAAGCATAGGCATTATAGGACTAAGCACCGGAGGCCCATCATCATCGTCCTCGTCATCGTCATCATCATCATCGTCATCATCTGACAAATCAACATCATTCTTCTCTGCTTCTAAAAATGTTAAATATTCTTTCACTTTTACGTGTTATACATAGGACTACTATGTTGATACATTTATCATTTTTTAATTAAAATAAATACTTTTCTATTTCATTACCTGTATCTTCAAGTTTCTGAAGACCATCTAAACCAAACCGTTGCATATTCTTCTGCATTTCTAAATTGACCAAATCTACGGAATCATCACTATCTGAATTGTACGTAATTTCTCCTGTGGCTCTGGATTCTCCCTCAGAATCATTTTCCTCTTCTGCCTCCGTACTACTACCACTATCTGATTCTGCTGAATCTGCTTCTTCTGCCTCAGATTCAAAGTCTCCTTCCTCCACTTCTTCTATCATTGCATCATCCGCTATCAAGCTTCCCTTTTTATGAAAAATGTATTTTAATAATATACAATTTATTTTAATTAAAATATTCCTATTAGCGAAATACATTATAAGCACATACTTCTGGTTTTTTCTCATTTTCCAAATGTTCTCCTTCTTCTTCTGTCTTTCCAGTGCAAGTATTAGAATGATCAGGTTCGTCAGTAATAATCTTGTAACACTTTGGACATGTTGTTTCATTATTTGCATGACCAATGTGAATACTTGTGTGTAATAATAATTTACTGCGTGCATTGTGATATCTGTCACAGAAAATGGGTAATACGATTATTAAAAATATATCAACTATAATTTTTTATAGTACAGTATAAAATTATAGTAAATCTCTGATAAGCAAACATAATTCAAATTCTTTTCATTCTGTCAATACCTGCCACAAGTTTTACATGTAAAGTTATTCCCTTCGCAAGAAAGGATTGCAGCATGCGTGGCTTTCAAATGCTCTGCTAAATCATTATAATCTTTGCAGAGTTTCAAGCACACTCCACAGGTGACTGCAGCCTCAGCTCGATGGAAACGAATTAAATGTTGCCACAAATGTTTCTTTGCTGGCCACTGCTTTCCACAAACTTCGCATGCACATTCCGTATTCGTTGATTCATCATACACTTTCCTAGAATCTTTCCTTGAACATTTCATTGATGATTTCACCCTAAAATTATATATTGACAAATTAAACAAAATACAGATAAAATTATATGTCCTATATCACTGTAGTATTTACCTCTGAGATAACGGCATAAGATTTGGAAGTGGCCTCTGACCCGATAATTGAAAATTTATATCTTCGAAAAGATTGAAGTCAGGAATATTCAAATTTGATGTACTTTCTTCTTTTTTTATTTGATTATTATTTTTCAAAATTTCTTCCCGATTATCAAGTACGCTTGCTTGATTATCCAATATATCATTTCGCAAAGGTAGATGTTCTTCCTGCGTAAACAAGCTCATAGATTAATAAAAATCACATCAAACTTTTTAAGCAAATCAAACTATGATACAATTCAAAATGTAAGGAAAATATTACTTCTTTTCGCGCAGTATTTCTTCTACATGTAGCAATATGGTTCCAATATAGTGTTTTTGTACAGAATTGTCTTTTACAATTTTTACAAACGAAGCTTATCTTTCCACGCATTCTTCTTTGTTCTTCCTGTTTCAGTCTCTTAAACATTCTTTCTGGATCTGTATTATGCATATTACGATAATGCTTTGACAGAGCGTCACTATTCACAAACATCTCAGGGCACATTTCACAATCAAATGTATCAGTTAATGATCTTCTTCTTTTCGAATCACTAGAGTCCTCATCACAAAGATCATACTCCATGTCTTCTAATTCTTCTTTGATAACAATATCTGGAGACTATAAAACGAACAATAATTAATCAATCACTAATTTCATTTCATATTTCAACATTTTACGTGTAACTGATCAATAAATTACCTCCATTTCAAAATCTTCGTTCTTCGATCCAATATCTAATCTGTATTCAAATGCTGCAAGTTGATCTTTTGGAACATTATGCACCATCTCATAATGATCTCTAATAGCGGTATCTTCTGTGAAAACAGCTAAACATTGTTTGCAAGTCTGGAAAACTTTGCCATGACATTTTTTAGTGTGATCAAAAGCTTTCCATTTTGAAGCATACTGTTTACCACATACTTGACAGGTATTAGGTCTTAAAAGAACGCTGGAATGAACTTTTTCTACATGACTCTTAAGTTCTTTCGGATCTTTCATTGGGATTAAACATACTCCACACGATACACCAATTTCATTACGATGAAGAGACAGTACATGCATTTTTAATTTTAATTTATTCTCAACAGTGTCGCCACAAAAATCGCAGACATTAGGATTCGTGTGATATCTATGGTCTTTCTTGTGAGATTCCAAATCTTCCTTTGTCCTAAATAATTTTCTGCAAGCTCCGAAACTACAGGTCAAATCTGGGTGATCCATATGCTTCACTCTATTATGTGTCATAATTCCTAACTTTGAAGTGATGGTCTCATTGCAAAGATGACAAGTGTACGTACTATGGTGATTTTCAATATGTTTTTGTAAACTAGCACGGTCTTTGAAAATTCTTTCGCAAGCTCTGCATCTTGTAAGCAACGTACCGGGATCCTTTCTATAATTCTGGCATCCCTTCATATGCCTACGTAACAGATATCGTTTGTGAAATCCTTTATTACATTTCTCACAATAATGTAAACTAACTTCCTCAGTCTTGAACTGCCTATTATCTTTCCCCTCTTTTCTAGAATCAGGCTCGTATCTATGAATTTTAGAAATGTGAGTGGCCAAATGATCTTTCGAAGCGCTGGTTTTTAAGCAATAAGGACATGTAACGTCTTCATGGCCTTTATGAACTCTATTAACATGTTTCCATAAATGCGAGGTTCTACCGTAGCATTTATTACAGAGATCGCAAGGGAAAAGACCATGAACGATTCGTCTGTGATTACATAACTTCTCTAAACTAGTAAATTTCAAATCCGAACAATGTTCACAGCTTAATTCGCTTTCTCTGATTCGTCCATCTGCTTTGCTTTCATTGTTTTCTATTCCATTGTCACAACTGTCTTCGAAACCATGAATCTTTCTATGTCTAGACATTTTTGATTTGTTTGAATACGGTCTTCCACATATATCACAACTGAAATCACCATTCGTTAATGGCCAATGTTTCGATTTAACGTGACTACTTAATTGTAACACATTCGGAAACACTTTTAGACAAACACCACAAATTAATGGGACAGTGTCTGAATGGACACCCATAACGTGCTTCCAATAATCCACTCTGCTACCCCAAAGTTTACCACAAATTTCACAAGTATTTGGCGAAGGGCCTTGAATTGCGTGATGTTGAATGTGATCGTTCTTAAGAGACTTTGTAGCAAAGATTTTTCCACAGTCATCACGATCACATTTTATAGTTGGTTCATTAGCGTGAGAAGAACTGACGTGTAACCAACGTTCCCATTTACTAGGATGTGAACTTCCACAAAGTTCACAAACAAAGAACAAGTGGTATTGAGCTCTATTTCCACCGCCATTTAAATTGGATGGATTCAAAGAGTCTCCTGCTGCCATTAATGGTTCAGACTAAAAAATTACAAGATCTTAATACAATACAATGTTATCATAAAAAGAAATATAAATACAAAATAATACTAAGGTCTTTTCATATATTTCTAAACTATATTTTTCACTTCTGTTTTAATTCTTACCCTGTGCGCATTTCTTTGATGCCGTATTAAATGATCTTCATTTGGAAATGATTTGTAACAAATATAACAATCTACTTTGTCCCCTTCTTCTTCATAATCAAGCATTGTTTCTGTAGTTTCGTTACCATTAATATTCTCTCCATAATAATTACTATTTAATTGTACAAAGGTTGCTGGATCGTATTTTGGATCAACGTTATGTATAGATACGTGCGCAATTAATTTCTTTCTAGAGTCATGTTGCCTGCCACAAATGGTACAACTATACCTATCAACGATAAAACAAACCGGTTATAATTAAAATAAATTAAATGTTTTGTAAAATTTTGTTCCACAGCTTAATTGAAAATACAATACCTTCTTTGTTCAGAGAGTAGCAATTTTGATACTCCATGATACATATTTACATGATTCAGAAGTTGTGTATTGTCTGCACAAATTTTCAAGCAAACACCGCAAGCAAATGCTGCGAATTCTTTGTGAGTAGCTCGAATGTGAAGCCAAAGCGAAGCGCGATCATTAAAATCACGAGTACAAATTTCACAAACAAATACAGTTTCAATTTCAATAAGATTTTCCTGTCCACTTTCATGATCTTCTTCTTCATTTTCAACATTCGTCTAAAATAAAAGGTAATAAAAAAAATACAATTAGACATGTTTAATACAAACATAAGAATTATTTTATAACTTTAATAGTATACCTCTGGGGATAATGGAAATTCGGAAGTTTTTCGTTCATAATCAAAATCCATAGATTCATTCCAATTTCGCGAAAGAATTTTCTTTAAACATTTATCGCTTTCTACAATAGGACATGGATCAACTCCATGTAGTGTTTGAATATGTCTACTCAAGGAAGACTTAAGAACAAAGTCTTTTTTACATAAAATACAGATATAGGGCTTGTCGGCGTCATGAATTGCTTCATGTTCTTTCAAATTTTCGACCGAGGTGAAAAATTGAGGACAAGATTCGCAATACCACTTTTTATCGCTTGTAACATCTATGTTTTCTGTTAAACAAAATAATTATGAACATTTGGACTTATTGCCTTCTAATTACAGTAATTCAATTTTTATCGACATATAACTGGAAAGATCAATTTTAGCACCCGAAATACCTGTTTTTGGCAGTTTTTTTGGTTTACAATTTGTCGTGAATTTATCTTCGAAATCTCGTTTAAGACTATCACCTTTCATTAGTGCTTGTTTCAAGATTGTTAATTGAGGATTTTTAGCCAACTTTGCCTCTGCACTTCTAAAATAAAGAATAAAAATGATTCACAATTGCAAAACAGTTTAACGACGTATTTCTGTACAACTGTGAAATATTCTTTTTAACAATGGTCTGAAATTGTACCTATAATCCTTGCTATCGTCATCACTGCCGATACTTGATCCTTCAGTACTGTCCACAATTTTAGTATCCCTGTTCTCACTTCTAGCTAGAAAATCTGATCTTTGTTCTTCAATACAAATCCGGCCATGCAAATTCAATTCCATAGCATCAGTACAAATCTTTCCGCAAACATTGCACTGACATCTGTTTTCTGGTCGATAGGTATTGTTCACAGGAACTTCCAAAGGTGTTGGAAGACCAGCGTGACGTGATTTTATATGTTCTTCCAAATTTGTTCGGGTTGAGTAGATACGGGAACAATAACCGCATGTTACTGCCGGGTGGCCTCTAATACAAAGATTATTATATCATCATTTATATTACCAACATTATTCTAATATAAATATACGCCTTATACACTTCGAAACTAACGTTCTTTTTCTATAATTAATTTCATTAACTTTTCGTTATTTTATTGCCACGACGATAAGTTATATAAATATGGAAAAAAAATAACTATAAGCGAGATAGAAAATTATTATTGACAAACCTATGAGTTGTTGAAACATGACCCCAACGATGCTTCGCAGTTGAATAAGATTTATGACAAAGATCACATTGATAAGGTCTCTTGTAAGAAGTGTGATCGTCCGTAAGAACTTTTTCGCCAATTACGTCACCAGCCCCAACATGAATACGCGCGTGCAAAGATAAATGACCCTTGGAACTGAATGCTTTGTTGCACAAGGAACAAACATAAACTTCGTGTTGTTGTGATATATGCTGTAGTAACACAAGTCATCATTTACACAATTATTAAAAACATTTCATACAGTTACAATAATGTAAGAATTAAAAGGCTTTTACCAAATTCAGTTATATACCTCTGAGACGTTAGCAGGATGTTCTTGATGTTTCAACTCTGACTCTTCAGGCTCTTCTGTAACTATTGAAGTCATCTCCAAAAAATCACTTGGATTTGTTTCCATATCCATTTCGTATTCTTCTGAACGATGATCGTCAGAGTCATCCACTATTGTTGCTTAAATAAAAACAAATATTTATTTTTTTGACTGGTATATGTAGACTAAAAATATGAATAAATTTCAGTTTCAATGTTTCATTCAAAATATTTTTCTATGTACTTACTTTATTTTCTAATTTTATTTTGAAAAATGATCTATACATTACTGAACTAATAAATAAATATTTCTTAAGGGCAAAGTTATAAAAATACCTTCATCAGTGCCACTATTATTGACAACATCTTCAGTTTCTGCCTCTCCATCAGAATTTAATCTAGGTGGTGTACCTAAGGCAGCATTAGGATTCACAATAGGTGCCTCTGGGATCAGTATTGGTATACTTTCCTTTCGCTTCAAGTGTTCGGAGTCATTGCAGTATCTTAATGTGGTCATAACACCCTCAACCTAAATGAAAACGAGGTACACAACTTTTATTATGCTCTTGTTATAAGGTACTCATTACTCTGTGAAACACTACAAATTTTACCTTTTCCGAGGATGGTAAACATCTTTCCAAAAGGGCCACTGCATTAACGCATGCTGTTCTAAAATCATAGAAATTTTCCAAATTGTACATGCATCGATAACAGAGGCATTTCGGTAGTCGATCATCTTCTGCAATCTGTAATTAAATATTGAAATATTAATGATAGTAATAAATAAAAGTAAAGTTACTATATAATCACTATTATACACACGCATATATATATATACACACATTGATGAATAATATTTATAACCAAAATATATTGTATAATTACACAGAATGCTACTAATATAAAAATCATCTTAAAAAAATCTATATACTCTGGAATGATGTGATTTATGCAAAAATTATAAAACTACATCTAATAAAAGACTCATGTAAATAAATTACAAATTAGAAATAATATTAAAACACTATATTTTGAGTGTATTAATGCATCTTTTATGTTCAATTTTCCAATATGTACATATAAGAAAAACAAATAATTGTATTTAAAAAAAGTGCATAAAGAGATTAATATACTACTTGCCCCTAAAATTAAACAAACACTTATAAAATGTAGAAAATGATGTGATATAATTTAAAATGTACTTCTTAGATATAACAAACATAGAAAATACCAAAAGAGATAAAAGAAGTATTTTAAAATTTAAAAAAATAATTAATTCTATGTTTAAGACAATATTTTTATACAAATTCAAAATCATTTAAGTAAACAACTGCACATAATAATTAGAAACATTTATATGTAAATAACAAACTAGAGAAAAACAATAATTAAAAATATATTGAAACATGCTATAAAATATTTGTAATTGAAACCTTCCACTTTAAAGCTAAACATTAGTATACACAAAGAAACATTCTCAATTCCATCTATTAAAACAGAAGAAAATGAACATGGAAGAGATAAATAAGAACAAAAATTATCAACAGGTTCATAAAATTTTACTGAGAAAAATTAGATTGATTTCCAATCACAACTTCTTAATAAAATAATAATAATAATAATAATAAAAATAGAAACGAGCACCTAAAGTAATATAAAAAAAATACACACAGATTGCAATCAATATACACCTAAGAAAAAATTAGATAAAATTTACAGAATTTATTACACTGTTGGAAATAACTTTAAAATGTAAAGGTAGAACACAAAGTACAAAACCAAGAAGCAAACTGAAACAATAATACCAAGGGGCGAACATTATTGTCAAAAATAAATTGAATGCAACTGCAATGAATACATGCTTTATCAAGTAGACAAAATTATTTTCGAAAAAATGATCTGACAACGAAATGAAAGGCAGCTCGATAACCGAAGACGCGTGTGTTTTGTAAAATGACGATGACGAACCTTAAACGGTAGGCAAGCTTGTATTTTGTCAACAAGCTGTCTATTCTTGCCCTCTTGACCGAAGATGTCCATCTTGACGGCGTCGTAGGATGCGCAAAGTCTGCAGAGTTCCTGGTAGCGTTCCCTGGGCTCCATCGTCGGCGTGGCCACGAAGAGGATCACGATACTGGCCCGAGGAAGTTGGATTATCCGAATTTCCTCGTGGCAGTGTAGAAAAAGGCTCCTCTGGCCCGGACTCGGCCTTCTTCTTCTTCTTCCTCGGATCACATCCTTCGGAGCGGGGATCCGCGGCTCGCTGCGACACCGCGCGGCTTCCGTTTATGGGTTACTTCCTGGCGATTTTCACGACAGTTAAGGCCCCGGGCGCCGCCATCTTGTACACAGACACTTGTTCCGTCGGTTCTGTCGAGTACGGCCTCCTCCATGCCGCTAGATATCTCGTACCTCGGCTGAGGTATCCGATGATTTTTCAACACTTTAGAAACCGCGAATTGTATTTTGGTTTTGTATAAGACCCCGTTCATATTGAATTGATTTCTACGGGTTCATTGGGCATTCTCAATGTATCTAATGTTTAGGCGAATGGTAATCTGATTGGTTCGTATTTATCTGGTTACTGATGTTCTTTTATTGGTGTGTTAATTCTGTGGTTACTGTCGAATGTTATTTTCGTTAATTTTGTGGATCACATTGTGTTTATATGTAGAAATTTAACTATAAATTTTGAGCAGTACAATTAATCATATTTATTCGTGTATATGCCATGCTGTACGCACATATGAATATATTTGTTTTAATAACCTAACCTAACCGTAGTATTTTGCATCCTTCATAATATATATTTACATATTTCTTTTTAACTTCGTAATTTCTAAAGTATGTGTTATTGTAGAAAAAATTACGTAATATTGTATATTGTTTTTATTAGCATTTTGAAATTTTATCATTAAAGCTAAATTTTTATTGTTATCGTATCAGAAACGGTTACAAATAACGCTTATCTACCACATAATTCAGATATCTATATAATGCGTATTATTATTTAGAAAATCTTTATTATTGATTATTTTACTTAACACTGCTATTATCGATTTTACTAAGGAACATAGAATGTATATGATGGAATGACAAGATTCTGTGTTCCTTGCACTACTACATATAAAATAAATTATTCTTTTATTTGATGTAAAATAAAATAAGACTAAATTTTTTCATTTTTCAGAATTGAAAGTATTCTTGATTTCAGATATATTTTCGAACATTTGCATTCACTCTAACCTATCATAAGAAACAACAGTCATGAACATTTTTAAACAAATATGATTAATGTCCTGGTTCATCTGTGAAATTTGATAAAATTTAAATAAAGTTAAGTAAAAACGTTGTTAATGACATTACAGTGCACCACTTAAAAGAGTAAATGTAGATATAAATGTAGTCTAGTAAATGTAAGTTTTTAGAATGGATACTTGTTTTAAATAATTTATTTCTTACGTATTAAATAAAACGTTATATTCATAAAATACATATTGATTAATATTGATATTAATAACTTTAATAATACTTTTAATTGTAATGAATAAATAAAATTTATATTGTCAAATATCTTATAAATTACTGTTTAACATTTTTTATTAAGTATATATAATCGCTATATTTTATTTTTAACATAAATTATTGATATATTTACAATATATTTACATACGTGTTAAATCAAAGACATGTATTTTTGATTTCCAGTATAACTCATAGTCATGGATAGTTACTCTAATCCTTTCAGTTTTTCTAAACAAACTGGTTCTCTATTACATGGCTTAGGAGCACCTGAATTAATTCCTGAATGCAAGAAACGTAATATATCGACCGATACACTACATGAGCTCAGTATAGAGGAGTTAATGTTATTAGGTAAATGGGAGAAATGTTTGTGATTATATTTCTTTAATGATAGTAACATTAATGCAGGTGCTGATGCTCAAAAAGCTGAAGAAATAAGAAATGCTTTAAATATAAAAAGAAAATCTGGTAATATAGCAACAAATTCCGAAGACAGGTAAAAATGTATTATATTTTTATTAAAGCATTTGAAACCAGAAAGCAACCCACTGATGGGCATTCGAAAAATAGCTTGAATATGATTTGAAAGCAAATTAATTTAATAAGTAATAATTACATATATAACTTTTAGGCTTAATCATTTCCTTGAAATCATTAAGTATGGCGAATATCATTTATCTCTCATGCAAGCATTTGTGGCATATTGTCGGTTAAGGCTTACAAAAGACAGAATTAATATATTTGTCAATCCCAACAAATGCTTAAGTGCTTCTATGGTATTACCCACTTCTGTTGATGCAACTTTAGCAGAACTAGAAGAAGCAACAAAAAATCTTTCTGAATTAGAAAAATTAATTCCAAGGGTATGTTTTAATGTTTCTAATACCAAAATGTTTGCACATTGTGTTTAATTTTTTATTTCCATAACAACACCCTTAAGATTTTTTTTTTTATACGAGATAAAATAATTGAATCATTCTTTACAGATAAAAGTCAAACCAAAACGTGCTAACATTCGACGTCTTTGTATTTTAATAAGTGGAGTGGGCATAATAACATTAATATTGAAGACATGTTTAACTTAACTGACAAATACAGTATACACATTATTATTCAACGAAAGTAATTCATACAAATTATTCCATAATTCTATTCGAAATAAATAACTTTCTGAAAAGAATCGATTTAAATGCTGAAAAATTCGATTCTCGTATACCTCGATTATAATCCTCCTTGAAATCGATAACCGTTCCCGTTGTACAGTCAAATATTCCTACCGATTATATTTTTGTTATCGAAATATTAAATACTTCTCTAGTTTTCTTTTAACTTACATTATTACTTAATACAATATATTTTTACAAAAATTATGAATTAACTTTATCGCGTCATTCGGAATACATATTAGAGACGCGATAGAAGTTGATTTCATACGGATGCATGAAGATTCAAAACGCATGTTAAACAAACCGAAACAAACGATAACACGATAATGGAACTTGACGAATCAATCGAGACCAATCGAGTTCTCGATTAACTAACGTTCCATCCGTACGAAGCGCCCTTGTAAGAGGATCCACCCCAAAAGAGGTGAATGGTGGGAGAAGAAAAAGGGTAACCTTTCCTGGCGCATGCGCGCTTACATCAACTTCGAGCTTTCAAATTTCAGTTCAGTCGTACTAAGATGGACGGTGGAGCGTACGGTGGAGGAAAGGCCGGAGCCCCTTTCGACCCCATTGCCTTCGTCCAAAGGCCTCAAGTCATCTTAAGAACAATATGCCTGGTAAGTTACCTAATCAAAAATTCAATGTCTAACTGCTATCTGTAGCCGATCTCTTCGCAAATTAATGGAAATGTTGATTTCATGCGGAAACATTGATTTTAAACGGTGAACCACTATCCCCCCCCCCCCTCCACTGACGCGGCACGATGGGGTTCTATTGATTTTTCGCGAATTCTCGCGATACACCCCATAATATAGAATTCCTATACAATCGTCTATCCAATTTCCGTTGGGTACGAAGCTCGTATCTTTTTATCGATCGATTAAGCCAGATGAATCGACATATCAATGATACGTCGTGTATTCTTTGGAATTAACATATTTTGATATCATCGTATCAAGACGAATCTACTCGTGAACATTGGTTCACGAGGATTGTTCAGGATTTTCTGAACGACTTGATTCCGGTTTCTTGTTGAGGCGAACGGGGGACATCGGTGAGATACCGAGATCGATTCCAGACGAGACGGTTCTTCGTACAAACTTTGTGCGGTTTTAACGAGATTCTAATTGTAATTATTAGAACGCCAGGAAATCGCTTCCAAATAGAGAAAATCCGTTAATTGATATTCCACGCTGCGAAGAGGCAATAGTTGCGCGAATCTGTTGCAATTAATTTACTTGACCGTCAAAGTCGCGGAAGGGTTATTTTTATAGAAATCAAACGACTTTTTACTTGATCGAATGCTTCGTCTAATCCAGTTTTCTAATATTTTGATTTCCCGAATCAAATTTAATGCCAGTGTAGTTTAATGCATTTTAATATTCCCCTACACATATGTGTATTATAATCTTTTACACGTAAAAAGTTGTGCATATTTTCAGATAGTGCGAATGAAATAATTAAGGCGTATTGAATCCCAGTAGTATTGATTATCGTAGACATCTAAATGACAACCAAATTTTATCATAATCATTGATTTTTGTTTTCTTATTGATTAATTTTTGCAAGACAGTATTTTAAAAACTGTTTTATATTTGTAGATATTGTTATTATTATTGTTGTTGTTATTGTTATTATTATTAGTATTATTGTTGTTGTTGTTGTTGTTATTATTATTATCATCATCATCATCATCATCATCATCATCATCATCATCATCATTATCGTCATCATAATCATCATCATTATCATCATTACCGTTATTATTATTTTTATTTTATTATTATTAGTTTAGTTTGTAAGAATGATGTATTTCATTTTTGCGATACTATCCATAGTCACGGGTTTATCTTGTAAGTACATTTTTTTTTTGCTATTTCTGTAATTATATAAACAAACGAATAAATTATTTTTATCATATTTCTGCTGTTTTGTACTTGAATATCCTCTATATTTCTTTGTTACACGTTTGTTTGTCAGAATTGTCATCTTCGATCCGTATCTACGGTTAAGGCGGATGCGAACGCAGTTAAAGACCCACATTAGATCCGACGATTACATTACGGAGAAATCTAAAGGAGGGAAATATTTCAAACGAATCGATTAGAAGTCTACCATATACAATGTTCTGCACATTTTATTACAAATGTTCATCGTTGTGTACTGGAATGTCTTGTGTTCAGTGTGTTTTTCAGTGTCTACGTCTAATTCTACGTTGAATATTATACAAGAACTAATACGAAAATTTTGAATCTTATAAGATTCATGTTATCCTTCGAATTAACACGTCTGCTAGTAACGTCACATATTTGTTCGATATTTTACATATAGAAAATGAAATTAACGCTGCCGAATCGCTCGTTTTAGTTTCATTTTTTTTTAAAGATCTCATTTCGACGATCTGTTCGATTCGATAGAATATTCCAATCGAGAAGATCGACAATGAAACAAACACTGGTAGCGGACGTGTTGAAGGGAGGAATCTATTTGTAACGGTGAGCCAACGGCACACGGAAGTTGCGAAATTCTCGTTTAATTTTACAGCTCTTTGCGATAATTGTATTCGGATGCATAAGCAACAAGGGGTACATGACGAAGGCGGACGGAAAAGAAGTGTGCCTCTACGCCGAGGACCCTAACGCTTGTAATTACGGAATAGGAATCGGAGTCCTTGCCTTCCTTGCCAGCATCGGGTTCCTTATTGGGGAATACCTCTTCGAACAGATGTCCTCCGTGAAAACCAGAAAGCACTTCGTCCTTCTTGACCTAGGGTACTATTATCAATTTCATTCTTCTTGGCATGGCTCCGAAACAGACAAAATTGTTTCAATGAAATTCAAGACAAGAAAAAATTATTTGTAACAATTTTACATTGATTTTACATACAATTTTCTTTTTTTTCTCTCTCTTCTCTCAATATTTAAAACATTCTAATTGAGTTGTAAATTTCAATAGCTTCACTTAAGGCATGCTTCATTTATTTTTTTGAAATGTTATTGACAGAGTGGAAAACTTATTTTTAACTCAGGATTATTTCTCCAGTTGCGAGTCACTACTGTGACCACTATTTCCGGGCACTGGAAATAGTAAAGAAAGATTAGATGGTGGGGATAACCGCCCAGTGATCTTGAGTGGCTTGAATTTTCTGATCCGAATATTGAAACGAATTTTGTGTTAATTTCTTGATTAACGTTTAAGTATGATCTATTTCAAATGAAATATAAATATTCAATTTTGATGTTTAGATCTTCAGGTTTCTGGGCATTCCTTTACTTCGTTGGATTTTGTTATTTAACCAATTCTTGGAATAAATCGGATGTACCGAGCGATGTGGATGGAGCGAAAAGCGTCCAGAGCGCTATTGCGTTCTCCTTCTTCTCAATCTTTACTTGGGTACATAGATTACTGATCTATATAAAAAGTTGAAGGCGGATACTTAAAGAAAAATATTAGTTTTGTTATTCCAGATATGTAATTCTGAATTTAATATTTTGTTTAATATTAATAGGCTGGCTGTGCCTGGTTTGCCTTCCAAAGATTCAAACAAGGAACCGATGCTGCTTTCGCACCTAGTTATGAGGCCGATCCTGTCGGAGGAACAGGCTATACAAGTTATCCTGATGCAACTGATACTGGTTATCAAGACCCTCCTTTTGGTCAACAACAACAACAGCAGCAGCAGCAGCAACGGATGCCTGATTTCCAAGCACCAGCTTACTAACCCCTTCAGACATAATCTGATACTATTGGTAAACTTAAATTTATACCGATCTATGTGGTTAGATGTTAAAAGTATTTAGCAATTACCTTTGTGTTATGACATATGAGGAAGTCTTATTTTTCTTGGTTTATATAATGGAAATAGATTTTTGTTGATTTCATGCGATTACTTGAATTTGTTCCTCCAACTATACATGCTCAAGTCTGTATATACATAATTAATGTTGAGAAAAAGAAGGTATCTATGATGGCGCAAGTGGGAAAGTGCTTTTTTTACTCTCACAGTCATGCAGATTACAAATGTATGTGAGAATGGGTGTGTCTCCTTACACTTTGACCAGTCAGATCCATATTTCTTCCAATCGCTGTCTTTTCAATAATGCACCATATAAGTGCATTTTTCTAAAAATAAAATAAATTATTTAAATAATTCATTTTACATTTTTTAATTATTATTTAGTTACAGCATTGTTATTTATTATGACTCAATACAAAATTTTGTTTTAGTAAATTTAACATAATAGCTTATTTTATTTAATAGTTTATATTATTTCAGATACAACGCAAGAATCAATAGAACAAAACAAGATGAAAGCTCCATATGAAACTCTTCGATTACTCGATAGATCATTGAGCAATGTCAATAGAGTAAGTTTTCATAGTAAGACAATTATAGTGAATGAAAGGGAGGGGGAACAAGGCAAAAAGAATGGAATAGAAACACAGAGAAGGAAGAAGTAAGAAGGAAAAGAAAGAACAAGAGAGAGAATGTGTGCATGTGCGAACGTGTGTGTGCGTGTGTATGCGTGTACATGTAAAAGACTACATAGTATATGTGGATCTATGCGTGAAAAACAACAAACGTTACTTGTTGAAACTGTGCTTCTTATTGTTGACCACTTACTAAGCCTTACACCTGAAATTAATTTGGTGTGGGCATAAATGAAGAACAAACAAAACAAAAAAATTAATTGGCTTAATGCCCTCGAGTATACATTTGAGAATGAAATAAAAAAAGAATTGTAGGAGTACAGAGCAAAAAAAGAGAGGTGTGAACAAAAGATGGGTGACAACCATCTACAAAATTATATATATATATAATATATATGAATATAATATATAAGGTGTACCGAAGATAGAGCTGTACAAGTGAAAAATGTAAGAATCCTGTATCATTGAAAAAAAAAACGATTTTCAAGCTTTCAGTTTTTTAATGGGTTACAATTGAGGTATCCAATTTGCACGCAGCTTTGTTATACATTCAAAAGTGTTATAAAATGAATGCACAGCTGCACTTCTATTTAATCATAGCCAGTAAGTGGCGATAAAAGTTTTCACTCTTAGAGGAATTTCTATGTTTTTCATTTGTATTATCGTTTTCAAAACACCATGTATATGACACGTATATATATGTATACATACGATATATATACATATATGTAATGGATAGCGGTTCTGTAATAATTCTTAAGTAGTTACATGCACATATATTTTACTGTGTTGTATCGTGTTCATACAAAATCGCAAATACGATCGTACCTTCTCCATATACAGGACCTATCAAGAGTTAAGAATTTGTTACAAGTTTTATTTTTTCGTCTATTAATCTTTATGTGACATAATTTGATTAGAGAACTTTTTATTAGTAATTCGCCGCGTGTTATATCTACTTACATTCCAGCGAATTACAAGTATGTTTTCTATAAATGTATTATTACCAGAAGTTTATTATTATTAAATATGCTACGTCGTATATTTGAACTAAAATAAATGGGTCCCATGATTTTGAAAATTAAATATAAAATTGAAATTGTTTCGTTAGTTTTGTTAATATTGGTATCACTGGTCCACAATAAGGTTATTTAATAAATATGTGTACAAACACAGTATAAATAATTGAGAAATTGGGAAAGCAATGTTTAAAGCAATTTTATCAGGAAATTAGTATGAATGTATTAAATGCTCAAAAAAATGTAAACAAAAATTGCAAAATGTGTATATATTGTACCATTCAGTTATTAATTCTTAGTATTTTAAGAATTTACTTACTATTTCTTTTTACAATCAAATTTTTTTAATTATCAAACATTCTTAACCCAGTTTCTCAATTTGTTTGTAATGATCGATAAGATTAAGTTTCTAAGTTGGTTATTCGCAGGGTATATATAAGGTATGTAAATTCGAATTTGTTGTTTTCACGTTGACCAGCCTGTATTGGTTCAATCTGACAAGCCAAAATACTTTGTTACATGAAAACTACTTTTTACTTTGTCGTAAAGATTAGGGATAACGAATGATTTTTACATTCTTTTTTGTATTTGTAATTGTAATGTTTTGTTTCGTAATTGTATTTGAAACAGTTGGTCTTCGAATATGCGAGTTACGGCATTTCAGCAATATTGAAGCGACGTTGAAAAGAAAATTGCTATAAATCTCGCGACTAACTGATGTATGTAACTGTCCCGTTTTCTTCGTGTTGCCTTCACTGCCTTTGTTTCGGTGGTAAAAATGAAGTAGCAGAACAACAAATAAAACTCTGTTTCTACGACAAACTGTACTATTACTTCTTTCGGAGCGCTGTCAATATTGCGTACTCTTGAAGAACAAATCGAATTAACGATATCAATAATTTCTGTGTCTATTATAATGATAACAATACAATGTAAAAACCTAATTGGCTCTGCTGCTGTTATTGTTGTTGTTGTTATTATTATTATTTATTATTATTATTTTTATTTGTACTTCCAATTTCGATTGATTTTTTTTTAACAGTTACGTATTGTTGTCGTTATTGTGGACAACTTTCTCCGATTAAGGGGGAAAATGTTCTCGGGCCAATAGCAGTATAGATCTTCATGACATTTAACTTCCGCCTGGACTTCAGTTTTTACAGTAACGACTATTTACTACTTCACACAATGTGAACACTGTTTTCGCTGAGGGAGTGAGAGTATTTATTAAAAATGGTATCGATAATTAAATAGTTGTTGTATCATTGTGACTGTACTAGGTGTCTCATTGAAATAAATATCAAACCATTACACATGGACGGGATCTGTATGCATTGTCACAAATATTTTCAGTCATTCTCTGTAATTTGATTTGGTTTTTTTTTTGTTTATTTTGATACGAATACATGATTCGTATCGTGTTTTCCCCCCCTCTCGTTTAATGTAAACGAAGGGGAAAGGAGTTCGTTCCCTTTTCATTGCAAATAACATAAGAAAGCGAGATCAGATACTTGAACGTAACGTATTACGAAACGCTCGACCTATCCTCAGCCAAACTTTTGAGACACCTCGTATATAGCGTAGCTGTATTTGCATTCGAAACAGTAAAGATCTGAGTGTTTAGAAAAGAAGTGTAATCATGTAACTAACTATAGATGAGAATACATGCAAGCGATTATTTTTATGTGAGTCGAACGATCGAGTGATAGCCAAAAATCTATAGCTTCGATTCATTCACTCTGACGCGGTTGCATTGGGGCGTGCGTGAACCAATTAAAGCCGCGTTTCGCCTAGGAGAATTCCATGAACGAAGCATAAATGTCGTTTTATCGTTTTATTTCGCTGGTTTCTCTTATTGTTAGTACAACCGAGAGGAACTATATGGAATCAACGAGAAGAACTTCCTTGAAAGAACATCGCAGCTTTAAGCTTCCTTTAACACGGTGTTCTCTCTAAAAGGAACAATGAAATAAATGTCAGTCCCAAGCGACGAAGACAAAGCCGAAAGATTCTATGTTGTAAATGTTCATCGCGTGGAAATTAATTATTTTATTATTTTCTGGATATTGAGAATTCGAGTGGAATTGTGCCATTTAGATATATAAACGCGCGAGGAATATTATTGTCGTTACTTCTCGTTGCGTTCCAATTCGTGATTTAAATACTTACGATATTTTAGTATTCGACGACGGAAACGAAACGTCCATCGTCCGATAAGCGTTCCTCATATTTAACATGAGTTTCCGTTTCGCGGTTCTGTTGCCATATCGTTTCCATATTGTTCCGACGTATTATTAGAGTTTGTATTATTGAATGGTACGAGTTTGGTTATTTAATAAATTTTGAGTGCCTAATGTGTAACGATCTCCATTTTTACAATTCACTACAGACACCTTCAAGAAACTTTCACATTTATTCTTATGTATATTCGTTTCCCGTTTGGACCTTAATGAATAATTGTAGAGGCTTCGCGATTTTATTAAAACCCAGAATTCATGTATTCCATTAATGTATTAATCGAACGAATCAGGTGTTACTGTAGTTTAAAATAGTATTAACTTCGTTTTTTATAATATGGGATTTCCCCGTAACGTTGTAGAATTCGGAAGGTTCATCTCGGAAGTAGCGATACGAATATAAGTTACTTATTGTATGTCTACTTTTCAAAATTCAAACGATCTTATATTTATATATATTTATTTTGATGCTACAAACTATCAATATCTGATTTAACGATTAAGATACAAAAAATGGTGATTCGAGTAATCGTAGACCATAAAAGAGGTGGACGAATAATAGGCATTTGAATTTAGAATTTGTCTTATCAGTAGAAAAACATGCACTGTTCATGATAGATTACTTGTAATTAACGGGGTCGTTAATCAAAGGAAAGCCTAATACAAACATACTGAAACCGGTGTATAAATGGCAACACGAGCATCTTGTGTAATAGAAAATATTCTTGTTCAGAATAGACAGATTATTCAATACAATTGAAACATTTTCTTTCAAGAAACAGTACCTACCTATAAACCATAACGAACAGCTAGTTGTATCAGGTTCAAAGTAGTGCATGGAAAAATCTGTTAAATGAAAAGTTAATCGACGATGTGTTTTCGATCAGTAAATGGTCATGCGAATAAATCATTGTACGCTGCAACCCCTTTTAACAAGGGTATTGAAAGTAACGAAAAACACGTGAAAGCACCAAGAATATGAAGCCAATATGCGATTCTGGGGCTTCATTCGGTCGATAGATTGATCGTTCTTCCGGAGTGGACAAAGAATGACATCGAGATTCCAGTGGCTCATCCCGTATCAGCAACACCCGCCGTGATAAGCTGGCCACGAAGCCGCCCACATTTCAAATGGTACCTCTGCGTATTTTCCAGTCTTCTTCCATGAATCGAAGTTCGATCTACCTCGTAGTACCTTTCGTTTGGTTAAATCGTTCGACGTAAGTTCTATTTAATCTGTGCTCGCCAGTGGAACATCATTTTCCGTCGTTCGTTTCTTGGACATGTGTTTCAACAGTGAACGGTGAATTTGACAAGATACGGAAATATTACTTCAAATTGAATCCTCGGAGACAGGCTTCTCTTCCAAAACTGGTAATGTATAATTATCCGGTGCATTTCGCAACTTACGCAAGTCGCACAGTTTCGTTTACGGAGTATCCAAAAGTCATCTAGTTAACCATTTGCACTCGAGAGGTGACTCTCAGTCATCGCTTGATTTCACGTAGAAAACTATAAAATTTGATATTTAATATTGAACTGTATACAATGCATTGGTGTGTGAAATATTGAGATGAAAAAGCTTTGTTTCTCAATTCACCTGCGATTTCACTTTGAGTTAATTTCAGAAAATATCGTCTGTGTCTAGTTAGAAAATTTTAATCTCTAACGAAATACTCCCGAGTGCAAAGGGTTCATTTTAATGCGTAATTAAATTATTAATAAATAATATATTAAATAATAAATAATAATATTTACAATAATAATATATTATTATTTTACTAATACATTATTTAAACATTATTTTAACAATATATTAAAATAATAAATAAATTATTAATTTAATTTAATCTTGAGATGCTTTTAAATCATTACCAGAAAATTCTTACTGTCATGCACCGAGTTGTATGTAAGAAGTTTTGTACCGAATATTTTGTGCACTATAGAATTCTTTTTGCAAGTAATTTTCCTAATATAAAATTCACTTTTGCTTGAAGGTACATTTTGTTTTTGATATTGCTGATTTACGTTTTGAATATCGAAGTATCTATTTATTTAGTGTTTTCAGTTTTTTTAGTGTATCGTTATAATTATTTGGATAACGTTTATTAGATATTTGATTGGTAATTGATGAATTACTGCAATTACCGACTAACCTTGCTGTGCAATGTTACCAACAGTTTCTGGTAACGTTACCGACAGTGTTGTTTGTCATCCTGTAGGTAAAGAAACGATCGGAAACGCAAAATGAAAATATTCGGTAAACTATTTCGTAACGGCAAACGAAAAAAGAAAAGACGTGACTCGAAAAGGACATCACTGAAAAAACGAAGTAACGTGCCCAATGTACCACATGACAACTTTCTACTAGCCGGGAATCAACCAAGAAGACACAAACGAAGACACAAGGTAAGTAAATTATCTATTGAAGTATCGCTTCGTTTGATTTTATAAAATCTAGTTTATATTAAAATTTTGTTTAATTTTAAGTACAAAAATATATTGTGCGTTACTTCGTAGAAAAGACTTCCTTTGAAGAGGAGAAACATAACAATGGCTTTTTGCGCATTATATTGTCTAGTTTAATTTATAAGCAGTACGTTGAAAATTGTTCGACTTTTTCCTTATTTTCCTACTAAAAAATTACCGTTATCTCATCGCCTTATATTTATAACTCTTTTTACAACGCAGTTTCTTAAGTGCACTTAATTAGAAATAAATTTTCATATTCTTGAAAGCTCTTTAGTCAGTTTGCCACACGTAAATCGATTCGTAACTCAAAGCCATCACTGAGAACGCATACAAAGAAAAGCGCCACTTTGACTGGAATATGACACACCTCTCGAGCAGCTGGAATGTGTCGGCGTGGCTCAGATACCACTCTTTTGTGTCTTTTATTCTAAATTTCCCCTAGATTCGCATATTTGACGTAACGTAGAACAAATGCAGTATAGGTTACGGTTAATTGTAGTTTTCAAATAATCATAATAATAAGATTAACAATTTATATACCGGTGAGAGTGCATAACATAAAATATATTATTATTTTCACTTGATGTAAATGAAAAATAAATTTCAGCTGAAAAAGTTACAGTTCAGTGAACTCAGAACACTTGACGCAAATAACAGTTTCATAGATATCCTTAATTTAGCAATATCTTTTAATTAAACAATTAACCATTATTTATAAGGAACTTATGTCGTTACTATTTATTTTATACGAATTTCAATCTGGCCACTCTGAATATCTTATACAGAACTGTTCATATTATTTGAATTCATTGCAGTGTTATAAACGAGCAGTAAAATAAACCGAAAATGAAATGTATCTTTTTGTTGTATTCGACATTACCGACAATTATGAATTTTGGAATTATTAGCGTGAATGGACTTTTCGTATACGTCATTCGCAATTATGTATACGTAATATGATCCAGTGAGAACAAACGCACGTGTTTGTTATATTTTAATGATGTTTGTAAATGATTATACGTGTCAGTACTTAATAGTTTATTTTGATGGCTACAAATAGAGTTCGTTCCTTTCTTTAGTTACTCGTGTTTAAATTTACTTTAACAAGATATAGCAAAACGGTGAAAATTTAACTAGCAAATTCATAGTGCTTTTATAACATGTCGGTACTATAGATCCCTGTCAACATCAAGTTTCATACATTATGAGTCTACCTGTAACTCGAGTCTGCTCACATACGCGCACGTGTGTCAGGTACAGTTGTAACTTTCACACAACAGGTGTCTTAATCAAAACGATACTATGTTACTCCCAATAAAGATGTAATCCATAAAAATATATACTTTAGACTAAACTATATACATATAATTATATAACTATCAGATTAAAAAACAACTTCGTTACATTATGATCTCAAGGATTCAATGATTAGTGTCATCTGCAGAAATTATTTAACAACGAAAGGAAACTTAAAGTCCAATACATATTCATTTTTGATAATTATTTTATAAACGTGTGTGACTAAGCATCCGCAATATCATGAAACTGAAGGAATATTATCTAATTAAAAATACTTTAATGTTTTTCGCATCAGTTATTTTTACGAGGTATTAAACACTGAAAAAAAATATACATATACGATACAGCGATATTTTTATTGTGCAGCATTATTTTGAATAATGCTCGGAGCTGACGCACCACAATCGAACGAACTTTACGGCTCGAGATCGGGCCCATCACTATTGAAGCCGAAAACCGGTGCGCAGGCACGCGCATGCTGTATACTCTCCCCACCATTCCCCGGTCCCCTTGCGCAGGTCCCTGGTCCCCCCCCCCCCCCCCCCCACTCCTCACGACACGTTCACTCAAGCAAGCTCCGTACTCTTCCCAGCAGCCGCCAAGCCCGTTTCTCATCCGATTTGCGTCGACCTGCCGCTTGGCCGTAGCCAAGCCACGCTAGGAGCTACGAACCGATCCTCGGGGACAAGAGAGAATTTTTTGATTTCTCGGTGCGCGTAGCCTTGCACGTTTGTCAATTTTTTCACCGTGCGTTTTGACTCGCGTGTCTTGAGCGCGTGCTGGCACGGCCAGAGACGGAAGAAACTGGTGAAGGATTTTCAGTGTGCGTTTCGTCAAGTGCATGTGCGCGAAACGTTGTGCTGGGTGCCGTTTGGAATTCCGATACGTGGACCATGGATTTTCCGTTCTAAACACGCTGGGATTTCAAGGGCTCCGCCATTTGGACAGACAAGATTTTACTTTACACTTGCAACCGTGAGACATCTTTCTCCTCTTTTAACAAATAGTTTTCCAGTGTCAAGCGGTACCGTGATTTCTCTTCCGTTCGAAGGAAGATTTTAATGCTTTCTTTTCTTTACGATTCGTTTTGAAGATGAGATGCTCAGTAACTACACTTTATGCGGATACACGCATCCGTGGAACCCATCCTATCGCGAAGTAGCAGATGAACTGTAAATCTGAATCTTTCCTAGTACAAGTTCATTTATTTCATTGGAATTTCAGTGGATCATTGTTATTTTCATTTCGGTGAAAATCATGATGATAATTTGTCAGTTTCATTTGATTTTCTATGGAGAACGGAATTCGTTGGATGTTCAGCGTCGATATAAATAAACCTTCCAGTTAAATATTTCTACTTGTTTTGAACCTGCGGCGAACGAGCCGAGTCCGCCCGTTGAACTGATCCGGAAATCGTAGTGCTCCCTTAGTTAGCCTCTGAATGCATTTTCTCACAGTTGTTCTTGACGTCGGCCGAGGGTGACTCGGATCATTGGAATTCGTTTCCTGCTGACAACGTAGTGCGGCGATTTTTCGAGGCGCGTTCAGAGAGATCCCTTTTCGTCAGTAGTTTCCCCACTTGCTCAGCACACCGGTATGTTTACAGTCATCCGGACCTGTCCCCTTGTAGATCCAGATCGAGTTTGGAAAATGGAAGTTCGTGTGACAGAATCACAAAACGCCGAGGCCGAGAAAAAAAGCTTCGTTTTCGTTTCTATGCAACAAGTGGTTCCCGCGAGAACGTCTCGAGTGTCGTTAGAATTGAAACCAAAGTCGAAATAACTTTCGAAATTGTAAACAGAAATCTTTTGTCCTCTAAATGCGACGCAGAGTATTGTTACCCTTACGCGTTTAGAGAAACGAAAAGGTTCTCATTCAGCAATTCGACACAACTGGAAGTACATTTGAAAATATTCGTTGAAACACTTGAAATACTTGAAATAAAATCTAATGAAACAAATGAATTTGTCCCGTTGTCACGCGAACTCGTCTAAATATTTAATAAACAAATCTGTTCTTGGAATACGAGCACCCTTGACGCATAATTTTATGGATTTACAGTCCCGCGTGCTAGAAGAATATAATGGAGACTGGCGAATGACGGTGCAGTCGACAAACACGCGAGAATGTTAAACAAACAAAAAAATCCCATTTCAAGAGTTGCTGGGATCTAACGAGACGCGTCCTGAACGGAATTCGACGAGTTTTTCACTCCCCGTTAAGATCGCACGGACTTCGATACATTGGGAATCGTTATCGAGAGAAATAATAGAAACAATAGCGTATTAATATCGCAAATGGAATTCGGGGCGAACAGGTAGGAGGGAGCGTGCACGCGAGCCCAAGATAATTTCCAAGGGAAATAGGAGGAATTTGAAACGCGTGAAAGGAAAAGGTGGAAAAAAAGAGGAAGAGGCGGTCGACAGTTGGGATAATCGGACAAAAATATTCAAGATCAGCATAGTGAAAAACGGCGAGCGTAAAACATGGAATTAGAACGAGGAGGAAAGTGAAGGTCTGACCACTCGAGAGGAAAATGGAATTCCATAACTGTTGGTCGCTTTAAATTCTCCTGCGCGTGGTGTGCGTACGGCTCATCGTGGAAAACGCGATTAGGAAAACTCTCTCGCCGGGGAATGAGGTCGAGCGATTCGATGGATCAGCACGCGATAGATGTGTAGTAGGATAGAAACGGCGGAAAGGAAAAAGAGCGTCGCCCGGGAATCTGGGATGCACGTGGGATTGGTTGCTCCTACGCCACTGCCAGCGACGCCTATGCGCCGGAAAACTCTACCTAGGGAACGCTCAACGGCTTTTTTCTGTCCAGAAGCCATAGAATTGTGATAAATATTTCGTGTCGTACGAATATTTCCGTGGAAGTCGATTTTACATTGAGAAAATACTAAAAAGGAAAAAAAAGGAAATACGTTATTTAATATTGAAATAAAAATATACAAAATAAGAATTGAATTTGTTACAGCGAGAAATGTCGAACGAAAATGAGAATTTCTGTTGAGATGGAAATTTTGCAGGAAAGAATTTTCTACGAAAAAGAGAAGAGAAGAAAAATATTGAACACGTAAATCGAGGAAAACTTGTTGAGGATCGAGTTTGTGTAAAGAATACAAGATTTGTTTTTTTTTTAATGATCTCGTTTTTTATATATACATATACCTATACAAGTGCAATATTAAGGATGTATGAATAATCGTGGTATAAACATTTGTTAACGAAAATAGAGTATTCAACGAGTTTCACGAGCGTGTAAATACGATAATTAAATGAATGAAGATGCGATTGTGAACACGAGAAAAAGAAATGTACGTTTAGCGAGGATGCTTCTCCAGAAACGTTGAAAAGGGAAAACGTCGGGTTTTCAAGACGAACTTTCCCAGTTACCGAGAATGGAGAGAAGCGACAACAATGTGGGCGTCGGAAATTCGGGAAACCCCCCGAATTCACCTTCAACGACACACAGCGGTATTCTTCACAATACTTCCGGTGGAACCGATGCACAGGTGCGGGCTAGTAAAATGTGTATAAACAAATGATACTGTACACTTAAGGCGATATTGCATTTTGGAAATATAAACAAATTCAAATCAATAGAAAACTTTATTTATTGTAACTTTTTCAAAAGCTTTTTTATACTCACTACTACGATTGTTATACGAATTTATCGATAATAATAACAATCCTCTACACAAACTGATAGTAGAAATTCCGAAAAAGCAAAAGTTTTCAGTAATTCCGAATTTCTTGTGATAAAAATATTCCTGTCTTCGATGTTTGAAATGAATTATATTTAACAAATTGTTTTCTAGCGTTTTAACTTGTTTAAAGCGTTAACGGTGAAGTGAAGGAAATTGGATGGATTAACTTCGGCGTGGTCTTAAAAATTATAATTTGAAATATCGTTCCGGATTAGGTTCGAGTTAAAATACGTGTTGAGCAGAAGAATCCTCTTAACGAGAATCCCTAGAATTTTCATCCAATTACTTGTTCAGCTTGTTTTCTCGAATTCTTTCTCTCTATCCGCCGAGAAGTAGATTCTTCATATATCTGGAGTGCGAAAGAAATGATCGCTCGCTGTTGCAAGACAATGCAAATGAAACGTTGGTCTTGCGATGAGCCCACTTTATCCACGAGTTCGCAACATTTTTATTTGTGTAAATCATTTTCAGAACGGAGATAGGGGGTGGGAGGTTCATCACGTCACAGTTACCAGAGTCCCCGGTTACGGGTTTGGGATCGCAGTTTCCGGTGGCCGGGACAATCCCCATTTTACCAATGGCGATCCGGCAATAGCGATTTCCGATGTCTTGAAGGCTGGCCCGGCTGAAGGGAAATTACAGTAAGAAAATTTCTCAATATATCAATGATATATAGGATGAGTCATTCAACCGTACCACCTGAATCTACCTGTAAACCATTTATCATGATAAGAAAAATGTTGCGAGTGAAAGTTGAAATATTTTTGGTATCAATCATAGCAACCGTAGTTCCGTCAACCCTAGTTTCAGTTTTTGATACCAAACAACTTTTGCCTTGAATGTTCCCTCATCCAACGAGTAAATTTAGATGGCACGATTAAATGACTTGCCATGTATAAACTTAAATAATTTGTAACAGTCGCGCTTCAAATTGAAATAACTTTGGAAACTGTAAACAGACATTTAATTATAGAAACACGACGTTTGAAAATATTTTTGGAAAAAATATTTTCAAGATTCCTTGATAAGAAATGTACATGTTAAAGGAATGTTTAATAAACAAAACTCGGAATTCACATTGTTTAAATTTTACGTGTGTAAGTTGATCTTTTAGATTTGGACTTTTAAATCTGATACTACGCGATGCAATGATATGTTTATACGCACATTAGTATTATGGATATTTTTAACAGTGATATCATTCGTGTTAGTAACACTGCAAATATTGGAAACTTTGGGAGCATGATAATTAACGTTAATTAATATGATAGTAATGTAATGCTATAGTAACGTTAATAGTAATGAATGTCATTCCTGGAAGTTTGCCGTTCTTTTTCTTTATGGAAAATAATTGCTTGAAATAAATTGAGACATGCGAACTTTCAGAGAATGCGGTTACGCAAGAATGAGCGCGGTGTGCGTTAAACGTTTGCGGTTCGAATAGCATTTTGTTAAATCGGTTGCCTTTCTTGGGTGACAATTTTCTAGGCGTATTCTGTTTTTTTTTAGGGTGAACGATCGGATAATATCCGCGAATGGAATATCATTGGAGGGCGCCGATTATGGAGCCGCAATCCGCGTCCTCAGGGATTCCGGGTCAACGGTTCTGTTGGTTGTTAAGCGTCGAGCTGCGTCGGTTCCTCCGGGCCCAGGAAACTCGACTCTTCAGAGTCACAGACTGACACTTACGAGAAATAACAAAAAAGATGGTAAAATATAGGACTTTCTATTACCATAGGCAAAAAGTATTTGACCGGATAAACTGGACGATTGGTACAATTGTTTGCGCAGTAGCTGTAGGAAATTCTGTAATTAGCAGCAGGAATCATTAGCAATAGAAACGTCGACTTTGCGTAAATAATTAATTGATTCACAATAGATTTTACATATATGCAATGTTTACTTTAATGTAATTAAAAAACGGTTTATCTTTGCCTTTGATATAAACGTAAGCAATAATTTTAATAATATAATTTTGGTTGTGTACTTTTTGTCAAGGCTGACGTTAAGAATATGATAGAAATCAGTTAATTTTAATCAGTATTGTTTTACTTGTAATGGTAATCGTTGAAACTGTATTCTGCCTGTTTCAGATTTTGGAATTGTTCTCGGTTGTCGGCTCTACGTGAAGGAAGTGACACGAGAGAACACGGGGGTGAAGCTAGGGGATGTTCTAACTCGAATCGGTAGCGTAGCTACGGACAATATGAGCCTTAAAGAAGCCAAAAAATTGATGGATCAATGCAAAGACAGATTATCAATCGTAGTAACGCGTGATAATTCTTGCTGTCATGCTCAACAGCAAGCAAAGAGTGATACTGGGGAGTATCTATCGGGAACAACAAGTTACAGTAGTCAGAACTTGTATGTTCCACCTCCAACAAGGCAGCCAATAGAAGATAAAAGCAACCTTGTGCCTAGAGGTCGGACTAGAGGACCTTTAATGGATGTTTCTCTTAGCCAACTGGATCTTCCTGCAACGCCAACCGTTGATCCTCCTAGACCACCGCCTCCTAGACCAGAAGGTATCGTACCATATAATTCCTTTTGCATATTAACACTAGAACCACTTAGCGTTTATTATAACAATAATAGCAGTAGATTTTTTTGGTCTTTTTCCTGTATTCGTTATAATATTCAAGTGAAACTATTTACTTTCAAAATCATTTAGGACACTTAACACTTTCAAGACATCGATAATTCTGAAATAAGGGAATTGAAACCTGCCCTTCTTAATAAATGCGGTAGTTCTAGTGTTACGATGCGAATTTTAATATTGCAAATAATTGGTATTGTGAAAGAGTTTGTTACAACTATGACTTTCGATATAATCAAACTGGAAGCGTTGAGTACACAGTTTATACTTATTTATTGTAGATTATTACGGTACAAGAAGGCAACTCTACGAAGAAGATTTGTCACGAAATAAGCTTCCAATGTGAGTAATACAGTTTATTATAGTATTTATGTTTGTATGAAAAGATATTTGCTGTGGATTAAAGCCGACCGTGTTTAGTAATGAGACTGAAAAAGCGTGTAACATTTTGGTAGGCCCGATCCCCGATTCATTACTTTTCAAAAAGAAGGATCGGTGGGTGTCCGTTTAAGTGGCGGAAACGAAACCGGTGTTTTCGTCACTGCTGTTCAAGCAGGGAGTCCAGCGTCTCTTCAGGGTTTGCAACCTGGAGATAAAATTCTAAAGGTAAACTTATTTACGAGACACAATAAAAATAATATTGAATAAAATATTTGTAATAAGTTTGATCGTTGATCATGTATATTTTTTATAAATAAATTTCAGATAAATGATATGGACATGAAAGGAGTAACCAGAGAAGAAGCTGTTCTTTTCTTGCTTAGTCTGCAAGAACAAATCGACTTAATTGTTCAGCATCGACGACAAGAATATGACCAAGTAGTAGCTTCAGGAAAAGGAGATTCCTTTCATATAAAGTAAACATTAGTTTTATTTCTATAATAGTATAATCATTTTGCCGTTCAGATTTGGAGCGTTTAATTACGAGCAGGAAGAGTTATTTACTCATTACGTATGGTACTTTAAGAAATTCTGAAACATGTTCTTTTAATGACGGTATTCTTTGTTAAAACATTACAGAACTCACTTCCATTATGAACAGCCTCAAAAGAGTGAAATGAGTTTCCGCAGTGGAGATGTATTTCACGTAGTGGATACGCTACACAATGGGGTCGTTGGCTCTTGGCAAGTCTTCCGTATTGGCAGGAATAATCAGGAAGTACAAAAAGGAATTATCCCGAATAAAGCTCGGGCTGAAGAACTGGCAACCGCGCAGTTCAATGCGACGAAGAAGGAAATGAGTGCTAGTGAAAGCAGAGGTAGCTTCTTTAGGAGGAGGAGAAGCAGCCATAGACGTTCGAAATCTCTGGGAAGGGTAAATTTCTTGTACATTTGTTGGAATGCGTACAAACAATACGACTAATTGTATTGTAATTATTATTTATGTTCGTTTAGGATCACTGGGACGATGTAGTATTCTCAGATAGTGTTAGTAAATTTCCCGCGTACGAAAGAGTTATTCTGAGGCATCCGGGTTTCGTTAGACCTGTCGTCCTTTTCGGGCCAGTCGCAGACTTAGCTAGAGAGAAACTATTAAAAGATTTTCCTGACAAATTTACGTCGCCACGTAAGTGAAAATTACCTTCTGAATTGTTTAGTTAATTTGGAAGTTTCCAAAGAACGTTGAATTTCTTACAGAAATGGAAAATCAATTGGAGGATAACGTTGGAAAAAATACTAAGTCGTCAGGTATCATCCGACTGAGTGCCATTAGAGAAGTTATGGATCGCGGAAAGCACGCTTTGCTGGATATTACTCCAAATGCAGTGGACCGACTGAACTACGCGCAATTTTATCCCATAGTTATTTTTCTCAAAGCAGAAACAAAACAGATTATTAAGGAAATGCGAGCCGGAATTCCCAAGTATGTTTTTTTCTTAAGTAGACACATTGTGTCGAATAGATAAACTCGCAATTGAAAGCAACAAAAATTCGCTGTAACATCATGTATTTCAATGTTTAATTTTACAATCGATACTAAGGTCATCTGTTAGCATTGATACGTGTCAGGTGACATCCATGTAATTGTTAACTGTTAACGACGCGATTCTATTAAGTGACGGTACCCCTTTGGTTCAGATTTCTGTAATACGTTGTATGTGTTTCACAGATCGGCACACAAAAGTAGTAAGAAGCTTTTGGAACAGTGTCAGAAGTTAGATAAAATTTGGGGCCACACCTTCAGCGCGGTGATCACGTTAACCACACCAGAAGCTTGGTACCGAAAATTAAGGGAATTGATCGACAGACAACAGCAAGGACTATTGTGGATGAGTCAAACCAAGGTAATAATGCTTTCGAAACCTTTCAAATATTCTTAATCCTACATGCATCAAAAATTAAGTTTTTGACTCGTTGGGTGTTTATAACATTGAGTGAAACATTGAATGAAATCTTCGTTCATGTATAAATACGGAGGGTGTGTGAACTGAAATGTCGTTTGAATGATGAAAATCCTATTCGGTCGAAAAATAATAGGATGTTACGTTGATGAAATTGTTTTGTAATAATTTATTGTAGCCATCGTACGGTCGACAAATGACGTGGGAGCTATGTCATACGTCCGGCGACCCTCGTGATTTTCCTCCCCCTCCCATACCCCCATTTTCGAAGGAGACGACATTTCATGACGTGAACGAAAATGACACTTATCACACGGACAAATTATTTTCATTACCTTCTTATCCGTCTCTAACTTCTGATGTTGTCCGTGAGCAATTTTTCGGCTACATTTGAATCCCGCTTTTTCCTATTTGGGGTGTCTTGATTATCAACTTTTTTAGTCAATGAATTTTTCTGTTACTTGTTAGTGAAACGAATGTTTTGCTTGTGCTTCAATGCCTCAGGTAGATTTTGCATATTATTATTATTATTATTTTCATAATTTTATTTTAGGTAAAACAAATAATGGCAGGTCCCATTTAGAAATATTATCTTTTGAAAATTTGTCACGTTTACTGTTAACATTATTATATTACTATTGATATTATTATTAAGATATTCGAGGCACCTTGCATTTTATTTTAAGTTCAATTTGCATGGCTGCATTAAATAACTTCATTATGTATCATTTTAAATCATAAGTTAGAATAGCTTTATTGTGTAAAGTGTTTAATATAATGTGAATATTGGAAAAGCAGTCCGAATCGGGAAGATACATTTTTGTTACTATGTATCTTTGGAAAGTGATAAGTTTGAAATAAATATTTAAGGCGTGTTATTGGGAAAATGTTGAATGGGAGAATCACGAGGTTTGAACAATTCGAATTTCATTCAAATATGCATATGTATAACAGAATTTTAACGATCTTTCATCTCAGTCATTTACAGAATTTAATATACATATTTATTTCTTACAAATATACAGATAGTCATATGAAAATAGTTATATTTATATTAAGGAAAACTTAAAAAGTTCTGAAATACATACAAATGTATTATTACGATATTAGGTTGTAAACTAAATCTTCCTGGTAAACAGAAAATACTCCGTACATTTTAAATGAAAAGAGAAGTGTTGTAAAATAGACACGAAAATTCAGTTTAAAACCTAATAAATAATACGCATGAATTCGATGGAGCATTTTAATCATATTCATTTTCTAGGAATTTTCTCAATCATTCATCCTGCATCTTCTTGAAAGACTAACCGAATCTTAAGTGTCATATTTTGTTTTGAGTTTTATATAAGTGCATGGGATCACCAAAGTTGACAGCAATTGTCAAATATTTTACTGTTTTATACTCAAAATAAAAGAAAAAAATTGCAAAATACAAAAACATATTTCTTGCTAAATATTCTTTTAATACAATTCTATTTATTCTAATCATTTTCCGAACTACTTAATCCAATATATGACTTTGCTTTATTTTATGGCGTATATTTGTTTTCAATTTTAACCCTTTCAGACGTTGCTCTTTTAACGAAATAGTTTAATCAAATCTAATACTTCACCTTGATATAATTTTTCAGAAATGTTCTGAGAATTATTGTCGTCAAATATTTGATGAGAAAGTGTTTTCAAAATAATATAAGTAAAATAAAAGGTCTGGAGGGGATAAAAAGCATAAGCCACTGTAACGTGTTGTCCTCTGTGTCCTACGATGATAGCCGGAAGAAGCACTCTCGGATGACTTCCTATTCCCGATGACTTCTCGCCTCTCCTATGCTTCCTCTCCGGAGAGTGACTTGGAACTTAGTCCAGCACCAGCTTTGCCAGGTGCACTGGGTGCACCGTCTAGATTGAAGAGTAGCTCTGATCCCAGTATCGCCACACAAGATGACATTGCTGCTCCACCGCCGTATTCGACCACTTATCAGGTAAACGCATCGCTTTCATACATTTACGGTATCTGGTAATGAATTAAATATTCTATCTTTTTCTGAATGAAATTTCTAATTTTAGCAATCATTCGAGCAACCAAAAAGAAGATCACAGGGAGGAATGGGAGATGGAAAATATGGATTCTCTTTGTCTGGACAAGTCAGCAATCAATCTGGTTCACCTGAATATTTTGGAGGTTCATTTGAACCAAGATCATCTCATCATAGCCCTCCTGATTTGCCACCACGGGTGGATCGTAATGCAAAACCTAGCAGTCAGTCGGGAAGAAACACAATCGGTAGATCGGCGCAAGAACGGTTACTCAATAAGACGGATTCGGTATTGGACGTAGCAAATTATATAAATGCCACGCCTCATAAGGCTAATGCTACATCATCGTTGGAAAGAGCTCAACCAAAAGCAGTGAGTTACTTGAAATTTAATCCTTTGAGTGTTGAATCCTCCCAACCAAAACGTTCCACGTGGATGGAATATTCGTACAAGGCGTAGTTAAGTTATAATTGTAATTCCTCAGTTTCGCCAAAGTGAATAATGATAAGAAACGTGTATATTAATACATTGTACATCGGCTAAATTTCAACTACTTGATATTATATTGATACATCATGGCACGCGTGAGATAAAAAAAAAATCAAAAAACGCATATATGTGTCCATAATCCAGAGCGATGATTTTCGCTGGACGCATATATGCGTACACAGCATTCAAAGGATCAAATGCAGTGTCACACATGTATAAGAGATTACTTGTTTGATTTTTACAATGTTTGCGTATAATATTTGTGCACAGGGAAGCTATGACAGTGTCTCTTCTTATGACTCTTATAATAACACAAATGGGAACGCAAGTTACGGAACACCAGGTTTGAATACATCCACCGGCCGATTAGGTCCTAACGTACCAGATGACTTGAAAACAAGTGGTGGGCCAGCTAGATCACACGATCCTTATAGATTTACTAGATCAACAGCACAACCAATTCCTAATCATGAATCACAAACAAGGACTGATTATGCTAAGTACAGGTATATTTTTGGTAACAAAACCCAAACTTTCTTTATCGATACTTCTTGATGCATACTTCCGAAAAATCTGCTGTTTTATAAGATAAAGAATTTGTCACATTTCTGATGAAAACATTTTCCAATATTCTAGTTAATAGCAGATCTAAAACTGTATACCTCGAAGATATGTTATATTTACTTTCTCAATTTCTCTTTTTCTGTCTTTCTTTTTCTCTTCCCAGTGTGATGGCGCGGAAACCTCGACAATTAAGAAGAGCTTATAGAATATACATTTCTAGTCAAGACACATTAGTCTGAATATATTATTTCAACAATTTTTTTTTTATTTCGTTTGAAAGCGATATTTAAATTGTATGTAGTCTTTTGCATATAAAACATTCAATTCTTTACATTTTTTTTCCTATTTGCGTATTAATTTCGAACATTTCATTGATTGTAAAAACTGTAAAATATAATATATGTATGTCATATATGTAGATATACGTGCATGTATGCTAATTGAAATTTTCTTGTATATTATTACTTTGAAAACATTTAAAAGAATCTGTTTCACAAATAGTAGTGCCATTAGTAACTTACAACTATCCAAATTATATGTCCCTATTATGTATTTGTATTAGATAATTTGATTATTTTATATTCTAGTGTATTTTTCTATAAGTTCTGTACTTTCCAATATCATCAATCCAATTTCCATTGTGTTCCTGTAAGCTAGAATATTCTGCTTTATATATTGTAGCCGCACAACTGATTACAAGTCGATAACTCTGCCCCAAAACAAACCCGGAGGATCATCATACAAACCGATACCACCTCCAAAGCCAAAAAACTACAGACCACCCCAAACAAACGTAACGCAACCAGAAAGTAATGGGAACGAAGGAAATAATACACCTCATCAACATTCAAAAAGTTATTCCATTGCTACTTCTCACGTAAGTGGTCTCTCATTACCTGTAAAATATTTATGTTTATTCTTTCCCATCGTAAATTTGGAAACAGAAAATTTCAAAGGGAACATTTTCTTTTCTTACAGGTAGAAGGTAATAACAACGTTCAGCGTAACAGTGGTCAGTACTATTACAATATTCCACCTCCAAATCGTCACGATTCAAATCTTGCGAATTCCCATCATAATTTGAGCCATTTGTCTACACCTGCGCACAATCATAGTTTGAGTCACACGCATCCGCATTGTAATCCACCAATGTCAACTCATAGTCACAGCAATAGCGCCAGTCAGTTGAGTCTCGGTCTCTCTCATAACAGAAACAATGTAAACCATAACGGATATGTTGTAAATAATGGTCATAACGCATCTGCGCAAAATTTTCCAACAACCACGGGACATAACAGAGAGCCTAGCGGTTTAGATCTCGCCGGAAGTAGAGAACAAAGAGGAAGTGCCTTCGAACTTTATCGTAAACCTATGCACCATTATAACGCGAGGTAAGTGGCATTTATTTACTTAAAATTGGTATTTCTTACAAGGATAAAAGATGCATACAAAACTATATAAATTAATGTGTTTTGATTATTACAGTTAACATGCATAACAATATCATAGTTTATTGTTAAACAAGAAAATAAAAGGAAGAATTAATCTTATCAACAGGAAATAAACGTTGAAAACCATAAGGATCTGAATAAATAAATTGTAATAAAGATTAAGGATGATAACGAATAGGAACTTCAGAAAAGAACTGCTGATTCGGGAAGAATCAGATAAGTAGAAAATTAAATCTGTTTCGTTTTTTTCACTCTGATTTTGTACATATGATTTAAATGAAAACAAAAACATATAACGAAGTTTTGCAATAACAGTTGTTGAATAAAATTTTTTACATGAAATTTTATTAATAATATAAATTACCGTCTTCCCTCTTTAAAACAAATAGTTTAGTTTAACAAAAAGGAAAAAAAACGAAGATACTAGTATTTTTAGTAGTAACACTAAAGAGATGTTAAGGTTTTATAGGTATATTTTTTTAAGAATAAGTCGTAATCTTCATGAGGCAGGTTTACTTTTGTACAACGTCAATATACATCGATAACATTACTTTCTCTATTAGGTTTTTTTAGAAGACTTGACTAAAATTGACAGTGAATACCCATTTAGGAAAACTTTTCTATAATTTTCCTATGATATCTTCGGATGGAAAAAGACAGAACAGTTTAACTCGAAATTGTTATGATTATTCTCAGAAATTGATTTTACAGAAATACCTCATGTAAAAAGTTAAAGGAGGAAGTAAAATATTTTACGATATTTTTGGTAACTTTTGGACAACGAAAAATTTAATGCAAGCATCAATAATAATTGGAAAAAATTGTTTTACTTTAATAAAACGTCCTCTATTAAAGTTACAATAAAGTGCTCCCTCCATTTAAAAATAAATCTCCCATTTATACATTATATTTATACATAATGTGGACACTTATTTTGGAATGAAGGGAATAATTGTTAGTTTTAATGGTGTAATTTGAAACTACCAAAAAATAAATTTACTTTATTAGAGGTTGCTTCTGATCATACACCAATTAAGAGTTAACCTGAACACTGTCAGTTTACAACAGCAATAATTCGTGACAATCAAAAATCAACTAGACTCACAAAAGCTAGTCTTACAAAATGTAAGCTCCTGTTATCACGATATATTATACCAGTGTTTCCAAAATTATTTCTAATATAATACATACTGCAGAAAGAATATATATATATATATATATATATACACAAAAAGTTAAATATAAAAAATGTCCTAAAAATGTTCAGTTTATCCTCAGTAATGTACATTGGGATATGTAATATTTTATATGTCGTTTATTCCACACATTTCATTGTTTTTCAACTATTAGACGAATTCAGAGAGGCATACACTTCATTCTAGTTAAACTTTCTGTACTGAAATGTTAATAATTAGATAAGGAACTTACACTTTTCTTAAATGATTAAAGATCTTTTAATAAGTAATGCGCTGAAACAAGTTAAATAATGGAAGGGGGAACACTGGTTACTGAAGAACTAATATTTATATAGAAGGCGATAGGGCGCAAAGAACAAAGTTCATGACTTACAATGGTAGTTCGACAACTAAAATAAGCGAACATGATCGTAAATCCTGGTCTTCGTCTTCAATGAATTATAATACTGAGTCAGAATCAACGTTACAGCGTTGATTTGACCCTACTACGTAAAGGAAAACCTTGATTATCCGAAGTGTTGCAATGGTGACAACAATAAAAAGTGAAATATTTTTATTTTACATAAATTACGATCAAAAATATTTATATATAAATACAAGTAAGGTGCCTAAGTTCGTGAAATTAAATATTTGAAGATTTAAATTATTTGCATAATTATAAATTTTATAAATCAGTCTGTTGATATTATATTAAAAAATCGGATCGTTTCTAAATAAACGTTTCAATTCTGATAATCAAGGTTCCATGATCATTCAAAAAGAACAATTTACTTACTGGAGAACTAGTGAACTGTACTAACAAAGGAACCGGGCAATGCATTACTCCCATATTTTGATGAAACACTGTTGAGAGAATGAACATCAACATTTTAAACCTTGCAGAATCGGACATGTAAATATTCACTTGTTTATTAAGTGCTGAACAATAACAAAGATTCATTCGTAAATGCAATTCCATCGAAAGTAACGGAGCTGTACCCACTAATACAAACAAATGCGAAAATTATTATTAAATATTTCGCGACTAATTACTTACGCTCAATGGTAGTTTAACATCCAGATATTCACTACTCTGCAACAAAGTTTCATCGAAATCGGCAACAGCGCATCGTACAGTACCATTGGAAGCAAAAATACATCTATAATACGCCAGTTATTGTCAGTTTAATCCCAGAGTATTTAAGATAGCAGAAAGGATAGAGGGCGATGTTCACTTAAGGCCCAAAAGCCATTCTGCAACGCCGAGGTAGTATACAGTTTGTGCTATTCCGAAAAGAGGCGCTATCACAATCATTCTGCAGGCTCCGCCTTTAAAGAACGCCGTCGGTCCTTCATTGCGCATTGTTTTACTGTAAGATTATACGGATTTTCATAAAACCTTTATCATTTTCAACACTGCTGATAGTAATAATATGGCGATCCAAATATGGTTTTTATTATTTTTTTTTTTGCTATGGTCAATGGATAGAGTTTTCTTTACATCCATCATAAATGACCTAGTTAATAGATAGAGGAAGATTATAGAAAACAATGGCAAATATATCATTAATTAATTTTCTTCCTAAGATTAAAAATATGTAAATTGAATTTTTCCTAAAAAAAATGACAAAAATGTTTATTTTTAACATTTTTTTTAATCCATTATTTTGAAAACCATTTAACCAAAGTACCTGTGTAAATCGGGGAATAGATGCATACATATATTATATTTACCTTATACAGTCGAACACACCATTATATGTTGGTTCTCCTGGAGCTTTCTTAATCACTTGTAACCTAGTTTTGATTACATCAAATGGATTGACCGTTAGAGCAGCTGTAGAGCCAGCAGCACAACCAGCCAAGAATGAACACCAAAATACGGCTGGTAAAAAATATATAAAAATATATTTATCAGATACCTGTTTATTACATGTTAAACAGTAAATAAGTTTCTCAATAGGTAATTTAATTTAAATACACTTACAAGAACCATCCTCCCTTTTCGGTCCAATATCATTAAGTCTAGCAAATAGTGGGAAGTAGATAATGGAGAACGTAACATCTCTGAGAGCTGTTGCACCAGTTCCTTGGTAGAGTCCTAAAATACCTCTCTTTCTCAGAAGATCTTTTGTTAGGGAGAGAGCTGACACCTTTGGTACAGTTTTCCCAGCTGCAATAAAATGTTTTTCTTTAATTTCACTGTTCATCTGTATATTATTTATTATAATAATTCACAATTATAATTCAATTTTTCGTAATTGTATAGAATTTAATAAGATTACTTAACTTTAATATAATTTTAGAAATATGCAATTTTCGTAGAATAAATACTAGTCAACTGTCTTATATACTGTTTTCAAAAAGTCCAAAATATGTCAAAAAATTAATACCACTGGTTTATGATACCAGTTAGTGAAATATTTTTTTTATTAATAACAAATGAACGATCAGCATGATAGCACACAAGAAGGGTCCTTAATATAATAAAAAAGAACACACATACAAAAAAGTTAGATATAAAACAGGTGTAAAACAAAACAAATACCAGATATAGATTTTCTACGGAAGGGAAAACTTAATTTTAATTTAACCAAAAAAAGAAAAACAAATTCTTGGAAATCAACGACAAATGCATGTCTTAGGATAAAGAAAATTAAAATGGATGAAGTGCTAACTTTTTTTTGTGTAACATAACAGTCTACAAATAAAAGGAAACTATATGATTTCTCCTAAGTAGGAAAAGGAAAATCAAAACACAGTTGCAGTAATGAAAAATATATGGAAAATCTTTTTGAAAGTGAAGGTCAAATATCCAGAAGTAAAAATTTCTCAATGTAACATACAAGGAAGATTAAGATATCTATTCTAAATTCGAAACAGATGCAATATTCTCAAACTGTTTACCAATCTATATTCGATTCGCTGTTGTCCATCTTCAACTAAATCTTCCTTTTCTTAATTTTATTATGTATCGCGGTTGTATCACGCAGCTGTAAACAACACGAATCGAACGCAATGTATTCAAGCAATTAATCCGAAATAATACACAGCCAAACAATTTTTCGAAAGCAGTGTTTCCTCAAACATATTACTTAAACTTGGTAATTATTGCCCGTACACGTACGAAATTTGATGTAGCTGTTCATTGAACATTATTTCCGTCCATTTATATTAGAAGCGCTACGATATTAAGACATCTTATCACCTTTCTCTGCCGCCGCTGCTACTCGCCCTGCATCTTGCATTTGAATCTTCAAGAGCTCCATTGGAGTTGTAACAATAATCTGACATGCTCCTGCTAGGCCACCGGCAAGCATCTCACGTTCTATTGGCAGTTTCTGTCTGTGCAGAAAATTAATAGGTGCTTGTACACACATTCTTATGACAATAGTAAACATGAAATAATTAATAACCTATCAAATTAACTGACCACCACGAGAATTTTGAGTGTTTTGTATAATATTACTTACTCTTTCATAACAAAGGCACATGATATAAGAATTAATTATTAATGATTTGGTATCGCAGCTCTTAAACTGCACCATTATTTAGTTACTTATGCGATTAAATATTTATATTCGACATCGTGTTTCTTCTTGTGTTTCCAAGCAATTTCGAAAGTCCGATCATCGGTGATCATCATAGCGATCAATGTTTTAAATAATAATTTTTAATCATGACGACGATTACAAATTAATACGTTTTCACAAAGATTATTCTCTCTCTATTATCGTACCGCTTAAGATTGGTAGCGTGATTGTACAATATAAAGTACACGATTCATCGATCGTTTAATTGCTTAGCAACCCGCATCTCTTTCATGATAGAGTTTGATTATAAAAAGAACATGGTCTGTATCGCTTACAACAAAGTTTCTTACCCAGGACCCGTGGACAAATAGTGACGGAAAGTATCGTTGGCAGTGAGTTTAATTGCTTTCTCAGGCGTAATTAAAAGAATATTTACACCAGACCCTTTGTACATCCCAAAATACCCTTCTGCTCTATAAGTCTTCTTGAAACAGTCGAGCCTGAAAGTATACCATATATTCAATTTCTTATTATTTCAAAGTGACTCAATCAACTTCTCAAACAAGATATAAATAACAAGTATAAATAAAGAAGATTATAATACAAATAAAGTAGAGTAACATTTAGTATGTTGTTATGTAATACTATTATATAAATATATTGCACTATTGGACAGTAATAGATTACTTACATTGATTTGTACATTCGTTCCCCATTAGGCCCGATAACTTGATTCTGTAATCGTGTTTTAACCAAATCCAGTGGAAACACCACGGAGACACCGATGATTCCTGCGATTCCGCCATTTATGACTTTCGGTAGAAGTCTGCAATTAAAATAATTCATGATGAGAATTCGATAATAATTGTTATAAATATTGTAAGCCATTAAACAATTTTTTATTAATAAATACATAATTATGAGAGACAATTTATGTATATGTATGACAATATATTAATAATATATTTATTTATTGCATGTGCAGGAGCGTTTAATAAATCGTGATAAATTTTGTTTAAGTTTTCCTTTGTTTGATGAAACAATTATAAAATATTCACTCACTTAAATTGTTTCGGAGCTTCTACGCTGTCCTTCTTTTCCATTTGAAACTATAGTTCAAACTTTCCTCCCTGCCGTAAAAATACAGTTTTCATTACACCTATGTTCGCGTGTATACAACTACGTACTATTTATATTACTAGTCGATAAATGCAGTATTTAACGCAACACCTTGGAACACTCTTATCTTTGAAAGTTTCTCAAATTATAAATATACAATTAACAGTTTTCCATTACGAATTGCATATTGGAGCTTGTTCGTTGGCATAGAATTAACGACTAAATTTGCCATTTTTAAATGTTCATTACTCAATAGTTACGGTCTAAATAAATATACAAGATTATTTTTATCGCATAGCTTTTTATTTTTCAAGAAATGTATATTATAAAAAGGATAACATGTGAAACAATAATAATGATGTCTATCGATGATTCAATTTATCGTATTACGCGATAAAGATTAAAACTACATGAGCAAACATTTGTTTGAAAATGAAAATGAAAATGAAAATGAAAATGAAAATGAAAATGAAAACAGGTGGAAGAAATCGAATCACGTGAAAGTATGCTACGGTATTTAGCATCTATGTAGATCACGTGTGTACGCGCGCCAAATGGAAACACTAATGAGTACGAAAAATATCTTTTATAGTTAAGACGCATGCAAGATTACGGCTCACTTGTGTATCATTTATCTATGCATATAAACACTTTGTGTATACACATGTATGTACCCTATGTACATACAATAACCTAAATGGACCCTGTCATTCTGGCAACGTCGGCGGTCGCTATTAAGATTCCCTCTGTAGAGGAATATGACCTACAGACGTATCATTGATTTCTCACGAAAGCCCGAGCCCTTAGTGAACCGCCTACATTCAATGTAACAATCAAATTTTCAATTCTTTCTCTTTCAATTTTCCCATATCTAGAAATGAATATTATAAACTGAAAAATACACGAATTTTCTTCGTCGTACGAATTCATATTGTTATCGGCTGGATTTATTGTCGTTATCAGTGATAGTCGAAAAAAAATTAATAATCTGATAGACTTAATACCTTCATGAGAATTTTGCACATAGTTCTAGATATAGGTATAAGTTAACCCAAATAACAACGAATCGTGTTCGAATTGTATACAGAATGTATAAGTGTAATATTATAATTACAACGTATCACATAATTATTCAGCTATGACTAATTGATGATTTTGTAATATACGAGATTGGTCCCAGTCAAATGATTTTAAATGTCTTCATCGCTTTCGGACACACCGGAGTATGAAGGGTTTCGGTACAAGTGCTCATCGATCTTTCTTGAGAGGATGCTTTCATCTTGACGGGCTGGATTAGAAGCTAGTTTCGTACTCGGGCAGACATCGATCGGGAACTAATTCTTTTTTGTGGTTTAAATGCTTGACAAATATTTTAGGTAATCAGTTTGTTTCGTAAGTCATCAAAAATGACTATACTAGCAAGATAAGTATGGTTTACGATCATAAATGTCCCATTGAGAAATAAAGATAAGTGAATCCACATACGCAATTCTGTATTTTTTAAATGGCAAAATCAATTCTTTTAAGATTAACATATAAACAAGATGGATGTGACGTTAATAGTGCGACTATTTTGCTGAAATCATTTCCATGGATCACGTGCGACCTATTTACTTGCGCTGGCGAACCGGGTCACCAGACGACGATGGTTGGAGTTTTAAACCTTGTAAAGTTTCTGATATTGCATTTCATCATATCCGTGTGAACTTCTGTGGAATTTTTTTTATCCCTTTCGCGTTAACCGCGGAAACAAACTGTTAATGCTTCGTTCGTTACAACATGTATTACTAATCTCAGATAAGAATTTTAAAAAAAAGTTTCATTTGAGATTTCATTAATGATCGTAAGTTTCCGTGGATTTGACTTATTTCATAGCTTTGAAATTTGATAAGATGATAAAAAAAATTAAAGAAATGTTATATAACAAATTAGAGTGCATTTAACGAGATTTGTGTAATAAGATGAACTTAATACACTGTAAATATTAATTACGCTAAAAAGATTATTGTTAAATGAAATTGTGCAAAAAATTAAATTTTTTATGTAACAATAATTTGTTTGATACCGTTAGAACGTATAAAATGCAAAATAAAATTTTAACATATTCGAAGAGTATTAATGAAATATCAGAAAATATATGAAAAATACTAATTAAATATACAGTAATTAAGAATTTAAACATAGTTGGAAATAACAAAATAGTAAGATAGCAAAACAGTTCTTTAATAGTCGTAAAAAGATGGTCAAATGAAAAAAAATAATAATTGATCAAGATATACATATCAATTATTGAATATACAAAGATTTTGTGAATAATAATGTAATTTCAACAATGATCATACAACACATAAAACCATACACTTGAAAGGTTAGGTTCAAAATTATGACAAACCTTAATAATGCATTTGACAACACGCGATCGCTTGCAATCGACAGTAAATCATAAAAAAAATTCTCCTAATACCTACAAAACATGTATATAGCTGAATTTCTCAAATTAACAATTAAAACAGCGTTTCAGTCGATCCACTCAATTTTCAAGTAGACAGCCGAAGCGCGAAAATTTGCATACATATAATTGTTGGCAAACAATGATTTATTTGTTTTTAGTACAGTGCTATTTCGGAATGACAGCCCACCGGAAATTCAGCAGAAGACATACTCACCGATCGAAAGTGGAGAGTGGTCACTTACGGTGTCTCGTTCCGGTGAAACACTTCTTATCATCGAAAGCGGTGATAAGAATGGAGAAAGAAGCTCACTCTCTCGCAGGCAGTGTGACTAGCATGATACTCGGGAGATTTAGTTTTCACCGTGGATCTTAAAAGATAAAAGAGAACTTGGTACGGTCCACGGGTGGAACCGTCGTTCGCTTACGTCACCGACTACGCACCAATCCCGATTGCCTCAACTAGTGAGAGAGGAACAGAGAATGAAAGAGAGAGAAAGACGTTCCAACAGACTAAACTCTCATTTTCTTTCTCTCTATATTTTAAATGGCCCTAATTAATAATGAGTGATACGTTATCGGTAGTATACGCAACATAATAGAAATCTATCAGGAAGCTTATTAAAGCATGACTAAGACAATTATAATCTAAATTATTGTCCAACTGAAACGCTTTTTAAAATGAAAACATACAACTGCTTTTCAATTTTCACGTAATCTCAAAGTGAATAATTATAATCTAAAAATTGCAACGATTTTGCAAAATAAAAAATATCCACGAAGACTTCACAAATTTCGAAATGGTCGAACTCTTTTTTTTGAATCGTTCAAGTTTCTATAGCTAATAATAAATTTTTTATATTTTTAAAAATTATAAAAACTATGAAATAATTAATAAGTATTTTAAGTATTTTCAAGAAACAGATGTTTTAAATCTGCGGTAACACTGTCAAGCGAAAACGACATTATCTGAATTAACTAGTAATTTAAACATTGTACTGTAGATGACGCTACGGTTCATTTTAATGTGGCGATTTTGGGGTCTAGATGTTCAGATGTTTATGCCACGATTTTGCTAGAGGTAAATAGTGAGTTGCCAAAGAATAAATCTCGGTGCTGGATTATAAACTTCTTCATTTAAAATTCATTAAAAAATTACACTATACAATGTTGTCTAGGCGTGTCGAATTGTCTCTCCTCGAGCTAGTAACTTTGATCAGGGATTCCCCTACTACCTCTACACGATTGTGTACCAACATGAACAGCTCTATGTAGTGGTCAATGCAAACAAGTAAAATACGCTAAATTAACCCCTTGCCCTATAATTTATTTTTTAATTATGATCGATACAACTACCTCATCGTTAATAATTTATTAAGAATTGAAAAAAATGTAATGCTTATTCTATATGTACGTTTACTCCAAATCCTAACCATTGACAATGGGAAAGTAATATTCAATTAATGTTTAAGCAAAGTAGATAACAATTATTAGATTTCTCAAATTCAGTTGAAAATTTACGTTACGGGTCTGACACGATATTGTAGGTTAAAAGGTTGAGACAGGCACGAAAATTGCTGCACGCAAAATTCTCTAGGCAAGAAACACTTTACACAAGAATCGGCAACAATTTTCTCCGCACCGCAGCACGCGGAGAGGGGGAAACGAAAAAAAAAGGAAAGATAGATACGCGCTGGTATATTAACCGGTTTGCTTACGAAAAACTCAAATATCAACTAAAAATAGTAGAAACGACAATTATTGGTGTATATTATTTCAAAGTAACATAACACAAAATCTGACAAACACGAAAAATATTCAATCGTGATGTGTATTAATTGTCCATATTTTTCTCTTATATTCTTGAACTGTCAACGTTCTTTTTTGGTGAAAAATCTACGTACCATATAAACCCTCTCAGTTAAGAATTAGATCGTCTAGTTTTCTGAAAGTGGTAACAATTATAATTCAAATCAGTTTTCATTTAAACAAGGTTTGATTGTGAATTAAATATTTTCTCTATTTTTTTTTGTGTGAAAGTATTATTTGTTAGTGAACAGTGTATGCTACGTGACATAGACTTATATGCAGTAAATTGTAAAAACTTGGAAAAAAAACAATAATTCACTTTGTTTATTATATATTTTAAGTTGTAAATATAATAAATATTTGTTTAAAATTCATCAAGCTTTCTATTTTACTAAAATTGAATCATCGCCTGTGGATTGAAGTAAAACCGTTTTTGGCTGATTATTAATTTGTACCGGCAAGTTATTAGATTTTGTTTTATACTCCTAAACGTATACTTTTAAAGACTTATTTACTTAAAAGTATCTATTATTTCGTTACTGTATTTCAAAGACAGTGTGAATGTATAACCTATACACTTAAAAATAAAAAAGTCGTTACATTAACCTTACTTTTGATTTTTCGTTTCGAATAGATTACATATGTTTTTTATATTACAGTGTTACACAAACTTCTGTATGATGGAAACAGTGGCGTTAGTAACTTCATCTGACGATGATGATGATGTGTATTTAAATTCTGTCGCAAAATTAAAAGGTATAAAAATAAATGTAATAAATAGTAATTAGATTTATTATTGCATTATAATAAGTTTTTAATTTGTTTATTACGAGTTAATTTTTGTATTATTTTTATTATTATATTTTATAATTAATCTGTATTAAAAAAAAATTATTGATTTTAAATAAGAGATTGCATGTACACATACTAACATAATATGTTAACACATTAAGAACCGCTCGCGAGTTTCTTCGTGTTTCGCGCCCCACCTGTCACGAACCGCACACGAATTTTCTCGTGCTGCATACTATATATCATATTTTAAAAAAGTACTAGAAACTTTGATAAAATTGATTTTTAAATAAAATTTTATGATAATTATTAAAAACCAATTTTTTTAAATAATTGTCTAAAATACATTCTATTTTACAATTTCTGAAAGTTTCGCAAAAATTGTTTCATAAATAAAAAAGTAATGAGGATTTTAGTACCTTGCAAGCTTGCCCAAAAACGTGTGGTCCTAGGCGTATATCTTATAGATTTCTTAGCGGTCCTTATTGTGTTAATAATATGATATTTGTTGTTTTAAAAGATTCTATAAAAAGTTTGTCTTCTCTACTAATAATATGTTTACTGGTATATTTATTTTAAAAAACTTGATTACAGCCTTAACAAAACAGGTGCCATTGCAGTCTAACAAAGAGATCACCGAAAAGAAGGAAGAAACAGAAATAGAAGGGTTGAAGCACATGTGATATACATAGAATAAACTTTATAAGAGATTATGTTTCTTAGAGTTTTGCAACTTAGAATTACATTGTGATCCATTAATGTTAATACAATTTTTACGCATGAATAAACAATCATTTTGTTCACATAGGGATAATAACTTAAATGCATTAAATCTTTCATGTTGTTACATAAAATTCTATTAATTTTCAGAATTATTTCCACAAAGCCTATGATAACAAGATCAAAGAAAACAAAGGCTAATAAAAGTACATCAGGTCCTCGAACAAGGAGTCAAAGACGAGTAAAACAATCTATATTAATTATATAAAATTGTACAATAAAACTAATTAAGTTTGTTATAAAGTGCATAAATTCATAGAGAATATACACTTCTAATAAAGTAGAAATTCTTTATATATAATTATAGTCATTGTCATTAATGCTATTTTTCTTTGCAGAGAAAAAATTCAGTAGACCATGATTCAGATGTAGAAATTGTTTCTGTTGAAAATATGGTAAATGCTGTAGTGGAAAGACCAATTGTTGTTGAAGAAAAAATTAATTCTGTCGAAAAAAATGATGTGGTAGTAGTAGAAAAGATTATAGATTCTAGTGAGGATGAAAACTATGATATAAATATCAAGATTCTTTGGAGATCAAAAAATATGCATCGTTTAAGTATTTGCCAAGTATGTAGTTTGAAATAATTTGCATTACAGAGTATTATTAGGGATCCGAAATAATTTAATTATACACCTTAATCATTTTGGAAGTGAAAATAACTTAATTGTTTCAGAATGAAAATTTTCAAAAAATTTTCGAACATTTTGCAAATTTGGAAGGGGTTTCTACAAATGAAATTATGTTAACTAAAAGAGACAGGACTATTAAGAAAACTGATACTCCAACTTCTATAAACTTGTCTGTAATTGACATACTTGGTAAATTGATTATTATATTTTATATAAAAATCGAATCTTTTTTTTACTTTCAATGCAAATAATTCAGTAAAAATGTTTCTGTAGAAGGAGGTGTTATAAAGAAAGACACTACGGAAGAAAAACCCGACGAAGACGCCTGTATTATAAAAGTGCAAACCACAAATAAGAAGAGTCTAACGATATCGGTTAAGCAAGATGAAAGTTTTAAAGCTCTTTGGGAAAAATGTGCAGAAGAATTAAATATTGAAGAGGCGAAAATGAAATTGTATTTTGATGGAGAACTGGTTAAAATTACGGATACTCCTAATTCATTAGATATAGAAGACGAAGCTTGTTTCGATCTTCGATTGTCTTCTTAGAAAAATGTTTCATTTCTATTTATTAAAATATATTTAATAACGTTATTTAAAATGCTCATACAAGTCAATCGTTGTATATGAAAGATGTATATGAAATTAGTGCATTATTACAATGTAATTAATTTTTTTTTGTTCCTTGAAATATGTTAATTAAAATAGGTATTAATAACTTAAACGTAATGTTGTGATATTTTCTTGTAAAAAATTTATATTTTATTTCATTCAAATTCAATTAAAACTTTGTACTGATTAAATAAAATTAATCTAAGTCAAAATTAATGGTGGGCCTTCAGAGGGTGGTAACTCTCTAGTTTCTTGAGCTTCCACAATTCTACTTCTAATTATATTTCCTTCAGCATCCGTTTCGTCAATTGATATTAAAATATTTGAAATAACAGGCATTGATTTTCCTTCATAACTGTTTGCTTCTAACTTTTCTTCAGCTCCAATTTCGTCACATTCATCTCCTCTATCATCTAAATCTTCATAAACCTTTAAAAAAGTAAACAGCACATTTTTTTTTATCTTCTATAGACATTTACAAATATTTAATGACGAAGTTATTACCTCCACTTGGGGAACATTGGAATCTTTATTCAATCGAATATTGTATTTTTTATCTTGAACCTTTGACTGAGCAGCTGAGGGATTACTTTCTTCATCAACAGCTTCATATCTAACCATTTGCAATCTGTAGCAGCCATCTTCATCATGAGTATATTCAAATCTTGTATGACCACTAGGTAATTGAAATCTGTGTGCTTCAATCAGATGCTTCGTTAATCTATAACTCTTTCTATACTTTATTGGGCATTCATGACAGCAATACCATCGTAATTGCATACAATGAACTCGTTCTACATGCCTTAGAATAAAGACCATTTTTAATATGTATAAAGTTAAATACTCAACTACATGTATTATTTTGAAATGGAAAATGATTCTACCTATCGAGAGTATATGCACCCTTACACGTGTAAAGACACCCCTCAAAATGACATGAAAAGTTTGGTCCACTTGTGTGAACTGTCATGTGGGAATCAAGATCCTGTTGAGATTTAGCTGCGTGACTACAAAGTTGGCAAGGAAAACTTCTGGTAGGTACATGACGATATCGTACATGTTTGGCTAAACTAGCTGGTGATTCACAGCTCATATCACAAAGACTGCATTTGTAATTAAAAACATGTAATCGCATGTGATCTCTTAAAATTCCTTCCGTTGGATAAAATTTATTGCAATGGGAACACTGGAATCCTTGAACTAATAATTGATTTTAGTGTAGTATCAATTTTTATATGTTTAAATTAATTAAGTTTTATAAATTAAATTATTTTTTAAGTTTTTTGAACTAAAAACAATATAAAATTATATACTTTTTCATATTTTCATATTTCATACAAAATAAACAGCTTCTTAAATTTTTCAGTACTTTTAAATACTCTTAATTTTTCAATACATTTAAATAAAAACACATTGCTTTGGACATCTTACAAAATGGCGGGAAATTTGAAATTGTACTTTACCATCAATTGGAATTTGACGTTTGCAATGCACATGGAATTTTGTATTAGAAGCAAATGTAGCCCCACAATCAGGACAGGCAACGATTTTTTCTTTAGTATGACGGCGTATATGATCTCTTAATTTATATAAACTAGGATACAAGTTACTACAGCCTGTCCATTTGCATTCTAAGCCACCCTCGATTTTATTGCCCCTTGGACTTTCTTCAATATGTGCAGCTACATGGTATAAATATAGCTGATAATTTTTAAAACATTTTAAACATTCTTCCCAGCGGCAAAGCAGAGGTGCTGGAAGATCCACGACGTTCTTCCATTCTGAATCTCTGCGACATTTCTAGGATAAAAGGTTAGATTTCACGTAGTTATAAAAATTCAAATATTGCAACAGTAATATTATAAAAAAAATTATTAATTATGGAATATATTTAAACAAAATTTGATATCAACGAATAAAGAAATTAAAAAAAAATAATTAACGTAATTGAAAATCGTTGTATAGTTCCTTACGGGCAATTTAATTCTGGCGCGAATATTTGATCCAATACATTTCAGTTTCGTATGAAACGCATGGTAATTTACATGCCTCGAGATCTCATCGGAATTATTATTTTCATAAAAACAGGCGCTCCATTGACACACATAAACATCAACACCTTTCTCATTAGTTCGTATACTCAAGTCAGACACGTGCCAGCCCACGTGTTTAACAAATCTTTCAACATGATTAGTTTCGTATTCGCAATCGGTCCATTCGCAAGAAAGTTGGAAAACTTCGCGTTTCAGCGGCAAACCAACTCTTCTCCTTTTTGTACCGCATTCTGACACCGAATCAAACTCAGAATCAGTATTACAACTGTCATCGTCGTCAGTTTTTCTTTTATGCTGTATTTCGTCAGTATACGTAAAATTTGTCTGAGATTCCACCCATTCGTTACATCGTTGCTGTACATCTTTGCTTGTTATTAACTTTTTCGCGAATTCTGTCATTTTTTTCTTTTTTCAAATTTTAAATGTACAAGAAATTCTCAATTTGTAAAAACACTCATTTATCCGTACTTAATAGCTAAAGTATGAATGTATATACTTTTCATGTATTATTTAAAATCTTTTTTTTTTATTAGAAAAACAAGAGTTCGAAAGGATTCTGATCTTGACTTTGAATTTAAAAGTGTAGTCTAGTTTGTAACTTCCACCTTATATCTCTTCTATCAATGCTTATACTTAATACTTGCTGTTAAGTACCTAACCTGCTTATAATTTGATATGTAGTAAAGACCAACATAAAGTGTTCTATTTGTGAAAGTTTCGATACTTTACTGCTAAATGCTGAAATGTTTCCGTTTCAACAAATATGGAAATTATCGGCTGCTTCAGCGGGAATGAAACGCACAATTCTTCTGTCACAAATATCACTACAAAGACACTTCAACAAACAGAAAGGATATTCCACAATTTATGCGCTCTCTTCTGGTTGTTACACTGTTACTGTACTTTTTGGATAGTTCACGCCTTTTCTGGAATTACATGAAATAGATACTTTTAGACTACATCTTATTTCGATACTCTCTTCTACGACAAGTACTTTAACGTTCCGCCAATTCTAACTGCGCATGCGCTTCGCAAGTTTAAAACACAGTTGATTCGTTAAAAAACAAATATCTTGAAATATATTAATATTGTACGCAAATAATATTTCTAGTCCTGATAATATAGAAAAAATAAAATATTACCAACTTTCATAACTTATGACAAAAAGTTTTACACTAAAAGGTTTATTATTTGAATATATAATATTACAAAATTTCAGCAAATTTATTCAGAAAGTTCAGAAAATAAATATATTTTGAATGTTTTCTTGAATAACTTCAAATTGGAGTTTTAACATTTTTTATAATTCATTAAACTTATAAATATTTTTAAAACTAGTTCGAAAATAAAGATAATATATAATTTATTTATTAATCATTCAACTAGAATGTAAAAAAGGTTTAAAAGATTTCATACCGTGATAATGTAGTCGATTATAATAATTATTTTTTATTTTTGTGTTATATATAATTATATTAATATTATTCTCTTTTGTTTGATAGGATATGGGAAATGTGGAGTAGCAGTAATTAGGATATCTGGTCCAGATGCATCGATTGCTCTACAAAAAATGACTAAATCATCTATTCTGAAACCTAGAAAAGCTGTACTGAAAAAAATCCATGACCCAGAAACAAAGGAATTTCTAGATAAAGGCTTATGTCTTTGGTTCCCAGGTATTCTAATTTCTAACAATGAAAAAATGCCTATATATTTTATTAATTTTTACATTCATTAAAGTTACAATTACTGGAAAATAATAATTATAATTATATTAGAAAATTACATTTTAAAAAGATATTTACTAAATAATGATAAATTTCAGAACCTAATTCTTTTACTGGAGAGAATTCTGTAGAATTCCATGTTCATGGAGGTCCTGCCGTAGTAACAGCAATCCTTGAAGCACTTTCAAAATTGCATTTTCAACTTGCATCTCCTGGAGAATTTACAAAAAGAGCTTTTTTTAATGGGAAATTAGATTTAACTGAAGCAGAAGGTATAGGAGATCTAATTGATGCAGAAACTGAAAAGCAACGCAAACAGGCACAGAATATGTTACATATATGGAATGTTATTGATAATTTTCGCTTTTAATCAAACTCATTGTGTAAATTTAATAGGCTTTTATTCAAGCAAGTGGATCTCTTCACCGTCTCTATGATTCTTGGCGAGCAATCCTTTTAAATTCTTTAGCTGGTTTAGAAAGTTATATTGATTTTTCTGAAGAGCATAGTTTGGAATCGCATATCTTGCAAGACACAAAAACGGCATTGCAAAAATTATGTGCGGAGATTGAACAACATTTATCTGATGGAAGGAAAGGAGAAATTCTGAGAAATGGAGTCCGTGTTACAATCCTTGGAGAACCAAATGTAGGAAAAAGCAGCCTTTTGAATCTCCTTTCTAGGAAAAATGCAGCCATTGTTACTTCAACTCCAGGAACAACAAGAGACGTTATAGAATTAACAACAAACATTTGTGGATATTCAATGATTCTTGCAGACACTGCAGGAATTAGATATAATCCAGAAAATGAAATAGAAGTAGAAGGTATCAGAAGGGCAAAAGAGAGCACAAAAACTGCAGATCTTGTTATATGTTTAATAAATGCAGAAACTGATTTCAAATGTTCTCTCAAAAAGTATATAGAATACTATAAGAATTTTTTAGAAATACAAGCAAACAATGTTCTTATAGTAGTTAACAAAGTAGATTTATTAGGCAATAAAGATAAACAAAGGTGGAAAAAACACAATATTCTTACAATCTCATGTAAAACAGAAGAGGGTTTGGAACAACTAACAAAGGCATTGGGAGAACGTTTCAAGGAAATGTAAGTATTTAATTTAAAAATTACCAACTCTTTATTAAAGTAGATATATCAGTGCATCCCTCAGGGATGTAATATTTATTTGTTGAAATTTTTTAATTTCAGATGTGGTGATCCATCTGAAGAAAACCCTGTAATTAGTCATGCAAGATATAGAAACCATTTAACAAATACTGCAGAATATATTCAAGCTTATTTAGAAAAGACAGAAATAGAAAATTATGATATGGCCATATCCTTACAAGATATTAGAAATGCAGCAAGAGAATTAGGAAAAATAACAGGTTCCATTAACAATGAGGAAGTTCTTGATATTATTTTCAAAAATTTTTGTATTGGAAAATAAAGATTATATAAAAAAATGAAATATCTGATAAAATAGAGAGGGAAATATAATTATAAATAATATTCTAATAGTTAAAACAATTTATTTGACAATATATCATAGCATTTTACCTTTCTAACAAAGAATATGGAAAGAAAATTTAATTGGAACTGTAATTATCAACTTTCTTTTGGTGTTTCTTTCTCTCTTTTCAAGGGCGTTACATCAACGTCGTCCAGGTTTATATTTTGATCCTTCATAGCTTGCTAAAATACAAAATGATCATATTAATTGACACCTCTTTATGTAATTTAAAGACATCATTGAGAAGTATTATGAGACATAGATATGAGAATGATATATATATAAAATATATCATTTATATTTTATATTGTATTATCAAAAAATAAAAAAAAATAGTTAATAAGGAATAAGTATTTGATTTTTATAATTTCTAAACATATTTTCTGTTAAAATATGTTATTAGGACTTGCGACAAAATATATATTAAATTTATGTTAAAAATATTGCTACGTGATTTGATAATAACGTTATTGAGGTTAAGGTACTGTTGAATTTTATAATTTTTTCCAAATTTTATTACTATTTCTTTCTTTTAATTTATATATTTCAGAATCATCTATAACTACTAATGTGATCATAAAAACCTAAGCAGAGGAAACTTTATTATATTCATTAAAATAAAAAAATTTGTAAGTCACGCAATCAATGACTAAGATTCTTGGAATTTAATAAACCATTGTTTACATATAACAGTTAATAATATAAAGTGTTAGTTATTTCTATTTCAAAGTATAAAATGACTAGTATTAGTTTGCCAACATTCAACTTACAGCAATACATTCGGTATAAACTTTAAGCAATGCTGCACACTCGCTATCATCGTAAATACCACGTAAAAATTTATCAGAAAACCAAAGATTAAAACAGTTGTCATATTTCGATTTTAAGTCTTTGCAAGCATCCATAATTTATCACCACTGCAACTTTTTAACTCTTCGCTATATTGTTCACATGTGCGCTTGTTACATTGAGAATTAGTGAAACCAACACTACTTTCGAATATTAATCAGGATTTAAAGTATTATGTCACTCGTTATGCGGGAAAACAAATTTTCCAATTAATTTATTCTATAAATGAATAATTTTGTTTGAATTATTTTAACCGATTTAACGTATAAATACAGATCAATAATCTCCGTGTAAGAGGTTAGTCAAAACGACAATCATTCCAATGAGTAATTTGGATAAGAGTGTTCAAAATATAAATTCTATTTAAGAGCTTAGTTAAACGTAAATATAATACACGTTTGTTAATAAATCTTGTAAAATATAATATTTCAATTTAAGTTTGTTTTCGGGTTTTTATTTACATTTTGAGAACATCATTATATTTTAAATTGCGAAAGTATATACAATGTTGAAACAGTAAATCATAAAAAATAAAGAGAATTTAATTACCTGTAGACACTGGTTGTATTGTTTGAAATAATTAGAACACATTGAATCGTCAAAGTCTCCTTTCATAAACTTTTGAGAAAACCAAAGCTTAAAACAATTATCGTACTCCTTTTTCACTTGATTACAAGATTCCGCGATGCTATTCATTTAATTTTCGAGTGTACCACTAATTTAATAAGAATAATTATATCAGAACGATTTCCTGTAATTAAAAAGAAAATTGTATTTCCAATGATATTCCTTCCAGCTAATGGATTACATGTATAAAAATATAATTTTCAATTTACAAATTACAAGTAATGATTTGACGTATATAAATGATTATACAAATTGTTTGATTAGACTGATTTTGAGTTCTATTAAATATTATAATTATAATATTCTTATCGACTGAAATCGATTAATCGAATTTGAAAATTTGCCATTTTCTATCAAATTTTTGATGAGATAGAATATCAATTTAATTATATTTGTTTGTATCCACGCTGCATTAATGACTTAACAATCAATTATCTTAAGAGAGCAAAGATTAGATTTGACTTACGTCTAAATATCTCTAAAAATATCCACAATGTATTACTGCAACGCACGAGGTATTTTGTGGTTATGACAATACTTTGCGTCAATTGGTTAGTTGGTGATAGTTCTCAACTTTGTTTTTCTTAAAACATTCTAGGATACTGCAAACAGTTGATACATATAGGGAATTTCATTTAAACATGATAATTTAATCACAATTTGAAATGTGTATAACTTTTTATATATATATATTGTAAACGACCGTGAACTTTCGAGCGTTTTGAAACGGTCGTTCATCTTTTATCACTACGAGGTATAAAAAGAGAAGCAAATATAAGTAAATAAATAAATTGGTATGATACATATATATATATACACACACCCATATTGACAATGATGAATATTTCAGAAAATATGCATTGATTACATTAATGTCTTATGACAGATTCTATACGAATTTCCAAACGCATGAAAAATCATGTCATATTTGATGCATAATAAAATTTCATTATTCAATTTTTTTCAAAATAGACTAGTATTATCTACTAATGGTTGAAATTAATACTACACATATTTTGAAACACAACAACATTACATAATGCATTCAGTTTGTTACTCTTTCATTATCACATTTACTCATAAGTGGAGCACTCAGAGAAAGAAACTTCAGTTTCAGATTAAAAGTGCGATAATTCATTGTTTCGTCATTCACACAGGAAATACAGTTGAAAGCTGACTTATGATTGCTTTTCCTGACAGTACATACTTTATATGGATCTAATATATTAACTGCTCCAAGAACAAATTTTGAGTTATTTTATAGGATTAAAAATTCGTAGAAGGATATGTCATACAATTCAGTTATAATAGAAAATATATTTATTCACTTATTTTAATGTGATTAACCAGATTTCAATCATTTCTGCTCAAATACATATGTCAAATATACCATGTACACTTTGTATTGAAAAATTGAATATCAATAAAAATAAATATTTAATAAAATGACAAAATTGAGCTAGCTAAATTATAATTACATTGATGCAACAATCTTAAGGCCCTAGGCATGTTAAATGATTCATATATGTGGAACAAATTTACGAATTAATGTAGTTATAAATTATAATAATCTTTGTAAAATGTCAAGTGGAACTTGCATTGTTTGATCATTCACTAAAACAATGTCAAATTCTTCCATATATGCGGGCAGGCTACTTTCAACCTAAAAGAATGAAAAATTTCTAAGGGTGTTATTAAAACAGTTTTTAAATAATTTTTTAATGTAATTTTTATAACTCGTACGTTTTTAAAGAAAAATTTAGCATTTAAGAATTATATCATCATTCAGTACTTACATGATCATAAAGAAAACCAATTTTCAATACTGCACATGTATCTGTCATCCCATCTACCATTGATGCATCACCTAGAGTATCACCCATGAGGAACACATTTTTCCTTCGTTCAAGAACTTTAAAATATTCTTGTTCTACGGCATGTTCATTTTTGTTAAAAACGTGAATCAGCCTTTCATTTTTAAATCCCGCTATTTTTCCATCTTTGTACTTAAGAAAATTTGATATCACCTGAACATCAAAATAAGGATTATTATTAAGATTGTTACTATTACCTTTAATTTAATCTTTATTGTTGTTTTCAAATACAATATTATTAGAAAAATAAGAAGTAAAAAGGAAAATTTTGTGTAGTATAATCAGTGCAATCTGTTAAAAATATTACCTTTACATTATCGAAGTGAACTCCATGATTCTTTAAAATAGCTTCTACAACATCTCCTAAGCCAGCACTAAAAACCAGTACTGGAATTTTAGCGGAATAAAACTTCTTTAAAATTTCTGTGGTACCATCTCGTAAATCTGTACCATATATTCTAGCTACTTCTTGTATTTCATTAGGATTAAATGGTATTTCTTTCATTATCTCTTCTGAAGCAATCATCCAGTTTGTCATTGCTTCTACTTTTACATCAAGTGGCAAATGAGGATCAATTTCAATTGGTCTATATTTGTTATAAAGATGTCTCGACTCTTTTGTATATGTTTCTGGAAGTTGCTTACACTTACTGAAGATTCCTACATAAGATAAGTATCTTATAAAATATCATTAAAAACAATGTATTTATTACATACATGGACATACCAAAACTACTGAGAACCCTTTTACCCTGAACATGTTGTTTAGTTAATGTTAAATCAAAATCAGTAACAATCTGAAAAAAATTATTCAATCATCTTTCAATTAAATGCATAACATTATTATTATTATAATATATTATTTGCAATAGTAAACTGTACCAATTAAACATTTTTATAATATTTGATGATGTAATGTCTTTTAGTTTCATGTATATAAAAAATAAAAAATAACTATACCTGCAAAGAGTTACATCCATCCCTTAAAATTGTGTTTATTATCTTCAGAAGACGTTTCTTGTTTTTAATATGGACATGTTTCAATTTCAGTGTTGGAAACTGTATCAAAACACAAGATTAAACAATTTTTAAAATTTTTAGAAATTCAAGATCTTAAATAAAGAATGTATCCTTAAAAATTTGATTAGTAACACAAAATAATTATTAAACTAACCATTACATACAAGGTTAACTTTATCAGTAAAAGTCACCATAAAGTCTTATTTTTTTTTTGAAATTATTACACATACTGATATATTTTCCTTAAATAATTTTTAGCGCAACATATACAAACATTGTTTCATTAAGTTTTTAACAACTGCGAGTAATAAATCTTTCACTAAAATGCTAATAAATATAACTCTGTCAATAAATTTTACGCGATTCGTTTTCTACAATTTTGTTGTTTATGCCTCTTTATCATTATAATTCCATAACATAAACATTTATTTATATTCTCAATACAATGTACTTACGCATCTTGTTATCAATCTCTCAAATGACGTTTCGCCACTTTATAAGATAAAAAAGAATTTACTCGGCATATAATTTGTTTACATCATTAAGTATCCGGAATTTATTGTATTTTCCATTTAATAGTTAAGAAATCGTGGCGACACGGGAGATATACACAAAATAAATGTATCTATTAATCAACATTGTGCATGTTATATTAGTCAACGTTAATTCGACTACGGAATTTATTTTTTCTACTTTGTTACGTTATCTAAGCGGCAATGGATTCCTCGAATTACTTATCGATTAACATGTACCATATTTTTATGTTACTTGAAAAGAATGGACGCATTCAAATTACAACGCAATAACGAGTAAGGAAAAGTATAAAATCATACGAAGGTTAAGTGACGTTGTATTGACCGCCAAACATTGAAACAGAACAAGGTCACACATGATTGGCCAAGAGACAACCCGTGAGAAATTTAAATTACTTACGTGGTCTAGGTTGAACTCGAGAGTCATGGTCCTCTCACCGTCTCCACGTTCCTCCTTTGCGCGGCGAGAGCACCGTTCTACTATTCTGGAATTCACTTATTTTCTGAGATGGAGAACAGCGACCACGCATTCGAACAACCAATCGGTTGCGCCGCGAGTCACGTGTCTTCGCGGACCAATCACGTGATCAGCTTGTTTATTTGTTTCGTAGTCGCGGGAGTTTTTCGATTCCCCTTGAAGTCGCTGACGACGAATTTCACGAATAAAATCGACCACACTCCTCTAAAAACAAATTAATCGTTGAAAAAAGACAACGAAAGGGGAACAATGAAATACCACAGATTTTCGATAGATTCTTTAATAACACTTACAAACAACAATACAATCGGTGCTATTTCAGTCAACCTTTTTTTATTCACATTACGTAAATTCATTTGAAACTGATACATACATACACACACATATATATATATATATATATATTTTTTTTTTTATTACAGTATGAAATATCTATATAGGGTGAGTCACGAAAAGCGGAACACTTAACTATTTCTGTTACATTTATATATTGGAAACTTGTTGCAAAAATAATTATAATGTATCGACATTTAAACTAAAAAATACTGATAATCTTTGAATGGCCTTGAACAGGATGTCACGTTCGCTTTTGAAACGGCACAACTTTTTCCTCGGAGGTTTTCACGTATTCCCGTTTCAATTTAACAAAGATATTTATGTCTCCTGCTTCTTGTGACCCATCCAAATATATCCAGGGTGCATCAGCTGAAGTGAGCCACCTAAATATTTTCTTCGTTTGCGGTGATACGAAATTCGACAAGAATAAATAAAAATAAAAATATGCCATAAAATATATTTTCATTTGAAGATAACTTGGTGTATATCGGTTGGCGTATGCGAACATACATCCCACCCTCTGTATATGTTAGCTAACATTACATAAAATGTATTCAATGATGTATATACGACACTGAAATGGGAATTATTTTCATTGGGATGGCAGGCCGCAATGATTTTGTAACATCAAATTGCACAGAAAATATTTGTTTATCACTATAATCGATGAGGATATGTAAGTGCTTTATTTTTAGTGATGTACCCTGCATATATAGGGTGTACTATAATACATGAGCACGATTTTGGCGATGGATTCAGTACACAAGAATAATAAAAGAAGTTTATACGAAATTTACTGTAATCGTTTTCGAACAGACCGTGTTTGCATCTTGTGTGTTGAACCAGAGTAACTAGTGCAAATGTGATAAATATTGAATAAACTATTTTTCGTTGTTTTTACACATTGTAGCCGTTATCGAAATTATTTCCACGTATTATAGTACACAAATTTTTTTTTATTCATTAATACTATTATTGTTTCGATTATTATTAATATCATAGAATCTTCTCGAAGATCGAACAACGTTTCGTTGCAAGAGAAAGAATATCCTGCTACCACTGCAAAGATTTCATGGCGGAATGATAACTGGGGCTACGCTGCGAATAGAACTGAGAGTACCACCTGCGGTAAGAGAGGATGCTTCTATCTTCTTTCACGAGGAGTGGTTGCTTCTCGAATTTTTTTTTGTTCCAGATGGCCACATCTCTTTCGAACATTAAGCTTTCCCCTAAGAATATGATCAAGGCGTACGGGGAAAGCAACGGCGGAGCGTAAATTACATGAACCACCTAATAACAATTAGAAGACAACAGTAATATTAGTAATATTTTACATTTTTTAAACCGTTTAGATAATTGCTACATTAATAATTTGCGAATGAAATGTAGCCAAAGTAGATATGGAATCAAAATTAAATATTTTTCTTTAATTAAAGTGTATTTCCTCCTAAGAAAACATCTATATTTATTTAAGGAGATAAGTACTTTACGTTAATTTATGTTCCTGTATAGATTACGATGTAAATAAAGGTAATTATAAACTTATTGTTTTGATGTAAACAAAGATAATCACTCCAAATACCGTGTCCACAACAAAATATTTCATTATTCACAATAATAACCTTTTGCAGAAGAGGTTCCATTGGCGTCACCGTCTGCAATATACACAATCGCCCAAAAAATGTGTTCATTGTCATTTCCACATACCCTGGACCGATTTGATGGACGTTCACGTCCAAGTGCCACAATTTGTACTTTTCAAAGATTATCAGAGTATGCCTTAATGACGTATAAGCTCTGTGATTTAAGTTTTCTCCGTCATTGTTCTCGTCTACCGAGGAGTTTTTACTTTCTGACAATGAACTGTGCGGCGTCCAACCGATGTTCGTCCAGGAATGTCGAGCGATCCATGAAAGTGGATGGATGAAGTTCGAAAGTACCGCTGGGCCGTGAACTGCACTGAGGTGCGCCGTATCGGCGCCATTTTCCGCGACTTCCTGCAACAAACGGAACAGTTTCCTTTAAAAACTATTCATCGCAAACTAAGCAAAATTTGATTCGTCAAAACGTACTTACTTTCTTAATGTAACAAAGGAAAATTTAAAAAAGAAAGAACATGTGAAATGAAATATCTTTATCTCGAATAAACTAAAAGAGCGAACGATATCGCGGGAAGAAAATTTCTTGTACCGAGCTGTAAGATAATTTTATTTCTTGTTAACGGTCGGCGTCGAACGATTACGAAAATGGGTAAAAGATTATATGTGCTACGTTTAAGCAGTGCAGTTCCGGGAATAATCGTTTGTTTTATCGGTAACATTTAAAAAAGCGTCACGCTCGAATTACAGAATTGTAGCGCGAAAGAATTGGCTAAAGCTACGCGAAACTGACCTGTATGTGGCAGTTGATAAGATATTCGTTTCGACCTTGATAACGCCACTTTCGATTTGAAACATCTCTGACCGTCTGCGGTTGCCAGGTGGGTTCTAGTCCTTCCGCGTGGTACCACACGAAAATGATCCCGTTCGCTTCGCAACACTTCCATGTTCTTGTCCTTGCAATATGTGGCACTACATCGAACAACCCTAATTAGTATTACCAATAATTTTGCAAAACAATAAGATACGAACGAAAAGGCGGATATAAGATGTAGGATAAGGCATCGAACGGGGTAAATCGCATATCCTCTCGTTCCATGTTTATTTACAGTCGTATTAACGATACTGATAATATATCTTGCAGCGAGTATCATTCATTAATGAGAAATATGCTGTTAGCCATTTCCTTATGCTTAGCACGTTAACTGCCACGAGAATTCTGAGAGTTTTGTATATTAACACTAAAACTACCGAGAAATTGGAGTGACTTATTCCGAACCTTTTATGAAAATTAGAACAATACGTTTCTTGAGGTTCGAAAGGTCGCCTACTACTTTTGATCACTTGTTAATTTTCTGCAGCAATTCATGAACATTCGCTACCTCACGCGCGTGTAGTTCCGTTGTGACACGGGTTCCATTGGTAACGTGTTCGAGTTAACACGTTAACTGTCACGGTGGTCACCGGTGATCGAAGCTTCCAAATTGCTTAAATACAGTTTAAATAAGAAAACCTTTGTCGAATAAGAATATTTAGTAACACAAATAGCTAGATGATAGTGTAATACCAAACCATCATTAATTATTTCTAATATCATTTGCCTTTGTTGTTATGAAAGAATATGTATTGCTATACAAAACATTCGAAATTTTCATGGAAATCAACGTGTTAACAACAGTTACCTTTTTCAGCGTACGGAATATGACTGCACTGGCCATCGGAACCACGAAACTGCCAGCCATGGAAGGGACATTCTATACAGTCCCCCTTGACCCGACCGCCCTCGGCCATATTGGCGCCGAGGTGAGGACAGTAAGCGTCTAAAATTCTCACCGTCCCGTCGTCTGTTCTTTAAACGAACGGATTGTTGTTAATTCACCTGTCCGACCCAGGGATACCGTACCAAGGCATAAATGTCGAAATACCTGAACACGGCGAGATTTTCGCCGAGCGCCGCCACGTGCTTCACTTGGCCCTTGTGTAATTGAAAAGTTTCCAAGATGGCGAACCACCCGTTCGGATAAACTGGAGGAAGTTTCCCCAATTTCCGTTTCTTCGACTCCAAGTAATTCGCGAGAATCTTCTTGCTGTTGCCTTGTATCCTTAAATCCTGTAACAAGGCAGATAGTTGTTATCAAAATTATTATGAACAAGACGGCGCAATGGGGGATGGTCCACTGGAAATAGGCAATTTAAATAACAACCGTTGAATATATTTTTCAGTAATTTCTTGTCCTTTGAATGCGATACGCGCTTAAAAAGTAGGCTCTGATTTTTGGGAATCTTCTATGCGAGTGTAGAAGTAAATTAATAAATTAAGAAATTATTTATAATTCTACGTAATATTTAGAAATAAATATTCGAAATACTCAGTGCTTTCCAACAATGCTTTGGTTGGAAAGATTGCTCGAAAAAATGATTATTTGTTATAGCATATTTACGCGTGTACACGATGTCACTGAAAAATATAATAATTTTACATCGATTTCCAACAGTCGGTTTACGCTATAAATGAATCGTTTTCGAAAGATTTAATTGAAATAACGCTGAATCTCTTGGTACGACGAATATGTTTTTGAATTTCGTACAGTGTCATAGAATGTTCAAGGTTTTCCTTTTAAAGAGTGTCGCGAATCGCTGATGCGAGGAAACAAGATTCTTCTAGTTCTACTGTGTCACGCGTTAGTAAAATTTGCTTCCTCATCTGCAAACATAATGTCACCGTACCGGGCGTACGTGTCGCTTGCGTTAAACTGTACAGAACTCGGGGAACAAAAACCGAGTGAAGGTTACGCGTGTGGACGAAGTTGTTTTTTAGATTTAGAAATAATTTATCGGTACTTATTCTAGATCTTATCTATTTGTTAGATCGAAGAAAAAATACACCGTCGAACATGAAAACGTGTTGACCGTTTCCGGTGGTAATTGACGCAGCGTAAAAATCCCATGGAACATTGACGTAGACACGGCTGATTTCGATTGAAATTTAATGTTAATTTTATGGAAACCCAACGCAATCTTCGAGCTTCATCATCTATTTCGGAATAATACCTGACGCAACGACAGAGGAGATGTACGGTCTAGTGTTAAGTAAGAATCCTCCGAGAACCCCGGGGAACTGGAGCTATGCAATTGTTACTTATCAATATCTGATTTTGATTAGTATCGTCTCGTTAAAATTTCGTCAATGTACACTATCGGTCAAAAGATTGGGGACCAGTTAATTGCGTAACGTCACAAATTAAAGATGACATATCTTATAAACATATAAAATGAAATAATTAAAAATCATATATCTTTACATTTGACTAATACTTATATGTCAATGTTCCTTCAAACTATGCAAAAATTTTCCACAAACGTTGTTTAACAAAATGGAAGTTTTTCTGTAACGATGTATCGGTCTCAAACTTTTGACCGACAGTGTATTTTTGATTTTTCTCACACATATTTACTTCGTTTCATCCAAACTATAACTAGAATTATTGAACATTAGAATTTGTTTCCAAAGGCTATCATTTCTATTGAATTCATTTGTCTTCTTTTGTATTTATCGTTCTTCTTTATCGGTGTGTTAAATGAAAAGAGTTTAATCTTAATGTACATTAATATTGCATAGTTTACTTAAAAGTAACACGGAATTAAACAAAATTAAACAAATCGTTCAAACACCATAGATCTTCAAATAATAACGAATCTTTGAAATCATGGACACTATAAGCTCATAAAGTTTCAACGATCAACGCTATTGATTTAAAACAAATTTCTCTGAAACCAGCTACATCACCCAAAGATAAAATTACGATAGGCAAATTTTTTATCTAATCCTGTTTAAAGCCTAAAAAGAAATTTCCCGGTAGACAAAAATGACCCACTTTATCTTCACAATTACAATACAACGCGCTCCGCAATGATTAACGCCAGAACCACCGAGCAATCAAATAGATTTTCTTACATTTCCCAATGGTAACTCGAAGAATACATCCACCGAGATTTCAATTGCCTTGCAATTCAATTTACTACCAAATCAATCGTCCACACAAGACAAGCGTCAAATTCTCGTTATTCCCCATTAAATCATCAACGAGTAAAGTAGCTTCACCGAGCACAGTCGCGTGATCAAGGGGTTAAACGAAACCGATCCAACGACGGTGCATTCTTAAAAGATAACTTGACGCCTAGCTCAACAAGCCAGCAGCGAGAGGGTCTCTCTAGTCTACAATCCCGTAATTTCGATTGGTCACGTCTAGCCGTATCTCCGAGGAGCAAATCAACGATCGAAAGAATATCACAGGGATCATGAAAGGAAACCAACAGAAAATTGAAATCCCGAGGAAATCTGAAAACCGATCAGCCGAATTCCTCAGCCTAGCCATCGAGCGCGATCTCCTAGCAGCGCGTGTCGCGATCTCCTAACACGCGGAGTTTTCAGGCGCCGCGAGGACGCGGGTAAGTATGCGTAAGTAGGTAAGTAAGCCGGGCAAATGGTATCGTGAGGAGGACTCACCTTGATCAAGTTCATCTTGTACAAATAGGGAGCGAGGAGTATACCAACAAGCAGGAAAAAAGCGCCGGCAAGGCACCACCATCCGGCCATCGCTGTCTTCTCCACCCTCTGCCCCCGAACGAAGAAGAGCTGCAAGTGCACTCTAAAAACTTGTCCCTCCGGAACACCTTCGGTAGCCACCTCTCTTACTCCCCTCGCTCGCCGTCTTTCTCTCCGCCTTTCCCTCTTTCCTTTTTTCCCTCCACCATCCGCGTTCCTCCTTTTTTCCGTTCTTCTTTCCCTGCCTCCCCTCTAACCCCCCGGAGCGCCAACTTCGCGTTCTCGCTTCCTCCACTCCTATGCTTTCCTCCTTCACTCTCCCTTTTTTCCTTCTCGCCGCTATATTCCCTTCCCTCCGTTATCATTCGCCCCCTCGTCCTTCTTCCTCCCTCCGACTGCCAGCTGTGTCCTCCTCTAGCCCTTCCTTTCCTCCTTCCACGGTTCCTCCGTTGCCTCGTGCCTCCCTTCCCACGTCTTCTTCTCTTTTGCCCGCTGTTCACCGGCTCCTCCCTGCCGCGGTTATTCCATATTTTCGCCCTGCACGCGAAACTCACCCGTTTTTCGATACTTCGCCGATACCGCGCACCTGGCTGCCCGGACTTCGCTCCTTGACGAGTATCTCGGTCTCGGGACGCCGCGTCGGGCTCCGGTGATTATCGCATCAGCCGGTAAACATTGAGGCGGTTCGATCATCGATCGGCTCCTCGTCTTCGGTCCTCTCGGGTGTTTCGACTGTGCCGCGAAATCCTTTCGCTTTCAATGGAGATATCCTGGCTTCGAGCGGATTCCGGCTGTTCAGAGATTCTTGAGGGAATTGTGACAGGATTCGGATGCTGGTGCAGCGGTACGTTGTTGATCTCTGTTCTCGTTAGACGCGACGATCCTTGGGTCTTCTTTTTAGAGTTGCACGGTGTGATGGATTCTTCTTTTCTTAACGTGGCTTTTCTTTGATCCGCGCGATCGTCGTTTCCTCTGTCTTCGACGGTAGTTTCGATGTTTCTTCTATGTTGATCTCCTTTTATACCAGCTTTCCGAATGGAATTCGAGTGTGATGTCCCGAAGGAGGTTTCACTAACCACAGAAACAACGGGACCAATGCAAAACACGATGGAACGAAGGAAGTGCTGGGAATGAAGGAGATTGAGGAGCGCGCGGAAGGTCCTCGCAGACTGATTCTGAACCCTCGATCGTTTTTCGAACGACTGAGCCACTTCATTCCTTAGACACAGCCTTTTATACCTTCTTGAGGTAGGCCACCTTCCTCGATGTTCTCTAGTCGAAGAGGATCCATCCTATTTGACTTGTCGCTGCTGTTACGAGGATGCTGAATCTGTTAACACGTTTTGTGCTACGAAACACTTCAGCGTTTTATGTATCACTTGTTACTTTGCAACAAAGATGAAATGGAAAAATGGTTAATTATTTGTTATCACATTTTCTATGTTGCGCCATTGTTTAGAAATTTGAGCTGCTGAACGGTTGTATTCCACATTGGTTATTTCACGAATTATAATTATTTTCTAGTAATTTTGAAGTCTGGCCATCGAAGACCATCGTGGCAACGTGTTAATCGAGTAATTACCGAGGACAATTGTTTTACTTCCATTGAACATGTGTTTCTTACGCTAATCTTGGTAATAGACTAATAGAATTGAAAATTAAGGTTTCATTCGGCTATTGTGTAACGACAATCAAATGAAAATGACAATCGCTTTGCTATTGCGACAACTTTCGTATCAAATGAAATATACACGCCTCTTCAGGATTTTCAGTAATTCACGATTTTCAAGGATAATCAGTTTGGTGATTATGATAATTTTTAAATATACAGTTTGAACGTTTCATTGGTTAGAACTAATTTTAGTGTTATAAGAATGAAAACAACGTTGGAAACTTCTATCCGTTCAATTATGAATAATTTGAAACTCAACCGAAATGAATCTAAATAAAAACAAAACTTAATGAACTAAAAACGATTTTTTGTTATATTTAATTATAATGTTCGAGACTGTCTTTCCTTAATTATATTAAATGGAGATTAGTGCCGCATTGATTATTTTCTAGAATACCCTTTCTTGTTACATATTTTATATAAAAATTCATTTTATTATGTCGCTCACATTTATGTATTTTGTTTTGTGGTAATTATACAAATTGTATAAATTCTACAAAATTAATAGGTTCATTAATGGTAAGGTTACAAACTTTATTGTCGTATGGACTATACTTATTAGTCAAAATCTAACGAAACCTTGTACAGAATAAACGAATTTCAATAATTGAAGTCGTGAATTCCGAAACAGCACAAGTCCATTTTTTAACGTTGTCCGTGTGAGTTATCAATCTGACCGTTTTCAGCTTATTCAGATCTAGTTAGTAATATCAAAAATGTGTACAAAATGTTGCAGAAAGAATCAATAAAATTGTTAATGAACGAATGAACGAAAATGAAAAAGAAGATTGATTTTCTCGAAACATTTGTTGGTTGACTTGTGTTGTTTCGGAATTCACGACTTCAATTATGTTGTTGTTGTTGTAATTAATTAACCATAAAATCTTGAGTTTACGCAATAGGTATTTACATTGTACGTTAAAATGCTCGGTAATTGAATGCGGGGACGTGTGTTCTTGTATCGTTTCGCTGGGCGTAAACACGTAACGCTGTCGATGCAGAGCTGACAATATCACACCTGTACTGATCTGAAAATCTGTAACGTTTGAAAGAAATGAACTGATTTTTCTTACCGGTAGTAAATTATTTTTTACTTTAGTAAATTCACAAACAAGGTGGAAAAATCTTACACAAGATTACCCGCAACATTGTATTACAATTGTTAATTATTCAAATTACATTACTACCATGTACGATTCATTCTTAATATTCATGTATTTCTATATCCATTTATTTATCATTTTCTAAGAAACATATATTTATTATCAATAGTCACTCCGTTTTTAATTAAAATGAATCATTTTATTTCTTTAACACTAAATTTACGACCGTTTACTCTGTTTCTAGAAAAATTGATATTCGTTCGTTTAGATCTTGGAAATTAGGGATTTAAAAATAAACTATTAAGATACATATTTGTACAATTGCATTAATGAAAACTAACATAAACATTTATCAAGTAATGTTCATAAAATTCAATATGCGTCAAATTTACGCGTTCCGTGAACCTAGTGTTGAAAACGGCAGAAAATTGATTTTTGGTTACGGAAACATCGATGTTTCGTTGCTGTGCTACGTTGCACCGATACGGACGTTCAGGAACATTTGTCAGTTTCGACTCCGTATACCTGATAGTTTTCGAGTCCGTCCCTGTTGTGCACGATCTCGTTCACATCGATCACAAGATTTTTCCGCTTCGAAACCGTGCACAGACCACAACCGATTTCCATGTCCGTTGCATATCTCCCGTTCCATCGCAAATCGTTCTGCTTCTGCTTACCCTCCTTGCCTTTTCTTTCCCAGGTTTCGATTTTATCGGTTCTGGCTATCGGTCCCCGAGACTGTTTCCATCCACGCTGCCCGGTTTTTCCACATTTATTTCCCCCGCGGCCGCACCGCTCCCCTTTGATCTACGCATCCGTCGTCGACGATCGTCCAGCTGGTCGCTGACCATGATTTTCCCTAATTTCCTGGGGATCCTCGGAACCTGTTGCATTATTTCCCTAAATACTGTCTTCTTTCTGTGGCAAATATCTTTGGGAATTTGGAATTTGGTATTTGGAGTTTGGGATTCAGGATTTGGTGTTTGGGATTTGGGATTTGGGGTTTGGAATATGGTATTGAGTATATTTGGTGATTAAAGTCTTGGAATTTGGAGTTCGAGATTTGAAATTTGGAATGTGCAATATGGAATTTGGAATTTGACATAAAAAATATTTCATTTTCAATAACGTCATGAGCTATTCAGACCAATGGATAAATAATTTCGGGATTTTACTGCAACAGAATTGATTGAGCTGAGATTTAACTTAACATCGAAAATCGTAAGTCTAAGCTGAGATTTAAGTTAACATCGAAAATCGTAAGTCTAAGCTAAGATTTACGCAGATATTGGGATAAATATAAGTGTATTAACTATTCATTTTTAAGCTGCAAAAAAATTTGTTAATGGCATGAAGTGTGATAGGAAGGATTAACGAACGAAACGTTCATCGAAAGGCAATACTAAATGAAGAAATCTGTGGAAGATTTACATATTACTTTTTTATTCTACATTTTATAAGTTACACAAAGTCGTTTAATCATCTAAGGGACAATTGTTCGTCGATGTATGCATATTAAAATAGACAATTCTCCTCTCGTTGTTCATTAATGTTCACAACATTCGTAAACTGTACAGAAACCGATACAATTCGTAAGATTATTAAAGAAAATTCACTCGTACACACGCAGTATTAAACAGTAAATAAGGAAACTGCGGATATTTATGCAAACATAGACTTCCGTAAACTAATTTGATTTAACGAAACTGGAATCGGAATGACAGTTCGCTCGTCTTTCTCCTAAAATTCGTTCAAAGTCCAAATTAAAACATAAATTTCCTTGCACTGTTTCAAACTCGTGTACGAATGCATAAAATCCGCAATTTATCAGTAAGCAAAGCAATTACAAGCTACGCGGTCGAATTAACACACGAATCCGTTACATCAAGCTCACATCAAGATTTCTCGAGGGAACCGCTTGAACCTACACTATTTACTTTTTTATCGGAAAATTATTAAAAAAGGAAATAATATATGTATCGGTCGAATAGCAGACGCGAACGATTAATAACTGGATAAACGAAATCAAATTTTTTTCTTCGCGTTCGTTTATCCCGCAATCAATGGAGGCGCGTTCATACAAATAACGCGTAACGATGCGATTCGTCGATCTTAAACTGAACGCACTCATTCGCCAATGAATAAATAAACAAATCGAGCCGATCGTCGATTCGTTTATATATCGTGTTCTAGAACAGAAATTCGTATACAAAATGGCTTTCGTTCCGCGAAACGGCGTTCGTTTGCCAAAATGGCGAAATTTTTCATCGCAAACGAACGCCGAACATGATCGAACGAGTAACAAACCGAAGGCACTGCGGTGATAACCAAGAAACAAGATGAGCAGAAGAGAAAAAGAAATGAAAAAAACAAGAACAGAAAACAATGTTTTTTTTCATGTAACCAATAACGTTATTTACAGCAAACATCAACAGTAACACAGAATCCTTTTTGATGGGAACAACGAGCAACATTAAACAACGTTCTTTAATCAGGCATCAACAGAAACAAAATTATCCAACGAAATCCCCCCCCCCCCAGATTTTTTTATTTGTGCACATTTTACGTGAAAAGTATATTAAAGGATTATTCACGCACAACGTATTATTCGTTTAATATTTTATGCGTAAAGATCATGATACGTACTTCCGACGTAAAATATCGTTTTTCTTTTTTTTTTCGGGTTTTTTGGTAAACATGAAAACAAAAACATAACACTATTAACGGAACTTCAATTTTCTGTTTTGTTCGATTTAACATCAACTTAACGAAGCGATAACATTAACGAAAACAAGAGGGAGAATGATCGCGCAACAAAACTTAACAATAACTGCGATAACATTCACGTAACAAGAGTAATTCGGATTTCGCGTAATATTTCGGTTTGGAAATCGGGGAACGCGGTTTAACAAACATGGGGCAAAAACTTAACAAAGTCAAACGTAACGAGTAAAAACCAGAACAAGAGTTGTTTTAAGCTCACGTTACTATACTTTAATTAATTGAATATTAAGGCAGTGTTTTTTGTCATTTTTTCTTTAACCGATGGTTTAATTGTGATTCTTTTTCCCCAAACGAATTACAAATATTTATAAATTTTCAAGTTTATAGAATAGAATTAGGTTTCTATATCTTATGAACAAAGATACGATAGGAACAATTAAGAAAATATTTGTTATTTCAATTTTCAATTTCGAACACTTTTGATGGTTATTTTTCTGTGCAACATTCGACATTTTATAAAAATGTATTGAATTTTGAATGTTTCAGAATAGCGTTTTGAATATGAGATATAATTTAAAAGTATTATCAAAAGTAATTTTGAAACGCCTTTTTTTCTTTTCCAGATTTATAAATTTAACATTTTTGACAAGCAGTATGTTATTTAAACAATTTAGAATTATTTATCTGAAACGAATTTTTAATTCAGTTACGATTTGTATCGCACTTTATGTTAACATACTTTACATAAAAGATACGTTTAAATTTGTATACTTTTGAAACTCTTTGACGAAATTACTAATTTTGAACAATTTTAATTGTTCCACTTTGATATATCGAATAATTTTCTATTGTCTCCTCTCTCAATTTTCAACAAAAACGAAGTTTTAATTAGAATTTCATTTTAATGTCATGATCGTCAATATTTGAAATTTGCAATTTTTAATTAGAATTTTATTTCAATATCATGATCATCAATAGTTGGAATTTTGAATTTTGAATTTTGAATTTTGAATTTTGAATTTTGAATTTTGAATTTTGAATTTTGAATTTTGAATTTTGAATTTTGAATTTTGAATTTGAAATTTAAAATTTGAAATTTGAAATTTGAAATTTGAAATTTGGAATTTGGAATGTGGAATTTGGAATGTGGAATTTAGAATTTGGAAATGCGAATGTACAATCTAAAATTTGGAATTTGGAATTTGGAATTTCTAATGTGTAATCTAGAATTTATAATTTATAATTTTAAATGTGCAACCTGGAATTTGAAATTTGGAATTTGGAATTTCTAATGTGTAATCTAGAATTTAGTATTTGTAATTTGGAATTTTAAATGTGTAACGTGGAATTTGAAATTTGGAATTTGGAATTTATAATTTGGAGTTTTAAATGCACAATCTGGAATTTAGTATTTGTAATTTGTAGTTTCGAATGTGCAAACTGGATCTTGGAACTTGGAATTTGGAAATTGGAACGAATGTGCAATCTGGACTTTGTAATTTGGAATTTCAAATGTGCAATCTGGACTTTGTAATTTGGAACTTCAAATGTGCAATCTGGAATTTATAATATTTGTAACTTCAAATGTGCAATCTGGAATTTATAATATTTGTAACTTGTACTTTCGAATGTGCAACCTGGAATTTGGAATGTGCAATCTGAAATTTGAAACTCGAAATTTCGAATGTGCAATCTGGAATTTGGTATTTGGAATTTGGAATTTGGAATTTGGAATTTGGAATTTGGAATTTGGAATTTGGAATTTGGAATTTGGAATTTGGAATTTGGAATTTGGAATTTGGAATTTGGAATTTCGAATGTGCAATCCAGAATTTGGAATAAAAAATATATCATTTTCAATAATTTCATGAACTATTCAGATCAAAGAATAAATAATTCCGTGAAATTCATAAAAAATAAATTTTGAAACGTGAAAGTTTTTAAATGTAATGCATAATATTGATAGAATTTTTGTCAAGAAATGCTTCAATGGTTTGAGAACGTTAAAATAAACAATTTTATAATATAATAATTTTAGTTTTCTATATGACAAGAATGATGTCCAGTTTTTACAGAAAACAATATCTTCTTAATAAAGCTGCAAACAATGTTTTTTTGTTTCTCTGCACTATATAACATTTTCAGCGATTTTTTGAAGTAACGATAACAAGGTTGAAACATCAAACTTATAATTAATCCAATTAACCTACAAACTTAAGAAATAACCAACTAAAAACTTTTCAACAATATCTCAAATGAGATTAATAATGCCGCTTAACATGTTCCATACAATTTATTCCATCCTTTTTAGTTGAAATAATTTTTACGTTCATTTTTTCATTTTTTTTCCATTTTTAATCGATTTTTTGGAACAAACTCTTGTATATCTACAAGAATGAACATTTATTTTTCCCATCAGTTTTCGATTTTTTCAAACAAACTCTTATATGTCTACAAGAATGAACATTAACTTTTTCCACCAATTTTCGTTTTTTTTTTTAACAAACTCTAGTATATCCATAAGAATGAAAGTACTGAATTTAAGCTCAAAATATAGCCAAAATCTTCTAAACAGAAATCTTGTGCTGCTATTTTAAAAGAAACATTTTCGTTCGTTTTTAAATTCTTCATTTTTTTAATGTGCTGGCCCTGGAATGAAAGGTCTGACAAGTTTCAAGATGAATCGATGCATTTGATTTTCGAATTTTATTATAAGTACGCCGCAATCAATTTTAATCTTTGATCGTTGTCCAGTTTTGAAAGCCAAACTTTTCTGTTCCTTTCTTCTTTCATTATCTTTTATTTGTTACCAATTTATTTTATTCGTTAATGTTGTATTTTATTTTATTTTATTTTCTTCCATTTTTCCATCTATTTTTCTTTGTTAGAGTTTCCTTAACATTTTATTTATGTATTTCTCGTTTTGAGTAATTATTTTCATTTATTTTTTAGCATTGTTTTCTTCATTGAAATTCGTTTGTTGTACTCGTTTCAATGAATTATCATATTGTATAGATCTTCAATCATTTTTCGTTCATAATGCTTCAATCTTAAGATTCTCTCTCATCATTTCTTCTTTCTTGATGTTATTATCTATTCAAGGTATTATTTTTCTTGAAGTTATCATCGTTTCAAGTGATTAATTGTCTTGAAATCATTATCTTTTCAAGTTGTTAATTTTCTTGAAGTTATTAACGTTCTTAGTAGTTGTTATCCATTGGTCTTGAGATTTTCCTCCATCGTCTGTCAAATTTTCCACTTTCCTTTAATTTCAAATTATTTTTTATTTATTTTCGAAATAATTATTTTCCCTTCGTGATTTTTTCTTCAGCATCGAAGAGCTTTCAAGAGTTTCCAAGAGCTTCTAAACGATTCCCAAGGATTCCATCTTCAAATCGCCTCGGAGACCTGGAAGGGTGTGAGTGTTAGAAAAAAAACGCCAAATAAAGATACAAAAAAGGAGGAAATTTTGAAAGACTGATTCAGCAAGAACAGAAAGAATAAGAAACGAAAAAGGGTAAATAGAAACAAGCATTCGTAGAAAATAATACATTATGATAAATGATAATGACAAAGCAATATTGCAGTTTTTTCATGTTCGTTTTCGTCCAGTTTCGACTCTTTCCCATTCGCTCTCTTTTTCATTCAGAATGATGGATTTTGTTGCTTCATTTGTAATCGGAATTTGACAATACTTTTCTAAGCCAAAGTCTCATTTCAGATCAATCGCGCTGCGAATGTTCGTAAACATGTTCAGAATACGTTTACGTATTTATAAGTGTTGTTGCAATGACATTGATCTTATGTTACGTAAATTTGAATTAAACGAAAGAATAGATCGAATATTTTTCGCCTTCGTTTGAATTCATTACAATTCGAAGTGTACCTACACAATGGTCGCTCGGTTAAAATGTTTATAAAAAATGATTTGTCGATTAATTTACATAACATCCAAGTTTTCTTTCATATCTGTACTGTTCGAATCTCAATCGTTGACGAATCTACGGTTTATTTCGGTTACTGTCCGAGTAAAATTGTGTTTTATGCTGTCAGTCTAACGATCCATTCATTTACACTTTTCGTGACACTGTTTTCCAACTGCAATTATTTTCAATAATAAGAATGGATTATTTTTTACTTCATTCTTGCTGTTGGAATTTATTGTACTTTTCAATTATTTCCTTGAAACGAAGGTATTTCTCTGTACACGCAACTGGTTTTATAATTTTGACATTTTACTAATGTGAAAAATTGTAAATAATAGATTTTAATTGAAATACGTTGTTCTGTAATCAGTCAGGTCATCAGTATTGCTGATCTGTGATTTTAAAACTTATTGCAATGTTTAAGGCCCTTTAAAGTTTTGAAAAGTCGAATATCATTTAACAATAAATTTCTTCGTTTCTATTGAATTAGTTTGTGCCATGTGAAATATATTCAAAAAAATGAAAATGTTCAAATTTGTTCAAATTAAGACGATACTGCATATAACCTAATAATATTGTGGCCAGGCTAATAAGAATCCTTCATCAAAGTTTTCAATATTAATTGATTCCAGTTTGAAGTACCTATATTTGACACTATCAATATTTCTATTTCTTTTGCTCGGTAGATGTGTAGCATTCTGAAATATAGATAATTATTGAAATTTTCTCGAAAATTCAAAATATTTTTTTCATAGTTGCAGTTCCATTTAAACTTTCCTCTTGATTACAATATCATATTTTAGCTATATTTTCGTGTAAAAGTTTTATTGAATCTAAATCTAGATATTTATAATTATTTGTTTCAGTCTGTAAATATAAAGTATAAAGTATCATTTCAATTTTTATTCTTGTCTGGAATATCAAGCTTCATTTCACATCTGATTTATTTTATTTATATGTAAATGTTTCGGGAAATAAACAAAAAATAAATATAAAATAAAAATGGCGTAGAGTGTAAAACAATATTTAACAGTTATTTGTCCTTAGTTACTTTTTTTCTTAATAATTTGATGAAACATGAAAAATTCTCTCGATGAACATAAATTAATAATAAAATAAGCGAGATACAAACGTGTATCACCGAAACTAAAAATAACGTTTAACACAGCAAAGCTGTCACAAATTAAACATTTTTGATAGAATAAACAAAAATCTAAATAAATGCCCACGAAACTTTGGTAAATTTAAAACACAGACCTTGACCGGTCCGAGCAAAGCTTTGGTAAATTTAAAGCAAGATATCGATAAATCCAGACCAGCATCTGATTTGAAAACAAAATCTCGAATTCAAATAGAAGACGGAAGAGTTTTATTAATGTCAGTGTTCAGCCTTGATAAATTTGAATTAGATTTTGTTCAGCTTGAACCACGAATCCAAATCGAGTAGTTTCAAGTTTTGGTATGTTAAATTTCAAATGAATTCTACGGAAATTATTTTTATTAAACATTTTCTATTGTGTGCTTATATATTCTTTATTACATTTTATTAAATGTATCACATTTTGTTAACTGTATTTGAAAATTGTTGAATCACAATTAAATAACTTCAATTCAAATTGATCTAATTAATACAAAAATACATAAAATGATCAAATTAAATTTTTCTGATGTATTTTCTGCACCAATAGACACTTGGCAAATGACACTTTCATTTTGTATCAATTACATCCCCTTCAAATCTCTAACGTGCTCCGCCATTTTTAAGTTAAGTACTGTTGAACCAGATGATTTGAATTTAAGTATATTGCTGTATAAATTAATAACGAAAATTTAGTTAATATCAAATATGGTACTTCTTTGTAGTTTTCTTTGCATTAAAAAGGACCAGTTCAATATGCAATTGGTTTCTGTACATTTCAAATGAAAACGCAGAAAATGGACTGATACGTATGCGTACGGTATTTACTGCTTGTCTTAAACAATTAACTACTTTCGGCAAGTATACACGTCATGTTAAAGCTTCAAATGATACTAATTTGTACAACGGTGAATTATTTATTTTTTCAGATACTCGTGTAATTCTTTGTTTTGCTTTCGTTTTTCATTAGAATATATCATAGGTGCATTTGCTTTGCGTTTAGTTTTAAAGCCTTTTAACCCTCTATAAGCTAAACTTTTTTTCGTGATTATAACAAAATTTATGCAGTATGAAATTAATGAATATCAACGTACGAATACAAATCAACAATGCGTTCAATAATTTTAATAATTCTATTAAAACGAATATATTTTGAAGTTCCATGCCATAGAACGTTTACGCCTGTATGTGTAAAAGTGTGAGTTGATTAATTATTTAATTTCATTCGTCATTTTCCGGTGAAAAATTAAATAAATCAATTTGGCCCAATATATCGGTGTATGACTACAAAGTCACACAGGCCTACAGAGAGTTAAAGTTAAAACAGAAACATTTTCTTGGAATTAAAAAATTCGAGCTGCTCCGAAAAATATATAACTACACATTTTTCGAACAATTATTATTATGTGATAATGAATGTGAATTCCATCTGGGTTTCATTTTCATAAAACATTTTCTCATACACATATGTATACAGGCACGTCATTGATCCTCACGATATTCGTATCGCATTAAAACTGTAACACTGTAACATTATTTGCATCCTACAGTGTTGCAATAAAAATAAAAGGGTTACAAAGAAGGGTCGTGAGAGGAGCGTTGATGCAGTTTCTTTTTTGTCTTCACACTTTGCGTTCAATAAACAGACAGAAAAGAAAGTACAAAATGAAAATCATTGCAATCTCGTCGAGTAACCGGTATATGTAGGTCTCATGGTTTAACTTAATTACGTTCACAATGAGAGATTAAATTCCACAGTCAACTGGTGAACGGAATAGCATCATGTTCGTAGGAAGGTGTGTCTCTTTCATTGTCATCAGGGAAATCATATTTGAGTCGCTCAGAAGCCAATGAGGTTAAATCAATGTTTTGATGTTTCCTGATTTTTGTACATTTTAATGGAATAAACGATACTCTTTTTGGCGATTAAAGGATTTACTCGTTTCTTCGTTTGCTTCTTGGTCAGAAAGCCCTCAGTTTTATAGTCTCTGAATACGTTGCATAACAATTTCAGAAGCCAAAATATTAATTTTCTCAATTTTTCTTTTTTGGACTTAACCGAATTGCCTTCTGAGCGGCTCATTTCTTCTTTCAGATTATCCTAGTTAAAAGCAACAGCATCGTATCGAAAAGTATCCACTTTTTTAACCCTCAGCACTCCAACCGGCAGTCTCACTGTTAAGCACGATCAAATTGCATCAAAAACAATTGCAACATTAAAATACGTATGAATTAATTTCCTGTCTTTTGATATTATTTTATGCTTGCTCAAGATTCATCACTGAATTTCCCCTTTGAAATTGATCAAATTTATTTGGAGCAACTGGCAATCATTCTGATATTTTTAGAGTGATAAGGGTTAAACTAGTAAAACTTGGTGTCGATAAAACTATTGTTTCTCACTTAATATGTTTATTTTACCAAGAAAAATCACTTTTATCCAAAATTCACGATATCCTCGTTAGAAATGTATGCAGAGGTTTTATTTAGGATTCCAAAATTGATTAAACTTGGCCATGAATAACTTTCGTTTCTGTTTTTAAGTCTGTTCATTTTCAAAATGACCGACAATTGTTTTTGTATTTTCCATGGCTATTGTATATAGCAGTAAGAATTAAATTTCATTCTTAGTGTTGACAGTAATATTTACTATTTGCTTTCGTTGAGACTATTTCTCTGGTTCAGTTCAGTGAAATTAATATTCATTTGACCTAGTGAAAGGTACATAGGTATTTTAATGCATCGCGATTGATCGTTCAATTTTACGTTCATCCTGTGTTCGGTAAGTTGCGGCAAAATAAAATACACGATTACGAAGAACGAAGGGCTACATGTAATTTCTCTTGTTCTTGTTTCGTTTTTTTTATATAATGATACGGAGAACAGAACGTTTAGTGAAATATATTATTAATTCTATTGTTCATCTGTTTAAATTGGACGGAACAGTTGGAAAGGCTCCGGATAATTTTGAATTTAGCTTCCTCTGAAATTTTCGAATTCCGAGAACGGTGAACGACAAGTGGAGCACGAAAAATTTTGAATGTAAATTTTCGTTTTGGATCTTAGTACCTGGATAGAGTAGGGCCGAGCGAAGATACTTTTTTTTCCATTTGAGAAAGGTAATAAGTAAAAGGACATCGGCGTCGATCGACATTTTTCGCGAGAGTGAAACAAATTGTAAAAATAAAGGGAACAGAATAGATAATTTCAGGGATTAACGAAAAATTCTAATAATGGGAAGATGATGCTTGATAAGAATGATGAATGGATAAAAAAAAAGTTAAAGGCCAAATATATGAGTCGATTAAAAATGTTCCCCATTTTTGTGTTTCGAATAGTTCGTTCATGAAAAATGTTGAAAAGATTTTCCGTATTTAAATAGTCATGTAATTATTAAGTGTAACGTTCGGTAACAAGCATTCTCCATTATTTGTATTCCTTGTATTACTGGTCATGAAATTTAACGAACTTATAATTCATATTTTGCAAATTACACAGAAGATTTTTTCCAATACTTATTCTTTGTCAATATGTTTTGCAGATTGATTTAGACTTTTCTGATTGAACAATTTTTTTATGCACAACTCGTGTTACTTTCTATTTTTTATTTTTCTAAAGTATCATTGGAATATCCATTGCTTAATAATTCTGATGTTAGTGTTTGGGTATTCGTAAAAAGAGTACAATTGTAGCGATTGTTTTTAAGTATTCACTATTTTTTCAATTAATAAAACATAAATAAAATATTAAGCCAACATACTTAACTAATTTCAGACACTATAGATTCTTTGACAAAACCTGAATCTGTTAAAATACGTGTTTCATAAATAATATTGGTATAGAATATTCGTTAACTAGTACTCTCACTGTTTATTTGAATTCTACAAATACTCTTAACATATTTTTATTCAATCATTTTTCAACATTGGAACTAGCAGACTAGTCAAAACAACGTATCTGGAAATTCTTATTCCACAATTATCAAAACTGTGAAGGTGTTTTTATGAAAACTTGTAAAGCAAATCTGTGTATTTGTACGAACATATCAATACGAGGTTCAAGTCTCGAGGAATACACTTTTTTCATTTTTCCGAGAAATTATGGAAGAATCACTCTGATTGCTCTGCAGTTCTGGCGTTAAACAGTCTCTCACAGTTTGCGAAGCGTGTAATACTGTTTTGATGTTAATAAAACATGATTCCTTTCCCTTCATTCTATTGCCACTTGAAATCTAGTATAACCAACGTTACAAACTAATTCTGTATCATTGTAAAATGGTTGATCACAGTTGAAATGTATTGTAATGAGAAATAAGTTTGCACGTTGACACAAATTTCAGAAAATTTGTCCCAGTTGAGGAACAATTCGTCTATTGTCTATTTCTGTGTTACAGAATAAGAAATTTAACGTAAACACATACATTCTTCAAAAGTGAGAGCCACTTTATATTCTATTGCAAACTGTTTAACATTTAAATCGCAAACAACTTAAGTTGGTTCGTTCCAAGGTCAGTGTTGACTTTGAATCTTTTTCTTTGAATCCACGAGCATGTATTTTCCTTCGTAGTTTCAGAATGTTGTAAACGCTTGTTTGAAATGAAACCGTGTGGCCCCCATCTTCTGGTAATGAGCAATATCTTATAATTATGGAAGTGACTTAAATCAGTAATCTATGAAAATTGAACGTGACATTCACTTTGTGTTTCATCAAAGCACTGCACTATGTGGTTAATGACACAGATGCATAAGTAAATTGTTCGGAAATAAATATTTCAGCACGAAGTGAATAAATATTTGCTCCATTTTTTACTCGGTAGTAAATAATTGCTTTGTCGAGTGTGCGTTAATTGTGTCGTTAATAAAAGTCGGACCTGTTTCTGGTTAATCTTGAAATTATTGTGATTTGTATTCTGTGTTCGAAATTCCTGAGACGGGAATTTCTGGTAATTTCGAAAAAGTACTATTACACACGTGTGCAGAAACAAAATTCTAATATTTATGAAATATTATTAAAATTGGTACTGCATGAAATGTTATGGTGTATCGTTGAAAATAGAATTTAAGTCTGACAATTTTATATTATTAATCTATGGATGTAAATGCAAATTTAGAGGTGCCAAATAGAAATTGAAGATTATTTTGACGTAATAAAGCTTTTAACAAAGATATTGAAAGTTTTATTGTTCATTGTTAAGCTTTTCATTTCGTTGCATTGTGGATATGGTTGTGTACTGTAAATGCATGAATATTTTTAAAGCTTAAAAACTGCCAATTAAATTCGAAACTTGTTGAATAATTAAACAGAAATCTGCATGTATTGTAAGTGTAAAATAAAGATTTCTCTGCGTCGAAAGTATTTAGTTAAGTAATACAAAATTTTGCTTCAGTTATTGAAAAATTATTAAATACCAATTTCACAGTAGGACTAATAGGAATATTTAAATCGATGTCAATGATAACTTGTTTTGGACTGGCACAAATTTGAAAAGGGAGAACAAAGGCATTCACGATTCAATATCACAATACAAAAGGGTTTTTAAATTTCAATTCAATTTTCTATTCTATTGCATTTTTTCACGTAGATGGCAAATAATAGAAATACATAAAATTCACAATTTTGTTATGAGGAGAATTTTGAAGATCTCATTTTGCAAAAATGTAATTTCGATTCTGTATAATACTACTATAGTAAGATTATTTGTGAAACAGATCTGAACATCATCACATTCTATTGCTCCATGGTTTTAGCATTTGTTTTCGTTGTTTTACGAGTAAATAAACAATGAATATATACTTAAAGACATTTCGGGGAGCTTCCATGGTAAGAAGAAAGGTAATGAGCAAGATTTTCTACGAATTTTGTCTCATACTTTTCTTGCTTCGTAAATAATTATCGAAGTTTAAATTTATTGCAAAATAAAATTTAAATCTTCGATTCCTTCGAAATGCCTTTTAAGTATTCACGTTTATTCGACAATTTTTTATTGAATATAGATTTATGATAGAACATAGATCATAAATTCGTTGAAATCGTTTTAGATTTGGAACGTCCCAGTGCACTTTGCAATAGTTACGGAACACCATACGGTAAACTGATTTTGTGTTTTGAGGAATTTTTTAAGGCTACTTTGTCAATAATTTCGATAAATTTCAGATGTTTATGTAAAATAAAAACTATAATCTTCAAGATATCTATTTATGTGAACAGGAAATATAATATCTTCTTATGTTTTCAAAGGTCAGAGCTTTGTTAACTTCAGGCAACTTTTTGGAACTGCAACACGTGTTATAAATTTCATAATTCTATTAAATGTGAATTAAATAGATATCTTGTAATGTTCAGTAAATTAAAAAATTTGTGTTAAATGAAAATAAAAAATGTTTCTGATCGATCGGTAATGGAATTTCTATTAATCTGAAATTTCGAACGATGGGTGATGTAATTCGAAGTATAAATTATTTAGAAAATTGCGATTTTCTTGATTATGCATGGTGTACAAAAATATTGCTGTTTTTGTATCGAGCAAACTATGAATACGTATTTAAATCCTTATTTTATTATTTCGTGAAAACAAATGCTAATGAAACATGTGTTTAACCAGATAAGGATATTAATGGATTATATTATTTTCTTAAACATTAGAAACTGTATATTTGTCTGAATGAAGGGAAGTCGTCAAAACAATGTTCTTTTATTTCCAAGAAAGTGTTCAACTAGTAGGTATGCAAACTTAAAAATGTTGAATTTTACTGTCTCCTATATATTTTATACAGTATGGATTAAATGAAGCCAGAATTGCTACTGAAAGTCTTAAATGTCTTAACTAACTGTTCTCTGTTTGAAAATCAAAATGAAATTTGAATACTTAACATCACATTTTTCAGAGTAAAATTTAATGCCTAGGTTTCAAAATATTCTTTGACTTTCCAAAAAATAAATTTCGGTTTTTGTCTCTTGGAAAAATTACAAACGTGACAGCCTATTATGAATAAATTATGTGTCACTGTTTATATGGATACGAAGCAAACCGCTGTAACCGCTTATGTTTATCATAAAACTCAACATTTTGAACATCAATACCTTATTGTTAATTTCTATGTTCTTGCACACGTATTTTAGAATAAGTAATTTTTTGTGACATATGTTCTGTGCTACAGTAACAATATCACAATATCTTTTTGGATATTTAAAAAAAGAGTTCCACCAGTTATAATATGTAGTATTTTCAGTTTTGAATAAATAATTAATAAAATGCGAAAAGAAATTCAATCAGTTATAATAAATTGTAACGTTTCTGTGTGTTCATGGTAGGTTTTATATTGTGCAAATAAGGTAAGTTCTTTTTCGTCCACCACATTTATCAAATATGTGATAAACAAACTTTCATTTAATCCAGTGTTCATTGAGCTTTTTCGAATCTCGATAGTTTCGAACTTCAGCTATGAAAGTACATGCGTGATAGCAAAATTTCTTTTCGTTTTAATCTCTAATTTGAAAGGGTAATTTCATATGTATTTATCTATTACTTTGAATACTCTTTGGTTCTCAAAATATGGATATTTCAATTTACAGTTTCCATGTGAAATATTCTTAATCCTCAATTTTTCAACTGAATTATGTTTGAATTTCACTGAATTTCCATGTGTCAATCAGTTTCAATATATAACACCAGAAATACAATACAACGACATACGAAATATGGAAAATAATAAAATTTGTAAGCGAAATGACCGAATACTTAAAAATTCCATAATTTTGACATGGTCGGAGATGTTCTTTTCTCGTTTTAATTTCCGTAATTTCGATTTTGAATGTGCCACTAATCGGATGAAGATGGTCAACTATGAAGACTGAATATAATCTCTTGCTTTGTGCGATACCGATCTACGTTACAGCAATATGGAACCAGTCGTTGAAGAGAAATGGAGAACCAAAATAATCTTATTGTCACCTATTCGATTCAGTTAGAAAATTTCCAATTGGTAAACCCAAAAAATATAACGAGGAGCAAAGTATTCATATACTAGCCAATACTGTCACAATAAATAAGAAAAGATATTACGAGTACAATTGACAACACAAATTTACTAAAATATCCAATTTATATATTCCCAAAAACGTCAAACAAACCGGACATGACTTTACTTCAATTCCGAAATATAAAAGTCCAATATTGCGTAAAAGCCCATAGTCCAAACACTTGGATCAGTTTCACGATCAATGGCACAAATTCCGAAACAACCCTACCCAATTAGGGGTACGCGAAAAAATCGATCGAAGTTCGACAGAAGAAGTTCGAACAAAATAAAAAGAAGAGAGATGAATTGAAACGAAACGCCCGAAATAGCGGTTATTTTTGCGTAGTCTATCGAAGCACCAAGACCTAAGTTGCCAGAAACAGGACTCACCCTCTACGACGCAGGAATCCCCGGTGAAATGGTCCTCCGCAGGAGGACTCCTTACACGTCCACCATCCGCCTCGACTTGCGAAACACTTCTGACTGACCGGAGAACTGTTCGCGGCCCTTAAATAGTCGTTTTTGACGGGTGCAGACGTTACGATGGCTCGTGAGAACATTTCTGAACACAATGCACCCTCTTTTCTTTGATCCCGTGGGGTCGAGGGGTCGAAGGTCGCGCGAACGGAGATCCTTACCTGTTTCCGGGGCCGGCGAAGGGGATGCACGTTTATTTGGACACAGGGAACACGGCCTGGAGGGATGATCAAGAGGGGCGAAAGGTGGTTAACGGTCGTTCCTTTTTGCTGTGCCCATAGGGGAAGGGTGCAGGTCCGGATTCGTGAGAAATTGGACCGCGTGCGGGGAGAAAGCTCGAGATATCTTTGAAATCCGAGACACCTTGTCGGTGGATTTCTCCGAGCCTCATTGCGACGCTCGTGCGCGACGTCGAGGATCGTCGCGGGAATTCTCTGGAATTAACAAATATTTGATGCTTATTCTATGTCTACGATTACTCTAAAGGTTAACGATTGATAATAGGCAAGCAATACTTCATTTACGCAAGAAATAAATAAATAACGTTTAACACATTCGCTACCGACGTCACATATTTGTGACAGGCGCAAGCTTAAATTTTACATAAAGCAAATGAAATTAATCTTATAGATATTGTTATTTAAAGTTATAAGGCATTATACTTAGAAACTCAATAACTTATTCCAGTTTAATTTTTTCGATATTTTGTTTAGAAGATTTATTGGATTGAATAAAATACTACAATTGAGGAGGTCCTTGCCGAAATAAACGCTGGTAGCGAACGTGTTAACGCTTTTAAATATCAACGATAATAGTATATCACATTGACAGCTCAATTTTGCGTGATTAAAGATTAACATTAATAGTACTTAATCACTGAATAGCAATAGAGTATATAGTTTCCTTTTCCTCTATTATTTAAGCATCCGATATTTAACTTGGCTTCGTCTACTGATAGTTTTGTGTACTTTAAAGAATATTCGTCCGAAAGAAGTTAACCCCTTGCCTTGTGATTTCTTTCTGAACTGTGATCGATTTAACTACTTTGTTTATTGAAAATAAAAAAAATCCTAGTCTTATTTTATGTCAACGTTTGCTATAAGGTATAATCATTGATAACAGAAGAATTGTATGTAATTTGCATTCAAACAAATAGAATAATATTTAAGTTTATTAAGTTCTATTTGAAAACTTCACTATGAGCCTGATACGATATTGCAGAACAAGGGATTAGTGTATTCGCAATCAGAAAATTTTTCTAATACTCTTTGGTGAGGAAGAAGGAAATTTTAGGCTAATCGTCACAAGTTTCTGACATTGAAACGGAGACAAAAATTCGAGAATTTGTTTTGAAATTTTGGTCTTGTAACGGTCTGTTGTTTGAGGTGAAGAACCTTTACGTTAAACCTTGCCCTACGATTTCTTTCACAGCTGTGCTTGACAAAATGACTTCACTGTTAATCATTTATTGGAAGAATAAATTTCATTCGTAATCGAAAACAATGAATAATATTTTGATTTGTCGAATTTAGTTTAAAATTTTCATCACAAGTCTGACACGATGTTATAGGACAAAGGATTAAAGAAATTGCGAATGAGAAAGAGCAGAAAAATACGATATTTTGAAAGACGTGAATTCACGTCAACGGCAACCAAGAGTAATGTGTTAAGTAACTAGAACTGACGAGCGTTTTATATGATTAATATGTGATTCTTATAAAAATTGTAGCAATAGATTTTTTTCGGTTTCTTCGTGTAGGTTAATTCCGGGTGAGATGGCCCGACCGTATTTACATTCTCAAATATCTGTATTTTCAATTGTTTTTACTAATATATTGAATTTTGGAAGCTTGTTTAACACGTTGACTGCCACGAGAATTCCGAACGTTTTGTGTAACAATACATATTCTTTCATAGCAAAGGCAAATGGTATTAGAAATAATTATTAATGACTTGGTATCTCAGTACACGTGTCACACTATCATCTGGCTGTTTGTGTTACTAAATATTTTTATTCGATATCAGTTTTCTTATTGTAATTGTATTTAAGCAATTTTGATGCTCCGATTACCGATGACCACCGCGGCAGTCAACGTGTTAACTATTCTTTTTATATGTATTCAAGTGCTTTCACAAATATATTTACTTTTTGTTAAGTATTAATGACATTTATGATATAACGGTAGTTTTAAAAATATTGGGCCATTTCTCTCCGATTTACCCTTCATTATAGGATTCAAGTGAAACTATTTACTTTTACAATCATTTCGGATATTTCACACTTCCAAGATATCGATCATTGAGAAATAAGGAAAATGAAGAAATATCAACAATTAAGAGATAAAAAAACTGAAATCTGTCATATCAACGGGTGCGGTAGTTCTGGCGTTAATAATATTAGGTTAGTTTATAAGTAATGTTTTTTCGTGCTAGCTTCCAGTGTGAAAAATAAATATATACGTCTTTTTTAAATCGCCAATGTATTGATCATCATTGTGTATGAGCTTTCTTCATTTCTCGGTTAATTTGTTAATGCCATCTTGGAAATATTATTTATTTATTGCATTTATTGCTCATACACAGCAGGAATTATCAATCATCAAACCTTTATGTTTCAACTGGTTAATGCAACAGATATCAAAACCCATCATCTTGTTTCTCTGTCTTCTTCGTTTACTATTCGAGTCGTTGAAAGCGGTTCTCCGGGAAGAAGATCCAGTTAAACTCGAAACCATTGATCTTTTCTTCTCCTTACCTTAACCAGTTTCTCGTCCGTTATAATTCCATGAAGTACATATTGTTGTTGTGATTGCGATTAATTTAAATGAAATCTTGTGAGAAGTTCGTTGCGTTCTCACGCCATACTTGATCTACACATATATACTTATGTATGCATTTATTCAAACGAATAAAAATAACACCAGTGTTTCTCTTTCCATACATATTACTGTTAAAAACATTTAAAAGTTAAATTTCATTTAGTATATGTATTTTACTATTATTATATTTGACATTAACGAACTTAAAAAATTGTAATATTTCTATTGCTTCTTTACTATTAAATAATCGTTAAAGTTCAAAACGAACGTCATTGAAGCTTTAACATTAGAACTACCGAGCGTTTAACATAATTAATATATAATCCTTATAAAAATTGTAACGATACGTTTCTTTTTCAGTTTCTTCGTGTACTTATTATAGTATACAAGTAAAACCATTTACTTTTAAAATCATTTCTGATATTTGATACGTTTAATACATCAATAATTGTGAAATAAGAAAACTGAAACCCGTCATCTTAACACGTCGAGTGCCGCACGATTTTGCCGAGACAAATATATAAAATGAAAATAATGTAATATCAATTTATGTAATTGAATTACGTTGTTATTATTGCAGATACGAAACGTTTAATGTTAGTCTATTAAGTGGTATTACGTATAATATAGAAAAATTTTCAAATAATCGTCGTTTAATCGAACGAATTATAGTAATTCGATTTGGTTGAGGTCACCGGGAACCCCCATGTCATTCAACCAGTTAATAGCATTTCGATTAAGCATTATTAGATTATTGAAGATATCGAAAATTCTCAGAGAATTAGAGTAAAACGTATAGAAATTATAGAGAACGCCATTAATCGTTTCTACTATGCTATTTCAGGTAACTACTTTACTAACAGTAAATACAATCTACATTATCAACCTGATTACCAGTCAATGCTCTACATTATCGACACACCAGTACTACACATTAGAGCATGCGCCATATTTGTACCGTTCTCCATTATTACATTTAAGTCGTAATTACATAGCTTGAGAAGATATGTAATTCGTAATTATTGTTTCTAACATTATCTAGGCTCTAAGTTATGCTTATGCAATATTATTAGTAGAGTGAATTGTGTCGCAGTTTGTAAGTGAAATAGATGAATAGTAACAAGTACTGTCAGCTGGGAGTGTGGCGGCTCCTGTAATCCGGCTACTCGGAGGCTAGTTATGTCGGAGGGTCTGAGGTCGAGGGTCCCTGTTGGTACGGGATTCACGTCGACGGGGCGTCCGCACTAAGCTCGCCATCAATATGGGCACCCTCGAGGAATCGAGGGTGGCCAGGTTGGCTAAGGAGAGGCGAACCGGGCCAGAGGGGAAACCCAGCAGCCAAAAGTCTCTGTGGCGGGCAGTAGTGGGATCGCGCCCCGGAGTGGGACCGCATCGGCAGCTTGGTCAATATGACTCGACACATAACTTTTTTTTCTACTTTTTTTTAAAACATTTTCGACACTAATCAAGCACATATAATGGCAAACCGTTGAATTGTATTTTATTTTAACATTTCTTTTATAATTCTCGCTGTCATATATTAACCCTTTGAATTCTGTAGGCTCGAATATTGCACCAGTTCTAATATTAAATATTTCAATGAATTTTAAGAAAACTACTACCTTAAGATTATTAGATCTTCCAAATATACAAAGTTTGTACTAAGAAGGGAATTAAAGGTCTAAGAAATGTTGTAACATTGTTAATTCTCAGTAGAACTACTATCAAAATTGGTAGGAGTTGCTGCATATCACAAAACTATGTGGAGTGCTAAGGGTTAAACCTTTATACTATGGACCAACTTTTTTCTACTTTTTTTTTTTAAACATTTTCGACACTAATCGTGCACATATAATAGCAAACCTTTAACCTGTATTTTATTTTAACATTTTTTTTATAATTCTCGCTATCATATTAAACCTTTTTTATGGACCAACGTGCTTCTCCTCGATACCATCTAAACGACGTTTCTTGTTTATCCTTTTAATAGCAACTTATATATATACATATATGATGTTAATTAATTGGTAATACTTTTCAATTGTAAAATGGAATTTTTATGTTGTAATGACGACTAACACTTTTTAGTGTTTTATGTATTTAAGGAGAGATGCTTAAGGTATGAAAAATACTAAAAATTTTCTCTTGCTTTATTAAGTTAGAGTAAAGATATCGTATATTACATTTTTAATGTTGAAAATACATTTACTTGTAACTTTTATTTTGAAAGCAAAAAAAGATTATAATTCTGTTAGTATAGATCTAGAGTGATATGATTTAACATTGTAGATTATTCTTTAGAACTAATTAAAATTAAAATTAATTATTTAATACAAATTGTATGTATATAAAGTAAGTATGTAATACTACATATAATAATAAAAAGACTTTTGAAGAACATTGAGACTTCCGTAATTTACTCGTAAATCTTATAATGAAATGTTTTTTTTATACAATTTTTTGTTTAGTTTTAAATTTGCGTATATCTAAAATATGTGTAATAATATGTTTAAGGAAATGTATCTTTTTGAAAATCTTAATTTATTTATTATACTTCTTTTAATGGATGAATTCAGTAATAGGTTAACTGGTATGACGTTGATGTAAACGATATGAAGGTTAGAGACAATAATTATTTCCATTCTTAATATTGATCTCCATAGATTGCGTTTAAAAGCTTTGTTTCAAGTATATATACATATTTATACAAACAAAGCTACCATAAAATAAAAAAATAGTTAACCTAAAATTTCGTTCTAATCCTAATGATATTAGATTTGGAAACTTGTTATGATCTATAGAAAAAAATTAAGTTTCTTTCAACAAAAACCACGTAATTAAACAACACTTAATAATGGATGTTTTATTCTTTTTATATTCTAGATGCAAAAAACTAAAAAGTAAAACTATATTTTTAATTATACGAATGTATTACAATACTAAATAAAAATACATTCGAATCGGCTTACTTTAATATAATGTGAAAACTATTAATAACTCTGTATCTTTAGAAATAAATTAAAACATGACTTATTAATTGAAACATTTAAGTAATAATTTAACAATTATTTAAATTTAATATGAATGTAAACTCCATAAGATCAAAAGAAGATATAATCAATGGGATGTAGAAAATTTTCAGTTTTTTATTATTACTATTTAAATATATCCTTTCATTTGCCTTTTACTGTTTTCCTTTTAGACAGAAAGGTATCAAACTCATATTGTGTATAAAGATTATTTGCTAAGTGATTAAATCCATATTGATTAAGGATATTTTTTAAACAGAAATGCATAAGAAAATAATACAAGGCATATATTTTTTTTTTATAATTTTTGTTTTTCTTTCTTAGCCTGTTCAGCTAGTGCTTCTAAACGATCATATTCTGCAATTAGAGCATCAATTTCACTTGCAGGAAGAATTCTTGTTTTGGTTTTACCGTTTTCTCTGGTTAAGGTGGCCATTTCCACTGCAATGAAAAAAATGTAAAGAATGAAAATATATTTATTACAGGCAATATATACAAAAAAAAAAAAGTTAAATTTACCTTTGTCAGCTGACAATTTATTCATATCTAAAGTTTTTGAAAGTACTTTTATAGCTAATGCCATGGCATCCTTTAATGTTGTTTCACCATCTTTATACTCCTGTTTCAATGATGATACTGCTGCAGCTGCATTGTTTCCAATACAAGTTGCTTTCCACCCTCCATAATTTCCACTTGGATCTGACTGATATAACTGATACCCATAATGTTTATCCCATCCCATATACAAAATTGAAACTCCAAAAGGTCTTTTTCCACCATACTGTGTATATGCTTGTTTTACATCACAAAGCCAAGAAACAAGTTGTTCGCATGGAATTGGTTCTCCATATTGTAGAAGATAACGTTGTGCAATAAGGCGTAGTTCATTTGTTAATACATTTGCATCTGAAGTAATACCAGCAACAGAACAAACAACATCATCATTCAGCTTATAAATTTTTTCAGAGTAAAAAATTTCATCTAGAAGTTTATTTGTGTTGCGCCTTTCAGCTGCAAGTAGAATTCCATCATTTGCTAAAATACCAAGGCAAGTACCCGCATGACTTATAGCTTCCATTGCATATTCAACTTGGTATAAGCGACCCTCTGGTGAAAAAATCGTTGTACGTGTATCATATCTTCGTGCCTAAAAGTAAAATATTTTAAATTAAAACTATAGAAATACTAACGCAAAGAACACAATAATAATGATTATTATTAATATAATAGCATTTCGTAATAAAATCACATGTGATTTAAAGTTATTTTGAAATGTGTAAATAATCCTAAAATGATACAGCATTATCTAACAGACTGTACAATCCTAACCTATATGGAGTATTAACAGAATTAATTGAAATTAATGAGTACTTAAATAGGTAAACGATTTCGGCGGAAAGGAAAACAAATTTGTTAAAGATTATAACAATAAATGTATACAAACTAAATTCATAATAAAGACATAACTTAGTATAATCAGAAATATGAATAAAAACATTAATTTATAAAAAGGGCTAAATAATCATAGAATACAATCGAAAACAAGTATCAATTAATATTACTTTAACATTGTTATTTAAAAAAACTTATTCTTATCCAATGACAGTGCAGTTTATACAACCTATTCAGGAAAGTTTTATACAAAAGTTAATAAAACAAAAGACAATATTACGAATGATAATTATATTATTAATTTTAAATAAATTTACTTGGTATTTACCATTATATAAACTTTTTGTTATTACAATTACAGCACTAGAATATATGAAAATGAAAACTTGACACTGTAGGTTAAAACCGCTGCCTCAGTTAACTATAGGTTAAGATCAGTTGCCTTCAGAATATTGGACACTTATGTATATAATATAGTTTCGCTAGCACAGTACAGAACCATCTATCGAGGTGAATGAAACCAAATGAGTAATGGCGGGCATTTTAAAATTGGTATTTGTACATTTACTTAATTCAATTTTAACCGAGATTAAAAGTATATCTATTTCTACCTCATATGTCAAATTGACGGATATTGATATATTCAAATGTCGCATATACAAAACTTCGAAGTAAGAGTGCTTAATAAAAAAAAAAAATTGACGGTATTTATTCTTTCATTTTAACAAATGTCAACATAAACTCTAATGAACTTGTCGTAATAATTATTGTAATTTAAAATAAGAAATTTTTAATCTATCACTTTGACAAGTTTGGTCGTTTTAGTGTTGAAATTTAGTAATTGAACGATTTATTTGCAGATATTGTTACTTAATTTTTTCCTAAAAATTCTTCAGTAGAATTGTTTCTATAGAAGATAAGTAAATACAAAGATAATTCTAACTTTGTAACCATTATTTTATTTATAACAATATATTCAATACAAACATATTATATAAAATAATCATCTACATTCGTATAGTCACATAATTAATACCTTTTAGGTGACAAGTACTTATGTTATTGTAAGTATTTGAGTAATATTATCAGTAACTAACTAAGCAATATTATGGGTATTATGAGTAACTTGTTTAAAACTTAAACAGTTAAATTTCTTAAATATTATTCTTTATGTATATTCTATATTAACTAAATTTGAGAACCTTTGAACAATTTTGTCTTTCTTATAAAACGATATCATTATTGTCATTTTTATCATCGTCATAGCCAAAAACATTATTGTAGTGTTCCAAAGTTGTATCTTGTCCTTGGTTTTGTGAAACTTCAGATTTTATTTGTTGATAAACAATATTAAAACCTCGGCCAGTGCTAATTTTCTTTGCTTCCCTAAAGGTAGCTGACATTTTTGGATTTACTTGTATGATTCTTTTGTTATACAAGTATTCATAAAGACTAATGTTGGCTTTTGTTTCTTTGTTCGTTTCTTTGTTCGTTTCTTTTGTTTCTTTTATTTCTTTTATTTCTTTTTTGACTTTTTGTTTTTCTGCAATTTTAACATCATTGTTGGTAATATTATTATTTGTAGTATTTCCTGTAGAATCTCTTCGCAAAGAAGTATTATTTGCTGTGGATACATATTTCTCTGGTTTGATATTACTGTCATCCTCTACCTTGGTTTCCTTTAATTTAGAAATTAAATCTTCAAAGGAAATTTTATCATCAGTGCTTTCATCTCTAAAATACATTGCTTTAGAAGCATTTTTAGGTACTCGTAGTGGTGATTCTGATTCCTATTATAATAAAAAATATATATACCAATACAACATTTGGAACAATTTAAAAAATTATAAATAAATAATGAGTGAAAATAGAATAAAATATTTAAATACACTTACTGATTCTTTCTTTATAAAACTTTTACTGTCTATGCTACCATTGGTGTTGTGTTTTTCAATCTTAGCTATCCTCTCCCTTTCATAATTTTTGTATTGTTTCTTCTTTGCCTTTGATAATCCTATTACTGGTCTAAATACATTTTTAGTTTCTGAAGCTGTTAGTGGATCATACGTTACATTATTCTGAAAAATGTAATTAATTATTGAAAATATTACATCCTTTTATCAGACTTCATAGTAACATTAATAAAACCTCATATACATATATTTTGTATAAAAATAAAAAAATGTTAGAATAATTTTTTAATTACATCTCCAGACCAATCTTCGCCATAACAAACATTAGTTTCCATACTGCATGCAGATTGTAAAGATACTGTTCCGATTTCTTTTTCTGATTCTAATGACATCTGGTAGCATATCACATTTCCATTTGTAGGACATACTGATAGGTGATGCTATAGCAATAACAGATTAGCATTAAAAATTTACCATACCAATTATTTATCATATATCACCAGTATAACAATATGCATATTCTAAAAAGAATATACCTCATACTCTTCTGGTTTTAATCTATGGTTCGCATTGAAAGGACATGTAGCTCTCTGATTTGGATAATTTTTGCTGCATTTAAATATATGTTTTTGAAGTCTACCATCAATAATTCTATGATATTTATCAAACGGACAAATAGTGTAAGGTCCAAAGAAAGACATTTTTCTGAAAATAAAAATAAAAATATAAAAATTAAACATCTAATTAAATGTATGTTTGTATTTAAAAATTAAATTAAAACAGTAAAGTAAAATTTCAATATTTTTTTACCCTCATTTGTTCCTCATTTTTATAACTTCATGAGTTTTTTCTGTGTTCAACTGATACAATGGTAAAATTTAGAATTAATACAAATTTCGTTAATATTTTTACTTCATCCTTTCTTTATTATCTCGCGTTGACTTTATACTGTCAGTCATATACATTCACACAAATTCTACTTCAGAAGAATCATGAAAAATAACAAAATAACATTATCTTTTACTAAAAAAAAATGTTAAATCGACAGAGGGACAAATGTAGATTAAGAAAATATTCGTACACGATTTAGAAATCATTATATATGTATAATTACCCATCGTTGTTAGACATTTCTAATAATATTAAATGTACTTCTTATAGTAAACAGTACATGTAACAAATTTAGAATCATGTAATAATTTTTATTAATTATTTCTTATTTTTAACAGCTTTGATTTCGCAATAAAGTGAAATGTAATGCCGCATCAACATTTACCATACGCTCTGCTATACTCAATTAGGGTAGGTACCACACATATTACTATTGCAATGTGATAAACGTTTTAATGGATAGTTTCAATTTATAATTTTAATAAGTTTATAACTCGTTAGATATAGAATTATAATAAAAGAAGTAAAAATATATTGAACAACGGAACGTAAATTTTATTTTTTTAAAAATGGACTATTTATTGCGTAAAATTTATTAACATAGAAAAAGTGATTTAGTTGTTGTTCTAATTTTCCCAAATATTTATTTTCTGTTTTACTAATGTTTCCAATTGACAATTATTCATTTTACGTAGACGTCATCTATGATATTGTTTTCATATATAGGGTATCCAATCTTTGAAACATATAATTTGAGTTGCACCACCACTATCTTGCAAGAAAGGCACACGCTTCCTCGCGCAGTATGGCCCGCTCGATTCCAGTCGTGATCTGTTCGACCACGTTAGCTCAAAAAGATTTTGTTTCATTTACGAACGAAATCGTCCGCAAATAATCCAAGATTCACCATGGACGTCGATTGGGGTATGAAATAATCAATATACGAACGTCTTCTACAGTACATGACTATACTTCAGTTCAAGACGACGAAATGATTTTAACCTTCAACGTTACAGATGTCGATAACTCTGAAGCGAAATTCGACCTCGCAATCAGAACCAACAAGTGGGAGGGCGAAGATGAAGAGGAAGAAGTTAAGGTTTTATTTGAATGACTTTTTATAATAGTTTAATCAACCTGTTTTCCAAATTTTCATACTCACACTAATGGTTTATAAGTATGGTTAACCTTGCATTGCGTGGATCAACACGAGACTAATAGCAGGGTAGTTGATTGGCGAACAGACTTGAAGTTTGCCACGAATGAAATCAAATCTAAAATTCGGATGAAAATTATAGAAAAATAATTGAAATTAACATCATGATTCATGTTTACACTTAAATAAACAATTGTTGAATGATCTATATACAAAATTAATCACCTCGAATTAATTTTGAAATAAATTTTAAGTTAAAGAAGCACTTACGTATTAATTAAAGGGACGATGACATTTATATTTGAACTTAAATAATATTTGTGATAGTTCGATTAAAATATGTATAAGATATATCTTACAAATTCTAATTTTTAGAAACTATAAACTTAAATATTGGTAGAAATACTTAATGATATAATAAATTTAAGATAACAAAATTATAATTTAACATATTCCAAGTTTGTATATTAATTCTGTAAATGAAAAATCATTCAACAGGATAGTTGGGAAGATGTTGAGGAAGAAAAGAAAGATATAGAGAAACCTGCAGCAGAAGTGCCAAAAGTGGCCAAACCAAAGCCAAAGAAAGCTTTGGCAGAAAGGATCGAAGAACGTGAGGTATTAATAATATGTAATTTAATCTACACCATTTCTATTTGTTAATGACATTCAACATTTTGTATATGTATATATGTGCACAACATAATATTAGCTTTTATTACTTGTTCAGAACTTTTATACATGTATATAGCATATAGTAACTTGGAAACTTATTCGGTGAATTCATTTTTGTACTTGTAAAACAATTTATGTTCTCATTTCTGTTCTCAAGATTCGTTTTCGTAAATCGACTTACATTTTCAATGGAGCAAATGATTTCCGATAAATAATTACAGTATTAAAACATTTTAACGTTCTCTGTGCCTTGTTATTGTAGAAGAGAGCAAGAAAAGAGGCGGAAAGGAAAGCAAAAGAAAAAGAAGAAGAATTAACACCAGAAGAAAAGAGAGCCGAACAATTGAGACGTCAAAGGCTGCAAGAGGAAGCCGATCTACGTCTTGCCATGGAGACATTTGGTTTGTCCAACCTTGTTGATTTTTCTCACCGCAAGCCGCACAGAACCGACAGAAAATGATTGCGCTAGAAACGTTTACGTATTAACTCTTTGCGCTCCCACTTTTATTTAAGTAATATTATCAGTATCGATTTTCGATTACTCATAAACTAATATAATTACTAATATGATATTGATAAAACGAAAAGATACTACTATTTCTATTTACATATTGAAATTAATTTTCTTTCGGAAATATTCAGAAGCATGTATTAATTTGATTTTTTCTTGGAAATTTGATCTGCTTGACTGATTTTACAGGATTAATGAGTAACGGTACCGTAATTTTGCAAAAATTGACAAGTTGTTAAACTATAACGATGGAAAGTCATATAATAAAACCTGTAAAATACGGTTATAATACAAATTTATGTATAGGTTTATTATTATTATTATTATCGTTAATATTAATATTATTACTATTATTATTTATTTTACTCAAAGATTGTTACATTTTAATTTGAATTTTATATTTAAATATCGCATAATGTATTTCATAACTTTGAAATAATTCTCAAAGAAATTGCAATCACTGAATCTTTTATTGAATCTTGTACTATCATTTTTTATTAGACTTAACGAAGTCGTAAATCACTTTCAATCACTAAAACATAAAATATTTTTAATTTGATGATTATTAAAAGCTTTATATATAGATAATGGTCATTGATCTGTAATTGTATCTTAATGAAATGTTTATACACTTTAAAGAATTATTTATTAATCGATGGACTCATAATTGGACTGCAAAGGGTTGATCCAATATTTATTTTCTAAAAAACAAAACGAGTTCTTAATGGCTTAGTAATTTTACGCTTTGTCTTTCATAAACTAATATAGAGTATATCGATAAATATTGAGTATTATTGGTGTAAGAATCGTAATAATTATTTTATACGTTTTAAGTATACATGCTAATCAAAGAAATTAATAACTATAATCAGCATTAAATTTGTAACAATTCATTTTGCTTTAAAGAACGCAGTATAAAGTATTTTTTTATGTAAATTTAAAATATAGTTATAAGAATTCTATGAATTTATAAATAGTCTTTATACGCTCAAATATTCTGCATATTTTTAAAATATATTACTATAAGAATTCACACAAATCTTTGGAAATATTTAAATTCTCTAATATTATATTTTTAGAATATAATATTACGTGTATTTCATTTGAGAATGCAGTCACCATTGTAGTATAATTGCTTTAATGTATACTTAAATTTACAATGTTTCCAAATTATAACTCATTGAAACAATTGATTCGGTGTCAGGAACCGTACTAGAGACATAATGTATTTAATTGAGGTAATGCAGTCTTTAAATAAAGTATAAAATTGTTACTGTGCAAAAAAAAAATAAACATTCCTCTATTATAAAAAAGCAAATCAGACGTGTCTTATTTATCAACATTGTTCTCCCGTACCGTTCCTGATGAATATTTAATTTTAATGAGAAAACTTCGTGCTTTATTTTAACATATTATGTCGGCCATAGAATTCTTAGTAATTATATATCTATAATATTCTGTGAATAGATGTCGAAATCAAAATTTTTTATTCCCAGCAGTATTTCGGTAACGTAAATTCGTATAATATAATGTATATAAATGTAAAGATAACATTGTTAAACATTATTGTTAAAATTTAAAAACTTTACGAAAGAAACGATTAATGTAATCGATTCATTTTCAATTATAGTTTGTCTCGCAACTCTAATCGTTATATTGTTTTCCTTAAAGGTGTGGGCGGTGTAGGAGGCGATGAATCTGGATTGAGTCTGGACACTGCTGTGCCCGACACAGAAGAAGAATTCGAACAGTATGGAAGAGTACTTGCGCAAAAAATAAATCATTTTGCTAAGCATACTGAATTCCCTCCATTTGCAGAAGAACTTATGAAAACAATTGCTCTCAATTGTGAGTACATTTATTCTCTTTTTTAACATAGGTAACACACTAACGAATTACAAAGTTATGTCTCAAGAATAACTCATATCCAAATAAAACAATTTTCTAATCATATTCTAAGCACTGGTGAGGTAATGTTTTTCACTTTAATTGCATCCAATACTTGTGTATTTTTTATGTTATTACTATCGACCAACACGAACAGTAAATATTCAAAACTATTATTTTTCTGAAATAGATTTAATTAATTTTTGAACTTGATAACGAAATATTATAATAATCTAACACATATGTTTTATACACATATTATATAACAAATTTCTGAACGTTATTTACAGTGTCTGCGACAAACTTGAAGAAGGCGAAAACAATGATTGACAATCTGTTGATTGAAAAAGTGAAGGTTGAGAAGGGCGATAAGGCGAAGAAGAACAAGGGCAAAGGCAAAGCGAAATTAAAAATCGAGGGTGAAAATACTCTTTTGAGCGAATACAGCGACTACCGTTACGATGACTTTGACGATTTCATGTAGCGACCTTTTCACCCCGTACTCTTATTATCCTTTATCCCCTTTTCTAGTCGCCTAAATACACGCAGATGGTTATTAACATTTTTGCAGATTTTATATCCTTTATTCTCTCGCTGTATACATATACGAGCTCCTAATTTCATTTGTATAACTCATTGTTGGTTCAAGGTTGCGATTTTGAAATATTTTCCGTTACAATTTCTTATTGTATACATACAGATATTATATATACACACGCATATACACCTGACCCTCGATTTATGCGAAAATCCGTTTTACATGGATTCGTTTTACACGAATGAGAATCGCGTAAATAGAGTCTGCCGGTACAAGAGAAAACAAAATATTGGAAGAAAAAGCTGGTATAAGTTTTAAATATACATATTTAATTCACATAGCCAAACAAAGGAAACAATAATAATGACATTTCAGGAAACGAAAGTACATTTTATTCGGCGTAGAAAAAAGGACTCGCGTAAAAAAGTGCCGCGTAAATCGAGGATCAGGTGTATATATATAGCAAAGATTATCGTATCATCTGACAGATGTAAAAGGATCCTAACACGAAGTGTTATATGCGTTTTAAATACGGATGGCAGAATTTTCTTAATACTCACCGGTCGATCAAAGTGTCAAATAGCCTGAAGAAGTAAAATTGAAAAGAAAAAGTCACTTGAATAAATCTAGCTAACGCGTTTACTGTGTCAACGTATAAAATATTGCAGTTATGAGGAATTGTACTAATGAAAAATTCCAAAGTAAAAAAAAAGAAAAAAGAAATAGAGTTATTGTGCAAATAGAAGAACACTGGCAACGATCATTCGAACGCGAGCGTCGCGGAACAACTAAACTACTGAGATTTTTTGGGCACCGTGGTAAATCAGTAGTCGGAGGATCTATCTTTCGAAAACCTACTTCCTGCGCATGCGTAAACGATCGTCTGGGTACGAGGAACTATATACGGTGATTCCTTATAGTTTTATATTTGCATATACGCGCGTATGGTTTTGCGGATATTTGCTAATGTTTAAATAATACTAATATGAAAAACAATGTACTTTGTCATAGGAATTCTTAAAAACCCTTACCTATTAATATTAAGCGTAATAATCGAAAGCGATTATAAGTAATTTAATTGTACTTTATTAAGCATTTTGTTACATAGAATTTTTCACAGAAGAGAGAGAGAGAAAGAGAGAGAGAGAAAGAGATGCACAGTGAAAATGGAGAAAGGAATTAAGTACATGTATTTAGTTAAAAAAAAAGTTTTCTTCCAAACATGGACGAAGTTTTTGCACTTAAACGGTATCATCGAGTTTCTTGTCTTACAACAGTAAAGCTAAGATTCTCGTATCTTTATCGTAATAAAGTTAACAATATTGTTTTATGTTCTCTTTTTCTTTTCTAATCAATTTTACTTGTTAATAAACTTGTTCTTTATAGTAACATTGTATATATGTTTTTATTATATTCATTTACCACATCGTTAAATTTGCTTTCTATTACAATAAATTAATTTTTATTAGAATAGTTCGCTTTTTAGTTTTATTGCAATAATTTCTAATAAGATATATATAAATATATATATGTTGCAGTAGTGTTAACAAAGATTGCAATAAATCTATTTCTGTTTACAACTTATTCATTAAAATAATGATAATAATGATGAAATAATAAATTTAGTTTTTAGATTATGGTAATATAACATGTTAAAATGATTTTCATTTAATTAGTAACATATTCATTTCTCTCATCTTTCAGAATGACAAGTAAATTAAATTATACTTTTAATTTAAATAAGATTAGAAAGAAAAGTTGTACCGAAATCTTTCAGTTGATAAATTGTTTAAGAATTATTATTAAGTTGATACATAAAACATTCCATTATAGGTAAACAGTTAGACACTATTTATGTTATACTGTTTATAAGAGATTAAATTCAACTTATGATATACAATTATTTAAAATTGAGCGGGTCCTATATAATAATCATAAATATATAATTGATTATTAGTATTACACTATTTATTCAATACAAATTTTTAATTTGTTTAGAAAAATGGAATTTATTTATGTATCAATTCAATCTATTCTTTTTGTAAATTGTTAGTATTGTTACATGTGAAAGCTAAATGTAATTGAAATTGGAGAAAGGTGCAGTTCATTTTAAAGAAACTATAATTCATTGTTTTTTACAATTACAGTTCGAAGCTAAATTTTCTAGCATTCTGAACAACTGATCTGGAAAACTAACATAGAAAAGCAGACTTTTTTAAAGTTTAAATATTTCCTGCACGAAAATTATTTGATTTAATAATTTAACTAATATAGTATTTTTAACAAAGGAACAAAATTAAAACTAAAAAATAAAGAATGTTCGAAAATAAAATTTATTAAAATCGAAATAACAATTAAATTTAAATAAACGATTGAAATACAATGTACAAGGTTTTAGTATCTATGTAGTAAATTTGCTTACGACTTACATAGGTGGAAACGTGCAAATTCTTTCCCAGTAATTTTATGATATGATTATACAGGGTGTTTCAATTTATTTTCGCTAAACGGTACCAACATGTTCTATGATAACAATAATAAAAAAATATTATATAAACATAATGTCATTTCTGGTTAATACTATATGAAAACGTTTAATCTGTATGAAATTCATAGATACTACTTTCTGCCGATGACAACTATGTATTAAAAAAAAGGGCGGAAATTGGAACAACTTCGATAAATATGAACAAGGAACCAATCCCTTTAAATTTTATATTTTTATTATGCCTTTGTAATCAGGCATTATCGATTTTATGTTTATATAATATTTCATTTGTTTTTCATTACAGAACATCCTGATACCCTTCGGCGAAAACAAATTGAAATACCTTGTGTACATATTTTATGTATGTGAAAAAAAATCACATATGTTTGCAATAAGGAAGAGAATACATTATATTCGGCTAAATAGCTTCGACTTAAAATCATAATTGTACTTTCAGGTATATCTATAATCACACATTAGTAATAATTGTCAAGAATACTTTTCAGTAAAGGAAAAGTATGAGCCTCCTTATAAAATAATATTACTATACTGATCAAATTAAATTATTAATTTTGTACTGCAAAAATTTTGTACTGTTTTATAAAGAATCATTTAGAAATTAATTATATTGAATAAAATTAATTAAGAATGAAATGTTTCTATTCGGAATGTAATTTATAATAAAAAAAAGGTTTTTAATACCATTAAGTAACATTAAATGCATTAGTCTTCCTGGTACCTGAGAACTTTTGATACTGTACGAGTTAAAGGAAAAGATTCGTTTAATTTACATGTGAAGTTCCAGTCGTCAGCGTTTAAAGATAATATCATTGCACCTCCAAAATTGTTCGCAAGAATCCACTTCGCCTGAAACGAAAACAATACGTATTTTATTAAAACAATATTTTATTTTTTTGAAATAAGTATACACGTGTTCGTCGAACTGACTTTTACCAGATGTTTCAATGTTTCCTTTAAAGGGAGACACTAGTGCCATTAAACTCTCAGACTCGTGTACCTGACTATCATAAAATTAAAGTGTGCAATAAAAATTGTTAAAACATCTGGTACCACGTTAGTTTCAGATTTCATAAATCTTAACCAAACAAAATCTTAATCCAAATAATACTAAAGAGTAGAAATCAATAAGATGAACATATAAAAGAACATAATTCCTTTTATGTAAAAAACTTATATGTATATACCTTATAATAAACGCTTGCAATGTCGTCGAACGATATCCATTCGCTGGCTTTATAAGCATATGGAACTTTACTTTCATTTACAAAAATGCTTTGTGCACCATTTTGAAGGAACTGACAAACTTCAAAATAAGAAACGAAACCCATGTCACCCAATTTTCCAAAGCCACTTGTCGGAGCAAATAAGCCATGATTTAATGGATTATCTAGTTTATAAGTGTGACCATAAGTAGGAATACCAATAACTAACTTTTCCTTTGGCATGCCTTTTGCGAGCCAATAGTGAGCTGAGAAATTAACGTTTAAAGTAGAAAGATATCCAGATTCCGTAGAAAGTGGAAATAGTGGTGCATTGAGCCCAGTAATTGGGTAATACCAAACGTAAAAATGATAATCATAAGACATAAGGTTTACAAAATCCAAATATCTGAAATTATTATTAAATATTGATGTTAGACGTTGTATTAGCAAAAACATTGTAATTTATAAATTATTTACTTTGCCATTTCTGCAACTTCATAACTTTGGTCGACAATAGCTTGAGGAGCTGCCACAGCAACAGAAAGAATTAATGTTTCTTGGGCTCTTTGAAATTCTCTTCTTATTTCTTGTAGAAGTTGCGTGAAATGAATTTTTTCTCGATCATCAGCTCCAAGCCATGCTGGAAATTCCCAATCTAAATCTAATCCATCAAAACCAAATGACTTTGTCACATTTAATACGGACTTTATAAATCTGTAATAAATAATAATAATAATAGTCGACTTTGATAAAAATACTCTACATTTAAATATGATACAAATCACTGCGCAATTACCTTTTCCTATTTGTGTGATTTTTTACCATTTCCGAGAAACCTAAGTGGAGCTCATTACTACCGCCAACACTTATCATGACCCTTAATTCTGGTTGCACATTTTTCAAGGCAACAACATCTTTGTAAATTGATGAATTGTTACCCAGATCGAGGGTGCAGTTCACCACGCTCGCAAAACCCACGATAATATGCGTACAAAGATTAGGGTCAATGTGCGACGGACGGAGCTCCCAGAGCGTGTTCAGGTACCACGATATGGTGTAATAACAGACAATGATCTGCCTGTATGAATTCAATATTACATAATAATCATCATTTATAATGACATTATTTTTTTAATATATATACTGAAATTATTAGAACAATTTATTATGAACATTGGTGTAAATATGTTACCTTGTGGAGTTGGTGTAGTACTGTTGTGACGTACTGATGGTATTGTTCCTGTCCGCATTCTGGTTCTCCTTCGTCGACTCGGCGTACATCCAAGCCCGACGTAACCACGTAGCAATCTTGGCATTATCGAAGGTTTCTGTGTCTAGAGTCTCAGTTTTTGGAGAACTTAGAATAAGGATTCCTATCCAAGTCCGTGTTATAAAAAGAATTGCTAGTACTAGTAATATTAATATCAAACAAAGCACTTGCGTCTTCCAACGAGGTCTAAAACAAAACATAAATTTTATAAAAATTTGAATATTAATTTTATTAGAAATTTATTGACATTTATTTATATCATATAACTTTACTAAAATTATAATGTAATTTGAAATAAGTTGTAAATAATTTATAATAAGTTGATGATATTATATTAAACATTAATGTGTAATAGACTATGGGTGAATTTATATGCAGATTAACCCAAGAAAGCTTCTTGTGCAATAGTAAATATAGAACAATCAATATGCCACACCTGTAACTTTTGACATACACTTATATGTTCACGCATACACTTAAGGAGAAGCAAAGAAAAAGAAACAAAAATGCTATATAATGAAAATATTAATGTTATCGTGTATAGAATAATTATAAATAAAAAGATGATAAATAAAGTGATTAGCAAGAAATAATAAAGACCTTTTTATATCTCTGCTATTTTATATATTTTATATATATAGTATTATACATGAAATATATATAATGAAAGAATAAATGAAAATTCTATAAATTAGTATTAATTAATTAATTAGATTGTAGAATTATATTTAATTATTTACTGTACTATATTTTAAGGAATCCTAATTAATGAGTAAAGAAAATTAATAGTACAAAGGAATTAATCATTATAAAAAATATCTGATGAGTAAGTACTTGTAACATCAATTTCATATGGTATCATTATCTATATACGTTCTGAAGATATAAATAAACCAAGGATTTCTAACATCCATTTTTATAAAACATTTACTTCTACAATATAACATGTTGACTGTAAGTATAAACAAATGAAATTAACCATTTTTTTAAAAACAACAAAAATTATAATATCATTAATGATGTGAAAGTACATTTATTGGTATGTATTTTATACTACAAGCGATTCTTAATGTATTTGCTTTTATAGAAAAAAAATATGAGAAACAGGAAATGCAACATGTATGATGCATGCAAGTGCAGCAATATACACTATTGAACAAGAATATTTGATTTACTGAAAAAAAGTATTTTACGATGGTGTAATGAAACTTATACAATAAAATGAAATACAAATAGATCATACAATCAATGACTGTACAATACAAGCTTTATTAGATCGTTTGCATTTAATATTATTATATTTAATTAATCACGGAATCTCATAATTTGTCTCATACTTTGGACTGATAATGTACATTATTTTAAAATAGATAAAATTACTATCAGCCTGTCATGCGAATGCTCGAATTGCATGTATGGAAATAGAATTGTACTCAAGGCTTGTATAACATGTGTGTAAGCGTAGGTAATGTATAGTGATTTTGAGCGGAATGTTAAAAATATAACTTACTGGCGGACGTCAGTTAACAATTCATATTTGGCCTGAGGCACAGGAATTTGGTTAACCATTGAACGTAAAATGTTCGCCGTGATTGACGCTTGAGGACGCTAGTCCTCGAGAGTATCTTACCACTTTTATTACTACGCCCAGGACGACAATATATGTACTAAAACATACTACGTACACATATAGAAATCAGCACGTACGTGCGCACAATAGCTTTGTGCAGAAGATTACACAGTAGCGCGAAAATTTTGAACGTCTAATGCCGGGAAAGTTGAGCAATTTTAATTATTTAAGCATTTAAAATATTTAAAGTTTCCTTGAAACTATTATCTTATTCATATTTATGTGTAGATAAGTTTAATGAATTAATTATATTTTATTGAAATGTATACGTCCTTAAACAATTCTTCACTCCTTGGAGAAAATAATAACAAGCAAGGTACCTACTGGGTTTACATTGGTAATAAATTGGTTACTGATCATCTACCTGTTCAGGTAATAATCCCTAATCTTTATTATCACTATGGTCAATTGCTAACTGCTTAAATGGATTATATTACTGTAGGTAATAATTTTCGACTTGTTTTAAATATATTATGTATTTCTATTTATAGGATAGAATTATAAGTAAAATCTTTTTACTCTATTTCTCATTGGAATTAGTTATTAAAATAAGTATCACAAAATTGCTTTTAAGATACATATGCATAGATTATATATTTTTGACAATCAATACATTCATTTTTATAATCACAGTGTAATACATATGCAATCTTCATAGATTAATATAATTTTAAAAAATACGATATTTGTATATAAATAAACGAAAAATTGATATAAAATATAATTTTCAACAAATTAAAAAATATAATATGTAAAATACACATTGCATAAATAAAATTAATATGTTTATGAAAGGCACCATTAGCACTCGAGGAATAGGAAGAATTATTAAAATAAAATGAACATTGTGAATCTCAGAAGAGATCCGTGATATAATCAGATCTAATATTAATAATTCTTCTTATAATAATTAAAATAATAAAATAGCACCATAGTTACATATAAATAATGGAAATTTTAAGACAGATGTGAGCAATATAAGATATTTTCGTGTTAAAAAAAAACGTAATTATACAAATACAGTTCTTTTTCAAAATTTTGTAACGATAAGTCACAAAATTAAAAATCTTTAAGTAAATAAACTGATTAAATATTTTGTAAATAATACAAACATGTAAATAATTTGGCACTTTATATAAATGTACCTAGAAATTTGTTTACTGTATTCGGAAATATTTTAGAATCTTTTTTGTCATCACCATTTTTATTGGCTTCTCCTTCGAACCAGAGATTCATCTTCAGGTTTAGGGAAACGCTTGTATCGTTCTTGTGTTACAAGATAAACTACCAGTCCACCAAAAAGAACGATAAAGAGTCCAATTACATTAATCAATACAGCTTCATTGACAAGCTTTGAATAATTATTCCTAAAATTATATGAACATTACATTGTGTAAAAAATAAACTTTATGATAAAACAGAGTATAAGGAATTTACGATAGTGTGAAAATGGCTTTTTCGTTGAGTCCCAAAAGACAGGAAGCAATAACGCCAACAAATCCTGCAATACCAAAGTACACGTGAATGGGCATGTAGGATGCACGAAGAGGTACTTGTAAACCTGGGTAAAGAAAAGACAGAAATCCGGCAAGCCACTGAAACATGGTGACAATTCAATATTATACTTATTTTGTATAATTCCAAAATATTATAATATAGATAAAATTACATTAAAACATTATACATATAATGAATATGATCTTTCTTGTACCTGGCAGCAGAACAAAATTACACTGGTAAGTCCAACCCAACTATGAAGGCTGTACATATTTGGAATTGGTTCCGGTCTTAAATTATGACTGTCGAATACAGCGACTAGAGCTATTACTACTAACACAACAACAGATAACATTATACCACCGTGAATTAACTTTAGACGGCGTTTTTTAGCATCCCGTTGAGTTCTATATATTAACATCCCTAGAAGTATTGACAATATTACAGAAGATGTAAAGTGAATGCAGACTGAATTATAATTTTTAAGAATTTGAAAATATACCATTCGCGTAAAGAAAAACAAATCCAATGACCATCAACATAGGATGCCAATTGAACTCCAAATCTGGATTAGATCTCCATGAAAAACCATTTCTATAACTGTTGCACCAAACTGTAACTAAGATTATCAATATTGCACCAAGAACTTCCATTAAAATTGTTAGAGGCTTGAAGCCTTCTAACGACAGAGGTTGCTCTCCAATTTGTTCCATATCTGAAAGTTAATAGAACCATTATATAATTTAAATTATTATAAATTGGAATTAATTAAATATAATTGTAAAAATAAATAAATCGTTTGATTCAAGATATATAAAATATTTTTTACAAAATAAAATGAAATAACATACCTACACATAATTCATAATTATATGAATAGTCTGTTGGCATGATTCAATTAAAAGACATGCATTTCTTGTTTGAAAAAGCTCTAAATATTTTTTATTCAAATAATATTGCTTGGATTATTCCACCTATCATTTATAATAAATTCTATTATTTATATATTATAATGAATTTTAATTTATAAAGGCAATGTTTAAAAATATATTTATATTTAATTTAAAATAATATATAGTTTTTCTATCTATTTACAGAAATTACTGCATCTCAAAAATAAAATATTTACGTGAATAGTGGTTTCTTTTAATAAAAATTGCGATAACAATATAATAATAGATCACATATGGTTGTATTATTCAGAAGATATTAAATGAAGTCCTTCCGTATAAGAATGAAATTACTTACATTTTCATTTGTTAAAAACATTTAAACACAATATAACATATAGTTGCATAAATATGAAATCAAATAATGTGTAGTATGTAATTAGCATAAACATTTAATATAGTGACAACTATAATCAGTAGTACTTTTGTATAGCTTCTCATTTTGAAATTATGAAATTTTTAATATTTACAATTCTTATTTATTACGTACTACTTCTTAATTTATAAAGACATGTCTTAAAACACTTTCATCAAGTGTCAAATAGACATATTAACTCACTAATAATTTTTTAGAAAGTAGGTTACATTTTATGAAATATTAACATTAAATGCTACAAAAACCGAGAAATGACGTACGTGTATTAGTTGAACTAAAAGTAAAAACTAATAAAATTGTATTTAAGTGATAGAAAAATATAAAACTTTTCATTTTACCTGTGGATTTCTTACAAGAAACTTCAACCGAAAATCAACAGGTACTACGTAGATTTATCAACGACGTAACATAAATTATCGATTTTCCGCAGTCGGTGCAATAGGACATTAAACCCATCGGTCTTTTAATCAACACAGCAACTGATAATATGTAAGCAATAAATATTAGCAATTGTGATTTTATTGGTTATTAAAATTAAATTTTATAGACATTAGAAAATAAGAAAATAACAACATAGAAACTATTGTTACTAACAACATGTTGCTAAAAAAGTTTCACGCGACATTTACTAATAAATTTATAAAAATTCATAGTTTTAAATATGATACGGAATATTTTATATAAATTATTATATGGTGAGAACAATGTTCTATGACATACATTAAATATACAAAATTAACCACCATTATTTTTGGAAATTAAAGTTTATGGTAATTTAAGATTAACTTTTTAAAGTTGTAGTTTAGGTATCTACAGATTTAATAAAAATACAAATGTCTTATATAATGAGATTCTTTGTCGTTGATTCGGAAGTATCGTCATTATCAAAAATATTTTGGTTTAGAAATAATAAATACACCTAGAAAATACAATAAAATTAGAATTTAAAAAATCTTGGAAAATTCTGCACCGATTATTACAGGCTGTATAAAATTAAAAGTTTCCGTTCAGTCATGTACGATCTTCAACAGATGTCTTGTTTTTTACGATACTCAGGTTTGGTCAACATGGACTTTCAAAGAAACATAAAGGTTTCTTTTGTTAGATTTTATGCACTTTCTATCTACACGTGTGCATCACGTTGTCCGAACCAGATGACAACGCGTTTCTGTCACTATAGTTCGAGAGTAGATTAAAACCGGCATTACAGACCTTAATTTATGTTGAAACAGCTGAAGAGAAAGTCTGTTGATGGACTGACAGAAAAATGATTTATAAGTAATAATTACTTATATATTCAGGTACATAAATACTCTAATTTTTAGTCTTACATGTCAATGATGTGAAATGCGCCCTCTGAAGAAAATAATAAAAATTTAAAATTAACCTTAAATATTTTTTCAGGAAGAAAATTAAATAGTTAAATTTTTATTATTTATAAATCGCAATTAAGACTTAAGTTGTTGAAAAATTGTAAAATGATTGAAAAAGGAAGGTTTTTGAAAAGTTTATTTAAAAACAGGAAAATAATTTCCTTTCAAAAATATTTCTCAGAAACTGCTACAGCTGATAATAATAATGAGAAAACAACACATTTTGGATTTAAAACTGTTAAAGAAAGTGACAAAGTAAAAGAAGGTAAATATTACAATTTAATAAATGACTTAAGTTATTCGCATATACTGAAAATATTTATTGAACTCAGTATATTTGATTTGCAAATACGAATGAATAATTTGAATACAATTAGATAATTTAATATGTTCATTAGTGTAATGCATAAACGTTTTTTCCAGTCTATACAGTATTCGAGAAGGTGGCAAATTCTTATGATCAAATGAATGATGCCATGAGTCTAGGAGTTCATCGTATTTGGAAAGACATTTTCATTCAAAGACTTGGGCCAACTCATGGAAGTAAATTATTAGATTCAGCTGGAGGCACAGGGGATATAGCATTTAGATATTTACAGTATTTGAAAAATACACCTAACTATCAATGTTTAAAAAGCTCTTTAACTGTTTGTGACATAAATGAGAACATGTTAGAAGTAGGAAAAATTAGAGCAAAAAAACAAGGTTGGTTAAGTCAGAATGACATTGATATCGATTGGAAGCAATGTGATGCAGAAAAGCTTTCGTTTGATAATGACTCATATACAGCTTATACAATAGCGTTTGGATTAAGAAATTGTACTCATATTGATAAAGTAAATAAAATTTTATAATATTGTATTAAAATTGTAGTTTAACGTATTGTAAGTATAAAATAATGTTATTTTTAGGTACTTTCTGAGGCATATCGGGTACTTACACCAGGTGGTCGTTTCATGTGTTTAGAGTTTAGTCACGTTGACAATGACATGTTAAGATGGTAATTACTTATTTCTTTTAATCTCATATTATAGAAATGAACTAAAAAAAACTAAAACTTATGTACAGGTTTTATGACCAATATTCATTTCAAGTAATACCAGTATTAGGTACTCTTATAGCAGGTGAATGGCAAGCTTACCAATACCTTGTTGAAAGCATAAGAAAGTTTCCAAAACAAGAAGATCTAAAGGTAAATAAACTGAATAATATAATGAAATTTATGTTGGAAACAAAATTATAAAATTTCATTTAATTATTAATTGTTTTAGGAAATGATAGAGGAAGCAGGATTCAGAAATGTTACTTATGAAAATTTAACTTTTGGAGTTGTATCTATTCATTCAGGATTTAAATTGTAATGTATTCGAGTCTTGTTATTTCGTATTAATTTTGTAAATATACTTAATTTAGCTAAGCAACTAAATAAACTGTTTAATTATAAATTTGTATAGTAATGTTAGTTTATAATATAACCATCATGATTATTTATTACAATTATGTCTTTAAGAATAATGATAAAACATAATAGCTATAGTACATTCATATTGAAAGTAAATCATATTTTAAATATTATTTACTCAAAAAAGATTTTAATTGTTTGTCAATTAGTTCCTTTTGTTGTTGTGTTACGTCAATAATTTTCATGACCATTGGTTTTTTATTGACATCCAACTTCAATTCCAAAAGATCATTTAAGGTCTTTATCCTTTGCTCTGCACTACGAAATTTCTAAAACGTTTAAATTACAAGTAAAGTATTCACCAAGTTATCAACTAATTAAAAAAGTTAGTTTTTAAGTAAAATAAATACCATTCTAAGTTCATGTTCAATTTCAGGATTTTTCTTTAACTTCTTTTTTATTGAAAATTCCTGTACACTAAATCCTAATAAATTTTCCAAGACCTGAAATATTTAAAAATTAATTTGAAGTGCATTCTATAATAAGTGGAAAGTTATATACCACCTTTAACTTGAGTTACAATTACTCACCTGATTTGAAAAAGTAACTTCTATTTTTCCAGTACCATCTACTATAGTAGCATCTAAAATCCAAACAGAATTATTTTTCGACAGTTTTCCAAGAATTTCAACACGTCCATAAATTGTTTTATAAATTACTTCTGTTATAATTTCGTTATTTATGTCGTAAATAAAATCATATATTTTAATATTTGGAGAAGAAGGCATTTTTGTAAATTCTGTAATTTTTCTGTCAATTTTGCCTTTTTTTGAAGTTACTGGTTCTGGAGAAGACATTGGAATCTGAAATGAAAACATTATTATATGTATAATGTGATCTACAGTGCTTATATCAAAATAACAATTTTTGATTATTTAATAACATACTGGTCTTTTCCCTGCAATTGAACATACAGAAGTTTTCGATGGTTTATCACATAACTTTGAATGAAACGTATTAATTGATGAACTTGTTTCACCAGTATACTGTGCAGAACTTTGTTGCAAAATATTTTGTGTTTTCACTATAGGCTTTTGAATACTTTTATATTTTATATCTTCAATCGTGTCTTCATTTATTATAATAACATCATCGTCTCCTTCTTTTGGTAGAGATCTGAATGGAGTTGCAATTTTTTGCTTTGGTTGTAATTCCACAAGTTGTTCTTCATCAATCTAAAATTAAATTTCTAATCAATACAAATTAAATAACTGATTAAAATTATATAATAAATACTAACCATTTCTAATAAATAGTCATCATCATCAAAGATATTTTGTTCGTTATTTCTATTATCAGTTTTTTTTTCAACATAATTAGTAATCAAATTTTCTTTTCTGGTTTCGATTTTAACATTGTAATTAGTTTTCTTTTTAACATTGTTCTTGACAGAAGTATTTTCTTTTATATTTTCTATTTTACATGGATTAGCATTAGATTGTTTATGGTCTCCGATGTGTGAATGTTCAATTTTCGAAACTTCGTCTAAATTTATTTCAAAATCATCCTCAAAGAAACTACTTTCCAGCTGTAATTCTTCATCTTGCTTATTGTTATTTGATTTCGATTCATTATCCAGTTGTAATTCTTCGTCTTGCCTATTGTTATTTGATTCTGATCCATTATCATTATAAGGGTCTGGATTTTCTTCGATATTTCTGTTGAAAAAATAGTCATATAAAGTTCACTCTGAGAACAATCTGTTACTCAAGAAGAGTCACAAGTCATTATAAGTTACTTACAGAGCTCTAGCTAGTACGTTTTCTAAAGCATTACGAATTAATAAACTATCCACTTCACCTCCGATACCTTTCAGTTTTGATCCTTCCAACAACAATACACCTTTACGGCATTTTATTGGCCCTATTATCATAATTTTATACCCTGGTAATAATGTTTCCTTAAAAACGAAAATTTTAAGTGTTCTATATAACATTTTTACTTCCTTATAATATTATTAAAAGAAATGTTATATTACTCAATAACATACATTGAATAGAGATATACAGTTATATTCAATTCCAATTATATCTTGCAACCCATCTGTTAATTTCAGTTGCATCATCCTCTTTTTGGGAGGTTCCCATTTTTCTAATTTTTCTGCTTCAGTTGTATCTACTTCTATATTATGAGTATTTCTGATTTGTTGTAACTGTTTATATTTTGATGTTGCAATGTCATATATTTGTTCTACCTAATAAAAAAAGAAATAAATAATTTGGTAATATTAATAGTTTAATTTAATAAAGATAATGTATTATATACCTGGAGAATATAATTTTCAGAGAGTGTAATAAATTTGTGTTGTGAAATATTAGGCGGTAAACTCCCATTTTCATTATTAATTTCTCGTAAATCACTGAGTTGCCACTGTACTTTTACGAATTGTACAATTTCTTCGTTACTTGGCTATAAATTAAAATATATGAATAAAAATTGCATTTCTTACCAATTATAGAATCTGAAATACGGATAAAAAAATAAAATAATTTTTAACATTTTAAGTAAAATCTGTTTCTTACGTGTCATAAAATTGGCTAATATTTTGAATTAAGTATATATAGAAGACATTATTTACATTTCTATGTTGGTCCACGTAGAATTCTACACAATCTCTTAACCAGTCATCATTCATTAGATAGAATTCCGATTTTAACTTAGCCTTTATTCGTTTAAATGAATCGTCATTCATAGCTAATGTTATGGCAGTTTTATTTCACTACATAATTAATAAGTCTCCTTATTATTGGTTCCTGAAAATTTAATTATTCAAAAATTATTCACTTATTTGAAGTTTAGCTAGAAATCCCGGTCAGTGATTTGAATAATAAACTCACATTAGTGTCCTTTAAAATTATTCATAAATACTAGCATCTGCATTTTGTTGTTATTCGGTTAACCATTTTTATTCGGAGTAACCACTAAAGAAAGTAAAAATTCTCTATATGTTTAAGGATACCGACATAAATATCACTACCAAAGATTGGAAATTCAGCTTAAGGTATGTATTTATTTGACGCTTAAAATTTTATCATACGTTGAAAAAGGTAGAAAATATCTTACATGTTTTATTGAGTCATTAACTAATTATATTTATTATATAATAAAATATCATTTGTTGTGTTGGTGCACTCAATAATTTTGTTTTTAATATTAATATTTTCACATTTCTAAAATATTGTTACAATAGCTGGTACTTTATATTTATGTATTAAGCTATTAAATATTATATGTCATTATTGCATAATATTATAGAACATCGTTAATTATTTTTTTGTTATTACATGATTGTAATTTTGTCGTTTTTCAGAACACATTAAAAATATTCATAATAACTGTTCCTAAAATGTAAAATTATCTTTATTCGTTAAAATTTGAAATACTGAAATAACAAAATGTATTTCTATTCAATGAAGAAAATATGACATCTTTTTATATTATGTAAAATGATATTAATATCTGTTATTAAGACTGAAGATTAAGTTGGAAAGCAGTGGAAGCAGACTTTTCGCGAAAACTAAAGACGATTAATTTTTCCTAGAGGAAAGATAAAATCACTATAGAAATTTTTGCAGAAGCGTTTTTCACGAGTGAATAGGGAATCTGTAAAAATGATAAATAAGTTCTAATGAAATAAGATATTTTAATATCTTAATCAAAATAAATGTGACTTTGAATAAATGTGCGTGTACCCATACAAGAATCACAAAAGATGGTAAATAAATATGTTATAATATTGTATTTAAAAAATGGTGATTGGAAACATATGACGAATGTCACGTTATGAATTAAAATACACTTTAAATATAAAAGGATTATCTCTGAGTTTAATGCGTTTGATAAAACAAATTACTTTATTATATCATATGAAGATAATCCAAAGGAGATGGATACCAATTAATACCTCATCTATCTATCCTACACGATATTATTCCTCTTATGACAATTGTTTATTGTTATCATTATAAAAAATAGCAAGTGACAAAGAAAATAAATGACTATTTTTATATTATTTAAATAGGCAATTAAATAGTTATAAATGATAAGTTATCATTTTATGATTATCAGTTGTATTATTAATAGATGTGTGCATAAAGATAAGTAGTAATCTCATAGAAATTATATTCGGAAAATATCAACACGTTAAAACATCAAGTTCCGTTATCAGACGAAGCTGAATAAGTAATACGTTCAGAAACAAGTGGTTATCAACGAACACGGTTTTCTATAATTTCCCATTGTAATTGTCGTCTACGTTATTACTATTTGCAGTTTCGATTATTTCCGTTATACCATCGTCCGTGTTATTGTCGCGCGGTTAGGAGGTACCGTTGCCGTCAGCATCATTGTTATCACTGTTTTATCATTCCGCAATGATTTTCATCCCCACAGAACCAGTTCACTTGAGCCTATTTTTAGTCCTTCGGACATACATCTTTCCTGACAACCCTAGTGGGGGTGAGCTACCCTTAGTGGGGATTTAACGAAGAGGGGGAAAGGAGAAAGCCAGCCGTCAGGGCAACGCATGCCTTCTGACGTTTCAGTAGGCCGCGCGAGCTTGTACGGTGAATGTGTGTCTGAAAGTGATCTTTTTTCCTCTTTCTTTTTTTTCCATGTCATCCGGTCTGTTTTTCTCTCGCGATATTCCTATGCGTGATACGATTCGTGAGTGTGCGGTATATCATGCCAAATGAATGTACATATATATGTACCGATGTATGTGTAGTAGGAGGTACGTATGGACATATAAAATGCAAATGTGTGTGCATGTATATCTATGTATATATAATGCACAATGTATCCGTATGTACGCGTATAATAAGTAAACGAACGGTCTCTGGTTTCGACAAAACTATTGTTACACTGAAACACAGAACACACGGCGGAGAGGTTAAGATTTGGTAGGCGAAAAAATTTCGACATTGAAATTCGTACATCAAGGAAATGTCTTCCCTTCAGTTTATTTGATACTGTAGGATTATATTCATTTTTTCTTATGCGCGGAAATAATGTTTCAATCAATATAGACAATTCCTACGATGCTTAATCACAATAACGATCTTATGTCGATAAAATTTTAATTAGTCAGATTTTAGAAAATGATGTATAAATTCAAATATCGATTAATATAGCTATTTCTTTTTAAATACAATTCTATCCTAAAATGAAATGGAATAGTAATATTGTACGAATTAATTTAAATTATTTTCTTTTTTGTTTTTAATAATATAATGTGAATTCGTGTGGGTACTATATATGTGTGTGTAAGAACGCGGCTATATGAGAAACATATGTGCAGGCGTACGTGTATGTAGCATGTAGGTACGGTCAGGATGTTTTTGGAAGTATGTAACCGCCAAAATTGAGAATGCAGCCAAGGTCGTAGGATCCGTGGATTTATGATGGCCCAATATGACACACGGTTTTTATTTTTTCCCATATGTTATTTATTGTCGCGATAAACGCGTGACAAGTCGATCGTATGTGGCATACATCATACGGTACTGAATTTTGCGATGATTTTTCAAGACAGACATGATTTTTCATGTGGCAAAGAGCAAGAGACCATAGTTTTTGGAGCAAACAGTTTTTCTCAAAATTTTGAGAAAACCCATCTACAGTTTGGCAGGGTTTACTGAAATTTTGAATCGTTTGAAATTTGACTGATCTCAATTAGCGAAATTAAACAAATCTATTTTTACATTCAATGATTAAAGATGTATACCGTTTAGGAAATATTGAACGAAAGATTTCATATGTTCTATCTTGTTTGATACATTTTTGGGTTTTATGTTAATATTGCAGTAACTAATCCATTATAAACGCAAAATTCTGTTACCTTTATGTTAAGTAAAAAATTTAATCTTTGTTTTGGTTCAACATACTGTATATGTATATTTCTTTATCAGTTATTAACTAACACGAAGAAAATAAAATAGTATGGTATTTTTAGTTTCCAATTTTTTGTATGTTTTTATGTTCATTCGTGATTCCAAAAGTTTTTTACTTTGCTCCTCATATTTTAATATCAATTTGCTGAATCAACAACTCGAAAATACTCGTAATTGAATTTACTTTGTTTCATAGAAATATACGTTATACGTTTCGTTGGCAGTAACAAAGGAAAAAAGTTCTCAAAATGAAGGATTTAATGTTTTGAGTAATGAAAATTCGATAAGTAATATTTCTATACAAAGTTGCAATATAATTTCTAAAATTTAATAAAAATCGCGAGGCTCAGTTGATTTATTTATTTTATCCAAAAAAATTGCCTCAGATAAAACATACCGTCTCTAAATCGAAATATTCACGTCCTTCACAAATAAACAAGCTTTTAATCGGATTTTGGCATTTCACCATCGAGTTCTTAAATTGAAAAAATAAGCTCTAACTTTAACCTCATTTTCTTCCAAAAAAATGCAATACCATTTCCTTTATAAAGATAAATTATACTCTTATTTAGAAATTAAATTATTAAGCAAAGAAACAGTCAGTTCATAATTTTCGCTTTTTCTATTTCGAGCCGACAATTTCTTTTCTTTCGCCGCGGGTTTGCGTGTTAAACTTTAACATTCCAATCCGGAATCGTTTTATTAGAGAAATATCCGAGGAACGGGATCCGATTAATTTTATTTGAAGGAATGTCGCGTTATTCGGTCGAAAATGATCCTGGGACTCAGCGGGACGGGCGGAACGATGGCGATATTACCTTTAGAATTATGTATTAATTTCCATGCTACCAAGGGCTGGTCGTTTATTTATGTGCAAGTGTCTGCAATATGGATTGTACCAGCACGCGTGGCCGGGAATGAAATTTATGACGTATGCGGTGAAATATATGGTGATACGTTGCGTAGCATCCAGGTGGCTATTACTCTAATTGTATTCCGCGGTTCTTTATCCGCGATAGCCATTAAAAATTCGCCAAGTTCAACGGGATCCGTTGGGTCATTGAAAAAAATGCACGGGCGAAAGATCCCGAAAATTTAATATCCTTGGGCCAGGGACGCGAATTTCGTGTAATTCAACAACGCAGCGTGCTTCTTTGAAGATAATGAAATTACGAGGGGGAAATGTATTCTTCGCGTTTCGCTCACGAACAATTTCTTTACTTTCTTTTTCCCCTTAAATTTTAAACTTGCAAAAATGAAAAAATTTCGACCGGAGGAAACTCTATAATCTATATAACTCTATATCCCTTCTACGGTAGCGGATAACGGAAAATGATATTTTCAAAATGAAGTGTGAATTCGTGCAATTCGATTGGCCGTTTAGAATATTTTGTGATGCGTTTAAAATTTGAATGGAGTCCCATTATTGTTGAAAAATTGAGCAAGATGCGTGGTTTTCGAACGGTTCGAATTTATTTCATTGAAATGATGTTTTAAAATATTTCTTTTTCTCGTCTATTCAGTATGATTCGGGGAGCCTTTTAATTTACCTAAAATTATCAGATGTTTGAAATGATAAAATTATCGGTGAAAGGAATGATCGTTGCTCCAGAGGCAAACGGATGCCGCGGATGAAATTATACGTTTGCGTTTTAAAGGGACGTTTATCCGCTGGTTTTTAAGCTGTCTATGAGAAAAAAAAACAGGCGAACAAAATTGTACGTTGAATTTTTATGATCAAGATGCGAGAGGGTTGCTATCCCTACGGGAATGTCCCAGTGGTGATAGCACGTATCTCGAACGAAAAGCTCTAGCGTACTCTAAAATATTAAGGAAGAGGTTTATCGCTGTTACCAATCATTTCCAAGAAAGTGCTTTCCAGCATTTCGCCAGACGTTCATAATAAAATTCGATTGCATGGATAAGCTTGGTTGTTTGAATTGTTTAACTCGTCAGAGAACATTTAGATAAAATGTAGAACCATATTTAGAAAAAACTGCAGAATCGCATTTAGAAAAAGTAAAGCTTTTAAAAACATACGATGAACATTCCTGTAATGGTCTATTAGAACGAACACAAAATATTTCATTTTTATCGCGTTATTTTCGAGTGTCTAGCTGAATTTAAGTCACGCAACATGACAGAGAAAATTGTTACGTTTCCTAAATATCATTCACTGTTAATCGATGATTTTTAAGGTACAAACGATACAAATTGTAAACTTTAAGTATATACAAACATTACTTCGGTGATTCTTATTTGTACATACAGTATTTGCAAAAAATCTTTGCGAGTGAAATCGCTGTATACATGATGTTTAGGCGACCTTGGTTATGTCCTTTGTCTTACAATTCATTTCCTCTTACGCTATTTATTTTTGTCGCAACTTTGTGGATACGACGATTATATACAAGGAACTGAAATATTACAGGTTAAATGAAATTTACTGATGAAAATAAGACAATTATTTTGGTCACAATTCGAATCACAAAATTCGAATAATTTACAAAATCAAGTTCGGCACAGAAAGGGGTTTCCACTTATGGAGTTACGCGAGTCACATTGCATGAATCTTAGGGGATGAAGAAGTACATATATGAAAGAAATAGTTATCGTAAAATGTCGAATAGTTGGTCCCGTCATGAAGAAATGGCGAGGTTCTGTGTTATGACGAGTATACTCGTCCAAAAACAGCCAACTGGAATATTGATTTTCGAAATAACCAATTTCATAGGTACACATTACTTAAATGAACATACTTGAGAAAATTATTCGTAGATATGAACACGTACACACACCGGAATAAGGTACAACAGGTAACTGGCGGTTCTTCGGTTAACAGGTGAATTTCGATTGTAGTGCAGAAACGGTGACGAGTCAGAGGATGAAGAATAAAGACGCGTGAACTTTACGGTGGATCGAGGGGTGCCCGGAAAGGAAAAATGTTCCTCGTGAGATTGACCTTCTTAAAGTGAACCGAGATCGGTCCCCGGTGCTTCCGAAAGTGACGATTGAAATGTGATGACTGGGGGGAGAGCGGGCGATAGCGAAAGTTCGGGGAGAGGGTAATATGTACTTGCAAACACCGGAACAATGTGCGACAAAGGGGGCTCCTAGGAAGGAAAAGTTGAAAACTACGAACCTCGCTCTGGAGACGGTCGCCTCCTCAATGATGAAGACAGAAGGCACTTCGTGAAATCCGAGGTGAGTTTTTACTTTGGTCTTTTCTACTGTATACTGTTCTCCTCTTCCAGGGTATCAAAACATTCCCTGTAATCCTTAGCTGAACAATTGAATGATCTTTCTAAATTACAACCTCGTTAAAAAAAATAAGAAACTTGGCTCACGTTTATGCATTTATATCATAACTGATTATACGAAATCAACAGGACTTCCATTACAAAGAAAACATTCGTCTGCGTTTCTTTTAAAACGTTATAATTGATAATAGAAGAATAATATTTAATTTGCACTTGCAAGAATTAAGAAGCAGATATTGGGTGTAAATCCTATTACTTTCCTATACATGATTTTCACCGTGACGCGTTCCATGGTGAAATTTATTCAGGTTAATCATGTACCTGAGGGTTTAACACTTTAAAGATGTTAACACTAGAACTGAAACGACGGGTTTCAGTTTTCTTATTTTGCAATTTATTGATATGTTCGAAGCATTCGATATCCAAAACGATTTTGAACATAAACAGTTTTACTTTAATACTATAATGAACACCTGAAGAAACTGAGAAAAATGTGTTGTTACAATCTCCATAAGAATTACACATCAACCCCAATACATGCTCGGCAGCTTTAGCGTTAACTCTTTGCGAGACTGTTTTAAACTTCTAACATTTAGGTTGAATACTAAAAGAGAAAAGTCGTTAGTCGAATGATTTAATTATCCATTCGCAGTTCTCGATTTTACGTTCAAAGTGTCAATAATTACAAAATAAATAAACTGAAACTTATTATATTGACGTCTGCGGTAGTTTCAGCGTTAATCGAGGGCCCACTATGTCCGAAAAATATCGAAATATATAGAGAAAACGAGAAGGCTCGCGTTTGGCGTTGGATATATATTACATAAATATCCGCAGTCCACTCATTACCGGTGAGCACCGCGAGGAAAACGTAGACAAAGGCCAAGTTTGAGGGACTCGAGTCACGGAGGCGAGGCGCCGCGATATTCAGTCCAAGACCGAGACCGAGACCCAGACCCGAAATAGGTGTTCCAGCAGAAAACGTTATCAACATCCGCGGCGCGAAGGGGTCGCCGGGGGGTTGAAGGGGAACGGGTACTCTCTTGGTGAACCCGAGGACGTGTTTCTCTTTAAAAGAAATTAACAGCGATACCTTTCAGGGCTCTTGGCCTCATCTCGAGCGCTCTAGAGCGTGGAGTGCGCAGACACGAGGCCCCCGGTCCTCTCTCTACGCTATTGCTCGCTCTTATTACGCGATACTCCGCCGCGAACCGCATCTTTGTCACGGGGAACGTTAGAAGACGCCCGACGAGAACGAAACGCGAGAATGGAAGTTTTGTCTCGTTGTCCATCTTCTCTTTGTTTCGTTGAATTACGATCTAGGGAACGTATCGTGTAACAAATAACTTGAATTATTTATCGAAACTCAAATGGACTGTATTATTAGCTGGTGCTTGGAGTTTGTTTATACGGCGATTTTAGTTGCTAGAATTACTGTACAGAAACAAAAGGAAGGTGGAGGCATCTTCGGCGACTTCCGAAAATCTTGGGAGTAAGTAATCTTCGCATTGGCGGTTTAACATTAAAACTATCAGACGAAATGATCCATTCTTGATTTATTGCAATGATTACAAAGATAATAAATGTTTCTCTGAAAAGTTATTAAAGAAATATTCAAGAATTGTAGATCAGTGACAGTAAAAATAGATGCATTCTTGGAGTTTCTATAGAGGAATTTTAGAAAGTCAATTTAATTGCTCGGTTATTCTTAGTGTTAACTAAACAGATTTGTCAGTGGTCAAATGGATTAGGCGCATAGGTATATTATTCTGGCGCGTAAGCCTCTTATTTGGGTATGCGAGTGACCATGCCTCTGGCGAAAAGGGGCCTACAAGTAAAAAAGGTCTTAGCTGGTCGTTCGGAACTTCCCGGCACGTGTTAGATGACTTGACGAGAAACCGTAGTCTATTCTCCTGGAAGTAATAAACAAAGTCACGAATACAAACAGCGAAACAGTCTCTGTCTGTACGAGAAATTTAGAAGACTTTAGATAGGCTGTGACTCCTCGTGTTGCATTGTAGAAATTAAAGAATCTTCTGAAAGTCGTCACTGTCTGTTATGGTTTTGAATCTCTAACATGTCGGACAATTGAAAAGTGACAGAAATTGAGTCGTGTATATACGATTGTTGTATTTCGTTAGACTCCTGTCTGTCGGGTAACGTTTATTACACTAAGTATATTACGACAATATTACAAATTAATAGAATTTCAATAGATTTTAAGATGACTGTGTATCATTCGCAGTTCGCGATGTGCTAGATCTTTGACCGAAAACGATTCGGTGAAAACTGTGTGTCGGGAAATGAATCTGTAAAAAAAAATTTAGAAAAGAAGAGAAATTGTGGAGTAGGGGATTAGGCTGTGTTATAGATGAGTAACTTTCAGAGGTCTGAGTAAACAATGGTTGAAAGGATGTCGCCAGGAATTTGGCTGTTTTCTGTAGAAATTCGCCCTATGACTAGTACTTAACATATTGTTCACCGGTCACCAGTTATCTCGTGTTCACACTTGCATTAGGCATTTCAATTTTTGAAACGCAGGGTAATATAGAATATTGTAAAAGCAGAATATTCAAAGTTATATAGAAGATATGTCCAAAGTTTCATTTCGATTCATTGTGTATAAATAGAGTATATTGAAGTTTATTTAGATTGTCTCACTTTCATATTTAATTACGGAATAATAATCGGCGACATGCGACAGTTTCTGCGTAAAATTGGCGGTCAACAAATTTACTTTTTATCATGTTAGCTTTCTCTTCCGAATTTTTCATAAAGATTATAAGGGTCGAAGAGAACACTATGTTTTCTAAACCATCCAGGGGAATCCAATTTCTTTGAGACACATTGGAAAATGATAAAGATATTTCGTATTGATGAACGAATAACCCAATCGACGGTCGGGGAATGGATTGTTTATTAATTTTGAATGTTACTCATCACACTTCATGCAGTCGGATTCACCATTGGCAGAGGCTAGCGCGTCGATAATTAATTTTGCCGCGATAAATGGAAAATTCGCGTGGAGTTTATTACTCAACGAATTTCCTTTTATATCCGCATGGTCGCGCGTTTAATCCTTTGCGGACGAATGTCGACATTTTACTGAGATCATACTTTTCTATTTGGAATACTAAGTTGCAAACGAATGATATAACTACTCGGACAGCAAGAAATCAGTATATAGCTTCCTTATTCTCTATTATTTAACGCTAGAGCTACCGAGCATTTAATATGATTGATATCTAATCTCTATAAAAATTGTAACAATAGATTATTTTCGATTTTTTCAGACATTTATTATAGTATTCGAGCGAAACTATTTATGTTCAAAATCATTTTGAACATTCAATTTTAAGATATCAATGATTGCGAAACAAACTCGAAACCAGTTATTTACACTGGTACGGTAGCTGCAGTGTTACTCATTAAATATCTAATTTGGTAGAATCTGCAGAAGATTTTGTATACCTCAACCCTTTCGCTTCTAAACATGTGTTTTCCTCCCAGAGAGAGAACCAAGGAAAGCTGCTTTCAAGTGAAATTGAAGCTTTCAGTGAAAGGAATAAGATAAGCACCAACATAATAATAATTAGCAGTTGAGCTATTAACTGTGGAGTTTAATTTCAAAAATCTCTGATAATGCTGACAATGAAATTAAATAATGATGTGTGTATCCTCGTCGAACGCAGTTAACTGGTTAAGCTGTCAGTCATAAGCAGAGATCCCCGTGTTGTACAAATTTCCATTATCTTGATGGTGTTTTTTAGCTTTCTGGTAATTAAAAATGTTCGTGGCACTTACGTGTACCATTCGAGATGAAGGAGTTAAGTACATTTGTTATTATTTGATTATTTTGAAAATTTCCCGTCTTAGTTATTTGCGCGAATACGCTGCGAACACGAGGCGGACGTGTAGAAAGCTGGCCGAACGAATGGCGGCCCGCACGGAAGAACGAGTGTCGAGGGCGTAAACGAATTTATTTGACCTTTATGTGCTGCAAAATGCGAGAAACGAAACATTCGAAGGATTCCCGTTGAAATCGATGGGATAACAACTGAAAGACACGGATCGCGTTGATTAACCCCTTGCGTGGAAATGACGAGTCTCATTTGCACGTGTTCTCTGTGCGTGACTTGATTTTGTAAATTTTTTTATAAATCTGCTGTATCGGAAGCAAAATAATTTTTTTATTTTCATAGATAAGTGTAAATGAAGCTTTCGTGTTTTTCAGATTTTTCTTGTAATAATCTTTGTAACAATTGTGTCCAGAAACGTGTGATGAAATAAATCGTAAGGCAAGGGGTTAAACACGTTCTTCTAATATTTTCTGTAGTGAATGATTCGAAGCGTTGAAGATCCATAATCATGAAGTCAGCCCAGATTTTCGTTTTCCGTTGAAATGCACATAAAATCCGATAGAAAGAGCAGTGGTTTGTTAATTGGCACAGTCATTAGACTGCTGGCAACAAACACCCGCTTTACTTTTTGCTCGTTCTTTAATCAATCATTTGTCTATAGAAGTATTTAATAATCCATTTAGACGATTTTAACCTACTAGTTCACGCACACGGGTTTGCTTTATATCGATGTAATCGGTATTGAAATCTTTCCAGTGATCGATCTGAATTATATTTTCTTTTTTGAAGATCATGGATCACTGTTTGTGAAATCGATAGAGAAACATAATTGGACCTTGAAAATAAGATTTTCGTCGGAAAGATATTAATATTAATAGTTCCATTAATGTTGGAATTATCAGACAAGCTAAACTTAACTCTAAATTATCTGTTTTACAATTAGCAAGATCAGAAAGGCACTTTCATTGGGAAACTGTCAAATACATTCGTTTCTTTATCGAAATAATAATAAAAATCGCGTTAAATCTGAAACAGTGGACTCTTATCACTTTTAATCGTCATTTAACTTGACCCAGCAAAATTGTAAAATTAAAAATTCAATATTAAATCTTGTATAACGTATCAACACGTGGAACATTGAAATAAAATAGGTCTGTCTTTTAATCTATACAAAATATATCTTTATTAGTTGCAATTTAAGTATAGAACTACTTCGTTTCAATATTTCACGTTCAATTGCCTATATTACATCGAATTGACATTGAAAGTGATTATTTTCTATTGGTTTAATTGAGTTCAATGATTGGTTCAATTTAGTTTAGTAATTTAGTTCAATTAGTGTTTCGATGGTTTAATGCACTTTCTTCGAAATCCGCGCTGTCGCAAAATTCTGCCGTAGCCAAGGGGCCAACCCTTTACACTCGATTTATTTTCAGTTTTATCGAGTATAAACTTGAATTTACTTTTAGGGATATGAATGAAAGTAATTTACAGCGGTAGAATTCAACGTTCTATTTATTTCATTTAATATCATTATAGTAAGATTTAATCTTTACAATCTTTTAAGATGTGATACTTTTTCAAACAATTTCCAACGTTCTATAACAAATTTGTATTGTTATCTCCAGCATAGCATACGAGTGCAAAGGGGTTAATATAGGGTGGGAAGCTTGGCTCGCGACGTGACGGCGGCTGCGAGTAGCGTAACGCACTATCGATAACACACAGGGCAGTAAGTGTTAAAAAGTTCAGGAAGGAAATGCGTGGCGGCTTGCAGAGAGTGCTCCATAAATATCGGAACCCGTCGATTGGTTATTATTAATTATCCACTCGAGCTCCTCATCAAACAACTCCCGGGAACAACCAGACTCTATCTTTACACCTTTTATCCGTAAACCGTTTTAGCCCTGTTAATTCGATGGACCGAAACAACGTAAAAACGTTATCAGTTATCACCCGGCGAGGGCTTATTAACGGTATCGGGTTGTTCAATCTCTGCGCTAGTCAACATCCCCGGCGAATCGGAATTTGTACAGACGCTGGACGTTTTTTGCTATTTAACACTAAAACTACTAGACGGTTTAAACTGATTCATTCTTGATTTCTTCTTTTGCAATTATTAAAAAGTTAACAGATGGTTCTCTGAGAAATTATTAAAGAAATTTATTTAATAATACGCGAACTTAATTGTAAATCAATTAAAGTTTCAATAAACGCACTATTGGAGTGTCTCTGGGAAAACTTGAAAAAGTCAATTCAACTGCTTGGTAGTTTTAGTGTTAGTAAGCTCGACAGGTGAGAAATTCTATTGGAATAATTCATGAATAAATCAATTTATTTTTTTTCGTATTGTCAATTGTGTTTTAATGAATACTAGTTTCAGAATGGAAATAAATAATAATTAAACATTATGAAAATATTATTATTAACCCCTTGCCCTATGATTGCTTTCCCAATTGCGCTGAACAGAGATATTTTTGGGATATTGTTCATAATTCATTAGAAAAAGAGGAAATCTCTGTACATATTATATGTATGTCTACGTTTACTCTGAAGCCTTATAATTAATAATAGAAAAGTAATATTCGGTTCAGACTTGGAAGAATTAAGTGATATTGTAAGGCAAGGGGTTAAGGAAACGTTATTGAGGCCTAATGAGTACTTATTACATACAAGTATAAAGGAATATTTGTTTTTTGCGAAATTCTTGTGTGAAATTTTCTGTTGAATATTGGGATGAACGGTTATAATTGGATAAATTGCAGAGATTAAATATAGAAACTGGTAACTAGAATGCTTGAACACCTGTTTGGAGATTCAACGTTCTTATCGAATCCGAAATTTCGCCTATTATTGCGACCACTGTTTTGTATTCCATTATTGATGAGTTAAGTGTGTTACATAATTAAATGGAGGAATGCGATTAATTATTCATCGGGAACCATACAGTGACCTATATCTGTACGAACGACGAATAAAATGAAAATCAAACAATTGAAATTCTTGAATGAAAGTCTCTTTCATTCAGTTCGTTAAAGAAACTTCAACATGCTTCTTTTATCCTAATCAGTTGTCACTAATTACCTTTTTCTTTCCATTTCCGATTAATCATTTCTGTAATGATCTTTTATTTCTCTTAATTAATCATACGAAATAAACTCAATTTTCTTCAATAATCCTCAAACATTATTTTAAAAAAATGCATACAGTCATTTTAATCGTAACAATCTTTATTCTCTTCGATAACGTTCATTCAGTTTACCATTTTTTCCTAATCATCATTCAATTTATTCGACGATTGAAATCATAAAACCATCAGTGGCACATATTGCGGCGGCTTTAGTGTCTGAGGAAAGGAGAGTCTGAGAAATTCTGGAAATTCGTAACAGGAATCGATGAGAGGTGGATTTCCAGCACAATGCAACAATTTCGATGATGCTCAAGTGTTTCATCTTCCGTCGACATCGATCCCGTACCGAATCGATCCTTTCGAATCGGGAACTATTGAAATATCTGAAACTTCATCGTTGCTCCTTCCTCCTCTATGGTCCGTTCAGCTTGAATAATTCAAGATACCGTTCTCAAATCGCGCTATCGACCCCTTGGAATTGTCGGAATTCCGGCGTTGCGGTCGTGAAATTTTTGAAATTCCCGTTCTTTTTTTTTCATACCGATTTCCACAGTTTCTGGAATACTATTTATAAAGCGGCACCTCGGGAATCCGCCGAACACCGAATTCCCCCGGAATTGACAGTTTAACGTTTCCGTTTGCGTTGTATAAATAGGGCAACGGCACTTTATAAAGAAAACTTAGTTTGGAAAGCTTGCCAAAACGAGAGACACGCATTTCCTTCAACGAAACCTGTATCAAAACACGGAGAAATTCATAAACATTACCGATCGATAATAATGGAAAAATTTAAATATCTTCAAACCACGGTAAAAAATGTCAATAAAGTCGAAAACAGCGATCTGAAAAATGGAACACCTAAGTAATCTGTAAGAAAAATTCATTTTTATCACGAGAAATGAATATTTGTGGAAATAAAAAAGATCAATAAACGAATTTTCCACTTTTCCGACTTACATTATGTTAATTTTTTCTTTCATACATGTCCAAGTAGAAAAGTCTTCACCTGTAAAAGATTTTCTGAATGACGTTTGTTTTCTTTAAATAATAATTCAAAGATGTTGTCCTGTAATAGTCGAAAACTGTTGTTTTGTAAATAATAATTGACAAACGTTATTCTGCAAATAATAATTGACAAACGTTGTTCTGAAAATGATAATTGAAAAATGTTCTGTAAATAATATTTGTAAAATGTTGTTCTGTTCTCGTGTCCGAGAGGGTAGGCGATATCGGGCATGATAAGGATGAACTCGTGGCCGTGGGTAAGACGGAGATGACCACTAGATCCGTGCCTCGTCCTGAAGACGACGACGAGGAGGACGAGGAAGAAGAGGAAGAAGAAGAGGAGGAGGAAGAGGAGGAAGTCAACAAGGAGGCTCGTTCGAGTCTACGATATCACTGCCACTGATATCCACTCTCTCGTCGCATCGATGCCGACCTCTGCATCCATTGATAGAGGTAAATTGTTTTTTCTTTCATTCCCCGGAAATCCATTAGGCTGCCCGAAAAGTTCTTTCAGTTCCCTGGATATTTGGTGCGCATTGTAGATGAAGTTTGAAAGAAAAGTTGCCGGAACCTTTTGTTCTTCTTTCGAGGATACTATTCGCAATAAGAAGAATTTGGTTCTTAACCCCTTCTCCTGTAATATCGAGTCAGACTCGTGATGAAAAAAAATTTTCAACTCGACAAATCTAAACGTTACTTATCCTTCGTACAAATGAAATATTACTTGTATAACTCTTATAAATCTTTAACCCCTTGTCCTACAATATCGTGTCGGACACGTGGTGAAGATTTTAAATAGAATTTAACAAGCATAAATATTATTCAATTTGTTTGAATGAAAATTACATATTTTCCCTCTGTTATCAATGATTATACCTTCGAACACACGTTAGCATAGGATAAGACTAGAACTTTCCTTTATTTTCAATAAATTACTAATAATAAAGTAATCAGGTGGATCATAGTTGAGAAAGAAATTATAGGGCAAGAGATTAACCTTCTAAAGTAGTTTTATTAAGCACAGTCGTAAATCATAGGACGAGGGGTTAAATGTCACGAAAAATCATTTTGAACTAATTTACAAGGAGAAATGGGGTCACGGGATATTGCATGATGTTTTGATAGTTTCATGTGTTTGTTTGGTAAACGAATTTTTGCGGCTGCCTAGTGTTTCTTCGATCAACTTTCAGACGTTTGGGCTGGTGTTCATTTCGCCAGCAATTCGTTTCCAATTTTCTACGCATTCCTGGTGAAAAGTTTAAACCAATTAAACGTTTCCAGAAAATTGTGTGTTTAAGAAAGTGAAGCTATAAATTTTTACACCTTTAATACTTCAAGAATTTTAAAGGAATCGATCAATTAACACTGACGTAAAAACAGTATGGAAATAAACCTTTATATGTCCATCTTTCACGTTGATTCAGGCATTTTATGACTATCCTTTTCGCTGTTACGCGGAAAACGTTCCTGCAAACGTTTTGCAACAAATCCAAGACTTTATTTTTAGTCTTCGAGTAAATATCCTCGAACGTTTTTGTCCAGGCGTTGCGAAAACAATTATGTAATTTGCAAACAATGGGAAGAGGTTTTAATCAGTTACCTGTTTTTGATGAGTATACTCGTCACGAAGAGATAAAAAGATTTTGTGGTATGACGAGTATATTCGTTATGAAGAAATAGCAAGATTTGTGTGATGACAACTATACTCGTCAAAAACAGGTATTACTTACTTCTTGCGACACATCATGTATACACTTTTCAAAGAGGCCGCGACACCTAACTGGTTAAAACGAGGGGAAAATATCATGAAAAGGGGAATAGACAATGAGCGTGTTGCTTCTGCGCAACGTTCTGTTGTGCTGAATTGTATTTTTGGAAAAAGGAAAAGTGCTGCTCGGAAAGTTTACGCCGGCAACGTAACTCGTCAGTTTGTGGCTAAATCAAGTTGGTCCCTGTTTGTATTAGGTTAATGGGAAACAAATGGTCGGCAACTATTCATGCCGGTAGTTAATTTTATAGAGTTTACATGCAGCTGTTTCAGAATTTACCACAAGCAAAACTTGTTTTTGTCACTTTTATAACTTTCGCGCGTTTCAAAATGAGATTCCGATGAAATTTCGTCGAGATTATTCGTTTAAAAGTATCGCGATTCGTATAGAGTTAATATAAAGTGATCATTCAAAGTGAATCATCGTGAAAATTCAATCCTTTTGTTCACCGATGAAAATAAAAATTACGTACAGGATTGCCAGGTTGATAAACGTTTTCATCGGACAATGGCAGAATAAAATTTATGAATAATAATGGCTACATTAAATGTATGTGACTTCATTGAAATAATTATTTTTTTAATTAAACGTCTGCTATTTTGAACCTTTTGCAACAGGAACTGAATTAACTTTTATCGGAGTATTATTGAAAAAATTACTAAATCAAATTTAAATAAGAATAATGGTAGAAATATTTTATCTATAGAAGTATTCTATTTAAAAAAATATTTTATTTAGAAAAATATTTTGTCTATAGAAATAATTTACCCGTATAGAAATATTTTGTCTATAGAAATAATTTACCCGTATAGAAATATTTTGTCTATAGAAATATTCTATCATCAAAATTCAACAACAATTGCGTGTAACGTATTCAGAATCAATCTGGAAGTTCGGTGGAGCGGTATTTTAAAAAAAGGGGGATGGGATTTATTCATGACTCGATCGAAGGAAACTTTCGGATTTACTATCGTGCAAAAAAAATTTGGATCATGTCAACACGAGATATGCGGAATGCAGCTATTCTAACGGGCTCGGTGGGATCCAGGCGCGGCCGATCTGTAATAGATGAAGGTATTCCGTTGGCAACGATAAAATCGGCCAAGTGAATCTTGACCCGATCGGATTGTTTACGCTCGGGACCTTGATACTCGCCAGACCACCGAAGAAATTTCGGAAACGAGCTGTTCGAACATACATACGTATACACAGGCACGCACACGTGGACGCGTTCTGGTTACGATGCTTGTTTTCCGGCGACCGGCTCAATTTTTCTGCGTTCGTTTTGCCGCGGAGGATTATTCCGCGCGGGAATATTTTTTCCATTTTCCTGCGTCGTCTTCCTGAATAAAAGAGTTCGTTAGTTTTAACCCTTTGAACTCTGTAGGCTACAATATTGCACCAGTTATAATATTAAATATTTTAATGAATCTTAAAGGAACTACCCTAAAATTATTAGATTTTCCACACATCCGAATTTTGTACTAAGAAGGAAAATAAAAGATCAAAGAAATGTTATAGCATTTCTCATTTTCGCTAGGAATACTATAAATATTAGTTGCAGTTGCTGATAGATTACAAAACAACCTGGAATGCTAAGGGTTAAATTCGAACGTAATGCTCGGACGGTTCTGTTTACCTTGAATAAATTGTAGATAGAATGAATACAGAGATTCTGGGGGATGGATTGATATAAAGGAAGAAGTTAAATTAGTTGCAGTTAGAGTTAAGTATCACTTTTATTGAAAACATGGGATTCGCGGTTATTTTAAATTGAATTATGAAGATCGCTAATTTTGTTCACTTTGGGTGGATTACGGATATAATGAACACAGAAATGATAGGGTATGAATTAATACAAGAGAGAAGTTAAATTGGTTATCTTTAAAATTTACTTGTTAATAACTCTTATTAATTGAATTTAAATGAATATTCTAATCTTTATTTATAAATTCAAATTAAACTCCCCAAAATTCGACTTATTTTTATAAATTTACTAAAAGTTGAAGAGTTACTTGTATTAGAAACACGGAATTTGTAAGTATACTAAAATCAGTTATGAACATGTTTCAATACAGTTCACTAATTTGGTTCACTCCCTGTGAATTATATATGTAACGGATGAATAAATTACGAAATTGTGAATCAATCTAAGAAAGAAGTTGAATGTTGCTTTTACCTGAAAGATGGAAATTTGTAATAGCTCCAGAATTAATTGCAAACATGTTTCACTAACTTGGTTCGCTTCGAATAAATTGTAGACACAACTGTAAATAAACTATGAACGAGTTGATAGATACGAGGAAAAAGTATAAACGCCGCTTTCATTTGAAACGTGGAATTCCAAAATGTGTTAAGATTATACTGTGAATTTAAGATCAATTTATAGTTTCAAATTAGTCGTTAATCACGAATATTTCTGCAAAATCGAATTTCCTAAGGTTATCTCGCGAGAAGAAGAATCAAAGGAGTATTGACTTCTTTCCGCCGGTCACGCGTTCGTTTCGGTCACGGGAAATCACGTTTCATTGCGTTCATTCATTCTCTTTCTCCGATGAGTTGCTAAATATAAAACAGTCGATTGTTAACGGATTTCACGCCGGTCACGTGGAATTGCGTACTTTTTCATTGGTTCGTCGGATACCAGTATCATGTTTGTGCACGTGTTTCCTCTTTGTCTTTTCTGTTCTTTTCTTTTTTTTTAGGGAACTTCTAGTTTACGTAGCGTGATATCTTCGGTCGAAGTGTCTTATTAAAATTTTCAAGCACGTTTCCACGGCTACGAGAATTTCTCCAAAGTGAAATTTAAAGCTGCGCAAATTACACAGTAATGGAGTCATACAACAACTTGTGAAAGAGAATGTTGAAACAGTGGTACGTTTGTACTGGTTAGAAAGTTGCAACGGGAAACAGGAGCGTTTATCTTTGTTATGCATTTTCTTACAATGATATTGAATATATTATAAAGAATACAATGTGAAGAGTAAGAAATATTGAAGTGGCTAGATAAAGAGCTATTTCTTTTTTAATCATGTTTAACACTAAAACTATCAGACTCCTTTTTGGAATTACTAAAGAAATAACAGATGTTTCTCTGAGAAGTTGTTAAAGAAATTGGTTCAGCAATGCGCAAACTAATTTGTAAATCAATTAACGTTTCAATAGAACTTAACTGTTAGTTTTAGTGTTAAAATTGCATCAACTACTGTGGTCTTTAGTTACCATTGTTGCTATTATACTATATTCTTTATTATGTGTGCTTTTTTTATATATATTTTATGAGGTTTCCAATTTTGTCTTGAAGGGACTATCATTATATTTAATTTTGCATTAATTTCGCGGTAAGAATTTAGCGACTTCGGTGTTAAAGTGAATGGAGAAAAAGGGAAGAACAAAATTATTCCCACGAAGGTTCGTTGAGGAAATTATACTTGAAAATTCATCGAGCGCGCGTGCTTCTGAATACGATTGACTGAAGTGTCTGTCTATTACCGACTGTTTCTACTTGCAATAAGCTGTTCTATAATGTCGCGGTATTACTTGATTCTCAACGATTAAATTACATTTGAAGTCGTACTTTTTTAAATATATCTTTTCTTTTTGATATTATATTTTACGAATGATTAACCCTACGTCGGGAATATGATTTTTCATCAACGTGACAATATATAGACTTTTATAGTCTGCTTTGATGTTTTATTACTGTAAAATTCTGAGGAATTTTAAGATACCATTATTGTTATGATTATTGTCACTAAACCTTATAGCAATTTTACCTCTTCCCTCAATGATCATTTCGTTGGTCATTTCTACATTTCTGAGGGATTCGAAACGGCGAGAACAGCATACGTAATGGCGCATAAAACGGCGCAATAAAAGAATACAGTTCATTGGGATGCCAGTATTACTTTACTAGATATCGACGTTTAAAAATAAACGATGACCAGCATCTATAAATTTTTATTTAATTATTTTCAAACATCATTGCTGTTATTCGCAAACATTCGCGAAGATTTAAACAGCCAACGACTGATAACCGCTGCTCAAGTGTATTCACATTAAATAAATTTGGAGCCTCCATTGTTTCCAGAACTATGTGAACAAATTTGCTTTCGTCATTTATATCTCTATTTAGACAGAAAATATAAAAATTCTAAGTACCGTTGAATCTTCAATGTTTAACAAGTGATATACACTTTTTATATATCAGATCATCAGAAAACTTCCGTCGCATTTTAAAAGGAAGTTTAAAGAAAAACCTTACCACGTTAAATTAACTCCTTGCCCTACGATTCATTTCGTGACTCTGATCGATATAACTACTTTATAATTAGGAAAAGAAAGCATTGTTATGCTTGTTCTATGCGCACGTTTGCTCCAAAGGTTAACGATTCATAATAGAAAAGTAATATTTAATTTATATTAAAAAACAACAAATATGATTTAGATTTCTCGAATTCAGTTGAAAATTTTCGTCACGAGTCTAACACGATATTGTAAGTCAACGGATTGAACTTCATTGAACTTTGAGTGTCTAATTCGAAAAGTTTATCGTTAGTTTAGCTATTCGCAATATTCATCATTTTTTACTTATTATTAATTATATATCATCGTGTAAAGGTACGTTGAAATAATAACAAGACTTTTGGATCAGCCTAATGTTCTTTGAAATTTGATCTCATGTTATGGGGAAAATTTGATGGCAAGCAACTTCACCGTGAATGAAATTTCGGTGAACCGAGCACTTATAATTAAATAACTGTTAGGTTAAACATAGAGTAATTGGTGGCGGATATTTAACGGATGCCGCATGCGTTGTTGCCCGAGTTACGAACGACCGAAAATGCGATTAAAATAATGGTTCGAAGAATTGAACGTTCAGCTAATCGAACTTCTACGGTACATTGAGATGAATCCGAGCCGAAGGCCGTAGTCTAAATTCGTCCGGTTGAATTTCAGGCTCTTATTCCTCTCATGGATTCTACACGTGACCTTCGAACATCGGGATTATAAATCATCCATTTTCCGACGAATTTAACCCTAACGTTAACGAGGATTTTTTAAACGTTTCAACCCGTGAACCGAGAACATTTTTCTCGGGAAATTTCTGAAACGATTCTGCGAGGTTTTTGACACTTTCTCGTGAATTCGATTTAAATTGTAGAGTAACAATTATATGACGTTTACATTAAACTTGTAAATTTTGTTATTATGAGAAATAGAAGTGTTTAAACTGTAAACGTGAGAAATCTGAGAATGAAAGAGTGACGTTTATTTTGCGCAGAATCGTCATAATTAATAGCCAGTATCGTGAGAATACAGGATATTTTAACTTTATGTATGACTTTTTGAAGTCACACATTAATGTACTAGGTTAAATTGATTTATTTAATGTTTTACCGCAAAACGACGAACGAAATGAAATAATTAATCGGCTTAAACTGTTACACACGCAGGTATAAACGTTTAACGTCATTGTAACTTCGATATTACACAATATATATCCGTTTTAATAAAATTATTAAGACTATTGAACACATTGTTAACTTGCATTTATACTGACTCCCAAGCTAAATCGAATTACTATAGTTCATTCGATTAAACGTTGGTTATTCGAAAACATTTCTATATTATAATTAATGCTATCTAATATGGTGACATTCAGCTAGATGAACGTGCAATAATATTAAAATAACGTGCATAAACGCGTATCCTAATTATCCATCTTTAAACCTCCATTTTCGAAGAACTAAATAAACGAACATCAGTTTTCCTAGGAACAATAGGATAAACTATACAATAAATGTCCGTGTTGATGACAAATTTTTACATTTTGTAATGATAAATTTTTAATGATTCTGCTGCGGAGCCCTCTGGTGTAAAGGGTTAAAATTAAATTTTTTTCCGTTTCACGTATTTTTCTCTATGAAATCCTGCAGTATTCAGTGTGTTAACTGCACAACGTTTGATTATGAATTTTGTCGTACGAAATATTTCCCACGAAAACGCCTCGCGCACGAATTTCAAAGCGCTCGCCATTTTTTTGGCGATGTGAAAACAGCCGAACCGAGCTCGCCGCTTTAAGTAGCTCAAGGTTTACGATAAGACTGCCGGTGCTGAAACTTGAACAAAAACCGAATTCTTTTTTGAATTTTATTGAGCCCTGCGATTCCATGCTCGCTTCAAAAAAAAACTTCATGCCAGCCAACCTACCTTCCGGCGAGAAACGAGGTAAACGCTTGACCGCTTTGCGCGTGCCGCGTGATTTAGACGATGCATTCTTCACGGCTGAAAATTGTTGAACGTCCTTTTCCGGATTGAAAGAAGAATTAATGCTCCTCGAAGTAACTCGAGGCACGGCCGCTTGCGCGCTCGGACGCACAACGGATTTCGTGTATTTTTAAAATCGCAATGGACGTTTCTCAACATTGGCCTTTTTTTTAACTCGTCCTCGTACCCATCTTTCACGGACAAACGAAGCTCCGCGAATTCCGTATGAAAAAATCTGTAGGGAACGCGAAGTGAAGTAAGGTCGTACGAGACTACGCTTTGGAGAAATTCAATTTCGAAAATTTGATGCTGATTATGTAAACGGACGGGCCGGCCAAGTTTTATTCGATAGCTGGCACAAGTTTCACTTCCGGTGCTTCGAAAACAACCCAGTATATGAAAGTTTTACATTCGAGATTACATATTTCTCACTAAATCTGTTGTGTAAAGTTCTGAATTCATATTGCCGATAGTTATAGTGCAGCTTTTACGTCCTGAGTCAATTCTCCAAGCTACAAGGTGCACAGGAGCAAGGGGAATCGGTTGCACGCTTCCCTTCGGTCCTTCCAAGAAACAGCATTCGGACCTCTGTGTTACCACGATTTCATAAACATAAGAAGCCAGCGAAACGGAATCCGACAACAATATTCCTTACATCTCACTCCGTCGCATTCTGTTCGATCTGCTTTCTTTGTCACGCGGCTCGGCCAATAACATCAACCGTTGTTCCACAGCTATTGACGCGAGCATCCTGAGTGGAAGAGTCCCCTTGCCCCTGGGACTTTGTAGCTTGTAGGATTTACTCAGGACGTGAGAGCTACACAGTCGAGCAGAGGTGTCTAAATAACTTAAGTTTCATTGAATTCCATTAAATATTGTCTTCCATCGTTCGTGCAAGAACAGAACGCGAATGAACGAAAGTCCCGCAGCCTAGTTTTCCAGACAGTTTATATAGAACAAGAGCAAAGGATTCCATTTTTAAAGAAAAGAGCTCGCGGCAAATTCGTTTCGTGCCATTTTAATTGTCCCTTAGGACGTTCTAATTTTATCCTAAACATTTGTGGCCGCAATAATGACATTGATCTACAAAATTTAACTTTCTTTCTGTTACGGAAGGTTTAACGAGTGATCTTAACATATTTCTCATGTTTTCGAGAAAATTATTTTTGAAAGGAAAACTCGATTTTTCAGCTTTGAACTATTGTTCTATGGTAATTCGTTCGTATCTACGATTATAATGTATCATAACAGTAACGATTATTATCATATTACCTAATTGAAACACGTTCAGGCCAGAAATGCAATTACACTCGTTTAATTTGTTGCGCGTTATTGCAAAGCATTATTCGCACAGATGAAAAAGAATTTGCGCGAAACAAAAGTTACGAGAGAGAGAATTGTAGGCGGATAAATTTGTGGATAACAGCGAAAGCCGATAAAGAGGAGGAGGGGTGGGGTTCGTTGGAGGTCTAAACGACGGTAATTAAAATTAACCGAACTATTGACGAATCGAATCTAGTTTGCCGCGGTGAATGCGAGCGATTGCAGTTGATTATTTTAATGACCCTGGGATACAATGGTGCTCGGGGATCCAGCGGATGGACACCTTTTTTAATGGGTCAAGTGTCAACTACTAATTACGCTGGTTCTCATCCAGCCCGGCGCAGAGCCGCTACTCGCTAGGACAGTTAATACGTAACTGTGGAACTATTCTGGTTCACTGGATAATTATCACGAAAAAAGAAAGCTGGAAATATTCTCCGATACTCGGAATATCCATCGCGACTTTTCTTTTCTTGTTCACCGTCAATTTTTATTGCATCCACTGCGATCAGCGGAGAAAATAATTTAGATCTGTTCTGGAATTTTGTGTATTCAACGATACACTGCAAGATTATTTTATTATGTGCTTCACGTAAAACTTGACAGTGCGATAATCATCTTGAAATGGAACTTTTTCAAAAAGTTTCTTTCTCAATTTTTGAAGAGAGTTTTTTTTTTAAATTTTTAGTTAAAACGTTGGTTTTCATTAGTTTTATTTATATATGGATTTGTGGCATGTTTACCATTTTATTGATATCGTATGCATTGCTTAGAGAAAATTCGCAAATTTTGTATATTGTAGTAGATGTAGTTAATTAATTCATTGTGAAATAGAAAATTTAGTGAATTGTAACACAGGTTTTGTTTTTCGTTCTTATTAAGTTATACTTTTGATACAGGAGATTAATTTTTATTGAATTGCTGTTTGTATAAATTAACATGCACTGTCACGCTAGGATCGTTCTCCAGATATAGCAGTATGTGCGCTACATTTTGCCAGTTCAAGGACTGTACAGCCAGTGGATAAAATATAACGAGCTCGTAGAATCATTCCCCTGAGGTCCATCGATGCCACGAGACCTACGCAAATCTCGTTCCAAACCTGGGCAAGTTTTAGGTCTGTGCAAATCATCTATCCTATTTTAAGGACACTGATGTTATACAGTGCACAGTCGAATTATATGTACACTATGAAGATGATCGTCAAGTTATTTATGTAGTTAATATTTCTCGTTGCTAATAACTTCGTAAGTCTAATTAAACTTGAAAGAGTTTTTAAAGGTGTTAGAAATATGCAAAACTGCACGCTGAATTTCAAAACATTTATTGTTCGTTTTACGAATCAATATCATTTTTAATTTGTTCGATATCGTTTCTGTCTCTCTGAATTCATTAAAATATGATTTATTTGTTTTCAAAATATTCGCTTCTCCTAATATAATCTATTAAATAATGTTCCAGTTACAATAATAAATAAAGTTTATTTAAGAAAACACTTCGTTTCATCAAGAGGTTCGAAGAATTCTTGTCCGCAAGGGTTAACAAAACGTTCAACATGTATTCATAGTATCATTATCACCTTGCTAACCGGCGAATTCTTTACACGAAACATCCTTCAACTTCAATACACTTATTTCATTCACATATAACACGCTCAAATAATTCAAATGATCTAAACCAATGAATACAATCTAGAACGCTCTTATAAACATCTATAGTGCTTTCAGGTATAAATCAATATAACTGCAAATACAACGAAACTCGTGAACAACTCGGACCGATAAACACGAGTATACTCGTGACCGAAGGTGTTAACGAGTGTTTTAATCGCAATCTCATAAAGTTTGTAAGCATGTGATTTTTATTAGACATTCACAACCGTCTTGGACAAGCCCGGGTTAAATCGTCGGTTCGTCGCATCGGTAACGGGCGGACTGGGAAACGCAGATGGTTAATTTCGATAAGGCGTCGAGCTTATTATCGAGTGTGTGTATGTGTGTTGGGGATGGTCGGTGTGGCGGGGGTGGGGAACGGAAGCGCGAGCCGATGTAAGCACGTATCGTAGCTTTTGTGGCTGGCAGAATGGATTCCATAATGAGATGCCGTGTAAACTGGGACATCTAATTATACTCGAGTGCACACCACTCCAGAAACGTTCGGTTGTCCCTGGACCGCGGGAGCCTGGCTCCTGTCGAAACGATAACGAATATTCAAGGATCAACCGACAACCGGCGCGCTGTGACTTCACAATACCCCATCGGCGGCGACCGTAATTCACCGTGCTTCGCGGGCACATCGTGTTCTACCAATGAGCCTGCGATACGACGTATTGCGGGGATCGGGTCTCGGGGATAAAGGCCATTGCACACTTAACGGTTTGCCGTCGAATGGGGAGATGTCTCAGTTTCGCAGCAAGTCTCTACTGCAAAGGTGTTTAACTAAGGGCCTATGCACATGAGCGACGCGATCCCGCTGCGGCGCCGCAGCGGCGACAATATGTGATTTTGGAAAAACAAAGACGTAAAGTTCTCTTATCCTTCTTTCGTGGGACAGAAGAACTTTTTTTCTCTGTTACTCCAAAACAATCGCAGCGGGGTTGCGTCGCTCGTGCGCATAGGTTCTTAACACGTTGTTGACCGGTCACGAATTAAGTCGTGTTTTCATACCCCAACGTTGTTGACCTGTCACGAGTTAAGTTGTGTTTGCACTTGCATTAGCTATTTCAGTTTTTGAAACACAGGACAATATAGAATATTGCAAAAGCAAAATATACAAAGTTATATATATGTCATTTCAATTCATTATTTATAAATAAAGTATGTTGAAGTTCATTTAGATTGTTTCACTTTCATACTTGATTACAGAATATTAACTGGTGACATGGGATGGCTTTTGTTTAAAATTGCCGGTCAACAATGTGTTAAGGTCCCAATACATGCTGAGACGTGCGGCGATGCAGACATCGCAGCAAGCGATGGGTGGTGAGCCTTTTCTACGTTTTGTTTGAGGACAACAAGTATCACGAATCTTTAGAAAACTCAAACCCATCGCTTGTAGCGATGCCTGCACCGTCGCGTTTCAGCATGTATGGGGACCTTTATAGTTCGTCTCTTCCAAATTGGAACCCGTTCTATCGGCTACGCAATTTGGGGGTGCAAAGGGGGACGACCACTCGGCGCGCTCGGCCTGGTTGTTATGGCGACTCGGTTTTGACACGTGTTTGTTACTGGCCGAGTCACGCAACGAAGAAAGCAGACGGGCAATAATAAGGACGTGCCGAAACTAGAAGTACATTGAACTCAGCGGTTAGCTTGCGGTTGACTAAGTGTTAATCACTTCAACGATCCACGTGCAACTGATAAGAAATCCAAAGTTTCGTATTACAGGACCTAATATTAACAATAAAATAAATGCATCGAACATGATCGAGAATGAAATTGTAAAAGTTTAAAGAGTAAAAGGTTAACGCGTTGAATGCCTGACAATTTCACAGAGCAAATTAGCTAAAATGCAAGGCACATAATATCGAATTGTTTAATTGAGTTATCATTATCGCACGTTTGTCTTGCTAAATGTTACTGCTGTACGTTGCGTTATTTCTAATACAGAAAAGTTTTCACATAATCGTCCTTTAATTGAATGAATTACAGAAAATTGACTTAGTTGGGCGTCAGCTCGATAAGAGAAACGTGCAGCAGCTGAAGCGTTAACCTCTTGTGCTGGAAATTAATTCAGAAACTTTGTAAAGTCTTGCATAAAGAATTTCGTTTTTACATATTTTACGCAGGTACGTACACTGACTTTGTTTATCAATAATTTTGTATAAACTGATTCATTCCAAAACAATTTAATATTTGTAACGCGACAAGACCATCGATGTGTATAAGACGTCATTGACAATTTTGGAACAAAAACATGTCGACGTGTGTGTTATGTACGTCTTTCCATCGCAAGAGGTTAAACAGGCCGTTCTCGAATCGATCAATCCCGAAATTCCTATTGCAAACAGATCATCGTCCCGTTTAATGACGATCATCCCCCGCGACGCGATGGCTGGAAGGAACGGAACGGTAGGGGAGTTAGAAGCGAGGTCGAGGTCCGTTACAGCCGGTCGTTTACTAACACTACTGAAGCTGTTGCACACAACACTTTGACGTTCGCACGTGCGACAGAATTTTTTTCTATATTAACAACCGCATGAAAAACGATCTATAACTATAACCTTTTCCAACTTTAATTGAACTCATTCTATAAATTTAATTAAAAATCGTGTTTCATGAAACAAAAGAAGATATTTGATGAATTGCAAATTCATCTATTTAAAGCTTATTGAATATAAAAAAAATTAAGCAAAACAAGTGGCAATTTTCCGTGTTCATTTACGCTTTGGCAAAGGTGCCAAACGCTAAAAATTTAATTCTCAACTAATAATAATTTGGTACATATCTATTTAAATTTATTACATTCAATTTAAATGGATTTTATAGAGATTGAAAGTAATTAGTTTGTTCGTTTGTGTGGTTTTTTACCTTTGTAACATTTCTCAGGAAAATTCATTAAAGGTTTTCTCTTTGCTGCCAGAAGCTAGTAAATAAAATCTACCTTCGTTTAATTTCAATTTTTATATTTTCTTGAAAAAATCATTTAATCCATTACACAGTCTATGATCTCACTCTACTTGTACATCGTCGATTCTCCAGATCCACGTTAGAAAACTCGGAGAGTTTTTCATTGTAATCAATTGCGCAGTCTGCAGGTTTGCAGCTCCGCGACATTTTGAAAGAAAATTCTTCTTCGAAACGTTCGCCACAAAGTCTGGCGAATATGGGGGTTGTTGTCGAACCTTTCACCCGAGATCCCGAAGAACCATTTTCATTAAGTTTGTTGAAGCGTTATCAAAAAGTGTTCGCTGTTGCGTACGACGCGACGCGTTGTCACATTTTTAAACCAAGAACTTCGAACCCTCTAAGGAAAAATGGAAACTTCCGAATAATTCTTGCACGAAAGAAACAGATGGTCAACCTAAGTTCCTTAAAAAATATTGTAAACACCAAAAGTTCACGTGCAAAAATGTTGAAACTTTTTCTTCCATTTTTCTCAGGTACTTACTATTTTCTAGAAAAATGGTGACAAGCAGTTGAACGCTTTCAACTGCTCCGGGTTAGCTGGTAATTCTCGTCGAAGTGAATCCTCGATGAAATGAAAATCAAATTCGAATGTTTAAGGATATAATCAGGAAAGTGAAATTACGATATAAATTGGTTTTTTTAGGAAATCGTATAAAAAGCAGTACACTTTGTGTACCTATTTCTGTAAGTGCAAGCTTTTACTTTCATTCGCAAGAATGCATAAAAATCCATAGTCTACTAATAACCAATTGTTCGAACAAAAAAAGCACGAATTCCTAAATTCTCCATTGGTTTATGAAACTATATAGTAAATCTAATGTAATCCTTATAAAAATTGTGGCAATAGATTATTTTCAGTTCCATCAAACATTCATTGTAGCATTCAAGTGAAACTATTTATTTTCAAGACCATTTCGAATATTCAATGCTTTTAACACTAAAAGACACATTTCAGAATGTTTGTTTTGCAAGTATTTAAATTATGTCGACGCTCTTGTGAAAAATTGTCAAATAAACTTGTGTATTTCTAGAAATGTAAAAATAAGGGACCCATCAAATCTCGAGAAATATATTGTTCTAATTTTGATAAAAATCTGGAAGCAAATCACTCCAATTGCTCGGTAGTTTTAGTGTTAACCTCTTCAAGGATACTGACACATACGTGTACATTTAATTTTAGTTTAACATTAACGTCTATCGAGCGGACACTTGTTTTTTCGAATATTTTTCTTAATTATCTTCGTCCGTCTTTGTATCGTTCGATTCATATCAATTTGAACAAAATGTACCACAGGCAACGGAAACGAACACTAAAACTACCAGACAGGTTAAAGATACCCATTCCTCATGTCTTCTTTTTGCAATTATTAGAAATATAGCAGATGTTTCTCTGAGAAGTTATTGAAGAAATTGGTTTAGCAATACGCAAACTGAATTGTAAATCAATTAAAGTCTCAGTATATGCATTATTAGAGTTTCTATAGAGGAATTTCGAAAAGTCAATTCAATTGCTGGTAGTTGCAGTGCTAAGATCATCTTTGTCTGTTCTCGAAGAAAATTCGGCTCTGAACAGGTCAAGATATCAATAATTGCGAAACGAAACAATCGGAACCAGTCATTTTTACTGACAGGATAGTTCTAGTGTTAATCGCGAGATAGATGAGTCCTGTATCGAAAGTTCTGTATCGCGTTGCGGGGATCGTATCGCGGGTAGAATGGGGGATTGTATTACTCGGCTGTTGGTTTGCGAATTTCATAACGGTGTTTGTGTTTCAAATAAGGGTGCAGCCTCGGCTGCGGAAAATTAGAGTCCCGCAGAAGAGTTTCTTAAGCCCTCTCATTACGAAATCTGTCTCCCGTTGAGACTGGAAGATGAATTTTAATGGACGCGGAATTAACACTTCGGCTGTTGCGCGTTGTGTCGTCCTCGTACAAACCGCGAAGCCGGAAATTAATATTTATTCGTAAATATTATATTTGGGCGACCAAGGAACCGAACAATATAACATGTATTTATCAGAACTTCGTTTTTATTAATTCGACAACGTTTTCGTTATGTCGTATTTATAATTTTCTGGTAGAACGTTAATTCAATTTTTGGGTGTACTGAATGGAAATAATATGATTCAAGGGATATAATTACTTCATTTCAACATTTGAGCCACTCATTCGACAAATTGATTAACTCCATGAAAGAAACAACAGAGGAAAGTGATACAGTAATTATATATTGATTTTTCAAATTTCCCTTCAAATGCAAAATCAAATAATCGTTAAGGAATGTGTTTGACTTTATTATTACGGGTACAGCTTCAGTCTAACAAATATGTGAAGTGCATAAGATTGAGAACAATTCGTCGTGTAGCTTTGAGTTAAATAAATGTTTGTTTTACATTAAATATATGAAGTATATGATAAAGAGAATACCACTTGCAAGCTGGAGAAAATGATTTCGATTTTATTCTCTTAAAAATGTAATTAATCTGTAGTCATTAATCAAGGTTTGATATTGTCAATTTTAAAGTGCGGGAGCTAAAACGTATTATAAAGTCTGTATGTGTGCAATATTTCCTCTACTTAGCTGAATTTTTGATATTAATGTTCTTCTGATACTCGAATCAGTGAATAAAACTTCACTTTCTTAATTTATTATTGATGTGGAATTAGAGGCAAATTTATTTTTCATTATTTATTATCTCGAACAAAGAATTACAGAAGAATTTGTATTCTGAGTCAGAAGGTAGTAGAATCATTTTATATCCTACGTATATAAAATGAAAATTTTATTCATCTTTATCAAGCTTTATGTTTTATTGTGCTTTACTGACCTGAATACATCGTTGACACATAAAAATCACAATCAAGCTGTAAACATTCACACATTGTCCACCGCGGGCTCTTAAATAGACTTTTTCGATTGGACGATTAACAGACAGAGAGCCATTAATGAATTATTCAATCCCAGTTGCGAAATACAATCGTAGTAGCAATAAGCTCGAGTAATATAATTTAAATGTTCTCTTTCCTTCTTATTTAAAGGGACGTTAACGGACTCCTTGTTCACGTGCAGCGATCTCGAAAGATTTAATAACACTTTTCCTCGCGATGTTCTCGCGTCTCCAGTTGTCACAGATATCTTAATATTAACCCTTAACCGGTACGTTAAGTCTGAACGTATTTTAATTTCTTTGCTAAATTACTTTAAGGTATCATTTAAATTATTAGTATGTTGGGATTACATTTGATTAAATTCCATTGAATCAACAAACGAATCTAAACACATCTAGTTCATAACGATATTTTTAATAAAAGCGGTAGTATAAATAATTCCATTTTCTAACTGGTTGATGGTAAAAGATTTAACGAAAGAAAAGATGTCTCTATGTCGATTGTGAATACAAAGATATTTTATAATATCAAAATAATTATTCTATATTTATCAGAATTTACTAAGAATCTATTAATAATTCTCTAGATATTTGTGCTATATTTACAAAGAGCTCAATAGTTCCTCTTTAAATAATACCTTCAAAAGAAATCATTTTTTACCAGTTTCAATTTCTTGTCTTAGCTATTATTATTTTAAAAAATCACTGACAAAAGTTAACGGTAGTGAAAACACTACAATCAATTCAGTTTCTTCTATTGTAAGCTATGCAATAAAGTGACAAGTATCCAAGTAGAAATATTAGTACGGTGTTGTTGGCCAGATATTTCTAAAATATCGTCGAGAAAACAAACATGAAATCCACCCGAAAAATAGTCATTTCCTTCTCGCGGCGCCTGGAAGTTTATTCGAAGCCGCAGAAAGTATTGTTCCCGACATCCTCATCAAAAAAGCTTGATATTGACCATTCCGAGTCAATGCCTCGGAAACCTACTGACCACTGACCGACCCCGGCGGCCATTGTTTTTCAATTCCAGGAGATTGGAAACGCTCCTGAAATATCAGTTATCGAGGAACGCCGGGGAGGGGAAGATGAGCCCGGTCCGCGACGGAGAACGATCGCGAAAGGGATGCAATCATCGGAGGAACAATCAGTCCTAAATACGAGCTGCTTGAAGCGTCGTCAGTGCGTCTCTCTCTCCAGCGTAACGACTTCTATTTTCCTTTCGTCTGTTTCTCACTCTACCTCCCTCTTTCTCCCTCCTCATCTTTCGTTTTCTCTCTCGGATTCTCGTTGCCTCGTTACCGTTCTTCGTTTTATATTAATTCACGATTATACTCCGCGTTTAGGTGACTCTCTGTTCGCGTTGAATCGCGGCGCGGATTTTTGACACTGATGGGTAGATTTTTTCGGAGTAGTAACATTGACTGTTTCATATTTTGTGAAAACATTTTTATTTGGAGATTTAGATATTTTGTTATTTAAATATTTGGAGATTTAAACATTCTGTTATTTAGATATTTAGAGATTTAGAGATTTAGATATTTTGTTATTTAAGTATTTTGAGATTTAGATATTCTGTTATTTAAATATTTGGAGATTTAGATATTTGGATATTTGGGTATTTGGGCATTTGAGTATTTGGATACTTGGGTACTTGGGTATTTCGATATTCCGATATTTTGAATTTGATGGCATTTATTTAATGCTTCCTCAGAAAAGCATCTATGCCTTTCATATAATTATGAAGGATTTTGTAAGATTGTTTAATGCTACAGCGTACTTGTTATTTTGTCATATCTTTAAAGTTTGACTGATTTGTACACGGAGCATGAATTTTTAAATCGAACAATCGAATAATTTTTAATAACTCGTACTCCGAAGTTATTCCGATAACATATAGGTGAATATTTAACGTGGTTGTGCGATGTAGGCAAACATATTTATTCGATGTTTCTTGTTCATTACATGTATATTTCAACTTTACATTTACAGAGTATTTAGAGGGTCGGGTTACCGACTGGTTTTTTTCGTACGGATCAATAGAGTTACACGGGGTACAGAGGGTTTAAGAAATATAGGTCAATAATCATTATTTTATTTCCAAAACATATCCGTACTTGATTTCAGTATCTTCAAGATATATGTTTACATTATTTCTTTAGCTTCTAAAAGGTTATGCAATGTCGTTGGTTTTCATCGAACTTTAGTGTTCTCTTTGTTCATTTATTTCTAACCCATAATTCCGTGTCACCTTGCATAAATGTCGTTAATAAATGGTTCTCTTATTTTCTAAATATATATTTTAAATACAATGAACTCATGACTTTATTATTATTGATCTAGTTACAATTAAGTTATGAAATTTTATTATCATGAATCTTATTATAATTAAAGTATAGAATTTCATTGCTCTCTTAGTTTTTTCAACGAAACATTTTTAATTATCCTGTATGTACAAACTCGCAAAGTAAATTGATTATTTTTCGTTTTCCAAAAAGCTACGTGGAACCATTGAAACTGTTTCTTAACTAAACATATTCAAATATCCCATATGTATGAACTCACAAAGTAAATCGATTATTTTTCGTTTTCCAAAAAGTTACGTGGAACCATTGAAAATGATCAACCTCGAAATCCGACGATGGTTTGACGCTGTTCGAAACCATCAGGCCAAGGTCGAAAGGTGTATAGGTTCCGTGCAACCTTTCTTAAAATAGTATTGTTCTTATCGGATGGAGAAAGCCACGTATTAATCGTAATGGATCGGATGGTGCAACGCGGAAGCGATGCATTAAGTAATTACACTAGCACATGGCGGTGTAATTTGCGATATACTTGTGGTATCGACTCTGCGAATCGCTTTTATTTCATAACAAAATATTTGTGAAACGGCGTATGTTTTTAATCCATTTCATTTCTGTCGGTGTTTATGCAAATGAAAATTCGCATGCTTCAATTTCCCAAATTCTAAAATAGCAATTTTCCAAATCAAAGAGAATTTTTCATATCTACTTTACTACAAATACTACGAGTTCGTATAAAATAACAATCTCATTAATATTTATTAATTTATTAAAACTACCAGCTGAGTGTACGACATTTAATTCAGTAAATATAATATAATACAATATAATTGGATGGTATTTATATAATATAATAGCGCGGTCGGTCTAGATCAGTGTTTCTCAAACTGCGGCACATGTATGTATCACTAATGGTACATTACGTTATTTTTGGTGGTACAATTTTTACACAAAAAATGTTGAACGTTTTTGAATATTACTTATTTATGGTACTTTTTAACACTAGATTTATAAAGTTTATTCTACACTTTATTTTGTTGGTTCTGGAAAACTATGTGTTCGTTTATATAGATCGCGAAAATCGTAGTATTCGCATAGTTGCACGGATCAGAGTCGGCTTAAACTGTTACCAAATAATGTTTAAAAAATTCAGTATCCGTCAAATTGACGGGCTCCGTAAATGTAGTATTAAAGTGCCACAAATGAAGTGCAACAAATTTATATTGTCACCTCCAACATGACATACGAATGCAAACGGTGAACAAGTTTGAGAACCCCTGGTTTGGATAATACCTTTGTCAACGAAGGCAATAATCACAGTCACGCTCGCGTTGATGCAGTTATTAAAGTCCGTTCCTAGATCGTTGCAAACACGAATGCCTGCCCTCCGGGTAACCGAGGTAGAGTATTAGGCAGGTGTAAACTAACGTTAACGTGTACCGAGTCTTTAACGGAGCCACGGTTCTACCTTTTGAGCAACGATTCGCCGTGTCTTCGAACCGAGCTCGTTAATAAACACATTATAGGAATACGCCGGTTGCTGTCAATGTTATCAAGGCGCCGCGTCGGTGAATGCGGCGCGTCTCTAACCGCTTGCACAAAAGTGAAACTAGAAATGTCAGGCGTGCTTTACTTGGAGCATTTATGCAAATACGGATTAGCATAAATTAATTTGTAATATCGAGAATTTGATAAAATTAATAACCAGGCCACGAACGTTTATGGTAATCTCAGATTTCCGAGAACTGATTTGTAATACCGAGGAACCTAATAAAAAGTACTAAGTAGGTTGTGAACGTTTATGCAAATTTCGGGCTTTCGTACGTTGATCTGCAAGATCGAGGAATAAACGAGAATTTCATTTTTCTGGTTAATTAATCTAAATGACTCTGGTCGATCTAAAATTCAAATTTTCGTCGACTGATCCGCGATGCTGGAGGTCTGATAACGGTGTTAAGTGGAACGTGAACTTTTCTGTGAATTCGAGGCTTCGTACGTCGATTTGTTGAACCGACAATGGAAATAAACGAGAACTTAATTTTTATGGTTGACTGATTGATTCTAGTTAATGTAAAATTCAGGTTTTGAAGAGTGATTCGTGATACGGAGAATATAATGAGATCAGCAATTCAACTGCAAAGTTTAATGTACATTTCAATTTTCGTACATCACAATGTTAAAGATTAGATTGACAATTTAATCTTTCTAATTGTAATTTCTTTTTAAATGGTATGTAAAGTGTGACGTACTAAATTATATCGATGAGAATAGGTTAAAAAATTATAGTGTATATTTTTAACTTATTCAAATATTAAATTATTATGTTACATATTTTCAAGTATGAAATAATTATGGTATATAAATGATGTGTAGTTGACTTTTTCAAATGAAAATAACGATTTACATTACAAAACACGAAACTGTATTATTGAGAAAACATAAAAGTTTACTTTAGGTAATTCATCGAACTTCCATACGCCATCTTCAATCGCCTTTTATTCGAGTATAATCTGATCCATTTCTGGTCTCTAATAGTACTTGGTTCGCATTGTTCCTGCAACCGGGCGCTGGATTAAGCGATGTTGGATTAAGGATGAACGATGCTCGGATAATGAAGATTCTACTTTGAAATGATATTTTTTGTCGGATGAACAGTCTACGTTCCACGCCCCGCGGTCTGCGCAATATTAACCATCCTAACCGATCAATTTCCGCTCTATCGGTGTCGTTTTCTTCGTCATTACACGACGAGGTATCAATTCCGTCGATGATATCAATTCAGTCGATAAATACTGCCTCCGGGGCAAGAGGTATCGAACGAATTGAACGTCTCCGGTGAAAATTATTCTCGAATTACAATGAAAAAGAAAGTTACGCGATAAAGGAACAAGTCGGCAAACACGTGGAAATACAGTTGAAAAGTTAATACGCGGATAAGATAAAAATATTCTTAACATTAAAACTACCAGACGGGTCAAATTTTAGAATTTTTAGTTGGAAAGTATTGAAATGATGACAAGGCTTTCGCGAGAAATTGTAAAATCAATTTGTATATTTGTACAGATACAGCGATAAGGGACCCATGAAATCTCGAGAAATATATTGTTCGAATTTTTATAAAAACTTAGAAATAACTCACTCGAATTGCTCGGTAATATCAGTGTTAATTGAAACGATGAGATTAAAAACACAATATGAAAACGTGATGCAAAAATATGTTACTGTATACAGAAATATTTTAAAAAGTATATAAATAACACATTTCGTTTGTAAATGACCGTTTTCACAAGATATAATGTTATAATATGCGTTTATGTGTGAAAGTGTAACGTTGCACAGGATGCACGCAATCCAAAAAGTATAGAAAATATTTAAGCAGTGTTTTTTATAATATTTCATAGGGAAAACTATTCTCTGTCGTAATTCTATTTTTCCACTTAGATTTGCAATTGAATGTGCGTAAACATCTGCGTGCAATCTGGCAATACAAATCAATCGATACGAAAACAAAGATCTAATTGTGTAACGCGACGTTCCAGTAAAAATGAAGTCATCCCGACAATCAGAAGTGTAACGCAATGTTTTCTTCACAATTTCACTTTGTTCCATCCCTTAAAAAAGACACTCGAAGAGGATGAAAGCCTCGCGTTACGTGACTCTCACGCGTTGCTAACTTCGAACCCGATTTACCCTCGACTTCGTGTTACCAACGCGGCGCATTTGTTCCCTACACCCTTCCACCATTTTTCCCTATCAACCCTTCGTACTTCGTCAACGAAACGACTGAGATAACTATCACGCTTTATTTCAAACGATCCTTCAACCGAGCGACACGTTCGCGATAATAATTTATTTTGATGATGGATTATTAGTTAGTCTCCCTGGTAGATTCTTTCATTAGATTTGCCGTATCTTTGTTATAAAATACTGAAAAAATGTGGCGAAAAAGTGTTATTGATTTCTGGAATACGACACCGTGCGTAATGATGTTAATCCCTTGCCTTACAGTATTGTGTCAGATGATTTCAAACGAGATTTTGTAATTACAAATGTTCATCGATTCTTTTCAATTGAATATTTTGGGTATACTCTGATATCATTTCTTCCCCTTTTCCTATAATTAAGATTAATCGGGAAAAATCGATGAAAATTTCAATTGATAATGAATTGTAGTAACATCTGTAAAGAAGGAAGAATTTGGAAAAATTCGAAGGAACTGGGAATTGAGTGTGTCATATCTAGAATTACACGTGTAAGCAGGCATGCTTGTCAATGATCATTAAACAATTTATTGAAGATTAATTTTCATCTTCAGTGATAAAATTTAATCCTTTCTTGAGGGATTACTCTCCAGAGGAAATTAATTAAGCTGCCCTTTGATGTAAGGTCCTTAGTCATTTATAAGCCTATTAATAATCGTCCTGTAGGAAAGATATTAATTAACAATACCAGTTCAGTTAGAACAATTGAACATCATGTAGCCATAATTTTATATTTAGCCATATTACTTTGTGATGAATAAGCAGTTAAAGGTTACCGTCGATCAGAGCAATTGAAAACCACTCAAAACCGTCGGCAAAGTTCTGTTAGATCAACTTTTCAGACCGATTAACGCAAAGAGAACATTTTCTTCTCGATGAAAAAGTATTGATTAAAATGTTAACCTGTTAAGTGTCGAATTTAATTTCAGAAATCCCTGATAATGCTCGACATGAAATCAAATAATGAAATGTATACTCATCTAACGTAGTTAACTGATTAACATTTATCATACTGAACGAACATTTTCCAACTACTCGAAATTCATCTCTAAAGTTCCATTTGATCATGTAGATATGTACCTATTTCCTAATAGGTATGTACCTATTTCGATTCGTAAACCAATCAAGAAAACGAAGTTATTCTCTTCCTTCCTATGAACGAAATACCCATTAAAACGTTAACATCTATCACCCTAATAAAAAATCTCCTAGCTATTCAAAAATCACCCAAAAAAGTCCCATCTAATCCTCACACAACATAGCACACAACCCACCGAATATTCGCATAACAATTAACAAAAAGAGCCCATCACCTTTCCCCAATAAAAAGGCACCATTAAAATGTTAACATCCATTACACCGATCGAGCATTCCCTAACCACCAGGGAACTAGCCCGAAAGCCCCATCTAGACCGCATACCCCAGCTCAATTTGTAAACCAATCAAGAAAAAGAAGTCGTCCTTTTCTTCGCGATGGACAAAAGGGGTCGTGTCGGATGGGAATCGATATGGGGCAGGTAGGCGGTCGAAGGCATTTCAGCTTCGGGGGCAGAGAGAGAGAGAGAGAGAGAGAGAGAGAGAGAGAGAGAGAGAGAGAGAGAGAGAGACCGAGTCAGAGAGTGAGAGAGGGTAGTCGGAGGACTCGTCGGGGTGGTTGAGCTGGCAGGGGAGCCAGGTATCGATTCCAGGCTGCAAGAGGAGAAAGAACCCCTCCCGTTGCTCCGTGCTCTCTTCCCGGCCCACGCACTACGGGTCACCGGGTCAAAGCTCACGGCCGGCTCACTGTTGCTTCTGCCTTTTCTTGTCGTTATTTCAATAGTACAATGTTCCCGCCCCCGTATCCGGCCAAAGAAGCGACGGGGCTAGAAAGGAGGGGTTGCCGAGATCCCCGTGCCAGGCAGCGCGCCGGCTATTGTCCAACCGATCCGCGAAACTCTGTTTTTACCTCCCATTCGAACCGCCGCTACCCCATCTGCCGCTGGATCATCACGTTGGCGTGTATCGATTCGTAAATGCACGCCGGTATCGTTAAATCCGCGGAATTTGTTAATTTTACAGTCGCGGCTAGACACGCGCCGCGGATAACGATGGGCGTGGCAACACTGTGGATCGTTCGCTGAATGAACAATCGGTCCCATCGCGGAGACGCCTGGGTTAAGGTCTGGTAAGGGGGTGTCGAAATTCTGCTCGCGGCGAAGGAGAAATTCCACCGGGGATTGATGACTTTAACGTGGCCTTTCTTGTTGTTTAGTTCGACTCTGTTTCTTTTGAGGAGTTTCGAATTGGATGTTCAGCTCGCTGATGTCTCAGTTTGGGGACGGATGTCGCCATTTTGACGGCGTCAGCGTTGGAACTTGTGAACGTGGAACTTTGTTTGTTTGCAATGTTTCGGGATCTAGGATTCCTTTAAGGACAGAGATTTATGACTTTAACGTGTCCAATTTTTTTAGGAGTCTGGAATTGGATATTGAGGATGCTGATGCGTTCGTTTGGGGACGAATGTCGCCATTTTGGTGCCGTTAGCACTGGAAGTTGCGAACGTAGAATTTTGTTGCTTACAGCATTTTGGAATTGAGGATTTTTTAGGAATGGTGATTGATGATTTTAATGTGTCCTTTTCTGTTGTTTGTTTTGATTCTATTTTTTTAGGAGTTTGGAATTCGATATATATTGAGAACGTTGATGTGTTTCTTTCGGTTAAAATTTGGTTGTTGGAATGATTGAATTGTTTATTTGCAATATTTTGGGATCAAGTATCTCTTTAATTATTCGGTTAAAATACTTTTTCATAAATACGTTGAATTATGCGATTAGAATTTTCAATGTTATTATATATTGAAATTTTAACTGATTAATATAGTTGTTTATATTATTAGTTAGTATTAATATAGATAGTTTTCTTCTTTCCTGTTAATTAAGAAATCGATGTGCAGTTTAGCTTCCTATGGGAAAGGCTTTTAATACCTTCGAAAATCCCTGTTATTAGAAGTTGAACCGTTGAACACTGAACTATTGGAAGTAATCGCGGTCTTAAATAATTGATCAGCAAGAAAATAGAAACAAGTTCGATTGACGCTAGATATAGAGCTACTAATCCACAATCCACAAGTGTTTCAGTCTAGCATCGATCAGTCATAAATTTCTATGAATCTTTCATTAGCTTGTTTAACCGCCGACAGCGTTGAAAAGAAAAAAGGTATTCCTACACCAATGATAAGCAGTTATATACCGCTTCTAACTAGAATAATTTGTGCTATGTGTCTCGTCGTAATTGTTGGTTCCACTACGATTTAAATACTGATGTGTTAAACCGTGAAATTTGATTATATGCATATTTATTAACAATTCTTTGCAATTATTATAATTAGAATATAACTAAATTACTTAAAAATTACTTGATTATCAGAATATTCTTTGAATTCTGAATGGGGTATACATATTTTCATTTTCTTTTTCTTAATGGTAGTCTTTCGTTTTATTCTTCGACTACACATTTAAATGGTTTTAATAAAGGTTTAAATAAATTTATAAATTTATAAAATTGAGAATTTAGTAAGTTTGAAAAAATATGTATATTACTGACACAGTAATCTATGTTATTTTCTCGTAACATGAACTAATTATGAAAAAACCATTTCAAACAATGAAATAATTTTCCCGAATTATAGAACCCCAAATAATGAAACGCTCTCGACAAATTGTAGCACGCGTGCACTGTCATTCTGTTTTTGCATATTAAAGCGTTTTTCATAATCTCATCCACCTATGTGTGACAATATTCTTTCACGTCACTCATAAATCAATGGCCTTCAGGCTCATGCCATTCATTTTTCAAAATGTGTCGAATAAACTTGAAAAAGACGAAAGGTTTTCACGTAAAATAACGAATGACTGATTTCAGGGAAACAAAAAATAAACAAAAAGAGGAGCTTTGGAAATTTGCTTCAAACTAATTTATTGGAAAATCCTTTAATAAAAGAATTTATAGGTACATAGAAGTTATATAAAGCTCACGTAAACTGATTGATATATTGTTTCATTGATAATTTAAATAACATTGTTACAGAAGAAATAGAAAATCGACTTTTAAAAAATAAAATCTATACTAAAAATGAGAAATTCAGTAATAGTCTATACAATCCTCGCAACTTAACTTCTAATACAATACGATACAATAGTACGAAATAACAATTGCAGTTTTCACAATATAATGACTTAACCCTAGATCATTAACAGTAGACCTGCCATCATTTAATACGATTGATACATACTCCCCACAAAAATTGTAGCAGCAGATAATTTTCAGTTTCTTCAGACACTCGTTACAAATTAATGATACGAAAAAACAACAACATAACGATATTAATATGATATAGAAATAGCATAACAATATGAATTAAGCTACGTGAAATGACAGATAAGATTTTCATTTCGGCGAAAGATTAGTGATCCACGGTTAATGGAACGAGAGCCATCGCGAATCTTGCTTTACATGATTTTCGTTCGACGAAACGGAAAGAATTTTGTCCGTGTGCTCGTTCGGCAATCAATGCGTTGAGGACAGGGGCTCACGAGGGAGCGACGCGCAACGATTTTATAACGAAAGGCGGTGTGCAGTACGCTTAATGAGAAATCGGATTGAATTCCCTGAAAAGGAAGAAACCCAGTGGAAAGCGATCGAGTTAGCTCGTTAGCGGTGCTGAATTTGTCAGATTTAGTTTCCATTCGATGAACGTGAAATTCGTTTTCCGACTACAACGGGGAAATTTCTGATGCATGAATAGCAACCGAGAACACGATTCTTCTGTTCCTTAACAATTTTTCAACGGCTACGACCGGAGCTTCGATCCTCTCGTTTAGAAGTCACCAGCCACTTTTTATATAACTGGAATCTAGAAAAAATAAGTGGGTTTCTAGTTCAAATAATTCGATATAATGTAACATGTAAAATTGTATTTCGCCAAATGCGAATGAATATAGCAAATTTGATATTTCATGGAATTAGAATAATGCGTAAATGTAATTAACACTAGAACTACAAAGCACTTAAACTGACTTTTCCAAATCTCATTCAGTGTAGGTATTACTAAATCAGCTTCTTTAACGACTTCTCGGAGAAGCATCTGTACCTTCTCAGTAATTGTATAAAACGAAATCAGGAATGGGTTATTCTGAGTTCTAGTGTTAATGTTACGAATAAATATAGTTTCATCACAAGTGTCCAACGTATCTATCAATATATCAATATATCAATATTGAGAGTAGTTCGCGATAAATCTTGAGTTCGCTTAAATGAAGTTAAATAATTTCATTTAAATATATCTATATAGTATCTAATATACCTATGTTAATAATTTACAATGAATCTTAAATTTTTCCGAATAAAGTTTACAATTATATTCCATTTCAGCGAAAAGATAGCTGAACAAAAAGAATTCGGTAACAGTTGAGCCGTTACACTTGTCGATCATTAAAAGGTCACAGCGTTAAACTAGAATCGAAACCCTCGAAAGTAATGGGCAAGATTGAAAAACCCATTGTAGTGGAACAACTCAGGCCCTCAAAGCCGAAAGTCAACGCAGTGTGCGGCGAAACGTGAAATTTCAAACGCGCTTTCCGCGAAACATCTCTTTTTAACCAGATTGCCAACATAACTCGATACCGGGATAACGTAGATCCTTTGTTAACGGAAAGTACATTGTTTATGACACCGCGGGCTATATATCTTTTTATTCAAGTGGACCAGTTTTTGTACCCGAAAAGCGCTCGATATTCTTTGGTTTCTTTTCGGTACGCGTCGAAAAAAGGGAACGAAATTTTGCGTACCTTTGAAACAGAATTCTCAAAATTAAATTATTTTCCGGAGGTTTCAACATGTGAAACCATGCCCCAAACGATCGGTGTAAAAATATATTCTGCTCTTGCATTATTACGATCTTCTCACGTATGCTCTACGATTTAATTTCGCAGCTGCACTTGCCAGAACTACTTATCATTAATAATGTAAACAACAAAGTCCAAGATCTTTCTATCTCTAAATTCACTCTAAACCATACAAATTGTTAACAAGAAAAATAACGTTTCATTTACCCGGTTCACTTTACAATTAATATTAAATCACAGTCGACAAACAATGTATGAAACCTCTACACAGGAAGTAATTTTAGTAGAAAAAGCACATTATCATACAAATAGATGATATACGTATAAAACAAAAATCACAGATTTTACTGTTTCTCATCGATTACAGATATAAACGTTATAATATATTTAATGACAAATTTTAAATGGTTTTGCTCCGGAGCCCTCCACTGAAAAGGTTTAAGTTCGTAACACTGAATCAAGAATATCTAGAATAACAAAGCGACTGTAGTTCTCGATATCGCAATTTATAAAAAGCAGTAATATTTCTCTTTAAGCCCCATTATCCATAGTTATTCATCACAGTATTACTAACACGATAAGCGTCTTATCAGCGTATACACTTGCTTCTTCGATTTTTCACGTTCGACGAGGAAAGCGTATAGAAAAAAAGTTTGTTTTGCAAACCGCTGGGACAGTGTTCTCTATCACCAGCTTCTTTTTTCCGGCATAGTTCGCGCGTTGATCGTTTTAACCGAGGCTCGTTGTTATCGGGGCTATCAGCAAATGGCTTTAAAGCTCTCCGAGGATTTTGTAAGGCGGGATCCTTGAGGGTTACGTGCGCCAGCCACAGGTTGTCGTCCTCGTTCGCTTAAATCGACCTATTAACCCCCTTATTCGTCGCTTGCTAAGCAAAATCTCGGAATTTCGAACGAGTTCGCCGCGCATTCCGTCTCGTTGGCCATCCAAAGGGCTCCTCTCTCTCTCCCGTGTGTTCATTTGTTTCCTCATTTCCGGTCGCTTGGAGTTATCCAGCGTTCCGCAAAACAGTTCCGCGTCGAATCGTCTCCCCTTTGATTATCGGGCGTTACTTTCTTCCCCTTTCGTTTCGAGCAACTTGCTCGGTGAACTTTCTCGTTGGACCGTGAACTTCGTTTGCTCTTTGGTGCACGCGGAATATGTGAAACGTGTGATTCGTTTTTTTTGTTTTTCTGTTTTTTTTTTTTTGGAAATAAATTTGATGATAACAATACTGTAGGGAGATTATTTGCTGGCTGGACTGAGGAATGCGCGTGATTGATTGTATCAATTTTATTTAAACTGTATAATCCTTTTCAACCGGCGAGTACCATTTCAAATTTATTCTTTTTCAGATGTTATTACAATATTGAACAATGATGCTCTTTTATCATAAAAACAAAGTAAATTGAAATGTCCGATTTTCTATGAAATCGTACACTTTTAGTCGTGCCATGCCACAACGAATGAGTCACGGAATTTTTTATTGGTGTTATTTTCTGATCACTAATATTTTCGATTACTTACACCTTTGCAGTCGATTGTTGCCGTAATGGTGACTTTGAGGTTTCGTATCTGAAATTGAAAGTTGGAAATGAACCATTTCATTATTCAATTATCGAGAGATTGATATTCGGTTTTCTTCTTTTGTAGTATGTCCGACTGCGATATATTTTCAGTTTTTTATAGAATGACATTTTGAAAGTTTAAGAACTGCTTGTCTGCAATGGGTTAATTTTCTGTTTGTCGATACGATTACACGATTAAACTGGAATTTTATTTTTCGTTAAATTAAATTGGAAATATCTTACGAAAATTTACTTTCTGATACTAAATTTCTCTTTTGTATGATTATTCTTGTTTGATAGTTTCGCACAATAATTTACTTAAACGTTATACACGCAAGTCGGAGTGAATTTTGAACAAAAATATTTTCATGCTTCTCATAAAAATTTCCGCATCGGCCGTTTGACAGGTCTGACGTATAAGTATCTGACGTTGCTTCCGGAATCAGTTTCGCGTTGAAAATGAACTGGATAAAATCGACTGCCGCGGAAAATAGTGGAGCGTTATCAGCGACAGGTCTTATCGAGACGTCGTAAGACAGGCTCCATCGGTTCTGTTCGTTGGAATCAATATACAGCAGCCAGAGTACTGTGTAGCAGCACGTTTCAGCTGTACCGAATGATACTTCTGTTATGCTGTACAAAACGAAATTCGAAAGAATAGACAATTTTTAAATCGACTATCCGCGATAAAAATTGTGATAATGATAAAAATGATCTGTGATAACGATTCAAATTGCTTGATATTATGATCCTAAAATTATTAATTCTCTCAACTGATTATGGATTTATGGTTTCGATTAACGAACTTGAAGAGGATCCATTAAATTAATGAAACGTCGGTTTCAGCCTTCACTATAACAAAAAGTTGATAATTATAATTAAAATTTACAATTCACAATAATGTAGAAATGTTGAAATTCCAATATTATCATTAAATCAATTTTCCTTTAAACTTTATAACATTTCGACCAACGGGTACCATTTCAAATTTATTCTTTTCCAGATATTATTATAATAATGAACGACGATACTTTTGTCTCGTAAAAATAAAGGTGATTCGAAATATCCGATTGTTTCATGAAATTGTAAATTTGAAATTGTATTATTACCGCAACAAATGAGCAACATTTGAAAGAACGACCAGCAGAATAACCGATGTATCGAGGTGCCATTTTGTACGTTTTACGAATCGTGTAATTCTCTCGTATTCCGTCGAATTGATAAAATCTCCGAGCAGAAAGGCGTTATATAGGAATGCAATTTTCCATAGAAAAGGCCGTTGAAAAAAAGGCGGTGTCTCTTTTATTTTTCATTGTTTTGCCTACCTTTTTCCCTTCATCTTTGTTCTCAAAGTGTTCTCCATTCTCGAGGCAGCGGCTCTCGATTGAGTGGCACTCTATAGGACACCCCTTGAAAGTTCCGCGCTATTGATTATCGCTGGAATTCGATAGCCACGCTATGACTTTTCCGGACTAGTACCACGTGGTTTCAATGCTTTCGCTCTATATTCGACGTATAATGAGTCTTTGGCTCGCACTGCACACTTCTGGGGCTAAGCGTTTCAGGGTTTTTCCGAGTAAATTCGTCAAAGCGAGTAAAATCTTCTTACCGAAATGGAAATGAATTTTTAACCCTTCGCGAACGATTCACGAACGACTCAAGTATATTGTACCTATACGCTTATGTAATTTTAAAGCTCCATTTCACGAAAGAGAGATTACCAGTAATCCTAAAAATAATCCTGTTATCAATCTTCAATCTTTACCTGACCCTCCACAACTTATTTCAACGAACATTGTTCAATAATTTCGTTTCGTTGAAAATATTGTTGTTCCTGAAGCTTCAATAATTAAATATTATTATCTTAAAACACTATAATTTATACCAAAAACACTATATTTTAAACCAAAATACCGTCCCAGAAACAACCCTGTCATCAATCTTTAATCTTCACCTGATCATCCCCAAGTTATCTCAACGAACGCCATTCAAGAATTTCGTTTTGTGGGAAACATCATTCTTCCGGAAGTGTTCCCTCCGTCGTTCCACTTCCGCGTATATTCCGCACGAAAATTCGGCGGGTGACTCCGTAAAACCGCTACATACATCGTTAGCGGTGTGTGCGGCGCGGCGGCAACGGTTGTTATTCCGTACACATTGTTTTCCAGATCAGCGGGCACGATGGGAACTCGAGAAACACGCACGGGAGTACAGTTGCGAGATAACTTGATGTCTAGCAGGACAGCACACGAGCAACACCGTACTCCGCTGTTTATAGGTTTCTTTTATAGTTTAATTTTATTTGTAGTTTCCCTTGGTCACGTATCATAGAATTGATGAATAACAAATTAGCATTACACAACAAATGAGAACTGACCGGTAGATCTACATTCCAGAGGCGTCTATATACTCAAGTTACTCCTCTCACGGTAGTAACTCAAAAACACCGTTTCCCCGCTATTTCTACTTTAACAGCTATCCGAGACTGTATCGCGGAAACGATGGTCGCAAATGAAACAGAATACGCGAAAGATACACATAAGAAGTCCACGCTCATGTTCTTTCCCTATCTACAGTCCGCCTCTCGCGTTAGTTCCATCCGCCATAGCTTTAAAAGTGCACGGGGGCAAGGGGATTCTTCCACTCACGACGCTTGGCTTCCGACGCATTGTCATTATTGGCCCGCGCCGAGGCCCGAGTGTCGTGAGTGAAAGAGTCCCCTTGTCCCCGTGCACTTTTAACCCTTTGCGGGCGAATGTCGGCACTTTGGGGAGATGAAATTTTTATATTTGGAATACTAAGTCGCAGACGAATGATTTAGTTAGTCAAACAGCAGGAGATCGGTAGGTAGTTCCACTTCTTCTATTGTTTAAGCAATTGATATATAATTTAACTTAATCTGTTGAAAATTTTGTATATTTCAAAGAATCTTCGTCCACAAAGAGTTAAACCTAAAACTGACGGCCATAATGTGAGAGGAGTATAGTATTTACACGAAAAGTTTCATAATTTTTTGAATTTCCTTGTAAGTGTCGAACTCGACGACTTCAACATCTCTTTCTTTTCTATTCGCAGTTTTCTTCTACATCCGAAACTTCAATGACTTATGAAGCAAACAATTATGATTGTAATACTATCGTTGTGTAGTGTCATTTTAGTCAGAAAAACGTGACAAAGATGACGATGAAAATCGAAAATAAAAAAGTTTGATTTTTAAATTAAAGGTCTCAAGCTCATCACGAGCTTTTAGTGTTGCCAAACGCTGTGGCTGTCATTCTTTTTCTTTCACTTGCATTGTCCTTTCCTATGTTCGTCATGCTAAAATCTTCGCTTCTCGGGGTGCATCCGATTCTACCTGTTCATAATTGCAATCTTCCGGTCCCGTTGAGAGTTGCAATTATCCAATGTTCACTGTACAGATGATTTTCTCGTGTGACGCGATGTTCCCCGCGACAAACGCGCGGAATACCCCGTTCAATCGAGCACCGCGGACACGCAGTCGTTTATCAACTTTTTGATGCCATCGATCCGGAGTCAATGTTGCATGCGGCTGAACGCATTACGTATTTAAATGCGGAGCGCAACGCGATATGCACATCACACTAGGCTTTTGTGCAACAATTTGTGACTCGTGAACGGGGACGCCGCGCCGCATTAAAATGCCTTTAGAAATATTTTACAGAACCGCGTGCTGTGCCGTACACGGTGCGTCACGTTAAGAGCCCCTGGACTTACAAAGATTTCAATAATTCAACGTGTCCCCGGGAGCTAGGGTCAAAGAGGAATTTGCTTATCCGGATAAGTAGCCTCGCGTAGGTTTCGTAGATTTCGTAGAGTTTAATTGGACCAAAGTTGACGTACGATCAAGAAAAAGAGCTTGATATTATCCCACACTGAAATATGTACAAAATCTTTTTATTAAATTCATTTGTCCATTGTGATTTCGTGCGAAAGAATATGTAACTGAAAGCGAGGGGTAGAAAACGTTTTTGTGCACGCTGCAAATTTATTTAGAATTGTTGCGTTTATAGTAATCGACACTGTGATTCAATGAACTTCTAATGAATATTTTTCTTGCGATATTAAATGATAAAAATTGATACTATTAAAATATTAGATAATCAAATTATATATTTTTAACAGTAGTAAATAACAAAAATAAATATATTTAACAATAGTAAATAAGAAACATGAATATTTTTCACAATATTCAATAAGAAAATGAAATATTGTTAACGATCGTTTCATGGAACGTTCATGCGAAAACGAACTGAATGTCGAAATAATTATAATGGGTGAAGTACGATTAGCAAATGAATAAATATAAATAATAAATAAATATACAACTGAATAGGTGCACCAGCGATATTGATACAGTTCAAACAGGTGTGAATCTGTTTTGCGCAGGTATGGGGAGCGTCGTAGGCAGCAACGTGAACGTAAGCAACGTAACGACGAGGAGGATGGACTCGACGACGTTCCTGCCAGAAGCGACGCCGACCCTCAGCGAGCGGGAGCAACTCAAAATTGAATTCTACAAAACATACGACGTTATGACCGGGGTCAGAATCGCGGCGACTCTCGGTGGTTTTTTCGGTCTTATGATCCTTCTGCTTGTTTACAAAAGCAGGCGAGTTTCCGTTCTACTTTTTCAACTCTTCACGGACAACAACCCTCCGCTTTTTAGTCTCTCGAGAATATTTTCGCTAATGAAGCAACTGTGCCAGTTGGTCTATACCTTTGCGAGAACTCTCCTATACAGGGTGTTCGCCAGCAAATAGTTTTGTCCATTCAGGGGATGAATATTCCGTTCCGTTTTATCGTAGGATTATATCATTTTTTAGCACTGGGTAACCACCATACTCAAAACGACGGGTTTCACTTTTCTTATTTTAATTATTAGTATTTTCAAAGTACTCGGTATTCAAAATGATTTCGAAAATAAATAGTTTCACTTAAATATTATGACGAGTATCTGAAGAAACCGAAAGAAAATATATCACAATCTTTATAAGGGCTACATATCATCCCGAATAAACGCTCCACGGTTCTAATACAAAATGTCTTTCATTGTTTTCGTATGCTTACAATTTACGAGAGAAATCGCTGGTTGGTAATAATACGAACGCCCTGTGTAGTGGAATCATTCGCGTGTAGAGGAACATTATATTGAAAGGAGAGTGTATGTGGTGCAGGTGTAAATCGAACAAGCATTTAGAGGATCCAAGACTGACCGCAGCAGCGGCCGCAGCGGTAGCTGAAGCAGAGGCGGAGGAGAGAGCACTCGCAGCCGCCCTCGAGGCCATCGCTAGACTACCACCGAGACCAGATCGAGGTCCTAGGCGGTCCCTTTGCGTCGAGGTCAGTTTAAAAAATGATGTTCCAAAGCAACCCTTGAAACTAAAGGATCCTTGATTTTCCAAATTCAAAGCTAACATCCGAATTTCATAGCCTGAACTAGTCTTTAACCCCTTCAGACCTGATTTTTCTGCAAAATTCTGTTCGCGTACCTAACAACAAAGGACGGCCATTCGATGCACCATTAGCACTAGATTTTCGACACCCGTCAATTTGACGGATATTGAATTTTTTAAACATTATTTAACAACAATTTCAGTCGAGTGCAATACTCTTGTTTTGAAGCTACAATTTTCGCGATTTATACAGACGAACACGTAGTTTTCTAGGAACAATAGAATAAAGTGTAGAATGAACGCCCATATATCTAGTGTTAGCAATAACGTAATATCGAATAAAGTGGTGTTGATATGCTACTTTTCTAACAGAAGTAGTTACAGAAGGTAAAGGTGTATATGTGGTTTCCTATGTTTTAATACTCTGTCAGACATTTCAATAGTAAAGCAGTCTACATTATAATATGCATCAGCTCTGAAGGGGGTAACTAAGAATACTTTCTCCAACCCGAGGATTTATACATTAGAACCTGTATCTCGATAAATCCTCGACTCTATTGTCCCATCAGTGTTGAATTGGTAGCACTGAATCTCTGGTGTTCCTCAAAGCTAGAGAATCTTCATTTGTCTTTTATAATATCTAGATCCAATAACCGAGGAGTTAGATTAGAGGAAGTTAGGATGACCATTCTAATTGTTTGTTGCAGTTGAGTCAATCACACTCCCCAAGGATCGGTCCGCGTTTCGCATCAGTCGGGGGTGGCTACGAGGCTCTTTTAATGGCGCCAACGAAGCAGCCGAACTTAGCACCTCCCGAGGAACAGAGAAGATGCAGTTCGGTAACCTGTAGCAGCACCGGAAGTAGCTATCTCGAGAGGAGAGGATCTGCGATGCCGGTGCCGTGTCTGCCGCTTCATCCTACCTACGTGACGAAACACGCTGCCCACGACGAACCCTGGGACCTTTATTATCCCATTGACATTCAGGTAGATTGCTGATTTTAACCCGTTGCGAACGGATGTCGACATTTTGACGAGATCAGATGTTCATATTTGAAACACTGAATTGCAAACTAATGATTCGATTACCCAAACAGCAAGAAATCAGCACATAGTTTCCTTTTCCTTTAATTTAACGCATTCGCTACCAGCGTTTTTTTGTAATTTTATTCAATCCAAGAAATTTTTTAAACGATGTATTAAAAAAGTGGAACCAAAACGAGTTATTGAGTTAATTAATTGTATACTTTAAAGAATCTTCGTCCGTAAAGGGTTGAACACCAACCAAAATCGAATGGGACGAGAGACACTTGACGTAACGTGAGATAAATGCAAATGCAATTGCGTAGATTATGCTTATGAAGTTTCTTATAAAAATTTTTATTATTTTTATATTCCAATAAGAGGGTAGGAGCTCATGAAAATCACAGTTTTAACGCTAACGGAAAGTTTATTAACACGAGGTTTGTGGAACGCGTCAATTTGACGCACATTAAATTACACAAATACGTGTCCTACATCCAACATTTCCAAAATAAAGAGCCTCACTCCAATTAATGACACCCATGCTAAACACGCGCTCCGAAACACTTTCATTTTAAGAAAAATCCTACAGAATGCACATATAATCACGCTTAACACCAGCACAGTGTTCTTCTGTAGAAACACTAATTATATGAAAAACAATTCTCGAACAGGTAATCCAACCAACCCCAGAGCTTTCTCCATGCACAAGCGAGGCACGTCTTTATGCAAACGAATTTTTGCTCACTGGACCTGCTGGTAAAAGAGCGCCACTGGCTTCCATGGGCAGTGTCGATCCTCCGGAACCAGACTCAAGGTACATGACCGCCATCAAACGTAAAACATCTGATTCAATCGGCAACCACGTTGGAAACGAAAAACCACACGAACACTAACCGTACCGGGAACCGGTCAAATAACCAGATTTAAAATTCTACGTTTTCTTCCGTTGATTTAACTTCATATCAATTCTTATAATATCCGATTAATCGGTTTTTGTCTTTTCCTTTCCTTCTGTTCCCACTAACAAGAATGTGTCATATAATTTGTTCATCTTCCCTTTGTAACCGATTTGACTGATTGTCGTAGTAAAAGTGCCGGTACGGTTAGTGTTAAAGAATTATTTATCGGAATGATAAACTTACAATGTGAATCCTAGTTTGTACTCTGACATTAATGAGCCTGGTCGCAATTGCAAAGGTCGTTGGGTTCCGACTCAGTCTTCCTGAGAAACGATGAACAAGAAGAAGAGTGTCTCGACACGGAGGACGAGGTGTCCGGGTTCTCGACCGACTCGGAAGCACCTGGGCCCAGTGGTCGACGGTTCCTTCGAGTTCCTTCGAGAAAGAAGGAGATCGTCGAGAAGTGGGACGGCTGTGCTGGCTGCGTGCCTAGGCGACGACCTGGAGGAAAACAGTGCCAGGCTTGTCGTAGCATCAGCGCGGCTGTTGAATTTTCTAGGTATCGATGTTTTATTTCAATCTGCTAAACACGTGATCGGTCAAATCTTCCGGGTGTCGGCCATGTCGATTAGGAATTTATTTCCCGACGTTCTGCTAGCACCGCAGCTGGCATTCATCAGTGAGACCCTCAAACTTCGATTATACGCTTCACTAATCACTTCATTCGTACGATCCAGTCGCTCGGTTCCAAACATTCTTCCTTCACGCCTCTTTAGCCACTCAAGATCATTTTGTCCGCAGTTATACGTTACTTGCACATACCGCCGCAAGACACCAGCCTCACGCCCAAACAGTCGTTTACTCATATCTTAACACATTGTTGACACACAATTTTACGCAGAAGCTTTCCCATGTTACCAGATATTATTCCGTAATTAAATATGAAACAATCTAAATAAACCTCAATATACTTTATACATAATGTATTGTAATGAAACTTTGGACGTATATTTTATATAACTTTAAATATTTTGCTTTTGCAGTATTATTCTATAATGCCCTGCGTTTCAAAAACTGAAATAACTGATACAACTGCAAACACGAGTTAAGTTGTGAACGGTCAACAATGTGTTAAGAAACTAAAGCTTACAATATACTTCGACTGATCGACAGACCATTTTGACTGCGAGTGGCCGTCGCTTTCGTTGCAGCGCGTTTCCTGTCCCCACATACATAGCGTAGAAGATGTATAGTTCGCGCAGAGAAGTGATCAGAATTCCGGAACGTTGTTATTGACGTGCCGATAGGTCTCAGACAGTGTCCACGAGCACCAGCAGCCAAAGCAGCATCGGTTCTCCGCCATGTTCACCAGCCATCGAGCTCAGGCATAGACCGCCGCCGGCGCCATTACCGTCGAATCCACCCGCCTGGTCCCAGGAAACGTTATTTTAGTTACACGAAAGCTCAGCGGGGAAGTTTTTCGTGGACGGGCCAGTAATCGCACAAAAACAAAAAGAAGAAAAAAAACACACAAACAAAAAAGTAAAGCAAGTCAACCCTTTCGAAGGCAAGACGAGGGACAATCGACAGAACTCACGAACGAGTGGTAAATCTGTAAATTTTACGATGGTTCGTAGTTATTAATTGTACTTTAAAACGAAGAAGAAAAAAAATAGAAAAAGAAAGGGGGAGAAAAGGCTACGCAGAAAAATATGTAAGTAAAACTATTAGAAGAGATGAAAATTTCAAGTCGGTGTCGTTGATGTTATTATTCTAACGAGAAGAAATTAATCGTGGAAAGATGATAAGTGCAGGGGATGAGAAAGGAAGCTGGAATGGGGTGTAGAAAGCAAACTTTTGTTAAAACGAATGCTTGTCTGGGAATGAAAAAGGATTCATGAAGAATAGAAGAAGGAAATGCTAAAAGAAAAATTCGAAGATTGAAGCTGTTAACAAACGAACAATAGAATTAATGTTTCAGATTGAAGAAGATAAAGTGGATGTGGAAAGAGGGCCATAATTAGCTGTAGAAAATGATAGAAGAAAATTATTCGGGAATCGAAAAACTAGAAGAAATTGAGGCCACTTCTTATTGGAACTACAAAAAGAAGAAAAGTAAAATGTTCAACTGAGAAAGAGTTTACAGAAGAGGATGGCATCGAAGGGCAATGCGTCTGAGCGGAAAGTGGGGCAAGAAGATAACAGAAATGCCAAACTGTTTGTATAGTAACTTCTAAGGTATAAAAGAGGCAGAGGAACTAAGATCTAACAGACTAAAAGTAATCGTTGAAACGAACTACTGTAAAAAAGAGGAAGAAAACGGTAGCGTTCGATAGTTATACTGTAAATAAAAAAAGAAAAAAAGTGCAGAATGAACAGAAAACTCGAATTCCTTTTTTTTTCTTACTCGAAACAAAAATGAGGTGAGGCATACGTGTTACGTTTGTATCGCGTTAGAAAAAGAAAATGATAATGATGGTGATGATGATGGTGCTGCTGCTGCTGATGATGATGATGATAACGATGAAGAAGATGAAGATGAAAATGAAGATGAAGATGAAGATGAAGATGAAGATGAAGATGAAGATGAAGATGAAGATGAAGATGAAGATGAAGATGAAGATGAAGATGAAGATAAAGGAAAGAGAAAACCAAAAAATGAAATCAAAACTTCGTAAAAGACGTTGCTCTAGCTGTGCGTGTGTAAAGAAGCATGAGAAAAAAATAAGAAGAAAGAAACACTTCGACTTCACGTTATCCATGTCTTTTTTTTGTACTCTGATGTATCTGTGTATGTACGTATGATATGCGCAATTAAAAAGTAAAATTAGATTAACCCAGTCGGAAATTTCAAGACGATACTTTCTGAGTGGACTGCGGATATTATACATTTATACTGGAACAGAAGCAGGAATAAGGATGTAACCCCTTGTCTTGTAATAACGTGTCGGGCTTGTGACTGAGATTTTAAATGGAATTCAAGTTAAACAATTATTCTTCTGTTATATCAATTATGATACTTTAGAGCAAACGTGAACATCGAATATGTCTAGAATTTTTCTCATATTCCAATAAATTTATTAATTGCAAAATTTTGTTGGGGATTTTGTTAATTTGTTAATAAAATATAATGGTTATTAACATTAGATTTACAGACATTTATTGCACAGTTTACTGTTTCCAAGAAAATTATTGTTCTTTCGTGTAGATCTTGGAAATTAGAAGTTCGAAAATCGACGATTAGGAAGTACGTATATTACTGCAATCGCATCGATCAAACTAAACGTAAACATTTACCAAATAATGTTTATTAAACGGAATGTGCGTCAAATTGACGCGTCCCAGTATTAACGGGAAAGTACGCAGTCTTATGGATCATAATTGAGAAATAAATTGCAAGGCAAGGGGTTAAAGAAGTTTCATCGTAGACCTTCATTTTTGTTTCGTCCGATGAAAACACGTTTGTTTTCGATTTTCACGTTCGAAAGGGAAATTCGAATTTGTACGAACATCCGCAGTCTACGTGCGAGAATCGTCGGATTCGTTATTTTCGGTGTTTGACGGATATTATTTTTTATTCGAATAGCAATTACAGACTGCGGGCGTTTACGCAAATTTCCACTTTTATAGGCAAATTTAGGGGGAAAATTGAGATCGAATAGAACGATGCGTACAGTCAGCGGACGAAAGTAATCGAACAGCATGGTAAGAAACAATTAAAAAATTGTTGAAATCATGAAAATAATTCATTAAAACAGTAATGATATACCGTGTATTGCTATTTACTGAGACAAGTTGCATTTGTGATGTATATGCGTGCAACAAGTGTACGTAAAATTGAACGAAATATTTGGCAATACACGAACAAATTATAAAACATTTATTGTATCTAAGCGTGCGCGACGATCGAACACTTTTGTTGCCGACTGTACATGTATTTCGTCTTGTGATATTTATATTCCGTTGCATTTCGAACGTTTTCGTGAGCCGGATGAACCGCAGTCTGATCATTCAGTTGTGCAATACAAGAGGGTTCATTACGTTTCCAATTAGAAAGATATCGAAATTCATTTCCACGACGGATCTCGCTTCGTTAGCTCGAAGGTAAATTCAGTCCTCTTCTAAGTCTAATTGAAACGAATCAAAAGAGAACAGTCTAATTAATGTCTCCGAGGTTTCTGTCTAGTTTGATTAATTCTTAACTGTCGTCTCGTGCTTAGTTGATCGATTAATTAATGACGCTTTGATGACTGCCAACCGGGAAGCAGAAATCCTTTGTGTACCCACGTGCATGTGGCTCGTGGTGGATGGTGAACGCGTGGCTGAGTGTGTAGGTGTGTGTATACCGGGGTGTGCACGCGTTCGTGCATAGAAAACTAGAGATCGAAACCAAATATTTACATAGAGTTGAGAATTTTTCCGTTAATCGGGTCGCGTTCACGATTTTCATCTCTGTTTAAATGGTTTGAGTCTTGTTGCCATTCTCGTCTTCGTTATATGCAACGTTAACTGGGCATCGAATAATTATTTATTAATAATTATTACTTGAAATAATTCTTTAATAATAATTATTAGTTGAAATAATGGTTCTGTAATAGTTATTCATTAAGAATTATTAATCATGAATAAATTCTAAAACAAAATTTATCAATCATTAATAATTCTTAATTACAAATGAGATATAACTTTTTTCAACGATTGTACGAAATTGATATTTTCAATTGTTTCGTCTTCTACTTCTACATTAAAAATGAACCAACAGTACCAATCATTCTCATATCAAACAGAAGATAAATTTGACAATGCATATCACAGACTTTCACTAGTACAGTGCTTAACCATTTGCCCTATGATACCATGGAAAACTCTCAATTTTACAAATCTAAACGTTATTTACTTCTTTGGAATATAAATTAAATATTACTTTTCTGTTACCCGATTGTTAACCGTTGGAGTAAACGTAAACACATAATAAGTGTCAAATTCCTTTTTTCCTCTAATCAAGTATACGTTACTTTATTAAATTTTCCAAGCTTTATTAAATGAATTTTCACAGTTGTGAAAGAAATCATAGGACAAAGTGTTAATTACATTTTACACCCTAGAAATTTTCATTCTAATTAATGAACGTTATTCAAGATTCCCGATGAATATCGTAGACGACCGTGAACGCGAGCCCGATTACACGTTCAACAATCACGTTACAACGCGAGACAACTTCTCTCGGTGCCTTTCCGCCGGATCTTCTTCCATTACCATTTAGATAAAGTAATCGCTGCAGGGATTTAAACGTGACGTGAACAAAATCGGCGTGGCAACGTCCCGATGTTGTCCATCGAACGGTTACAATGACGATAATCATGATCAGTATACACAGTGATCATTATTGTCATCGTGGTTATAACGAGATCGAAACTGTATGGGGAAAACGCCTAGTCGTCGCGGGGAACGATGTGTATCGTCTACGGGGAACCAGCGAAATGGAAAACACCGTTCGAACGTAACAAGAGGAAGTGACAAAGCGAAAACAATAAAAGAAGCAATAGAAGTCGCGTGTAAAAAGAAATTAGAGACGAAGAGTAAACGAAAAAGAAAAGAAAAAGAAAAAGAAGAAGAAGAAGAAGGAACGTAAGAAATAAACGATTAGACGACGAGAACAATAATGAGCGAGAGACACAGACGATTATGATTACGATGACGGTCACGATCGTGAAAGGAGCTCCATCAATCTTTCGTAATTATCGAGACAAATCTTTCCTGATGTACGAACAATAAAACTTTCACCGTTTCCTACTATCATTTTCTTTCGTGACGCCTTCCTCTGGTAAAGCTTTACTTTCCCGGAAGTCAATGGTCGTCCGTTTGCAAGCTGGTCCCTTTTCACCGTTCATTCTTCTAGTCAAGCTACGGTCTTCGGATCTCCAGCGATGTCTCGTGAAAAGGTAACGACGCAGTGGGACGATAAGCTCGGCGTAATTGTAATTATTTAGAAATCAGCATTCAGCATTCAGACAATTTCTGAACTGTTTGTCGTGTAGTAACTCTAGATTAAGGTTTCTAGATTAATTTAATAAAAATCAATGTTCACTGTGTATGAATCGAAGCAAATGATTAGGTATTTTGTTATTATCAATTTATTATCTTCGAAGTGGATACGCGTTGAATGATAAATTTCTGTGTTCCTTCCAAATTGTTGATAGCAACAGTTACATGAGCTTAGTAATTAAGGGTTATAGCAATTTTCATTAATCAAATTTGCATTATCTTATATTAGACTTCTACAAATGGAATTAACACGTCGACTGCCATGAAAAACTCGACCATTTCATGTATCACTTATTCTTTCGTAACAGAGGTAAAAAGGAACAATTATAAAAATTACTTGGCACTACAATTCTTACGTTACACTATTATCTAATTGTTTACTCTATTGAACATTTTTATTCGACGCCAGTTATCTTACAAAGTACAATTGTTTTCAAATAATTTGGAAGCTCTGGTCATCGCTGACCACCACGCCAGGCAACGTGTTAATTATAACTTTCAGTTTAATTAGAATTAAATACCATTCTATAAAGAAATCATAAAATATTTTATATTTTTCGACAATGGACACATTATTGTCGTACTTTTTTTGATAGCCAGATATAAATCTTCTTTCATAGTTCTTCCGAGCTGATTGTCTCGCTACGTCGTCATCTTCAGGTGTACGCAGCAATGATTTCAGTGCCACGTGACCCTGATGCGAACAGAATTTGCTTTGCAGTGAAATGTTAATGTTTCTAAGAAAGTTTGTAAAACGTTTCGAACGAAATGAATTCGATTAAGGTCTACAAAGATTTTTTATAGGGTTGGTCAGGCACCCAAAGTGTTAAAGACGTACAAAACTAGCTGAACAATCAACAGTTTACTCTTCCTCCAAAAAATCATGCTCCCATTTCTCCCATTTCAAATGTACTTATGTTTAACACTAACCGTACCGTCACCTTTGTGTACCCCTATTCCTACTGGCTAAGAAATAGTAATTAAAATAATACTTTTCGTTAGTAGAAATAGAAACAAAAGGAAGGACAAAAATTGAGAAACCAATTACCCCCTTAACCTCGGAATTTTCGCGCGAATTAATACTGCAACGTGAAGTTTTTCTCTGTGATTTTTTGCAATTTAACTTGCTGTAATTTAGCTCTCTTTTCCCTCGAGTTTATTGTTTTTTTACAACATAATTAATTTCGAATGACGCAATTAACAGCCAACTAGGAGAAAGATCACAGTTCAACGATTGTCGCGAAGATATACCGAGGAAAAAATTGAAATCACCATGTGTGAGTGATTAGAGCGGAAAAGTGAATTTTTGCGAACGCACCATATGGCGGCTAGCGTTAAGTGGTTAATCGGGCAATATAGGAATTGTTATAAAATTAAATGAACGAAAGAAAACGTAGAATTTTTAATGAAATTAAGAATTTTACTTCAAACCTGCGGTACGGTTAGCGTTAAGGAGGACAGAAAAAAATTGTCACTGACACACATGTTCATTCTTTGTCGCTGTGAACCGAGGCCCGTAGTCGCGACGTGAAGAAATATTTCAATAATCGATGGGGCATCTCGAGAATGATACACATTTTATCAGAAGTATCGATGTGAAATCTGCTATTTCTTCGATGAATTCGCGACGGATACGTGACAATGGTGTTTTCATAGTTTATAATAAAAGCAGAATTTTTATATCCTTCATTATACACTTTTCGTAATTTTTAATGTTCAATGATTGGAAGTGAATACTGGATAGAATTTTGGATAAACGATTTCTAAATAATTCATTGCATAACAATGTAGCTGTAGTGGTCGATACAAATGATTATATTATCAACCAGAAATTATAGAAACATTTGGTAATGTGATTGATAGAATTTCGCACGTGCACTTTGTTCTGTTCTGTTTCTTTTAAAGAAATATCGAATTCAATGGAAATTAGTGGATCACACATTGACACTGCGGTGTATGGTTGTCGAAGTACCAGCAGATATAACTATAACGATTGGACTGCGGATGTTTACGCAAATTCTCAGTTCTATAAAGTTTTGTAGGGAACAGAATAATAATCATACAAAGAATACCGATGAATTAATAGTTTTTTACACATTAAACTGTATGTTTTCTAACAGCTGCGTTGTTAATGATGTGACAATTAACTACTATTCTATTTTACCATATCGACAGTTTGTTTAAAACAATGCTCACTGTGACACATAGTGGTGCAATAGAATAGAAAAGTATATAACAAGGTTCGTATTTTTATTTTTAATTTGGCATTTAATGAATTAAAAATATCCACAGTTCAGGACTTTTTAACAAAGCGGGACTAAATAACGCAAAAAATACTAAATAAAATAAATAGCAATACGTTGCTAAAGGAAAAGTGGAAAATCTCCCCATTTGGTTGACTAACAATAAGTATTAACACATTCGCGATCAACGAATTTTTCGCTTATTTAATACTCATTGCCAGTAAAACAAAAATTCATAAACTAATCACTGCAAATTTCTGACGTTGAAACAGCGACAAAAATTCGAAAATTTCTTTTGAAATATTAGTCTTGTAACAATCGGTTGTTTGAATGATTTTACTTTTGAAAGGTCGTGAATCTTTTAATATTAAAATATGCATTACAAGTAACATCGTACAAGATTAAAACTCGCTTTGTTGTGATTTGCAGTTTCATCGGTTAATTTGTACTAGGTAGAACAGAATTTTGAGTAAAAATTGGAAAGTTTCAGGCGCAGATCAAAAACTTTTCGTTGAAGAAATCGCAAATAGAACATAACAGAAAAATAAACTATTTGAAAGTTATTATATTTAACGAGTTAAATTTCGTCAAACTTCCCGCACTCTCGTTTCGTATCTACATACTTGTACTTACTCGAACGCTATAATTGCGCAACCATCCGCAGCCTAATAAATATGAAAGTATTGTTTCCACTCTCATCCCACAAATGAACTCACTTATTGTCGCGGAGCGTTCCTCAAGAACATTGTACTTGACTTACACTGTTTATAACAAAACTCCCTACGATCTCCGAACCGAACAATTGTTTCTCGACGAACGAATAGTAGAACACTCGTTTCCTTCGCCGTATCTCTATTTTTTCAGATACCGAAATAAAAAAAAAATGTACGTGTTGAGCATAAAATGTTGAAACAATATCCTCCGTTGATTTTCATTTAACGCTTCTACCAGAGAAACGAACGATCGCCCTTGTATAAGTTGCAACCGTTCAATGATTCACGGATTTTCGAAAGAACGTATCTTATTTCTTGAAAATGGCGATAGATTGAAAGAAATTACCCGATAAAATTAAGTGATCCGTCGCAATAAAGGTCTATTAGGAAATTGTTATTTCGATCGGTAACTAGCTGATAGTCCGTTAACAATTCTACTAGATTAAACCACAAGTTCAATTTCGAAAGATTAAATGAAATTGATCTCTGAAAAGTCGGTTACAATCACATTAATGAAATACTCTGTATACTTGTTTGTTCGTTCATTGTTTACAATACGTTATTTCGGAATTCTCTGTACCCAGTGTTTGCCCTGCAACGAATTATTGAATAATCCGACCAGGCGCATTTGTTTCACGATGAAACTCAATCATATCGGACAGTCGAAAAAACCTCTATCAAACAATTTTCATGCAGGAAACGCCAGAAATAACACTGTTAAACCCTCTCGTTTTTATTATAACTTTCCTCGTGTGTGTTGTCACACCGATACACTGGATTTTAAATTCGGCCGCTTGGATTCTCATTCCGTTCTCCTCTTTTTTCATCTACCGATGACTACAAAGGCGGACTCGAAAACGGTATCTACTATTCTTAAGATGTTCCATCACTCGGAATCGCATTGGGACAATTCTTGTTTCTTTTTTCGTATATAGTACCTAATTCCTGGGAGAAATTCTTAATACCAGGATTAATCACATTAAAAATTAGTTACTTGTGACGCTGGGGTATTTTATGTACTTGTGTGTAGTTTTCGTGGTTTTCGCTGACAGAAAGAAGTTTTAAAAATCGGTAAGCGTGGGACAATTCGAGGAAGATTACTGAATAGTGTAGCTCCCATGTTTATAAAAACAGACGGTAGATTTGAAAGTGCAGAAGGCTAAGGGGAGACGTACAACTCGCGACGCTTGGACCGGAAGTTACCGCAACGATGACGCCTCAGTTTCGGCACGTCTTCGTTAGTGGTCGAGTCGTGTGACGATAAAGCAGATGGAACGGAACGGGACAAAGCGAGATGTAGCGAACATTGACGTCGAATTTGCTTCTACACGGCTACTATGTTTCCTGGAATGTCCGAGGTGGAGCTCGTGACCGATTCCCTTTGCCCCTCTGCACTTTTAAACTCAAGGTTACTGCTATAAACGTGGAAGCTACGCTATAGGTTACGAGTGTAATCAGTCGTTCAGCAGCTTTCTTGCAGCCAGGAGGTCATTGGATATTACTGTTTCGTTGGAATTAATTAAAACTGTTGTCCGATAGAGTCGGAGGACCAAGGGATTAGATAGAATTCAATAAAATTGAATGGAACACAATTAAATACGAACGACTAGCGTTTCGATAGGACGTAAATGATGGATTACACACGATTCGTCACGGAGATCTCAAACAGACGGAAACCCAGCGTTATTCGGCAATGGGGTGAGAACGGTCGCTACTGTTTTAGGTCGTAATGCCAGAACTCTCATAATTTCCGAGGAATACTTTTATAAAGATGAAAAACATTGTGTGCTACATAGCGAAAAAATTCGCGGAAACCCCGAACGGTATCAGTTTAGGAAATGGGATGCCAAACACCAAAACCTTTCCGTTTGAAGAAATTTCTGTGAAGATCAAAGATGGCGATGAAATAAAGCTTGTAGGGGAGGAACTGCGTTGGTCCCTTCAATATGGTCCATCGCAAGGGTAATTGTTTTTTGTCTTTCCATTACAACGTTTTTATTTTTAAATTGATTGATTATGATCGTTTTATAATTTATTTTTTATATGAGCTAATTTAATTAATCTGTTGAGTAAAACGTTTGTTTGATTCGGATTTTCAATTCTGTATTTCTTACGACATAAGTGTGAACTCGTTAAATGATTCGTTAATTGCTTCAAGACACTTGCCACTATTGAAGAAAATGAGAGAATATCAAGAATATTGGCACAAACCGAAACAGAATGATTGGGACGTGGTTTTCACATCGGGATCGATGGAAGGGTGCACCAAGGTTTTCGAAATGACTCTGGAAATCGGTGACCCAGTGATGGTTCAAGTTCCATGTTACAATGGAGTTCTGAATTCGGTAAACGTTTACTTGTCTACCATTTTATCTTTATGATTCACGTTTCGAAATAAGGATCGACTCATTTCGGACGAAACAGAAATATTTACAACTTGTTATTTTCAGCTTGCACCACTGATGCCGGAATTTCTTGAAATCGGGCAAGACCAAGATGGAATAATTCCTGACGAGATCGAGAAAACTTGCAAAGAGAGATTGCAAAATGGAAAACCTATGCCGAAGGTATTCATACACGTTCAAAACAATTATTTTTAGAATTAATTTCAAATATATTCAACAATGTAATTATTGTAATTATTTTCCAACTTTACGATCAGTAATTATAAATTGTAATATTCTCAACCCCATTCTGTTTTAACTCGTTTGTTTTTCCCTAACGTAACAAGTGGTCGTAAATCAATATCATGTGCTCTAATGGACCCGATGGGGTAATATCATTCACGACACGATTTACGTAGGTACGACTGTGTACGTCAGATTGTATTAATCGTGGATTTTATCACCCCCCTATCTAGAACGGTGGAAACGTTCCAGTGCTTTCGTGGTTTATGTACTCGCTAATTCGTGAAGATTCCAGCCATGTTCAACTGGTCGCGCGTTCATTAACAATTTACGACTGTTTTGTTTTCAAATTAGATGTGGCAATTTGATAACCGTTGCCAGCAGGACCCGAATTCTCGAAAACTCGCGAGTTTAAAATGTTGTAAAATGTAACTTCTTTTTTTCTTCATGCGACTTCGTAAGACAAAAATGGCTGCCATTGAAGAATCTCATCCTTCAAATCACCTATTAATCATTACGATACTCACCATAAATAAATTCATTGATCGATTAATTGATTAATAAAAAGAAAGTACTTCTTCTTTTACCAACGATTGAGATTAACATCTCTCATATATAGAAAACAATTTGTACACACGTTGTATATTTCAATTTAATTAAAACATGATCGAGAAAATATTCTGAATTGAAAATACAAAAGCTTTATTGAAATTACAAAATACTATACTTTCATAAAATTCATAGTTTAATTGTATACATTTTTAAATGAAAAGCACACGTTTTGTTTCTTCCAGGTTATCTATATCAATCCGGTAGCTAATCCCACGGGAACAGTCCTGGCTGAATCCCGGCGAAGGAAAGTCTACGAGTTGGCTCAACAGTACGATTTTCTAATCGTCGAGGACGATCCCTATTGCTTCCTCCATTTCCTCGAGAAAAGACCTGTATCGTTTTTGGAATTGGACACTGACTGTCGTGTGATTCGGTTGGATTCCTTCAGCAAAGTTCTTAGCGCTGGACTGCGATTAGGCGTTGTTACAGCTCACAAGGAATTCATTAAAAGATTGGTCCTGCACATGGAGACTACGAGTATACACGCATCCTCGTTGTCACAGGTATAAATCCAATTTTGAAAATAAACCATCTATAAAGAAATCTGATTTATTTTCTGATGATAAATTCGATTATGATTTCTCAATCTATTATTTATTAAATCAAATTACGTAATTAATTAATTCAGGTTCATGACAAATTAATGCAAAATCGAATGACGAACGGTATTAAATTAATAATGGAGATTATTTATACTTTGTCTTACGCCAGTGTATGTTTCATTAATTACAGATGCTATTATACAAATTATTGAGCACGTGGGACATGCAGAAACTGCAACAGCATTTCGATGGTGTCCGAAAATTCTATCTTGATAGGCGAGACATTATGCTGGCAACGGTTCAAAAACATCTTACGGGTAATTACCTGTGAATGGTCGTTTCTATTCGTTTGTAGTTACATCGTTTTATTTCGTGTCCATTAATTTTCTAGACAATTAAGATGATTAATGGATAATTAGTTAAATTCATAAAATAGATTCTATCGAAGAGGATTATCCAAGACAATGCATCGATATTTTCGTTTGTTTATTCTAATGAGAAAATGAATTTATTTAATTAAAATATTTTTAAGTTATCTTCCACTTGGTTAATATGATTTTTATTTTTAGGGTTAGCAGAATGGAATGTTCCCGAGGGTGGAATGTTTATTTGGATAAAAGTACCTGGCATTAATGATGTAATGGAGTTAGTGGAGAAGAAGTGTGTTTCCCATGGAATATTTCTTATTCCTGGGCACGCTTTTAATTGTGATTTTTCGAAACCTGACCAACATATTCGACTCTCTTTCAGTTATGCAACTCCAGAAGAGATTGAGAAGGTTTTTTACTTATTCAATTTAGTCTTCAGTTATTTATACATCTGTCGCTTTTATGTTATTTATTCATTTTATGTACATACTTTTCTTCTATTCTTAGGCACTGTCAACTGTGGCGAGGCTAATACGTGAAGAAATTATAAAGCAAAAATAAAACAGAAACTCTAGTAACATTACCAAACGTACGATGAAGATGATCATATAAATAATTATTTATTTAACCATTTACTACCTTGCAGCAGCTAAGATGGGAACTTCAAGCGCAGCTCAAGAACTTTCTGTTAAAGAAGTCGCGAATGGAAAATAGCAGAAAATTAAAATATTTAAAAGTTATTATATTTTAAAAAACGTGAATTCACAGCAGTGACCGCAAATGCGTTGAAAGTACTGGTTAAATTTCATCAAATTTCCCACACTGTCTCGTTTCATATCTACATACTTATATAAAATTATCCGAATTAATAACAAGGAAAGTATTATTTCCACCCTCGTCCCCCAAGGGGATTCGCTTATTGTCACGGAGCGTTCCTCAAGAACAATGTACACGACTTACACTGTGTATAACAAAACCCCCTACGATCTCGAAACCAAACAGTTGTCTTTCGACAAACAAATAATAGAACACTTGTTTCCATCTCCGTATCTATATTTTTACAGATATCAAAATAAAAAAAGATATACGTGTTGAGCATAAAATGTTGAAACAATATCCTCCGTTGATTTTCATTTAACGCTTGTATCAGAGAAACGACCGATTGTGCTTGTGTAAGTTGCAATTGTTTAATGATTATCAGACTTTTGACAATAGAATGACTTTCGTTTTTCGAGAGTTAATTCCTTGTCCTACAACAACGTGTGAGACTCGTGATACTTCGTTCGGACCAAATGTAAACAACATAAGCCTGACTCGTGGTACTTCACTCGAGACAAACGTAAACAACACAAGTCAGACTCGTTCAGTTGTTCTCGATATTTTCTTACTTTAGTTACGTGTAATTTTTCGTTACGTTCACACGTTTAGATCATAATTTCCTAAAAGAAATTTAAATTTTGCGAAAGGTCAAGCACACGGCTAACCAGGTAAATGGTTAGACGCGTGACCGATCTTCTTATTTATTGTGGCCCGAGCAATCGGTAGTTAGCGGGTAAAACAAGGGCTTAAGTTAATCGCGACAATAAGATTGAAGGAAATTACGTAATTAAATTAAATAATCTTCCGCGATAAAGCCCTATTAGGAAATCGTTATCTCGATCTTTACTGATAGCTCATTAAAAATTCTAATAGATAACACACGAGTTTAAATTTAAAAGATCAACTCCTTAACAGCGATAATTTCCATTTGATGCGTTCGCAGAAATTCACTTTTTCGTTCTAATCGCTTTTCAATATTTTTTCTCAGTATATCCTCGCGACAATCGCTAAACGGTGATCTTTATTCTAATTGGCTATTAATTACATCATTCAAGACCTGACTAGCTGATTTCTTTCATTGCATTTCAATTTGATTTACAGTGTTGTCTCGCGCAAAAAAATTTCCGCGGTTAAACGGTTGAAGGAGAGATAGATCTTTGAAAAATCAGATACAATCATATTAACGAAACAACCTGTATATTTGTTTGTTCGTTCATTATTTACACTACGTTATTTCGGAATTCTCTCTGTACCCTGTGTTTGCGTTGCAACAAATTATTGGACGATCCCATTTGGCACATTTGCTCTCCGATGAAACTGAAACGTATCGGGCCTTTTTTGTCAGCGAATAACGATAACCCGAAGTATAGATAACGGAATAACGTTCATTAAAAGGCGTATCAAGTGTAATCAGCCGCTCAATAGCTTTCTGACAGTGAGGAGGTCATTGGATATTACTGTTTCGTTGATATGAATTCAAACTGATTTTCGATTGAATCAAAGCCCCGAGTGATTTCATAAAATTCAGTGAATTCAAACAGAACACAATTAAATACGAACAACTAGCGTTTCGATAAGACGTAAATTATGGATTTCACACGATTCATCACGAAGATCGTGAGCAGACGGAAGTCCGGCCTTCTTCGGAAATGGGGTAAGAACGGTCGCTACTGTTTTAGGTCGTAATGCCAGAACTCTCATAATTTCCAAGAAATACTTTTATAAAGATGAAAAACATTGTATGCAACATAGCGAAAAAATTCGCGGAAACACCGAACGCTGTCAATTTGGCAAATGGGATGCCAAACGCTACAACCTTTCCGTTCGAAGACATTTCTGTGAAGTTCAAAGATGGTAACGAAATAAAGCTAGTAGGGGAGGAACTGATTGCGTCCCTTCAATATTGTCCATCTCAGGGGTAATTTTTCCTTAGGACTTTCCATTGTAACGTTAATTTTATTTCTATATTAATTAATTATAATCTATTTTTAATTTGCTTTTTTATACGAGCTACTTTAATTAATCTGTTGAGTTAAACGTTTGTTTGATTCGGTTTTTCAATTCTGTATTTCTTACGACATAAATGTGACCTTGTTAAATGATTCGTTAATTGTTTCAAGATACTTGCCACTATTGAAGAAAATGAGAGAGTATCAAGAATATTGGCACAAACCGAAACAAAATGAATGGGACGTGATTTTCACATCAGGATCGTTGGATGGGTGCAGCAAGGTTTTCGAAATGACTCTGGAAATCGGGGACCCAATGATGATTCAAGTTCCATGTTACGAAGGTGTTCTCCATTCGGTAAACGTTTACTTGTCTACCATTTTATCTTTATGATACACGTTTCAAAATAAGGAACGACTCATTTCGGACGAAACAGAAATATTTACAACTTGTTATTTTCAGCTTGCACCACTGATGCCGGAATTTCTTGAAATCGGGCAAGACCAAGATGGAATAATTCCTGACGAGATCGAGAAAACTTGCAAAGAGAGATTGCAAAATGGAAAACCTATGCCGAAGGTATTCATACACGTTCAAAACAATTATTTTTAGAATTAATTTCAAATATATTCAACAATGATGATTTACAATATATGATCTACAAACGTGTAGACATATTATTTTTCATTTTAATCAATGTTCCTTATAATTATTTTCCAACTTTACGATCAGTATTATAAATTGTAATATTCTCAACCCCATTCTCTTTTAACTCGTTTGTTTTTCCCTAACGTAACAAGTGGTCGTAAATCAATATCATGTGCTCTAATGGACCCGATGGGATAATATCATTCACGGCACACGTTTTGTTTCTTCCAGATTATCTATATAAATCCGATAGCTAATCCCACAGGAACAGTTCTGACTGAATCCCGGCGAAAGAAAGTCTACGAGTTGGCTCAACGGTACGATTTTCTAATCGTCGAGGACGATCCCTATTGCTTCCTCCATTTCCTCGAGAAAAGACCTGTATCGTTTTTGGGATTGGACACTGACTGTCGTGTGATACGGTTGGATTCCTTCAGCAAGATTTTTAGCGCTGGTCTGCGATTAGGTGTTGTTACAGCTCACAGGGGATTCATTAAAAAATTGGTCTTGCACATGGAGACCACGAGTATACACGCATCCGCGTTATCACAGGTATTAATCCAATTTTGAAAATGAACCATCTACAAAGAAATCTGATTTATTTTCTGATGATAAATTTGATTACGACTTCTCAATCCATTATTTATTAAATCAAATTACGTAATTAATTAATTCAGATTCATGGCATATTACATCATTGTTTGTTTCATTAATTACAGATGCTGTTATACAAATTATTATGCGCGTGGGACATGCAGACGCTGCAACAGCATTACGATAGTGTCCAAAAATTCTATCTTGATAGGCGAGACATTATGTTGGCGTCGGTTCAAAAACATCTTACGGGTAATTTCTTGTGAATGGTTGTTTCTGTTCGTTTGTAGTTACATCGTTTTATTTCGTATCCATTAATTTTCATTAACTTCCTGATTGTCTACAAATAGTATCCTTAGTAATATATGAATGTTATATCCATATTTTATATTCAGCGAACGTAGCAATGATTAAGGATAATTAATGAAGAATTACCTGAATTCATAAAATGGACTCTATCAAAGAGGATTATACAAGATAATGCCTCGACATTTTCGTTTGTTTATTCTAATGAGAAAATGAATTTATTTAATTAAAATATTTTTAAGTTATCTTCCACTTGGTTAATATGATTTTTATTTTTAGGATTAGCGGAATGGAATGTTCCCAACGGTGGAATGTTTGTTTGGATAAAAATTCCTGGCATTAATGATACAATGGAGTTAGTGAAGCAGAAGTGTGTTTCCCATGGAATATTTCTTCTTCCTGGTCACGCTTTTAACTGTGATTTTTCGAAACCTGACCAATATGTTAGACTCTCTTACAGTTATGCAACTCCAGAAGAAATTGAAAAGGTTTTTTACTTATTTAATATTTCAGAATCGTCTATATTTAATTTATAATATATAATTTAATATGAATTCAAATCTGTAACATGCTTTTCTATTGTTCTTAGGCACTGTCAACTATAGCGACGATAATACATGAAGAAATCACAAAGCAAAAGTGAAAAATAAACTGTATTAACATTCTCGAACGTATTATAATATGATTTAATAAATAAGTACTTATTTAACCATTTACTACGATTCTTGTGGCGATTAAGATAATTAGGATTTTGAAAAATATTAGTCGGTAATCAGAACAAGTAATTCTCGTAGGGAATGGAATAAATTATTAAGTATAGTAGTGGATACATAAGTTAGATAACTTTTTTCATTTTGATTAGATAAATGTATAAATATTAGATTTATATTGAAAAATTTCATACTCAATTTAAAAAATCGGGGGTTTGTTTCTTATTTATTTATTCTTTTCTATTATTTCTCGTATCAAATAAAAATGATAACTATTAATGGAAGAGTACACCATAAAAAAACCTATAAAGAAAATAGATTCTTTTATTAAATTTATGCATGTATAATCAATTAAGCGATGCCAGTACCTTACAAATTTTGAATTCAAATCGATTATCGCAATCGAAGTATCAATTACCTCGATGAAAACCAATTTCGATATAGCATTATCGATATGGTTTTAAATTTGCAAAATAATCTTTACTGATCATGAAAGAAAGCAAAATATAAAATTCTTTTTCCACGAGGGAGATTTAGTGTTATGAATAGTTAAGAAATAACCCCATAAAAGAATATATAAACAACCTGACGCTATGATTCAGAACAGGTTAGGTTATCTCCGCTTACATTAATCAGCTGTGCTAAGTTCGAACTGAAAATTCGTGAATAATCGTTAAAGGAGTCTGATTTCATAAACTTACATGTTACTTATATCTTATATCTCTTAAATTAACTAATTGTTTAACAGCTCTAATAATAATTTTGAAAAGGTATTCGTAAAAAGAGTAGTGTTCCTGTGAGTAAAAAAAAAATGAGCGAAATCCAGGAAACCGAAAACGACAAAGTGGAACCAAATGTCGTTTTGGAAACCCAGGATTTTGGGGAAAGTGAAATTGAGAAATTAAAAGGGGATCATGTGGGGAGTACTATTTATAGTGCCAGGTGGATACTTAATACTTTGCTCTCAGTATCTAAGGTAACTAGTATGAACTTCTTTGCTTCATAGATTATTATTCTTGTTGTTATTTTCCTTTTACTTTGTTATTATTTAGAATTCTGTTTCAATAAAATATACTATAAATTGTTGAAATTTTCTTTCGAATAATAGTCTTTTTACTTAAAATAGATTCAAGTTTGAATTCGTTAATGTAAGGGTTCTCAAAAAGTGCTAATATTATGAAAATATTCTTAATGTTAATCATATAAAAATTCGATTAATTAATATAAATAGTACATTATTAATTGTTTTATTATTAAAATTCTTTGTAAAATTTTCATATAAATGTCACCTTTAATACCATGATTGATTTAAAGCTATTATACTTTACTGTGTTTAATTGTATATCATAGTTGTTGCCTGGGATTAATTTACAAATTAGAAAATATCATGAACTAATTCTTAAAAATTATATTTTTGTAATATCAGCAAAGTTTTATGTCAATATTATATTGAAAATAATTTCAATAATATATCCTAAAGGTTCCTGAAAATGGCTGGAATGAGAATCTGGAAATTGATCTTTGCGCAATATGGGATATATCAACGGAAAAAGATATTGTTCAATTCCTTATGGATAATGACTTCTTTAAAATTGCAGAGTTCTCATTAAAATCTTCTGAAGAACCAAGATTAACGGTACAATTTATTTCAAGATTACTTAATCTCTTATGTCTGTATTTTATTTACTCAATAAAATCGTCACAAAATATTCCCTGAGTTCCATGATTTTGAAAATTGAATGTCCTTATTTTATTAATTCCATTAAACCTTCCTAATGTATTATTTCCTTCCAAAATTGTTTGTATTGTATATAAAATTACAAATAATGTAAACAATTAGTTATATTAACAAACATATTTTTACTTTATTTAATCCTATGTCATTTTCTTTTACACAGAAATGTTTGTTTCTTTTTCTTTTTTTACATACAAAGTTAAATAACTTACTTTTCTATTCTAAACGTAATATAATAACTTTGCATTTGTTTAAGTTTAATTTTTGAATGTAGCATTATATTTCCACACATATGAAGCTCAATAACTATGAATAATGGTAACTTTTTTATATTTATAAAGAAACTTATAACTTGTTCATCATACTATATCACTCCTGCACATTATACTTGTAAAATATCTTTAATTTACACTAAACAATTTTTACAAATTTGTTTAGCGATTTGCATAACTCAACACTAACAATAATGGTTTATATAATTTATAGGAAATCATTTTGGGAATAATTGCAAATATGGCTTGTGAATCATCTGCACTTGATGTATTAGGAACTAAAGAAGAACTCCTTGATACAATTCTCCGTCATCTGTTCTCAGAAGATAGTGCTACATTGGTACAAATTCTTAGATTGTTACGCTCTGCACTTTGGAATATTCAAAGTAATCCAGATTCAAACTGGAGAGTCAATTTAAGGAACTCTACTTATTTGAGAGAAGTAATTCCTTTTATTTTAAAAAGCTCTACAAATGGTAAGTTAATAACTTTGTATCAATGTTAACATTTTTTAATTATTTTATACATTTTCAGTCATTAGATGATTTTAAAATTCATTACTGATTACGTAATAATTTATTACAGAGGAACTTTTAATTGCGACAACAAATTTTCTAAGATCATTGGCAGAAATTGATCTTCCGATTGGAAAAACATTATTAGATGAGCTTTTTGAATCATCTAGTTTTCTGCCAGGTATAAAATTATGACATATTTTCTAATTATAATTGGTGAAACTGAGAAATACAATTCCTTCTTAATAAAAATCATTAATATATTTACAGGCATGTTAGAATCATTTGAGGAAGTTCTTCCTCAAGATGAAGCTTCCTATTCAACTCCCACTTTAAAATATCTTGAGGACTGGTTAGAATTATTCTCCAGTCTTCGGAAAGGACCCCAAATTCATCAAGAAATTTTACAAGATGATAATCTAACACGAACTGTAGAAATTACACGAAGAATTTTAGCAAATTTTATAGATCCGTGGAATCTTTGTCCTTTAGACGAAACCAAGGCTTCTTGTGTACATAGATGTGCAGAAATGATTCTTGATTTTCGATGGAAAGGATTTTTGAGAGCAGAATCTACAATAGATATAAATGATGCAATTCTAAGAATTATTATCAATATTAACACAGGTAAAAATAATTCATTCATACGAAGCAAGTAAAAATTCTTATTAAAAATTAAAAATGATTATTTTATTAATACAATTTACGTTAAAACCACGCAAATATTTTTAGCAATGAAAGAAGAAGAAGAAGATTCTGAGGAAACAATGGAAGAATTATTAAAGTATCTTGAGGGTTACTGGGTCGAGATAGCAAAAGTTTCTACAACAGACGAGATTATAAAAATCTTGAAAACAAATGACAAGCCAATTGTAGATCATGCAATAAACTTATTAAAGTCAAAGATTCCTGGAGAGAAATTTAACAGTTTAGTAGAAGGACTAACGAATAATTAAGAGTAAAGTTTATAATGAATTAAATAGTTAAACGAAAGTTTGAATTATCATAAGCAGTATATGTCTCGTATCATCGACGGGAAAAAGAATAAAAATTCTTTGTCTCGGAACATTGAACATTTTTATCTTTACAAGCAAAATACTCTTTTCTCGTTATATACAAACCTCGTAGTAATGTTACAAACGAGCTCGTACTTTATACAAACTTTTGTATCGTCTTCTTATATTCTTATATTCTCCGTTTATATTAAAATATTTTTTACTGTCTTCTAATTAACATATTTTTATGCTTCCCTACCAAACAGGTTCATGAATAAAAGTACACATTGTTCTACAATTTTATTGCAATAAAAATTTGAGTATTTTATGTAGTACATTAATAATATACAGTTTATAGGTACAAACGGAAGATTAGTTCTCCCTTTTTCTATTTCCATCTTCTCTCTTGTTTTAGTCCGTTCTGTTCTTAATTATTACCTGTTCACGTATAATCTTCATTCCATTTTTAATCTTTCCATCATACTTTGTTTCATCGTCTCCTCTTCTGGTGTATTGAGTTTCCTCTATTTGTTTCTGTACGCGATTCTTCCGATGACGTCCTCTTCCTTCGCCCTTGGAGATTTATTTTTAATCCCACTCTCCGATGTACATTGCTCTAGGCTGAGGAGGAATTACACCTCTAGTCGGTAATGGAAATCGTCCGTATATATGATTATACGGTGATTCGTTTCTGCCATCAGAATCTGTAACCCAAAGAAATCAATTGTGTGATCGTTTGTTACTACCACTTAGTTGATGCTTGTTCAAAATAAAAAATATATGTATATATAATACCAAGTCCACTTTCGAAACTTCTTGCATGATACATAATTGGTGGTCGATTCCCAGGTAAATGGCCATAAATTTGAGAAGATTGACTGCTCGCATATCCTGTGGCAGCGTAAGTGGGCGCTTGTGGGGGTCTGGCGTATCCTCTTGTCGAGACTTTACTATTTTTCGCCATTTTGACAAAATTAGGAACACGAGCTCGTAATCCGCAATAATACGGATCGTCTATAAGAGAAAAATTAAGTTTTCTTTAAATTATATACATACAAAATTATTATAAATTAATATTATAAATATATAATTGTTACAAATTATATATCAATTTTTTATTACCATATTAACACGTATAATCTATACAACTTTATTTAAAAGAACAATAACAAATTGCCGTGCATTACCGTATTTCTTCTTATCGTCGTTTCTTCTTTTTTCTTCGTTCGCTATGACGGGTTTCCTGGCATAGTCATCTTCTATATCGTCATAATCAGGCTGAAATTGTAAAATAAAATTATAGTATCACATTGTCTCGCTGCATTAACATTGTAAGCGATATAATAACTATAAAACGGATCGACAAAGTGAACTGTAGTCCAATCATGTTAACCCATTGCGGACGAACGTCGACGTTTCCGCGAGATGAAATGTTCACATTTGGAACACTAAATACCGAACAAATGATTTAATTACCCAAACAGCGAGAGGTCGGCATGTAGTTTCCCTACTCTCTATTATTTAACCTGTCAATATCTAATTTGTCAGAATCTGCAGAAGGTTTTGTATGTTTCGAAGAATCTTCGTCCACAAAGGGTTCAAACTTCGATCCAGCTATTGAGTTGTAATACTTTCATGAATAATTGTAACTGTATAAAAAGATAAAATATGCACTTTAGGTATGTCGTGGCCATAAAGATTCTCTCTGGGCGGAAGTTTCGGTGGTTTCTCGGCTCTTCTTTGTCTACAACTCGTCGACTGAGCGTAGATCTGGTCTCGGGCGTCTCGATCCTGCTGGAAGGCCTCGGAGACTCCAATGGAGGACGAAACTCCAGCTACGCTGTATGGATCTTCATCGGGAATCGGTATCCTGGGTCTGTTCTTTATATCGACCGGCCTTTGTAACGCTAAGACTAATTTACATAAATGTCATTAATAAATTTTCCATTCTATTCGTATGCGTATTTAACACGTTGAATGCCATGGGGGTCACCGGTGACCCCCAACCGAATCGAATTACTATAGCTCACTCAATCAAACAATGATTATTTGAAAACGTTTCTATATTATAAATAATGCTGTCTAATGCGGTGACATCCAGCTAGATGAACGTGCGATAATAATAATGCAATTCAATCGAATGATTTGATATTATATTCTTTCCATTTTGTGTATTTTGCTCTCTGAGATCGTGCGGCATTTAACGTGTTAATTGACACGTTCACGACCAAATTGCTTGTTTGCGATCTTCGTAGTTAAAATGTTTTATTGAATACAGCAAATCATCTTTACAAAATGAAAATCAAATTTAAGAAAAAGATCTCGTCAATTTCCTGCAGGTTACACTGTATGTTACGATTTTAGATGGGAAAGCACTCGTGAAAGTAATTTCATTTTCTCTACGTAAAATATAAAATGCTGAGCGTCAAAAATATGTGACGCTGGTCACCAAGGTGTTAAACGTTCATTGCATTTAGATATTTTGATAATTAAATCGCAATTATTTTAGTATATTAATATTAGCTTCCACGGATTAACTGAACTCTTTAACTTACAATATCGTATCAGACTCGTGACGAAAATTTCAAACTGAATTTGACAAATCTAAGTGTCATTTATTTTTGTTCAGTAAATGAAATATTACTTTTCCATTATCAGTCGTTAATCTTCGGAGTAAACGAAAATTTCTCTTCTTAATAAATTATAAAAGTAGTTGTATCGATCATAGTTGAGAAAGAAATCATAGGGCAACGGGTTAATGGATTAGAATAAGAGAAGAAGAAATTTAAATCCGTCTTGCTTCAGGCATCGATGACAAGATTACCAAAATAAAATAATATTTTGGTGCCGTACCTGGTGGTAACTTGGATTTCAACATGTCCAGGCCAACAACGTTAACAATGAGAACCCAAACGGGACATTGAAGTAGATCTGCTTCGGTTCTGACGAAAACGATAGCGCTCAGACACTGCATCTCCAGTCTTCTTCTGTCGGGATAGGCTCTTCGAGTTTCTCGGGAAAGGTTCGTTTGAAATTTATTCATGTCGAATACCTAACGAGTGCAAACAAGGGCAATAATCATAACCATCAGAACAAACAACAATTTTTTGTTTCAAGAAGCTATTCTGACACAAACGATCAATAACGAACATATGAAAGGTATACAGTCTCTGATCAAAAAATTAGAGCCACCATTGATACCATCTTAGAGAAAATCAGCAATGATATATTATAACTCAAGTTTAAGTTCTTTGCTTAATTTTGGATCTTAACACTATGATAAACAAGTTGTCAAATCACCTTTTGAACCTGCAATACCATAATTAATAAAAAGCGTTAAAAACTGTGGCACAAAGCTTTTGATTGGGCAGTATACAAATAAACTTATATAGAAATACGGTAATCATTGAACGTCGACTTTCGATTACAAGAAATTGCATTACAGATTGAAAATGCTTTTTCGTAATGCCAAAGGTGAACAATTGTAACAAGAAACGACAACGGTCGAAATAACGAGTGAAATGGCGATTATTACAGTCTAGTTCCTATGGATTTTCTTTAAAAAAATGAAAAAATAACGAGACCGCGGATTTTTGTGGTTATCGTTGGTAAAGGATGATTTCACTGATCGTAAAGGGCGAGAAAAAATGGCGCTCAAGTAAGAACGAAGCGAAGTCGTAGAACGCTTACTTTCCCTGGTTTCTCGTGTTCTAACGCTCCTTGAGAATTCCGCGCGATTTCTGCTCCAATTGCGTTGTCTTCCTGACTCGTCGGCTTTATGTAAACGTTATTTTTACACAGCCTTTTTATTAAGATATTCCCCTGCTCGTCCATCTTGATTTTTACACCTTGGTTTATGTGCTTTTTCGCCTCCTCGGTTTTCGCGTCTCTCATCGGGTTCTCGAAGCCGCATAGTCCTATCCTAAATTCCAAAACGTCGAGTGTAATTTCTTCGATTAATTTATAGAACGCTTGACGTATAATTAAATCATTGAACAGTTGGCTTCCCGTGTATGTGGCATAGATAATTATCTGGATTTCCGAATAATAAAAGCTTTCATAGATTGTTAATAATATAGAGAAATTGTTTCTCGCAAGTTCCTTGGAGACACAAGCTTTATCTTTATAACATATAACTTTTATTATAAAAATGTAACTGAATTATAATAAAAAACTTCATTTATAAGCATCTACGTGATTCATGGAAAAGAGACGGTGATTAACGATTGATTAATATTTACCTTATGCTTGTTAATAAGTTTATTAATGAGTTAGTTGTATTAGCATCTTTCATGATAATTCCTATTTGTTATCCGAATGTTTCGATCGCTCGTTCGACAATTCGTATCTTTTATTCAGAATGTTTATCGTATATTCAGATCTTCAAATATATCTTTCGAAGATGGTGTAACCGTTTATAATGTATAATACATTTATAAATATTTACATGCGTTATGTTTGAAGACTAGATGCTATCGAACTCTTCCTCTTCTTCTTTGGCAGTTGAAGAATCCCAAAGCGAGGAAAAAATATCGGTTGTTTCATTGTCATTCGGAGTTTTGATTAGTGAGCATTTTTAGTCGTATGAATCATTTGGTTTTACCTGAAACCATCGAATCCGTCGTTCGATCCGTTAATCGTGAGAACCGGTGCCCTGGCGTAGGCTTTTGCTACCCTTCGATTCCTTTCGAAAACGATCACCTTGGCCCAAATTTCGTCGTCGATCTGATTCCATTTGTCCAGCACTTCTTGAATGTGATCCTGAAACGAGAGCGACAACGATGTATTATTACCGAGAACCGTGTCGCGTGTGAACTTTTCATTAATTCTTCGGGATTCATCCTTCTACAATAATTATTAATTATTATTACTAAATAGTACAATCCATAATTGTCAATTAACTGTATAATTAAAATTATAATTGTAATTGTTAACATTTAAATAATAGAACGCATCATTGTTAATTAACTACATAGCTAAAGTTATAACTGCAATTGTTATCATTTAAACAGTAGAACGGATAATTGTTAAATTGTTCATATAAATACAGATTTTTGTAGATCACTCAATATCGAAATTCTTTACATGTTTTCATGGTTCATACAAAATAAAATGATGATTTTTACATAAGTATTATTAATAGGATTTACTAGGTTTCTAAATACAAGATACTTCTTATAAACAAATTTGGCAAATTCCATTTGTTTTTCAATTATTACAACTATAATAAACGTGAACAAAAACTGTAACAACACAAGTACAAACATAAATTTCTTAGGATGCGTACGCGAAAATTCCATGAAAATTTATGTTATTCACCTTGTACAATTTGTCGAGGTTGTACCACACGTCCTCTTCGTCTTGGTCCTCGTACTGTGATTCGACAAGGTTGTCTCTCGATCGAGACAGAATCTTCCGCCTCGATACCATTTTTCCACCGAAAGACGGTCAACCTGTGCGAGAAACAAAAATGCCCATTTCTCAAAATGCAGTTGAATCTCACAAATGAAAGAAAACAAAATTCTTGCCAACAAAACATAATTCGGAAAGGTTAACGAAAACTCAAAAAGCAAATAGGACTTTAGAGCCATAAAGTACCAACGACCGTCAACAAACTCTGACAGTTCGTGGATGGTAATCAACCAATCGTCAACTAGATAATAAACCATTTTATTTTCTCCTGCGAGGGTTCAATGATTACGATCGCCAGCCTGAAGCGTCGTAATCGTCGATCAATGAGCTCCCGGCAAAGATTTATGCCTTTTCGATCGAAAGTCACCGCCGCGCCGTTACGTAACACCGTCTATCTGGAAATAATTTCGATTTTTACGGTAAACCGAAACTGTCCACACTTTCACCGCAGCGTGCAACATTACTGCAACGCGGCGAACCCGCGTTGCCAATAAATGATAATCGACCGATAAAAATGCCCGCTTATTTTTCGTTTGTAGCCGTTCAACCGTTGCTGCCCAGTTCGTTACCGGTTGAGACCTTCGCTCGGCTTAAAGCCTGAATTTTAACACGTTTCTTACCAGCGTTGCATATTGGCGATAATGTTTCACGTTCCGTGCAAAGAAGAGTCAACGTGCGTTCTCATCTAATAGCGTGACACATGGTATACTGCGGAGGAAGTCGGAGATATTTCTTTTCTTGATTATTATTTGTATTACGTAAAGACGGTATGTTTTGTTCAATAAAATATCGTAACCGCCGAAACTGTTATCGACAGGATTTGCCTGGTAACGAATGGGTTAATTATTCCTTTTTTATACGCCCCCGTGACTGAACTTAATGCAAGCTCATTCTTTATAATCCATTGGATTATACGGTGCACGCTTCACTTTAAGTGTTACAGTGCCGCGTATTTTATAGTCATCATTATTGCCCGGATTAAAGAACGTTCACGCCAATTCAGATCTTAAGGACTGGTTTTTCACAGTTTACAAGGATTATCATCGGTAACGGTCTTATTGGCTTTGAAGTATCTTAAAATTCTTAATGAAAGATCGTTCCTCGGAATCTTCTATCTGTTTATGACTCAACTTTGAGGTCGTCTATTACAATTTACACCTTATTCTGTGGAATTGCGTACGGACAGGACCTCGTGTCGTCATCATTAATTCTTTCGAGTCATTATGATTCAACGAGGTTCTCGGAAAGAAAATTGGGCTGTGATACGTAACTACCTAGTTTGATAGTGTTAACGATGAATGAATCGTTGGGAAAATAATTCAGAAATTTGGAAACAAATTTCTAAATTTTATTTTCGTACGTACAGGGCGTTTCGTAGATTTCAGAAAATAAAACTTTAGAAAATAATACTCTGTGACTTAAGATAGATTAATATTAAAAAATACTTTATGAAAGAAACGTGATACCTTACAAGCATAAATGTTCAAAACTGTATTACACATCCTTAGTCTACTCGTCATAATTTGTACTTTGCCACAGCGGGTGGGCCAAAAAACAATTATCATTTGTAGCTTCAATTATATTAATACGAAATCGAATCATTATTCTTCGAAGAAATAACTTAATCTATATCTCATCCTCCTTTCACCGCATTCTTCACTTAAATCCAATAACAATAATATAAAATTAAACTATTAATAACATTTCAACCAGAAATCGATCGATAACTTTCTCAACTACTCTTCTACACTAAACCGAAACTAAATATTTAACACTAACAGTACTGCCATTTTTTCTACCATTTCTACCTTCTCTACCAAGCTAAACAAGTTACATGATACATGTTTTAGTGGAAGCAGAAACAGAAGAAAGGGAAAAAACCGGGAAACTGATTAATCGAAAAGTTAAATGAACGAAAGAAAACAGAATTTTAAGCCCGATCATTTGAAATTCACGGTTCAGTTACTGCTAAAATACCTTTTCGGGTAATCCCAAAAGTCATTGGGTAAATCATATTACTCTCAAACGACTCAGTATGTAATTCAGCCTGAAAATTGAAAATAATTGCCAGATCTCTGGAAAAATTCCTGGCTAATTGGCGGGTAAAGTTCGAACCGAAAATTTGACCGGACTTCAGGCCCACCCTGTATTTCGCGTGTTTGCTTATGCTAGAAATGCATAAACACTCGCAAGCCGCTAATAATTCACCATTTGGAGAAGCGGCCAGCCTCTCGCCACCATGGATCGCCGATGGAGGGGGAAACGAATGGGCCAACGAGAGTGGCTCGGCGGTTGAAAAATTTTCTAAACGTATTGCGACTGGTGAAGGGGGCAGTTGGTACGGCTCTGCCGCGGCACTCAGCCTTCGCATTCTTCGGAGAGAAGTGAAAGCCAAGAGTTTCAGGGAAACTCGACGCGGAATCGAATCCCCTTTTCCATCGGCTCCGCTCGGCTCAGCTCGGCTCGGATCGGTTACACTGCGAGAATTTTTCTTTGCCGGACCCGTACAACCAATACGACCGGAGACAAATTTCCTCGTCACCCTTGAAAACTCGCAGTTCGAAATTCTGAAAATTACATCCGCGACCGGGAACCGTTGTATCCAATCGAAAATCGAATTATCCAATTATTTCTTGTATTTGATTATATTAATTGAATGATTAATTAACACTTCTCGCGGTCGTTGACTTAACACGTTCGCTACCAGCGTTTATTTCGGTGAGGACCTCCTCAATTATAATATTTTATACAATCCAATAAATCTTGTAAACAAAGTATCGAAAAAATGAAACTGGAACAAGTTATTGAGTTTCTAAATACAATGTCGTAGCATATAACTTTAAATAACAATATCTGTAAGATTAATCTCATTTCCTTTATTTGTAAAATAGAAGATCGCTGTCACAAATATGTGACGCTGGTAGCGAACGTGTTAAATTCACCACTTTTCTAATTCTATTCTTTCAAAATATTTGATTCCTCTGCTCTTCTCCGTTTGGGACTTCTTTGAGAATGTTCTGCGCTTCGAACAACAGACCGTTAGAAGACTAATATTTCGAAACGAATTTTTGAAGTTTTGTCTCTGTTTCGACGAGAGAATTTTGCGGCCATTGGCTAAAGATTTTCTTTATTTTTACCGGCAATCAGTAATATAAAAGCGAGAAATATTTTTTTGTTTAAATAGGTATTATTGAGAATTATTGGCGATGAACGAGTAGAGTTTGATGTAAATTTGTTGTAGCACACTGCATCCAGCCGCAAGCGATTTTCGCGATTCTTTGTTCCGTTCGTTATTCAATTTGATCATTTTGCGTTACTTGCGCCGGCCATTTTTATTTTCAAAAACTGGTTTAGGTTTCATAACAGCGCTCGCTCAACCGAACCTCGGCCTTGCACGCCACATTTGTTTCGCCGTGTGTTTCGTTTTCTTGGTTTGTTCGATAATTGTATTTATGTTTTTGTCGCGTTTTGTATCACGCCGTTACCATATTCCTACTTCCACTGTATGTCCGAGTATTTTTCGAAAGTCCGAAATACTAATCCACCGTTTCTAAGGAAGAAACAAAAAAAAAATGAAAGTGCTGTCATAAATATAACTATAAATATAAATTATCACAAAAATGTTTATGCCGTCGGTTTCTATAATTCTTAAATTGCGGACTAAGGAAATATTCAACATTTTTGGTCGAGTATTATGTTCTCGTTAAGTAATTTAACCCCTTGCACTATGAAGTCACCTCTGGCGTGACAAAACTACTTTTCCTTAGAATTCTCAAGTACCATACTTTACAAAATAATTAACAACGATAAACTAAATATTTGAATTTTGATGTTATAAACTCTTCGTGAACAATCCTTTTGTTAATAAAAACCTAAACTTTAAATACTGACACCACTTTCTTCATACCTAAAATCAGACACCAGAACCAGAAAAATTGAATCAGACTTGACACGGAACAAGCCAGAAAAATAATTATAGCGCAAAGGGTTAATATTCATATAGACGTTTCTTCTTCCTTTCCCCGTGCATACTCTTCGTTCGACGTTCATCCGTTATTAAGCATAATCGCCTTAATTCAAGCATTATTCGAAAAAGGAAAGAGATTCACTTTACAGCCGTAAAGTACACAAATATAAACATCGAGCATCGTCTTTGTAGGCTTTAACTGGTCTGTTCTAATTGGCCATTTAATGGCGCAATAAACCGGACTTCACGGCATAATGTTGCGTTAGTGTGTGAAATTATTTCGTTGCGCTTAAAAGGAGTCGAACTATCGTTATCCGTTAATTACCATTATCGAAATGAATTAGAACGAACGTTCCTCTATTAGTTATATCGCTTTTGCTAAATAATTATCCTTCCCCTTGTAACTATTCGCATTATTTCACTTGTTCCGCCGCGTTCGAAATCTTCGATGAATTATTAAGCACGAGAACGGTAAGCTCGTTTCAGTTTAACCCTTTACACTTTATAGGCACCACTTATAGTACCAAATATTTCAGTGAATAAATTTGATGAAAATTCGCTATGCGCGCAAATGTTGTGCAAAGAAGAAAATAAAATATCTAAGAAATGTTGTAACATAATATTTCTTTATGTTTCTCCAGGGATACTATGAAAATGGCATGGAGTTGCTGTTAAATTACAAAAACAACTGGATTGCTAAGGGTTAAATGTTCGTCGACCGATAGCAACCGATTCAGGTGAATAATGTAATGTAATTTTCATAATTTTTTTTCTCTTGCTTCGAATTGCCTTGAACTTTCTGCATGAAACGTCGTATTTACTTTTACATAATCACGCGGCCGATGCATGGCGGAATTCAATGATCTATGATAAGGAAGCCTTGAACCTGATTAGTCACGATTGAAACGACACACAGAGAGAAAGACAGAGATTCAGCCTGTGTTGCTCAATTTAAGGGGGGCACCACCTAAACGCGTCCTAAATATAGCCAAACATTTTGGAATTTTGTTGTTGCATACTTTTGTTGTTACTAACTATTAAGTGAAAAATTCCGATTTTTTCTGGGTACATAACTATAACCTTCTACTTTATATTTATATCTTTTCTAAGCCAGAATGTTACAAAATGGCGCAGTTATTCACTAGCTTTGGAACCACCCATTTTCGTAGAACATCCACTGTTGGTCGACCAGATTGCGAACAACCGAAGCATCCGAAGACAATTTTTGTAGATTTATAAACAGAAATATATTATCTAAAATGTAACGTACGGATTTTTTGATATCTCAATTATTTAATTTTCTATAAACATTAGAAGCTAATTCTGTGGAGTAAAAATAGGTTTTTGCATTTGAAATGCTTGCCATTTCCATAATAATTCAATTTTTGGAAAATCCTTACGGCATATTTTAGGTAACATATTTCTGTTTATAAATCCACAAAAACTATTGTCTTCAGATGTTTCAGTTGTTCGCAATCCGGTCAGCCAACGGTGGATGTTTTACGAAAATGGGTGGTTCAAAAGCCAGCAAATAACTGTGCCATTTTGTAACATTCTGGCTTAGAAAAAATATAAATATAAAGCGTAAAGTTACAGTTACGTACCCAGAAAGAATCAGAATTTTTCACTTAACATTTATTAACAAAAAAATTCTTAAAGTTTGCCTATACTTAAAACGTCTCTAGGTGTTGTCCCCCATTAAATCACCCGGATTTCTCTTTTAATTGTCGGGCACGCGTGTTTCAGAAAATATGAAACGAAGAAACCGCGCCGCTTACTATCAACTTTGTAATGCGATTTCACGCGATAAAATCGGAACAATCCATCATCTGTTCATTAGAGGAATTTATTACGGTAACCTAGACAGTGGAAACGGATGTCTGACGCGGACTAAGTGAATCTTACCGATTATGACTTGGCGGTGTACGGTAAAAACGGTCTGAATCATTCCATCCGTAGTACGTCTATAGTAGAACACAATTTTCAACTACTTTTTTTAGCGTTTCCAAATTACGAAACATCGAAAATACATTCGATGAATGTTATACAATTATTTCTATCTCAAATGATGAAACTTCATTTTTTTCACGTTTTATTATGTAGTTTCTTCATTGTCAAATTGTCAAGTATATTTCCAGAAAGGTTGTTTACAGAAATATTGATACTAGAATTCTTTACAAACACGAATATAATAATATTGGAATGAAAATTGTAATTCTTGCAATAAATACATAAGAGAGAACTCGGAAATTAATTATTACAGCAAGTATACCGAAATAAATGTGAATCTAATGATATAAATTCGAGAAGGAAGAAGAAATTACATAGTACGGTTTTCTTGTTAGCAATCTATTGAGATCCAATTTAAATTGGTATTTCACTAATTTAATGAATGAAACTGGTATTAGCAGCAAGTTATGTTTATGCCGTTTGCATTAAATAAAATAAAATTATTTCACGAAAACGTATTGTGTACGTTTAAAGTTTAATTGAACAAGCCGCACAAACTTTTTCCGGTACCTAATAGTAAGTAACGAGGAACGACAAAAGGATTTTCACTAAGTAGTGTAAAGAACATATTAATATCTTTAACAGAAAGTTAATGAAGACCACCGTGGAAAGGGAACGCGTTTGATAAAATCGTCCGATCTCGCTTACGTTGGTGTTAACGAAAACTCGCTTTCCAATCAACGAAACCTCGATATTAGGTGTGCCGGTTTCACGTACGAAATTCCTAAGATTCTCATTGCGGGACAGGCTATATAGGACACGACGAATTCGATATTCGTCGGGCATATTTATGAATTCCTATGACACCGCAAGCGAGCAGCGCTTGCAGACCGCACGCCTATCGCGAAGCTGCTGCAAGCTGCGGCTCGTCACGTTGCTCGCATTGCGTGTTGACCCGCGAGAGATTTCGAGCATGTTCTTTTTTTCTTCGAGAACCACGTACCGGAAAACGCGAATTTTTCTAAATATAATTAGAAAGTTTAAGGTCACGGTCGCGCGGCCATCGAAGTAACGGACAGTTGCCTCGGATGTCGTTTTCGATGAACGAGCGTTAAACGGATGTCGCGATCGTAGCCGTGTAAACGTTACAATTAACGAACGCTGTAGTTTTCGTTACTGGATCATTGAAATAATGAATATTGTAAATATCTACAGTCGTAAGAATATTAAAACAACAAGTTGCGTCAGATGTCCTCAAAGAACATTCAGCAATCACAAGAACGTTGAAATTAACGTTTAAATAAAATGGGAAATCAACGTTTCGATAAAAAATATTAACCCTGAGGGTTGGCAACTAAAATGTTTGGTTTCATTAAAATTATACTGTCGCCCTATATTCGCATTTCTTACTTTTAAAGCCCAAAGCAGGGTAAAAGCGTTCAAACGATGTGGATCGAAAGGTATTTTTTTAAATTTTCACCGGAACATAACCAACCATGAAGAAGAAAATATAAAAATGGCTGGCCAAATACTCAGTTGTTAAGATAGGGGGCTAAAACGCACGTCATTGCGTGGGATGACCTCTTCGACGGCCATTGCGGCGGTGGTTTAAGTGAACGTTAAAACGACGGATGTCGCGGTCGTAATCGTGCAATCTTTAAAATAACGATTATCGTTGTTGCAGCCATGCACACGTTAAAGTAATGGACGTTGCAGCTACAGTTCTGCGAGAGTTGACGTTAACTGTACTGGGAACCGGTCAAATGACCGGATTTAAAAGTTCTGCGTTTCCTTTCGTTCATTTAACTTTATATCAATTTCTATATCGTCCGATTAACCAGTTTCTCAATTCTTGTCTTTCCTGTTGTTTCTATTTCCACTAGAAAAAAATTGATCATGTAACTTGTTTACCTTTATTTTGTAGCGAGAAATTCAGCTGGTTACGTTAGGAAAAGTTCTGACGCGGTTTTAACACGTTAAAAAGGCGGACGTTGCGTTGAACGTTTTCTTCGACCGCCATTGCGCCGACGATCACGTGGGCGTTGAAATAACGGACGTTCCGACGAACATACTGCTAAGAGATCACTTGATGACTAGGCTGAGGAATTCGGTTGACCCATCGCTTCCGTCTTTTCTCAACCAATTGTCTGTTGGTTTTATTTCCTAATTTCTGATGTTTCCGATTTATTTGCTATTCGTCAATACGGTTACACGTAACCAATGAAAACTATAAAACTATAAACTAGAAAGACATCAAGACTCAATGTCTTCAACTATACATCAAGTCATCTCCCAACTGTGCTTAATCTTTTAACCTTTTGCGGACGAATGTCGACATTTCGGCGAGATGAAACGTTCATATTTGGAAGACTAAGTCGCAGGCAAACGATTTAATTACTCGGACAGCAAGAGATTAGCATGTAGTTTCTTTTGCTATTATTTAAGCAATTAATATATAATTTAGCTTCATCTGTTGAAAGCTTTGTACATTTCAAAGAATCTTCATCCGCAAACTGTGGAACTTAGTTTCAGAAATCTCTCGTTTTGCGCGTGATAAAATCAAAGAATGGAGTGTGTACTCGTCAAACGCAGGACGAATGCACCCATTTTAATGAAAAACCAAAGCGAAACAAAGGAGAATTACATGTTCATCTGAAAATATAACGAATTCGTCGTCGAAAGAATTAGTATCGTTTCAAGCTTTAAGATGACGTGTATACTCGTCAAACGCAGTTAACTGGTTAGCAGTTTTCATCTGACGTAGTGGCCGCGATCGCGCGAGCGTTAAAATAACGGACATGTTGTAGTTGCTACTCGTACGAGCGTTATACTAACGGATATCGCTTGACTGACGTCACTATTGACGGGAGTTCCATCTGCACTCGACACGCGTGCGTTGACTTCATCACCTTTAACCCCGTTGGCAAACAAGACAATTGCGACCGTCGTTTTCACGGTCGTCCACTGGGACCAGACGGTCCCAGCCGTCGATATTCCAGGATTCCTCGGGAGCGAGACAGTCCATAGCCGTCCTCGGATACGCGCAACGCGCGTATACTTTACGAGATATGAATTATCGTGCCCATGTAATGGGTCAAGATGGCTGCGACGGCGCAACGCATTCGAAAAACAGACGCAGGATATTTGCCCCTCGCGAGATAACACGAATATTGTTGAAACGTGGAAATCGTTGGAGTACACTTCTGCGGAGAAGCATAAGGAATCGATAATATTGAATTTCGATTTCAACGCGAACGGTTCGACGGATTAATAAAATATAAAACTAAATTTTACGCATATTGAATTTCATAAATATTTAGTAAATGTTTTAATAATCTTTATTTTTATCGATGGGATCGTAATAATATATGTGCATTCTAACTGTCGATTTTTTAACTAATTTCCGAGATCTAAATGAACGAATATTCATTTCTCTAGGAACGATAGAACAAAGCGTACAAAAAATGTACGTTAACCTAGTGTTAATTTCATTGAAGCTTGCATCTCATTAAAGAAGATAATATTTCTCCCGATAACATGTCGAAGCTAAACATTATAATTACTATGTTTATATAGCTTTGTCTGTGTAAAATATTTTTGCATAAAATGTTGTTGTACCCCTTTAGAATCTACAGTTTCTCAGTTTAGTACGTTTTAATACAATTGCAAATGAAAAACCACGAAAAAACGAATTTTCTAAGCAAGAATGCCATCTCGATAGGATTACTCACGGAAAGGGCCATGGAAACGTTAAAAATCGATCGAGGCAAGAAATTCGTCGACTGGACATTCGTTGAACGAGGCTCGTACGTGTGTATGTACGTTGCAATGTCCGTTACGAAGACACTCGCGCGTTGGGCTCTAAAGGAACGAACGCCCATGCTGTAAACCGCGCGTGAATCGAATACAAATGCAGCTCCCTTTAAAAGTTTGTACGCGTCTCGCGCAGCCAAGCACGCATGCATATTAATGATGGCCGAGTACTCGAATATTTTGAGTGACTCGGCGACAACGACAACGATGATCCGCGTGGAACTCGAAAGACGTTCGCACCACGTGAGAAATTTCGAATAATCCCGAATACATAGTCGTTGAACTTAAAACAAGAGAAGGATTTACGCGCCGTTGAAAAATACGACCGTGCAGTCTGGATTTTTCGTTAACCTTCCTTCATTAATTATAAACTCGGTGTGGCGAAAGAAATCCCTGGCAATTTAATTATTTACGTAACTTGCGAAAACGTTGGTTAATTTTGGTTAATTTGAATGGCGTTTGTGTCGCGTAAGAAATATAATCCTTGCTTATCCGACCGTTGATCTGTATTTTGGAAAGGTTCGTGTGATGAGAGAGATTTTTTTTTTAATTCGATCATTAAAATCAAAAAGAGAATATTGTCCTTCGTTTCTTTCGATTTAATCGCTTGAGTAATTCAGAAGGAACTCGCGACGCGAGTAGTGTTGCGTAATCGAATCAAATTCATGCAAATTAGGAAATTTTCGGGTGACTAAATTATTTGCGTCACTCGGAGAATGTGTTTATGTTGAATCATTTGAATCATTTGAACAACGTTGATAAGTATTTAGCGATATGTAATTAGTCGAATGAATAAACAATACTGACAATTATTAAGTTTACTTTAAAGCGAATCCTACTAAAAGTAGCAATTATACGTATGTTTGCGAATATAAATACATGTTCCGTGATAAGAGGCAAACATATATGTATAATTGTAACGTTTCCAATTTCATTGACCTTTACGAATGTTATATAGATAGATAAACATAGATTTGTTTGGGTATTTAAACGAGTTTCGAGTAATTCGAACAATTAAAGCATGTGAACAGCCTTGAAGCGTACGCGTATACCCTCGTGACGTCGCTTGTGCAAGTCGGCGCCGTTGAAATCTCCCTCGCCAAGCAAAATTTACAGTATATGATCCGCACAAATTTCGAGTCAAAGTTGATTAAAAATACGTGTATTTTTACATCACATATCGGAAATACATTGAAAATTTCATATTTAACAATAAGTAAGCTTGAATCATGCAATAATACACGTATTATTGTACATATTTATACAAACAATAAATTTCTACAAAATACTATGCAATGCTACTACAATTTAGACAAATTATTTCTAAAACTTTTTATTTGAAAGGATATTAAAGTTCAAGTTAATCGCTGATTTTAATGTTTGATTTTTCTTATAATTTATTATAATAATATCACATGAAAACTTGTTTAATTATATGATTACTAAAAAATTGTTCGATTTATTTCAATTACTTCTTTTAGACGTATATTAGACAATATTTGTATATTTAAATATTGTAAATATTAATTAGAAATATTCATTCACAAATATGGATCACTGTATAAAACCTGATCTTCAGTTTGAGACAATGAAAATCAACGTTTTATTATCATCCTGTTTACAACGTTAGCTATACGAGATCATTTGTTAATAATAAAAATATCGAAGATAGTAACAATTACGTCACGACGCTGAAACCGCAGCTCATTTCATAATAGTTGAAACGGCACAGTTAAATTGTCAACAAATTATCGAATATTTAAAGAGTACAAGGAGATCTGAATTAATTGTTAATAAACACACTTATATATATATGTATCAACGTGTATCATCAACTCACTATTATTTTATTAACATTATCGCCATTATCAGTGACACGATTATTATAATGAAAATATCTCTTCGATAGCAGCTCACTTTCACTTTCATTAACGATCGAATAATCTCAAACCATCGGGCAAAGAATATTTTTAAATGGCGCATAAATATTCCTCTCCCCTAATTATCCTAGAAACGACTACGAAATATTATTTTATTCTATACTCGTATCGTTCCCTTATAACACATTCAACACTTTTAATTAAAAAAAGAAAAGAAAAGAAAAACACCTAACGACCTAAGAATTATTTATATTTAAATATTTCCGCACAATTTTGCGACAAAACCGTTCCCATTTACACCTCTGCACCGCATAAAATGGAAAAGTTCCGATAGAAAGAAAAAGTCACGAGGACGAAGAGGTTCGCATATGTCAACCAAATATTCCCATATGTTATACCATTTCAAGTACAATGCATTTATTAAAAAAAAATTCGCATCATTTTTCACGGTTCCAGCTGTGATTCTCGACAATCGTTGAAATAAACGATCGCCGTTGAAATGGCACGGTACGGCAAAAGGATTTCACTCTAAATGCGAATTCCTTTTTTTTTCTTGAAGTTAACTTCAGGATAACGAAACCAGCATTCGAGTGCGGGTCAGCATTCAAATCACCGATACCGATAGCGGACGTCCTTCGATTTCGATATTTAAATTCTTATAATTACGAGGCTCGAGAATTGGATTAAAATACGACGGAAATATGTATTCTTTGTTTCGTTAATTATCATACCTTTCTTTGGTAACGAAACTCCTCCAATATGCCTTTCAATATGGTTCACAAACGTCAAAGGCACTCGCGTCTCCTCCGTTACCCATAATTCACTTCCTGAAACCGTCGAATTCACGCGCGCAGTCTGTCAACTACACCACGGGAAACGAAACGGGACGAAGCGGCCGAGTTTTCGACGCGATATCTAACGTACCGGGCAATCGAAAAATCGATCGAATACTTCTGTGGTTTTTAATATGGCGCAGCTTCGAAAGAGCCTTGCCTACTGGAGAATGAGAACCTGGCCGCCATCTTGGTGAACGCATGCGCCGTCCTCGAGGGAAGTCGAGGACGAAGGTTGCGCATGCGCAGTAACCCGGCTTCTTATGGACCCCTCTTAGCTCTGTACGGGGCCCGTGACGTCAAAATTGGGACAACCGTCGTGATGGGTTGGAACAACGTTTCGCGCAAGGAAACATTATTAATTTATAACTTCTCATGCGGTCAGTTAATAAACGGATACAATGAAGAATGTCCGTGTGTTTCAATATCAATACATTGTAATTTATAAAAGTATAAGTAACTTTGTTAAGTCGAGATCTTGTTCGATGTGAAACTTTTGAGAAAAAGTTTGTAGTTAAATTACGAGTCTCAATTTTTAAAAAATGTTTTATTTTACATAAAATTTGAAGGTACAATTACATGATTAAAATTCGTTTTCAACGGATAATGTAAATTTTTCATATGTCACATAAAATGTTGATGATGTTAAGAAGTAAATTATCTATGAGATAGAGTGTAGTATTGGAGAATAATCAAAAGCTTAATATTAATTTACCACTTATATGTGAAATATGGGTATTGTAAAATACAACAAATTTATGTTTAAATTTTTATTTTATTGAGAAATGAAAGAAGGTAATTAAGCGACGAGAGCACTAGCGGTAGAACTCTCGTATTTCCAATTTGCTGGCAGAGTTCCCTTTGACTTATAGTACCGGGCAAGTCTATGAATTCTAGATTCGACAAGGATCAATCTGAATTTGCTGTCTTTGTCCTTGCGATTTCTTTCCAAATGCTTCCTGATAGCTACTGCCTTTTTGATTAGGTAGTAAAGATCCTCTGGTAAGTCAGGGGCAAGCCCCATACTCTTGACAATCCTCAAAATTTTATTTCCAGTGCGGAAACGTACTTGAGCTACTCCATGAGAATCTCGAAGTATTACACCTGCAAATGATATTTATTATTCTACCACTACCCATTTTAAAAAGTACTTAGCTTTAAATGTAAAAGTAAAAAATAATTTTCAAATGTTTGGTGAAAACCTATGATGACAAGACAGAAGATCAAAATTCACCTCAAACATCACCATTTTAATATTGCAAACTATGGTATCAAGAGACAAAGATAATACATTGAATCTTTATTAGTTTGCGTAATCAAACTTAAGTTTACAAATTACTTAAGATCTAAATCTTAAATGATCTATTAATTGAAATAATATTTTCAGTTATAGCGACATTACTTGTGAATATAATGTTTAATAAATATTATTATTTCTAATTTAGTCATAAAAAAACATAGATTTACCAATTTGAGAGGGTGTGTGACCTTTCTTTGCTAGCTTATAAATTAAGTCCTTACAATCTTCTGGTGTCAGCTTCAGCCATGTTGGGACACTGCGTCTGTACGGTAAGGCTGACTGGGATATACCCTTTCTATAATATAAATTTTTATTATTACAAAACTTAATTACAACTTAAACATTCAAATTTAATTATTTGCAAATCCATACAATTATGTTACAAACAATTAATCTAACTATAAAAGTGATGTAAAACAACCTATAAAAAATTATCTGTCTCGTTTGTAAAGTATCAAAAGTATGAACATGGATATGGCAAACTAAGAATATTAAGGTTATGAAAAAGTAAGAACAAAAATTATATTAGTTTTCTCAAAAGCACAAATTTTCCACAATTCTAAACTTAAAAGTACATTAATTATCGTTAAAATATGTTAAAATATATAAAATCTAGCATATAAACACTATTTATCGTTAATGCAAGTGAGGAACACATGGTCATCAACAAGAATATACTCATCAGCTTTTCATGCAAGAAATTAATGAATTTATAATGTAATAATGAGAAAAGTAAATAAAACCTTAAGATAAAATTTTTTTAAATATTTACAAGGGTAAATTTTTCTAATATTTAATTTACTTTACCCTGGTGCGTGCATACGACCCATCTTTGCGTACTTATATCAGACGAAAGACAGTAGCGCCGTTTCAGTTCAGTTAGCAAGTGGTAGATTAGTGTAGTAATTCAAAATATACGCGGGAAAATTAAAATCAAAACGCATTACAAAATATTTGTACAAAGAAAATACTTTAATATTTAATATTTAGATCTTCATCGATTAAAACATATTGGACATAATGTATGAAATAAAATTATACATATAATTTGTTCTTTTTTCATTTCTTCAGCCTCACAGTTATAAATAAATACGTATGTTATAAATATTATATTAACTACGATAAATAATAGAATACACTGTAAAAGATAAAATATTATGTATTATATACTAAAGAAAGTTGAATGATTAAGTAAATATTTAGTAGAAATAATTCCATCATAAATTCACTAAGTCTTAAGTTAAATTCAGTACTTTATGATACTTCCGGCGGATGTTTACCACAACATTCAAGTAAATATCTATGTAATTTATACTTTGTAAGCTTCATAAACATTTATAGAATACAATACAAGCATACAAATTTCTTCTGCTGGGAATTAACATTTATTTTATGTAAGCGAGTAAAGAATTTTTACTTTTTTGGATCATTAGTCAAACAGTGAGAAAATAGCGCAACGTCGCGAACGGCGTCGGCAGCCAAAATGTCGGCAGTTTCTCAAATCTAAGCGTATCCTCTGTCAACATTTGTGAATCTCCATCGAAGTCAACATCGAATCAGTCAATAATTGAATCATTGATAATGTATGATCGATATTGGATCCCCTTGATACAGTGATAAATCGGAATCTTTGGAATTTCGAAGGTAAATTGACGTTTTCTAGGTTCACCCTCGACACTGCTCGATCCTTGTCCTTTTCTCTCTGTGTAATTTCATCGAATGTATTGAAAATTTTTTGTAAAATTTTTCCAAGTGACTCCAAACAGACGATTATTCGAATAAAACACTGGCAATTTGTATTAGAGAGTGCAATATTCGATTTTATAATATTTTCTTGAAGAAGAGTCGAAATTCGTAATGTGTTAATGTGGTTATATACAGTGACTCAAAGTATTTCAATAAGTTTTGAGTATGTAATTAAATTGAGTTCTACGAGACTTTATATGATTATAGCAATCAAATAATGAATTAAACAAATAATATCGAATTTATACTGAATATATCATAATTAAAATTGTTCCTAGATGTGATCAATTTTCAAATTTTATGTAATTTAATTGTAATGCTGAATTTTAATTTACTTATACTATTACTATGTGTAATGTTTGTTTAGTTTCAGATTATCTAAATCTTGATATTACATCAATTTGAATTTAAGTTTGTTTGTTGTTTGATATGATTTACTCCTATTATGATATTTGGAGTTTTCATTACTGTGTAAACAATTTATTTGCAATGCTCAGTGAAATTTTAAGTTTAGTGTCTTTTTATATTTTTAATGTGGAATATTGTTTGGATTTTTCTGTTAAATAAATTTTTATTATTGACATTGGTGTTGTCTTAGATTTATTAAAGACATAAATTTATTTTATTACAATGTACTTGTGTATATCTACTACGATACAACTGTACATATTCACAAATGTTATTTTATTCAACAATAATATTATTTTTCATTATTTGATTATATATATTTTACATTACGCATTTATGATAATTTTATGTATCAAGATAATAACATAGTAAACAGAAAACAAAAACAAAGAACATGAAAAAAAATAAAAACAAAGTTTGTGTTAATAATTCTTTATTTTTTTTTAAACACAAATAGGACATGTGACAAGGCGGGTATGATTTTACAGAGCAGTTAAAATGTCTAGCGACAACGATCAGATACCCAAATCCGGCAAGCGGAAGAAACTTGTCATACCTGATAGTGAAGATAGCGACGAATCTATAGTGCAATCTCGTAGGAAGAAGAAAACTCATGTATGCATTGGGTTTTATTAATAAAAATATTTGAATTGTTGACTTCAATAGTATAGTCAATCTAAAATTTGTTTCCTTGGTATGTATAGATTATAATTTTATACTTACAGAGAGTTATAAGTGAAGGTGAATCTAGTGACGAAGACAGTGATATTCAAAGACCTGTAAGAAGACAAAAGCATGTAAGTTACATTAAACAATATTAATAAACAATCCAATAATATATATATAATGCATAATATACATGAAATATTACAATATTTGTTTATTTCATAATTTCAGAGAGTTATTACCGAAGATGAGACAAGTTATGGAAGCAGTAGTTCAGTTTCAAACAATTTTAATCAATTCGGTTAGTTTTAAAATTTTCATTTAAGATGACAGTATATAAATCAAATTTTAACTTTTTATAAATGTACATATAATTAAATATCTAATAACATTTGTCAAACTTGTTTTTCTTAGGAGAGAACAGTGAAACCTCTGAATGGCAGTCAGACTGGAGCAGTTCATCAGAGTCAGAGAAAAAGTCTCCTATTAAACGAAAACTTCTTGGAAAATCAAGATCTAAGAAACCTCCAAAAATTGTATCAGATACAGATACGGACACCAGTGACGATCAAATAGAAAAATGTCCTATATGTTTACTTCCTTTTAGAAGGCAACAATTAGGAACTCCTTCTTCCTGCGAACATTGTTTCTGTTTGGAATGTTTAATCGAATGGAGTAAAAATGTAAACACTTGCCCAGTAGATCGTCAAACATTCACAACAATTCATGTTAGAACTGAACTTGGTGGACAGGTATGTTTTTTTAGAATTGTTACATTATTAATTATTGTTACTCTATTAATCTCTATAATAATTATTATAATTATGAATAAAATTAATATATTTTTTCTTACAGATTATAAGACAAGTTCCGGTAGAAGTGACTCCTCGTGTAGAAGATGAACCTTTGGAGGATCCAACATTTTGCGAAGTATGTCATCAAAGTGACAGAGAAGATCGTATGCTTCTTTGCGATGGTTGTGACTGTGGTTATCATCTAGAGTGTTTGTCTCCCCCAATGAATGAAGTACCAATGGAAGAATGGTTTTGTCCAGAATGTTCCCAAAACAGCCAAAACGATGCAGAAGTTGTAAGCGTTTTGTTATTTTTTGTTTATTGGTTTTGTTAAATATTTATCGCATTACTACGAATGAATTTGAAATTGTGTGTAATTATCAATGCGCTTAACTATTAAAAGTATAGTTTGAAACTGTTTTATCTCCTTCAAAAATGGATTTCATATTTTTTTTTCAGGTGGAAATTGATTTAGATGAGATCTCAGATTTAATGGAAGAAGCTCGTAGACTTGGTGTTTCTTATGGCAGAACACGTACTGGTCAACCTTCAGATACTCAACCACGAATTGTACCTCGTACTAGACATACAGAACGTGTTAGAGCTGCTATTCGCAGGTACCGATACGATGAATAAAATAAAATTCTTGCTTCATCATATGAGTTTTATTACATTTTGCATTCTATAATTTAATTTTTGTACACGTTTAATACACAATACAAAATCATTTAATATAATTGTGTTGACAGAAGAAATAGAGTTTATGACAATCCACAATCAACCCGTCAACTAACATTTGATCCAAACCAACCTTCCACCTCTTCTGGTTTGGAATCATACGGAGATAACAGTCGAAGTCGTTCTCCGAGCAATGCCTCTAATTCATTGGGTTCTGGAGATCGAAATTGTTCAGATAAGAATTCAAGGAAATCTCAGAGATCTAGAAGCAGCTCGACCGATTCTAGTGACGAAAGTATTTCCGCGAAATCTAGAAGACGAACCAATGATAGAAATAATTCTAAAAATTCTGATAATAGTAAATCAAAAGGTAATTCTAGGAAAACAGGAAGCACGATGAGAAATAGTAATAGTAATAAAAAGTCTGGGAGTAATTCGAGAAAGAAGGGAAGCAGGACCAAATCGAGAAAGTCTGGTAAATCAAGAAAAGTTTCTAGCAGGGGCACGATATTGAGAGAAGTTAGAATTACAGAATGTAACGAAGATGGAGAAGAAGAAGAAATTGTTACATTCGTGAAAGTAGCTTCAATTGGAATACGAAGAAAAAAAAGGAAACGGAGGAGGAAGGTAATATGACACATTGTTTTAATCATATTTATTATTTAAAATGAAATGATCAAAAAACAAATTGCAATACTTTTTTTTATAGAACAAAAGAGTTATGCGTCAAGCTAGAACTGTATCAAGTGTTTTGTCTAACTCAAAAAAGAGACTCGCAGTGTCTTTAGGTATTTGTAAACCAGCCAAAGGTGTTCCAGTTTTATTACCTAGTGTTAGAAGTCGTACAGTTTTATCAGAGAGATCTGCATTGAACACTGCCCGATATAGTGCTGGAATCACAAGGCTTAGCCTTCTTGGTAATGGTCTGGATTTAAATTACAGTCCTCCAGGGTAAATATGTTACTTTGTACTTACGTTTACTATATATATTATTGAAAATTAACAATAATTTTTAAATTGTTTTTTTTTTTTATAGTTCTGATACCGAGGATTATCAAACAATCCATGGTCCCACCATAACTATTCATAGGCGTCCTGTAATATCTTCTCGAAGGCATCTTCGTGTGAAAAACATTACCAATCCTCAGCAATCACAAGCTGATGTTCTAAGCAGTATAATAAGTAGTCAAGAATTGTGGCATTCGAAAAATAATAATGTGACTTTGAAGGCTGATGGTCTTTTGTTAAGTGACAAAAAGGAGAACCTTGATAATTTGAAGAAAGATAAAATAGAAGAGAAAGCATCAACTGATATTGAAAAAACCGATTCCGTCGTAGAAGATAGAAGAACTTCCTCGTCGGATGGACCATTGGAAGTATCTAGAATTAATCCAGAATTAATTACACAAGCTCCAATGTATAACAATCCATGTGGAGGTGGAAATAGAGGTAACTTCAGGGGTGGTTATAGGGATAATACAAGACATAGTCATGGTGGTCAGAATTATGGAAGAGATTCCCTGCCTGGAAGTGGGAGACATAGTTACGGTGGAAGTGGTGGCAATTTTGGAAGAGATTTTGGACCGCCCGCGTTTTACAATCCAAATTTTGAACACTGTGGGCCTCCAATGTTTGGAGGAAATCCCCCATTTAGAAATCGCAATCCTCAACATTTTAGAAACGAGAGGTATCAATCATAAGTTTAAATAATCTTCAAAATTCATTCAATTTAATTAGATTCATTAAATTTCAACTGTATCTTGTTTTTTTTTCTAATTTTCAGATTCCGTTTCATGCCACCGGGAAGACCTCCATTCAATTTTACGGAAGGTTTTGAGCACCATTCCTTTCCTGAAAGATTTAATCGTCCCAGATCTCCGCAAGCTCCTGTTGAACGACCTCAAAATAATATGCCAGCAAATTTACCAGAAGACACTGCTGGAAATCAGTCTCTGGAACAGCAACCATTGGATACAGAAAACGCTTCGGTTAGACAAGAAGAAGATTGTGATATTTATTGTGACATTGAAACAAAATCCGATGGAGAACTCCAGGACCAACAAAATGGCTCAGTAGCATTATTACCACCCCCGGAACCACCTTCGGGTCTTCTAGATTTTGAAGAAAATTCTAGAAGTGACAAAGACAGTGATCAGGAGTTAGTTATCGATGATAGTCACAAGGAAGACACTCCGAAAAATGATAAATACGATCCGTTTTCTGTGGACAGTGATAGCGATAGTGAAGGAAAAAAGAATGACGAGGTTGAAGAGAAAATAGAAGAAAAGGCTGTGGAGAATATCGCAAAACCACCTGAGCCTCAAGATACGTCAATGCGTTTACCAATTTATGACGATGAAGATGATGAGGACTCTCAAGCGGACTGTCCTAATTTCTCCATTTATTCTTCTCAAACGATTGACGTAGCTCGACATGCCGAGCAACAGATGTCACAACAGATAGGGCCGCTTGAACCACCTCCTCTTCCACCTTCAATACCAGATGACGATGATGTAATTGTCGGTGATGTTCAAGCTTGCGATCTTGCTGATATCCCAGAACCATCAGATCCTTATGTCGAAGCATTGCGGAAAGAGAGACAAACTTTAAGCAAAATTCCTCCGAAGAAAATTTCACACGACAGCCGGGGGAAAATTACATTTAAAATAGGAACTAAACTAAAAATTAATAACAGATTGTTAGGGCTGCAGGAGGAAGAGAAAGAAACTGAAGACGAAAAGAAAAAGGAAACTGAGGTAAGTAAACTTACAGTTATTCATTTGATAACACTGTGGAACACGATTTTTGTTTTTGAATAGCCACTAGGTGGTCTTTATAGAGTTCCTTACCCTAAATACAAATCCGAAAACCAAATTGCTGGGTCACGTCCAGTTTTCGAAAAAACTGGGTTTTTGTAAAAGCGATCGAATTTTTCAGAAAACCAAGTGTTACGTGAAAACTAAAAACAATAGACAATTAAAATTTGTCGCAGAAAATAAAGAAGCCATACCTGAACACGTAGCTATAAAAATGTTGAATTTTGTATATCATTAAATGTTTGTAAATGATGATCAAACTTTAAAAAGGGGTAGATACGCGTACTTTGTATGCACTTCTGTTACATTTCTACGAAAAGTAGGTTGACTAGCACGAATTTACTATGCGCCATTGGATTCTGCAGACATTTCTGAAGAGGAACCCCTCCGCGGGATGCGTGAGATCGGTTTTTCTTTGGGACAGGATAGGAAAATGTCCGCGAAGAGCGCGTGCACGGAACTTTCGCGCTACACGGCCATTGCTCGCCGGCCACAGCTATGCAAGGCCGTGATTACGTGCTGTGTAAACCTGGATCCCGGTCACTTCTTATATATATATATAATGTTTAATTGTTTTATAAATTTTCATAATAGTTATGAGAAAGCTATTCACGATCAATAAATTTTAACTGCTTATCGTTTCTAGTTTTCACGTAACACTTGGTTTTCTGAAAAATTTGACTGTTTTTACAAAAACCCAGTTTTTTCGAAAACTGGACGTGACCCAGCAATTTGGTTTTCGGATTCGTATTTAGGGTAAGGAACTCTATAAGAATCACCTAGTGGTTATTGTAAAAAACAAATAAAGCTCAAATTTGTTCCATAGTGTAATATGTGGACAATCAATATATGAACTGTACGTAATATTATTCACTAGCTAATACTTCTATGTAAATGTTATAGCAAATAAAGGAGGAAGAGACCACCTCTATTGATCGTGAAGAGGAAAGAAAGAAAATTGCGAAGAGTAAATTTGAAGAAACTCAAGCAAAAAGGGATAAAACGGAGAAAGAGGATTCTGAAGAATCTCCGTCATTTATCGGCCTTTCCCATCTTAAAGACAAAGATACGGACGAAGAACTGACAGAAAAGGATTCAGCAGAAATTTCTACAGTTGGTATAACAGAGAAGGAGTCTCCTGTAGATGTGCCAACTGTAGTCGATCACTTGTCGCCTAAGAAATTGGAAAATGAGCTGAACAATGAATATCCTTCGGAACTAGCATCGGAAGAGAGCAGTGAATCTCCCACTTTGCTTTTGAAAACTTCAAATACAGATGTCGATGAAGAAATTCCTCAAGAATCGTTGAATATCGAAGAAGAATGTACTGAAGCAAAAGTTAAAGATCTCGAAGATGTAGAAAGTGATAAAGATGAAGGAGAACCACATCGTTTTGGTGCTGAGGAAGAAGAAGAAGAGGAAGAAGAAGAGGAAGAGGAAGAGGAAGAGGAAGAAGAAGGTGAAAATAAAAAAGAAAGGTTTCCCATTGAGAAAGAGAAATCGAATAAGAAAACCGTTGTTGAAGAAACTGTTGAGCAGAACAAAGATTGGGAGTCCGACGGAGCTTATACACCTTGTAAAGATGAACTTCCTTTAAAAGAATCGAAATCTTCTTCGGAGCAATTACCTTCAATTGAAAGTGGCTTAGAGCCAATAACACCGACGAAAGATAAACCAGATGACTTGGACAGCTGTAGGACCCCAGTTGATTATAATGTTTTGGGCACTGAAGCTATCTCAGAAACGGACGAAGCAATGAATTTTGAGGACGAGTTAACTTTGTTAAGTTTACGAAAGGAAAAGGAGATGGAAGATGGAGAAATCGTTGAAGAAAAGACTGCTAAAGAGGGAGAAAAGGTCGAAAAAGAGAAAGAGGAAGAAAAGAAACGGAAGAAAAAGGAGAAAAAAGAGAAAAGCAAAGAGACAGAAAAGAACAAAGAAAATATTGCTTCAGAAAATCAAGTAGCCTGGAAAAAGCTTTCAAAGAGTACGAAAGAGAGATCGTACCGAGACAAGGAAAAAAGATCAAAATCTAAAGAAAAAGAGAAACCAAAAAAGAAGAAGGAAGTTGTGAAGAAAAAAGAAAAAAGGAAAGAATTACCTAGGTATGATGTTAGAAAAATAGTTGCAGAAAGACCTTCAAGACCTAGAAAGGATGAATATGGAAGAGACATTAGAGAGAAATCAAGACAAAGGAGTAGATCTAGAAGTCTCAGTTCAAAACGTTCTAGATCATATTCGAAACTACGATCCAGGAGTAGATCCAGAACTAGAATTCAAAGATCTTGGTCCAGAGATCGTAGATCTTATTCGAAATCCCTTTCTAGGAGAAGATCTCTGTCTAGAGGAAGACGTAAGTCGCCGAAAAGAAGGTCAACTTCCAGAAGAAGATCCTCATCCAGAAAAAGATCACTTTCTAGGAGAAGATCGAGATCTGTTTCTCGCAAACGAAGATCTCTATCCAGAAGAAGATCCAGGCGATCAATTTCAAGGTCTAGAAGATCGTTATCAAGATCACGACAGAGAAGATCTTTATCAAGATCTAGAAGGTCATTGTCTAGATCCCGTGATAGACGTAAAGATAAGAAAAAGTACAAATCTCGTAGTCGGTCGAAGAATCGAAAGAGGTCTAGGTCAAAATCACCTAGGAAATCTTCGAAATCGAGAGAAAGGAAGCTTTCGAAAAGAAAGGCCCAAAGTAGATCAAGATCTAGAGGAAGATCTTGTTCTAGAAATTGGGAACAAGTAGACAAAATTGTTGAACAAGATTTCTCAAGAGAGAGGGAAGAAAGAGACTCTTGGAGTGCTCAGTGGACACCGTCTTGGTCTAGATCTAGATCGAAGACGCCACAACATGTGCAACAAGAACCAATTGCTTCTAGAGAATGGTCTCCAGTGTTGGATAACGTAAATGTTCCACCAAAAAATCTTACTGTAATCCTAACAAATAAGGAAGCTATTAAAAAGAAGAAGAAAGATCGTAGAAAAGAAAACAAAAAAGCTAAGGATGAGAAGAAAAGGAAAGGAAAAAGAAATAGAACTCCACCGCCCTCGAAAGAAGTTTTTGCAAGTGGAGATAATATTTTGGTCAGCGTATGCTTTAACAAAGACAATGAAAATATTCAAACTGGAGTTCCAGAACTTCCAGAAACAATTCCCTTAATTCCTCCTTTGAAACGTCGTCGCAGAGAACCTCTTCAGTCTGATCCTCCGAAACGTTCAAAAAAAGAGAAATCAAAAGACAAACGTTCCAAATCACCGAAACCTAAAAAAGATAAAAAGAAAAAGTCAAAAGCTGCCGAAATAGCAGCTACTAAGAAACCAGTTGCAGTGATTGATTTAGATCAGTCGCCATTTAGAGAACAGACCCCATCTCCGAGAGACGTAATAGTTCTCAGCGATGATGATGACAAACAGGAACAACAAATAACACCTGATCAGTGTCAACCTTCGCAAAATTCACCACAGCGAGAACAATTTGTTTCTCAAGGGCCAAAAACGCCTCCAGAACCACAAATAAAATTCTCAATAAATAAACAGACGAGCAATTTACGGCCATCAATGTTAAACCCACTTCTCGATGAAGAAGAAGAGGAAGAAATGGATGAAAGGGTCGAAGAAGAATTAGAAATGAGAGCACAGGAGGAATTAGAATTGAGATTAAAAATTGGACCAAACACTCCTCCCGAACCTCCAACATCTCCTCCAACTAGTCCAGATGCTTATGATCCATTTGATCCAACAAAATCTAGATCTCCCACGCCCGATGCCAGTCAAGAAGCAAATTCCAGTGATGAAAGAAGAAGATCACCAAGAAAGCATGATTCCGTAGATGGAAATATTCTTGAAGAAGAAAACATGCAGAAACAAGAAAGACAAAGTCAAGAAAAACAATTGGAGAAGCCTAAAATTATTTCTATGGTTACAATTAAAAGAGCTTCCCCACAGAGGGACGATGTTAATGAGAATGAAAATAATAAAGACACTGCGGCTTCGGCAGGAAATTTGGAAGGACAACAAAGTCAACAAAATGTACAAAATCAGAATAATCCTTTTGGTGTAATGAATCCTGTACTTGCTACAGTGGCTGCAGCAGTACAAAGAAGTGGAGTATTCAATGCTTCAAATTCAAACAGCAATCAACGTAATTTGTTACAGTCGAATCGAATTTCACCAAATAACCAGCAGAAACAGCGTTCTGGGGATCGCTCTCAAGCACCCACAGCTTTCACAAATTCAGGAAAGCCAAGAAATTCTAAGTCTGGACAAACAAAGAACAATGGACAAAATGGAAATGACGCCGGTGCAGAAGTTGCAGATAATGTGGATATGTCTTCACCGTATTCACCGGGATCGACGCTTAGCGATGGCATTTTCGATCCACCCAGTCCCGGAAACTTTAATAGTTCACCTGGTGCTGGTGCTGGTGCAGGAGCAGCTGGAGGAACTGTTGGATCACAACCTACAAAAAATAGCAATTCAAAGGCAGCGAAAAGTACCGAAAAAAAGGATATTTTTGATGCTCTTTTTGGTGCTGTACCGGCAACAAAGACTGCTAGCAAACCCGCCAGAAGCAAAAAACCTGACAAGGACAAAAAGAAAAAACCGACAAATCCAAAGGTTGGTGTACGCATGGATGAGAATCAACTTCAAATATTGGATGATCTTCCAAGTTCTGCTGTCGAGATGCAGGTCAAGGATAAGGTTTGATTTTTGTTGCAACTACAATTTCAGTATATTAAAACAAGATCAAGCACAGTTAGGAACTTCGATATATTTAAATATTTTACGATAATAACATTTGGTGATATTAGGTTTATAAGCACCTTCAATCTACTTACAGATCCAATTTAAACGTTCTTAGACTTCTAAAATGTACTGTATCACAAATCGCATAAGTACTCTTTATAATTAAAATATTATAAATTAGTATAATTTTTTCTTAAAATAGGTTACATTCCAATTACTTTATGATTAACTAGTATTATGTTTTAGTTCCTAAAGAAATTAAATCGGCAAGAACGAGTGGTAGAAGAAGTGAAATTAGTACTGAAACCGCATTATACAAAAAAACATGTTACAAAGGAAGAGTACAAGGACATTATGCGAAAAGCAGTACCTAAAGTAAGTGCTTAATCTCAGATAAAGACATTTCATATTTATCTTTCACTTATTTACTTAAATTCTCATTTTAATTTGATTATCCTATTAGATATGCCACAACAAAACGGGAGAAATCAATCCGAAAAAGATTGCCCATTTAATAGAAGCTTATGTAAGGAAATGCAGGAACAGTAAGAAGAAAATTACTGAGACTTCTTCTGCGAAGGCCTCTAAACCTGCGTAAGTACTTCGAAATTTAATTCTTCCAAAAGTATATTTTAAAATACAGAATAATGTGATTCATATTACTATAAATTACATTAAAATTAAAAAATTTAAGTAGATAGTAAGGTTATAAAAAAAATTTTTAATAAAGATTGTTTACATCATTCTAATCGTATACAATAATTAAATACATGAATTTTCAAGTATTAAAAAAAGTAAAGGACAACTTATACTTATCTAACGTTTAGACATTTAAGATTAATTCTCTTCACTTTACTTAAGTTCATAGCAAATGGAGGTAGAAATAAATTGGAATTTAGAAATTATAATTAATTTGTTGTAGGAAAATTTTATGGAGTTGATCATGAGTCAGCTAGGTGTCTGTTCAATTCTCTTCAATTTCGTAGTTCAGATGATCATCGTGCTCAATGAGCGGTGAGTGAGCTTCAAGACAGCTAGTCTCCTCCTCGATGATGCGATGTATCTTGTATTCTCTGTAAATACGTAATTAATTCATTGATTGGTCGATTGGTTGATTGGTCGATTGTTTGCTTGGTTGATTGATTGATTGATTGATTCATTGATTGATTGATTGATTGATTCATTGATTGATTGATTGATTGATTGATTGATTGATTGATTGATTGATTGATTGATTGATTGATTGATTGATTGATTGATTGATTGATTGATTCATTGATTGATTGATCGATTAACTTGTAAGAGTACCATTTATTATTTATATAAACAATACCTTTTATCTTGTCAGGGAATTCAACTGTCTCTACGGAAGAACCATCGTTAATAGATATTTTTTATTCATTTTCTGCTATTTTAAAACATTTAAATTTCTTAGAAACTCATCGTTATCATATTTACTTATAAAAATCAGAGGTAACCACTTGAACGGAAGGGATGGAATGTCGTAAAGCCGATCTTGAAACCTTTGCATATGACAGGGGTTAGATGAACTGGGTTTGTGAGATGTCAGAAACGTATGTCATCTACCCTATTATTTTAAGAGTTTCTTCGGTATAGACGTGAACAAAGTAGCAAAGTAACACATGATTCGAGATCTTTTATTGGATTGATATCTCCTTTTACATAGCAAATGAGTCAGTCCACTTCTGGTAGATAATTTGTTAACACCTTCGGCTTCCACCTTAAGTAGTGGACGTGATGTATAAACTTTATTAAGAATTGTAAAATCCTTAAAAATATATCAATTTAAAATTTGAATGTTTCCAGTACTCGATTAGAAGCCATATTTGGACTTAAATATTTATAAATCTTTTCAATTCCAGTGGAAAAAGATGTTAGGATAATGGATTTTCAATAATTTGTGTTTCTGTAATTTAAGTACGTAAATGTATATCTCAAAGTTCAAAATGATCAGAAATTTTATTTATTCTCCTTTATTTTGCGTTTAAAAATTTGTAGAAATTTTTGAATGCACCATTACCTAAACTTACTTTTGGAAGAGTATTTTAATATAGGAAAGAAACGTTATCTGACTTTTTTATTATATTCCTTATACTTGCTATTAGTCTACCATAAAATGATTTAAATGACATCAGAATATCAGAATTGTATGAGTAAATTTTCGTACAGAAAAGAATAAAATCATTATTACAGAAAACTAGTAGTATGTACTTTAATAGATGAATTGTATTGGAATATGTGTTTCTCTTATTTGCATTAACAAGTACTTGATAATTAAAGACTTATTTATTCAAATGATTAAATATTAGCATTTCTTTTTACTCATATAAAAAGTAATACGTATTAATAATCGTGATATTTGTATTTATAATAAATTTTTGTACCAAGAATCGACACTCTTGGTTTTTCCGCAGAGACTGTCATTTTCGTATTCTTAAAGCACATGTAAAAATGCTTAAACGCCACGTTTCCATCGTACATATTGTAATTTCACTATTTGTACAGAGTTGGACGTTATTCGAATAAATTATTATTCTTAACGGTAACATTACTATTATTATTGTCAGTGTATTGTTATTTCCGTCATATCTTTCGTATGTATCTTTAATATATAAATGATTACTCAAATGAATTTTACTTGCAATAACTTTCTACTTGTAAGATTATTTACAGGTACGTTCGATTACATTATCATTCGAATAAACGTGTAATGTAACAATCTGTTTCATATAAGGAATTATCTCAAATGAGTTGATGAAGATTGAAGTATAAAAGAAATTAACTTTATGAAATGAAATAAACTTTACTATACTAAATTTCAGAATTAAATTTTAAATATGAAGTCTAATTCTACTATCATAAGTAAGGAATAACGTTAAAATTTAATTTTGAAATTTAGTAAGTTGTATAAAGGATTTTGTAGTACAATCTTTAAGATGCTAAACGTAACACAGAGTTATCAACATTACAATGAAATTAACACCACGATTAAAATTAAATTGATTTTTTTTATTTATTTGAAGATCATAATTCGAACGAAACGTGCAATTTGCAATTTAATTTAATAATTGAAATAAAGAAAACGTATGTATAATTACAATTATGTACGTAAAAGTTTCTTTATATTGACACTACTGTTCATTGATTGTTATTCGAATAAAAATAGTCCGACTCTGCTTTTGTATAGCCATAAAACGTGTATGAGAATGAGAGAAATAGAATGAATGAAAATTAGCCCTAAGAGATAGAAGATCTTGTCTCGTGGAATTGTAAAATAAGAAATTCAAGAGAGTAGGTACTGCTCAAAGTATGTCAAATTTGATTGATCTAGTGTTTAACCAATCAAATTGAACTATATCCACCGGAAATTGATGAGACAATGTTCGATTCTTTCTAACTATAAACGACAAAAAAAATATTGAAATCCTTATGTTTTTATGTTAAAACCAGTTAAATTGAATACGGAACAAAATGTAAACAATTTTTAATTGTAATTAATAATATGTATTCGATCTAATTGTACTTATATTATATTTGTAACTTACTTTTTTAAGGATGTACGAAATAGCACAAATGAAATAACTAGTTATGAATTATTTAATTTTTGAATTTATTATTAAATGAAATCAGTTGAAAAGAAATTTAGTAATAAAATATTAACCATAGCTGCAACGAACGTCCAGAAATTTCAATCATTCGTGACTATTTTTTAGAACTCAAGCTGCTCTTATCTATTTAATTTTATGAAATAATTAAAATATCACCAGTTCTTCCAAAATAATTCAATGAATGGTTCAGGATATTGGGATATGCCTTCTTTTAATATGCTTGGTTACATTCAATGTATTAAGCGGTTTTAATAACTGTTTAATTGCACTGTTTCAATTTTGTCTCTTATTTATTCTTTTTCTTTTTGTTTACAATGGGGAAAAGTGGAAAACAATTTTTAAGTATTATCTATTTGAGTTTTCTTTGCTCATTGTTTCATGTTCTCATAATATATATAGATTAAAAAATAGTATCAAAAGAGATATTAATAATATTGTAACAGAAATTTGAAATCATGAAATTATTTTTTTTTTCATTTTGATAAACAAGAACTTTAACCCACAATCTTATTTCCTACTCAAAATTGTTGTTTTTCTTTCGATTTTGCATAATACCAACTTGTATTATCTTATTTTCTTTTTCTTTTCTTTTTTCTTTTTCTTTTTTTCTTTTTTTCTTTTTCTTTCTCTTTTCCTTCTTCTTTTTCTTTTCCTTCTTCTCCTTCTCCTTCTCCTTTTGCTTTTGCTTTTGCTTTTTTTCAAATAAATAATGATTAAAATAAAGATTCATTAAAAATAATTTCTAATTTTTCTCTTTTAATTAAACTACATCTATCGAATGTTTTGATGACTAAGTTTATAAGAATCTGCAGTGTACAGGATGAATAATAGGTTTAATTAGTCGAATCCCATAATCTTAAGTTTAGCATTTTTAATGTAGTCATTATATGGTTTTTATTTCATAATTAAGAAAAAGATTAGATTTTACTTTCATTATAATTGAGTACTGCATATATTGTATTTAAGTTTATGTAAATGTTTTCAAATTTAAATCACTCTTGCTCTGTAATCATTCTTCTTTACAAATCAATGTAGATGGCGCTTTTATTATGTATCATTTAAATATATATATATATAATATATTTACAAGAGCTCTAGAAAATACTCACTTATGATACTATTCAAAATTCAGTAACAGACAAGTGATTACATACAATTATTAGAAAATAATAATTGTCACTTCAAATGCTATATAAGGGGTATTGAAGAATCGAACAAAATATTTCTAGGTCACTCAATTTTTATAATACTTTATACTCTTTGAAGTCATACACTAGAACTAGATATGATAATTGAAAAGTGAACTTACTTAACAGTTTCAATCCTTGGATGACTATGAACTATACTTATGACTCTAGGTGCGATTAATTATGAGTGAGCCTGTGAGTGTGTGTGAAATTTTTTGTACTAAATAATGATGTACATATACATAATGAAGGAGAAATAAAGAATTTAATATTATCGAAAAAATGGGCTTGAGTTGTTGTTATTGTGACATTTGTTTTGTATCTATTTAGATTCCTCCTTTTATATATACTTAATTGTATTCCAAGAAAACATAAAGAAAATAAAGATGTAGAACATTTAACATATTTGTTATATATATAAAATTATATTTACAAAATAAAATAATTCTTAGATATTTTTAATTTAAAATAGATCAATTTTAAGTTCAAAATACGATTTATTTAAGATAAGAAAAAATTGCAATTTGTTAATTTTAACATAACATTTTAATGCTTTATATTTTGTGTTTTATTTATAATTCATTTGTATGCAGCTTGAAGGGTAATGTACCTAATTTGATATTTTAAACACTGTCAATTTTAACACTATTATAAATTAATTTATTATATATCTTTTCAGGACATAAAAAGTTTATGAATAAAGATAATAACAAATATAATTATAAAACGGATTTACTAATACACATGGTATCAACAAAAAAAAGCATAACAAAATTGATACCAATAAGAAATAGAAACATTTAGAGCTACATATAAAACAATTCATACATTTTTGATGTTACATAACCTATATGATAAACTATATTTGTTCGTACGATTTGTAAAATATATAAATTCACTTAATGTCGATGTAATATATGTAGTAAATATAGTATACACATAAAATTAATATAAAATGCTTTACAATAAATTAGCTTTAGGAAAATATAAAATACATAATTAACTGGTATTGTCACATTAATATTAATTAAAATAAATTGATCACAAATTATATCAATCACACCTGATTGGTTTAAATAAGCAGTGCGTAAATAGCGAAATGCATGAATTTATAAATTATTTATCCCAAATTAGGATACATATTCTAACTTCGTATTTATATTTTAAGCTGTTCCTTTATTTCATATTTTTGCCATTAGATGTCGTTCATATTTATTAATTAAGAAAAGTTGGTAGCTGACAACATTCTAAAAAAAGTAAAAGTTGAATAATTATAAGTAATGTTCATAGTTTTTAATAGTACTAATTATTTCGTCCCACGTTGTTTTCTCAGAGTAAGTATATTTCATCCTGTATAAACTATATTTTTATTATTTCATACATATTTATTTCAATGAGGTTATGTTTAGAATTACGGTATAATAAAATAATAAATTTTCAATTAAAAATTGTATTTCAATTATTAAGAGATGTAATTTTAATAAATATTGAAATACTTTAAACGCAGTTAAAGTTATTAATGTTCACCGATTTAAGGTTATGTCTTTGTTTTCTTTATGTTCACTGATAATAAGTGATCTCAATATTTAAAATACATGTGTATAAATATATTTACATAAACAGATAATAACAATATAAAATATCGTAATGTAATTATGCTAATGTCATTATTGCAATTGTATTTTACGGTGTCTTTATGTTTAATCTGTTTTACAATTTTAAGAGAACATATCATAAGTTGATAAAATACCAGCAAAACATACCAATGCCACATAGCAGAGATGATCCAGTGATTACAAAATTGAATGATCCTTTATTTCATTCATTATTTACGCCGGAACTTAAAATCTTATCAGAATTATTTAAGAAACGAAACTATGAAATACGAATTGCCGGTGGTGCTGTCAGAGATATCCTGATGGGTATAAAACCAACAGATCTAGACTTTGCAACAGAAGCCACTCCAGATGAAATGAAAGATATGTTCAATGAAGAAAACATTAGAATGATTAATAATAAAGGAGAGAAACATGGTAAATGAAATTTACATTAACATTGCTTATATCAGTTAAGTTTAAAGATTTTAGGTAAATTATATTAACTTGTTGCAAAATTTTGAAGGTACAATTACTGCAAGAATTAATGACAAAGAAAATTTTGAAGTAACCACACTTAGAATCGATAAAATTACAGATGGTAGACGCGCAGAAGTTGAATTTATAAAAAATTGGAAACTAGATTCTTTACGCAGAGATTTTACAGTAAATTCCATGTTTCTCGATTTAGAAGGAAAGCTGTATGATCATTTTTTTGGTTATGATGATTTACAAAAGAGACAAATTGTATTTGTGGGAAATCCAGTGAACAGAATTCAGGAAGATTACCTTAGAATATTCAGGTATTTCTTAATTATATTAGTACAAAATATTTTCAATGGTATTATACTTAAATATGTAATACATATAAAGTAAACTATATTTAAATGTAAGTTTTTCATTTACTTAAGATATTTACTACTCTGTAGGTACTTTCGATTTTATGGAAGAATTGCGGAACAACCAGATGCTCATAGGGAGGAAGCGATAGAAGCAATAAAGAAAAATGTACATGGCTTAGAACAAATATCAGGTGAAAGAATTTGGAGCGAATGGACAAAAATTCTTTCTGGAAATTATGCGAAAGAGGTGACATTAAAAATGTTAGAATGCGGTGTTGGAAGGTAATGAGTATTACGAAATGGCATTACAATTGTACTAGTGATCAGAATAGTTAAATAATAAATAAAATATTCTTTTTTCAGTTATGCTGGACTACCAGAAGAACCAAATATAGAAAACTTCAAAACTGTTTATGATGCGTGCAAGCAAAACAATGTTACTTTGAATCCAATATCCTATCTTGCTTTGATGTTAAAGAACGAGGATGAAGCATTCAATCTTCATAAAAGATTAAAATTGTCTTCATTTGAAAGAGATCTAGCAATATTTTTAACCAGTTCCAACAAATACAAACCTTCAGAGAACCTGAAGAATTATGAAAGTATATTTATTCATTGGAAAGGAAATAAAACGAATTGCAAAGTTTATATTTGTGAATTACTTAAGTGTAAACAATTATTTGATCTTGCAGAACAATTTGATAAAGTTATAATACCTAGGTAAGGTAACAATTTAAAAAATATAATAAATACTATATAATATAATAGGCCTTAAATATTCATATTATTTATTTATTACTGCCATTACTTTAATGTTCCATATGAAAATCTGATTTTAGATTTCCGATTAGTGGGCACACACTGAGGCAAAACATAAAAAATGGAAAAAAAATTGGCATGGTCCTTAAAGAATTGAAAGATATTTGGTTGGATTCAAATTTTAAAATGACTGAAGAAAAATTGCTTCAAGAAGTTCCACGAATTATTGGTGAAATAGAAGATAAAGAATAATATAAATAAATATTTTTAATCAAACAACTATATCCTTGATTTGCATTTTGAGTTCCAATTTTTTTATCGGTTTTTACACAGAGACGAATAAGTAGTACGAATTAAATTTTTTAAGTAAATTATGAAGTTTATAAATTTTATATTCAGTAATTAAAATTTACATAGAATCACAATAATGTTATAAGTATTTGAAAATATTTCTATTTTTCTTGTTTTATTATTTTTTCTACATTGTACATTTACAAATAATATTGTTCAAAAACCTTTACATCCTATTATTAAATTACTTACTTTGTCTAAATGAAAGTATTTGTACAAAAGGAAATTAAAATTAAGACTAAATAAAAGTATGCAAATAAACACATTCTATCTTTAAACGAGGATCAAGAAAAGGAAGAACAATTATACATTATGAATGTATAACCTTACAGGAATTATTTTGTATTAAAATCTTTAACAGTATAAGACACATTTATTTTCAAGAGCATCACATACTTATGGTAAATTGCAATCCCTTAGAATCTATTTACATAGTAAACTCACGTGAAAAAATTCCCGTTAACGGGACTCCTCAAAATATAATTCAGGATATTTGCTTGATTATTGAGCTCTTAATTAGGCAATGAAACCCTAATTAATCGAAAATGTTTTCAACTTTGATTTCTTTACTATTAAAATGGTTTTATATAATTCGAAAGTTCAACTTTTCCTAAAACGTTGCTCGAAAATATAAAAAAACCTTTTTTATTCTCTAATTAAATTATTTTATAATACATTAAATGTACATTCTTTTTCACTTAAATTCGATAATTTCGTACGTAATTAGTTTAGTTCAGTTTAGTTGCATTAAATGTAACATGTATACTATTATTTCCAGTGACATATTCTATTTAATAGTAATATTAAATCTCATTTTTATAAATAATGAAGGATGATGTGTTCCATTAATACGAATAATTGGGGTTTCAATTGCATTTTTCTTTCAGAAGGATTCTATTCGGGCCTATCGGAATTAATTTTTAAATAATAATAGAATTTCCGCGTGATGTTTAGAAATTGTTTCTAAGTTAAAGAAATTTTTGTTGAAGCATAAATCTAGTGAAAAATTTGTAACCAATTTCACGTGAACACTTCAGCAAAATCAATTTCCATAGTTTCGTATAGTATTTTTTACCATTCCGCATCCCCATTCATTTTCTGAAAAACATAATCCTTTCCACTGAGGTTCATTATGCCGTCTTTGAGGTAGAATTTCCATTTGTTTCTACTCCTCGTTATCTAAAATAATTATCTGATTATTTTTAAAAAATATTTTTAAAAAATACGTAGTTTATACATTTTTATAACATTCTTTATAAAATAAATAAGATCCTTATATTTTGTTACAAATACCTTGTCGTATTGACAAACGACTACATTATCGGTATCAAATAAATCTGCTGGATCGTCATCCGTTACATCATCTTCAGAATTTAAGGGTTCCTGAAATAATAGGCTACATTATTAAAGAAAATTATTCAGTTTTCTAACAAATATTAATTGATCTAAATTGTTAAGATATAAATATATTTCTTAAGTATATGTAAATCCTTTAAGTTTCTATATTATTATTTCTATATGTATGTACTAAAGCAATGAAAGATTATGTATTATAGTTTTCAATTTTAAAAATTTTCAAATACCTCTTCTCTAGCTGCAGCTTCATCGTTTTCTTCTTCTTCTTTGTCTTCAAGATCTTCTTCTTCATCTTCATTATCTTCTTCTTCCTCTTCTTCGTCATCGTCTGACGAATCACCAAGTGGACCATCTAATTGTGCTATATTATTCTGCAATATAACAGTAAGAAAGAAGTTTTGCACGTATACATGGTATAAGTAACAGAAGAAATACAATATTACGCTTATCTCAAATTAATATTTCTATTAATCACCTGATTTTGTACAGGCCGTTGAGAGACATTATTTGCATTCTGTGTAACAACCTGAAGTGGTTGATTAACTTGGAGGGGTGCCAATGTTGCTTGACCCTGTAGAGTGGAATTGACATGTTGCTGGAGTAAAGTGGAAGCCAAATTTGCTGGTAATCCCATTGCAGCCGAGATAACTGGACCCGTTAAAATTGTATGCAACTGGTTACCTAAAGGTAAACATAATTCCTTTAATTGAATATTTATAATTTATACAGTCACATCGCTATACATAAAATTATTATAATGTACCTTGAATTGCTGATGCAGGAACCTGTATGGTCAAAATTCTTTGTTGAGCATCTGGCACACCAGTCTGTGGTGGTAAAGTAATCTGGATAGGTACTTGCCGTTCCATTACTGCCGATGTAGATGTTACCAATTGTTGGACTGGTGTACTAATATGTTGTTGCATGACAGTCGTAGTTGAATGAGTTTGGGTTTGTGTCTGTTGTTGCGGTTGTTGTGCTTGTTGTTGTTGCTGTTGTTGTTGTTGTTGTTGTTGTTGCTGTTGTTGAGATGCCTGTTGTGTAACTGCATTTCCTCCTGTTTGTTGTACAAAATGATTTCCTACATTTACTCCTACAATTAAGCATATTACACATAAATATTGCAATAAACTTTCTTATCATTCTTAGATTTCTTTTAAATTTTATTTGTGTACCTTTATTAACAGGCACAGTTTTGTGCGTATTTATTTGTGGAACTTGGGGTTCTGGTGGGTCCGGATTCATTTCTACAGCTTTGCTAGACATTAGTTTCGTTTCCCATATTTGTTTGAGCTCTTGTAGCACTTGTTCGTCTACACCTTCATCTATAAATGATTCCCTTACGCCCGATATAACATCCTCTATCACAGTATTGTATAATTTTTGCTGTAACATTAATATGTATTTTATATCTAAACTGATAAGAACATTACATTTAAGTTCTTTATTAATCGTTCTACCAAATATTTCAATATATCATTTTTATATTTCGCTAATATTAAATTTGACACTACTCATATTACTTGTGAAATTAAAAAAATATAATCATTTTAATATCAAGCTATTTCTTACATTATAAATAAATAATTCCTAAATTCTGTTTACAATAGTTTCATATAATTTTTGTGTAATAACATTATAAAGTCTTAACATTGGTAAAATTAAAAGCAACAAGCGAATCTTAACCTAACTAACTTTACTTATTAAAAATTAGAAAAAGACTTTTTTCTAAACAAATTAATATGAAAAAACATAAAGAATTGGAAATAATAATAATTACTAAAATCTTATCAATAACATACGAATTCATTGTGATTTTCTGTGAGATTAAAATTTTCATTAGAGTAAAAGGATCGAAGATAAGGATTATCATGAGAGAGGTGGAAAAAAATTAAATGATAAATATCGTCATTGCCGTCATCAAAATTATCTTAATTAATTGTCTTTTTAATTGATCGTCGGTTTTTGTTCATATTTATTACTCACCACGCTTGTCTGACTGAGGGCCATCGCGAGGATAATTCGTATTGTCTAATGACAGAAACAATAGGAATAATCCAACGAATAAATCAGCCCCAGTTCAGAAGTCGATCCGCGGTAGCATCGCTCTTTTATATACTGTGGACACGTCTCCCATTCCACCTGATTCTACCGTGAATTGAGATCGGCCATTTCAAGGGAAATCAATGTAACCAACTTCACGGAACAAAAATTCTCCGACTATATATTTTTTTATTATAAAAACATCGGCTTAAAATTTGTTCGTTGCAAACCGGGATAGACACATTTATTTTCTATCAATACAAATAAGTCTAAACAAGTATAGAAGAAAAGAAATTATTTTTAAGTTAATCATTAAATAAATTTGTATTTTTATTTATACAGTAATATTTCCTGATATTTATTTAATACAAGAAACGTTTAATTTATTATTAATTTATCATCTATTAATAATAAAAGATAATTAAATTGAAACGAAGTCAAATAACGTTTAAAATTGTAAAGTTCCAAGGATTATTTCAGACACAAATAAAGAGACTCATTTTTACTGATCATTTAATGAACATGAATTATATAACTTATCACGAGGGTATTGTTACTTGTGAATGCGCAGAATTTTAACAAGTAAAGTAAACGAAACGATTAGGAATAGTTTTACATTCGATAAGAAACGAAAATTCTTTATTAGGAGATTAAATATCGATATAATATTATAAAAATATAAAATATCGTGTATTTAAGTAACAAAATAGCAATTTCGAATCTCCTTCTATGTACTGATAATATGAAAGAGATCGGCCAGCGATATGCTAGCGTGAAAAGTATAAAGGAAAAATAAGTGTATTGTTAAAAATGAAGAAATCAACGTATTGATAGGTTTACTGAGAATTCTTCATAAAGCGCGGTTCTATTTATTAGAGCAAGTCTATACAAATTCACGATTTTTTATTATTGATAACAAACGACAGGATTAAATCAACTTTTTACAATCTCTCTTATTTGTTCACGCACACATGCAAGCAAACCAAAGACACACGACATACACACGTACTCACACACACTCTCTCTCATACATTGTATTTCATATACATAAGTATACGTTTTAAGAATTTCGAAAATGTATTATTTAATTAATTAAAGTTTAAAAATAATCGACACTTTGATTCCTGTGATTTTTCCAACATGATCAATCCGATCGATATAAATTTTTTCGTGAGTGTCTTGAAGAGCAAGAAAATTCCTTACTGATTATCAGCTTTTTAGTAGTGAATATACGATACCAGTTCAGTGAATAACAAATATTTTAAATAATAGTATGTACATTTAAATCGATGAACGAGATGTTCCATCAAAATCAGTATTACATTAGCAATCAGACTGTTTTTTTAATATTTAATATTTTGTTATATAAATTGATTCAGACTCACTTTATTGACCAATCTTGAAAATATTTGTTAATTGATTAATTGCTTAAAAAGATTCTAATATCGACAAAATAAAGTGTATACTTCGTATGACGAATCTTATGCAGAACTATGTAGAAAATTTATACTGCATTGAAAAATTGTTTTCCTCGTGATTAAAATTTTGTAATATAAATATGAGTACATACTGAAAATACATTTACCTGATTCATTAATTGCTAAGTGAGATGATTAAACTCGTAACACTTCTCAATAATTAGTTAATAATATAATATTTTATCTTTTCTCTTTAAATATGCATTCCTACTTCGCCAATCAGTAAATGATAACGAAAATAATTCCTTAGTTGTAGAGCATGTTTTAGCCTCATGATTCATCCGAAATGAAATGAAATCTTTTTACAATACATTGGAATTGTTTGAAACGAAAATTCGTCATTTTTGTTCTTATTTTCAGAATATTTATGGAAAAAGGATTTCAAGATCATCGACATCGGAAAGAGAAAAATCTGGAAAATCTGGTGACCGGCTGTAATCCGTCAAATCTTCTCCAGAATCATCGCCATCAGCTGCATCATCATCATCATCATCATCATCGTCATCATCATTATTATCACGATCGTTACGCTCGTTTTCATCGCCGTTTTCTTCTGCGCCTGCATCTGGATTGTCTGCGTCTATCCCAACAAAAATAAAAATTATGTTTCCATCAACAATATATTATCAATAATATCTACCATTTATACAAAAATTTTTATCGTATGAAACATTAAATATTTAGGTCAATTTCTACGTGTATTAACTCTGAAAAAAGTTAAGAATATAATTAAGATAAGATTCACATTGATATTTTTTAAAATACTTGTTATTAAGTAAGATATTAAAATCAATACATTGAAATAGAAATATTTATGAAGAAACAATATTGAGTATGAAAATTTAGAAAGTAAATATATTATAATTAATATATATAAAAGTAAGTATATTATAATTAATATATATAACAAAGTAAGAATATATACCATCGGCATTATTATCATCTGAACCAGAATTTGAACCATCATCGTCGCTCGCATCAAGATCTTCTTCATCATCGTCTTCATCAGCTTCATCTTCATCATCTCTCCTTCTACCAACATCATACAGCCTAACGCAAGATTCTTGGATACTGTCGAATTCACCCTGATTTTCAACTATAGCTATTTGCGTGTCGAATTTATTACAAGCCAGCCCATATATTCCTCTTTTAACATCACAAGTTGCTACAATTAACATTATATTAAATATATTTCTTACTTTTAAACAACGTGAATTACAATTGAATAAAATTTAAATAAACATACCAATGTTACTATAATCCAAAGCATCTAGAGTTTTAAACGATGTAACATAATGTGATTCATCTCTATTTTCTTGATCTAAAGGTACGGCATATATAATATTATTAACAGGTGAAAATATTACTTCCATTTGATCAAGCGTTGGCACTGTCTTCAGTAAATGAAAAGTTCTCAAATCCCAAACTTCTGTGTTTGACACCACCTCTGTACCTGTTGAAGTGAAATTAATATTAATGTTACACAATTCTAAACTTTCATATCGTTCATTATTAAATAAATATACAAATGATATAAGTACCATTTGGATGGAAAACTCCATTGAGTGTTTGATTTAATTTATCAAATTTGTGAATTTCTTTTCCCGAATTTACGTCCCATAGGATACCGTCACTTAAGACCAGTTCATCGTTCATGCTGAACGTAGCTCGATTTTTAGTGTATTGGTTAGAAATTGAAGGTGTAAGGGTGGTTAATAATTTTCCTGTAGCTATATCATATATCTAAAAATAAGGGTTATAAGAAGTTACGCATTAATTCATTAAAAATGTTTACATAATCTGCCTCTGTTAAAAATCTTAATGTATTCCATTTTCAATTTTCTTATAGCTTTATATAAATAACTTACCGTAGCACTTTCACCTTGAGTTCCAATAATTCTGTCTTGAAGTTTTCCAAATTCAACGTAATCTTCATTTTCTAAGGATAATTTCATATCGAAGAAGGTTCCTATACTCCAAAGTGCAGACATGGGGCTTCTCCATACAGTAGAGCATAATAGTAAATTTCCACGCTGGTTACATTCCATATGATAAACATAAGATTCATGACATGGATATGTTGCTTCCTCCAATCCTGTATGTGCATTAACCATTTTTACGTCTCCCGCGTATGTACCTAACATTAAATAGTCCTGAGAAGGCTGAAAAATTATTTAAAAATTACATTTCATATTATTATATATTTATTTCATATTAAAGAAGTTTGATATGTTTTACATTTAATTCTCTTAATAATAATAATAATTGTTAGAAATATTTAGAAAGCGTGCCAAGCTTTAAAACATTCATTCTTTGTTTTTAATTGATAATTTTTTGTTTGTTTAATATAAATATATGCTTGCTCTTTGAACTGATTAAAAATGAAATTTACCTATTCAAAATATTTACTTCTTCTGACATAATTTGTTAAATAAACATCATTCAGTTATAACAATGAGATAATTAAATAAAATTTATTTAAAAAAGTACTTCGTTTTACTACTAATAAAAGTAGGATTACCAAAAAAATGCAACAGGTAAAACTTCCAACATCCGTAGGCCTAAAAGTTTTTACAGGGCAGAACCGGCTGTAAATATGTCTTCTATCCAATCTTCTACCATCTATACCTAATGCTCTTCTTGCCAGTCTTACAGTTACATTTGTCGGTGTTGAATTCTTTGTACAAGGATCTGGACATTTATGTGGTCTACAACAAAATTATTTGATTACAAAGTGAACACAAGTTGATATTAAATTTAAGATAAAATAGTTGTAAATTTAACTTTGAAAATACTTACTCAAAAAGATTAAATTGTGGACAAGTAACCATAGGATTTTTACAGAGCGCATGTTGATTAGTTAAATATTCTGTAATAATGGAATCCAATGTTATGGTAGATGGATTAGAGGTAGCTACTCCAGTGGTTGCACCGCCTCCAGGATCTCTTGAAATTTGCTTTTGTAAAGATCTACATGCAGTTGGCTGAGCAGTTGACTGGCAATTCATAGTACTGACTAGAGGCTGTTTATCAGCTTGATTTTTTCTGAAATCATTTGTTCGCATTTTAAATGTTATCTTTAACATATTCGCGACCGGCAAATTTTTCATTTTTCTAATACTCATTGCCGGTGAAAATGAAGAAAATCTTAAAGCTTGAATCTTAAATAATTGCCGCAAATTTCTAACGATAAAACAAGCACAAAAATTAAAAAATTTATTTCTAAATATTAGTCTTGTAACGATTTGTTGTTTCAAAATTATTACATTTGAAAAGACGCGGATTCATATCAACGGCAACCAGGAATAGAATTTGAAAAGACGTGAATTCACGTCAGCGATCGCGAATATGTTAATATTAAAATATGCATTACAAGTAAAGTGTTACAAGAATAGAACTCACTTTGTTGTGATCTGTAGTTTAATCGGCTGATTTGTGCTAGGTGAAACAGCATTTTGAGTAAGACAATCGGAAAGTTTTAAGCGCAAATTATTCGCGCATGTTAAAGAGGATGAACCCGAACTGGTATTTGAGTGGGATATATACCTAGACGATGAAGTGGGAGTGGTGTTATTTCGAGAAGATACTTCTCTTTGGTTACATCTACTTGTATTGTATAAGTTAACAGGTGCTCCCGGCGAAAATCCATTTCTTGTCTGAAAGAAAATAAAGTTAAATTATGCATTACAAATATTAAATTGCTTTTATTATTATATCTTACTCCAGTGGTCGCAGGGCTCCGGTAAGTAAATGGATGATAAGTAGTCACAGGTTTCATTATCGCAGAAGAATCAAGACTGGCTTCTTTTTGAAGACTTGTTGCAGTTTCCGTTAAACCTTTTGATATTAAATGTTGGTATATTAATTGATTCAACTGCTGTTCATTATATTGTATCCTTGTTTGCGCTACTACGTTTGCCTGGAACGCAAAAGTTAAAAATAATTTATAATTACTATATCGGTGAAAGCTTATTTACGTAACAATATCGTTTAATTCAATCAATTTTAATTTGTCAAATAAAATAGTGATGCGACACAAATACAATTAATTAAATATATTTGTTAAGAGGACTTACCCTGTGTAAACTAGCTAAAGAAATCTCATATTCTGCTCCAGTGGGTTTCGCTTTTCCAGAAACTCTTTCCATCAGTTCTAAAGCATACTTTTGAAACATAACGTGTTCCTGCCTCTTCTCTTGAAGTATAGGATCTTTCATAAGAGCTTGGATTTGTCCATCAGTAAACATTGGAAGTTTACTAATAATTTGCCTGACTTTTTCGCTACGTGCCAAACCCGCTAAGGCACGACACGCTAATGCTCTTATACTGTCTGCATCTGTGATTGGAGTTTTCACCATCATCAGTTGTAACAACACCTGTAAAACCAACAACGTTATTAAATGAAACACTTGAATTTAATGAAATAAAAGAATTACATACCATTATCCCGTTATTGGATCTCACACTCTCCCAAATTTTTTGAATTAACTCTTCGCTGTTGTTAATATTCGCTTTTTTCTTAGCAGAACCTGACACCGAATATCTTGCAACATTACCACCAATCTATGACAAAAAAAGGCAAGGAAAATAAATTATTTGTACACTTGGGAATAAAATGTGTAAAATTTAAATTTTACATCGAATCCAATTATTTACCCTATTTATTGGAGCGCAAACACAATTAATCACAGCTCTTAGTGCAGCTCTCTGCACATCTGCATCGGCAATAATTTCACACTCCGCTGCAGCCAAAAGTAAATTAATTGCCATTGTCATAGACATGTCTGGCATGTCCACTCTTTCGCAAAGCAATAACATTACTTTTGGCACAACTGAACAAATAGCTATTACGTCAAGGCAGGAACGAACTGTTTCCGCGCTAGAAGTTGTATGAACACGACCGCTGTAATTCCATTCTCTAGCGAAAGCAATGATTTGAAGGAGAAGTGTTATGCCTCCAAGACGATGGAGTTCTTCTACTGGCGGCCATACTGCTCTTACAGACATTAGATCTTGGAGAATTTCCACCTATAATAATAAAACAACGTTACATTAATTACAACAGTTAAATATAATAACTTTCAAGGACTTGTTAAAATCCGATAAGTATTTCCTAAAGAAATATTACTTTCGCTTGCACTTCTTCACTGCTTAATTTGCAAGCTTTATAAGGTGGTAAAGATGGCTGCAAAGTATCGCGTTCTGCCCTAACATTTTCTGCTCTCTGTAGTTGCTCTGCTTTTAAATGTAAATGGGCTTCCATATAACGTTTTAAGGCTACTGCAACGTGTCTAACAATTTGTCTAGATGCACACTCTTCATCATCATTTAATGTTGGCTCCTCTTCTAGATTTAAAATCGGCAATGTGGATATCTTAAAGAAGGTTGATTAATTACTTAAAAATTATACAATATATCGTCACACATAAGTCGAATTTCTGATATGGAAAGATGTTTACCACATTAAAAAGTTTTCTTAATCCGTCCTGCGCATCGAATTCTTCTAATATTACTTTGAATGGGAAGGAGAAACCAAAGAACATTGTTGCATGACATCTTCCAGAATCATGACTTCGTTCTAAAAGCCACAACGCATAGGTAACAAGATCCGATATAACATGTTTCGGCAACAAACACACTCTTTCCATTGCATCTTCGCAATATGCTAAATAGTATAAACATATAGAAACACCAGTAGCTGCAACACTCGGTCTTGGAACATCTAACAGTTTTTGTAAACCTCCGACATTGAGGAATTCAATGGAGAACTTTTTATGACAGAGAAGAGAAGCTAAGTATTTCAAAGCTTCAAAGGCTAGACGACTATCCTTGGTTTCTCTAACATTAATATATTTGAGAATTAGTTCCAGAGCATTTTGTTCAAACACATGACCTAAGAATTCTTGATATTCACCCATCGGCGTAAGATACCTGTCAGTCAATTAAAAAGAATTCTTTCAATCAATTTGACTATCATTAATACTAAAGTATCAGTAGCAGAAATTAAATGTAATTAATATAATTAATCAAATAATTTAAAAATATTATTTCTTTGAATAATGATGTTAATACTTTTACCTCAATATTAACATTTGTCTTGTAGACAATGTTGGAGGATGTATTTGCATATTTCCAATAACATACGATTCCATTTCTGCCCATGAGGAATTTGAATTTCCTTCCAGTAAAGTAGACGGAGTACTTGAACTTTGCAACAGAGGTGCAGAGTTCTTTGACAGATTGTATCTTGGTGAATTTGATGGTCTATGAGTACTATGAGTACTTTGTGCCTTAAATGGTGTTACTTGATTATTAGTATTAATGTTCTTTGGCAGTGATAAGGGTGGAGACATTATTTCTAAATACATAACATCGCTCTTTACAGGAGTTTCACATTCTGTATCGTTTTTCTTCTTCTTAGGTAATGGGACAGAATCATCGGGAGATGGAAGATAATCATCTTCTTCCTCTGAGAAACAGTTACTATGATTTGGGCTCTTAAGAACTCCATTCTCTTTTCGTTTCTCTCGTACCTTAAATATAATTAATTAATATAAAAATAATGTTTGAATGCAATACAGTAGAAAGTTCTTGAAAATTAGTTGAAAGAAATATCTTTCATTATAACCCATTAAATTGCTCTTACTTTTCTTTTTCCAGGTACACCTTTATTTTCTCCATCGCCTCCACTATTTCTATCTTTACCGAAATGTGCAAATGGTCTATTATTAGCTGCAAGCTGTCTATTTTCCTGTGCCTTCTCTTGTAATTTATGAAGCCTCTGTAACATTAGAGGCACCATTTTCCCATTTTGTTCTCTAAACCCTAGAACAAAATTAGTATAAGATGAATTAGTTTCTTCATAAACTTGAGTCATTATAATTCCTGTACATTTGACACATTTTTATTTGAAAAATTTACAACAATGTGAAAGTGTATACCTGTAGCGATTTCTTGTACTTCCATAGCTGCAGCCACAAGACCAGTTGCATAACTTTGCAAAGGTTCTATACTTTTCTCTGCCCATGAGAAAAGACGATGTATAAGACCTTCCATATCGGGTTGAAATACAGCAGAAGTTTCTAACCCAGGAAGAATATCAAGCATAAGACGACAGGCTGCAATATTCAGTTTTCTAACATCACGGCCTGTGATGCCTGCACGAGACCAATAAGTATCACGCAAATAATCATTTATAAGCTGCAAAAATATAAAATATTAAACAATAATTTTAAATATTGTAACAGTATGTTAGTTACTTGTATACTGTATTATATTAATATATTAGTCTTAAATATTATAAATATTATAGTATATAACAAATTAGGATAGAAATAAAAATTATTATTATTATTGTTATTATCATAATTATTATTATTATGCAATAATTTACCTTTGTCATAAAATTATCTTTTCTAAATAAAACTTTTAATATGTGCCCAAAATTGCACTCTGGATCTGTACGTGATGGATGTCTTTCATCAAATGGATCTGGATCCATTTTTAAATAATTCTCTGTTTCTAGTTCTATAATTTCTGCCAGTCTTTGAAGTGTAGGAATTGGGTCATATGTAGGAGTCAAATGTTCCTCTTCCCATTGTCGAAGAATTTGAACCACATCTGTTACTTCTGCCAAAGACTCTGCACTTGACATCTTTGTTCCTATTCTGTTATAAGCATAAAATTATATTTAGTGCAAATAATTACTTATTCCTGTAATTCAAATACTAATGCACTGAATTTTTTCTTATAATAAAGACTTATAAGTATAAAAACAATTATTTACAAATTTAAATACTTATGATAAAGTGTTAGTAATAAATATATATTTATTATTAATAATATTATAATTCTTTCATAAAACTGTGCAACAACATATATTTTTATGACATCTAACAATGCAATTTTATGAGGTATATAATTGTTTATTTGAATAAGTGATATACTTTGTATAACAAATGAAAAAATTGAGATTAAATGAAGTTAATATAACATTTATAGTGACTTTTTGGAATTTTGTATTCATATGTCAAAAAATATGTTCATATAAATTAAAAAGAGAATTAAATTTCAATAACAAATGAGATACACAATATGTTAATTTATCCGCAGTAATAATAATTTTCCATTGTTTTAATCAGAATTATTTTCCCTTAATTCTATTGCAAATTAAGCATTTCTAAAACAAATTATAACTATTAAATGAAATTAAACCGATTAGAATTAAAGCAATTGTACATTGCACAATACAATTAAACCCACAATTTTTCGTATGACATTTTGATAAGAAAGAAAAGAATATATATATATATGGTTCTTAATGAATCAATTAACAATTAAGATAATTGAATTTAATACTTATTTGTAATCTCATTATAAATTAAAAAATTGTTCATTATCTAATATCAACTCATAACTTAACCTTAAAACGTAATGTACAATAAACAAAGATCAATCTCTCAGAAAAAACCATATAAGAGATCGATAAAAGGTATCAGTTATCGAAAACAATTGAAACAATTAAAGAGAAAAAAAACTGAATACTACATTAATGAAAGCATTCCGTCCGCACATTTACAGAATTAGATGATGAAAAGTAGCGCGTGTCTTTTTAGGTTAGAGTCAAAGAAACATTACCTTGTCGGAATATATTTGACAGCTAACCAATTTGACAGTTATTACAGTTTAAGTTACCTTTTTGAGCAAGCGAAATTGAGTTAATTTGAGAAAGTACACGTAATTCCAATGAAGAATAGCGTTTTCTTATAAAAGTATGAAATGCAACCACCGACACGCATGCTGAAGACGAGCTAGTTAATTCGACTTTTGAAATGCAATGAAATGTCACAATAAAATGGGAGTTTTTTATCGTACACGTTGGTCCCACGCACTAGTGCTTTTTGAATATTTCGCATGAAACGCTGCGCAAGACGTTTTAAACCGTTTCAGGAAATATGTTTTTGCAAAAAAAGAAAAAATAATTTAAAACGTAACTGTCGTTATTATAAAATAGTTAACTTTTATATTACTTTCATAAAATTTCGTTTTTATGACATCAAAACAAATAGCTTATGATTTCTATATACATTTATATATATTTACATATACATATGTAGAAATTTGCATGTATGCTTGTTACGATGAAAAAGGATGTTTATTTTCACAATGTTCTTACAATTTATAAAATATATACACGAAAATATATAAATATGTTTTATAATCGTTATATACAAATAATTTTATTTAATACTGTGAAATAATTTTAAAATATCGTTCCCGTAATTTCGCATTATTATGGCTACTTAAAATCTCATTTCTATCCCCACCGTTTCTAGTACTACCCATCATTGGATAGATTTTTTAAACAAAGGAATAGGGATAAATATTAGCCAATAAGGGCAAAGACAAAAACTCCAATTTCTAAGAGATCTTGTAGACTGCAGAACTTCTTGAATTTTGTTAAATTAATGGAACAATATTTGTATTACATAGATGTTGAACTGCCTCCCCTTATGCTAGTGACTTTCGGTCAACATTCTCTTACTACCTCTAAGTACTCGAGGAGTACTCGAGAAGTAACTTTCGTGAGGGGAAAATCACTATAGCGCTCGCGAACTCCCAATTCGACACCTCTGCCGTATGAGGTAGATTTTATATTACTTTCAGAACACATTTATATCCTCCACAATATAGCTAGTAAATCATTTTTAAGAACACACTGTCCGTGTCATATGATCGTCATTAAGTGAAGACACCTTCGTCAGTAGGCGTTGACTCCTTGAAAAATTCGATTCGGAATCGACTCCGAAAATAATTGAGAAAATCTTAATTACAAAGAAGAAGAGAAATATTAGACCTTCAAAATGGCATTAAGCGATGCAGATGTACAGAAACAGGTATAAAACTATATAAATTTAACTTCAATAAAATCCCAATGAGCATTGATTTTAAGCTATTTTTGCATTTTATTCTATATATTGTTGCTTGAGCGAAATGCTTGTGTTTAACACCCCCTTTTGTCAAAATTAATATTTTTCTCTTTGCCTATTTTCCTTTAACACGAGAAATAATTAAAAAATTCACTCTTCCTTTGGAAAAGGTTTTCAAATCATTTCAATGTAATTACAATTAAGCATGTAAATTCTGAATCGTGCTAATTATTCTGTTTTGAGTAGAAAACGACTTTTTCTTTTATAGTATATTTTCCATTCTTGTGTCTTTAAAATTCTTAATCAGTATTATAATGTTCATTTATGATTACATTATTTTAAATTTTATAAAAATGTATTATATGTTACCACAATATTAGAAAAGATTTTAAATATTATTGTAATTTTATTTCAATATTTAAAATTAATTTTAATTTTCACTTTTTTCATTCTTTTTAGATTAACCATATGATGGCCTTCATTGAACAAGAGGCCAATGAAAAAGCAGAAGAAATTGATGCCAAAGCAGAAGAAGAATTTAATATTGAGAAAGGTCGTTTAGTGCAACAACAAAGATTAAAAATTATGGAATACTATGAGAAAAAAGAGAAACAAGTTGAACTGCAAAAGAAAATGTAAGTGCAATTAAAAACATTTTACATATATATATATATTAATGTATTGTAATGTAAAATGTGCTGTTACTTTTAATTGAAATTTTTTGTACAGTCAGTCATCAAATATGCTGAACCAGGCTCGCTTGAAAGTTCTGAAAGTAAGAGAAGATCATGTACGCAATGTCCTTGATGAAGCTAGGAAGAAATTAGGAGAAGTAACTAAAGATGGACGTTATAGGGACATTTTGAAGTTATTAATTGTGCAAGGCTTATATCAGGTACATGTTTATATAAACTTTGAATTAATTAATATAAGCTAGTAATACCATATATTCAAAAACATTTATGCATTCTAAATTTGTAGCTGACAGAAGCCCATGTGACTGTTCGTGTACGTCAAGTGGATATTCCCTTGGTGGAATCACTTATTGACTCTATTCAAGATACATATAAACAATCAACGCGAAAAGATGTAGTAATTAAAATTGATCAAGATAATTTCCTTCCGCCTGATAGTTGCGGAGGTGTTGACTTATTTGCAGCGAAAGGTATCTTACTAAATTTATTCTTTACTTCTTTGTTATATTTACTAAAATTTACTTGAAAAGAATATAAACAAATTTATTTTTTGTAGGACGTATAAAAGTCAGTAACTCTTTGGAAACACGATTAGAATTAATTGCACAACAACTGGTACCAGAAATACGCTGTTCCCTCTTTGGAAGCAATCCCAATCGCAAGTTCACCGATTAAAAAACCGCCTATCTCATTTTCTCTTTTCTCTTCCTTTTATTCTTTTTTCCTTCCTAACAAAAACATTCCCTTCGTTAGAATGCTAAAATAACTGCAGAATTCGTTGTATAGAAAATGTAGAATCTGTTATTGACATTATTGGAAAAAGAAAAAAAGTGAAATTGTGAATTATATAAAATTATGCGCGTGCGAGCGCGTGCATGCACATATATAAATATACATATATATATATATACACACACACATATATATATATATATATGTATATATACATATAATATAAATATAATACACATATGCCTATAAAGTATTTTAATGTGAATGAACTTGTACATTTTTTAAGATTTTCCTTTAGAAGAAATTTCCTTTACTTCAATTAATTTTATTTTTATAATGTAGAAATGTAGCAATTGTTAACTGTTGTGGTGAGTATAATTGATCTTAGAACAATTCAAATCTTGTAAAAAAAAGATATATATATATATATATACACCTGACAAATTGTCACCTTATATTTTCTTTGTTTAAAAAAGTTTATTCTATGTTAAGAAGCAAAATGTTTATTCTTAATTTTTAACAATAAATACATTATTAATAATTATAATTTCGTTAATATTCTTCATTTAAAAAAAGGAAAAAGTATTTAAATTTAATTTATTATAAACAAATATTAAGATTTGTATATAAATCTAACAGTACAGTACAAAGACTATTAGAACTATAATTATTATTTATCATGAATTGGTTGCAGTATAAATATAATTACTACATGTAACATAAAAAATCTTATTTATTAGACTACCGGAAAGTAGTTGATTTGTTCATTTTATTTTAAATATCTATAAATATATAATTCCAGTTGTATGACATTTAATTGTTTTTTTGTGTTTGTTTTAAAATAAATAATTTCTCTAAAATACTTAATTACTTTTATCGGATATTTATCCCCCCTTTGATAATTTCTATTTACATTCATTAAACAAAATGTTTGTATTTTTTAAAATAAGTAACAAATATAAAAATCACTGACAAATGTAGAAGTTTAAATAATAAAAAATGTTATGGGCTATGATTCCTACTTATTATTGTAAGTTGTCATATACACATCAGTTTTTTTAATGGATTGTATTTTTTCTTTAAATCTCAGAATTTTCTTTAGTATTTCTATAATAATTTTCATTAGTGCAAGATTTTTCTTCGTTTAAAGAAATTACATCACTTTCGTTTCGTTTTTTCAATTGTCCTATAATTTTAATGTAATTGTAAGGAATGAGACCAACATTTGCATTGTCAGTTGCTCTGCACCATCCTGGCATATTTTTTGGTTGCAACGCTTGTGGCGCAAGATAAAGTTTCTGACCAGCTCTTAGACTCAATTCCTCGTTGTTTGATGCGGTAAAATCATACAATGCAGTTGCAACAAATACCGGTTGATCATATTGGTACCAATCCTTTGGATCCTTACCTAAAACGTATGTGTAAAAATTTTAACACTATACACGTATAATAATCATGTTTATTTTCTAATAAAGAAATTAATTAAAATTGTCATACCTTTTACTTGAACATTTTTAATATTATTTGTGATTTTGTGAATCATGTAAGGTATTACAAAAAATACGCTAAATATTAAAAATCCAGACCAGAAAGAAGTATTAACATTTTCATTTCCGATCTTTGCCAAAGATTTTTTCCATAATTCCTCATTCATAGAACCTTCATGTTCAAAACCTTAAGGAGGAAAGTTCAATAAACTTATATATTGAAATATATAATTCTTTAATGTTACATCATTTTTATTAATCTCACCATTATTGCGTACGATTTTCCTGTACAACCACTTTACAAATCTAATCAGAGCAAAAGTACTAAACAATTGTCCTAAAGTTGAACGTAATCTTCCAACATTTTCTGCAACACTTAAAATTGCTTTAAATGAATTTGTTAAAGTGAAATATGTAGATTCTAAAAGCACAGTTATGGATGAAAATGTTTGTACAACTGTTTCAATTAATTGAAAAGTTGGTCTTGTACTTTCTTCGAAATATTGAAAAAATCTGTAAAGGAAAATCATTACGAATGTAAAAATTTATACGTTTGCTGTAGAAAGATTTTAAGTCTAATCCATTTTGTATATTTTTTGTAAAGGTTAGTTTATAAACATTCCAATATAACAAAAATTAGAAATCAGTACATTAATAAGCATTTATAGTTCGTAAATATACAATATGATACAAATAATTTAATTAATTCAATGAACTAATATTTTACTATAACAATTTAATTTTAATTGTTAACATCCCATTAAGACAAATTTATTATTATGTACCTATTTTCAGCATCGCCACTGTGATTATTAAACATTCCGTAATTGTTATAATTAGAATATGGGCTACAACCATATGAACTATACCCTCCAAACCCACTGGGTCCCCTATATTGATTTCCAAGTCCGTACCCATAACCACCATAGTAATTAGACCCATATAATCTATAATCGTTAAATCCAGAATAATTTTGAGCTGGTTGACGTGGTGGTATTGGTGGTGGATTTCCTAACTGGTTACTCACAGTGGGAAATGGTGTTGGAGTATTTGTTAAACTGTAAATAATTTTATAATTATTATATTATTAATTTATGATTATTATTATAATAAAATAATAAAAAAATCTCAACAAATTTTTTTAGAATTTATTTTTCAATACAGATGTTATTTTTATCATCCTTCCATAACAATGGATCATTTATGATGTGAACTTTGTTTTTAAACATTGTACGTCAGTTTCTTTATCTTAAATATAAAATATAATTTTATTAATTAATTTTTAAAAACATTAATACCTGGATGCAATTTGAGGGGAATTTCTTAAAAGATTTCCGGCATTATCACTTGATTTTCCTGGTGCCATAGCTTACAGCTTGTCCGTCGTATTTTTAATCATACGCTCTGTACAAAGTTCATAATCCCCCCTGGAATCATGGAAGACACGATTTGCATCTCGTACAAATTTTAAATAAACATGCAGTTTTTGACAATTCTGAAGATTACTGTCATCCGTAAACCATAGAGTATTCATACAGAAACAAAACTTCTGTTGAAACTAATCTTAATTGAATGACCTTGAGTACTATATGCCGGTGTTACTACTTTACAAAACTTATACATATTTTTAACTGGATTTAAGACGTATTATACAACAAACGAAAAAGAATTGCATATAAATGGTAGCAAATATTGAGAAGTGTGGTAACATTTAGAACGTACTTAATTACTATAGAAAACTATATTTAAGAAATATATATAATTTCATGATTTTAATTTTGCTTAAAAGATTATTTTCATTATGTTATTTATATAATTGAATATTCTTTATATACGTATACATATAAAAAACTTTATACTGTTACATATAAATATTTTATAATTTTGTCAATGTATACATACCATGTAGTAAATTATTTTTTATTTATATATAAAAATTATAGAGAGAAATACTATAGTATTCCTTATTTTATACAATATATGTACTTATATAGTAACTTGATTTTTTCTTTGTCAATTAGAATAGAATGATAGACATTTTTATTGAATTATGTTATTTAATAATTAAGTTTTGTTCCTAATCTAAATTCAGATTACCCTGCTTCTATGTGCACGCGCATTAAAAATTGATTCTTTAAAAACAGATCTTCGTTTGTGTAAAAGTTCTCTGTATAAATTTTCTTTTCGCCCACAGATGCCGCAACAGAGTTTGTACACTTACGTACTTATATAATTCAAATTAGTCTAACCTTTCCACATTAAAACATTCATCACAGTAAAATACCGGGATTAAGTATTATTTAACTGTAAATATAATGAATAATATTCTCAAATTTATGGGAGATTATATACTGTATGAAATTTTGGCATTAATATGGCTATTGTACGTATGGAGCTTTTATTTAAATCTCCGGCAGGTAAATTATTCCTAACCTCAGCTTATCCACAATATGATACTCCTTTTTCAAATTAATTTATAATAGTAGTATAAATTATTTTTACTCGATAGTAGGACTTAAATTTTAAAAAGTTAGATGAACTTAAGTATATACTTTTTCTATCTGAACTTTCAACCTAATTGTACAAACATTGTAAATCGAACTAGGCAAACAGTTTCAATTCAAGTTCATCTGATCTCTGAGTTTTTATTAATTTATAAGTTGTTATTAATTAAGAATACCTTTGATTGCATCTAATTCAATTTTTTTCAAAAGATATTATCTTTTGAAGAAGATATCTATCTATATTAAATATCTATCTATATCTATATTAAAGATATCTTCAATTTCTTATGAAATGTTTATCTCGAGTAACTTAAATGTATTTTGTATAATGATCTTTATTATTTAATCTTTTTTAGCGTGCTCTGATGATGCGTTTGGTTGAATTACCTACTGCTGTTGAAAGTTTTATGACAAAAGATGTCTATGATAAAGCTCGTGTGTATCTCTTGGATAGATTAAATTTTTCCAATTTTAAGAATACTTATTCTGATATCTTTACTACGGTATGTACATTTACATTCTTTTTATGATACATATAATGTCATGTGTTTAAAAATTACATTATAGAATAAAAGTGTTTAATTGACTTAAGGATTTTATATATATTTACTTCTATATTCGTAGGGTTTTTTGTTAACTCTTGGCTATCGTCATTTCTGGAAATGGAGTATTGAAGTAGAAAAGTACTTTGGTCTCAATTACGAAAATGAAATTCTACTCAGTGTTACTTTCATGTTTATTTTAAATGTATTTTATAGCATCATTAATTTACCATTGGTGGTGTATAAAACATTTGTAATAGAACAAAAACATGGATTTAATAGAGAGGTAAAGAAATTCAAACCCTTTTTCGTAACTTGAATTAGAATTATACAAATTGTTTATTGTTTATGTTTTTATTGAATATTTTTTTCAGACACCATTGTTCTTTATCAAAGACCAGATTCTTAAGTTTGTTGTTGTACAAGTTTTGACTATACCTCTTCTTTCTGCTACAATCTGGATAATACAGAATGGAGGAGATTATTTCTTCCTTTATCTTTGGATTTTCTCAATCATAGTTATGTTTTTGATGATGATTATTTATCCAGAATTTATTGCGCCACTCTTTGATAAATATACACCTCTTCCCGATGGAGAATTAAAGACAAAGATTGAAGAACTAGCAGCTTCAGTTAGTTTTCCACTTTATAAGTTATTTATTGTGGAAGGGTCAAAAAGATCTTCGCACAGCAATGCATACTTATATGGTTTTCATAAACACAAGAGAATCGTATTATTCGATACCTTAGTAAAAGAATATTATAAAAAGGCAGAGGGTGAAACAGAAGAAAAAGGATGTGAAACAGATGAAGTGTTAGCAGTATTAGCACATGAATTAGGACATTGGAAATTTAATCATACAGTGAAAGGAATTGTACTTGCGCAGGTAAACTTTGTATTTAAATATTAACTTTCTTACTTATTTTATTTTATTTTATTTTATTTTATTTTATTTTATTTTGTAATTTTTCAGGTAACATTTTTGGCAAAGATTCTTGTGTATGCAAAACTTCTAGATTATGAGCCAATGTATATTGCCTTTGGATTTACGGACTCGCAACCTACATTTATAGGACTTATTATTATCACTGTATATATTTTAATACCATTTACAACAGTAAGTTCGATTATTTTCTTTGCGCATGTGTAAAATATTTTCTACTCTTTAATTATATTAAAATTTAAATGTTCTCTTCTACAGTACTTAAATTATTTTGATGATCTCTTCTTTCAGTTAATACAATTTGTAATGGGACTAATTGGAAGAAGATTCGAATTTGAAGCAGACAGATTTGCAAAAGATTTAGGGCATGGAGACGCGTTGAAAAGGTCATTAATTAAACTACAGAAAGATAATCTTGGTTACCCATTGTTTGATCCATTATATTCCTGTTGGACGCACAGCCATCCTCCATTACTAGAAAGACTTGAAGCTATTGACAAAGACGATTAATTAAAAAATTAATTTAAAAACTAATGTTTTTTACCTTGTAAACATAATCACAAAATATTGTATAATCGGTTAAAGAAATAACTTTGATATTAATTTCATTTAATTCAGTAACTAAAACATTAACATTACCTAAACATTTTTTAAGTTCCAAAGAATAGGAATTTATTTTTCACGTTTACTATAATTTCACAGAATAAAATATAATATAAAATACAGACCACTTGAATTGGACTTTAGGACCTAGGTCAATTTTATATACTGTTTATTATTCATAGCAGTGTTTGAAAATATCCAGTATTTTTTCTAGATATTAGTAAAACATCATTGTGATTAATTACTACAACTTATAAATAATATTTAATATAATGTGCAACAATCAAGTACAGAGGAAATATGGAAGATATTTCTGCATTTATATTCATTAAATATGATTCAATTTTAATTATAAATGTGGAACTTTTATGAACATATACCTAGGATATAGTTTAAGGAGGTGTATGAAATGACAAGAGACTGCAAAATACATAATATCTATGTAATTAATCAGAATATTTCTACTGTCTTTAGATTTATATATTTGAATATTTTTTGCATATTTTACCTATTGCAATGATTTTTACCTATTTTTAACATTATATGTACTCTTTAATTTGTTAAAATTTAAATAGTAGTATCTTTATAGTGGACCATTTAAAGTAAAGACAATAGTCTAAATAGTAATTAATTTTTTTTTATAAATATGTAAAACTATATGCAAAATGGGCAGAATAAAAGATATCAAAAAATTCTTAAGAATATCAGTCTAAGTTTCGTTCATATAACTTTATTCCATACAAGTATGCATTTGTATAATTATTTGCAGTCTAGTTATGAATTTATTTTGAGATTTTCTGTAGACACGGACAATATTTCTTTCCTCCTCTTATTTTTATAGCTTTTAAATATTGTTTATACTAAAATATTTTGTATCTCGAATGCGATTAAAATGCATGTGCAGTAAACAAGAAAATACTGATTCTTAAATCCAAAATGTATTGATTGTATGTATATATAACATCTAAATAATTTTGATTACTATTATTGCGACATGTATCTTAAAATGCGTAATTGTTCTCTAAATATTTTGTTTACCAATAAACTCTTATTTAATTTTATTGTACTTAATACATAAGACTTCAATTAAATGTTTACTTTCTTAATTCATGGGAGTCATAACAAAATGATGTAATATTGTGAATTATAAGAGTATTTGAATAATTTGTAAAGTAATAATAAAGTAATACTTATACAGACAATAAGAAATTAATATTAAATAAGTATCTCTTTCTGTTATCATAATCATTAACTTACTTTCTAATGGAAGATACAAAGAAAAATTTATTGACAAAAAAATAGAATTCTATTTTATGTAACATTTAACTAATTTTTGTATGTTGAACACTTCCAAGGAGTGTCAATTGTTACAATGAAGAAACTATATAAGAGATAAACGATTGTAAATAAAAATGCAAAGGAAAATTATACTTCATATGATTTTGAGATTACAATATACATTTATATCTCAATTTTATTAAAATGCTCATGTTTACAATAAATACACAGAAATGAGGAAAAATCTCGCAATAGATCCATTCGTCGTTCCAAGACGTAAAGTGCCTGAAACAGATAACAATACACATATTTAGCTTTAAAGTCAAGTATTACCGTTAAAAAATTTATTTATTTCGCAGTTTTGAAAAATGCAACGGAAAGATCAAGAATTAAGAAGAAATGAAGCTCGATAAAAAATAAAGTTTGATTTCTTTTAACGTTTTACCGTTTAAATCAATTCCTCATTAAATTGACGCGGTATAAAAAGTGGACAGTAACTATCAATATAAATGTAAGCAAGTATTTACATAGACAACTCGTGAACATTAATTTATCTTCCAGATATTAGAACACCCTTTTTTATACGTAAACTATAAATATTACTTCATATTTTCGAGTAGAAAAAATTAAGATTTACATTTAAATAATATAGTGAACATTGTAGTATATATGGAGTATAATTAATATTTGACAACAAAAAGAATTATTCTTTTCACTTATATAATATAATCAATTCAAATATATTAAATCTATTAGCAAGTGAAATTACCAATTTTAAATTGCCAAATTACGTTTCTATTAGATAAGATTCGAGTTAGTTACCCGATTATGCTCGATATGTTTACAGTGCATCGTACTGTATAAGTATTCGTATTATTTAATATAATCCTTTCTTTCTTTACAAGAGACGTATGATATTTTCATCTCTATCCGTAAAACAACAACGGAGCTTCATTGAAAATGTTACTACTAAAGGTACTATACGTAACTTGAATATGTTAATAATGCATGAAGGTGGTAGACAATGATCATAAAAAATATCAGCAATCATTTAATTATCGACAGTAACTTCCTTATTATCTAATTATAGTTCAATTATATATTCGCAAAATATTCGATGTCGGTTATCAATTACAAGAACGCATGACCGTTCGAGGTTACTATCCGTGTGACGGTAGACCATATAAAATATTGCATACTGTTCCCTCAAAATTTGAGGTGGCGATAAATTTGTATGTAGCAAATATATTATTATATTCGATCCAATCATTACCCCAATCGTTTTAGCGTAACACGTTTACAGAGATTTTCTTTTCTCGTTGTTTGCACAGTTAAGGAAATCAAATAATATTCTTATTTAACGTAAGATTATCGAGCAGGGCAAATGATATAGAAATCAACGTGCTGTGAATTAAAACCCACTTTATTAAATGTTCAAAATGGTGTACACTGGTTTTCATTGAAATATTTATCGATCCTTCGAATATTCGTGATCCCGAACATCCGACAATATCAATGAATATAACCATTAGAATGTAAACAGAATACGTTATCTATATATTATTCTTATTTTGTTCACATTTCTTCAACTATGCAAGCGACGGACAATATTTCGTTCAAAGTTATCTATTATTTAAAAATGTATCAAAAGTTCAAATATCCCTTCGTTCGAGATCATATTTTGCGTAGTTAAAGAAACAGGAACGAATTTACTGGAAAGCACCTAGCTGAACATTGATTTCCAACGATATTATCAGACACCCGATATAATCGTAACGAAAGATAAACATTTTTGGTACGTGTACACCATTTTAAACGTTCGATTTTGGAAGAAGGTATTTCTCATTCACACGTTGGTCCATTTGCCATCCCATCTTATATATGTAGCTCTGTCATTGTATATGTTTCGTTAACTGTGCAAAATATGAAAAAAAAGAGAATATTTCAAATGAACGAAACAACCGATAACGTAAAGATTGCTTATGCATCGTTTCATTTTAGCACACGATGAGTTTTCTACGCCCACTGTTTAGGGGTAACTCAGTAATGTAATCTTTAAAATAACCTTAAAATATAACAAAAAAGAAAGAAAAATGAATGCTGAATCTATACTTAGTGACGGGTCCACGTTGCGTTCGAACAAGTTCGAACATTTATAGAGGGGATAGTCCAAACAGGTTCGAACTTCGAACCAGCATTCGAATGTAATCAAGCTTAATATGTACGTTGACCGCCACGAGAATGTTTAGCGTCTTGGTCGATTTCAAATTCCTCATGTTACTAATATTTTGATTTGACATCAGTTTTCTTCTTGCAATTGTTTTCAGGCAATTTAGAAGCTCCGGCCATAGGCGACCACCGGCGATCAACGTGTTAAAAGCACGTGGTCGAGTTCATAAAACGAATCGCGCACAAGTAAAAATTTCATTTTCCGTTCTTTCGCTCGAATCTCATGAAATATCGTCCGCCTGAAAATGGAATTGAAAAGAAAAAATAAATAAAAATTTCATAGGTGCGCCGTTCGTTTTATAATCAGTAGAACACCAAGAATTCGCTCCCAAGTCTGAAACGTTCGAAGAGCATTGCTCGGGACGCTCGGAACGTTCGAAAATCCGATCTTGTTCGAACATTACGTCATTCGTAGATGGTTTGAACAAGTCGATCATTCTTGCTCGTGAACCCATCGTTGTTTGTTCCAATCCAATATGTTTAGAAAGATCTGTAACGTTTCACGCGGGACACCCTATGCATGACACAATCTTAAATCCGATATTGACCACGAACCTCTGCGCATGTGCGTATCAATTTTTCCCACCGATCAAATCGACGTCAATAACAGGTTACGAAATACGCACGCACCGCCGCTCGATTCGAAAAATGGATTTAAAAAGAAGAAAAAAAAAGAAAAAAAAATAAAGAAACATGGAACAGCACGTTACACAAAACATGATTCTGACGAGGACCGTCTGGTACTCGATTCAATGACACTGAGAACAAGTAATATGTATTTGCCCGATAAAAGAATAAAAAGAATAACTTATTTACAATCTACCATGTAATAGATTGATACATAAATATGATCTTCGTTGCCTTTCCCATTTGTTGATCCTGTTATTGCTCGTCATTTTGTATATAAATTAATGAACAAAACAGTTGTATAAACAACAATTTGTTCATGCGAATGAAGTAATCGTACGTCCTTCTTGTTTTTTTTGCTCATTAAGCTATTCCCTTAAAATTGAAAAAAAAAATGGAACTTTTTTTTTCTTAAACTCTGCTCCGGAGTGGTGCACGGGCTCTTTATACTACTTTCAGTTACGTTTTTTCTTATTTCTTTCTCGTTACCTTCAAAGGAAGCTTATAATATCCGGTAAAAAAATATTATTACATTCTGGACGAACCTGCGATAACATGAACCTATTGACATTACATGCTTCGATTTTCATCCAATATTGGTAATTTCGAAATGAATCGTATCAGAATTAATACTATTCGTTAAATTAAATTCAAACATTTTTTTTTTGTAATTCTGTCAGTGATTCGACAAACTAGGTTACCTAATCTAGCCAATAATTAGAAACAATCAATTAAGAGAACAACAAATTTTTGTTTTACGTTTAATCACTAATTTTCACTCATCGAATAATTATATTTATCTCGTGTGCAATCATTACTTCTACCGTCAATTATTGCACAATAATTACAACTCGAATGTACACATCATTATTATTATTATTCTTTATGGCGTTTCGTAATAATTAAACTCTACGCATTAATTGCAAAAGATATACTAATATTGCTAATGATTAAAACCGAATTAATTATCATCAATTTAATTGCTAGGAAATTTAAGTGAACTGTATGCAGTTCATTTGACGATTCGCTTGAGTATACTTGAAAAAAACGGTTAATTAAAAAATGAAAAATTACGTTGTTTCAGACGATTTGTTTCGTTTGGATACCCAAATCGTTTGTACAACATCGACAACGATATTAACAAGGGGTCAGCGGATTTCGGAATACTTTCGTAGTAGTTCGTCCAGAAAGAAATATAGCATTCAGTATATAAATATAATGAGTTATAAACACAACAGTACCTTGCACTTGTCACTCAGTTTGAGCGCAAGCGACCTGGTGGCTGGTGTTCCATCGTCGTGTGGCGACAGAGAGAGAGACTCACGCATGTGAACACACGAGTACGAGTACTGAACAAGTATCCAAAGCTGCTCTGAAAAGATTTCATTCCATTCCGAATATCGTTCACAATGTATCTTCTTTTTTCTTTTCCTCGTTAATGACTGTGCAAAATCAGGCTACATAGATTCTACTATAAACTGTTGATATCTCAGTATATATTATTCGATATTCGGAGGAAAAATTTTCCAGACAAAAATTGCGTAGTTGAAACGTATATCTATATAAAATGTTTGAAATGAAATTAAAATTAAATCTGAAGCATATTAAAAGCTATAATACTTCGTTTTTTTTTATATAAGAATACTCCTGCACTTAAAAATAAAAAAAACTGAGAATTATGTTAATACACACATGATAATCGTAATAATCGTTAGAAGTAATAATTGATTTGATTCTGTTTCCTTGAAATGATCGTGAAACGACAAGTTACGCATAATACAGAAATAGTTCTTAATAAGTAAACTATGTAAGAACAATTTATTAACATTATTTGGCTCATTGTGCGTTCTTATCTGAACCGTGCAACTATTCTCTGAAACATTTTTCTGCAATCCAGTTGAGAGTTTTCGTTTCAATGCAAACAAAAGCAGGAAAAACTAAAAAAATAGTTCGAATTGTTTATATACGTGATTGAATGCGTTGGCGAACAATCCAACTTCCTAATTTCTCTACAAAGACTCCCAGATAAAATTACTTCAGAACTTTATAATTGGGTACGTTTCAATTAAATGAATTCAATTGAAAGAATCCAATATACCAGGAGCTTTTTTTCTTTTGAAAATAAAAAAAAAGAACATAAGACAATTCCGGGAGCCAAGCGGAATGAAAGGCTATGATTCTGCTTACGAAGAAAGATGTTATATAGAAAATATTTATTTTTCGTTTGTTTGATTGAGCTACGCCGAACAACGGCGCTATATATACTCTCGCTGTCTATTTCACTTTCTTTCACTCCCTCTCTCTCTCTCTCTCTCTCTCTCTCTCTCTCATTCATTCACTCTGTCCCATTCTTTATAGTTTACATTCACACTCATACATATATATATGTGTATATATACATAAATATATATTTACGTATATATACATGTGTGTATATACATATATATGTATATATTCATATATATAATCTCTCTCTCTATCTATTTAAATATTTGCGGCGGTAGAATCTTGGTTATCCGAATCAGCGCCCATATATTTTAACTTCTGACGTTTTCTGTTGATCGAACGTTCAATTCTGTACAAATGTAACATTATCTCTCATAATGTTCACATAACACTATAAGTATAATTAATAATTAATAATACAAATCACGTTAAAAAGATACAATAAAAAATTAAATTTACAATATGTGAAATCTATTATTATAAAAGTTGTATTGAATGTGGAGTTCAATCAACGGAAATGTCCATATGAAAATACTTGAAGTTTGTTAAGATATACGGTTAATCAAGATCCTACTATTAAGATTCATCTATCTATACAGTAGGTACAGTTTGAATATGTACAATCAATTATTTCCTAGACTCTTGAAAATGTAAAAAAAAATGTTTACGCAGAAATTGTATTGTTTCACAGAGAAACTTACTTAATGAACTTCGACTCGTTTTTTTTTTCATTTATTGTTTCAAAGATTTCAAAGTTATTAATTTTTGTCCGAAATGAAACTACAATATATTCATATTGTGCGTACCGAGATGAATTCAATGAGTTAAATGTTAGTTTAATAAAAGTTCGTAGTTCCATTTAAAAATTTAAATGGTAAGTTTGAAATCCTTGCGCCTAATAAATAACAAATCTATCTCAGCTTAGTTCACTATCGTTTTTCTCATATGAAACAAAGCAAATTTCTGCATAAACAATAATGTATCTTTAGTAACCTAAGAATTAATTGAATATACGCGTTCAAACATGCACTGTATAATTGTTTACTACGAAAATACAAAAGTATTTACAATTTAATAAATAAATCGCCACTTGGAGTATCCACGGGTCATAGGTCCTGTGCTTTTAAATCACAGCGCCTCACACGTGTAGCCGATTAAAAAAATCTAATTTTTTTGAAATTTGAAACGCTGACTTAAAGAAAAACCTTGTTTCTCGCCAAGCAATCATATTTTCGTCTATTTACTTTGTGTGTCACATAATATAAAAGCCAATTTCAATTTTATGTTGTTCCACTTAATTTATAACACTATGTTTCTCCATTTTTTCATTTTTAAGCGAGATCAAGATTCATATCTCCCCAATTTAATTTGTTACAGTCCCTTTGAACTTTGTAGTTTTTATAACTATCACTAAAAACAAGAAATATCTGCATTGATATTTCAAGGTCGATATCTTAAAGCAGCAAACAATCAATTGGTAATAATACCATTACTGATACACGATAATTAGTATCCATTACTGATACACGATAAGAACTAACATTCAGCGTTTCATTTTCCAAAGAAGCTATTTCGTTTCGCCCTAGCTTGGCTCAAAACAATGAGTCCTCCCTCACACCACTCCACAGAGTAAGAAAAAATCTTAAAGAGAAAAATCGCTCTTTACTTTGGTCTAAGAATCCCTGCGGTCCTCTTCCTCCTTCTTTGTTTCAATGCCTTGTTCTTGGTTTGTCTCAACTGCTGTCTGTTCCGAATCCTCCTCCTTTTCACTGGGAATCACTTCCATTGTTACTTCATCTTTTACTTCTTCGGCTTTTACAACAACCTCCTCTTCTTTAACAAGTTCTTCTTTTTCGTCAGCTGCAACGGAAACTGGTTCTTGCTCCTTGGAATCCTCCGTTTCTTCCCCAGATGGACTCACGTTAGCCCACCTAGATTTGCGTCCCCTATTGTTTCGATTGTCCCTTTCTATGTTTTGGTTGTTTGGATGTTTACCAGCTTTCTTGTCTCTGGTATTGTCTCTTTGCGAGTGATTTTCAGCGTCAGGTGGCCACGAACCAGGAGGATGTTCCTGATTCCTCCATGGGGCAGCAGATTCTGGAGGAAGAATCGAAGGAGGACCCATAGGGCCGAATGGAGGCCTTACGTGAGGGCGAATGTCATCGAAAGGAGGTCTGAAAAAGGCATCCGGCTCACGAGGATCAAATGGTGGCCCACGAGGACCGAAAGGCCTCATGCCAGGGCGAAGAGGACGAGGCCCTAACCCCCGTGGATGGAACATTAAAGGTCCTGGAAAAAAGATGTTCATTAAGATTTTTTTCATCGATTGAATTATACATTCTAAGTAGTACAACCTTAAAATTAAACAGATACCTAAATATCTTCTCTTTTAAAAATTTGATTTTTACTTAGAAAAAGCTTTACAACCTTATCATGTAATTTTATAGAACAGAAAACTTGTTACTAAGGTGCGAAGTTACTTCTGAATTTAAAAAATGTTGAAAATATTACATAATCTCAAATCACTATATACAGATATTCTCAATTACAGAAATTATTCTTACCAGGGCCACGGGCACCAAGTGGAGCTGGACGAGGTCCAAACCCATCTGGATGTCCAGGTCTAGGACCTCTAGGTCCCATAATAGGCGGCATTCCAAACATGGGTTCAATACCAAAGAATTCTCGTCGCCTCGGTTCAAAATCGCCGCGATCTAGATGTCCTCTTGGATCAAAACCGTCCTGAAGCCGTGGATCAAATCCATCTCGTCTAATTTCAAAGTCAAACCGATCCCGATCGTCGAGCGGTCTTCTTCCTCGTACTTCAGACCTATCGAATTCCTCCCTTTGCCAAAAAAGTATAATCAATTACTAATATGCTTAAATTTATTTACATTAATTACTTAAAAACAAAATACTCAATACTGAATCGATATCCACCATTATTCATCAGACTTTGTAATATATCTTTTATATCAATATTATGTTGCAACTAATGGGTCGTTTTTCTCCATGAAGTAGAAAATTAAAATTGCAGAGTGAACTGTCGCAAATTCTTTCTTAGAAAAAGAATCAATTAAGGTACGGATACCTTTGAAATTATACTAAAAAGATACCATTGTAATTATACTATGAACCTACCTCTGTTCTCTAGGGGGTCCAAGTCTTCCGAATTCTTCTATTCTTTGCTGTCCGTGTATCCTATTATCGAATTCTTCTTGGAACATACCAGCCTGTATTCTTGGGGCGTCCATAAACTCTTCATGCATTTGAGATCCTCTAGGCCCCCTTCCAAAATTTTGTCTGTCTCTTTGTTGCTGAAACTCTCTTGGATCCTGAGGATTTCGGAAATCTGGAGGTCGAGCAGGAAAATCACTTCTTTCTTGAGGCAAGCCAAATTTCGGTAAATCCATTAAGGACGAAAGAGGTTCGCCGCGTGCAGTTCGAGCGTCATCAAAAGTCCTATCAGATCTGTCTCGATCCTGGCGAGTACGAGCTGGTATTCGGTCACCCCGATCTTCTAATGGAAGTGTACCGTCAGCCAACTGACGAAGACGATCAGCTAAACTCGGTTTACCATCTTTTTTCGGAGTAGAATCATTTTCCTGTAAGCAAATTTTTGGTTAATAATGAAAATAGAACTCGTTACTATAACATAATATTTTCAATCGATAAATTCACACCTGAAGGCTTTGATTTTGTGGATTTCCTTCGCGATTTTCTCTGTTTTCCCTCTCCCTTCTGTCATCCCTATCCCTATCTCTGATATCTCTTCTACGATCACGTCCCCGATCTCTTCCTCTACCCCGTTCCCTTCCACGATCCATTCTAGAATCATTGTTGTCCCTATCTCTATGAGACAAATGTGTTTCTCTATCTCTTCTCTCTCTGTTTTCACGTTCCCTGTCCCTTTCTTTGTAATCCCGATGTTGCTAAATTTAAATTGCATTCATATAATTTACTTCGTAATTGTAAATAATATATTATGTCTTAATTGTCAATTTAAAACCTACTTGGAATTAAGTATATCGGACAAATTCAAAATAAATAAATAAAAAGAAACAAAAATAACGTTTACCTCCGATTGTTGATCACCGTCTGGTCTATCCTCGTTTTGTGACAATTGTTGATCAGTTAAATTTCCCTTATTCTTAGCTCCGTTTGAACTTGGAGGCATCGCATCTTCCATTTCTACATCCATATCATCCGCAGAATGTTGTTGCTGAGGTAGTTGCATTTGTAAAGGAGCAGAAGGTCCTACACCGTAAGGTTGGCGTAACATTGGCAGATTTGGCATTCCCGTTTCTGTCGTTGGCGGCGGGACTCCAATTGGAGGAACATTATGTGGCATACCTAAAGATTATTATAAAATTTACTTATTTACCGTGCCTTCTTCTTTTACTATTTTGAATTTAATTACGACATTACTTTTTTTACTCGTACATACCAGTAGAATTGGGTTTATCAGAGGGTGCGGCAGGTGCGGGCAAAGGAATTTGCGTCAATAATCCAACACCCACGCCAGCTCCGAACGGAGAATTAACCTGGGGTGTGAGCATAGTTTGCATCATTCCTGGTGGCCCTAACAGACTTTGCATATTTGGAGGCGGCACACCTATTGGAACATTAGGCATCAAACTATGCGCCATTGGTAATCCCATTGGTCCAATCATACCTAAGCAATAAAATAATAATGTAATATTTTCACTAACTATTAACCCTTTGCCCAACAAAATTATAAAATTTTGTATGACGCATTAATACATGGAACATTGAAATAAAATGGTACCGACCCTTAATTTATGTCAGATATATCTTTATGTTAGTTACAAAAAGTATCATTGATACTTCATAAAAAAAAATAATAAATATTTGTTAAAAAAATATATTCGAGTGCAAAGGATTAAAAAGTGGAATATTCGTAAAATAAAGAATTAATTACGAGGAACTCCTGGCATTGTGAAAGCAGGTGGCATCATCTGTAACTGCGTATTCGGTGGAGGCAGAAGTGCAGCTGATGTGGGTGGTCTAATCGGCGGTGGTTGACTCGTATCAATCACTTGCTGCTGTTGTTGACCCTGCTGTTGGGTCTGTTGAGATTGTTGCTGTTGTGTGCTAGATGTAGGTTGCATCACATTCACAATGCCATCAGCTAAACTTGGCATTGTGGCGGCTGCAACCAAAGCTTGTTGCTGTAATTGCAACTGTTGCTGAAGCATGTCTGCATTTGTTCCGGAATGCTTTAGTTTACCTGTGAATTATATTAAATGAAAATGAATCATTCAATTTATAAGTAACTTGATTTACCTTTCAAGTTAGGCGGCAAAGTATCTTCATCAATCATTCCACCTTCTTCGAGTAATTCTAAATCCTGGTCAGTGACATTAATTAACTTATTCCAAGGGATATAACTAACTCCCAATTCGACTTCCCAATAATCTTTCCATTCTTTTCCTTTAACACCTTTCCCAGGTGCCCAGGCTAACTAAAATGCATAGAAACTATTATTCTAAACATGCGTTTTCCTCACAAAATTTTAAAGTATCAATCGTAAGTTACATAGCTTACAGTAATCGCTTTTCCCTGCATTTTGTGATTTTTAAGCTTGGTAAGAGCTCTGTAGGCATCTTGTCTTCTATTCATACATATAAAAGCGCAACCCCTAGGTGAAATTAGATCTATACTGACAATATCACCAAATTCTCCAAAAGTGTCTGAAAGTTCTTCTTGGTGTACTAATTTAGACAGATGTCCTACCCACAAAGTTGTACTGCAAACTGTAAGAAAATCAAGTTTTTAATGTGAAAACAATATACAGTAGCAGCTTGAATAAATAACAATAATTATTTGTTATTATTGTGATCAGAAATATAGTCAATAATTATTATAATAATATGAAAACTACCGCTTAGTTTATCTCTCACAATTGGTGGCAGGCCTCGTTTGCGTCTTTCTCTTTCTTTTTCTCGTTCTTCCTCGGTCATTTTTTCTCGACTATCATCACGTTTTCTATCCCGTCCTCTATCTCTCGAACGAGACCTACAATGTAATATTCCATAATAAATTAAAAAATTCAAATAAATTATGAAATCAAATTCGATATATTGATTACCTCCTTCTTCTGGATCTACTTCTCGATCGAGATTTTCTATCTCTGTCTCGATCTCTATCCCTATCCCTATCCCTATCCCTATCCCTATCTCTATCTCTATCCCTATGCCGTGGTGATCTAGATCGACTATGATGCCTATATCGGTCAGGTGATCTACTCTGTGATCGTGTACTATCACAATTTACAATTTCTACGCTGCTACTATCTCGTCTTGCACCATTTCTGCAATTTATAAATTATCAAATATTAATTTCACACGAAAATCAAATTAATTGCAAGTCAGAATGAAGGGACGTATTAAGCATTTACCCAGAATAATCTTGTGTATCTTGTCGCTCGTCAAGAAGCGGACTTTTTTGATTTTGATGACCCTGTTGGTTAATCTGCCTGATGTTTGATAAAGGTTGCGAGACATAGGGTAGAGCCGGAGGATAACCAGGAGGTGGTTGACTCATGTCTTGTATAACTCCGCTACTTACATTTGCCGTATATGCGTTTTGTTGATTTGGTTTCAAGATGTCCGACGGTTTTAATTCACATTCCGATGCAAATGGTAGATTCTGAAAAAAAAAATCGTGATACATCGTTTAAACAAATATAAAATTTTATTTTTCACATTAACAACTTACAGGAACAGTTTGAGCCAAATGTTTATCGAACTCCTCCTCCTGCTGCTTCATCTGTTGTAATTTCCTCATCTTTTCTTCCATCTCATGTTGTGATGATGATACATTCCCTTGCATTGTCTGTTGCAATGTTTGAAGCTGTCTCAAAACCTATTACAATTTAAACAATCAACTTATTTTGTTACAGTAAAAATAAGAATTTGTTTAATATCTTAAATAACATGTAAAATCTGTTCTCGAAATTTTTTTTTAATATATACCTCTGGATTTGTTAGGAGGAATCCAAGACTTTCCAAACTATTTCCTGTAGGAACGTTATGTTGGCCAGCATTTGACGCTGTTGTTGCCACTGGTGAATTCGCAACTACAACGTCATCATCTTCTTCTTCACCGTAATCAAAATCCAGGAGCTTCTTATCAAATTTCACAGAAGTTTTTTGTTCATTTGCTGCTTCTTGTTTTTTGAGCAACAACTGTTGCAAATGTTGCAGCTGATCAAGAAAAGAAGCATCCATTTGACCTGAATTAGACTGACCCTAAAAAAGAAAGTGAAATTAATAGTGTAATAAAATACTATAATAAAATTTCAGAAAAAAGAATGATAAAAATCATACCAATAGTTTATTGGCATTAACTATATTTGCTGTCTCCATTTTTGTTTGTGCAAGCCAAACAGGATCAATAGTCTTTGTAGAAGAAAATAACTTCTGATCCTTTACTGCATTCTTTGCAGCTAAAGGGGGTGTTTTAACAGCAGTACCAGTATTGCTTGTGTTATTCGTCGAAGAAGTGTTCAATGTACCTGTAATGTAATAACAATAAACTCAGTATTATTTTACATTTTAACAACCTTAAATTTTCATTTTTCTGATATTATTAAATTATGAAAAGTAAAATTCATTTACCATTTGCATTAACTGCTTGCTCTTTATGGATTGGATGATTTGGATCCGCAAGATCGAATAAAGGTTGTATAACCTCGGATGGAAAAACTGCATTTTTCTGCCAAAGATTTAAAACTCTAATCACTTTGCTTTTATCTTCTTGAGGACATTTTAAAAGGTTCAAGAAGGTGGTTTGCATATTCTTAGCAAAGCGAGGAGCAAATACATCTTTCTCTACCCCAAACTGATGTCTCGACTGACGCACAATTGAATCTATAACGTATAATCCGGGCACTTTGTACTCTGGCTTACACTGAAACGTACAAGCAATAATTAAGCAATCACTCTATACATAAAAATATAAGAACATAAACCTTTAAATAATATACTTATACATACCTTTTGAATGAATTTTTCAACACTTTGCACAACATGCTTATAGAATTTGATTGCCTTAATTGCGCCCCTGGTTAAAGAGTTCATCTTGGCCTTAGAAATCGGCGGTTTGACATCATAAAGAGCTGAAAGCTAGAACATAAGAAAAATATTAATCTCTTGTGAAAATTAATTCTTTATAATACACATTAAAATCATAAACATCCACTAAAAATAACAAAAAATTACAAAAAGATTACAACACGAATTTCAACCACAATCCTACAGAACTAATTGAATTCGAACACAAATTTCATAATTTACTTTTTATATTTCATCTGATCATGTGCCTGTACATTTATATTTACAATAAAATAAAAAAAACATGACAATCTTTGTACCCGAAATTTAAACACTTAGTCTACAACGGTAAACATAAATGTTAATTTATTAACCATAAAATTCTTTACAACCCTTTTACTTATCTACCTTATCCCTCCCCTAGTTATTGTCTTCCTTTAAACACACAAATGCAGACAGACAGACAGACATATTTGTTTCTTCCCACCATCTTACCAACAACATAAATCTCGATTAATAACAATATCCATCGAATCGTGTACCACAAAAACACTCTAAATCACAATAAAGGTTCTTGTTCACTACTCTCCCTCTTGCCTGCGCGTATAGAGATAGTTTCTCCCCCTCTCTTGCACAGAGAGACTAGAAATCAAAGCATTCGTCGAGCACAGAATCACTCGGATCCTTATATCACGATCACTCGAAAACGTCAAGAGAAGCATTTCTTCTAGGACCCTGTCTCACATACGTGTTGCTTACGACTTGGAAATAAGAAGATCGTAAAGGGAAAAGGGAAGAGAAGAAACGAGAGAAACAAGAAGAAAGAGGGATAGTCGGCGGGCTAGAAGAAGAATCGAGGGTAAGAATGAGCTCACCTCCGCGTTAAATGCCTTAACCGCTTCCATTTCGGTGAAGGTGCGAAGCACCAAAGATCTGCTATGATTCACAGGAATCCGTGATTCTCGGGACGTTCAATGTTTTCGCGATAAATCGCATGTCTTTGCTCAGGGCGCACTGTCTAGCTGGGCCATGCCACTCAAGATGGCGACGCTATTTCCCGAAAGGCATCGCGGGGCGGTGATGCGTGACGTCACGTACCGCCGCGGTGCGCAATCGGTAACAAGTTTTGCTTTAATACCGATTATCCTTTACCAATTAAAAACTGACAAGATAAATTTATTATATGAATTTTGATTTAAATTTTACACCTGTGGCGTGTGTATAGATATATATCTATATACGTATATATAGATTACCGAGAGAATTAATAATATTTTATAATTTATTATTATAAAATTATAAAAGCATTTATTTCAACTCAATGTAATAGTATTTATAGGTTAATTTTAATTCAAACTTATACATATTACAATTAATACTTTCCTAATTTAGTTTCATATCATGATCAAATAGTGATTTCTTATTATTATATATTTTATCCATAAATTACATTTGTATACCTAATTATATGCTTATTGATAGGGAACCAAAAATTAGAAAACAGAAGTGCCAACTTTAGCTCGTTAACTAAACCTCGAATATAATTGTTATAAACTTCAATTTAAATTTGTGTATAAATTTCTTTTATATACGTATCTATAAGCAGCTTTAGTGATTTTATTAAAATTAAAATTGAGTTTATAAAGTTTTAAATATTGACATGAATAAAACTATACATGAATTATAATTTCATCATTTTGTTGCACTGACTTGCAAATTTTAAACTTGTACATTTAAAACGGAGCAAGGTTTCTAAATGAATATTTATTTTGTTTAAACGTTATCTTGAAAATATTAATTTGCGGTATAAGGTTGTATAAATCAATTTAATATATATAATAAATAAAATACTTGTTTATTACTTATTTTACAGAAATGATTAAACTACTAGAAGAAATTAATCTTGAAGATTATACCTTAATACTTCCATCAGTGGCAGTTGGAAATGTTGGACAATTATCTATTGATCTATTAATTTCAACTTTAAATCTATACAAAATTGGGTCCATGTGGAGTTCGATATTTCTTCCAATCTGTGGTTATGATCCTTATAATAAAAATACCAATTCTCTATGTACTGCTGCTGATTTTTATCTTGGAACTACTCACAAGATAGTTCTTCTACAACTACGGTCTCCTCATGTTGGTAATTCAACTGATTTTTTCAAAGAACTTGCAGAATTCATTCAACAAAAAAAAATTAGCAAGGTATGTAATATTTTAATAAATATACAATTGTTTGTTCAATTATATTTCTTATGCTAATAATAAGTTTATTTTCTAGATAATCATTTTAACCAGTAGTTATGATTATGAACGATCAGAGAGATCGGATTCAAGTTTAAGATATCTTACCACTGATGACTCATTAATGAATAACAAAACGCTTCTTGAGTCTCTTAAATGGAAAAGATATACAAGGAAAACTTTAATGGAACCTACAGAAAACTTTCATATTCCTGGGGGTGGATTTGCAAATGGATTGTACAATTATCTGAAATCCGTGGATATTCCTTGTACAGTACTTTTCTGTTATTGTTCTGAAGGGGATAATATTTCTGATGCATTAACATTGGTTAAAGGCTTGAATCAGTGGTTAAATATATTAGAAACTACTTCTAACATTGATATCAATGTTAGGTATCCACCATCTTGGGAATATCTTTTTGGTAATCCACCTGCATCAGAACTATATTAAATTTTTCATTTAATCATTGCCTATAATTAATGAAATTCTGATCGTACCGAAATTAACTATAAGTAAAAATTGACACTGTGTAAAAACGAAATATTGGAGGACAGTAAATTAAATATTTAATTAACAATGCGTTATTAATAAATTACAAAATTACATTTAAAAACAAAAATGCCTAAGTAACAATAAAACATAATAATGTGTCTATAGTATTGTTTGTATTAATAAATTCATAGATTTAATTTTTACAATAATTTATTTAAAAAATTAATTATATAAAAAAAGTGTTTAAGCTAATAGCTTGAACTTAGCAGAAAATGCAGAATAAGTGACTAAGGCTGCTAATAGAGCAGCAAGGAGTTCAGAATTGACCCACGGTCCGAGATAAATTCCTGGATTATTAAGTACAACCACTACTAAAGGTTTTACAGTACTGGGATCCTCTCCATTTCTAATAGCTTTACGTATAGCTGCATATCTTTCTTCATCGTATAAGTTTATTCTGTAATCCCCAGAACGTGCCTTTTTCACGTCTTCTGTCCAAGAAACCTATGAAATTCAATATTATTGTATTATTATAATGGAAGCAACAATTCTGTGTATATATATAATTTATATTTACAGCAATCTTCAATTTAGTTTGCTGTAATAATATAAATTTTAATTTTAATGTTCATACCTGATACTTGTTATCAGAGCTTAACCTAGCTGCTGGCAAAGATTTTCCTTCAACTTCTGCATACAACGTGATACCTTTGACACCATTGCTACACTTAAGCACAAATTGTGTTGTAAATGCAACGTTTGTTAAAATTGTTGCATCTTCTGTGACATACGCAGAGGCAACAACTTCGGGTTTTTGGCAAGTTTCACCAAAAATTCCGGAAATTGCACAAATTAATAAAATAAAAGTAACTGCGAATCGATTCATTTTTCTGGTATGTCACTTTTAATTGTTAAATTGTCTAATGCACTAAAAAATAAATTGTAATATTAACTTTCAACTCGTGGAACACTACGACCGATAGCTCAAATCATGTTAGGTTAAGAAATGATTACAATTGATTCGTGGCGGTTTGTCTGAGGTCGCGTGGCTTGCGTGGTTACACGTGGTAAATATTGGAAACAGTGGTACCAATATTTCATCATAAACATTGAATTTTTTTTTTCATTTAAAATAAATTTTCGAAAAATAAAATTTCCTCAAAATATTAAATGTATTAAGAAATAAAATTTTAGTTAGAAATTTTGTGAAAAGTTTCAAATTTAGAAGTACATATCTTGAATCTGTTCAGGGCTGTCGAATTGCCTCCCCTCAAACTAGTGACTTTCGATCAGTGGTTCTTCTATTATCTCTACTGTAAGATCTGCCTGAGTTCTCATTTTCAACTACCAATCATCCACCATGCCACTTCTTCTGATATTTCAATACAAATAGAAGCTTTTATACATATGTATTTGTAGTGGTAATTAACCTTATTGTATGGAGAGGGTAACTCTCGCTGAACGGACCGTGAGGGGAAAAAACCTCCGTGTCATAAGTGATACAATTCAATTAATTTAGTTTAAATTGTTTCTAATATATGAATATGGGGTTGTATGAAATATTCGATACTAATATTATTTTATCAAATCGTTATGCCCAAGATTGTGTAAAGATTTCACACACAAAGAATACAATGTTAAATTTTAAATAGTCGTATTATAAAAAAGAATATTTTAAACAATGGATTACATAATATGTAAAAATTCAATTGTAAAATAAATTAAAATGTTAATAAAGGTATCTAATAAATTCATTTACAATATTACTTAAAAAAATAGGTTTTATTCATCAGAATATTACAAACATGTATCATCGGTTTATATAAATAGATTAGCTATTAGTATTACATTAATGTACAATTATTATAGATTATCATAAATCATTATAAAGAGTATTTGGTATTTGAATACTTAATAAATTTGTATACAGATAAAGTGCAAGCAATAATTGCAATTGCATTGTTCACATTCTCTGATACAAATTGCTTTAAAGGTACAATTACTGTTTTCTTACTGTTTGTATCATATTAGATTGTATACAATGCATTTTAAAAATGATACTATATTATAATGATTTTTTGGTTCGTTGGGAATTTAATAAAATTTATTTTAGAGATATATAAAATTTTCATTATGCTAATAATGAATGATAATATACAATTTCACATCTCTGATATAAATTGTGTAAATTATATATTACCTATAATAAATAAATGTTTAAATTTACTACAGTTTCTTGCAATGATTATCACATTACATTGCAATCCTATATATTTTTAGAGAGTTTTTATATAACTGAATAAGTTTCAGTTTCAGCATATAATCAAAGACTAATTGCATATAATTATATAACTTAAAATTCAATTAAATTTACTTCTTTTGTTACAGTACTTATTGCTGCTGATGTTACAACTGAAGTTGTAAAGGAACGTACATGAGATCGAAAAGTCGATGCTGACTCCCATGCTTCATCTCTAATGATACCTTCATTTCGTGGATACATTAGTAAAGGATCCTTTCCTGTCTTTTTAGATAATATTTCTTTAAGCAATATCAAACGGGATCTCCAATATTCATAACTGGCTTGTTTCAAAGCATTTACCCATTGTTCTACTTGGGATTCTGAACGTCCACTCAATATATGCCTTTTATCATGTTCATCACGAAATGCTATACTAAATGCAAATACTCCTTCCGATGCGCTGTCAACGTTAATATTATAATTTTCTAAAACAATTACACCAGCTGGTTGTCTTCTGTCAATTTGTCCTAATTCGTTGATATTAAAATAAAATAGTAAGTTGCATCTTAACTTAAACCATTTCTCTTTAAAACCTAAAAAAAAAGACAACATCCAAGTTGGAATAAATTATTAATAAAATTTTTAATAATTATAGGTTATATATGAATATCAAATTTACTCGAATAAGTTTTTGAGTAATCAACTAAACTAACCTGACTTGTGTGCTCGTTTATGAGTTAAACGTCCTTCCAGATCAGCGGGGCCACTACTTGCTTCCGCAAGCTCTTTTTCATTAAATTTCATAATGATAAAAAATTATTTACACTTCAAAGCATTCCTGCGTAATACAAATGCTATCGTACAATCATAATATCTATATAATTCATATTGTTCATCGTGTCCACTTTATTCGTTAAAAAGTTTGGCTACAATCCTTGAAACTCACTGCCAATAGTGAACACGGAATTGCAACATTCCGTACTTTATTTTTCATTCTTTACCTTTTATCGACTTTGTCGGTTTCTTCAGATTTGAATTAAAAAGGATTTTCAATAAACATGTTCGGTATATTATTATTTACGATCACACGACTGACAAGATGAACGCTGGTGCGTAACTGAAATATCAATTGTAAAGTTTGCAGAGAATACAGTGAAATTTTGAAAGAGCGCGTTTTACTGTAACAGTCTGTGAAACATACGCATTTATTAAACTTTCAAGAAATGTATTATAATTACTAATTAATATTTATACAAAATATTAACTTTTTATTGCACAAATTATTATGAAAGAAGTATATGTTATTATTATTTCTATCAAATTAATCACTTAAGATACAAAAATAACGATAATATGTTCATATAAATAAGATTGGTCAGCCTGCAAAACAGATATACATTATATTTCATACTGTTCATGTATATAAAGCTTGCAAGTGTCAATTTAGACAAATTGTCAAAATTTACTCGCATTGTAGAATCTTTGTTTACTAATGGATGGTTTACTTCGATACCTATTATTTACGAATTTATCTGAAAAAAGATCACATGATTAATTTATATGCAGTAGTTAAGATCACTTCGTAGTGACGATTTACAATTATTTTTAATATAATTAAGTGATGGGATCGCTAACAAGTCGACAGAATGCTGGCGTAGAGGAAGTTGATATCGTTTCAAATCATGCATACAAATATCCTCCTCGTTCTGGTTTGTATGGATTCATAAATATCATTTAACATTAAACATGATAAAATAATGTTTTAAAATATGTATAAAATATTAAAGTATAAATAATTTATAGTTTAATGAATTAATAAGTTAATATTATATTATTAGTTGTTCAGGTACACGTTTTATTTAACATATTTTACTTATTAGGAAGCTACTTTGGTAGCCATTTCATTATGGGTGGCGAAAGATTTGATACACCTCAACCAGAAGCATATCTTTTTGGAGAAAATGCTGATTTGAATTTTCTAGGAAGCCGACCTACACCTGTAAGATATCAATATTGGATTATTATATTAGATTGTATAGGAAATAATATTTAAAAGTATCATTTTTATTGTAGTTTCCTTATCCTCCGCCACAAGCAAATGATCCCACTAAAACATTAAAAAGTTTAGTGAATATAAGAAGGGAATCATTGAGATTAGTTCGTAATGTTAATCAAACTTCAGCTTCACCACAGTGTCATAGTTTAAAACATTATGGTGACGGTGATACTGATAAAAAACCAAATCGTTACAATATTGAATTCACATTTGACTGCGATGTCAGATGTGCAATTACGCTATATTATTTTTGCACTGAAGAGGTCACAACAAAGGGAGTTACGTACGTATTTCACGTTATAATAAAATATTAATATTTAAAAGCCTTTCTATAAAACTATATATATATATATGTATATATATATATATTTATGTACACAGTTACATACCAAGAGATCCTTCAATGACTTCTGAAACATACTATTATAAGAAAGGTGCAAATCAATTATTTTCAAAAACATCACATATGTTTGATCCATTAGCATACAGTGAAGAGGATTTGTTGTATAATGCTGATAGGGAAGTATGTTCCTTCAGAATATCTTTGTGCCATATTTTTTAATCTGTTAAATTACTGTTTAATAATAAATGTAATTATCTGCAGATAATACCAATAGCGATCCATTGTGTGGCAGAAGAAGGTTCAGATGAACCAAAACAATCTCACACAACAATCGCAGTAGTTGAAAAACATTCGGATGGAACATATGTTTTAAAGGCACTTAAGCAAAAACTTTATGTTGATGGTCTTTGTTATTTGCTTCAAGAAATATATGGTATTGAGAATAAAAATGCTGAAAATGCTAAGGTGTATCATATACATTCATAGCCATATTTGTATTACATTTAATTATTACTATTTAGCTAATGTCAATTTATTTTGTAGCAACAAGGTACTGACGAAGATACGGATGATAACGGATCGGAATGTGTTATTTGTATGTGCGATGTGCGAGATACATTAATATTACCATGTAGACATCTATGTTTATGCAATGGGTGCGCTGATTCTCTTCGATATCAAGCTAACAATTGTCCAATATGTCGTGCTCCTTTTAGAGCCCTTCTTCAAATTAAAGCTCTACAGAAGGCAACTGGAGCTATCATATCAAATCCTCCATTACCAGAGGTCAATATTTTTATACACAAATAATTGATAATTATTATTCAACTGACGAAATGTTAAATATGTAGGGAAGTTGTGAAAATATTCCATCCGGATATGAAGCTGTATCATTGATAGAAGCTTTGAATGGGCCATACATTCCAAGAACTGCTGTCCTTGCTCCAGAATCTCCAGATAAACCTGACACAGATACAGCTAGTGCAATTCAAGCAGCTGAAGCATTGAATAGGTAAGGAACTTCATGAATTATATATATTTTCTTTGAAAATTTAGTTATGATATATTAAATATTTTATTTAATAGATCCGTTGAACGTACCCCAGTTTTGAAACATGCATCCTCAAAAGAAGTTGACACATCTGCTAGGTCAAGTGGTACTGCATGTCCTACTCCAGAATTTCGAATGTCAGTTTTATTAGCTAGAGACGAACATTCAGGATCTCAGAAAGATCTTCATACTCGATCTCCAGCAACGAGAGTAAAATCTTCTGGTCATATACGTGAAAAGTCTTTAAGATCCCAAGATACTCTTAGACTTGTTAATGAGAAACAACCCGTTTCTCTTTATGAGGTAATTTGATGGGATTTTTAACTAATAGCTAAAAAATAATTTTTATAAGATTGCCTTTTTAATAAAATATTTAAAATATCAACTTACACTATATAATCTGAATAAATATTCATAGGGACAAGGGCAAGATGAAGATAGCGAAGCAGAAAAATTGTCTCCTTTGCTAGATGCAGCAACTAGTACGGAAGCACTTGATACTCATAGTCATAGAATCTGTGACATAGATATTGATGACGAGATTCAAAATACGGAAAATGACAATGACACTGATATTACATGCCATTCTCATTAAAAAAAAAATATTAAAATTGTATAAACATTCAATCACATTTGCTTTAAAATGTATATTTAATTCAATTCTTTTTGTAATATATAATTGCTTATGTTTCCTTAAAATTATAATTTTAAATTGTAAATAATACATTATTACTTATAAAGTGGATAAGATTGGAACTTATTTTTTTTTAATGCAAACAAGTAATAAAAATTAATATTTATTATATTAAGCATAGAATTATTGTTTTCTACACACATTTTTTTTCAATCTCAAACTTCACGATGTTTATGTTAAATAAGTCAAAATATGAGAATTTAATCCAGCTTGAAGTGGAGCTGCTCCAAAAATCTTGACAAGTCCTTATGTTCTTTAGTCATTTGTAGAGTGCTCTAATTAATTTTTTATATCTCTGAAAGTCAAGAAAACTCCAGAAATGGAATATAAACTAAATAAATTTTAATTATTTAAATAACTATTATTTTTTATATTTGATTCTAAATTTTACCAACTCGTTAAAACTTCAATAAAATGTATTACTTATATTAGGAAACATATCATAAAAAAAACTTTAATAATCTCTTATATAATTAAAAATTTGAAGATATTTAGAATAATTTAAGAAAATGAACACTTAGCTCCTTACTATACATCTAACTTAAACTTTTTATCTAATGATAAGCTGTAATATCTACAGAAAAATTTTTAAACGTTATCATAAAATAATTGTAAGAATCAACAAAAATAATACAATGTGAAGGTATAAGAATTGTGAAATAAAATTAATAACACATACATATTCATTTATAATTTCTTTAATGAAATCGAAGTCCAAAAGATTATTTTTTGTTTAAGCAGTAGAAAGAATTTTTGTGAATTTCTTCCATTCATCAAGAGGACCATGTTCAGGTAAATACTTGACATTGCAACCATCAGGAGCTAGGCGGCCAGATGACTTTAGTGCTTCGTATTCGTCACGATCATATTTTGTAAAACCCCATTTCTTTGAAACATAAATTTTCTGACGACCAGGGAACTTGAATTTGGCACGACGTAGTGCTTCAACAACAGCAGCCTTATGACGATCTGACGAGCGTACACTCATTATAGGTTGTCCAATATGTACTCTAGCTACAGTACCTTGTGGTTTACCAAAAGCTCCTCTCATTCCAGTTTGGAGTCTTAAAAAGAGAAAAAAATCAATTTTATCAAAACCAATTTCAATGAAGGTATAATAAGTATTTAATTTTCTATGTTTTCTTAAACTATTATGGAGAAAATATATATTTTAGTTCTTTTAATGATTTACGTACCTATCAGCTCCAGCACATGATAACATTTTATTGATGCGAATAACATGGAATGGATGAAGTCTCATACGAATATGAAATTGATCTTTTCCAGCATTTTTCACCATGTATTTGTTCGCACAGATACGTCCTGCTTCAAGTGCTTCTGAACTAAGCTGTTCATATTCATCAGACACCAAGTGCACACATAATGGAAAATCTTCTACAGATGCTTTCTTTTTCCCAAGATCAAAAATACGAATTTTTGGGTCAGGCACACCACGACAGAATCTTGATTTTGGGTAGGGCTTATTTTTACAATATCGGTAACTATAAAAAAAAATTAATATTTCACAATCATGAGTAATACGAAGAAATCACATGATCATTCCTAACCTAACATATCATCCATAAAAGATTATGTTAAAACACCGTATATAATATTAAATAACAAAAAATTATTAAATACTTCGATCTATTATCTTTAATTAATGTTTTAATAACATATATAGTAAATATGTTTTATTACATACCACCTAGCTGGTCGGCGCCCCATGTTGGCTGTCAATATTAAACAAAAAATATTAGTAAAATAATTATAGAATACTTATAGAACTGTATTTCATAAAGCAGAACAATATAAAATCGTCGGATGCTTAATATATTTCAAGATATTTTTGGATTTAAATGATCGTACAAAGATACCACCTTTCAGGGCTGAACGATGTTAAACAAGAAAGAAAATAATGCCGTGAACTCAGTCACGAGTTACAGTTGTGAAGTTTACTGCGTCTAGAATATTACTAGCTAAGACAATTTTTAATTCAAAGCTGTCGAATTGCCTCCTCTCAAACTAGTGACTTTCGACTAGCGGTTATGCAACTTTAGCGACTCTTCAAACTGAGAGGGAAAACAGCCTCTATGGCTCAGGAGCCAGAAACCGCTAATTTCCATAAGTTTGTTTTAACTAGAGGTATATCAAGAAAATCATGAATGAAATTTAAATAATGAAGATGATTTATTACTAATAGTAACATTGGACAATATTTAACGTTATATTAACAAGTAGTATGAACATTATAAGCATATTTAAACTATCAATAATATGTTACCAAGTATCTATCATTTGAATACAGTCTTATAAAAGATCACAATGGAATCTGCGGAGTTGTCAGAAGAAGTCCCTCTTCGCGGGCAATTTACAGTTGACGATTTAGAAATTGAAATATTGCCACTTATATACGAAATAATTCGAAGGTTTGTATATTTAATAAATTTAGAACTGGTATGTTTATGGAATTTTGATATATCTCTAAAGTATTTATTAAAAAAGCATGGTACTACATAACCTACATTTATTAAAAAAACATGGTACTACATAACCTACATTTTTGTAAACTTTTTCTAATTTATTTCGATAACTTCGTTTCCCTTACGTATATATTTTATATCTTTTTCATTTTGGAAATAATATAATTTCATTTTATGCAGTATCATTTTCTGTTAAATCATAACATCATATAATATCTAAAATTCAGATTTTAATGATTGTACAGATTTTTAAATTAAACTCAATCACTAGTTTTATTGTTTTTCTTTTACATAAATCTGTTTAATATAAATGTTTTAATTTATTTTATAAATTGCGAACAAGAATAACTGAAGTATTGTAACTAAATAAATAAAAAAAAATTTTAAACTTTAAGAATCATATTGTGCAATAAATTTTTACTTTACTATATTTGTAATTTATATTTAGCGTTGAAAAAGATCCACATGACACTACACAGAAAGCCAAAGAATCTCAAGATACAAGTCACAAGATATTAGAGTTTCAAAAAAAGTTAGATTCTGCAAGAGCACAGGTAAAATATATTGTGTTTTTTAATAGGATGTAATGTCATATTTGATGCAAGTTGCAGATAACAAGGATATATACAATTAAAGATAATAAAAATATGTAAAATATATGTAACATATAATTTAACCTTATTTATTTGTGCTATGCAACATTTAGATAATAGATTATAATATATCTTTCAGATTAAAAGATTGCCAGGAATAGAATACAGTAAAGAAGAACAATTGCAGAAGTTAGAAACTCTTCGCAAGCAGCTCAGACTTAAACGAGAGCTTTTATTAAAGTATCGTAATATGTGTACATTTGAAGTTCCGAAAGTGTAAACATTTATTTATTTACAGATACAAAGAAGACAAATTATATCACTATGGGTTTTCTTCGAGCTTTGTATTCATATATTATGAATAATGAACGTCTAATCAATAGATTGGCAGAATCAAAGCCAATAAGAAGAGCTGCACAGTATGTAGTATATATATTAAGCAAAACGGGTACATTGCAATCAAGACCTCGTATTACTAATTCTAAGGAATTTATTGAACAAATGAAAAATATAGCTCAAGCATTCAAAGATGACATTAGTAAAAAGAAAGATGATATTAAAAAGAAACCAAAATGATTTTAATATAAATGTTTGAACAAAAAATAGGTTTGTAATTAGTGCATTCCAAATAGTAGGATGCCCTAATAAATGAATAATGAATAATGTATTCATTTTTGCAATAAATATAAAAAATTGAATTTTAAATTTGCTTCTTTAATTAAAATATTGATAGCAGAATCAATGTTCACCAAAATCCCATATACTTAAAATAATTTTCATAATGAATCAGAAATTAAGTAGTCAAGATTTTTCATAACAATTGTTCCCTTGGTCTTTTCACATTATACAGATCCAACAAAATCCAATTAATTTAATATGTCACTGACAGAAGTAACTCAAATGACAAATTTAAAAACATCAAATATAAACATGACTTTTTATGAAACTTTTATTATTTTATATTTTAAATACAGTATAGGTATAATATGCATGATATACATATATTATATATAACACACAAGCTTATACTGTACAAATCAGAAGTAAATTATAAAAGAATGTTAATAATGGCTAATAAAATTAGTGGTACATTTCTAAATTATACTTAAAATAAATGTCTTATGTCACAAAGAAAGAACATCTGAATATGTTTTTCATATTCCAGAAAACTGTAACGAATATAATACAGATAGTCAGCATACATGTTTTTAAAGGAAACAAATACTTATATTTATTTGTACAGATTATATTTACTTCATTATTATTTTCAGATACATTGATGCTTATAAAAATAAAACACTTTATAAATAACAATGTATATTTTCTTCGTATGTTTTTAAAAAACACTTCATATGATTTAATTTCAATAATTTAGTCAAGATATGAAAGACAATTTGTACTCTAATAGGGTTCAAAGCACGGTGTGCGTTATACGTATTAATTCAGGGGTTCTTTCTATGTCATAGAAGAAAGATATTTTTGAAGAATATAAGTGACCCCTATTGCAGTTTTATACACAATATAAATAAATATTAAAATAATGCACATATTTATATAAACAGGATGTTTTAAAATTCTTGGTATTAAATAAAAATTGATATTGCTTGATATTATCCATAAGGTTTGGTCCTATTTCAAATTTTTAATTGAAATAAATTAAACCCAAAACAAAATATAAAAATACGATTCTTATCATTTCACGAAGATTTTAAAACAACCTGTATATGTGGAGTGTGTGTGTATGTACATGTATATCAATTTTGTACATAAACGTCGTTTATACTTTAGTGGGAGGATTCTGTTCTGATAGAGGTTGAATAATACTGTTCGCAGTATTATGAGGTCGTCCTCCTCTTCGCCCTCTATTTTTTTTATTCTGACTCACGCCAGATTTTTGTAACAAATTTTCTTGTTTCGATAATTGCCCTTCAAATGAAGAACTCGTTGCTGTTCCATCCAATGGCTAACAACAGAAAATAAATGTATATTTTTTTATTTTAAAAATATAATGTACCTTTTTCGTTGTAATGTATTAATGACATACTTGCATCACGAAGGAAGAGCCTTGACGATTTTGAGACTTATTTGGTTTATTAGACCTACTTATCTGCGTAGCGATAGTATTTGAATATGGAATAAGTTTTAAAACATTGCCAACTGCTTTTGTACGCCCCTCTCTGAATACCATTCTTTGTCCCGGTTTTATGTATTCGGGATGTTTTATAAATCTAAAGCGTACTAAAGCTTTATCACCAGTTCTTAGACAATCTTGTGACATCGAAATTATAGATGCCGTTTGCCTTATACTTCCACAGTGCACTAAAAATTATTTTATATACAAATGAATATAGGAGGAAATAAAAAAAAAGTGAAACCTAGAAAAGGAAAATAAAAGTTACCCATCGCTTGATAACAGGAACTGATTGTTGTCGGATGATGTAATACAAGAATTTCTCCTTCGAATTCCCAGCAAGCTTGAGGATTCAATGCTGGTGCTACCATTACCATACCCTTTCGAATTTGTGATCTTTTAATTTTTTTTAATGCGAAACTTGCAGTTTGACCACCTCTCACCTCACGAACAGGCATTCTCTTTCTGTGAATACTCTTTACAGCAATTGGAATGAAACGACCCAGAGGATCAGGTCCCAATAATAATGTGTCATTTAATTTTATGACACCTTTTAAAGTTGTACCAGAAACCACAGTGCCAACACCCTAAAATAAATATTAAAATGAAAATATAAATGTCTCTGTAAGTCTTGTACTAATAAGTAAGTAGTGTAACACTTACTGGTACCGAATATGTGTCATCTATTTGAAACTCTGCAGGTTCATCATCATGACTAGTTATTCTCGCAGTTAATAAATTTAAAAACATTTTAAGAAGATTTAAATTTTCTCCTGTTACGTTCGATACTTGAAAAATAGGGCACAACCTAAACAAATGCATTGATAATTAATATTTTTCATATCATAGGTAAAATAATATAAAAGTAAAAGCTTACCGTTCTGATACAAAATTAGTGGCGCTCACAACGACATCATCAGATGTTTTCACAGTAACTGGTACCTTTCTACAGCCTGGTGATTTCAAAATTCTTATTAATAATCTTAAATTTTCTTGTAATATATTTGGTGGGCACATATCAATTTTAGTAACCACAACAAATACTGGTACTGACAATGCTAACGCTAATCCTAAGTGTTCTTTTGTCATCCCGACAATACCAGCATTTGCCCCAACCATTAACATACCTAAAATATATTTAAAAGATTTGTATGTGAAACAAATAAATATAAAGATGTTTGTATCATAAAACGATTAAATATTTTGTTTACCAAAATCGGGCGCATGCCCCGTCATTCCAAAAACAGTTGTTTTCAAATACCTTTCATGTCCAGCAAGATCAATAAATGTAATAACCTTAGAAGATTTTTCACATATTTTTACCCAATCTAATGATCCATGTTCCGGTTTATTTACAACATTACCTAAGAATAACATATTACATGTGCATTTAATTATCCGAGAAATACGAGAATGTTAAATACGTAAAATACACGAATATCATACCAACACTATCAAATCCAAGAATGTCATTTCCAACTGAACTAGTTCGTCCTGTTTCAGCCTCGTGTTTATGACGAAATAATTTTTGACGAGCCAAACCTCTACCATTATCAAGTTCCCCATGTGTTAGTACACCCAAAAGTGTTGATTTTCCGGCATCTACGTTACCAACAACAGCCACCCTAAGATTAAACTCAGTTAAATTAATTCTTTTGATAAATTACTTAAAAATAAATTCTATGGTTGGTCTCATTGTTGCAATACATTTTAGAGTGAAGTATTTCACATAATGTTATCTATCAATTTTTAAAAGTTATTCCTTTAAATATAATGGTAGTTTATTACAGAACCAACCAGAGGGATATCTTGTTAATTATATTACTTTAAAAAGTAGAAACCTAATTTCTAAGAAATCCTGTCTATCTAAACGTCTTCGTACTAGATATTGTCCTACAAGGCCTTGGTCTACTTTACTCTGACGCAAAAGCACACAGTCTGCTTCTAATGTAGCGGCAAGAGATTGCAGGGTGGCAACCGATGCTTCATATTCATCTTCTTTTAAGCCATCCTCAGAACCATCTAAAATTAAATTGTCATTTAAATTATTATTGTGTTTATAACTACATTTAGGTTAGAAAACTTTCTTAAAAATTATATATGTATACACAAACAAATTTATAGATGTATACAAACCTTCACCAATACCAATATCAAAAATTGTTTCACTGCCTCCATCTTGAATTCTCTCTTTCAAGCGCCTAAGTAACAATTCATACTGATTTTCTGATGGGCTAACTAAGACACTCTAGAATTCATGAATTAATGTCATTATCAAGCATTAAGTAATAAGTTAAAATTGATAAAAATTAATATAAAACTATACCTTTCCTCTTATATTAGAATAATCTACATTAGATATAAGTACATGATCTTTCTCATGTAACTGTTTCATATTTGATGTTATAACAGTTCCACTTTCTGCCATAATTTAAAATTATATGTATTTTAATAGTTCAATAAGTTTCTTCTATTAATCCTATACTATTATTTACGCATAAGTTCAAATTGTTTATAGACACATTAGTGTCATAAACATTTTCCAATATTTGAATCCAAATCTTCTTCTACAGATTTCTAGTATTAACATATGCATAGCGTCATGTAATAATTTTAATGTTAGTATATATTAACTTAAGAAAAGTTTATTCCATAGAAGTACTTTATATCTTTCTGCCAGAATTCTGAAATGAAAGCAAAAAAAAATTACATTATGTTCACTAATATAAATAAATATTTTATTGTTCAATGAATAAAACTGTGAACATTTTTAACCTATTTATGAAATACATTTTGAGTATATATGTGTGTACTTAAGAATAAAAAACGTTAATAAATCTTTGGCCGTAACAGTAAGATATAAAATGACTCTTATTTCGGATAAAATAAAGTATCAATATGATTCTTCTAAGAAAATACTTCTTTTTAATACGATAAAATATTTGAGTTTGTAATACATTGCATCGAGAACTTTTTGTTTATTCTTAGGGAAATATGTTGCTAACATACTGTGAAACCAAGTTATCACACACATAAACTTCAAGTATAAGAGTAAATTGACAATATGAAAGTATGTCTAGACAAGAACGAGTCGTTTCGTTTACCTGCTACAATAATTTCACATTAAAAACTATTTGCGTAATCACAGAGCAAAACTTCGCGTGACAGAAAAGAGTGCTACGCTTACGAAAAATCTGTCAACGATTGCGCGATCTCATTCCATCCGAAATAAAGAGCTATAGTAATTATTGTGAGTGTGTAGGAAGATGTGAACTATCGACACAAACTTACAATTCGTACAGACGTCTCATGCAATAGGATTCTCTGCCTATGGTTCTAAGTTACCGACATAATCTTCTCTATTTCTAACAGACCTCACCAGCGTCGAAAAACAGGATAGACTGGACATCTTATGGTACTTCGTGTCCGGTAGTCAGAAATACCGATTGTGTAAAAAAAGCAAATGCTTTCATATGCCCTCTGCGATTTAACGTGGCGAGTTTAAGAATTACATTGAGATCGATGATTAAAGTTGGCAAAATCAACAAGTGTAAAGATACATACAAGGTATAGGATAGACATTGCCAAACTTATAGCACTCGGTGTCATATGTTCTGAATTACCGACTGTAAAAAATCGGATTTTGCTCTGCCCTCTATGCCTAGAAAACAGTGAATAGGAAAACAACATCAAGCAAAATGATCGAAATTGACCAAGTAATAAATATGGTGAACCAAGATATAAATGTTACAAACTTAAGGTATGTACAGATTGTGCGTACAATGTATTTTTCTGTCTACTGTTCTGAAATACCGATACCGTAAAAATGCCCAGATGCACTAGCGGACTCTACCTGAATCTAACGATCAACTACTAAACTATATAAGACTGTACATGGAAAGTGTGTGCTTTGGAAAGCCAATTTTGACAATGTTGTCTGCTCTAAAAATTACATTCGTGTAGAATTTGTAGAGTTAGATTTATTTACTAATTTATAAATAAATATTACTTGATTTTACATGAACATAATACTTAAATATTCAATGAAAAAAATAAGAATTGGTAAACATGATGCAATCTTCGTTTGTTTAGTTCGTTTTATCTAATCACTACATTTTTCCGTAGAATATTCTTTTATAGTCATATAATTAATGTATTAAACGCAATAAGATGTATACATGTACATAAAAAATCCTATGTCACCTATATTTAAATGCAAATGTGTGTCCTGCGTCATGTTCAAACCATGCCCGTTAATGTAAATTAAATAAAAACACGAATGAAAAAAGAAAAGAAATAAAGATAGTAAATTATTGTGCATACGTAATATAAATGCATATTATAAAATTGATCTCTTTTCATTCTGTTAAACTGCCCTTCTGAAAATATTAAATATAGGACATATACATATGAACTATACACTCTTACTGAATCTCAAAGAAGCTGCGTTATATAGTAAGTTAATTATCTGATTTATAGCGCGTTTAGACTTGTTTTTATCAGAAAAATAGTTCTCATCATTTTGTGATCTTTCCGATTCTATGTCGTCAATGATAAAAGAATTTTGTTCAATTAGAAAATCTGAATTAGTTCTGATTCAGTTAGTACTAATACCCCCGAGAACGTGTGACAAAATTTTACATTGCATGTTATGTCTATCCTATACCTCGTCTGTGCTGTTACAGTCCAACGTGAGGGAATGCCCCGAGTAGCTTCCAGCCGCGCACACTTTTTGAGAGTTAATCATAGAGTGTTAATCTACCCAGGCGATCGGGTTACTATCAGCAAAGCGATCGTTACAAATCGAACGATCTCAAGTTTCGTTCTCGTTGTCCTGCCATAACGATGGCAACCGAGTGTGCACGTTTAATTACCTTCTGCCATATCAGAGTAAATCGGCAGCGAGCTGGTTTTTATAGAGTAGAAAGTTAAGGCGTATTATTTCAGTCATAGTTTCACGAATTCGATGATGTTGTTGACGATGCGACGAAGAAGTCTACTTTACCGACTGACCCTTTGTGACCCTTCGCCCGGGAAATTCGTGCACCTTGACCCTGCTACGTTCTTTCGATTCATTCGAACCAATCGCTTTTTCATTTTGTTTAAGATACGTGCGTCTACATTTTTCAAATAATACTTTCAATGTATAAATAAACTGAGAGTGCAGCAAAATTATAGAATAAAGAATTCAACATAAAATGTTGAATAAAGTCTTAACACATAAAACGTAGAAATAAAACGATTCTGCCCCATAATTTATGCAAGATGTTTCTTTATGTAAGTTGCAAATAATATTGTTAATATTTCGTCAGAAAATAATGAATGTTTGCGATGAAAAATATCGTTGAGTGCAAAGGGTTAAGGTAGCTAGTCCACAGGCTGTCATCAGCCCGAGTGTGCACGTATACGTAGATATTTATAAGTCGGTGTTGGGAAAGCAACGCACGCGTCGACGTATCAGCGTGATCTCGCCCTTCCAGACACATGGCTGACGGAAAGAAATTACACAACAAATCATTCCCGGTAGTGACTTCGCCGCGATAACATTGTAAGTGCCGGCTTGTCTGCAACCACCTGCGAACATGGCCAACGATAACACCGGGCCGACAATGAACGGAGGAAAAGGCATGGAACAGCTCAGGAACCACAGTTACGAACAGCTGACCATCGAGAACGTGCAGGATGGCCGCGTGCTGGTCCTCTATACCGGTGGCACGATCGGCATGGTCAGGAATGAGGATGGAGGTACCTTCAAGTCCCTTCTGCTCTACGTTGTTCAAAATAACAGCCCTGGGACAGCTTCTAGTTTATAGTTTTGATTGGTTATTTGTAATCGTGTTGGCGAATAGTAAATTGGCATCGTAAATGAGACGAGACAGGTAAAACCTGACCAATCAGGCCCGCATTCCTCTGTTTAGCCAGCAAGTGGTTTCCTAATAGTACTGTTAGATGACTTGATGTCTAGCAGGATGGCACAGGGGCAAGGGAGATCTTTGGCTATGCATTTTGTGCATAGTTTCGATTGGTTACGTGTGACCATATTAATTAACACGTTCGCTACCAGCGTCACATATTTGTGACGGCCGCAATCCTATATTTTATATAAAGAAAATGAAATTAATCCTATATATATATATATAGTTAGTTAATGTTATAAACTACGAAATTACATTTAGGGATCCGATGATTTAGCTTCATTTGTTTCGATAGTTTGTTTAGAAGAATTATTGAATTGAATAAAATATTATAATTGAGGAGACCGTCACCGAGATAACTGGTAGCGAACGTGTTAATACCAGATTGGTACCGAAACTGAGATGTACAGACGAAACCAATTAGTCTCGCATTCCCTTCAAGGTTCTTCTCCAGAGGAACTAGTAAATATTGCAAGTTACTGGTAAAATGTTTCGGTTGGAATAGAAGGTGCTTGTTCATAACGTGCTGTTCGCCGAAACGATCACGTACACTAATTCGAGCGCGTGACGGTGAGAGTGAACACGGTTCACAGCACTTGCCCCTATGACGTGCCGCGAACCTTTTTTCTAGCAACACATTGTAGGTAATCAGCCAACTAGCGAAGAGGGGAGAAATCCTCAATAGCTCACGAGCTATCAGCTAGACACCCTCCTATTGTTGTTTTAGAATATGTTTATAGCACAGGTGCGATACTGCGATTTAGAATTAATTAGCGTCCTGATCCACACACGGCCTTCTTAACTACTACCGCAGCTCTGTTATAGACTTATCTTTGTATCAGAGATGTCAAACTCTCTCGATCGATCGGTCCCTTACTCCTACTGCAGGAGTTACTCGAGTCCCATTCTCGTTAACACGTTGAGTGCCACGGGGGTCACCGGTGACCAATTAAATTGAATTACTATAGTTCACTCAATTAAACGATGATTATTTGAAAACATTTTTATATTATAAATAATGCTAGCTAATGTGGTGACATTCAACTAGATGAACGTGCAGTAATAATAGTGCAATTCAATCGACTGATTTAATATTTTATTTTTTCCATTTCGTGTGTTTTGCTCTGTGAAATCGTATGGCATCCAACCTGTTAACCCCTTGCTCTACAATATCGTGTCAGACTAGTGGTGAGTCAGCATTTCGAGTAGAATTTAATAACCATAAATATTATCGAATTTGTTTGAATACAAATTACATATTATTCCTCTGTTATCAATGATTATACTTTAGAGCACACGTTGACGTAGAATGAGGCTAAAATTTTCTCTTATTTTCAATCAATTATTAATAGGAAGGTGTAGAAAGGGTTAATTGATATTTCCACTATGGACAGCTATGGACAGCAGTGTAAGTGTTTGGTATAAACAGGAGACTTCCATACGCGTGTACACGTAGCAGCGATTAACTTGCCTGTGGCAGCGTTCACGCGCATTTGAAAGTGGAGGGGAAAGTACTGTTACGGAGAGGGCTACTTTCGCCGAGCGAAAGCTTTCGGCTAGGGAGCCACCCGTTCGACACCCCTGCTTTAACTCTTTGCACTCCAACAGTATATTATTAGTAACATTCAATGATTTCTGATGAGTTATCCTTAGTATTATCTATATTTTTTGAAAAAATGAATTGCTCTCGATTAACGGGAACGCACTGTGTAGATGTGTTTGTATTTTAGTCCTGGTGCCTAAGGCGAACGCTTTCGTGGAGAACTTGCGGAAGTATCCTCACATGCACGACAAGAAGTATGCGGACGAACGGTTCGGCTCTACTGGACTGCTAGTGCTTCCGTAAGTGTCAATGATATCATTCGTGAGGATGATTTTGGAAAGGATTCTATTATGCGATAAATTCACGGGACTTTATCGGAAATTCTTTCATGTTTTCTTTTCCCCCTGTTCATAGGATGACTGCGATCGACAAAAAGCGCGTGGTATACAACGTAATCGAATACTCGCCGCTTTGCGACTCCAGCAACATGATGATGGAAGATTGGATTCGTATCGCTAATGACATTAAGGTATGTTTGGAGCAAATGTAGAGTACACCGAGGACAATCGGTTTACAGAATGAATGAGATTCAGTAGTTTTAATGTCAAATGTTGATTCGTTGGGACATCGAATATATGTACATAGTTGAGGAGGAAATATCGTACCGCCTTCTTCATGATCATGAACATAGTAGGATATGTCTTCTTAAAGTTCTCCTTGATTCCAGCAATCCTACGAACACTACGATGGCTTCGTCGTTCTACACGGAACGGACACGTTGAGCTACACAGCGTCAGCATTGTCGTTCATGCTCGAGTCCCTCGGCAAGATAGTTATCCTTACCGGGTCTCAGGTGCCGATTTTCGACACCAGAAGCGACGGCCTGGAAAATTTCCTCTCGTCTCTGGTTATAGCTGCGAATTACAACATACCGGAAGTGTGCATCTACTTCGGAACGAATCTGATGAGGGGCAACAGGACCATCAAGGTTTCGGCCACCGCGTTTGAAGCGTTTGACTCACCGAATTTCCCGCCCCTCGCCAAGGCTAACACCAAGATTGAAGGTCAGCCGTGGTATCGCAATGCACAGATTCCATTCGCCGAATGATCTTCAGCTCGACAATGATTGCGCGATCGCTGTATTACATAAATTGGAGCTAAGTGGATAAATGTCTCGTTATCGGGGGTCACCAGTTGGAAAACAGTTGATAGCTTTTGTCGCGCGTACGTGTCAAATGTCGCCGTTCATTATCGTTCTATCAGACGCGTTAGCGTTTCCGCGTTAACACGGATATTTGTATACCTCGCGAGATTTGTAAATGTTTCCACTGAAACGACAGACGCCATCTGTTCAGCTCGTTAGCTCTATGAATAGCATAGAAGAATTGCTGTTTACGTTACAGTGGATTACAGGATTACTTATCGATCTTGCACGTTGGAGAAGTTCCACGTGCACAGCAAGTTGAACAGCAACGTGGGGCTGCTTCGCATATTCCCTAGCATCACCAGGGATCTGGTGAAGGCGTTCCTGCAGCCACCGATCGAGGGTGTCGTGTTGCAGAGCTACGGGGCTGGGAATATACCGGCGAATCGGAAGGACATAATCAGAGAATTTTGCGAGGCGTCGAAACGCGGGGTGATCTTGGTCAACATCACGCAATGCACGAGCGGCTGCGTTTCAAGGACTTACGAGCCTGAAAAACAACTTGAAGAAGCTGGTACGATGTACGCGCTGAGAGAAAAATGTATTCCTCCACCTTTTGTTTTTGATAACTTTATTCTGCAAGAGTGTCACTGCTGAACTGTAGGCTGATGAAACTGTTAAAAATCGTATCTAGTATATCCATGCATTCTTCTCTCGCGTCATGAGATGCGAATAGTAAGTTAATCCTTTGCACTCAAAAGTCTTCCATCGGAAGTATTCAATAGAGATTTCTTTGAAACTAACGTAATGATAGTTCACGCATAAATTAAGGAACGAAACTATTTTATTTCAATATTAATTTCTTAATTATTATTATTTTTATTTAACATTAATTACTAATAATATTAATGTAATTATTCATATTCATTTTATCAAATATATATTAAACTCATTTTTACTGTATCAAATCTGAGAGTCACCTCTTGATTGTAAAGGCTTAAAAAAACGTTTGATAATGCAGGTGTGATAGCGGGTTTTGACATGACGCCTGAGGCGGCTCTGACCAAGCTTGCCTATGTCTTGTCGAAAAAGGAATGGGACACGGAAACCAAGCGGCAAATCATGCAGTCCAATATACGGGGAGAATTAACTGGAGGAAGATCACCGTATCTTCAAGACCTAGACTTTGTAGAGGCAGTCGCGAGATCGTTGGGGATTTCTTCGTCCTCCGAGCTTCTAGAATTAGGGACAATACTGTTTCCGGCGATGCTGAATGCCGCTGTCATCGCCGGGGACATGATGAAACTTCAATCTTTGAAGGGATACGTAAGTGGTTGCAATTCATTCTCAATATCTGATGAACAACATTCAAGTGGTTTGTTATTCCAGGGTGCATACGTCTCCCAAACAAACGCCGACGGCCGCACCGCGTTGCACATCGCCTGCTGCGAAGGCGACTTGAGCATCGTGCGATGTCTTTTGAGGATGGGAGCGAACGTTCATATCAAAGATCGGTTTGGTCGTACACCACTTATTGATGCAGTGGAATACGATCACCACGATGTAATACTCTGCTGCTTTAATTCAACATTGAACTGTATAGATAGTATTCTACATAGCGTTCAATATTAATCTTTTGCACTCGAAAGTTTTTCATTGTTTGAAACTAATTTAACGATAATTCAGAAATAAATTAAACAACAAGGCTATTTTATTTAAATATTTCACATGGCAATATAAAGTTTCGTTTAGAATACCAAATATTCAATTTCATAGTTTTACTGTATCAAATCAAGCGGTGACTGAGAGTCACCTCTCGAGTGCAAAGGGTTAATCTCAATAAGGCAAATAGCGAATCTCGAGTTCACTAGTTAGATAATGTTAAGAATATGTTTTGCTTGGTAGAATATTTCAAAGAAATTATTTTGCTTGATCCTTCTAGAATTGATATCACTCTTGGCTCGATCCATTGAGGATTTGGTTTTATATTTTTAGGTCATCAAACTCTTGCTTCAATCCGGCGCCCACTTGGACGGAAGCGCTCACCTGATAGGTCAGAAGATGTGCGCCGCAGCATCAATAGGGAACACGAAACGGCTCAGCTCGTATCACTATGCGAACGCTAATCTCAATCAGAAGGAGTTCTCCGGTAGAACACCGTTGCACTTCGCCGCGTTGCACAATAAGGTGCAGACGATCAAGTTCTTGCTGGACCACGGAGTGAAGACCGACTGCAAAGACAAGCTGGGCCAAACTCCGTTGGATTTGGCCGAGGCAATCAGTTGCAAGGAAGCAGTGTTGTTGCTGTCGCGCTTGGAACCAGCCGTCAACTCCACGACACCGGCCACCGCGATGAAAACGATCAGATGAAAGTGAAACGAGCATTTATTTGTCGCAGTATATAACGTAATGCCACGGTCCCCTGCGACGTTACAGTGGCTGCGCGGGACAACGTATTAAGGAGAAAATCAAACGTTTACCCGTGCCCGGTATAATAACTAAGCGTCCTTGCGTTGTGCGGCTTAATAATCGCTCTCGCGTTTTAATGACAGTTAACGACACAGGAGCCACACAGACATGGTTATTTGTTCCCAAGGTGTCGCTCAAATTACGAGCAACGGTGTTCGCGAAAAGTGAAAGTCGTAGCCGACAATTATCATGCTCGAATCGCGCGACAACGTTTCATGTCGCACGCGTCCAAATGAAAACACATTTCCGTGAATTGTAATTTGCTGGTCAAGGGAAATACACATTCGAATTTTGTAGAAAAAATATATAGTATCTTTCGAATCTGTACAAGCATAGATAAGACGTACGTTAACATTGAATCCGTCACGCTATACCAAACTCGTTCATGACAGTCCTCAGAAGTGTTGGTGTGATAACGCAGCTTCTGTATACACGCGCGCAATCGTGGCCACCCATTCGTCCCGTGTCCACGGCGTCTTCAATCATTGTACCGTTTGTGACATCTTTGAACCACTTGTGGCTGTTCAAGACGAGGCATTAGCAACTGACGATAAGACTGGGCCGAGTTACAACATATTTCGAGCGTACCTGGATAAACCATCAATGATTTTATCGGTGCTGGTCGGGCTGTCCGAGTGCGCTGCCATTGAGACGATTGTGCAGACCACGCGTTGTATACACGGCGTCACGTACTCGTTGTTGAAGATCATACCGTTGATCGCGTTACCGAATTCTTGCCACTGAGAATCGTCCACCGAACCTGAAGTTATTACAAGAAGTTGAGTTAGGGTCATATGTAATAATAACTTATAGGAATGCATTTGTCCACTCACGATAGTTCGTATGAGGCTTAGTCTTAGTAAACAATGACGGAACCACGCTGAGCAGAGTCGTCAGGAGACCGACCATACCTAGAGCCTTCGTATTCACGTTTAACAGTGATGGTACATGACTGTGATCTCCTATTTTTTGATCGAGCGGTATGGAGATAAATGGAATGTTCACCGACCAATCAAGCTGGATGATCAATAAGATATAAGAATAATGACAGTCTACATCCGTGGTTCCTAACGTGAGGTGATTTGACGGGAACCAATTCGAAAATTTACAGTGAATTCTTTGCATTTCTTTTGACTCTAGTGGTTACATATACAGTGCATAAATTAAAATTATATTATTTTTTCTCCAATCTTTCAATGACTCCTAGCTGAGTTCTTTAACGGTTACATTCTTCTATTTTTTTTATAAATACTATGTTTTTTGTAAATTCAGACCAAGTTAATATCGTTTAAGCTTCCCCCAAGTTTCCACGTTTTGAATAACAAGAATTAGATTTTAGAGATACTTAGGTGGGTTGAAAAAATGTTGGAAACCACCGGTATGCATGAACATTGTAAAAACACTTGAAATTTACTTGCTTTGAAAGCGGTAGAACTCACATGGATTTTCTCGTCCTCTGAATTGAAGGAGACCAGTCCTCCACTTGGATGATGATTGTAGATTTTGTTCTGTGCTCTAGACATTTTCGTCCCTCCGTCAATGTTAGGTTCCATCGCTTCAGAGATACACAAAACAGCGCAAAGCACAAATACGATGCCTATCGTCGAGTTGTTCATTACAGCTACCGAAATGTCCAATCTAAAACACGAAATTTAAAGAATTGTCCACGGTTTTCGTGATGGTCCGGTGATCGATTGCGGACGAGGACGGAGCCGCGTTTGCCGAATCCTTGATCCTGTCAGCAGTTTTTGTAGAAGAGCCGGCCTACCCTCGACACCCAGGAAATTGCTGCCAGCCGAATTAACGAACCTAAAAGCGATTTCTGGATAAATTACTGTCGCATTGCCGGCTTCGTTACGCCGGTCACCGTCACGGCTGAAAATTTCGCGAATCCGTGGACAAACGAACGGACGCACGGACGGTACTCCGCCGTTTCGTAATTGCGTGCGTTCGCCATTTTCACCGGAAGGGGAATCGTTCTGTTCGCATTCTAGTGGTTTCCTTGAAACTTCCGTAAGCTCAACCCTGCGAAAGGGTTACAGTATATCAAATTTTACAAACATTTGGTAAAGTTTAACGTCCATTTGAATTGATGCAATTATATAAATAGGTGGCTTAATCCTTTATTTTTGAATCTTCAATTTCTAACATTTAAATGTACGAACATCAATTTATCTAGCAACATAGAATAAATACAGAGCAATATAATATTATAAATAGTGCAACAATCGTTTGATAAATGTTTACGTGGACTCTGATTGACGTAATTACAGAAATTTTCATTGTTTATTTCTAGATCTCTAAGTTTTAACATTTCTAAGTCCAGCGTTAAAAATACGTTTTAAGATGTTATAATTAGATATATAAATAGTTATAAAAGACTAATTAACTTCTACTCTTAATAGAAGATCGAAAATTTGTTACTCAAAGAATTTCGATAAGGAAACTACGAACCTACAAGATTGAACTTTCATTTTAATCGAAAAATGGAAACCCATATACATATATTGCTATTCAGATATTTACCGTTTGCAAACGAATCTTTTGTATTCGTTATTTATTTATATTCTATGGTAGGTGTGCTTCACGAATGGGTTCACCGCGAGCGTTTTTTCATCATACGTGCGCATTCATACGAGAAGTTTGTTAGTGCACGCACACGAGGCTCGACTTTCGTGAATTTTCCGGGGTAACCTGCAGAACGAATTTCTCGTCTCGGAACCAGGCGAACGCGGGGAGGGCGAGAAGCGTACTCTAGTTTCGCAAGAACCGTGTTCCTCCATTTTATCATGAAGAAGAACACGACCATTCCCTTTCCAACTCGTTCAATTGCTCGTAAGATCGAGCTTCAGTTTTTAACACATGCTTTACAAAACGACCGATTCATGATCTCCTCTTTCTCACAATTACACATTCCTCTTTTTAACGTCACGAATAATTTTCAACAACAATAATCATTTCTCTTTTGTAATTATTTTATATATAAAGGCAACAGATTCCCTGAAATACTACCAAAGAAATTGATTTAGCGGTACCCGAACCGAATTAGAAATCAGTTGAAACTTCAATTGACGCGCTCTTATCGTTGAAGTTTCTGTACAAAAATTCGAAAAGAGTTCATTCGGCTTCTCGGTAGTACCAGTGTTAATGGCCTCGTTATCACTCTTGCGAAAGATGAATTAGTTCGAGCTGTAGGCACGCGGCACAACAATGCCGCGACAATGGACGTCCACCTGCTTCTCCGGGAGTCACGCACCGTGATAACGTCCCATGAAAATCTAGCAACGAAAGCGAAACCGTCGGGTCCAATTATACCTGTGGCTCGTCGTCTCGTGACGACCCGAAGCAACGGGTTGAACGGGCTATATATTCCAGGAGCCGTCTCGACGTCGTTCAGTTTCCCCGAAAGCGACGCGTCCGCCAAGTTTTTTCTATTTTCCGCGTTCCATCTATCGAAATGGTATGGTCCACTATCGAAAAGCTCAACTGGTGTCATAACTGTTTTCAATCTTCGCTTACGAACGTCGCAAAAATTGATCGATTTTCATGAACTTTTAGTTTGCAATAGCGGTTCCACTAACGCTTTCAGTTCTTTTTCGTAGCTTATTTAATTACTTTTTGGTGATGTACAATAGTTTTTTTAAGAATTCAAAAATATACTTGATCCATATGCTAGCTTCTATTGAAAAATTGCCAGAATGCCGAATATAGAGATCCGAAAATCGATAATTTGTTACGATGTTCGTAGGTAATTACTTCCTTAAACGCGATTTGATTTCAAATGGGTCCTATTCTTTTGCAGATGGTGTTAAACGCTTGGGACCTGATCATTCTGCTGATGTCCTCCGTGGCGGTTGTTAAGGGCAGCCCAAAGTACAACGATGGAGGGTAAGATTTACAGGTTGAACTGTAACTTATACCTAAAAGAGATCTTAACGTGTTCACTGTCCAGGTCTAATGGCCCTTTATACAATAGTATTGCATTAGAAGTCCATCAGAAATCTATTCAATAGAAGTCCATTGGAAAACAGTAACATTTTTATGAATTTATATGAAACTACTCGAAGATATTGTATTGTTTCCACAGGTCCAATAAACTTTTAATTTACCGAAATTAGGCGTTCACTTAATGCACTATAGTTGCATAGAAGTATGTATTTGAATCACATATAATAGTAGTTTCTGCGTCCAATAAATCACATGTGAATCACAGACAGTGAACGCGTGTTAAAGGAAGGAATTCTATTAATTGTATTAATTGAATTAAATGAATATCTTAAACAGATTTATACCGAGTTCCATGATCTTCTTGGAAAGGGACCCAAAGTCCCAGGATCAAGTAGCCATGCCGTCCCACGTGGATCCACGGGCAGAGACGTCGACCAAGCGCAGCGACTCCGAGACGAACGACATTACGGATCGCAGCCAGGAACCTCGATTCGGTTTTACAAGCGTTGGCAGCACAGGAACTGTAAGAATTATTTCCGTTGATTCGTTTCACTCTCAACATTTTATTAAATACTGATACACCCTAATTTTGTAGGGTTACGGAGTGTCGTCTGTCGCCCCCGCGAAGATAGACTTAGGCGGCCTACTTCTAGGCGCCATCATAGGGGTAGGCTCCATCTTGATCATTCCCAAACTGCTCTACGTCCTCTCTGGCACCTACGGCCAGTACGCGAGAAGTAAGATAAAATAATAGTTTATTTAAACTGATGAATGGAACATAAGAAAGAACATAAGCTTTGTCCATCTCTGATCATTAGACTGCGGATTTTTAGGCGCTGGGAAATTTTAAAATGCGAATGTAAGAAGTAAAGCGGAAAAAAAAATATAATATTTATTAAAAGAAATGTAATATAGTAAAATAATTAGTATAATAGTGTATTTTAACGAGGCAATAAAAATGTCTTCCGTGAGGTCTTTCAAGCAATTGTCCGCTTTGCCTAAAACATCCAAAGTGTAGTGCTTTTTAAAGTATTTATTATGGAGAACCATTTGTTGTTCTTTGAATTCTATTTTTCAAAATTCGAATTTGCATGAGGATCCGCAATCTACTGATCATTATAGCGGCGCGGTTTGATGATACGATTGAACGAATTGCAGGCGAAGAAAATGGCGTCTCACAGATTGTGACGAAACTGGACGACGTCCTGGCTCGACACGGGATAGACACCACGTCCTGCATGCAACGGGCCGTGTGCACTTATTCGCAGCAGGCCGCGTTGTCCATGAAGGAAGCGAACAGGTTGAACGACGAGGAGCAAGCGTCGTCGTTCGATCGTATGGTCGACACGATAACGACGAATCAAATCTTCCGCACGGCCATGGAAGGCACAGCGATTCAGGAAGCGGTGGAGGCTGGCCGATCAGGTCGAAATTGTCCACGAACGTATCCTCATTGCGGCTTCTCTATGGAGACTATGTTGTCTTTGTTATCGAACGTGATTACTGCGGCTGCGAGCATTAATACAGCGTCGACAACAGCGCCTAGTGGACCTGGACCGGTGTAACTGATTGTAGCATGCGCGAGTAGAATGCTCTGATTAACGCTATTGAGAAGATAACAAATGATCCTCTGAGGAATTATTAAAGAAATTGTTTTCACTATACGCAAACTGAACTAGAAATCAGTCGACACCTCAGTAGATGTACTTTTGGAGTTTCTATACAAAAATTAAGAAAAGTCAATTTGCTCGGCAGTTCTAGTGTTAAAGGCAACAGCTTAAAGATTAACCCTGCTGTGTTGTTCGGGTCTATTTGTTCCAATGATATTTTCATTTTCTCAACACTGTTCATTTGATGTTTTCTAATGTATTCAAGTTCTCATTTTGTCGGGGATGTCTTTCAATTTGAGAACAAGATAATTAGACTATGCATTTGTACTATTCTAGTGATGTGTCGAATGTACAGGAAAAGTTGAGAACTACATCAGGGTTGAAGGCTTAACACATTACAGGCCGATCATTGAAAGGTACAATTTAAGTCTGCGCGTTTGTGCTGTATTGGTTTTTTTTCTGTTGAACAACTGCATTTTTCTAAAACACAATTAGATGGTAAATAATACTAGAAACGTCATTGGTCTTTAATGTGTTAAGCGAGCTTCTGGCAATGACCGATTACTTCCTTGATGTTTCCTCCATGATGAAGGAAACATTAACGCCATAGGACGAGACGCGACTTAAGCGTGTTAACGTATGGTTCCATTTGAATAGTTTGTTAGATCGTAGGGATTGACCAGTTCCTGTGAGGAATCATCTAATTTAGGATGGTAAGCGAAGTGAACGATTAACTAATTAAAAACTAGAGCCGCGATGTATTTCTGTATGTTGCTCTCTTTTATTTTATCATTCGTTACACGCGTGAGTTTTGATAGGCGTGGTCGTGTACCACGCGTCGTATCTCCGCGTGTTATCGGTACAGATGATAATAGAGAAATAGTAACTCTAGAACATTCTTCTTGCGATTTCGTGCTTCGTTGAAGGTCTACTGTATCTCCTTCGTTCACCATACTTCGTAAATCACCGTGTTCGAACAAAATAGGCACATTCTAGATTAAAGTTACTACAACCCCCGATATACGTAGACACAACAATCTTTAAGAGCGTATATAAATATATTGATCATTCACGATTAATAATCCACGTGCGAGGTGTCCATTCCTAATAGAAGAGAAACGAATGTTACAAGATTCGATATCGTGTACCGTGTTCGAATTTACCGGTACCCGGTATCTGGAACTTAAATCTCAAGAGTCCTTGAGGGGTATAGATTAATTAGATTGTAAAGCTTCATGATGTTACATGGAAAAATAGTGAATATTCTCTATACATGTATTCTAGTTCTTTGGTCCTTAGCGAGATACTTCCAACGGATTGTTAAATGATAAAAATAAGTTAACATCGATAAACTGAATAAACGTAACGCGTCAAGCATTCAAATGAACCTCCCTTCAGAACGTTGCATTCTTTTTACTGTGATAAACGTATCTTAATTGCAATTCAACGATATACTCAATATTCTTTAGCTATACACGGATGTATATACACTAAACCTTGAAAGTAATTGATATCCGTTGTTAAATTCATATTGCTCTCAAAGTGCACTCGATAACTGACATCCCTCCTATCTATAAATGTTACCCGACTTTTTTTTTATAAGAATAAGATCTCTGGTATCTACAATATACATTCGATGCACGATTGCTCTCCAGCACCAACAGTCGTAAACATACTCTTGTACTCGTTTCCATTATTGGCAACACTCTTTGTACACCGCGCTAGTCATTTCATGTATTGTCGCTTCGGCAGAAGCAGAACCACCCCTATGGCGACGCACACGTGCCAAAGGCTGTGGATGATGTAATAATTTCTTCTTGTTTGTAGGAACGCGTAGCAGACCAAGCCGAGGGAGACCAACAGAAGACCAGCCGGGAAATAAACACTTCTGCGAATAAAAATGAACACTATTCTCAGTAATACAGTCTTTAACAGACAGGGTTGATCAATCACTGTGGTACAACTAGAAAAGAGTTTCCTTATCATTCCAACTTCCATTCACTTTCCTATCAAGAATCATTCCTTTCCCACGTTGTACCACCCTATACATAGGATAGTTCCAGGTGAGATAGCCCAATCTTATTTATATTGTCAAATATCTATATCATCAACTACTTGCAGTGGTATTTGCAGAGTTAAGCTCAATGCTACATATGATAACAGCTCTTTAACACATTGAGCGCCGGCGACTTAAGAGACATTTAAAGCCTGAACGCCGGCAACGCATCGGCCACTTAGCCCAAACGCCGGCTTCATTCGCTTGTATCTGATCAATGAATAGCCAAAAAAAAGTATTCAAAACATTATACATTTTCGTAAAATAGTACATTTTAATTGCATATTCGTCAAATCCAGAAATGGAAATCCAGAAATCCGCATTATTGCGGGGCCGGCGCTCAACCGACAGATTCCGAATCCTGCATTTTCACGGGGCCAGCGCTCAATGTGTTAAAAAAGTGGGCCACCTCTCCTTCTTACCCTATTTCTACTTCTTCACTCACAAACCTGTAAGGCCGAGATGGATATCGAACAGTGCCTCTCCTCTTGCACCTACTGCCCCAAGACAGGCCTATCAAAGCCGAGCCAGTGATGGCAGGCAGAAGGAACACCCACAGAGCCGTGCGGTCCATTTCAGCGCTCATGGCTAAGATAACAGCTCCAGCAATCTGACAAAACGCGGTGAGCTTCGGCCCAAACGAGGCCATGGCCACCAGAGTCACCCAGATGGACAGCAGGGCGTTGAAGAAGTCGCAGAACTGCAGGACGCTCAGCCTCATGATACAAACGCTGTAGACGTCCTCGCCAGCTTCGCAGGCGTGGTAGAACGTCGAGAAGAACATCACAGCGGCGTAGACGATAGCCTCTGTAAAGTACTCCCTGCGCACCGCCACGTAAACGGACGCGATGAATGCGAGATTACTGCAGGTCAACAGCAACACGCGGACGATCACATCACGGGTGCTGAGAACGTAGGTGTCGTCAGCGCAATCGAAACCCCTGTACGCGCCTGAACAGTGGCACGCGGCGAACACGAAGCCGCCGCTCATGTAGTGCATACACTTGCCACGGGAGTTGCAGCGGCCTTCGATACAGGGCATGGAAGAGATGCGGCTCTCTACTCTGGCGTTGCAGGGGGTCATGCATTCGCAATCGTCGCAGGCGGTGCCGTTCAGGCACGTGGACGTGCAATAGCAATTCTTTTCCACACAGAAGGACTTCAAGCTCACGTGCCATGTGCCTGGCTCCGGATAAGGGATGTGTAAGCTGGCTGGTACTGTGGAGTTCACGTAGATATCTGGCGCGGTGATGTTCTCCAGTCGCACGCAGCCTCCACCGGCAGTGATATTGGCGTAGTAACCTGTGGAAGTAAGATTCACTTGACCCAAATGGGAATATTGTAATAATCTATTTTAGACCGGTTCCTAGATTGGACCATAGCTGTTTTCATCGCTAATACTACCCGTAAAAATGACTGGTATTAGTTTTCTTATTCAGCAATCATTGATATTATAGCATTAAATATCCGAAATGATCTTGAAGATAATTTCACTTGGATACTACGAACACTTGGAGACACTGAAAAATTGTTGCAATGTTTGTAAGTATCACATATCAATCATATTAAATGCTCGGTAGCTCTAGTGTTAAGCTGATTTAGAAGATATCTTTTGGAATTACAGTTTCTATGTTTAAGTGGTCCAATAGAGGGAACTTTCCTCTGTCCAATCGATTACCGCACCGACCTAAAGAAATGCAAGCCACGACAACGACGTTCTTCTTCTCTTTTTCATTGAGGTTCACCAACTTGAGACCCAAGGTCAGCGTACCGCCCACGTCGTATATTCGACCAATTCCAAAGCTGAGGACGGACATGGTGTCTGCGGAGAGGTTGAAGGCGGACGACTTAGTGCCGTTCGCCAGCAGGTGCTCGTAGTCGAAGAGGAAGAAGTCGGGCAACGACTCCCTCATCAGATCCAGCGATTTCACCTGGCCAACCTCGGTGGGCGAGTTGTCCAGCAGTTGCAGGGACACGTTCGACGAGTTACCGGAGAGCAGACGAAGCGTCACGTAATGAAACATATCCGAGTAAGGCTTGAAGAAGAGGGTGGAGTTCGTGGTGTTCACGATCGTCGCTGCCAGGTGGTCATCCGCGGTCACGTGGACAGCGACTTGACACTCCTCGCCGCAAGAAGACTTCAAGGAGAGGCTGGACTCCACGAACTGGTCAGGTATCAGCAGCTGCATCATGGCGGAATCGGCGCTCTCGTTCATATGTACCTCGTACTCCAGCTTCGAGTCCATTAAAGACACCAGTGATGCCGACTCTAGGAGCAGTTCAGCGTTCAGTACTGTATCGCAGGACGCTCCGAGGCCTGTAAAGGTATAAGCATCAGTTCATCAGGATTTACTCGAACGGTAGCTTTAATGCTTTCACGGTCTGGATGTCCATGGTTGTTTGAGGCTTTTAATTTCAATCGATTTCAAGTTTGCAAACTCTGAACAATATCAACAGAGATACAGGTTTTCACTTAAACACAATTCGGAGCACCCTCCTCCCACTTTCTTAATTGACCAGCTGAATAATTAAAATAGCTACCCGATTGGTAATTACTGACCCATGACGTGAATTTTGGGTACTATATATATATAATTATATAGTTACTATATATATTGGGTACTATATATATATATAATTATAATTCTTTCTGGACACTGATCTCATCCGCAAGCCTCAAATAACCAGGACTTACTCGGTTCTCTGGTAATCGACGAATACCCTGTTGAGTGATCTTCCCGTTGTCAGGATCGCTCCAGGATCGGAACGCGATCGCGTACCAATCACCTGGCGCTGGCGCGTCTATCCTGATCATGTACTTGTCACCGTTGCTCTCCATGTTCAGAGCGTAGTACCGGCGTCTTCCTTTCATTAGCTTCGCGGCGATCTTCGACCCGTCCGGTCGTACGAACGGCAAGCTGCCGGACTTCAGGAATACCGAGACATTTCGAGGCGAGCATCTACCTATTCCTCCAGTTTTCTCTTCTTCTACAGTGAACCTGAAATTACATGCGACATAATCTACAAGTTGCTCGTCATCCTCATTTTCTTTGTCTTTTAGGTGTTGCGACCTTTGTGAGCAACGATAGAGTAAATCGGGTAGAGACGGCCCAGTTTTTTAAAATGATCTGATAGATCATAAATATCTTTAATACCCAATGAGAATATATATTTATGAAAGTAATTACGTAGAAGAAGGATAATTAAATCGGCGTCTATGTAAGATTAACACGTAGACCACGATGGGCAATTACAAGAAGAAGACTGACGTGAAATCGAAATGTTTAGCAGTATAACTAAATAACAGTGGAACTTAAAAACCACGATACCAAATCATTAATAAGTAATTTTAATACCATTTGCCTTTGTTAAGAATGAGTAAATAATATTCTATAAAACGCTCAAAATTCTTGTTAAAGTCAACGTGTTAAGTTTACCGTTGAAAGGAATTGAAGATACAGACATTAGACCATTTAAATCAGATTAGACCATCCCACCCGGTATTACCCTGTATTTACTTGAACTCTGCGGCGACGGTGCAGTCCGGCACGTTGAAGTGAATGATCGAGATGTGACGGTAGGCGTAATAATCGTCGAGAACGACGTTCGGCCGTTGCGCGACCCGCTCGAGCTTGCCGCATAGTCCTCGTTGTATCGCGAGAATCCATGCCAATGAGAAGGCTAGCACGCTGTCTCGCATATTATAGACCCTGCGATTCGCCACATAACAAAGTACCTGTCCTGCCGATTAGAGGAATTCTGTTCCGCTATCCTGCACAGAAAACGGTGTACATTTATCGTGTAAATCGCTGACTACCTTGGATTCGTGGATTCGGAACGCAAGGGGAAGAACGGAATTTTGAGAGAAATTCTGAATGATCCGTAGACTGCGGGTCCTTACGCAAATTCAAATTTTTCACCCTTAGCAGTCCTATGTCGAGTCAGACTCGACATTCTATTTTATTGCAACCTCTACCTGTTTTAACAATTTTTTCTATATTTATTTGTAGTATCACATTTAAAGGTAACATTTCAATGACTCCCAAATATTCTTGAATAAATAAATAGAGCGTCATATTAAGCTGCAATTAAATGAACTAACGTTGACGTGAACCTCAAAGTGAGAAACCAAGAGCACTTCGGACCGCAAAGGGTTAAGGGCATAATTAAAAGAGCAGATGTACGATGGAAAAAGGTTTTTCCTAACGAATACTATGCGATAGAGTTACACATTGAATATTTCACACATTTCTCTGTGCCGTGTGCATTTCGTGCGATTGTGCACTCTTAAGTTTCCTATAAATGCATCAAAATCTGCAGTCCGTAAAATACCATTATTATATCGTCGTCATTAACCCTGGAACAACTTAGTCGAATCGCAGTTTTCCAACTTTTCTATGGAAACTCTAAAAGTGCATCTATTGAGACTTCTACTTATAATTCGGTTCACGTGTTACGATACAATGTATTCAATCGTTTATTATCTTTTCAATAATTTTAGGAGAAAATATCGAAAATAGGCAATTTCGAGCCATCTGGTGGTTCCAGCGTTAATTGCGATAGCTTTAATTAAACGTTAATGAAATTAATGTTATACAATTCCAACGCTTGTTAGAGTGACGTCGACAGCTGGTGACTATTTTCAAATCTGATGAAATTTTATTTCTGAGAATGTTCAATGATTAAGACTATTATCAGAATCGTGCGATAAGTTATTCGCATGATTATGGGAGAATTGCCACAGGTGTCTTTACGCAATTGGTTTTGAAGATAAGAGGACCGGAAAAGACGACGTTGTCGGATAATGAGGAAATATTCCAATTCTTGGTAATTGGCGGGCAGAGAAACGAGTAGGAGGAATTACACCTTCGCGTTTCGTCTGATCGGGTTCGTTTCCGACGTGGAAGAAGATTCAAATGATATGCATGACCGAAGTAGGCCAGACTCCGCTGTTAATTCGCGCTTCCTGCGCTCGGAAGAAACGATAGATTATTGGAACACATACGGCTTCCATGCCGCATCGTTTGTAATCCGATGTTCTGAAACTTTTTCATTCAACCCGGGAATTCCCCTGTTACCTCTATCACGGAAACATTAACGCGTTAACACCTCACTGACCAGTAATTTTAACTGAAAATCCCCTTGACCCTTTGCACTCGAAAGGTGACTCTTGTTCACCACTTGATTTCATACAGTAAAACTATGAAATTTGATGTTTAATATTATACCTTGCATAACGCATCAATTTGAGAAATATTGAAATAAAATAACTTTGTTCTTCAATGTACGTATGATTTCTCTTCGAATTAGTTTCACAAAATATCGTCTTTATCTCATCAGAAAATGTTCAAATATTTCTAGTGAAAAACTTCCGAGTGTAAAGGGTTAAATTTATCTGAGAATTACCTGAAAATCAAATTCCTTTAACTTTAGATGACTACCATAAGTTACTGTTACTCCGTAACTAAACGTTCGACTCATACGCTACGAATTAAAGACATGCATTAAGAAATAGAAAAGCGTACAATATTAACGTTTGTGGTTTCGGTAGATGTTTAGTTGTCTAGGGTTAAACTTCAATGTACGTAAGTACTTTGCTTGTAGACAATATGTTAAAATAATTAAAACAATTTGAGCGAAACATGAAATGGATACAGCGATTATGAATTCTAAGAAACATCGAGAGCCCTTATGACAGAGTTAAAATAAATAGCACACAAAGAATCGATTTTCTATAAAATATCCGTTGACCGATTTTATTTTAAAAGTTGATTAAAACAACAATCCGTAACGTCTCCTATTGCGAATTGTAATATATGCGAAGTGCTCGTTGTTAGCGAGCACTGTATAATCGTCTTAACAATTTGAAAATTGTATATCGATTAGCGACAGTCAGTCCAGCTCGATGCATACTCCAATGCTAGATGAACATTATCTTATTAGCCGATAAGGATTTTTTTTCGACAGTGATATATATCGCGAGATATAAATCAAACGCGCTTAGCTCGTTTAAAATTTCAACACTAGGTTCACAGACATTCAGTATGCAGTTTATTCTATTGTTGCTAGAAAAATTGATGTTCGTTCGTTTAAATGTTTGAAATTAATAATTTAAAAATAATTGAAATATACGTATAATAGTAAGTAAACAGTTCAAATAGTAATAATAAATAGTAGGATACTATAGGTATAATAGTTTCAAAATAATTGAAAAATAGGTTTAAAAATAACAATATTTACAAAATTCGATATACGTCGAATTGAGGTGTTTCGCAAATCCCAGTGTTAATATAATTTGAATTACTTCTATTTATATTGATACTCTAACAATCGTAATTATTCTTTACGATACGTACTGCACGTATTATTTAAATGTCACGAAGTGTCTAGAATAAATAATAATTTCGATTACAAATAATCAATTCTTCTTTCAAAGTGTTCAACGACGCTGGGACGGTTTACCGGTACCACCGAATTTCAAAAACCGGCGGGAAACGTATTAACACCGTTAAGAGGGTAGTTAGGTATGCTCGAGTAATTCATTATCGACCAGCTGCAGCTACCTGGTCGGTAATCGAACATTAACACGATGATTTATGGTGACTGCCATTAACTTCGCCTCTGTTGATGCACAGATCCGAACGTTTACGCTCGATTAACTTACACTCCTGCAACTATCACACGTACGAGCCGCAGATCAAATATCAGTAGGGTCGGGAAACGATAACTTCTTGAAACCCGAGACGAATCGGTTCCCCTTTAAGATTATCTTAAATATTGGCCCGGCAACAAGTGTTCCGTGCTCGTTGCAACTTTTCAACAACTTTCCCGACCAATCAAAGTTTGCGCGGGAATTTCGCCAACCAGTATCCGCCGACACTGTTCGTCGACCGAGTATTCTCGACAGTGTTAGCCGAGACCGATTCAGCTACTGCTGGACAGTCACGGCTCGACGTGATACTCCCCACTAATCTTGAACACGATTATTTTAAAGCACTCACGCAAGTTTTGTGCAAGTTACAATGAGACTGGTAAACAGATTACATATGATTCGTGGCCAGCAATTCAGGAACTGCTATCGTTATCTAGATTCCCTAGTCGCGGTATTTACTTAGATTGATCGATCAATAAGATTGACGTGTGGCTTTACAACGAATACAACAGTAGAAAATGACCAACAGTCGTGTTTATATCTGTACAAAAATTGCGATCCCTTCCTTTGCATCCCATCTGCAATCATCCTCCTCCTCCCCTTCCTCCTTCTCCACCACCTCCTATCCCCCTCTCTCGCTCCCTGCTTTCCTCCCCTTGCTCGTGTCTATTCTGTCGCGTTAACCAGCTGCTATTGAGAACGAGTCTGTATCGTAATTACGTGTAATGATTGTACCAACAATGTGTACAGTGCTTACTTACTATTGGCTTGACCGAGTAATACAACGATAATTCCCTCATTACTAACGGTCCTGCGTGACACGACACGAAGCATTTGGCCCGTTTATCCGCAGCGTTACGATATCAACCTATTTCCCTGGACGTATCACGTGGAATCAAGATTCCGCGGTTTGTCGGACATACGCGTAACTAATTCTCTTATTTCCGTCACTGAACGCACACGCGAGCACGTACCGGGAACTTGTAGGAACACGTGGTCGCTTTGACAGATATTCCTGATCTCACGTGAGAGCGCATCCGTGGCTGCTTGGCGGACTGAAAATCCCCGGAAGGTATTTATCGATCGTTCCGCGCGGAGAGTAATCGCGCGCCACGATATTCACCAGCGAATGCGCTGCGAGTACAGAACCCTTGCGCGACCGGTTGCACTGAGTAACCCACGTCACCAAGGTCCACATGAGCGGGGGAGGGAGTACTCGCAGTGATTCAAGACTTCTCCTTTTAACTGGACACTTAATATTGAATCGAGTCAAAGCGCCGCTGTCGAGGCGCAGTCCTACACGTGGGTCGATCAGCTGAGTGAATCACGTCTCGTCCGAAGCCTTTCAAAGCATCCCAGTCTTGCGAGCATTTCCACGCGAACAGTTATTTTCTTTTTCTGCTAGCGACTCGCAACCTTCTTTTCATTTTGAACGCACTCACCGGACACATAGGCTTATACTAGCGATCATGAAATGAAAATAATGAATCTTACATTAACGTTTGAAAGAATAAATAGTTGTAATTCGGTGAATATATTATATTTGTGAATGTATAAAAAATTTGTTCCTATATACAAGTCTCATTTTTCTCCAGGGTTCGACAACTTGGATACAGATGAATTAATTCAAGCGTCTAAATATTAGTCGGTGTTAGTTGTTTCGAAACAGGTTTCGTTAAAATTCCCAAGTGTCCATCCACTTTAAGGAGTGCATTGGACTTTCGGGATCATGGGCAGATGGGCCAACCATACCGTACGCCAATGGTGAAAACAAATAGAAACTGAAACAGACGTATGTTAATCATTCATGTATGTTATTTATGATCACTTGTTTCTTTTCATTATACTCACCTGTATGCAGTACTTGAAATCACAGTACCTAATATTACGTGATAGATCACGTATCCCACTTTGTTTGGAAACATAATGAGTAAAGTCTCTATTATGTAGTTCAGAGTTATTCCACTTAACATTGAACTATATAACAAAGCAGGGAAGTAATGATGAAAATATAAAACCCTACTCATCGTCCAAAATGGCGCGTAATGCAATATCCAGCCAAGAAATAGCCATTTCCCTGCATTTACAATTTTGTTTCGTTGTTCAAGTAAAGCGGGCTGATCCATACAGCCACGCTGCTGTCGTACACAAGCATGAACATACAAAATGATAAATAATATTAAGAATACTATGTTGCCCCACCATATGATTGGATTTCCGAGTAAGTATATTCTTAAATTGTTTCCCGAGAAGAATTGACCCTGAAAAGATTACAATTAAAGTAAACATACACGTTTTCATTTAGCGAGCGAATAAAACTTACTCTGTAATTAATGGGCCATTGCCATGGGCGTGAAGATACTTCTCCTTCTTTTACTTTTAAATCTGAATTTCCTTGCAGCATCACCGCGTGCGATTCTAAAAATCTATTTAAAAATCCTGGCGCGTAAACTTGAAAACTTACATTTGGTACTATACAAAAGGAAAGACATTAACAAATAATCAATATAATTATTAGTATACTTTTTCTCTTATTAATGTTTTAGTACTTACACTTCGCATAATTGTTATCTTCAATATTCCACAACGCATTCTTATCTCTCATATTTGGATTGCAAGAAACTTCCTGCTGACTGTACGCCCTACACACCATATATAATGATTATAATATTTTTAAAAAATTGATTTTTATCTGTTTTAAAAATGCAGCTAACCATTTTGGCAATGTTTTCCCGCTACATGTTAAAACGCAGTGCTGTAGATAGTGCACGAATTTTAATTTACTCGTTACTGTTTCAACTACATCGCCATTTTTACCATTTGCTATATACACTATCCATACATCGTTTGCGTCTCCGGTACCATTCTAAAAAATAAAGATACGTGTAACTGCACAATAGACCATATTATTAAAAGATAAACATACTTCTCCGTAACCGGTAATTTGATAGTGTTTCTTTGATAATGGCGCGTACTCTTTATGCGAATGTAAATTTCGACGCGTAATAACATGTTCTAATCGAATAAGGTCACCATGCTTCACAAGCACCGGTTCATTTGGAATATCATCAGTATCCAGTCTTTTTACTAACCACATATTATTGTCATCTTTATGCGAATATGTCGTGATCTGAATAAATCATAAGTCTTAATATTTGAAAGAAATGTGCTTCCGAAGTGCGTATAAAAGTAAAAATTAATACTTGTTGTTGCCTAGCTCCAACACTTTCAGGATAAAGATGCCAATGAGAATGCAAATATCCTCCTCCAGTACGGTGATTCTTTAAAGTAATACTTGCCCCATAAGCTAATTGCCTTGGCATTGTTGCATTGTATAAAGAATTTCCTTCTAATAAGGACTGGAATTCAGAACTATAAAATCCATCTCCACTTCCACTAAAACGATTTAAATTTAATACTTTGTGAATAGTGTATAATATTTATTTTAAGTTATTTCCTTACCTTTTATTTAAAACAGAAAGATGTATATAGAAGAATAACATGTATAGTAGTACTGGCAAAAGAATAAGACAAATGCATCTTGCCACCAAATGTTTACCTACATAAGTCTGAAAAAGAATACATATTGTTGCAGACATGTATATACACAAACTCCAAGGCATCGACTAAAAAACTTACAATAGGTTCTGTAAGATTTCCTAATTCATTCCATAATTCAATGGCTGTGTGAAGCCCGACCAAAAGGACAGCAAACAGACCAACAAATTTTACGCTAATTGTACATGCAAGTGAAATTCCTGTAAAAGATAGCCAACCCCACCATTTCCACGTGAATGGTTCATTGCGAAGAGAACTCATGTGGGACATACCCCATGTTGCACACATCATAAAACATAATAGTATGGGATCCAATAATATGTATTGATTTAATGTCAACAAGCCAACATCTACAATACATTAATTATTAAAAACAGTGTCCTTATTAAGCAGAAATGTTAAAATGCACATACCAAATAAAATAAATGATGCAGAAAATACAGCTGCCTGAGTAGATTTTGTTAAATCCCATACAATTAGATATGATAGAGGAACTGTGGTTGCACCTAAGAACGTACAAAACTGAAACATAACGCATTTAATTTGTTTTTTTTTATAGTAAATAATTTAATCATTATAGTTGTATTAACACATTTGTGATCATGTGTCACATATGTGTGATCACAGATGCTTTTGTCGTCAAAACCCTATTGTCGTATTGGCTATATAAAAATATTATTTATGTAAAATACTTTTATCGTTTTATTTACTATGTTTTAAATGTGTATAAATTATTGTTCACAGTCTATAGTAAGGGTAATTCAAATTTGATAGTGGTCGCGAATGTGTTAATCTTGAATTATACTTACAAGCCTCATACCAATATATTTTACATTTTCGTATTTATCTCCTGGCTTGTCAAAAGCAAATGTTCCATTATATCCAGTTAAATATCCGGATAAACCTATTAACATCTGTAAATTAACAATGTACATTCTTAGTATACACATACAGATTTTATAAATGAAATACTTACCTTTCCAAGGGGTGGGTGAACATCGAAAAAGAATGTTCTATTTATATACCAACTTCCCATTTTACCAAAATGTGTCTCATCCCAACTAAAAATTAATACTTATGTAAATTACAAATTGTACGTTTATTCTATATATTTATACACTTACCAAACATGCTGTGGTTCCGTTACTTTGTAAAACCTTGTTCCTCCAGTGAGTATTACAATAAGTCCAAAAAGTAGCCACCAATTTCTATGAATATACATTTAAAAATGAAAAGTTTCATCATAGTTGAATTCTTTAAATTTACATTTAAAATAATAATATAATTATACATACATATTTTCAACTTTTTTACTTTCTATCTTTTTATCCTTCTCATCCCATAATGGCTGTTTATTTGTAGGTAAGTTTTTTATTTTATTCAAGCATTCCGAATTATTTATATTCTTCATTTTATCATGTGATTTTAATACTTTCATCATATAGATTATACTAGACTAAATATTGATTAATAAATACAGTAACGTAAAAAACTACACACCGTTATTTTAAATATATAATTCCAAAATTTATGGAACACGCAACAATCGCGCGCTTGTAATACTTGTTGAACTTCCAGTTGACCAACACAAATCTGTGAAAGTACCGCTATTGTCTCGCAGTAACGTACCATTTAAAAAACGAACCCTCATTTCCAAATATTGTTTACATATATTTTTCTAAATATTAAAATAATTGTAATTCTACCAAGAAATATTAACAACTGAGATAAATACATGAGAATTAGTTTATTTTAATCACAAAAATGTATTAATAGTGTGATAGTTTCGAAATATTTTGATTGTTTTGATTTGAATAATCAAAAGCATTAGGTGTCACATGTAATCAAATGGAAGCTACAGTTTGATACGGTAAGAGCGCATAATTTGTAAAGAAAAATAGTAAAACAAGTGCTTATAATCCTTGTCTTATTACATTCGAAAGTTATTTACAGATAAATATACATTGTTTACTGTTTTATTAGACATTAATCGAAAAATGGATGTCCTGGACATATTCGGTCCAAATGGCACATTTCAAAGAAAAACATTGGTGGGTCCTTCGAGCCGAAAAGAATTACCGAAAAACATGTCTTTATTAGACGCACAATTAAATGTAACAATGAAGAGCATAGGTGGTGGAACAGATTATGTAGCTGAATATATAGAAAAAGAAGAAAAAGAACTCTTAAAGGTACAGGAAGTTATTATTAAAAAATATTTTCAATTTTGCTTAATATTTTTTTCATTTTTAGTCGACCAATTATTACAACACGAATGATAAAAACAACTTTGAAATTGTATCACATGGCACGGAAGCCATCCAAGATATAACAAACAATGAGGACACATTAAAAATATACAAAACATATGATTTTGCTTATCATCCAAATATTAAATTAACGATTACTTCTAAGAAAGATGAAATAGTGTCTATGATTGAAACAAATTCTGTTGTAGCAATTCAAGGACCAACTGGTTGTGGTAAAACGACTCAGGTACCACAGTATATTTTAGATTCATGTTATAAGAAAAAACTTCATTGTAATATTATAGGTAATTTTCTTCTTTTTCTTAATGTATAAATTAAATTAAATAGAATCTTTACAATGTTACATGTTTAATAGTTACACAGCCTAGACGTATTGCTGCCATAAGTATTGCAAAACAAGTTAGCAAAGAAAGAGATTGGCCTATAGGTACTCTTGTTGGATACCAAGTAGGTTTGATAAATAATACAAGTAAAGATACTCGTTTAACATATTGTACAACTGGGGTCCTATTACATAAATTAATAAATTCTAAAAACATGTTGGATTATACGCATATTATACTCGATGAAGTTCACGAAAGGGAGCAAGACATGGATTTTCTTTTACTTGTTGTTCGTAAACTGTTACGTACCAATTCACGATTAGTAAAAGTTATTTTGATGTCCGCAACATTTGAGGTACAAAGATTTGCTAAATACTTCTCATCGCCTGTAAGGAACGAGCTTGTACCAGCTCCTATTATTGATGTTGCAAAGAAGAGTTACTTCAACATTGCTGTATATTATCTCTGTCAAATGGGTGCATTGGGTCCGGTAAATATATAAAATAAGTTACAATATTAATCTATTTTAGTTTTCATAGTCTATTATACTTTTCTTTGTTGTAGTTACCTGAAGTTTCTGCCACAGATCCAAGGATTACAAAGAAAATGCTGGATTTTTGTGTGAATCTTATAAAAATTCTTGATGATCTAGATATAAAAGCCGACGATGCAAATGAAGCTTACAACGCAGAGACAAATGTTTATTTAAGACATGTAATTCTTGTATTTCTACCAGGAATTAACGAAATTGAAGAATTACATAATTTATTGTCATTACCGAAACACGAAGAAGCTAAATGGGATATAGTAGTATTACACTCATCGATTACAAATGAAGAACAACAACGAATCTTTCACAAACCACCCCACGGTTACCGTCGTGTTATTTTATCTACAAATATCGCTGAAAGTAGTATCACAGTGCCCGACGTAAAATATGTAATTGATTTTTGTCTGACAAAACAACTTGTTATTGATCCAAAAACGAACTTTCAATATTTGGACCTTATATGGGCAAGCAAGGTGAATTGTGAACAAAGAGCAGGTCGCACAGGTCGAGTAATGGAAGGACGAGTATACAGACTAGTACCGCAAGCATTTTATAAATCTGTACTACCTCAAGAATTACATCCTGAGATATTGCGAGCTCCGCTCGCAAATCTTGTACTTAAGGCAAAACTACTAGACATGGGAGAACCAAAAGCTCTTTTAGCACTTTCCCTGGATCCCCCTGATCTCAGTAATTTAGAAAGAACGATCCTGCTTTTGAAAGAAGCAGGTGCACTAATCGACACGCCCAATGAAATACAAACTTTCAATGGAGAACTGACAGATCTTGGCAGAGTCATGGCTAATCTCCCACTGGACATTCACATAACAAAATTGATAATGTTGGGTCATGTCTACAGTGTTTTGAAAGATACAATCATTATTGCAGCCAGTTTGACAGTAAAAGATATGTTCAACAGTCCATTTCAGCAAAAATTGTTGGCGTACAATGTTCGACTCAGTTGGGCAGATAATTCTTGCAGCGATTGCATAGCTTTTATGAATGTCTATAAAGTATGGATCTGCGAGAAAGCAAATCGTCGAGTAAGAAACGATGCTGCAGAGAAGAAATGGGCAATGAGAAACTTTGTGCAAATCAGAGTGTTGCGCGAAGTCAAAGCTTTGGTTTCGGAATTGTCGAGTAGATTAGAGAAACTAGGCATAAGAGAAAGCGAAGGCTTGAATAAAGTAGTTTGGAAAGAAGCGGAACGACCGTTCGTTCTAAAATTTGTGATCGCAGGGGCATTTTATCCAAACTATTTTATCAAACATGTTTCAGAAGCACAGGCTGAGGAACATGCCGGAATAAAATTATTGGGCGGTTTAGATCCGTCTAAAACAGTATATCTGCAAGGATGGCCTCTAAGGCAACCTGGTCTTCTGTATGCTCGAAAAATCCAAGATGTTTTAAAGAATACTTTGCAATCTCCCGCTTGCAAAATAAGAGTATCCTTCGACGCTTCGTCTCGAATTTATATACAATTTATAAAAGACAAATTACACGAAAATCACAATAATAATACGCCGAAAAAAGTGTCTCCAATTGTGTACAAAGCTATCAGAATAAGACAGTGTAATATACCGTTAGAAATACCAATTTTGAATGAGGATATCGCTGTTCAACGGGCAGAGGAAATGAATTTAAAAAGAAAAGACTTCTTCACTTGCGACAACCTCATTAAAGATCATATGAGACCAAGGTTACCGAGTTTACGAGTGCATCGTATTCCCATTATAATACAATATGTACATAATCTAAAAGTATTTCTAACTTAATGTTCCGTGCGATTAATTGTATATTAATAACTTGAATTTTTTCAGGTTAAGAATCCCGGTCGATTTTGGGTGCAAATGCGCGACTCTAAAGTGAGAAAGGAAATAGAGAAAATAAAATTCATTATTGAAAGAAATATGTATCATTTCGGTCATTTTACTACAGCTCCGGAAACTGGTACAATTGTGATTGCACCGTACGAAATAAATAATTACAAATCATATTTCCGAGCAATAGTTGAAGGGCATATAACTTCACCAGAAATATTGGTACAAATATTTTTCATTGATTATGGTTATTCAAGCGAATGTCGTCTACGTGATTTAAAACGTTTGAACGTCGACGAGATTGCTAATATTCCTGCATTAGCCATGGAATGCGTTCTAGCGGAAATCCAGCCATCCATAGTGCAAAATTTAAATGACAATTGGTCGGAGGCTGCTTGTGACTTTTTCTGGATGTTAGTGAATAAGCCCGGTATATTGTTCGGTGAAATTTATTCTATTGTTAACGGTGTTATTGCACTGGAGCTAATACTTAAACATAACGATGAGGAAATTAGTATCAATCAATCACTGTTGGATAAAGGGTTTGCAATTGAACAAGCAGAAGGCTACTTTTCACGTTTTAATCATGATTTAAGACTGAAACAGGCGGACATGTCGGACGAACAGTGTTATCATTACGAGCAATTACAGTACAATGAAGATTACATGCCAGACATTTATCCAGAATCACCAAGCGACTCAGAATGTTTCACAAAGGTGACTTTGCGGGGGCCTTTCTCACCCCTAGAAATAGAAATGAAACACCTTACTATGGCTGGCAGAGATAAGAGAGTACACATGGCCACAAATTCTGTAAACTCCGTTCTTCTTGATACCGACCCGGAAGATTGTCATCAATGGCTTTTTGTAGCTGGATCCGTGTCCCAGAATGCGTACGGCAGCAGTTTAAATTTGTACAACACAACGTTAATGCCACGTCTTTCTGGCTTAACTGCGTTAATCATACTGATATTTACACCTTGTATGGAACTAAGACGTAACACTTTTGGTACATATTACATTGGCGCGTTGTGCGGACTTGGATTTAATCCTACCACCAAGAGAAGTCTATTCCCAGAACACGACATAGAGCTTCAGTTCGATGCCGAGATTACCATAGACGATCTGCAATATGTAAGCAATTTATTTAATTTATTTTTGTTTCGTCGTATACTTTCCTAATTTATTTTTTCTCGTTTGCTTGTGTATTTAGATAAATAGACTGCGTCATTGGATGAATATTGGAATGCAAATTAATCACCATTTCCAAAGTAGCGATAACATGGAAGACATAATAATCTGTCAAAACAGGATAAAAGACGCGTTACTCAAATTGATTGATAAAACACGAAAATCTCAAACACTTGAGAGAATTAATAACTTTGACACATGGAATCTCTATGATGAACGCCTTTATCTACGTCCTAATAAAACATCTATGATCGTCAATAATATATATAAGTTGCACAATGCATTGGAATTAGAAGAGACAGATCAGTTACAAGAAATTATAGAACACGTAAAACAATTACGATCGCTAATAATGGAGTAAGTAATAAACAAGTGAAAATATATTTTAACTAATGTACCAATTACTAATAATACATATTTTAATTGAATAGAGATCCAAGGAATCCTGAAAATATTAATATCCGCTGTAAACTGTGTCAAATTGTAGTGGACGACATTTATGACCTTCGTAGTCATTTATTCACTATCAGTCACAGAGAAAAGGAAAGACAATGGGGCATTCAAATTTAGGTTATTGTAATTAAATAATGAGATACGTTTAGTAACGAAAACAGTATTATTAGTCATTACTATATATTTGTTTACCATTTTTGATGAATACTATAAAATTATGTTAAGTTTATTTTTAGACAAAATATTTTGTTATATACTTCTAACTCAGGATTTACAAAGCTATATTTTGTTTTAACTTCAAAACGTAATTATTAATTTCCATTCAAATGTATGATAATTGTGTTTTCATAAGAAAAATATTGACCGTATGAAGAAACGAATACATAAATAAAAATTAGTATTGCGTACTTCCTACCAATGTTATATCTACAGACTGTGTATTTTTACAATGTATGTGATTAGTTCACGACGTATAAAACATGATTTTTTACAATTGTGATACTATCGACTATACAAAGAATATATTGGAGTACCTTAATGTAAGCAAGTGTTAATCGATATTTTAAACCTCTCTCTGAAGGTATCTCGCACTAGGTTGAGTGTATAATAACCGTCCAGGAACGTTTGCACCAGAAGCACTAACGTAAGTACCAGGTGGTGGTGGTGGGTACGGAGCAGGTGGAGGTTGGGGTGCTCTAACTGGATATCCTGATGTAATACCTCCTGTTTTCGCACCCTGTATAAAATTACAATATAAAGATATTGTATTGTTTAAATATACTACAATATGCAAATGAACCAAACCTGAGGTGGCTGTTGAATTGGAATAGCTCCACCATGTACAGTAACATGACTACTTGGACGTAAATAAAATTTATCTTCTGCATAGGCACCTTTATGATCCAATGAATGTAAGCTTGTTACATATGCTGGCAAGTAAAAAAACAAAACATGTCAATACTTGTTGAATTCTGTAGTTTACCCTTATCATAAAATATAAATTTATAAATTTTAATATACCCGTTTGATGTGTTGATAAAGTTCCTCTGTTCCCTGAAAGGTATACAGACTTTGCAGGTTCGGGTTCTCGAGATGGTTGCGTGGTAGGCGCTGAATAACTGTAGACACTTTGACCGGTAGGAGTTGAATAAAAGCTGGAGGCAGAGTACTGATTGTTTTCTGCAAGATAAGACACAATGATAAAATTAACAGTAGAATAATGCAAATGTTTTTGTTGATGGTTTCTTAAATCAAGAGCATAGAAATTAAAGAAGGTTTATTCACTCACTGTTCCAGAGAACAGCTCGGGAATCGCCAGATCTCCTAGCAGCTTCCTCAGATTCTATAGAGGCACAAACATCTACGTTTAATACTGTCTTTCTTTTACTTTCATAAATTATTTGTTAAATATTTAATTTTAGTACAAGGGTACGAGTAACATACGACTATGTACTTACTGGAAGGTGGAGGATTATAACTTGGAATCGAGGGTGCTGGTTTGTACCCATAACCAGCATGATACGGGGAGGCTGTTGGTGGTGGTGATGGACTGTGTGTTCTTTTCAAAGGTCCCTGAGGAAACAAAGGGTACAAATGTTACAGTTGTTCATGGAGATATACAAATAATATGTACTTACACTTGGCAATAAAGTATGTGTCGGTGTGCCAACAGTAACTTTATAAAGAGGGCTATTGCTTTGCGGTAATGGAAGGAATACTTGAGGATGAACCACTCTAGGACCTGCACCAGGGTATCCACCCACTGCATTTAATACTTCAGTGCATACACTGTAGAATGATAAAGTTCAATTATGATGTATCAACAGACTATGCATTTTATTCCGTACAAAATTTAATACAAACTTTGCTTCTGTAATTAATTTCCTTCTTCTATTATCATCTTCGTTCAATACTTTCTTTAATTGTAAAAACAATTGATGCTTTTCATCTTTTAACTGCGAGAGTTCATTTTCAAGATTTGATATTTGTTCTCTGGTTTCACCTAGAGTCATTACATCTTGTTTTTGCTGACGTTCCCTTTCCTTCCTCAGGCGTTCTTCCTCTGCATCTGCTTCTTGTTCTATATATTTATAATACACATAAATCGATTACAATTTTTTGTGTAAACTACATTTTTAGGGAACAAAAGCAGCATAACGATTTAATTTATATTAATTATAAAGCTAGAAACTTCAAATTTTAGAAATAATTTAATATGTGGGCTAGGTTACCTTGTTTCTTCCGTTGCCTTTCTCTAGTAATGTGGGTTTTTAATGCTTGCCACATTTGCTCGCTACGTTGAGGGGGGCCCACAATTACCGCTGGCATTTTTAATTAATTGTTCTTTAAGCTTAATACAATATAATTCTGTTACAATGCAATGACAAGTCGTAAGTACATTTCCAGATGTACTTTTTGTATACATTACTATACTGACATGATACATACATAGACAATTTTTACTACCGTTTTTCAACGCTAGGTGGCGAACAACTTAGATCGTAAATGCATAGAAGTGTACAAAACTGGAATTGCATTTCTTTTTTACAGACAGATCAACCATTGTGGAATTGTTTTCATGTTGTATAATCTTATTTCCAGTTAACATCAATAAATAAAAGATATTTAGTAAGTTATACCTAATTTCTTATTAAACCGTATTGAATAAGATACTACATAGTGTAGGTTTTGTTTACATCCGCATGAGATATATATTTGCCGAGGTACATGCTACTTTATTGCTAACTTGAATTTTCTTTTTCAGATTGTGACTGTAACTCAGATTAAGAGACTAAATTTTGTTCGAAATTTTAAAATAATTCTAAAACATGGCACATTACAAAGGAGCAGCCAGTGAAGCTGGCAGAGCGATGCAATTAATGAAAAAGAGAGAAATTGCTCAGCAAGAAATCGAATTAAGGAAAAAGAAGATAGAAGATGATTTAAAGATTCACAATATAGAGAATAAATTTGCAACTCACTATAATGCTGTTGAACAACAATTAAAAACATCCACTATCGGTTTAGTGACGTTAAATGAAATGAAAGCAAAACAAGAGAATATAGTAAAGGAACGAGAAAGGAAACTTGCGCAGAAAGAACGTGAAAAAGAACAAGAAAAAGAGAGAGCTCTTGCCGCGAAGCAAGCTGAGAAGAATAAACAGAAAAAACAAATACAAGCTTTATCATTTAATTTGGATGAAGATGATCTAGAAGTTTCTGATGAAGAGTCAGAATTGAAATTAGAAAAAATGAAAGACCATGATGATGATGATAAACCAGTAATAAAAAAGATAAAGAAAAATCCAGATGTAGATACAAGTTTCTTACCTGATAGGGAAAGAGAAGAAGAGGAAAATAGATTAAGGGAAGAACTAAGGCAAGAATGGGCTAGAAAACAAAATGCGCTAAAAGAAGAAGAAATTGAAATAACTTTCAGTTATTGGGATGGGTCTGGACACAGACGAAGTGTTGTAATGAAAAAAGGTAAAGGCCTATACTTATATGTATTTTCTTGTAAGATTATGTTTGTCAGATAAATAATTTGATGCTAATTGTTATTAGTTCGCACTGTTGGCAGGTAATTCTATCTATCAACTCCTTCAAAGATGTCTAGAAGTTTTAAGACGTGAATTCAGTGAATTGAAAACAGTTATGGCTGATCAGTTAATGTATGTGAAGGAGGATCTTATTCTACCACATCATTATACATTTTATGACTTTATTGTGACAAAGGTAAATGTTACATGGAATAAATAGATGATTACAATCATAAAACTATAGAAATCACCCATTGAAATTTGTTCTAGGCACGAGGTAAAAGTGGACCCCTTTTTACATTTGATGTTCACGATGACATTCGTGTCATGCATGATGCTTCTGTTGAAACAGAAGAATCTCATGCCGGAAAAGTGTTGCTTAGGTATTTAATTCTTTAGCAATAAAGGGTTTCTACAACAACATATATTTTACTAAATCATCGATTATTTGCAGATCTTGGTATGAAAGGAATAAGCACATATTTCCTGCTAGTAGATGGGAACCTTTCGATCCAACTAAAAGTTACGACAAATATACGGTATCCGATAAAAATAGGAAAAAGGATAAAATTTAATGTATATAGTATAGAAAATTATTGTATATGGACAAGACTGTGTTCAATAGAAGAGAATGAATACTATACAGTAAGTTGAATATTGCGGCAGGTATTAAATATTCGAAACTTGTATTAATATATATGTATTTAATTATAGTCATTCGAAATTTACAATTTCTTTAATCATTAAGGGTAGTGAGTAGGCACTGCTTAAACTAGAAGCCAAATATCATTACATATTTTTTGTACATTTAAAATAATGCATAAAAATTCCATTAAGCTATTCTTAGAAAAATATTTCATATGTATCATTAATATAATATTTTCAGAGATGTTTTATTTTTCGATGGTCTCATTTATGTCATTTCAGTGTTTCATTTTGATTCTGTTAAAAGACCTGACAATACTAGGAGAAATTTGACACTGTTACGAAAAAGTTGTAAATGTATGAGATGAATTATATAATTTTAGAAAAGTACATTTGCCTCATACGTTTATCTCAACTTCGGCGACATTTAAAATTGACGATGGATCAATGATTCGGGCTTCCTTTATCACTTCATCCAGAAGATTTTTATCGGTATCTTGCAAACTTTTCATTGTTGGTACACTGTTTACCGTGGAAATCACAATACTCGCATTAAACACGCTATCATGCGGCTTCATAAATTGCCCTCGATCATTGCGGAAGTCCTTACGATAGACCTGTTAATTTAAAAATTTTAAACAGCATTTTCCTTATGAACTTTTTCTCAAACTGTTTCGTTAACTCACGGAAATGTTCTTGTCCACTTCTAGAAGTACATTCTTTGTTTCCTCATCCACGACATACGGATTAATATCAGAATCTAATACTTCATCGATTACTCTTTCAACATCGCTTGTTGAATTCGTTACTCTCCAACTTTCATTCTCAGCATTGTTAAACAATTCCAAATCGAAATCGTTCGACTAACAAAACGCATTGAATCATGCTTCCTAAAGTTTATGAGCTTCAAGAAAGATGATTTAATACTTACTGAATTGTGAAGATAGCTAAGATTCATGGTATCTTCATTTCTAAATGTTTGCGGATTAAAACCGTTCGCCCCGATCGATATGTTTGATACGTTATCGTTATCTGATTCTATCTTCGCAGCGGTTGAATCGTTTTTTTCGTATTTCAAACGCAACTCTTTAATATTTGTTTTTTGGTTTTTTTTTAAATTATGTAAATAAATAGATCATTAGATATGTACATTTGAAACGTATGCTATCTATAACAGCCGATGATAATGTTCTCACAGTTTTATAAACTGACAGAAAAAATACATTATTACCAGTTTTTTTTTTATTTGCATATCATTTTTATTGTCATACCTGCGCTAAGTGTTATATATGTCGGACATAATTGAAGAAACAGCTGTGTATTTTCAGCTAGTTTTCCAGTTTCAGATGGACTGGCTGATAAAATGTTTTTCAGCCTTTTCCGATTTTCACATTGGCAAATCAACGTTTCTTCTCTTGCTTTCTGCGGTGTGATTTACATGTTCACAAATGTTCTTTCTAATAATATAACGAAAGGATATTCACCTTTACTCGATCATTCATTTTCCATATAAGATTATCAAGATTCTTCATATCTAAGATTTTTCTTTCTATGTATTCCTCTTTCACGTCTGTAGCCGAACTATCAATTTCATTTTGACTCTCATTATCAAACGATTCTTCGGTGAGGCGCGATTCTAGGGATCTCGTATCCAATTCGGATAATTGCTTCAATGATCTTAGTCTCTTCAAAGCGACCATCGTGTTGTCTATGTCTGCACTTTCGTACATTGTTTCCCGTTCTAATCATACACAAAATAGTAATACACAGGATGTCTCAGGTGTGTTATTTGTTTGAGATATCCTGTATACGTGGAAATGTGTATGCAACGAAAATCAGTCGAATAAGAATACGCGGCGTATCTTAATTCCTGCGGAAATGCTGAAATGTGCAGAAGCGAGATCGAATCGAACATTCAAAGGGCTATTTCTCGACTAACGATTTACACAAGTACACGAGAGAAATATTTCACACGACGAGAAAAGTCGTGGCTCTCGAACAAATGTACTCTCTTATAAGAATCTATTAGGTCGTTCCTTAAATTCACGTTGTCATTTCAATATATACATCTGTTGACTTTTTCATGTTGAATAAAGCGACAAAGCATTTGAGACTGCGCGATATTCAAAATGTTTTATACATTACAATAACAATACTAGACCCATAACTTACAAATCGTTTGATCAAAGTTATTGAAATTTAATTGCTAAATTTTAGTGGACCCATCGTACTTTACAGATATTTTACTGACTGATTATCGTGTGTTCTTTTCTCAACGTATAGAATTTGTTCCTAAATAAACAATCTAAATGCGTGGATGTTGTAAGAAATAGCATCCAAGAATATACAGTGAAAAAATGGATTATAAAAAAACTATTTTATTATATACACTAAATTAAAAATTATTTCCATCAGACTATAATAAAAAATTATATTCTCATAAAATGATCTGATATAATTTTTAATTTAGTGTATACTAAGAACAGTGTTGATAACTGAAAGCAACATTATAGTACAGAAATCGACACGAATTTATGAAATGACCTAATAATAACGACGATAAATTATTTTAGTGTCTGTCAGCATTTATCTGCCTCTTCTTAGGCATTATTACTAGAAGTAGGTAATACAAAGGTACCTCTTTTCGTTTTCCACGAAATTTTCGCGTCATCTATTTCATCCCAATCGGTAGGGAAATCAGATGAATTTGTATTTTTCATGACCACAGTAGGTGATTCCCCTACAGGATGATGAAGTATTTGTGGTGATTCCGTTACTGGTGGGCTGGATGTTTTGACAGGCGTTGATGTGTTTTTAGGTACTTTAGGTGTATGCCCTTCCGTGTTGTTGCTCTTGGGAACACTGGTAGATGAGACCTTCACTTTGGTTTCGGTAGAATGAGTGTCAGTTGACGAAATATGCGATGACTGGTTGCTGTTTACTTTGCGACGCAATGTTGATTGTGTTGTGCATTCTTCCTCATCACTGCTACCCTCCGTATACAGTTCTTCTCCTGATATCCATAATTCTTCTTCTTCTTCCTAAAAGAAGATAGGCTGTACAATGGGCAAGCATGTTATTATTAATATTGAGGTAACTAGATCTTTTTTTTAATAATTATTAGGATATTAAACATGCATCTATTAGAACTAATAAAATCCACTAATTTATTCAAATATATGCAACAATAAAAATCACGCAAATTCTAAAAAGATGTATTCTCAGAATTTTTATGAAAAAATTCTAAATTAGCAAAATTGACTATTTCGTAGATTTCGAGCTTAAAATGAATTTCCGAAGCATTACGCAATATCCACAAATAGAGGAAAGCGGAAGTCCTACCTCTTTTTTTATCCTGGCAAGTTGCGATTGCACCGCGGCTTTCATCGCCTGCTCTTGCGATGTCATGTTGCTCATTTTATTGGCCACCTTAGCCCTAAATAGAACACAAAGGATACATGAATAAATAATTTCATAGTTCACGATACGCGAATATTGTGTAAAGAACACCAAGTGTATTTAATATCGCAGGACCGTTGACGTGTGAAAAGTCATTTCAAGGGACCAATCGGACCGTGTAATCGCGGGCTCTATCCTGTTGTAAACGTTAGTTAGGCGATATGATATATCCGCAATTTTTTGAAAGAGATGAAAATCAACGGGAATTGATTGCGACTGCGTTCACGAGATTTAGCTAACGTCTTTTTTTTCTTTCTTGCAATTCAATCGATCCGAAACACTGTACAGTGAGTCCTTGAACTAGGAAAATCTAGAGCAAGGGTGATACGGGTCAGGGTCATGCGTCACGATAACGATGTATGGTGTTCAAATTCAGGGTTACCGGAGTTCACTGTAACTCCAAATGTTCAACAGTGGAACATTGTTATGGATATGTTACAATGAACCATGCAGATTTTATGCATTCATGACATACTCGAATATGTCAGACACAATAAAAACAAACCCTGATTAAGGTTCAATCAATTTTATTTGTAAACACATAAAGCTCCAAGTAGAAAATACAAACTTCGAATCTATTTCAGTTATAATAAAAAATGTTACGAGTGATTCATATCTGCACAAAGATCCACTGTCTAGTTACTGACATTATACTTCAAAGATATTTTAGTCGACGCATGTGTACGCGATGTATTTGTATAATGGAATATCTTTTTTACTGTCAACTATTAAGGGGTTGTTTCGTTACAACATCGAATATCATGTTTCATGTAATACATGAAATGTATTAAATTCAGCGTCAACGGATACAAGTTCAAATTGTTTATACATATAGTCACCTTTTCATAATATCTGTTTGAATAAGCTTTATTATTTACAATGAAATGTCAAGAGTAAGTATATGATGGTGAACAGCGAGCGATACTTAATGCCTTGTTTACCTTGCTCTCGTGGACCAAACACCGTCGGGAAACACGAATTTATTGTGGCAACTTTGATTTTTAATAATATGACAGTTTATTTTCAATAATGACAGGTGTTATCAGGCAATGTCTCTGTAAATCTGACTTAATGTTTTATTGATTCAAACTTGTTTCACGACATGTTTGAATAACACTGTTGCGGTGTGTATTTCACGTGACGTTTTATCGAGTTTAATTTACAAATGGATTAACAAAAATAAAGAATCTTGACGTTTCTTTCTTGTTGCACAGTTTAGCAAGTAGTCGAAAGCTGCACGAGATACTCCATACTGGCTTTATAATCGCGATAGCAGCGGCGCCTATGGCCAGATACAGCTCGATATATAAATAAATGTATTAGCTCGCTTGCGCGGTGAACCATTTGTGTTTTCCCACTGTCACTCTGATCTCATTTTTTCTAAAATATTTACAATTGAGTGGAAAGGAAAGGAGAAAGGCGGGACATGCTTGCCGCTACGAAGAATAATTATGAGATATAAAAGACTAACATAAAATATCAAAAATACTGTATTGCATTTATTAATTCCTTATCATACAAATATCACATAATATTTAAATCTCTGCGAAGTCATATGGAATTAAGTTGTGGGTTTGACACAAGCGGGATCCATGTATGTAATATTATCTGGGAAATGATCCATGATTATAAATCGCTTCTCACTAGGTTCGGCTAAGGTATCCAAATATCCAAACCAATATATTACAAGTCCTGGACCAAACCTGTTCCAATAACTTAAAAATTGTGTTTTTATGTATTTGTGGTGGATTTCTTTATTGCCGAACCTTGCCTTGCATTCAATCCAATTAATTACAAAACCGTTTACAGCAATTGGTACTTCAAGTTTAAAATCTGGTGTTTTGTCGTACCCTCTTGTTCTCAAGTGTTCTTCATTACGAAATGCAAGATTTCTCTCTGTTAAATAGTTCTGCAGTTTTAACTCATATTCCTGACCAACTGACCTAAAAGTATAATGTACAAGAACACATATTAAAAATGTAAAATAACCTACTACAGTTATTAATGAACAATAAGATACTTACAGTCCAATAGCATCTGCTATGGGTCCATACAAATTATCATATAATACACACTGCAAGAAAAGTATACATGTTCAGCCATTTGAAAATAAATTAATTTATTAATTGAATATTTTGTAAAGTCAACATATAATTACCAAATAAACTTCATATGAGAGATCTTTGTCCTGGATCAGTGTGGTGTCTTTAAATAATTTACTAATTTCATCTCTAGAAACTAAAAACTTTTTTCATAACAAAGAAACAATTCAGTCTTTATCAGATTTATTAAATTGTATAAAAATTACCATTGGGATCATGTTTTTCACAATGTTTTTCCAGAACATTCCTAGCTAATAATGCAGGGGGTGCGCCAATATCCTTGGCCAGTTTTAATAAAATGCCAACAGGTTTACCATTTTGTACAGCTTCCATGTAGCTGTTGTTTAAGTAGAATAACAATCATTATATACATTTTAGTACAAAAGAATATGATATACTGAATGCTTACGTATCGTAATAGTTCCTATTGTTACCAAACAATTTGCTATGATTGATTTTCATCTTATGTTGAATATCTAAGGATAATATACTATACAGTGTATTTGCTGGAACACTAAATAAATAAAATGTGTATATGTATTCAAGCACAATAAATAATCATAGAGATCACAATAAATAAAAATAATCTTACTCTTTGTATTTTTGTTTTAATACATCACGACAATCCTTTGATAAACCCCGAAAATTTCGTATTGTAGACACAATATCATTGTACACATCAAGCTTCATGTTTGATTATTGTTTTTCAAACTTTCAACAGAAAACTTTGTGAAGATATGTCAACTTTTTGTCATTGTAAATATTTAGACATGACAATATTTCAAATAAATATCAACAATTAACACATGCTGACAGATAATTGTACTCTTCTTGCCAAGCAATTGAAGTCACTTATTAATTAAATTTAAGCGAAATCAAAATTTGTCTCACAAAAATCACATCTCTTCAATGATCTTTCATTCTTATGAAAATATATAAATATACCTAATGTTTAACTACGTGTAATATATATTTTAGGGAGTGATTGTACAAGTCATGGTAAAATAAAAATCGAAAGTAACTTATGATTTCAACTTTGCTTTCAAGTTATTGACGATTAAAAATCTCCCAAAACTATGGTGTAGATTTAAGATCTCTATAATCAAAATACAGCGGTACCATCTACTCACAGAAAGCTGCTATTAATTAATCAGTTGAAAATTGTTATCAACAGATGAGTTACCGACTGTGTAAAAAACCAAATGTTTTATTCTTCAGGTCTTATTCAAAGGTTAATAGGAAAACTACATCAAGTAAAATGATCGAAGTTGACCAACTAGTAAATATGGTAAATAAGTATTCAAACGTATCCGTTTTATAATGTTGTCATGTTTCAAACTTCCAACGCACGAGCTATTTAGATACTTATGTCGGTACCTCGTCTGTGGTAGAACATAAAAAACGACCACTTTTTCTACATGATCGGTATTGCAGATTATCAGATATGAAGTTACCGTCAAGAGATAAGACAGACTAGATATCTTACGGGATTTCGTGTCCAATGCTGTCAAAAATAATATTATGGTAAGCAAATAAAAGAGAACGTTATTTATTTATTTATTTGTCTTTATTTATACTCTGTTGGTACGATTGTAAGTAACACGGAAATGATAATGAAGTCACATGACCTCCATGTGACCAAAATTTACATTGGATGTCATCTAATATATTTATCGATAAATTTGTTGCCCCGAATTGTTTAACAGTTGTAACAAATGCTTCTTATGGAATGTTATTGCATAGTTTATGGGCTGTTTTCTCATGTAAATTGTTATAAAGTATAAGTAATAGAAATGGAGGAGATTAGAAAAGAAATTTTTTATATCCAAACTTCATTTTCTTTCATCGGAAAGATAATTGAAGGATGGGCAGCATTGTTTCTTAAATATTTAGCAATACTTTTTATTTCTTTTTTCATTTCCAAGCTACACACTAACAACATTACATAGACAACAATACGATTTTCAAATCCTCGAAGCTTCTTATTAACATACACACTCAGACGATAATTTAATCGTGGATATATTGTCAATAATCACAGATACTTTTATTCTCTGCACGTGGTAGGCCTGTGCCGATAGTTCGCAAGAGAACAAAAAATACGTCGCACTCTCAACAATTTATGTACAAAAAACAGGTATCGGGGCGGGGCGGGGGGTGGTTAGGTACTGATGAAGATAAAAATGTTTTTCGGAAATGTGCAATTGAAAAGAGCGGAAGACCGGTGGATACACGTTGTCGGTGGAATCCTTTAGATCCCGATTTCCTTCCTCCTTGTGCAAATAAAATAAAAATGAAAAAAGGTGATTCTCGTCGAAGAACGAGGCGGAAATCGAATCAAGGTGAATGTTTGTGCTGTAAATTATGCGTCGATCGACGAAATACTTAGGACTATGCCGATACTTTGGCGCAAAAGGTTGCTGATACAGCAAAGTTACAAACGTGTAAAATAATCTGCGCTCGCGTTTGTCGACTCTGGGAGCGTTCAGAAATCTTAATAATTGGAGAAACCAACGTCAACGCTATTATTTCTCTTAGACATCCTTCAAATTTCAAATCAGAGATATGTCTTTCGTAAAGTGGATTAGAAACAACGGAACTCGCGTTTATCTAATGTGTCAGGTCGCATCGCTGTTGAATCGTGGGAAGTGATATAGATTATTTTACAGTACAATTCCAGCAGAAACGGGCATCACAGTATTCTCGTATTACATCGAAGTATGGTAACTATCATCATCGTAACTCTTCGAATTGTACTTCTCTCTCTATTCATCCGACTATCAATCTCAATACTTTTACAGAAATATATTATATCTATGTGTATATATTATATCGTACAACACTCGATCCTCTGAAAATATATACATATATCTATACACGCTACTATTAACATGTAAACATCTCAACTGTTCAACATCGTCGATTACGGGAGCATTCGTTTCGCATCGTAACAATTAATTGACTAACATTCCCAGAATTCCTCTCACCGCCTCTCTCAACTGTTCCAGCAATCAGAATCAATCTTTCATCTCAAACTTTGCTCAGCAAACTCTATCAAACTATGGAATGCAACGACGACACGACACTCTAAAAATAACTTTTCAATATAATCCTAACGAATGCCGCGCCGTCGGAATAATTTACGTTAAAATTTCAAGTTGATAACAATTAGAAGAATACGTCGATTAATTGTTAACACGGTAGAACCTCGCTTATCCGAACTAACTGAGACTAAAGTGGTTCGTGTTATCAAATGGTTCGGGTAATCGAACAGTACAGTGGAACCTTGGTTATCCGCGGTAATCGAGACCAAATTGATTCATACGATCAAGCACATGGTTCAGATAGTCGAATGGTAAGCCGAACGAAAAACGCTGAGTCAGTGGTTCGGATAATCGAGGTTCTATTGAATATTCACGCGAGACATAGAAACGTCGTTCTTATTGTCGACACGATCGTGCTCGTTGGCAAGGGAGTAATGCAAATTTAAATCTTGGTCAGTGGAACTACGATATTATTTATCAGTGATCTAGAAAGCGGAATTATCGAAAAATCGAATTAATCCCCCTCGCAAATTGGTCGTCGAGCGGCACGATAATCGAATGCCCGCAGCCTCGGTAGATGAATTTTATTAATCCGGTCGGATCAACCGGCAAATTAAATTCCTGCGGTGTTGGGGGATGGAAGCGTTCGCATCATTCGACCCGTTTCTGGGTCATCGAGTTATCGAAAATTGCTCCGGCCTAAGAAAAACGTGGTCCATTAAAATTCCGAGCGGAGAACGTTAAACCTTTGCTCACTTGAGTATTTGTCAAACTTCTGAAAGCTCTTTCCTTAAGAAACTGAATGATACATCGAGATCTTGAATCTCCGAAGTACTATGTAAAAATAAAATATTAACATATAAAATTTCTCTTTCAACGCGAATAGATTGCAGATTTTCATGCGAGGTATGCATCCTTCGTTAATGATTTTAATTGATAGCTTATAGTTCTCAACTTTTCATAGTAATGTCGCGTACAGTTGAATTTCATACCTCGCACTTAAATGTGTCTCTTGCACCTGCGTTTATTATAAACGCATCAAAATCTGTACTTTATTACAGGAGTTGCTCTAACGGATACTATTCATGAATTCAGTGCAATGTGTTTGCAGCGAACCTGGAACTCTCGTCTGAATGGTCAGATTCGAAGACGCACGCCCTACTCACACGAATTTTCGGTTTTGGCATACGATTCGTTGAGGCGCTCACGCACACTAATCGGGTCGCGCGACAAAGGGCGGGGAGAGCCGTTTCCGGACTTGCAATTGGATTTCTCGAAGCGACTGTTTCTGCCCCTGTGACGTCACGAGTGCCAGGTTTGTCGCAACAGACGGTACTTATCTGTACGTCGCTGATTCCAAAGAAATGTTAAACTCGTTTTTCGTGGTTACGTTCTTCCATCACGCAGTAGATCACCGAGATCATTTAGTTCTTCGATTTATTGTACTTCACAGATACTCCATCGTTTGTTGCTCGTCTTTTAAATTGCTATCTTACCTCCTACGTATCCGGCTAAATTAAATACACCGTGGAAAGTATGATTTTCACGTTCGTTTCGAACCCTATTCCGTAAACATTCGAATTCTTCGTGATATTTAGGGTAACATTTGTACGTCCGACGATTCTCGTCGCGATTAAACAGGAATGGCGAAGCACCATCTTTTTTCCAACAGCCTAGGCCTCTATAAGCTTCGGACATCCGAATCTTCCGTCTACCCTGCTTATAAATATCCGATTACAGGCAAACTGCGAATATTTATGCATTCATGGGAAATTTCAAGGTGTAAGGTTGCACGAAATGAGCACTATAAAGAGAGATATATAAAATACCTAAAGTGCAGTGTTTTTTTTACGCTTTTAAATATTTTAATGTTTTATAGAAGAATAAATAAATATTTGAATATTTCGTAGAAAAAAGAATATTTTCTATCGTGATCTGTATCTGTATCATAATGTGCATATAGCGTTCCGTTTCTCTAATTATATTTCTTGAAACCTTGAATTTCTATAAATGCTCGCAGTCTAATTATTATAAGCATCGGTTCACGGCAGCCTTGGCGCGAAGGTTTCTAATCTAAGTTCATCTTCGTACGATGAGTCGATGCACAGCATCTCGAAATCGTTTCAACAGGGCTTAAGGGCTAAGAATATTATTATCATCAATATCACCGTTTCTTTTCCTTTCATTAGCTACACGAAAGACTACCTGAGCACGTTCCAAGTCTCTGATCCTATGCTAGCTTGTACTCGAAATGGTACGTTATCGACAATGGATTCCTTGTGAAATACTCAATAGAATCTCAGATCTGGAACGATGACCCACATTCACACTGCTTCCTCCTGTATTATCGTTATTATTATTCTGAATTTACTGATTCATTATCAATCAGATCATTCTTTGAGTAATATTGTTTTTAAGGTTCATCTTGAATCAGGCAAGGAACTTATACTTTAGCCGTATTTAATTATTGTCCTTTGTTATTACACTTTATCTCTTGATTAATCTTGGCTTGAATACTCTAAAAATGATCGATTGGTTGATTGTATAAAATAAAAGGGAAAAGACATTGCTCGTGGAATGATCTGGCATATATTTGGACCATTCTGTTATTTCTCTCTTTTATGACAAAACATGGTCTGAGATATGTTTTGCTATCTTAAATAATTCCGTGTACGTCGACATAATTTTAGTTGATCACTCATTCGAGATTTCTTTAATTTCCTAGTAAAAATTAGGTAACACAGGAGAATCAGAATAATATTAACAATAACCTCGACAGTGTCTAAAAGGGTCCTATCTATTCTTTTCCACAAAATAATTTTATCTCAACATTTAAACATCTAGAATCTCAGCAACAATTCGTATTCTCTACCTCAAGATTCATTCAAACACGAAACGCTCGATCCGATGAATCGAGGAGAGGACTGGCAACTTTTCGATCTCTTTTTTCCTTTCGATTTTTCGTGCTGTTTAGCATTTAGCATTCTGCCTCCGAAGATCGTTCGGTATGATGGTCGTCAGGAACGATCCGACGGCTAAAGTGACGCAAAGAGCAATGTTCGCCCAGAAGTCGCCCCATAAATTAAAGAACTGATCGTAAAGGATCGTGAAGACAATACCAAACACTTGGCAGACCGCGTTCAGCAGGCCGGCCGACGTTCCTTCCGGTTCCGGGTACGTTAATTCTGCTGCGAACTCGAAGCCCACTGGCAGGTATCCGGTCATAAAGAATCTACGAAGATATCAGTAATTAAATTCTTCGTGGAGGAAGGAGGAAACGATTTAAACTTTTATATCGATTTTTGGAAATATCCTGGAAGGCGCGTATTCTAGGATTTAGCGGGGGATGAAGAGTTAAGGGTTTCCAAGATGATAAGAAAATTAATACTTCGGTAACTAAATTTTTCGTGGCAGAAGAAGGAAACGATTTGAATTTTTAATTTTTAGGAATACTCTAAAGTGTGAGTATCCTAAGATTTTTTTATCGGAGGATGAAGAATCAAGAGTTTCAAAGTTGATAAAAAAATGAATAAATTTTAAACGAAGACTTGTTTTAGTTTCTAATTGATTGTTAAAGAGACTTACCCCAATATACCGGCTGTTATATAGATTACATAGATTTGACTGGTGTTGAGGGTGAACGTGAAGATGATCATGCCGAGGAACGAGAGCAGGTAAACTCCGAGCGTCGTTTCTCTGTGGAAATGTTTGGAAAAATATTAGTAAAAGAATTGAAGTTGATAATGAAGTAAATTTTTCTGAACTATCATAGTATCATAGAATTGTTACTGACCATGATTACATTTTCTTATTCGCAAAAACTATCAAAATGTGTCTCGAATTGTCAAAGATATCATTTAAAAATGATTAAAGATTTATTTACTTAAATCTGTGCGTTTTGTCGAGAACAATGCCGCAGACAACGGATCCCAGCATCCCAGCGCAAACAATGGTCAAACCTATTCTCCCCGCGTGTATCTCATGATGCTGCAACAAATAGAATTCAAATAGAAATATTGACTCAACTAAAATAATAACGTAAAGAATCGACCATTATCAATACAAAAACTCAAGAAATTATTATTTCATCATCGACTATGGTGGAGTTATTATCTGTTCAACATTATCCATCATCGATTCTATACAGCTGACAATTGCGAATATACATATGTTATCATTCGTGAATTAAGAAGAAAGAAAAAAAAAGAAAGGAACAAGGAAAACGTTCGAAGATTAACGCACGATAATTTCGATTTTGTTATCCTGGACCGGTTAAAGTTTAATTAACGACCTCAATTTTAATGATCATCAGTGGATTGCTCACCGGGAAATATTTAAGAACGATAGGATTCAGGTGCGTGCTGATAGCATAGAAAATGCCGACATTGATGCCGTAACTCAGCAGGAGCAACAAGTAACCGACGTTCGTGACCAGTTTTTTCACTGACTGGAAGAAATTCTCCGTGGTTTCCGTTTCCCTCTGCACGGCTTGGGCCGGGCTCGGTGGTAAAGGTGGCTCAGATTTGAAGACTGCAATAAAAGTGGATTAATTACACAGCTCGTTGCGATTTCAAACTGGCGCTACTAACTGGATGAAAACGACTAATTTCTAATTTCTTCTTTCACCGTTATTGTTAACACTAGAACTACCAAACAGTCAAACTGTCTTTTCGAAATTTCTCTGTAGAAACTAAATGGTGCAACTATCGAGACATCGATTGATTTGCACTGTAGCTTATGTATTACTAAATCAATTTCTCTAGTAATCTCTCAGAGAAGCATTCGTTATCTTTTCAATAACTGGAAAAAAATCATGAATGGGTCATTTTGACCCATCCGATAGTTCTAGTGTTAAGATAAAGCTGCCTCACCGAGACGTTTTAAAGAAGTCGATTCAATGATATAAGTCAAGTAAGCTGAAATATTATACAGGTGAATCGAGATCTGATAAATGTTATATGTAATTTTTCTACGAAAATCGAGAAAACTCAATAAACTCTGAGCATTTCGAATGTTCGTGTAATCAGAAAATAGCAACGAAAGTGTAGTTTATGGTTTTTACTGCATTAACGATTTGCGCGTTCGACTTATGTGTTAAATGAATTTTCTTAGAAATTTCATGTTTTTCTTGCAAAGTTTACATAGAAATGCATTTATCGAGTGATCTATTCGAGTAAATAAATTCGTTTGAAGACTGCTTCACGTACAGATTACTATGACGACTAGAATCACTGAGGTGAACGTAGCCACGATGTAAAACATGACTTGCAGGCCCCGGCCCATGACTGCGGGGTCTTCGCTGCTTGGGACCAGCATTGGTGGGAATAGGAAACCGATGGCAATGCCCAGCTGCAAATAAAAGAAAATTGTTCGCGCGTTAATTGGAAATAAAGACATTCTAATTCTGAATTCTACAGGTGAAAGAGAGAGTTGTTTGCGAACTGTTCGCGTAGTAAGTTGCAACAACTTTCAATGCAATGATTTTGTTCCGTTGTTATAACGATCATTAATATATCTAGATCTTATTTACATTCATATTTTATCGCAGAAAAAATAAGTTACAAATTATAACTTTCAATGTAGCAATCTTGCTATCTTAGCACGACAATCATTACAAACTTCAGAAGTGATTTATGTAGATTTATGTAGACAGTTCATTACACTTTCTGAAAATAAATCAGAGTAAATTAGCAAACTAGTGGATTCGCAAATAATTTGTAAATTATGATTCTTGTACGTTCAGTTGATGCAAGCAGAATGATTCCGAAGTGAAATTACAGAGGAGCGGAATGTTGCCGCGCGGGGTTGCAGCGCTTGTTTCAAGGAAGTAAGAGATCATTATTCTTTTCAGCTCATCACGAGTGATTTCAACGAGAGTTCCGCTCTCGAAAGCTCAGCGGAGTTCTCTGACACGTTGAAGGTATTTGTCGTCGACAAGGTCAACAATCCGTCAATAAGTTCGTTTCGAGTGACGTGTTGCGTGAAGTATCATAGACGGCGACTGACAGGAATTTAGATAGGACTCGCGCGGATCTAACGCTGTGACTTTGAAATTTCAATGAGAACTTCAAAACTGAAGTTTACAGTCAGCCTAGAATCAAAGTGAAAATCTAAAATCCAAGTTTGCTCAAAAATTGATTTTCAGATTTCGTTCATCTTAATATATGAATTACTTGAAAAAATACAATTTATAAAATATATTTTTCTGTTATTCAATCACGAAGAAGGCAATCGAAAGATTTCAATCAATTATTCTTTTCCATTTCAAATGAACGGAAATCAATGAAAATATATTCAACACTTTAACCAACACGAGGATCACCAATGATCCCCGACCAAATCAAATCACTATTATTCATCCACTTAAATGATAATCGTTCGCTAATTATACTTATCATACTATGAACAATCCAAAATGGTGACATTCAAGATAAATCTGCAAGGAACAATAATGCAATTGCAATTACACAACTTGACATTAAATTCGTTGCATTATGCATATTATGCTCCGCACAATCTCTAGCATCTTAAACAATTCACACGAAAATCGTCCAACATTCAACATATTAAACGACTTCTAGTCCATAGATTGTGGATTTTTATACACTTTGAGAAAATTTCAACGTTCAAAACTACACAGAATCCACACGACAATGAAGAATATATAAAATATCCAACGAACAGAGATTTTTATAATGTTCCTCAGGAAAAACCATTCTTCGTTGTAATTTTGTTTTTGTAATTATCTTTTACAAAATTTGTATTTACATAGAGATTCGCAGTCCGCTAAGGTAAGGTACTGTCTCGCAGTGTTCACTTGTCTAATGAGGAAGCAGAAAATGAAACGATATCAAGGGGGTTCCTGGGACGGATCACACGGGCCGACAGGGTGCGCGGTAATGGCGGCCACTGAAATATGGCGGTTTAATTCGCTGGATGGGGCCCGACCCCCTGCCGTCGTCGCGAAATTAAACGTGGGTGCACCGTTCAGCTCGGTTTCCCACCTAATCACCTAACAATTTAACTCGCAATCGACCCTGTCAGTCGAACTAGAATTTTAGCCGGCAGGTAGTATGTGTACTCGAGTCCTATTTACATACGTTTATGAACGCGTTTGAATTCATTTGACGAGTCCGGCGATATTGTTTCGCCCGGTGCAATTCGAAACACGAGTGAAAATGAAACGAGAGAAAAGTATAAGCCGCCGAAATAACAATGACGAATCATTCCGCTGGTAATCCATGTGCTCGCAGCATGGGACCCGGGAGTTGCGACCCTGAGACCGCCAATTGAAGTCTCTCTGAGCCGATTTAATGAGACCAGCAATAAATGAAACAAGTGGTCTCAAAGAAATTGCCGTGGTTGGCACTGTCTCCTGTTATTGTTGCGATCGCACCGTTATCTCTTATTAGAGAAATGAATTTCCAGCGCGACTGATAAGTTGATCCGTGAGCCACAGTGAAAATTAGTGATAATTGCTTTCCGTTGAATTTTTAAACTTGAAGGTCCGGTAATTTTAATGTTTTATTAGATCGATTCGATTATGTCATTACCGACATTAATTATTACTCAATTCAGACGAGTTTCTTAATATTCAACAATCAAAGGATAAGATTCCAAGTGATGAAACGGTGGATTAAGATTATAGATATATAGAATTAGAAAAATAATTTATACTAAAATTTCAAGTATTCCTTCCAATCGGTACACAAGTTTTTCTCGTTTTTTATTTACGATTAGGTTCAACGGTTTCCTCGTTTATCTATTTACTAATTATCAGTTCCATGAATATGCATGGTAGCTCAAGATTAAAGTGTTCAACTGAAAACAGGATCACCGGTGGGCGGCGATTGGGCGGGCTCGTTGAAAAAGTATCGGAAGTAACCGTGACTGACCTGATTTCCAAAAACGCCGATGCTGCACGCGCTGCTGACCTGATCCGGGCCGAACCAAACCGCGGCCAGACGAGCTGGGACCGACAATATGAAGGTTTGGCTGACGGCAACCACCGTCTGCCCGATGAAAGTCAGCCAGAACAGGTCTGGGCTCACGCTGAACACTTTGATCCATGCTCCTAACGCGTTCATGACCGCGCCGAGCAAGGCTGCGAACCTCAACCCCTGAAAGAAAAGTATTTTTGTTTAACTCATTCGATACCATCGCCGTTTATAGTCAATATCCGCATAAGCATTCATTTATTTATATTATTGCATCGCACAGTAGAGGGAAATATCCGTTTGTTACTTAGTAATGTTTCAAGTTTCAAGTTTAAAGGTTCAAAGTTTCAAAGTTATAAAGTCTCAAAGTCTCAAAGTCTCGAAGCCTCGAAGTCTCAAAGTGTCAAAGTTTCAAAGTTACAAAATTTCAAAGTTTCAAAGTTTCAAAATTTCAAAGCCTCTATGTCTCAAAGTTTCAAAGTTTCAAAGAGCAGGAGCAGCTCGGGGGAGTACAATATCAAGTAATTTCTTGCAAATTTAAACCGATTTAAATAGTTACACGGAAAGCTTATCTGCAGAGAAGCACGTAGTGGGAAAGGGTTAAAACGTTCATTGCCATGGAAAACTTGAGCGCTGTATTAATTATTGATAAAAGAAACAATTATTAATTACTTTAGTATCGCAATGCCTACGGTACACTACTATCCAGTTATTCACGCTATTAGTATATCTAACAAATAAAATATAGAATCATAAACCCATTGATAAAGAAGAATTTTATAAATTATTACAAAATCATTTTAAAAACTTTAGACTATCCGATGAAAGTTACTTCACCGAGAAAAGAAATAAACTTTATTTAACAAAACTTGAAGTTTAACACGGAAGCATGAGATACGTTGAAAGAAGAAAAGAGGAAGAACTAATTAATCGTAACAGAAGAAGAGTGACTGAAACTGTCACGTATTGAAGTACCTGTGTACTACTTCGACACAGCTTAATGGAATTACCTCCTCGAGTCCGCAGTCCACAAAACTAAATTCATTAATCTCTCGAACAAATTCCCTTGTCAATCGCAGCACTGAGGTGTTCGTTTGTTGAACTCCTCGCGAGCGTTAATCGAATTAATTATCAAGCGATTAACAAAACCGGCGACACAAGCGTCGAAGGAAAACAGACGGAATAAAGTTCAATTTTCGATATCTGGAATTGAAATTCGAACTTGATCGGCTGGCGGAGCGACGAGGAACGATCTGTTTGTCGGTTGATACGATTTTATTGCTTTTTTCCCTGGGATCCGTTATCAAACACGGCCTTCCACAGCCAGAGATGCAACTTTTGACGTGCACGTCTCGTCAGATATCGCTCGTCCCCATCATGAGATCCGATTAGATCACTCGGATCCGCTTTAATTAATTAGCGATGTTTACCGTGACGTTTAATGGTCTGTCAACACGTAAATAAGGTGTAAACAATTTCACAAGTTGCAGTTACGCTCGAGTTACAGAAAACTTCGATAAGGGAAGAACTCTTGATCTGGTAGCGTCGCGATGTTCATAGTTCACGAGAACAAAGCGTGTTTCAGCTGTGGACGAACTATTGGAAATCAAATAATTTATAACCTCAAGCTTCGGAAAGTTTATTATTCATTTGAAAAGTTGTGAAATTTTTAATTTTCAGTGCGTTGTCGATAACGCGTTATACGATATTGGTTATCGCTGGTTTGTGTCACGATAAACGCATGGACATTCTGTGTCGTGCGTAATGTTTTATTCATGAACGTTTATTGATGACCTATCGATAGGTCAATTTTGATCAATATTTAAATGTTCAGTTGCTTCCATGGATAGATAATCATTGATATAATTAGAATAACAAATATTGACTGTACTTGGATAATTCTTGGTATAATCTCAACGAAAAACTAATCACTGTAGTTAGATAATTATTGACGTGATTCGAGAAACAGTATTCGATGTAATTATTGATATCTGGAAATGGTATTCAAGCAAATTTGAATTTTCTCGTACTTACGAATTTGTCAAGCAGATAGCTCGCCGGAAATATGAATGGAATGTAGGTTATCATGAATATCATGCTGGTCATGTCCACCAGAAAGCTGGACACTTTGTAATAATCCGTCACGATGTTCACGATGATGCTGTACTGGATCCATTGCATCGCGTTGCTGGCGCTGTACACCACGAAGATCATCAGGATCAGCCATCGTCTTTTGTATACCTTTGTCTCGACCACCTACGCAAACATCGAATCACACCTGTTACTCGATTTACGTTCACTCGATCTAGAAACTATTCATTCAAGATTGCACACTGAATTCTGACAACAGAATCAGATAACTCTATAACTCTCCTGGTACTAACTTTTAACAAGCAAAATATTGACATTTACATTCATTTTAAATGATTGAATCAACAAATTTGTATTATCATTCTTTAAACTTCCATACTATTTTTCGCTTCAAAATGTAACATAAAATTGCGAAACCACGCAATGAATCACTTTCTATATCAAATCACATTCGTTCCACAAATATGCTCTATATAACGGAATCCAGTTGTAAACCATTCCAATGACAACTCAACTTATACAATTTTTAAATAAAACAATGTAAACCCAACTTCGACGTCGAACTTCACTCTCCAAGAACACAAAATTCCTTAAAACAATTATTTGCCTTTGAATTCAATATCCTTAAAGGAACTTTCAATTTGTATCTAAAGTTTCTTCTCAAATTCCCTTGAATGAAAACAGACTTTAAGAAGCCTCGCGTTTTTAGACGAGAAGGACTGAACAACGGATTCTCCTAAATCTTCTCTCGGAAACGTGTCGCCTTAGTCACCTGGGTCGATTGCACGCCGCTCTCGATGGCCTTAGCGTAATCCGCGGAACTTTTTGCCATTTTTCCTTCCTGTCCTTGCTCCATGATCCGTTGGCGAAAAGAGGCGAATGATACGAAATGATGTCTCCAACGTCGTCGCGATTAACTCGGATCGATCCACGTAAATTCCGACGATTCTTCTTTAGCTTCGGCCGGCTTTCATCCAACTTTGATCAACTTCTCGATCTTCTGGCGACACTGGCCGCCTGAAAAGGGAGACGAACAGGAAAAGGAAAATTTCAGACGCAGTATCCTCTGTCGCAGGGTGATCCGAAGGAGAACTGGTCCCCGAGGTTTTCCCTCTCGGCCTTATTCTCGAGCGAAGTCGCGGCTTCGAGAATTCTTAATGATTTCGCGCTAGTTTAGAGTACCAATTAGCGGCGCGAAGGCTTCTCCATTTCTCTCTGTCTTGTTCAACTAGGATACAACGTCGCCGTACGTGGACAATAGGTCACAGTGAGAAAATGTTTGGAGCATCCTCGACCCTCGTTTATATTCCTACCTCGCGCGAACTTCGCGGTGAACGGATCGAAAAGTGTGCACCGATGCAGAAACATTTTTGGGGAATGTTTATTACATTGTTTCGTTGGGCAAGATGTAGACGATTGGTATATTGTATTGCGAGAAATTGATAAACGATTAGTATTCTGTTTTTTGGAAGCGGAGAATGTGCATTAATGTTTGAAACTTTGAGGAAGATGGGAAAAATCGTTAATATTTGTTTCGCGGAGGAAGAACAATGTTGGAGGTTTTATGTAAAGGTCTTTCTGAAGGACAATTAACGTTAATAATTTGATTTTTGTTGGGAGTTGATGAAAAACTGCGGATTAATAAGTGTGGAGACTCCATGGTTTGTTTCCTTGGATATTTGCTCCTGGAGAATAAGAAGTTGCGATTGAGAAGATTGCTATAGTGTGATTAAAAAGTGGAATTACTTAAGGTAATACAGTTTCGAAATTTTAGGGATTCTTTTGATAAGGATGAATAATTAACTAGGTTTCATTTAACTTCTTGCTCTGTGATTTATTTTTCATCTATGGCCGATACAACTATATTCATTCTATGTGTACGTCTCCTCTAAAGTATATTAATAGATAACAAAAGAATAATATTTAATTCAAATTCACAAGAATTCAGTAATATTTATGTTTGTTAAATTTCGTTGAAAATTTTCACTACGAGTCTGACACGTTATTTTAAGGCAAAGAGTTAATATATTGTTGTAAATATTTATGTGTTCCTTCAAACTAAAGGTGTATTGTACGTATGGTGATGACGTGGAACTGATAGTGTCAATCATGCCACGGAAATCACGTCAACGCGCAATGGAATTATCTTTCCAAACAGATAAACGTACTCCTATTGACAAATTTACCGTGTTATATAACCTGAACTTTGGATAAGCAACAATCCCGTGAGAATTTATGGCTATTGTGATTATGATTACGATTACGAATATACTGTAATCCTTTGTTTTTGTTAAAATTTTCGGTATCTTTCTAATTGTAGCATAAAATCACAACAAATATGTATCATAGTACAGAACTGATACATGTTGTATCAAAGAATAAATTTATAGTCCGTAAATCATCTTTGTAACTTTTTAATAGAAATATTTACTTTCACAATCTGTTTCACAGTATTTAATGATCCTTACAGACGCCATTTTCGTTTGATTTCACTGAATATTAATTAGGCACGGTATCGCTACAAACGAGTCGGTGTTAATTGGACGGTAAATTTTTCTGCTCGGTCACCGTGCACTTCCGAGTAAAATGAAAATATCGTTCAGCGATAATTGATAAAAATGCGAGAACGCCGGGTGATAATCATGCGAAATAGTGAATCGGGAATTAGCGTAGGCGTTCAACAACGTTAAGAGTATAGTAATGCTAATCTCTACGACAAGAAGAAAACAGGAAAATAGAATATTTTACTTCGCAAACGAGGAATTATTCTCAATTATTATGATTGAATAGTAAAATTAAAATTGAAATTAAAATTAGGACTTCGTTTCAGTTGAAGCAGAAAATATTTTAGTCGTGAAAAATATTGATCTAATACCGAACAGACACAGTCGAACTAAATATTTCAATTCTTAACATTTACTGTACTAATATTATGGTATAATATAAAATTGGCAACTAAACTACGCATATCGATGCAAATCTAAGTTTTCTCAAATCAAAAGATTCAAGTGACAAAATTCACAGAATATTAATATTACAATATTAATATTACAATAAACAAATAATTAATTATCTTTTCTCAGACTTCGAAAGTAAGTGCACCAAATGGAAATTAATATTCTTCGGGGCAATGAGTTAATTAAACTCAAACTAAAGTAATGAACTCGCGAAAGGATTACAAAACTTCCAGCTTTATTGGTTCCGTGCATTCTACTTTCCAGTGAGTTAATAAAGTTCATAGTCTGCGGATGACATTTTCAGAAGTTTGTTCCATCACTTTACGCGCAAGGGTTCTCCTTTCCCTATTACTCGATTCAACACTGTTCCTCGATGGATCCCGCGATCGTATTGGCACAGAATGAGTCTTTCGAGCGAAGGATCCCCGGAGGTCGAGCCGCGTGGCCACCGTAGCGAATTTATAGGAAATCGATAGAAGGTCGATTCGAGTTTCTTCTAGAATTCGAGATTTTACGGTCAAGGATCATGGGGTTGGCGTTGCCCGTGTCTGACGTGAATGCAGAGACATCGACAGTTTCCGGTGACGAATCGCTTCGCGTGATTTCGTGGGATAGTTGACCTTTCACTAGATAAAATTGATATGAAACTAAAACTTTTAAAGTTAATCGAATAAAATTAAACACCATCAATTTTGCTTACGACAGTACCATTATTCTTTTATAATCGGTGTTTAATGGCTCGAGAACAAATGAAACTACAGTAACAACGGAATTCTTTTTCCTTGAACAGATAACCGATAAGGGCTTAAAGGTTAATATATTAAAATATTGAAAAAATGCAACATGAGAATTTAATATACTTTGAACGACAAGTTACCTGTAAAAAACCATTACGTAAACTGTATGCAAAATTATATTTGACACGTGTTATACGTTTGCAGATATTTATGTAAATATACGTTTTCGAAAACAATAGATGGAAAAAGGAATTGCGCACTTCAAGCCGAACAATGTCGCTTCGAGTAATGTAAGAATATTAACTGCTTCTATTAGAAATTTTAGTTAATCCGATTCAAAATATTTCATAGTCATACCTAATAGACGGGATTTTAACCCTTTGCACTCGAAAAATTTGTCACTAGAAATATTCAATTTATCTTTATGAGATATAGATGACATTTTTTTAAACTAACTTAACGAGGAATCTATTCACAAAATAAGGGGAACAATGGTATTTTATTTCCACATTTCACGTATCGACAGATTACTCAAGACTTAATGTTAAATATTACAATTTTGATGCACGAAATTTGACAATTTTTATGCACCAATCGGGTGGTGATTGAGAGGCACCTTTGCAGTGCAAAGGGTTAATTTATTTAGGGGGAGCGTATAAAATGGAGCTGCGAGTGCCAGCTACCGATAAAACAGGTTCCTAATCTTTCTAATTCGAAGTGTTCGTACAGTAAAAGTAATGTGAACTTTCAACAATTTTCTTGTCATCATCTTGTCATCTTGTCACCAGTGACCCCCGACCAAATCGAATTACTATAGTTTACTCAGGTAAACGATGATTATATGAAAATATTTCTATATTATAAATAATGTTATCTAATATGGTGACATCCAGCTAGATGAATGTGGAATAATATTAATGCAATTCGATTAAATGATTTAATATTATGTTTTTTCCATTTTGTGTATTTCCCTTTATAAAATCGTGCGGCGTTCAACGTGTTAATCATGCTCGATATCTACTGGCAGAGCATGATCGCGGGAAACATTCCGAAACAAACCCGATGAATCAGGTGCACAGGAAACGGACGTTCGAGGCGGAACATTTCCAGGATTCACATGGTCCCCATCAGCCGCAAATTATTATCAATTATCAGCTAAGTTTATAGATCCCCGACGAGCACGCCAGGCCATCCGCGCGGAGCCATAAACTAGAATAAATTATGAGGATTGTTTCCCGAGCCGGCGAGTCTCCACGGAATTACTAAATTATCAGATTCATTCGCGAATTCTGTTCCTCCCCTTTGTAATCCTCGCACCGCGGTGCCTGGGTCTATTTTGGCCGAGGTCCGTAAAAACTTCGTCTATCTTCCCAGTTATATATAACTTACTTTTGTTCTTAATTGATTATATCAGATTTAACATGATCAATGCGTCTCGCAGAAATACGTTTGAGAAAATGTCTGTTTTAAAAATCAATATAATTATCGTGTAATTAAATATAAAAATAAATACTGATATTAGACTTTCAGATCTAGAATGTAAAGTTACAAAATGATGATTTAGTAGGTTCTATTTTGGTGTTCTTACAAATACACTTTACTTGACACTTTCTGACAAAATTATCTTCATGATTTAAATAATTGCGAAACGTACATTTTGTGACTCATTTCGTCCTGTTTGGTAGTTCTAGTGTTAAGTAACAGAAGATTAGGCATTTCCTCCTTTTTTGGTGGATATTTAAAGGTTCTACGTATAATATAGATTTTAATTATAAGGGATTTGAACAATTTCAAATATGTTCGGCTGCAAACGGTTGATAAGTAATAATTGCAAAGGTAAATGCGTCAATTATCGTAGCGAATCTTCGGTTCTCACGTTTCGATACGAGATAACCGATTTCCTGTTTTGAGGCGGGTCGTTTTGTGAATCCCCGGCCTTCTTTCATGCGAGATATCGTTCTAGATTGATACGGAAGCAGACGTACAAAGCTCCACGGAATTGGAAAACCTCTGGAACAATCCGATTCGTCGAATCATGTTTCCCTGATACAATTCTCGTCGCAAAAGACGAGATTTTTCGAGCTTTGACGGCCGAAATTGGACACGGAAATGTTTGCGGATTTGTTTTTGAGAATTTGAAACGAAAAAAAAAACGCTTTGAGTGCCGCTAATTGGTTATCGTGCTAATAAAACCTACGCTGGGCGAAAGGATTTTCGGGAAGGCCAGTTCTCCGAACGAATTATATAGGTGATTGGAATTTTTCTGTGTAAAATAAAATTGGAGTGTTAATTTTCTTGGAGATAATGAACGAACGAATTTCTGAGAAATTTGAAAGATTAGAAGGATCCTTTTGATTGTGATTATGTTTATTGAACTTCTAATTTTATGTTTCTTTAGGTAGTCGAGAATAATTAGAGGATTGTGTGTTTGTAAATGATAATTTTTTTTAAAGTAATTTGTGGATTTGTATTGTAGAATTTCTGAATTTTTAAAGTTTAGATCTTAAAGTTTAAACGATATTATCATTCTGGAGTCAATCTGAGCGAAATGTTTTGAGTATAACAGTCTGTGAAGGTATTCAGTTTGAATTATTTATTTTTAGAATACTAGATTAGAATTGATGTTATGAATCTTATCAAGAGATAATGTCACAGTTGTTTTGAAAAGTGTGGTACTTTCGTTTCAATTTTAACAATGTCAATGAGTCATCTAACGTAATAGAAGCTAAATAAACAAAACTTGGGACGTATCTTCTTAATTATGTTTCTCAAAGCTAACGGGCTTATAATTGAAGTATTTAGTTTAATGAGATTATATTGCTCCCATTATTATATTGAACAACATAATCCTTACTGAATCGTAATGCGTCCCGAGAATATTTTTAAATGAATAACTTTTTGAAAGCTGTGACATTCATTAAAATTTCTTCTCACCTTTCCTACAAAATACATTTATCCTCTAATTATTTTCAGAGTGTAATGAAAAGTCATTCGTCCAAATATAGACTTCAGTTCATATAGCCGTTCACTAGAATCGTGTCTAATAAATAATACGTTGACTGCGAATATTTATGCATCTACAGCTCGGAAAAGTTTTCAGAAAGCAATATCATATTGACGTCATTAGAATATCCGATCATTTATCAATTCCATTCAAACAAAACAGAATATTTATCAATTATAATAACATAACGCATATATTAAGTATAAATACAATTTCGAATTATCACACAATATCAAAACATCATAATCATAATCATAATCATCAAAATATAAATATATGCATTCCTACTTCAACTTGAATTGAATTAAAAACAGAAACTTAACCATTCGAATATCCAAACATTAGAACAATGTAATTCAAGATGCAAAGTATTAACCTGATTCCCCCAAAACCCGTTTCCCAAAATAGAACATCACACAAATACCCCGTAGTCGAGCAACAAAACATCGTTCACTATCCCCATAAAAAAACCGCGTGAAAAATCGCACCGCCATGAAAAAGGAAAAAAAAAGAGACTCACCTCTGTCTCAAACGCCAACACCACTGCTCTCCCGAAATGAGAGACTCGCGTCCCGAACCTCCCCGTTCACCGTGTCTCATAAATGACGAACGATCGATCCGCACCCGTGAATCTCACGAAAACGGTGGCTGTGGCGCGGTTCCGCGCAGAATTTCGCGCAAAACCACGTGGATATCGCGGTGGCTCGAGCCGGCCACACGATCAAAACAAACCTCTGTTGCTCCGTCAGCCGAACGACGCGCGAAAGTCCCGAAAATCCAGCTCGATGGCTCGATCAAACAACAATCTATCTTACAAATTCTGGATCGAACTCGTCACGGAACTCTTCCTTCTCCAAATATACGCCTTCGGGAAATTGTGGGCAAGATCGGACAGAAGGATCTTCGAACGGAAGACTCTACCAACAGGTTTCCCGGGCGAAAAGATCGTCGAACGAAAGGATCTCCAAGGATCTTCGATGTCGAGAGATGCGCGCCGACTCGTCCCTTTCTCGTTCTGTGTACGGGTCTTTCTCTTTCTCTCTCTCTCTCTCTCTCTCTCTCTCTCTCTCTCTCTCTCTCTCTTTCTCCCTTTTTACGTTTTATCGATCAGCTGCGGGGGTTAGAGGACTCGATGAGCGGACCAGCTCCGTCGGCAGGTTTCAAGGAAGCAATAAGGGGTGAGACGTTCTGTGCTGACGCGGTACGCGTTTCCCTGTCATCGCCTCTGGCAGCTTGCCGATGCGACATCCGAGTCCACGGAGTGCTGGACATTAACTAAATCCGATGGATTCGGCGCGGCCCGACACCACCTACGTCCTTCCTCTGATAGCGGCTCTCTTGTCTCGCGCATCGTCCGACCGCGGGCCGCCTATTGCTTCTGCGCGAGGCACCCGGTCTGCGGTTCGAAGCCCGCTGTCGTTTCGCGATTAGACGCGCGGTACCGATAACGGCCCCGTCTTTCTCCTAATTCTCCTCGTCTCGGTTCAACACGACAGCTATTTGTCCGTCCCGGTAATTATATAGATTAGCGTTACTAATCTTGATGAGCTTGGGGTGCGTTGCCAAGGTCATCGGCTTTCGACAATTCTTTGATGTAGGTGCTATAGGCGGTCGGTCTTATTTTGCGGGAGGATTATTTCACGTTGTGTGTTTAATGTGGTAATTATACAGATTAGCGGATAGTTATTGATATTGATGAACTTGGGGTGCGTTGGCAAGGTCATCGGTTTTCGGCAATTCTTTGATGTAGGTGTCATAGACGGTTCGTCTTAATTTTCGAGAAAACTTGGAACGCTGTGTGTTTAACCCTTTGAGCGTTGAATATTCCCAGCTGGAACGTTTCGTGTTGAATATTTCTTTGCTGATCTGAAGATCGATGAATTATATCATTCTATACAATTAATTGAGTTGTACTTACATTGAAATTGTAATTCTTCTGTTTCGTCATTGAATAATGCTAAGAAACGCGTGCATTAATCTCATATACCTATAATTATCATCACGGCACGTGTGAGATTAAAAAGATTGAAGAACGCATATATGCGCTTATATCACTTAAAGGGTTAATTAGCAGTTATCGTAACTGATGTCGATGAATGTAGGATATATTGTCAAGGTCATCCGAACGATTTTCGACTGTAGATGTTAACGCTGGTTGGTCTTACATTGCGAGATACAGCTAAGAATACTTTTAACGCTGTGTGTTTAATGTGGCGATTATACAGATTAGCGAATCGTTACTGATTTTGATGAACTTGTGATAGGTTGTCAATGTCATTACTTTTTTTGGACAATTTATAGGTGGAGGTGATACGGTGTGCCGTTACAGTAAGCTTGCGAGATATGAGATATTTTCAATATTACATGTTCAGTGTGATTATATAGATTATAGACTACGTAATTTTGAATACACACGAAAATATTTGTAACAAGTTAATCATCTATAACCTACATTTTCAAGTTACTTGGAAATAATTACAATATGTTACATGATCAATATGGAATAAAAATGTTTAACAGTGTAAGTACTTAGATAATAGTATGAGGTAGTTTTTTATAGTCTATTGTTTCAGGTAATTCACTTGTTTATCTTACAGGGATAATCTACAAGGAAATTTTTTTCACGGAAGAAATGTGTTTGGAAAGTAAATGAAATGGGGTGGTTGTTTGAGATAGTTGAGAGAGGATGATAAAATTTGCTCTGGATTCTATAACCGATAGATAAGGGGTGCATTAGATTCTGTGAGAGACATAGATAAAGGTTGCTCTAGATTCTATTCTATTTTATATTAGCATTGTTTCGTAAAGTTTCAGAGTTTGGATAATCTGAATTTATTTGTTTGATCTATTGGGAGTATAAAAAGATTAGAAAATTAATTATGATAATCAGTCGAGATAAATCCTGAAGAGCACAGATTGTATTAAACTCTGATGATTTATCCACTCGAGATATCAAGGGGTCGTTTTTATAATTAATAGTGATTATAATTAATCATTCGAGATAAACTCTGAAGAGTACAAAATGTTTTAGATTCTATGGCGATTTGTCCACTTCATACATTACGTACTTCATACGTTTTTGCTGAATCTAAAAAGTAAACAGTGCTTCACAATTTGTTCGTCACCGAAAACGTTTTTATATCTTGTGATACCTGGCATCCGGTTCACGAATCTTGAGATAAAAATTACCGTTTGATCAATTTCTTTTGAAGAATTACCAGTGCGCGTATTGTTACTTTGCTCTTCCTGCTGGAACACCAGATATACATCGAAGGTTGTCTCTTCTCTACAATTAAATATTCCGCCAGTGAACGGAGCACTCGATTTTTTAATACCGAAAGATTAGTATTCCTCGCATCCATTCGATATTCACCGTGGATCAGTCCAAATATTTCGAAAGAATGATATCGTTGTATACACGAGGATGTCAGCAACATATCTGATAATTTCACTGCTCGAATATGTGCACGTCATGCGTGAAACGAGAGCATTACCGTAAACAGAAAAAGTTCATTCTCGCAATAATGGCGGTGAACGATAACGACACGACGGCCTGGTGCAAGGCCATCGCTGTTGTAATGGAACTTTTGATGGTCTAGTAATCTGGAGCAACGCTGGATACTGGACTTTATATACAAAGTTTACTTTAAACTGGACTTTATAAACCTGGAATGGTACATAATATACAATACAAGAATGAACTCCATATTACCGTTCATGGAGATTCACAACAACCTTTTACACATCGATTTCACTCCTAGCATTTTCCTTCTCATTTCAAAATTTCAAATAAAATACAAAACACACCGAAATAGTCTATAACATGAGTACATTATAACACGCGTCACTTATCATTGTGAAAAAGTACCGTGACTCAAATTAAAAGAATGTAGAACTACAAATCTGTTTTACCGACAGATAACACTAACGATCCATTTTGTGTTCTTTGAAGACTAATTTAAAATTGAAAATATAAAATGAAGCGTGATAAAGTTAACCATGATGTGATCATTTTATTTTTAATGGAATTGAATTATTGACATTTCTAGAATTAATATGCAGAAGTATAGAATTGTATTGCGAAACCGTTCTAGTCAATGAGTGTCTGACCAAAGACGCGACGATTCCACTTTCGATTCGGAAACATCTCGTACTACGCTCCGGAGGATCAACGAGGATCAAGTTTATAGAAATCCTCGGTGAGGCAGACCAATTTCTCGAAACTAGTGTTCTCGATTATATGTTTAACGACACGTCACAGATAAAACGCTCGAGTGAACCATATCGATAGACTTTACTTTATCGTTTCATAGACGCGAATTTTGCTATAAACATACGAAGCGTTCGAGAGACGACAAAGCCGCCATAAACATCGCGAAGTTGCGATCTAACGGACTGGTTTCCTTTGCTGAAAAATTGAGATTGAATGGATCGGATTAAAGACGTACTTCACGGGATCGCTGGAAAATGGCGGACTTATCCGTGACCGTTTTATCGATTGTTGGATATTCTAGTATCACGTTGCATTATCAGCCATCAAATTATATACAATTAAAATAATTTTCCTAAGGAGACAGAAAAATGAACATTTCTCGTGATTGCTCTCTTGATTTTTTTAAATTTCCTAGCTTCAATGAAATTTGATCGGTTAGATATGTCAACGAGAAAATGAATTTTTGACCTTTTGAGAACAAATCTCGCCATCTTGGTAGAATCCAAAGTTTCAAAGAAATAACTGAATTATTCGAATAAAAAGAGATTGTTATATTTTTCTCTAGCATTTAGGAGATCGATATGTAAGTTAACTGTCTTAGATCAAAGTTTTGAATACCTCAAAAAATTCTCGTTCGCAGAGGGGTGAATGTATACAACAACCGATGTTATCGGAATTCGGTTGACACAGTGCTTACAGTGTTAATCGAAAGGAAAAGCGAAGACAGAGAAAATAAACTGGAAAATAAATAAGCATCGCCGGCGAAAGGTGCGGTGCGTGACGCCGATACCGATCGCTCGGTTCGTGCTCGGAGCGTGATACAACGGCGAGCAAACAGCGATCTTCCGAGAATACGAGTTAAGTCCCGACAAATCCGATTTTACTGGCGCGGGATTCTGGAATCGACGATTAGAGAGCCTATTGTAAATTATTATTGCACGGCGAACGACGATGCAGTCTCCTAATAATAAAACGTAAGTCTGAAATAGATCGACGGGAGCTGCGATTTTCAGAAAATAAACGTGGCTTAGACAGTTTCGATTTATTGCAGTTTCGCGTTATGGGTTTCAAGCGATTCGAGTTTTTCTAGGGGATTCCACTGAATACTATTGGAGGCTTCAAAACGATACGTTGACGAAACTGATCTTCGATAACGGTCGATTCGAATCTCTGGATTTAAGAATAAATCAGTGGAACTTGATTCCAAGATTCCATCGACTTCGATTTATTTTTAATATCGTTTAAGTAGCTTCAAACGTAAAACGAGCTGACGCTCGTAATCAGCAGAGTACATTCTCGAATTTTATATAAAATTATAGATCTTTGTAGACTATTTTCATTCATGAAATCACGCTCGTGCGTAATTTAATCTAAAATTTATCGCGATGGAATATTTCTACATTCCTCTCAGAAAAATTCCGAAGCTTGTAAACATTTCGTTGAGATCTAAGATAATTAAGTTTTGATCAATTGTACAAAGTGGTTTAGATTAAAATAACCGATCGATTAGAGATCACCAAGCTCCATTACATACATTAAATAATTGAATGTGTGCTTATCTGTTCAACGGGGGAACGGAATAATTCGGAACAAGCTTCTCGAATGAGACGGTACATTTTTTTCTTATCGTTTACCCGATGTTTCTACTCAATCGCCGAGAATGCATGGCCTGATCGATTTTTAACGACGCAGAACATAACCTCGCCGTCTCGAGAGTCAAAGATAAGGGAAGATTCAATGGTGGTAGAAATTTTCTACGAGATCTCCTCGATAACCTTTTTATTTGTTTCAATGTTTGCAACTGGTTCTTTTGTCATCGTAACGTGAACGGTCTGTGGAACCTAATTTGTTTCAAAATTTGCAACTGGTTCTTTTGTTATCATAACGTTCACAAATAATGTCAAAGTGTGCAACTGGTTGTTTTTTTATCGCGACATTAACGGTTTCTGGAATTCGAAGAAGATTATCTGATCGATCCGTCGATGGATCACTTCGACAGATGTTATGTCATTGATGACATAACACGGGAAAATAAAAAAGAAACGTCTCGGCGATCGCGAATGTTGCAGAAATCACGACTCGAAATCTAAACAATCGATACGTGGAACGAGGAAAATTTTTTCCAAATCTTCGTTATTTTATTGTTTACCTTGTCAGTCCTATTGTTGATATCAAAGCTAACTGGATATCGTAACTATGTTCCAGAAATATTTTTAATAATTTTATCTTTGAAATTTGAGATTATAATTTGGCAAATATTCTAAATGTTTCTATAGAGAAGTTAACATTTTCTTAGAAGAAGAAAACGGCTTTTTATAAGAAAATTATTGAAAGATTAGAAATGTGTTTATTTCGTATTTTACTTAATTATTATTAGATCTTTATTTGAGTTCCTACAAAACAAAGCACGAAAATATTTTAATGAAGTTCATGAATGAAGTGTACAATTAACAGTTAAGAGTCATTAACAGTTTCTTGAGAGAACACCTGACCTAATCTACAATCGCACGAGTGTTAATCTCCTCCAGAATTTAGATAAGGGACGGACAATTGTTCAGTTTATTGGATCGTAATATAAACACGTTCCGATATACTGAATTCCTTTTATGCTGTTAGTTTCATGGCGCAGTAAAATAACAGTGCTTAGCTTAAATTAATCAGAAGCGGCTTCTTATGCATCACAGTCATGCGCATCTTCAATTACTCGTAAGTGATACTATATCTATGTACCATGCAAAATAACTAGTTTTAATTCTCTTAATTCGCAAACAGTGATAGTATAGAACCGTTAGACGTTTAAAATTATTTAATACAATTAATTATTTCACTTAAATACTATAATAGATGTCATCAGAAATTAGAATTGAATTCTTATAATTTTTTGTTAAATTCTCTCTTTTTCGTTAAACTCTTGGAATTGGAGCATGCCCGTAGTCGCGATCGAACATATTTGTTTTACTAGTAGTTAATAACTCGCTATTATTTTGGAAGAAAGATAACTCGCGGTCGATAAGGAACAAACGGACTCGCGTCTTTCTGAAATCGTCGGAAGGCCGAGGATTAAGCGCCATCCGCATGTTTAATATTTATGGAACACGTGAACGATTTACATGCACCCGCGCGGACTCGCGTTGCATAACTTGACGCGCGTAGTCAAGTATCATAATTTATATCGTGTAATGCCAGCACGGCGCGCAGATAATATAGATAATACTCATCGTGGCTAAATGTTTTATCAATGATGCGTCTTATCACGACGTTTCGACCGTTTCCTCTTTGTCAGATGTTCAAATTGCCCGCCCAAAATGGCGTTTCAATGGCCGCAGACAAACGTCGCTTAATATTCTTAAACTTTCTTCATCCTTTGCGAATGAGGATTTTTAAAAATGTCGAAAGGATCTTCTATAGAAAATGAAATTTTATATCAAACTCTAAAATATTAGTAATGAAGAAAGCTATGTATATACTTTTGTTTATATAATTAAATTTTTGTAGCCTCAAAGGGTTAAAGAAATGATCGCTGTATCTGTAAATTAAGAGGAAAATTCTGATGTTTTAATAATAAAAACATGACTCTGCCGTTTTTACTGGCCTCTTTTAAATATTTTTGGACATTTCTTGATTGGCACAAGGAAGGTAAGTACCAATTTATTTACACAGTTGATTCCATTGTCGAATATTTTAATAGATTTAATGAGGAAGGAAATTTTATTGAATGTTCGATGAAGATTTTCTTTTTGTTTGTTATATTTTATACTTGAATTGTAACATGTGTTTATATGATATGGTTTTATCTGCATGTTCGTAATATGGTACAAATTCAGTGCAAATTTAAATTAACTAATTACTATTTATGAGATAATTATGCTTCGGAGTAACAAAGCATGCAATTGGAAGCATTGTAATGCTTTACTGCGAAAGTGGTAGATACACTACCCTCCAGGAGTTTGGACTGTAATTAATTTTCATTTAGGTACAACGTGAACAATTTGCCCCTGTTTCAAGATTAATATTGCTTGTCAAAGGCAATTACATTCTTTTTATAAATTACTACAGTTACCAGTAATTACTTAACTTCATTCATTCATTCGTTCACAGTGTAATTACAAACTTTTGGTTTGCAGTGTACGTTCGCTTCATTGCAAGTTTCCCGAACTCAGTGAAACAAAAGATTCGTTCCAAGCCATTCAAATTATTCATTCACTTCACAAGTTTATTGCGTAATTGTTTAACCATTGGAAAGCAAAGCAATGACCACAGACCATTTCACAATCCAATTCGAAATTTTCAAATAAGTAATAAGTTTCAAAATTGTCATATCCTTTAGACACTTCACACTATATAAACACTGTAGAAACATTATTAGCAAAATAGCTTCACAAAACTTTAATTGTTACTTCTCAATATTCAAAGCCTATAGAAAAGAAGTTAACAAAACAACGTCACAAATCTTTACTTGAGACTTTTCAATATCCAAATTCTATAGAAAAGAAATTACCAAAACAACTTCACAATGTGCGCAATTGTTATTTCATAACACTTGTGATTCATTCCACACTAACTTTCTTTTGATAACAAAGGCTCCATCTGGCCGACAACATTTCGAAACAAACTTGCCACGTGTTTTCTCCCTTTATCGGCAAGTAAACCTATACTTCCCGCTAAAAGGGAATGAAAAAGGATCCATTGGAACGCACGGTATCCTTTCACAAGGAACAGCGTGCGTTATGGTTCGAAAGGGTTCATTTCTCTTTGCATGGATACCTACGACCGCAAAAAGCGCATAAAAGTTGGCGCTCGGTCCTTAGATCGGTGCCGAACAATAGGAAAGTTATTCAGCCGACTATCTCCCAGGTTATCTAATCAATTCGAGCGTAGTAGAAAACGGGAAAAGTCCGTACCTGATTGCGTGACACCGGCCGAAGGGAGGAGTCTCGATTCGGAAATAAAAGCCCATCCAATTCCTCCGCATTCCCTCTATCTTCATTCATTTTCAAAATGCTCGCTGATTTCTTCTCCATTTTGCTGATCACTTTTATTCTTCGTAATTTTCGATAAAATTCTACTATACGTTTATTTTACTGAGATATTTCGTTCCAGTCACACTAGTTTATTTACTTTTCTTTCTCTTTATTAAGATGAAACTTTATGTTTTTACTTCTGTACTTCGATAAATCTTCGCGGGTTTTTCTTTTACTTAATCAGTTTTCGTTTCCAAATTCTCAACGCTTCTAAATGTACTTTGTCGATATTCTTATCATTTGTGTTAAATTACTTCGTTACCAAAACCAAATGAAAATCTAATTTAACTTTAAATTACTTCTCAATTTCCTATTATTCTTTTGGCCACTCTATTCCAAACTCCCAACAAACTACTCTTACTATTTCCCTCCGAAATATCCTATTATTCACCTTAGAATATTCTTTTCATTATAAATACCAATGAAACTGCAATACTACTTTTATAAAATTAACGAGTCACTTCAAAATTAGGCAAATTGGAATCGTCACCATCGATCGACATTCAGAACCAACATTTCACGCGGATGGGTTAACGAGGAACGTAATTGCACTTGGTTTCGGTTGCGTTAATTGACGGTAGCCGTCGTTTTCACAGCGTCGTCGTCGCGCCGATTAGCGAAGCGGATCCGCAGCTTCGATATTAATTTCGCTCAGGCGTTGATGTTTGCAGTGGCCGGGTTGAACACGCGTGTAACGGCTGATACAGCAGGTTCGTGATCGCTCGCTCGCCGCGCGGGATCGCGGAACTGCGACGCTCTATCGGCGCCTCCGCGAATTTCCGTCGATCGGACGCTCTTATCGGACACTGATTTCAATGCTAATCGAGCCAAGCGGCTCAGCGACTCGCTCAGGAATCGCTGACGACCGCATTAATAAAAGAACGCCCCGGTCCGGCAAACAAGTTGTGCAAATATTTGGATGTTACGTCGCCGGATGGAAATGTTGGCCCGACAAGGAAAGACTCTTTCGTTGAAGGAGTTTTTTTTCCTTTGCGGCAGTCGGACATTAAATTGGATCGCAAACAACGCTGATTTGGAATAGACTTGTTAATTTATTGCGGGTTTTACGGTGTCGTTTCTGAGATTACAGCCAGGGTTGCTTAGTGAATGGATCGGATCGACGAGTAAATCAATCGACTATGGGATTTTATGGGTCTATGATAATTGGGGATTGGAAGATGGGGAATAGATAATTAGATGTTTTGAAAGCTTAAAAATTTAAATACTTGAAAATTTAGAAATTCGAAAATATGTAAATTTGAAAATCTGAAAATTTAAGGATTTGAAAAATCTTACAAATTAGGTCACAAAAGAAATTTCTTGATGTTTCATGACGTTAAGGTTGATGATACGTTCTTCAACAATTTACCATCAATAGTAGTGAATTCTAAATGTCATTTCGAAATATACTACGTGTCTTGGAAATGAAAATGTCGCTACCAATGCTTAGAATACTACTAGTATAGGAAACTTCTAGAAGAACGAACATTTAATCGAAAGTGAGCTACGTAGCTCCGAAGGTTTGTTTACGAGGGTCTCAGGAGATCCATCGAAAAGAGAAGTAGGTTGTCAGGTGATCAGGTTATAGTCGGAATGATTTGTTGCATTTCTGACCTAGTTTCCAAGGGAAACAAACTTTGCTTCGCTACTTCAACGTGACTGATAACTTAGAGCAAGTGTCTCGTATCAGAGGAGGCTAATATTTTTTAGTGTCACAATTTTTTCGATTCGAGGATTTAAATGAAAAAAGGATACAAGTTTTATGTGCCCTGAATGAAATAAATGGCCGGACGTTATTAAAACATGAGTGTTTATTGAAGTAGCGTCCGGTGATCAATTCGGACGTGCTTGATGTGATAATGAGACTGTACGTGTATAGGCATAAAACTGTCCTTCGCCAACACTATTCGATCAGCACGAAATTCTCCACAGGATAAATCTACATTGTCGACCTGTGTATTGTCATGCATAACAATACTCTTGTATTGCTGTTTAATTGAAAATTATACCTTATGAATGATGCTGAGAATGACCGTTTATGGTAATGGTAACTCACAATAATACTTGACAGTGCAAGAAACGAATCTTTTTAATATTCATAACAAGCATTTTTCTTTTCGATAAATGAGTATGAACTGTAATTTAATTTCTTTTATGAAATGTGAATAAAAAGATTAGATAAATAATACAGAAGGATTAAAAGGATATTTGAGATTATGTATTTATTATACATTTTACAATGTTCATAATGCATTTTATCAGTTGATCAGTTGATAAAAACGTGAATTAATACAAATATTTTATAATGATATATTTTTATTTTTAATGCCTGGTAGGACTGCTGGTAGTAGTTACCGACAGTGTTAGTCAGGCACTCCTACCAGGCAGGCAACCCAACTTACACAGCGAATTGCATCTGCACTCTCGTAGGAGCAGAATTCTCCATGACGTAAAAATTGCATATGACTCACCAGAGACAACAATTCAAATCTTCACGTAATAACAATCTCCAAAACATCTTGTTACTTTAATAATTTTTAATACTTCAATTTCGATGCTTCACGACCACCACTACTATAGGATATTTCTTCGAAAAAACAGGAATAAAGAATTCTTGGCCCATTAAAATCTTAAAAAATTCAAATCGATCAACAAATTAATGTATGATATATAAAATAAAATTCCAAAATAAAATTCACTAGAAACGAAAAAACAGTTCAAGAATGCATTGAATTACCGTGAAGAATATCAGATTCAACAGGAAGCGAACAATCTGTAAAATCATTTTTTGAAACCATTTAATGGAACTATATATAACGGAAGAAAAAAAAAACATTATTCCCGTTCTTTATCGGCAGCATTGTACCAGCCACACGCGAATTATTTTTTCTCCTTTCGCGAACGACATGGGCCGAGGTAACGGTGACGCAACGGCCTCGAACGAAAGTTACATAAGCATCCCTCGGTCTTTTCTCCGTTCCTCCACACTTTTGTCGTTTTCCTCTGTAGTAGGCTTTTTACAAGGGAACGTTTTTCCATCTCCGTAAGCATCTCCGCGGTTTTCACTAAGGGTTGCCCTTAACCAATCAAACTACGAGGACTCAATCTCCAGGTGGAACGGGAAAAACAAAAACTGATAATAAATAATGAATAATACAAGATGAAAAGCATTTAATCTTTCAAAAATTAAAGTTACCATTTAGCGTATCAAATTCGGTGTATAGTAAAAATCATTTCGAAGGCAAGTATTCTTTGCATCATTGATAAATATATAGACATTAAACAAATGTTTGCAGCACTTCTGAATTCCGTTTTATAATTCCAACATTTCTTCTAATAATAAATCAATTTTCAACCAAGGAAATGTCTCGAAAAATATATCTTTCACGTATTTATTAAACTCTTTAATGTATTCCATTTTTTGTACAATTTTGGTTAATTTTAGTGAATGTTACTCCGAATTGTAACCACACCTGTTAACCTTCGAACACCCTGTAGAATTGACGCACTCCTGCGAGAAGGAAAAAGATGGTTCGCTTCAACCGTCGGTATTTTTTTCCTAGAATAGTGGGTTACCCCGCTATCACGGTAAATTGATCGAGCGATTTTTATTCAAAAGAATTTAGCTGAAGCTAACTCTCCACCGCTCGCAGTAATGATAATGAATTTCTCTTTGTGGAAATCTTTTCTTTCTACCGAACCCTTTTTCCCGGGTGAAGCATGAACTTTCTTCTAGCCGACTTGTTCCTTCTTTGACTCTCGGCGAGGAGAATGGATTCTTGGAGTTAAAATTCTCCTTTACCCTCGGTTCTCTCTGATTTTCTGGCTGATTTAATTATCGGGGCGATGTAGAATCACGGGACTGCGATTGCAAATTTTAATTACGTTATGCAGTAGGACCTCCTGTAACGTGATGAAAAAATCGTCGAAAAATAGCTATGGAAGATTTTCCATAAGAAATTGATAAAAACAGGACCAAGTTAACAGTATACCTACCAGTCGGATCGAATTGACGTCAGAATGTTGATTTTGCAAGTATTTAAATTATGAAGGCGTTTTTGCGAAACATTTTCAATGAAATTCGTGTGTTCGCACAGATACAAGGCCAGGAGGTCCTTCGAATCTCAAGAAACGTATTGTTCTAATTTGATAAAACATTGGAAACAAGTCACTGTAATTGCTCGGTAGTTTTAGTGTTAATGCAAGTTGAACCAGCATCAAAAAGGGGAATTTAATGTGAAATTCGTAAACGGGAAATTAAGTACGCGGGCCTTTTTATCGTTATAAAGGGTTCTATTGTAAAATATTCTAACGTTTAAAATAATGTAAATAAATGTCTTTACGTAAGTTGATGAATGTTTGTATTCTCTTCGTTTGATTGAAGCGTTTAAAAGTGTGTAAGTTTTTATGCGTGATTTTCTCGTATGTTTGAGAAAAGAATCCATAGAAAACAAGACTTTCCAAACAATGACTGATAATAGAGAGTTAGACGCATTTGTGGCTGAAGCTACTCGTATATATTATTATCCGAACGAAGGAAGAAGAGTTATGAAATAAATTTCACACACTTGACGCGTGAATAAATGGATCATGTACTTCATTCGTTTCACACGCTTCATATATTTCATGTGTTTCATGCTTCCTGTAATTCATACGTTTTCACGGTATATTTCTTACGTGCATAAGTCACGTGCATACATTCCATTCGTATCGAATGTGGTCCATTAAAAATATACCCTGTAAATTACGATTCTATAAAAATGACTATGTATAAAATACATCCTACAAGATCATGAAACTTCAAACTTTTGATTGTCCATAAACATTTCCACCAATTAAAATAATATTAGAAGGTATTTCTTCATTAAAGTACATTATTAAGTGTTTACTTTCGCGTAGATTATTTTATTTAATACATTCCTCCACATAACATCTCGCGAAGGAACTATCTCTCAACTCGTCGTTTTGTTTATCATTTAACAAATCATGCCATTAATGAAATAGATAAAAATCTAGCCGACGCTGAAAGAAGCAACCGGTTGACTAATGCAGCGGCGAATGAGTTTGCTTCGGGCTGGAATTGCTCTATGAGCGAGCAATCGTCGAGCAATCATCGGGCTCTCGCAAATCATCGAAACCGTGACGTCCGGACGAATCCTAGGCGTATATCGGAGCCGCGCCGAGGCGCAATAACGACGGCCGCGCGACGATCTTGGGAATGTGCACGCGTGTATGCACGCGGGACCATTGCTATGCTTCAGTTCAATCTTATCGTGCGGTCCGTTCACATCTCCTGGATACTCCAGTTACCATTTTAATCACGGTTACCAACGAGCACAGCGCACCGCGCCCGAAGAGCTTTCGGAATTTTCTCGGGGAAAAGTACGTGAAAGTGCGACACCGTTCGACGAATTGGTCCTCCTTTGACCGAGAAGATTCGTACCACTGACGTTGCTCCTGAATTATTTCCTCTCAAAAAACAGAGAGAGATTTCGACGATTTCTGTTGGGTAACTGAGACATGTTCGCGCAGTCCTCTGCCTGAGAGATTGTTAAACGAGCGTTTCGTTTGCCGAAGTGATTAACTTTACCGAATGAGAGAGAACAGTTCGATGGAATTGTGTACATAAAGAGCCAGTCAAGTGGTTCAGCAAATTGAAGAAGCCCAGAAATTGAAATTTGTAGTCTGGAGTTTGAAATTCGAAGTCTGGACTCAGAGATTTGATGTCTAAAACTTGGAACTCGAAATTTGAAGCTTGAAGTTTGAAGTTTGAAATTCGATATTTCAAGTTTCACACTTTGTAACTTGAGAGAAAGAAGAATTTAATCTCCGCGTAATAGAAAGAAGAAACGGACTTTCATCTTAATGAAGGAAACATGAAACAGCAAAGAAGAATAAATGAGTTCCAGTCTTCAGGAAAATTGAATAACCAATTAGTACGATTTCCTCGGAACCCATGACATTTTCCTTGTAATGGCCTGTTTTCGATTCGCTTCCTACTAGAACGTAAAATATTTCATCAAGATTTAGTGTCCATAAAAGCCAGCAAGACTCAGGAACACTTAGCTTCACTTTTTTAATCAAGAAAAATGATAACACTGTTTACGTTTTAACAGCCCCACGAGGAATCTCTTGAAAACTAAAGCCTGCAACATCGGTAAAAATTGAAGAAACAGAACCCCATTGCTTCGAGAACAATCGCAGTAACAATTTCCTGTTTGTATAAACAATCTATGGTCCTAGGGGAAATCAGAAGAAAATAATCGATGAGCTCGAAGTCCATAGGTTCAATCGGGGATCGATCCCGGAGAATCGCGGCGTTCTTCGATCTCGCGCAATCCAGATCGACCGAAATCGCCGATCGAGGCTTTATCTGAAGTCAGATAACCAGCTCGCGTATCGATTGCCCGACAGAAATCAGTCGGCCTCAGTATCCGGGGAGCAGTTGTACCGAGTCCTCGTGTAATCATTCATCATTCGATTAATTGATTCGCCTGCCCTAGGAGGAATTTAACACGTTGGTTGCCACAGTGGTCACTAATGACTCTCAGCTCCCTGATTGCTGGAAAACAATTGCAGTACGAAGATTGACGTCTGATAAGAATATTCAGTAACGTGAGTAACTGAATAATAGTAAAACGAAAGGACTGTGACGCCGAATTAATAATTATTTCTAATATCATTTAGCATAATTGGTACTTATCAATTGGTTACCATTTGACGTGTAACTCGCTTCTACAATTTTTCGGTTAATCGTGTATATAATCACTTAAATTATTTTGTATATGATATGATTTTATATGAATAAATTAAATTAAATGAAATCTTTGCTATGAAAGAAGAAACAATATTAAAATATATAAATTAAAAATTTTCGTGGGGCAGTCAACGTGTTAAACGAGACTCAAGCCTACCGGAAAGTGTGGAAGGATATTTTTTATTTCTGGATGAGAGAATCGCTCGAAGAGGAGAGCAAAGGAAAAAAATGGAACTCGGGGGTAACAAGGAACTCTCTGGATCCATCAGTAATAATTAAACGCGACGAAGAGTTCGTATATACAGTGTGATCGCGATCGATAGCCACGATTCCACGAAATATTCCGCGACAGGGGAAGAAATGATCGCGTCATCCGGGATCAGCTTACTGGCGGCGGGCGTCGCTTCCGGGATCTGCTTCCTTGTCTTCAGCGCTATCCTCAAGGGGTAAGTGAGCGAGAACAGACGTTTCACCGTTTATTTCCTTGGGGAGGGAGCCTTTAATCGTCAACTGAAAATGGGAACCTTCCTGTCGATGCGAAGTTCAACCTCAAATTGCTTTTTTAATGAATTATTCGAGATAATTAGTGGATTGAACTTCCGACGAATGTATATTTCAATCAAATGATACTTTATTATTGCTGATTGCTGATGATTGATGAGTTGACTGGACTGTTTATCTCAATAATTCTTTTCTGTTTATTGGAACAATCCGTATTTACATGTTCAAAAAGTTCAGTCATATTTTTTCGAATACTACATTGCCATAGATTGGAATGATATTAATTTTGATTGATTGGAATCGTTTATTTTATTTTAATAACAGTGCAAACAGGACAAGTGTAAACAAAGCTGCGAATAATTCGGACATCTAACGCAGATACTTCGAGTAATGAGTAACTGATTTATTCGAATAAATTGTTAAATTATTCATTATTTAAGAAATTATTAATGACAGACTGAGAAAATTTGATGAATCAAGGGGAAAGAACGCGAATAATTCGCGAAAGAAAAAGTGGAAGGAGACACCGATGAAAGGAACGAAATCGATTAAGATCCAGCCACGATTAGACGCGATTTCTAAATTTCACAGTGGACCACCACGCTGTCTATGTTATTTTCTAATCCCACGAAAGCTCGAAGTCCGCGCACGGACTCGTTTCTCCGGACAAAAAGTCCCCGAAGAGGCCTGAAGCGCGTCGCAAACAAGCCGAGCGTGTGTTCGCGCCACGTCACGCGTCATTAACGCCCATCCGTGATATCCTCAAGGCTCGAAAGTGAAGTTTTTCACTTCGCGTCCATCTAAGCGATCTCAAACAAAAATTATCTGCTGCTGGATCACGCTCGATAACGAATGAAGCCGGTGGAGATTGATATTTTATAGCATTTTCCCTTTCCTTGAAAAAACGAAGAGGAACATAGACAATTCTACTGGAAGACGGATATTATTAAACATCCACGGGAAATTTGAAAGTATAAGATTGCGTAGAATACACAGGATACGGTAACATATCCAAAATTTAGCTTTTTTCATAATGTTTGTTAGGGAAAATCGTTTCCTGTTGCAATTCGATTTTTTCAATTGCATTTTTAAATATTTGAATTTGCATTAATAGCCGATGAATAAATATTATTCTTATGTTTGATTCGATTGTTGAGAAGTAAAAATTCTTTGGTTGCAGTGCAGGATGCAATATGCATTTTTTGTTAGGTTTAATTACCATAGCCGATGCTCGACCAATACATTAAGCGGTTGTGCCACAATTTTACAATCGTTGAATCTGATAACGGATTGTTACATACGCAACCGTGTTTTTTTTTGTTGAAGAAGTATTTAAAAGAAATATTGAAGAAATAATTCTTCGATGGATAATGCTGAGCACCATGTACAGTAAATTATACGTTGTGTGTTTTTATACGTCTGTAACTTACAGAGCAATGGAAATAAATAGGAACGAATTATCCAAGCGTTTAAAAATTAATTATACGGAAGTTGGGTACGATGATTTTCTAGAAATAATAGATAATTACTATCCTGGCGGAATATTCGAATAACTGAAACTTATTTATCTATTTATCTTAGATCAAGATTCAGCCAATTCAATTTCAAATAATGTTCAACTTCGCTACATAAATACTCTGTAATCACTTTTTTCACCTTACGTATTAATCCTTATAAAAATTGTAATATTTCTTTTCGGTTTATTCATATATAGTACTGAACTGAAATCATTTATTTTTCAAATCATTTCAGATTAACGCTTTTAACACTAGATTTATGGAACGAAGATCAATCTGACTCATATTGACTTTTATAAACATTATTTGCCAATATTCAGATCGATTTTGATTTATGCAGATACGTAAACATAAATTGTCTACTTTTAAACCTATAATTTCCAAACTCTTAACGAAGGAATATTAGTTTCTATACAAGCGATAGAATAAACTGTAAATGTCCTTAAATCTAGTGATAAGAGATGAATAAGTACAGGTTGTAATGATTTTCACGAGTGAGGTTGTTCTACTGTTAAAGTAGAGAAAACGATCCGTGGACCGGTTTCGACAGGTAAAATATCGCGAGATAAATTCGAACGGAGATTAAGGCGAATTAAAAGCTTATCGTCGCTCGATTTCTTATCGCGGAAATATTGCCATTCTCCTTCGCGTAGAATCGAGGAACGATCGTGCTTCCCCGAGAGAATCGAATGTTTTCAAAAAACGGATTCTGCAAATGCGATTCTAATCGATTCCCGCGATACATTCCGATGCATAATTCGTTGGGGGAAGAGAAAAGGAGGAGAATGATTAAACATGGACGTTAAACAGGCACGATAACGGTACATATTTACGGCAAACAAGATTTTAATAAGATGTGCCATTTTAATCTAGATAAATGAACATATATTCTTTTAATACATACAATATTATTGAGTGCCATTTTTAAAGTGTTATTTTCCAATCTTTACGAATAGATTTTATTTACAAACACGATCGAAATGCAACGCAGTCTTAGCAACAACAATTAATAAATTAATTGAAAGGGTTAAACAGTAAATATACGCCCACAAACAAGACGAATAAAATAATATTAATTACTACTTTGTTCATTATCCCGATAATATACAAAATTGTATTAGACTCAATACGAACATTGAATTCGAGAAATCAAAGTGCTATATATCTTTTTTACATATGAATTAAACATTACTTTTTCATTATTCATCGTTAATCTTCGGTGTAAAAGTGTACATAGAATAGACATCAAGATGTTTTCTTCCCTTAATAAATCATTAACGATAAAGTAATCGTATCGATCATAGATACGAAATAAATCATGGGGCAAGGGGTTAATTCGCAGTATCCTTCACAGGAAGTACCATTCTTTAGAGAAACTTCCACCAAACAAGATTTTATATTTCCACGATCTTATTCAAGATTTCGTATAAAACATACTATTCACTGATCACCGGCGAAGATAATTAGTATAATAATAATTACAGTAGTCTACGATGGTCGAAGGAAGAGGAAAACCGAAAAAATTCTTTCATAGATTCAGGGAACGATTAGCGACTGACCTAACGCACAGTTCACGGCGGCTAGAGGTCGCGGGGCAATCGCTCCGACTAGACTTTGTATGTAAACAACAATTATCTCCAGTGACATTCGCGATTAGACGCGGTACGCGCGGTCGATGGCCATTTTAGATCTTTATCGGCGGTGATACCGATAACGAGCGAGGAGGTGGGGGTCCTGCAAGTTGTCCGAGAGGTCTGCCCGGTTCCTTAACGATCTCGTTGGAATTTCTCGGTTCGGTCGCGTCGCGGGACGAGCCTCGCGTCATTTCGACTCCGTTGGGCAAAGTAGTCCGGGCAAAGGCCTCGGAGAAGAATCTTTGGCCGTTATGACCCGCGAGCTATACGAACGATCGCTCGACGTTCCACAACGCTTGTTCGCGCGATAATTAAAATGTTTCCTAGGAGCCCGGCTCGACAATCTATTCAACCAACAGGTGTAACCCATTTGCATCGCTAAGTGGAATATTCCGCGAAATATTCCGATGCAGAATAATCTATGACTTAAGGTTAATTAATATTCTTCCAGCGGAATATTTCGTAATTTTCGTATTGTTCCGAATGTTGTGTTTATTATTAATACGTAATATAGCGTTTTGAAATATTTATTATTGTTAGCTGGTAGTATAGGGGAGTAGCAAATGTTCGAACTAAAATAAGTTGTGATTAGCTTGATGAAATTATGAGCACGTAGGTTATTCGAAGTATTCGAGGGTTAATTAATAAATTGTGGTAACTATGATATTCGATAAGGTTTTGTACAAAACCTTCAATACATGAAGTTCCACACAACAGATACTACTTGTTAAAAATATTCGTTAAATTAAAAATGCTCTTATCTTGTTTATTAGATAAGCTACTCAATCGTATCTTTAGCTCCGATATAATTAAAACGAATAATTCGACCCGAGATAAATGATAAAGTAAGAACGAAGAAAACAATAGTTAGCAACGTCTACTTCCTTTGTAATATTCCCTTTTCCTCCAAAGTGTCAATTACTATGATTAAATAATTTTTAGTACATGTGCTTAGAAAGTAGTTTAAGAGTGTTCTGTTAACAGAAAAGAGGAACGAACGGGTCTTGTGGTTCGTTGTAACCAAACGTTTCGCTAGAAAGCGTCAATCGAGATGGAGAACATGTCCCGGCCAGCATAAAATTCGAACAAAAATGAACGTTCGGCCGTTCTTGCAACGTCCAGTACGTGCTCCTCTTTATAAACGAATATCTTCCCGCGCGCCGCGTGTACCAAATATGTGGCCGTGCAACGAAGTTTGGTATGCAGGGCCCGGTTTTATTTACTCTCTTCCTCTGACCAGTCGGACGAGTGTCGCTCGATATTCTCCTTTTTTCGCCGGACTTCGGGTAAATTGCTTTTCGGCGATTTCCCTTTGACGAGAAGAGGAGCCACGGCTGAAATTGGCCTTAAATCGCTAAAGAATTTAGGGTGGAAGAATGTCATAGAGCGTTCTACAGAAATTGAGCTAAATTTAAACGAAATTTAATCAAGTTATCTGAACGTCGCCCCGCGATTCGTTCGACGGCGGACATAGTTACGAATATTCTTATTATCTGTACCACTGAATCGCGGAGTATCGAATTCGATATTTCTCAATTGCTTTTATTACGCAATTGCGAAGAAAGTTCGGGACAGATTCCTTCTTTGTAGTTTCATTTTGGCAGTGGATTGCTGCCTCCATGAAATCGCGAGGTTTGTTTGTTTATTACGCGAAGGAGACTCTTAATTGAAGTCTCGAGAGCTTTGAATTTTAATATTGTATAATCTTGAAGTTTCTTGTTGCTTTTCGTATTTTTAAGTGAATTTGAATACGAAAGATCAATTGAAAGTTTCTGTTCTCGTGGAAATATAACTATGGTGTAATTTTCTCAACGTGTTATTGTGTGCATATTGAATATATCTAATTTTGTTAATTTTTTATATGTTTCAAATAGACATAGTATACATATAATAATACACTACAGAAATAACGTATGTTTGAATAAAATAAAAATACATCGGCACTACTCAATGGCAGAAAATTATTACTCACTGTCATCGCAGACACGAGTGTTCCGAATGTTTACGACCACTGTGTACACTAGTAAATATTCGACTGAGCCTGTATCAGGCAGCGATGTCTTACGTTTACTATAATCAACAAATTCCTTGGAATTCGACGATACTATTTCCGTAGGCGACAAACACACGAAACAGTCTAAGTCACTTCTTTTAATTTAGAGGCTTTGTCGCGCAGTAACGTTACCATCATACGTTAATTGTTCAACAATGACGCAAGTCGGTCAGCGATAATGTCGTGGAAGAATTATTTCCTTGGTCAAACTAGAGAAACAATATATTCTTCTAGCCAAAGGAACAATGTTAATGAACCATTCATTAATTTCGTATATTAATTGTTATCAATTTGAATTTTAAAATACAGTTTCAAGCTATACGCACTTAGATTCTTTATAAATTTAATTCAATTCAGAGTACTATTATAAACATTTATAGGTACGTGAAAGGAAAGAAATATATGAAACAAGGATCAAAAACGAGAAATACACAATTCAAGAGATGAAATGTTAAACTGATCCAATTACTGAATCCTCTAAGGTACTCACTACTTTCATAAAGGAACGCGCAGAATTACTCGAAATATTCCAAAATACTGAACAAAGCGAATGATATGTACTAATGAAACTCAAGAAGAAATAAGAAAATGGAAACAACAATAAGATCGTAAAACGTTCGCAATGAACTATGCTCGGATAATGATAGGCTGCTAGCCTCTTCGGTAAATCGAGTTTAAGAGCATTAAGAACAAATGAAGTTCCGTGCCGTTCGCCATCATCTTCGATTACGCCACGATTACACGCCTCTTGCAACAATGTTACGGACGATTAATTAATTAAACAGCAAAAAGTTTCGTACGGTTCGCGACTTCCATCGCCAGCAGCCTTAATAATTCGGAGCAGATCGATATCAGGCGCCGCGTTCCAAGATAACGAGTCGCGCATTGTTTCGTTGTAAGTTGACCCAGATGAAAAAGGAAGGAAAAAAAGGTAATTACTCAACGAGCGCTGCGAGAACGCGTGCCAGTCGTGGGATAGAGTGCGTCTACAGTTACATCGAACGACTGTATCTTCGTATCGTAACGATCAAACGCTTCAGAAGCGATGTAAGTCCAGAAACAATGAGTTTTCAAATGGTCTCGAATCAGTTTTCGAATTAGTTTATTTTTCTGAATACAGCGGAGCACAATTTAACAGTGGTAAAGACAATTAGAGTGCATAGCTCATAGATGTTAAGATTCTTCAAAATGTTCCTTTCGGAGACGACTAATATTTGATAATTTGTTTAGAATATTAAATAACACGGATAATGTGTATAATAATGTAATGTAAATATTAACTATCGTTTCTTTAAAATATTAAATAAAATATTAGAGTTTCTTTATTTATAATGATATAAGTTGATTTCACTGATAATCACTTTTCAATTTTTTAATAATCAATCTGTACCGAATATATTAACGGCGTGTATTAAGGAAAATTCTATCTTAATAAATGATTCTCCGAGTTAGATAGATGAATAGTTTGCCTAAAATTAGTAGTGTATTAGTCAAGTTTGTTTTATAAGACGCTTGTCACATAATTGTGTAATATGAATGGTCAACTTCTTCGAAAGGACGATATTCTAATTCTCGTCGCGATCCGAACAAACGGGCAGACGAAAATAAGTACTTCCGATCGAATCCGTGATCCTCGGCATTTCTCAATGATTCATGTCGCGTCCGCGATAAACGCGTCGATAAAAAAGTCTCCCGCTGGTTCCATTATTCACGGACTAGATTCAGGTTCACGGCCCGCCATCTTTGTTTCGATTTCCTACTCGGCTCGTGTTCCAATTAGCCGGGATTGATTTACTCGACAGTGTTTCGATTCCTTGCTCACTTTAAACGATTTATTACCTTACATGTTTTAACAAATGTATTTTGACAGGATACCGTAATACACGAGTCGTATTAAAAAAGCAAAACGAGTAGATTTCTTGCTGAACCAAATAAGAAATACAATAATGACGTTAAAGCACTTTAAAAGAAAAATTTCACACGAAAAAGGAAGTCTCTTGCATGACGATAGCTCAAAGAGAAAGGTAAATATATATCTTATCCGTACAAATATAAGAAACTACGATAGAAAAAATTATGTTACTGTTATATAGCAACCTCTTTCACTGCAAGCTACTTTAGATAAATTTTCATTGTCGTGGCGGGAACTAGATGTTCTATGCTTTCGTTACATACAAAATTCATTTGACAAGGAAACGAAAAGATTGATCAGAAGAACAAAAAGAAATGATTACTTATATAACCAACTATATAAACCAACTATAACGATACAATAGTATCGTTATCAAATAAGTGAATCACCTATTATTCATCCCATAAATGATGCAGTTTCTTATATTCCTTTTATTTTTAAGAATAAAGATAGACCAAACTTTTTATTAAAGTAATTATAATGTACCGATAATCAATTTATAAGTAACGAAGGAGAATATGTTATCAGATTAAGAAGAATAAAAGAAATATAAAGAACCGCATTATTTATGGGGCGACCGAGTATTTCCTAGCTTCTGTAAATAAATATTTAACTATAATATTGCCGATGTTTTTATTATTCATTTAATCGTCTCGCTTACAGTTAGATAATTACAATGCAAGTGTGTAATTTAATATTAACTTTGACCTTCTCATGCCGTATAAGCACAGTTGCGAGTTAAACAGCGGGTCGTTTAAGTGTTAATAGCACCAGTTCACGCGGAGGACCGCGAGTTCCTGTGGCACGGGGAACGAAATGCAAAGCAGCCCACGATTTCACGGGCAAACTGTCCCGACAGATGCCGGCGGCTCCCGCAAACACGGAAAATGCGTCGGTGTATTGTAAACGGGGCCGGGAATTTCTGGTACCGTTAATAATCACGATAATTCGCGCCTGATACCGCGGCGAGTGCTTCCCCAATCAGAAACAGGTCTACGTTAAAATAGCAGGAGGATCAAATAATACAATTATTTTAAATAATAATTATTTTTATTTAAAAATACGACACAAGCAATCGAACTTTTGAAGCAGATATATTGCAACATCCACATATTTCAAACCATTTTAATTCATCCCGGTCGGTGCACCTATATTCAGCTAACCGGAAGTGTCTCAATCGGAAACATATAAAACCTTCTCAGCTTCACATGTATAATAAATTTCCATCGAATTGAAAACTAAATTCGTTGAAAGGAAGTTTTCCTTGGATTATTAATGTATGGAAATGTATAAATAAAGTCTTCGTATTTGTTACGTAAGTAATAGGATTCTTCAAGTGGATACGATAGAAATCAGTAGATTGTAGAAAAATTGAATCATTAATGATCGATAAGCGTTTAGGAATGTTCATTTTACCTACAGAAGAAGATAATATTCATAGAATGTGGGAAAATACTGATAAGATTTTTCATACAATAAACTAGAAAATAAATTCGCAGCAACGGCAATATATTGAAAATAAATGAAAACAAAATTCACTATGTTCGCTTGAGCTAATAGCAACTGAAGCAACATGAAGTGACGCGAAACGTCAAGTTTGTCTTGACGCAACACTGACGAAAGGTTAATGCACGAATTGTTCGATGCGGTTAGTTAATTCGCTTCGTGTTACGCAATCTGTACGCGTCGTGAATGTCTTATTAACGGTTCGTTGCTTGACGCAAGGCGATCGTTGCGTTTCGCCGGTATTTTTTCGATCGCGGCGCTCTCACGATCCTCGGAGCCGGTCTCGTTCCTCCGGCACACATCCGGAACAATTGAAACTGTTGGCGCGTGATACCTAGTACCACGTTTCGCGCGAAAACCGTTGTCAAACAGGGCGGTCGTGATCGACGCGGATCTCGCAGACGTGCGTCACAGTTAATACCGCGCTAACGAGCGTTCCTCCCCTTTTTCATCGCTCGTTTCAATATTACAAAGCGGAAATTCAAGTGAGTGATATTCGGTAGAAAAAAGTTGTAGACTATGTAATTAGTCAGCGAATCTTTCTGGCAAAATGAAATTCTTTTGCCGCAATTTCCAGGTGGATAGTATACTACCTTTACCGTTGGAAACTATTTTAATAGTATTACGTCGCATTTGAAAGGAATATTGAATTTAATTGTACGGTGTGTATTATTGCGTATCTCAAATGTGTATTTGCTGAATTAATTAATTACAAACTCGTTGAAAATTTCAAGGCTTTCCGATATTTTGAGAATGAGAACATTTGCAAAACTGATCTAGAAAATCCAATTGTAAATTCAATTATAAATCTATACGAAGTTTCATGTTTACCATTATTTTCAATATAACAGTACCATATCGTTTCACATTCATTGTTAATTATAAACAAGCTGACATCAAGGTGAAAATGGAATAAACGAAGAAAAGAAATTTTCGGTTTAAACTGTTCGCCTCAAAATGAACAATTTCGATTTCTTTTCTGCGCCCCCCTCAGACATATAATAAAAAATATATGTTCAATCGTCGACTTAGAGGGGCGTTTTCACTCGTTTAAAGTTGTTGTTAGCCGATAAGAAAACATACGTGTCGAATATTTACCTGAGAACTGTCTCACGTAAGTTCCATCAAAATCGGTGTGTACTGGTTGAGAAGGTTCCCTTGTTAGCATAGGAAAGAAGTCGACATTACTTACAGGATGACCTAACAAATGCCTGTCACAGAGTCCCTCGAGCGGACGAAGGAAATTTCCGTGGCGATGCGAATATGATGCACGGAGGCGTTTAAGAATGCGGCCGATGTATGGTACGCCCACGGAGAATCGTAATGTATTCGCGGCGGGTTCGTTGAAATTTGACGGCCGTTAAGAAAACAGTTATCCAACCCTGCTCGCTCCCCCGTTCGTAATATAGGAAACGGAGGAAGAAGCAGCCTGATAACATGAATTTTAATGAGCATAATCCCGTTCGTGGGAGTTATTACTCTATTTATCGAAGGACTCCGTGCAAGTACGGTTAAGGATGCTAATATCTGGCTAAAGATGTTCGTTGACCGACAGGGGGAAAGAGAACGAGAACGAGAACGAGAACGTGAATAGCGAGACAAATCGAAAACCAGAGCGCCCGGAATCCAGGAAAGTTAATAAAGAAACTTTTCATGGCAGAATAATGTCAGGTTTCCGAGGAATAACGCTCGAAGAATTTTGAAATGCTCATTGGATGTTTAAAGTATATGTAAATACAATTTGAACTTTGGGGATATGGAAGATGCTGATGAAAGATCTGTAAAAGCGAGTGACAACATTGAAAAGAACAATCGAATGAATTGATGAATTGAAAGAAACGTGTTGGAGATCGAGCGTATTTTCGTAAATGTGTATTTTATTCATTTATGTATTTTGGGTATAGAATTTTATAAATATTTTCTTGTTAAGAAGTGTTTCATTAGATTATACAGTATCCTTTCAAATTGATAAATTTAATAAAATTCTTTATTAACCAATAATTATTTTATCAAATGTATATTTATTCGTTTTATTAGTTCATTAAATATCAACATTAAGAACTCCGTGAATTGGCTCTTGAATATTTTTGATTCGATATATACTCTCCTTTTACACGCAGCGAAAGTCTGTTGGATTTAATTGTGCGATGTCTGTAGAATAAGCACAGCTGCTTTAATGCACGCTACGAGACCATTAGAGACGCACATTCAGACAAAAAAGATAGCAACGGGTGCGTAAAAAATTCACAACAGTAAAAATGTCATAAACAAAATCAATTAAAGCGAGATACGACGCGAAGAATGCTTAAGCACCTAAGGCAAATGTCCTCGTTCGCGGGCACGACGTTTCTATTGCCTACCGACCAGTCGCCGCTTTCATCTTATCGAAAAACGACAAATAAACATTTAAGCTTGTAATACTTTAGTTTATAATTCACTTGGCCGGCCGTTATGACCAGTATTACGTGCAATTAACGTAAGAGTTTTTAGTTTTTGATTGGGGTACTCGATAGAAGATCAGAACAGGGCAGTAACGTTAACTTGAGGGATAATTATTTTCGTGGCCGCTTATTTCGTATCAAAAGTTTATGATCCTATAAAATTATAAATTGACGAGCAAGAAAAATTCGAACAGCTATTAAATGAAATAAACCCGAACCTTTTTACAGAAGATTTCCATGTAACCGCGATCGTCTTTATCTTATTGTTAGAATGTTATGTCTCGAACAATGGAAACATCGAGGAACGATCGAAGCGATGCATCGAAAGGAAAGGTTCGTTAACAACGAGCACGTCGAACTCGAAGAACCGTCCCAGAGCATTGCTCGTCCGGCGGACAGGTGTGTCCACGTGTAACCTCGGCGCGCACGTGAGGTCAGTATCGGTTGGTGAGTCCGCGCGCGGCAGAACCGGAAACGCGTGTGCGCGCGACCGTCCGACTCTCGATGCGTGTTTCGGTTCCGCAGCATCGTCGCTCGATGCTGAGAGAAAGAACAGAGAAAAACTCGATTTAACATTAGGTTTACGGAACGAACCAACTTGACGCGCGTTGAATTTTGTAAACACTGTTTGGTAAATGTTTACGTCGATTCTGATTGGTGCAATCTTAGGAATTTGTATGCTAATCGCCTGTTTTTGTGATTTTCAAAGTCTAAAAGAAGGAACAGCAGATTTTGTAGGAATAATGGAATAATCTGTACGATAAATTTCTGTGGTAAGTCAAATTTAATGTCACGTAATAACTCGAAAGTAACTTTATCTCTAAATCATTCAAGTAACCCATATGTTTTTTTTAATAGTCCTTAGCTTTCAAACAGTTCGAAGAATTCAAACGCTTATCTCGGGTTGAGCAACTGAATGAAATTCAAATCAGCTCGCAAACACAAAGTAGTAGTACCACTGTAGCATCCAGCAGAAATTTTGGGAAGATAGCATTATACAGTTCGTAGTAAGATGTAGGACGATATGTCAGAATGGATCGTATACAATTCAATAACTGCGCATTCGTTACGTATTAACAAAACGAAAGAAACTTGTGGGACAACCTAATACTTGCACACTTCTAACATTTTTACCTCCACGTCAAAATCCGGACGGCATAACCTTAATACGCATTTAAAAACGAGTTTCCTCGATACTGTGTCAAAGAAACCCAATTTCACACTACGAAATGCATAAGATTAAGACAACAATTATTATGAGAAATGTTCACATTTCAATATTTCTTCCTTTAACATTGAGTATTCCGATTGTCTATTTTTGGACCCCTAATTCCTCAGATCTAAATAAACGAATATTAATTGTTCCAGGAACAATAAAGTAAGCTGTACAGTAAATATCCGTAAACCTAGTGTTAAAAAGTTTGTTCCGATTGCACGAGTAATTCGACGAGTGGCCATTTAGCGGTCAATGCGTTAAGAAGCTGTCCGAGTTCGGTCTCGATTCTGTCCGGCGTCTGCCGTCGTCTCGCCGTCGCTAAATGGTAAACCGTCGGTTACACAATGGCCGTCGTATCAAACCATATTAAACAATAGGTTCGAACGGCGTTTGTGTAGGGGGACCGGAAGCAGAGGAGGAACCGTGCGGGGAGCCGAACAACGGCTCCCTCATTGTCGAGATGCTACGTGTCGCGGATAGTCAGTCAGCCGTCGTGTTCTGGCACATCTGTTGCCGTTAGAGCGCCGGTTCTTCCATTTTTTGTTTCTTCCTTATTCCTCATCTCCTGCCTCTTCCGTTTTTTTTTTCGGCAAAAAAAGTCAAAGCGAAGAGAGATCAGAGACGTCGGTCCCGATCGAAGAACGGTGCTGCCTGTGACCGGAGATCCATAATCTATTTTTCGCGCGCGTTAACACGTTCGCTGACACCGTTTCCAGTTTATTGTTTTTCTCGTTGGCGATGGTATTTATTATTCAGAGTTTTCGTTGAATGCAAGGTGGCCTTTTTTTGTGGGACGTTCCTGCCTGTTCGTTGGGTGATCTTCGTAGAATTAGTCATTGTTCTGCTGATGGATTATATGTAACAATGAATCAAACAATGATCTGAAGTTGGAATGTTTTGGAAATTTTCGAAGTTGTATTGACTATGTATCGAATATTGAATTACTATTATAAAATGGTGACCTCATACATTCTATATATTATGATAGCATTATTAGAGCAAAGAATTTCTTGATAAATAAATTCAAACGATTAAACAGGTTTTTCTCGATTGACAGGCTAAACGAAGCATTACAAAAAAAGGATCGTATATTCCATAAATACGACACCATGTATTTTAATTAATGAAATATGTAAAATTAATTTTACTTTCTTTATTCGAAATACAAGGTAATATAAATATATCAGCAAACCTGTTAACAAAGAATAAGGGCAAGTTAAATGAATCAACATCAGTGATTGTTCGATAAAGACGTTGGCAGTGTGACCATTTATCACCAGTGCCTTAGATTCTCAGTGACATTTCGATCGAGCACAGTGTCCCGGATGATCAAAGGGTGGTAGCTAGGTCGAAGTAATCACTCCTCGTGCTTAATGAAATCGGGCGAGGCAAGGCGGCTGATCAAAATCGTCCTGCTGCGGACCATACTCTGCCGGAGAAAGCGCGAGAAACGGTAAGGATGACGGTTCACGGTACAGCAATGTATAATAGGGCAACCTCATAATAATGTTGGACATGGGAAAATATCGAGGATCAAATTTACGAATTGGAGTATACTCTCATGAACCTATGAACCTTCCACAATTATTACACAATGAACAGGAATTAACTTTTACACGTTAACTGTCATGATGACCTATGACCGGCGCTTCCAAATTAATTGCACAGAATTACAATAACGAACATTTCTAATAACGTAGGCAACTAGTTAATAATGCAGCATAAGAACTATGTTAAATAATTATCTTTTAAGGGTCGATAATATTTTATTTAATTGAATAATGGTCACTCTACGATACAACAAAATATTGACTAAATATAAAAGAAGACGATAGAGCTTCAATCGTTGTATCTCATTAAATAGATATGAAAACATTTTCTACACTTGTTCCTAGAAAACTCAGTATTCCTCCATTTTGATCTCAGAAGCAAGAACTTGCATCAAATAACATCTACATAAACATTCCTTACCAATCTTCAAAAAATTCAATATTCATAAAACGGACGTGTTCAGTAAACCCAGTATCAGAGGTCAATAACAGTTTTCAACGCCACTTACCTTCACCGCAAAAAAATAACCAACACAATAAAAGATTCACAATTCTCTCAGCAGTGAACGTGTTAACACATTGTTGGCCGGTCACGAGTTAACTGTTTCCACTTGCATTAGGCATAATAACCGGTGACATGAGATAGCTTCCGCGTAAAATTGCCGGTCAACAGAGTGCTACCACTGGTTATACGGGACGCGTGAATTTGACGCATATTGAATTTGATAAACGCTATTTGGTAGATGACTGAGTCAATTTTTGTTGACGCAATTACACAAGTATACATCTTAATTGTCTATCTTTCAATCTCCGATGTTTGGGATCGAACGAACATCAATTGTTCTAGGAGCAAATAGAACAAGCTGTTGCTATGGTTAATACTAGATTTATCGAACTCGCCAATTTCACGGACACCGAATGTTTTAAACGTTACTTAGTAACAATTTAAGTTGATCGTGATTCGCGCAATTATGCGAATACGCATTGTAATACTCTAGCTTTGAAGCTGAACTTTCGCGTTTTCAAGAATAACTTATAAATTATTTATTTTTAATAAAACTGGAAGATTAGGTTCATAGTTTGGTACAGAGGACAAGTATTTCTACAGGCATGTCGAAATCTCAGCCGGCCTTACGCGTCATTGATCTTAAACTAAACTTTCTTAAAATTCTAAGCGATGCCTATGCATCTTCTTCGACGGCGTCGATAAGTGCAAGAAAAACGGTTTCTTGTTTAAGCTACCTAATGCCGTTACGCATCAGCGTCGCTATATTCCTAACCTGTGATGCTGCGGCTGAGGTACTAGCAGTTCAAGTCTAATTGCTGCTATGATGCATCAACAGGCCAAAAATCGGCTCCTTCGGAACGAAGCCTAGCCGTACATAAACAATTAACTATTCAAAAGAGAAGAGTTTACGCTACGAACAACAGAATCAAGTGTAGAATAAATGTCCGTAAATCTAACGTTAAAGTGTCAATCGGTCAACGGAATCTCGTTGCATCTTACGGCCGGAAACCGTCGACGGCTGGCGTGGCCCCGGTCGATCGAGTCGCGGCGGCACCGTACTTTCTATCGATCGCAAGAAGATCGAGGTTAACGGTTTTCCGCGATAGCCGAGGGATCGGCCGTGGTGAACCTGAGCGAATCGGGACCGCGCGAGCGCGCTCTAAACTCCGGGATTCGCAGTTTCATCGGTTCACCGAGCCGAGAATGTTAATTGCCCTGGCGCGGCGATACGGCAAACGCGGAGAGTTCATCGGGACCCGCTCGTTTCTTGCCGCGGCGCAATTATGCACGAGAGATAGGCGGTGCTGAATGCCCGGATTTTTTTCGCTCCGGCCGAAACACGAAAACGTTCGCACGATTACACGGCAACGAACGGCGGTGGTCACCTGTGAGGCTTGTTAGTGTAGGGACTAGATTTTTTTTAACGCGTTAAACGTGCAGCTCTTTCCGCTTTGCTTTCCATTCGGACGAGGTGTAAATTAAAAATTGCCTTTGTGCCCGATATGCACGGGAAATATACAAACAAAAGAATATTTTTATACTGTAGAGGAAATATTTGTATTTTGGTTTTAAGGGATTATGAAGGATACGAATAGAGGTTTTTGTAAGTATCATATGATTTATGAAATAGTTCCTTGGGTTTGATATTGTCGGTTAATTAAATCAGACGTTGTACTGGTGTTAACGATACTGGTGACAAGCTTTTTTGTCTGAGGGTTAATTTTCTATAGAACCGAATTCGAAAGATCATTATTTGTAATAATGCTTATAATAATAGCTACGTGATACTTAAGAGTTGCCAGATTCGATACAGAAAAATATTGAAGCGTGTGAGGACTATCTTATTTAAATGAAGCAAATAAATCAGTTATGTTATAGATCAGTAATCAGTAATGTAAACGTAAAATAATTACTATCTTGCCTTGTAATTGTTGATATAGACGAATGGAAGAACAAACGTGGAATGTTATTATTATTTTGTTTACGTTTATAATGACTTATTAATGAAGAAGTTACAGCTTTATAGACTCGTCAGCAATTCATCGAAAGAAGTGAAAGACGATTATTTTGGTTTATACGATTATGTAATTATGAATTGATATGTCGGACTACTATTGAATCGCTACGAATTGAGTCTTCCTCGTCAAAACGTTCCTTTTTATTGAAACTCCTGCCCCCGCAATGCTATTTTCGTTGTTTGTCGCGTACATGAAAGGACGACGGTCCATAAATCTACGTCGAGTTGACCGAAGTCGAGCAAACATCGCGTGTAGCTGGTCTTCCGCCGCGAGTGGTCCGATGAATTGCGGATAATCGTTCGATTAAGGTATTATGCAGTAATTCTGTACTCGACGCCCACGTTGAAAACGAAACGAGACGAGTTGCGTACACGTGATCACTTTCCAACTCTCTCGTTCGATATTCAATAACAGACGAAAGCGGCGCAACAGCGATCCGTGAATTGTTAGATAAATACAAATTCCTACGAATTAATTAATAGAAACAAATTCAATTGAATCCTTTTTATTCATTGTTGATCCATTGCGTTTCACAAATCTTCTCTATAAGAATCTAAATTATATGTAAAATTCTTAAATCCTACTAAATTGTTATTTAAATAATTAAAATATTTACTGATAATTTGCGATTTTAGATAGCAAAATCTATTTCCACCAATACGACGACTTTCGTTTTAAAGAGGGTTAAGGAGTTCCATCAGATTAAAAAGAAAATATGAACTCTACCAAACTTTTTGAAAAATTTCGTTATAATACTGAATCTTAGAAATTATTAATCGCATAAACTACGATCGAAGGTCACGGAATAAAAATCAACAACGGTATTTTTAAATGAATAAATCAGGTTTCGTTACATAACGGATTACCAAATTTTTCATCTTGAAACGAAGGTTGCTTGCCACTGGTTTCGAGAGGAAAAAATCGCCGAGAACGATAAATAGGAATTAAGGCTCGATCGATCTCCGTCGCGATTTCCGACGGGCGTCTACCGCTTTCGACGAACGCGAATGTGTTTATTATGTAAGGGGCGAAAAACAAGAGAGATGGAAGAAATTACACGACCGTTATGTAACTGGATTACAGCACCACGTGGATTTGTGAAACGCGGCGATGGGGAAACGAGGATAGAATCTGTCGTGTAACGTTACGTGGTCGCCGATAATGTTAAATGAACGCCAATCTCTGATTATAAAATGCATTTTGCGCCACGTGAAACACAGTTTCCTAGAAAACTGGCTGGCGGAACTTCAATTTGTAACCCAAATATTGGATCACCAGCGTCGACGCGGTTGAATATCTACAATTCACACTACCGTTCGCAATTGTTCGCACGTAATCAACGTTTTATCAGTCTTCCGCATGGCGTCGCAATAAGATATTGTTGGAAATTTGTATAATAGTAATTAACAGTTATCTATTCACTTTATTCATATGGTCATTATTTTTTTATAAATACTATTGATATGATAATTACTTCTTTATAGATATGATTGATGTTTAGTGTATACAATCGTAATACAGAGTTAAAATACTAACCAATTCAATGTATTGTTATTTTAATTTTGATTTTCTCTGTCAGACTGAAATATGTATTCAAGTATTTGTGGAAGATACCGTAGATCTGCCAATGAAATTTTTTGAAACTTCTTGCATCCGATTTTTTTCAATTTCTTTAAATTTCATTGTACTTTTAATAAATTATTTTTGTTCCAAGTAGATGGATGATTTTTATTTTATTTTTGATTGTTCGTAGTAGACGTTTCCGAGAAATAGTGAAATAGAAAGTAGAATAGTTTTATGATACGCTTTGCCTGAAAATGATGAAACTATTAACGCACAATAATAGATTTCATCTCGTTCAGCTTTCATGCAGTTTGTTGATAAAAACGATGATTTACATGAGTAATCGCATGCAAATTAATTATTTTACTTCATGCAGATTAAGAGTTTCGGTTTCGTACTACTCGGTTACGCGAAAATTTCATTCTTTTATTGCCGATTGCGTTATCAGGATGGTAGTGAAAAAATCGTTTGAGATTTCAGTGAATTTCTTTATTTTCCATTGTGCATTGTTTACGAATGTTGTAAACACGTAAAGTACGCAATATGATAATGATACTCGAAATCCTTGTCTGATAACGGACGCTTTGTTTACTAAACGAAATAAAACTTCAAAAATCATTTAACACGAGGAATGTTACCATTTTATGGGCAAACATCTAACAAAGTAAAACCAATTTACTCCGAACTCAACATTATACTTCAAAAATAAACAAATTTTTCTTCTGATATTAGTACACATTAGGTTTAACCTTTCAAATTTCTCACAATATCTGCAGTACGTCATAGGAAAACTTTAAACTGAAAGATTATGAAGAAATGTCTGAAAGATGAATGTTAAGGAATTTTAAACTACGCCGTTGCCTTCAATAAACAATTTCCGCCTTCAATAGCGTTTACAATTTGTCGATAATACCTGTGGTCGAGCAATATTCGCTTCCATGTAATCTCCGTAATATTGTCGGCGAGGAAAACGCCCACGTCGAGATTAATCGTACCGCGGCGCGTCAGGTGAAATCAACAGCGTGATGCAATCGATCATCTTATCAGGAAACGTGTTTTAAAATTATCGGTCGCTCTTCGTATCTGGGGAATCTTCGCGCGGCGAGCGAACGTCGGCTGTCAAACGTACGAAGTAAATATTTGGGGGAATTATCGGCAATCCCTTACACCCTGTTTACCATGGCTGGTTCGTTCGTTTTAATTATGAACTGATTAAATCGCGTATAACAGTATTCTAGGCTTGGTTGCATCGCAGCGAGTATCTGGTAGCATTCATTAAAAGAATCGAGGAATAATGAAAAATATCATTCAATACTCTATACGTTCGAAAGAGTTGAAGAAATTAAGGTCAGATTTATCTTCGATCGAAATGAACCTCAGATTCTCAAAAATATTAACACTAAAACTACCGAGCATTTAATACAATTAATAGGCAATCAATATAAAAACTATAACAATAGATTATTTTCAGTTTCGTCAGACATTTATTATCGTACTGAAATGAAACTATTTATTTTCAAAATCATTTCGAACATTCAATGCTTTGAGATATCAATAATTGCGAAACAAAAAGATCGAAACCAGTCGTTTTGACTGGTACGGTAGTTCTGGTGTAAATAAAGTATATTTACATAGTGAACAATATTAACCTTTTGCACTCGAGAGGCGACTCACAGGCACCATTTGGCATAGAACAATTATAAAATTATCTATTCAATATCGAACTTTAATATAGTGCAATTAGATATGAAATAGTTCTATCTCTTCATTAGTATATTATTTCTGTTTAACACCATAAAAAATTTCACTGGCATTCCATTAGAAAATGATGAATATACGAAGCAGAAAAACTTTTTAGTGCAACGGGTTAAAAAAATAGAATACCAAAATCAATCTACTATTATCTGAAGTAAGCAAAAACCGAAACAATGGTTAATGACTTTATTAAATGCTCGAGGGGAGGAATAAATGAATAATGATTTAGGTAAGTTACTTAAATTAGAAATGATTAATTTATGGGCAGCAGCTCAATAAAAAGAACTCCTGTGGATATTACACAACCTAAAATTATTAAAAGAAGCTTCAATTGCACAAACTGTTTAAAGAAGTCAGTCAAGAAATCTTGTTTCCGTGCATAAACGATGAAGTGTCATTCTACACGTGCCAATCTTGAGAAACCGATATCAGCGACGACGAAATCGCCTGAAATTCAAAACGAATTAAACACGAATGAAGAGACTTTGGCGAGATCCACGCAAATCCATGTAACTGAAGTCGGTCCCGTGAAAGGTTGATGGACCACGTAACAATCGCTTTCGAAGTTACGTCACTGCGGCTCGCGGGTTCTCGATTTCGACGAATGAGGACGATCGGCTCGACGACGATTTCAGCAATCTCAATTTCGCCTCTAACAACGTTTTTATATACTTGTATGTATAAGGTGAACAAAGATAAGTCGAAAGAAGGAAACAAAATGAAACCGTGACGAAGATTTCAAGCAAGAATTAACAAATGTAAATATCGTTCTAGTATCTAGAAAGGTAAACATAAAATGAAAATGGAATTCTTCCTTAGTAAATTATTAGAGGTAAAGCTGTCATAGCGCTGTCCTGAATGAAATCGTAGTACAAACCGTTAAATGTTCCTTTAGTGTTTAATTACAAATATTCTTTACAAACACAAACAACTCATTGATTCATCGAGAAACTCCTACTATCTATACAAATATATTCAATCTCAATTTTCCAAAAACGAAGCGTCAAGGGAGCCAATGTTTCCTTTCTCACTTAGAATATACCAAGATAAACCGAATCACAGGGTGTTTCGAATCGAAACAGCAATCTAACCCACACCTGTAGTCTCACAAATTATATTTCCCTTTCTTTATTCCTCATTTGCAAAGGAAGAAAACAATCTTTTTAATTATTAGCCACTGACGTTCAACTATTTTCATTTCCGTACCAACGAGCAGTAACTGATCCGATTCACATCGGTCTGCCCTATTTTCGCGTATAGAATCAGCTATCGTCTGCTTGCGTCATGATTCACGAAACACCCTGTATATATTTCCTGTGGCTCGTCGTGTCGCGTCGCATCGCCTCGCGTTCGCAAAACGCACGGTCGAAATCCAGTGAAAGTACACATTAATTGGTAAACAGTGGTGCTCAACACGGTCTGCCCGAGGAAATGGCCGCAGCCGTCGGGGCCCGGCCAGAAATCTCCTACCATCGGCGGAGGCTCGTGTGCATAACGTCGAGTTTCCCCGGCAACCAGTCCACTGTCACTTTCAAACCGGCAGCCCGACACAAAGGAACGAAGCACCGGCGCAACGCGGCATCATGCCCACGAAAATGGTCCACTGGAAGCCAGCGTAAAGGAAACCACGGACACCGCTGACGATCCTCGAGCTTTCGCGAGCTGTTCGAGCCGAACAATCCACCGAGATCCGTTCTCTTCGACTCCGAAGCCCTTTAAAAGCGTTCTTCCTAAAGAAGCTATTGGCTAAACATTGTAAAGAGTCGCGCGAAGATCAAAATATCGAGAGGACTGTTGAACTTCAGAGATGAAGTTGAATTCAAGGAGTGGCAGCAAGCTGATCTTTATTTCCGATACTTTGGGATCTTATGACGATTGACATTTATTTTGGAGAATCTCGTGGGGAGTATCGAGGAATAGTGGCCATTTTGTGAAGTGTCGATGAAAACGTTGTTGATTTGATTGTTGGTTCTTGAAGACTTCGAGAAGTTTTTGGAGGGAAGCAGTGAAGAGTAAGTTCAGTGGCATTTTGTGATGTTTGGAAGACTGAACGCTAGGAGAGATTCGGTGTGACTTTTGGAAAGTGTCTTGAAGAGTTTCAGCGGTAGATTCTGAAGAAGGTACTTCGTCGCAGTTGACATATTTTGGAGAGTTTGAGATTTAAACGGCGTTTGGAAAGTATATTGAAAGGTGGTTGAAAATCGCGAAAGAATTATTTGACACTGCGATCCGCTGCGCAGCCACTGCCATCTTCAAATAAATTAGCTGACGTCATCAAATTCAGCAGGGCCTTAATAGAGCATTGGATGCGCGAAGAATCTTAACTCGACTCTCGCGAAGCCTCCAGAAGAATAATAACAAGAATATCAAGCTGAGGCCAGAGGTCTTCCGAGGCCGAATAAATCATAAAAAACTCGTACAAAATTACCTTGTTTTTTCTAAACTGAATCCGCATTAAAGAATTACGTCATTAAACCTATTAATAGGTTTCCCATTAATTCCTAGTGTTACGTGAAGCCGGGAGGTCAACGCAAACACGAAACTCAAGAAAGCTGTTATAAAGTTGCGATAGAAACTCGGTAAATCTATCAGTAGGTTACAGTGAATGTTAATGGACACTGAAAAATCACCGTAGTTCGCCTTCACAACAAGTTTCGATTTCTTCGAGCGGTTGTAATCGGTTTTGTTCAGTTTCTAATTACATTTCATCGAACTAGCGTGGGTGAGAGGGACCAAGGATGAAAAATCGATCGAAAAATTGATAAATTAATGTTGTAAGCAACGAACTTCGATCTTTTAGGAAGCTTGATAAATCAAAGTGAATATTGAAGTCGTAAATCACGAGATTAAAGTCGATAATTAGAGAAGTAGAGAATAATTTCTATAAAGGAAAATCAGTTTACGGAGAAGTAAACTCTCGTAAACTAGTAAGTTCTTGTCGATAACTAAAAGATCAAAGAGCAATCTCAGCGAAGGTGCTTCATTAATCCAAGTGACAGTTGGGTCGAGACAACGAAACGTGACCGACCGGTAGTGTATTACAATCTAGACGTCCAAGAACCACGTGCCATTCGTGCTCAGGTGAAATAACACGATAACGCATTGGGGACCCGGCGCTGCACGTTCCCGGAAACTGTTGCTCGTTAATGCTACGCTGATTGAGCAATTCAACCGTTCGTTCCAGTATTACCGCCGTCGCTTGGTTCGTACGACCAGCCGCTAGAAATTGGCGGGAAAACCTCTTACCGCGATCGAACACGACGATCAAACGACGATCAAAACGGATCAGTGCGTGTGTCGAGTAATCAACATCCATTGAACTGTTGCGTGTGGTTTATAGAATCTGTAATACAGAATAGTCGTTGTTTCCTTCGAGTTTCTTCTTTCTCGTCGACAAACAGAGAATTGTTGAATCGTTGGAAATAGGGAGAGATAGATTGAAAACAATTTTGCGTGTGCCGAATAATAAACATCGATCGAATCATTAGATGCAGTCTTGAGAGTCTGTGAAATTGAACAAAAAACTGTTGTTTTTCTAATTTTCGTCTTAATCATTGAGAAAAAGAGGATTATTGGGGAGCCATTGAAAGAAAGAAGGTGATTAAAAGTAATTTTGCGAAAGGGGATATTGAGCCGACATGGTGCAAGGAAAAGCGGGCGTTTTTCCGGTTAATTAGCTGACTGCGTGATGAATTGTGCGTTGCTCTGCGGAAGTCAGTGTTCATTTTTCCATCCGTGACGCAGTTATTGCGTTGCGCGCGCCCGGCAGCCCGCGAAAGGAAGATCGAGGTGAATGAGGCGGACGTTCGGTGGATCGAGAGTGAAAACCGTGCCGCAATGTTGGCGGTCGTGTCGAGCATCATCTCCACTTTGTTGCTGGAGGGCGAAAAGGTGGTCACGGCACAGGAGAAGTACAACATGGCGACGTTCATGGTTCTGTTCCTATTGATCACCATTGAGGTGGTAGTCGTCAAAGTGGTTACGTCCGACATGGAGAGGGACGAGGACAGCCACTCCGGTCTGAGGGCTGCTGCAACTTTCTTCGACCGCGAGGATTGATCCTGGATCGTCTTCATCATTGGTGTTACAGCTAGCTGTGTTTTTGTAGTTCGTTTCATGAAAGGACTTTTAAATATTCGCGAAGTCAATTAGATTTTCATTCAATTTTTATTTAAGATTTGGTCATGGATGTTGAATTTTTCAAAGAGTGATATGTAGTTTTAATTATTCTGTGTTACATAATAATCCTTTGAATAGGAGAATTGATCCTAGATTGTTCTGTATTGGAGTTTAAACTAGCTGTGTTTTTGTCATTCGTTTCGTCAAAAAACTTTTAAATATTTGCGAAATTATTTAGATTTTGTTTAATTTCCATTTAAGATTTTGACGTGAATTTTTAATTTTTCGAAGAGTGATATGAATTCTTCATTATTCTGTGTTATATAATAACTCTTTTACTAAGAAGAATCGTCCTGGATCGTTCTATTCGCATGCGAACTAGCTATGTTCTATATATTTTTGTATTTTGTTTCGTGTAAGAACTTATAATTGTTGGAAAAAATTCTAAACTAGCGTCTATTCGACTATGCTCTTTCTGTAAAAGGATTAACATTTTCTTATGGTATAAAAGAATACGTGAATTATTCTAAATTTCGCTTAACTGCTGTTTACATGATCGTTTCAGATTAAAAACATCTGGTCCTTTCAAATGAACCTAAATTTTATTCAAATTCACTTGCACGAATTCGAGATCGAGATCGAGATCGAACTCGAGCAGACCGAAATTCTTTTCAATGCTAACGTTTCCGAAGCGTGACGAGAGAATGAAAGTGAAATACGTTTCGGCTCGCAAAATAAGGGATACCGACACGTGTAATTGCTCCGCTTGGAATAATTAAAGGCTCGCTGCGTTGAAACACTTAGGTAACACCGCGAGCAAAGTCAATCGAGTCGAACAAACACCTCAACATGTTACGTCTCTAATTATTAAATGATCAAACGTGACGCAGCATTTTTTATGAATCATTTTGGGCTGCAAAAATTAGAATTTCACAAACTTATAAAAAATAATTTTACACACGTTCTTAAAAGAAAAGAACAGAACGCTTTCTAAACGTTTGAATTTCAATTTTTTCTAATTAAGCAAATATGTTTGAATAATTGATTGTGCGTAATATTACACATATTTATTTTCAATAAAATATCAATTTCATCGAGAAATCTCCTTATTTGTTGCCAAAAGTGTTCCATAAAGAGGGATTCGTTTATATGTCGATGTTTTTAGTTTTCTAAGAATAAACCGACGTGATCCAATTAATCGAAAGTGAGAATCGATCCAGCGTGACTCGAGAATACGCAACAATGCTATCTGACATGGATGTGTACCGTGAAACGCGTGGAATGGCGAGGAAAGCAGGCCGAAACGCACGCAAAGCGTGCACAAGACAGTAGGAAACATCGAGGAGAAAACGGATCTCGTCTTTCTGGTTCTCGGTTTACGATCGTGCTCGGTGCCGCGGAGCTACTAAACGCGTAATCCGTCGGGCCCGCATGAATAATTAATCGGCGAGCGAAACCGGGAACAATGAACAAAAGTCGACGTGTCAAGGATGATAGTTGGAGGCGGCGTTTCGCAAGTGCAGCGGAAGTAAAGGGTGTCGTTGACGCTCGCGCGAGCGAATTGATCGCGCCGTATCATTTTGATCCTTGGAACATTTCATTTAAATCATTTCAAACAAGGAAACGTAAAGATCATTGAATTCGAATTACGTTTGAAGCAGTTAATATTAAGCTTTAACATTAAGTTTGACAGTCAATGGAATCACGATTAGAAAATATTCGAAGCAATTGTCCTTTCGGGTTTCTGCAGAAATTGATACAAAATGACTTTCGTTCGTTCCACTCTCGCCAATAATCTTCGATTATAAATACACAAATCGATTTGAAATCAAATTTTGAACACCGTATATTATTTCCAGCTACTTTCCTTTGGGTCCAATGATTTTCTCGTTTGAAGATGGAAAAGAAATGAAATATAAGTTGAAGATTACACTTTTATTTTTATAAAATGCTTCAATGTTATGTGGTTAACTATTGAAATAAGAATGGACAAACGAGAAACCTTGCAAGCGACCTTAAGAAAGTATTGATGTTACATTGAATGTATATGATTGCTTAGTGCTTGAATTCGATGGATTACCGGCTGAGCATGAAAACGCATCTTCTTGATAGAAGCGCGTTTCGTAATCGAGCGGTCCAGGAAAGTTGGCTAGATTTGATACAAGAAAGCATTTCGAAAGTGTATTTATTTAAACCCGTTATTGCGCAACGCAGCCACGTTGCACGGCTCGCGGTTACAGGCAGAAGTTGTAACGCGTGTAGCTTAACCGTTTCAGTTTCGATACGGGACGCGACTGCGCGGCGTTGCGTACTATGCAATTAACCTGCTAGCTGTGTTGCCCTATTTTAAAATCGTGTACCCGAATTATGACGCAATAATGAAAAGACGAAGAACATGTTCGTCGAATGCAGGCTGTACCGCTGCTGTTGAATTGGATAAAATTGTAACGAAATGATATACTGTGTTTTGCTCTTACGAAATCAATTGTTTTTTTATTTGAACTTGTTGACAGTGAATGGTAATTACACACGACGTCTAATGACGTCTATGCTTAATGTAAGATAAAAACATTATTATTGTTTCCTCGCGATGAGTTCAGTCGTCGCACACAGCTGACGGGTTAACGAATTTTGTGGATTTTTGTAAATATTTGGAAAATTAGAGAAACTGTGGCTTTAAGATGATTTATTAATAAAATTCATTTATTCGATCGTTGTGTTTCTTCCTTCACATTGTGTTCCTTAATTATCCTCGCCGCGTAATGGAATCAATAATTTTCAAAATACAATTTACAACTATAAATGTTCAATGAAAGAAAATAAAACACGATTACTTAACACTAATGAGTAGACACCGTAGTCGTCTATGAATGATTCATAAGGACGCATGAGTCACGCTTACCTCCCAATCACAGTGTCATCGCCGCCACAGTGCATTGTATCCCACATTGCAGAAAGTCCGGGAGCTCGAAGGAGGAGAGGCAGCGGATCCCAGTCGATGAAAATCGTTGCGCCTGCTGTCTGAAGCCGTTCATCCTCGTCCGCGGTGTCCGTTGCGGCGATTGCTTCGCGAGATCCTGCAGGAGCGGCTGTTGTCGTTGGGACTCGACCGACAAATCCTGGCGTTGCATCTTCTGTCGCCAGCACAGGTTCATCATTAACTGTATCACTAATTAACACGTGGATCGGCGGATCAATAACATTTTAACGATAATTCTCTCACCGGATTCGAAAACGAATGTTTACGATAATTTACTAGATGAACCAAATCGAGATCTATTGGTTTACATTCGATTTTATACGGATTTTCGTTTAATTAGTGAATTAAGTTACAACTGCACATATTACAATTTTAAATGATCGAAAATTCATTATTTATGAAGTCTATCACCTGTATGATCATTAATTTGCTGAAAAAGAAAAAAACTCATTCGTTATGAATCCACATGTTTCACATGAATCCATATGTTCATCTCGAAAATTAAACATGTTAATAGAAGAGATTACGTTTGATTTCGATTTAAATTACACGACAGTGCATCTGAATCAGTTTAAATCATCTCTCGGTGAAGTCGTTTCAATATTCCAGAACCAGACGAATCGGACATCAAATGTCTTTTAGAATTTGTGAGATCGAGGTCTCCATGTTCGCGTACGTCTATGTATTTTACTGATTCTAAAAGTTAGTCATGGCTAGGCCGCGGTTCCGGTTCGACTAATTTTGATATTAACGAAATATAGGCAATGAACTCCCAGTAATGACTTACCGAATAATAATCCACGCGTAACTGTACACTAAAACGTTACTTAATTATCGCCAGAAAATATTCTAACGGTTCTTTAATGAGAAATACTTTGCCAGGCACTGGTTAAATAAAACCGGGCTCACGGCTGACAGCGGACCGATCGACGAGAGGGATCTACACCGATACTTCAATACGGCCAAATCACGGGTCTACGTTGCAGGTTTGTGTCGAGATATCTTTACACGATTTTGTCTCGCGTTCTATTTTCCGATCGGTACTCCCGCGGACTCGCGACTCATTAACGATGGCAAAACAGTCGTCGCTAATTGTCATGCTTCTTCCATTAGTGGTTTACCATTCCCGTATTAATGGAGCATTTAGTAGGAAAGGCTTACGTCTAACCTGTCATGACGTGAGAGGTAAGAAGTAAGACTCAATCGAATAATGAAAGAGCAGATACATAAAATGTCCCAGATTCTCTCTGCAAAACGGTGCTACGTTAGTCTTAAGATAAGAGTAATTCGTGGAATAGTTTATAAAGAATTTAGTATTTTAAAGAATGCAGTTGCCTCGGTTAACGAGTCAACGAAAGAAATAGAGACCTTGAAAAATTTGAAATTTCTGTCTCTTAACGTATTCGACGAATACTGGCATATTAGAATCTTTTTGGTAATCTTCATTTAATAGTGAGTGGACAATAATAATCAATAAAGTAGGCAACCATTATTAATGTAATTGCAGTACGTAAGTCTCATAAATTCTCGGGTCGACTCTACCAACAGATTGAACCACTTCGTTTAACATTAAATTCGTAAGCTTTTAATATACAATTTATTGTTTCTCGAAAACTGAATCTTTGTTTGTACAACATATAAACAGAAAGTACAGCGTCACAGCCAGAGGATTAAGATGTATACCTATTCCTGTAATTGCATTACTCACAATTAACGTAAACTTTAACGTAATGACGTTTACAAAAAAGAACATCGAATTAACGTCGAGTTAACGACGAGTAAGGCACAGGATCGTTCGAACAAAGGAAAAAATGGTAGGTGGATAGTTTGCGGGATCGAAGTAGCAGCGAGGGGACGAAAATATCCGTCGCGCCGTGGAAATCAATCGAGAGCGGCGGCGATCCGCGATCCCTTATAAATAATGCAGCCTCGAACGCGGTGTAGGGTTGAAGCATTCCTACGAGTTCCTCTCTAATGCGGTCCCGCCGGCAAGAAACGACGGGGAAACCGTTGTCCCGGTCCCCGGGCGGACGGGAACGGGCCCCGAGGACGACACCCGGTCAATTGTTCGTCCCCACGGACGAATTGATTTGCAGGTGGGAGTCCGTGGGCGCGGTGAACGATCGACGGATCGATGCACGCTGCGCATACAACTGAACGGAATTAATTGCATCGCTAGCCGCGGAACATTCGAATGAGTTTTCATAGTCCAGCCGCGCGGTGCACCGAAGAACCTCGTGTTGTTTGGAATTTTTCACCTCTTGGCTGCGCGATCACGAATATACTCGTCGTGAAGGAATAGTAATTTTTAGGGGAAATGACAAGTATTTTCGTCACTAAGAAATAGCAATATTATTGATGTTTCGAAAAAAGACTAGTGTTCTTTTTTGTGTTTATGATGTTAATTGTGTTTTGGATCTTAAATATTACTTTTTTAATGATCTTTGATGTTCATTTATTTCAGTCTGATAAAAAGTAATGAGCCATGATAGAATGAAATGTATGTGCATGTTGATAGAAGATCGGCTGATCTTACAATTACACGTGTGATTTAATTATAAACTATTTATGTGCAATAACTGTACCGTATGACGAACGGGACTTGGTAAAGTGTATTACAAGATTTTTTTCAATTAAATGAAGCAGAAGAATCTAGTTGAACTTCGTCGAGATTCTACATCGCGTTTTAGACATTCCACTACAGTATTCTACTACAATAGAACTCGCAATCTATAGATAAGCGATCTACGGAACTTATCTTTCAAACCTGAATAACGAGTTTTTCTATAATCAATATCGGTCGTTCGTATTGTTCGATCCTTATCTTTATATAATTCAGTGAACACAAGGCTCTTAGATCGCTAATCCCATTATCAAGTTAGTAACTGGCACGTCGGGATTAAAATTCCGAAGAGAACTGCAATCACATCGAGACTTATGAAATTTCTTTCTAAAAAACGAAAAGAACTCCACATATAATAACTAGCACATCTTGCATTTGTGGAAAAATTCGAAAGTGCACAATTGGAATGCACACAATACAAAAAACTATACAAAATATCCAGAACCTAGCGCTCAGAATATCTATTAGAAACAACTACCTTCTCTCATAATTCTACTTTCCGAATTATATTTTCAAAACGTCAAATCAGCATAAGAATCTACAATCTAATAATTAAATTTATAAATCCCATTCGAAAACATGAAACACACCAAACCGGATTTGAAAATATCAAAAAATTTCTTACATAATACTTCAACGCAATAAATGTATATAATACATACAATATAACATATGTATATAACATAATACTCAAACGCAGTAAAACTAATCCTTTGAAAAATACTTTTTACCATATCATAAACAAAGTATCTCCAGAATTGGTCGCTAAAATGAGTGACCAGAGTTTCTCCAACCCGACGAACCTTTTAAACGAAGTTTAAACGACATTTGATGCTTGCGAGAATCCGTGACACGCTCTGTCTGAAAAAAGGAGGGAAAGAAACGCGGAAAATGAGATTAACCCGGAGACGACGACGGGCTGAGAAAGTCGCGGGTGAAATGTTAATTGACGTTGATTCCATTTTGCCCGGGCTCCTCTCGAGCCCATTGTGGCGCGCCGGAGGAGGACGGTCGTCCTTGTTCCTCGGCAGAAAAGTCGTGTAACGGAAGAGCAACAATAAGAACGGCCCCGCGAAATGTCTCACGCTGGATTCCCCGTAATGCTCATTGTTCGCCGCGCAACCTACGATCTTTCCCCGTGAATCGTATCAGGCCGTTTGATCGGGAACGAGCGGTTCCAGTGTTTTCTTCGGACCGACGAAAAATCGTCGCGTCGCAACCGGATGTCAACCTCCTAGGTCTTTGCGAGACACGATAATTCGCGTTTAGATGAGTCACCGTATGGGTAAAACCATATTAAACGTTATCAGTTGCGAATTTTATCGATCAGAACGCGATAATCGCTTAGAATTTGTGTTTAGGCACTTTGTGGAAGTTGAAAGCTTATGTATGGAATCTGTTTTCGAAGGAATTATTTTCTGATATTTTGATTGTTATAAATTCTATTAATCGTATGTTTATAGCGGGATATCGAAAATTTGAAGTTATTACGGTAATCCCTAGAAATGAATACTTAGAAATGAATACCTAGAAATACCTTTCAAAAATGTCACACTAAACCTTTAATTACTTGAATGATCCCTGATCCCTTCGAAATTCCCATCAATCACTCCGTTGTTTCACACTTTACTCCTGCAATTACTCGATGTTTCATCCGAAAGTATTAATCGCATCAGAATGTAGTGTCGAGCGAACGTAAAAACTGGAATTAGAGAAAGAAATTGTGTGGCGGATATTAATTCCTCGGCCTACAAGAAAGTGGCGAATGAAAATTTTACTGCTCGAGAAAATTCAATTAAGGAAAGGATCAATTAAGGTCTAGGATCCTGACGATCCAGAAGGCGGTGAGACTAATCCGATGGAATCCTCCTTCTTTGTGCTTGAGGCGTACACCAGGTTTCCACGTTTGCTAACTGCGGCCTATTCCAAGGATCGGTACTGGCCAAACATGGTCAGACGGCGTCGTGTCCCGGACACTTTTGTCTCTGCTTCTTCGTTTTTCGCGCGCCGAAAGATGCGCGCTCGTTATTTCTTCTAGGAAACGAGTGGGGATCGCGGAGCGATTCGCATTCCGGCCGGTTGCATTTCTCCAAACCAGATTCCACGGCTGGACGCGAAATAATAAAATACAAGGGGGATCTTTTCGTGAAACAAAAAATCGATTTCGTTCCATTCTTCGATGGAGTCCGCGGTGGATTATTACGTATACATAATACACCGGCGCGTAAACGCTAAATTAAGGACGGATTCAATATTCCATCGGAACTAGGGGAAACATTTATTAAAATAGTAAGCGCAAGGCTAACTGTTTATTCGCTGAAGGGTAGTTTGAAGTACCACTTTCGTTAAAGTACTCGTATAAATCGGATACGCATCGATTTCACTTGGAAAATTATATTAATTTAATTTAAAGTACTCTGTAGAAATTTATGGGCTAATTATTTGAAAAGAGAATTCCGAGGAATAATAAGAATTGTAGGAAAGATTTATACGTCAGCTGTTGATTCTCTTGAACCCTGTCTCTAATAACATATACGGATCCAAACGCCCGTAGCGATTAAATTGAATTAGTAGTAAAGTTGGATGCATAAAATGAATGAAATTTCTATTCAAAGTACTTGGGATTACGAGTAATAGTTAAATAGTTGAATACTTTTCGTGTAATGGCAGCACTTAAATTGAATAATACGTATCTATTAAAATTTCCATTAATTCGTATCTCACACTGCACGTTAATACGTCAAATCATTCAAAACTTTCTTAAAAAAGCGTGTGGATCTTTTCAACAAATTTTAAATAGATTATTCTACTTCGTTTGGCAGTTCTTGCGTTAAACGGTATTATTACTAGTCCAAGTCTTATTACTAGTCCGAGTTTTACTTACGACTATTTGGCAACTTCTCTATATCATAAATTACGCTCTGATTCCGCTGTCATTCGCCAAAAGAAAACTTCAATAATAATAACGCAATTCAATTGATTAATTAGTCACTATATTTTGTTCATTCTGTATATTTTACTCCGTAAAATCGTGCAGCATTCAACACGTTAAATATTTTTATCAGGTCGAAAACTTCGTTTTATACGCGTGTCAAGGGGTTACAGAGAGGATGCACGAGTCCCGAAAGAGGATCGATTAGGGGAATCGCCGGGGAGCCGGGTTCCGATCGGTTTTCGGTCCCCGTGGAAGCGGAACTCGCGGCGATCGGTCTCATTGTCTCCCGGGGCCCGAGGTGGCGAACCTCAGTTCTGCTCCAGTACTCATGGGAGTAACATCGCGCACTCCCGCGATCCTTCTTTTCTGTTGCTCCCAGCGGCCGGGCTCGTCGAGTTCTCCCAGCTCCGTTATACTCATCGTCCCCGGAAGACGAGCCCGCGAGCCGCGATCGTTCGGTCCACTGTCATTTTCATCGATCGGATGAAGCGCGGATGTCGCGTGACACCTACCGGTGTCCGTAGGATCGATAGACAATCTATCGGTCGAACAAGGTGACGGTCATGGTTCTTCCAGAACAAGTTGCTCATTAATAATTTCGCGTCACGGAGCTAGAAATCGATGGCATCGAGGAAGAAGGCTTCTTAAAGACTCTTCGCTCCTGGAAGTTTCGTCTTTAATAAAGGATTTGATTCGGTTCGGAATTCCAGTGGTTGGAACCTGGGATTTAAAGACGTTTCGTGTCTGGAAGTCTTGGTGTAGTTAGAAGATGTACTTTGCAATTCCGGTGGCTGGCATCTGTTACGCTAACTCCGTTGACAGTGAGCCAAGATTTTTACGCAACGATAATTGTGCCTCTGCTGTGTTCCTTCTGACTAATAACTGACGATTTTATGCAACCGGCGGTCGCGTGCCGGCAAAACGCTAAGTAACCGACAAGGACGTCGGAAACTGGTGGGAAACGCGCGAAAGTCGCGAGACTTGATCGAGATTGGAAACGAGCATCGGGGAAAAAACGATCGGCGCCGGTAAGAGCGAAGACTGAAAGCGGATTTATGAGGTTTGGCGATTGAAGAGGTCGTGGGAGTGTTCGGAAGTTTCGAGGAGTTTCTTTGCAAGAATGTATAGAGAGTTAAACTGTTAAAACAGAGGTGCCTTTTGATGATTTTTAACGGCAACAGTGGTAGTTTGCATTTCATTAGATGTTGGCTGAGTGTATCATAGCAGCGCGAATGATGAGAAAAGTAGACATTGCGAAAGGAGCGTAGGAATTTGTGCAGAGAGATTTAAAGATCTGCCGAGCGGAATGCAAGAATGTTGAGAATGTCTCGCAATGGAAACGGCGGAAAGCAAGTTTGATACCAAATCTGGAAGAAAGAGGGTAATCTTGGTCTAGAATCTAGTTGGCGAGAGACTGTGGCGGTTGCCCATAAAAAGGGATCGGACTTCGGTGAAACGAGTGACCCGATAGAGACGCGAGATCCTCTGAAAGTTTCCAGAAACTTCGCCGGGAAATAGCAATATCGGGGTGAATTTGTAGAACAGAGAATAACATTCATCTTTCGGAAGCAAGGAAACCTTTCTGAAGATTGAAAGAGCCCTGAGCCAAATTTTGGTAATCCGATGATCGATCTTGTTCATCTGAAATCCGTTTAAGTCACGCCGGAATCTTCGGATCGCTTCGTAATCCTGGATTAAAGTTTGTCAATCCTCGGAGCTGATAGTCTATTAGTCTATAGTCGATAACATAGAAATCCGCGCAAGTTTCTCTGGACACTTAAGATTGATTTGCTGAACAGAATCTCTACCTTCTTCTAAAGGCTTGAGGGGTTTACGAAAGAACTGTGGCAAGTTTGTGATCGGAAGATTCATCGTGATCACTTAGAATCCATTAAAACTCTCTTAAATCTTGTAAGACACTTATCATTTCTTTCCAAAAATTATAATCACTATCGAGTTTTAACCTCGATTCACAGCTTTCCTCAGAACAAAATCCTCAAAACAAAGTCTAAACGACCTATGAACAGAAAATTCGAAGCACCAATTTTCTATATACATTCTATGTAACTTCTCTATAAAAATGTAGCCACTGCCAAGTTTTAATCTTGACCCACAGTTTTTCTCAGAACAGAATCCCCAAAACAAAGCCTAAACGACCTACAAAACAGAAAATCCAAGGAACCAATTTTCAAGCAACTATACCGGATCCAGAAGGATAATTAGCAGAAGGAATCTATCGCGACCTGGATACGCTGCCGCGGACGGCGTCGGAAGGTCTCAACCTTGAACTACAGCTTTCCTCGGGTCCAGCCGTGGCCCCCGGTGATCGAGGCTGCGAAGCCCGGCCGTGATCGGCGTGGCTCGGCCGTTGCAAAAGTATCCTCGGGCGAGGATGAACGCGCGGCCCTGCGCGCCTCCGTGATAACTGATAAATGTATACCGGTCTTGCGGTACCCAGCAAGAGAATGCGGTTACAAACACCGATGAAAAAAAAGGAGGAACAGGCCGCCGGTAGATCTTTAATGGTCGTCGATACTTTCGTTTAGAAAGCGCTCGGCCGTGTCAGTTGGACAGGGATTCGCGACCGCGGTGCATCGTCCTAGCGGAACTGTCCCACGGAAACGCATCCGAAAACTCGACCGTGAGTCCTTCGAGGATCACAGGAAGCCTGTTCGTTGTTCAGACATGTAAACATCCGCGACATGTTCGCGGCCCGCGAAGAAACGTCAACCTTGACGGGAGAAAGTTTTTGCCGCATGAATGAGTAAGTTTTTGCTCCGGTGTTTCCGATTCTTCGGCGTTTCTTCGTCCTTTTTTGGTTGCTTTTCACGTGTCTTCGTTCGAAGACATATTCGAATGACGCGCGACGAAGGTATAAATGACTGATGGGAGAAATGCCTGGGAAACGTCGCGGATCGCCGGCTCGATTTTATTTTCTAAAGGATCGTCTGAGATGATTCTTGTTTCGGTCTATTTAGTGCCGCGAACGGGACACCGTGTATCTTATCCGCGCGTCGCCACAGAGGAATATTTATGCGATGGTTCGATAAGGTGGAAGTTATGTTAATGTCGCACCGGTTCCACCGTATCCGATGACCCACTTCGAAATGACAACGCACGAACAGCTGTTTTGCGCCGTATCAGCACTCGCTATAATCCTTTTCCCATAGTCCGCTTCTAGAAAGTTTTGCTGTACAGTTTGCACAGCACCCGCCGCGAATGGGAACGTTAAACTTCGGGGATCAGGGGAATTCAGGTGAGATCTTTCAGCCGAAATTCGGCCGATCACGCGCGAGGAATGATGCCGCGGGGTTTAGCGTAACGTCACACTGGAATTGAACCTTTGAAATCACCTGGGACGTGTCCTGCTGCTTGATTCGGACCCATTGCTTTGTAACGGTCGTGAGAATCTGTAACGGATCGCTGTTGGGGATCAAGTTATTCGAGAATTATCGTTTCATTTGTGTATTAGAATAATTCGTTTATTGATGAATCCAGAATGGAGTCAAATGTTTTTAGGTTTAATTCAAGCTTCTCAAGTTTATTATTTAAATTCAAACGATGGAATATTTTCATTAAATTATTCTTTGTGTTTCTTTGAAACGAGGAAGAAATTGTAGATAATCCTCTTAATATTAATCCTACATATGTATCCGACTTTGTCCCTAATTGCCATATCCTTGAAGTCTAGGGAAGCAAATGTAATTTGCCGAATGTAAAAGTAATTTATTACGCTTGTTAATATTCCCTGAAGTGTAAGAGGATCGCAAACTATGTAGATAATATTAGCCTAGAGTCAAACTGCATATTAGCCTGCGGCGCTTTCTCAGTTCCCTAAAGCTGGATATCGTAATATTCTGCCAATAAAATGGAAATTGCAAAATGTACTTTAAAATGTCACGGCGGTGATAATTTAGTGTTTGAGTGCTGGGGAAGCCTTTTCATTAATAATTCAGGGAGACATCGAATATACAGACGCAGGAAACATTTATATGAGGGAAAGACTTATAAAAGGATATAGTGATACATTAGCAACACCTAACTACACTGCATTACATGCAATTTACGTAGCTAAGAAGTTAAACGTGTCCATTTCCGCTCAAAACTTTGGAGTACCATATGATTTTAACGCAAATAAAATATTTCTACGCTCGAAAAGCATATAATCCTATAAAATATTATTCTGTCACAGTAACAGATAACACTTTCAAAAGTAGCGTCTATTATTGTTTATTTGCCGTTTTCGATTTATAAGAAAATAATGCTATATACATGATGATAATGATAAACAAAATAATGCGACAACCGAGATCGAAGTGTCAAGGAGTGCTCCAAATTTTTTAACGGTAATATAAACAGTTTTACGTACATGGGTCAACCGGTACAAGCGAAATATGTTTGCAGGAGTGGAAAATGCAGCTGCCAGCTCGGGCCTGGCCGTGGCCCGTCCGAAAGAAGAGGCGAACGCGATGGAAACGGTCCGTGACTTCGTCGAAAAGATCGTGGAGGGTTTGATCGGCAAAGTGGACGACGCGCCGATCGATCGGCTATACGATCATCCAGCATGTAAGTTAAAAAGTATGACTTGTTCGCAACATTTACGCTCTTCCACCAGTCGTTTAAATTTTGAGCGAATCGAGCAAGGAAAAGGAGAAAAAGTTTGACATTGAAATCGAAATCGCATCCGTTGATCTCAAAGAATTCGATTGCGTTTAACCCTTTGTGTCTCAAATGATATTTTTTTACTATTTATCCTTACCTTCACTCCAAATAGTACTTTCTCACAGAATTTTATTCTAAATTAGTTTCCTAACAACATTTACCAAATATCATCTAATAATTTGCAAGAAAGAAACGGATTAACAGACTCTACAATCACTTAGAATATTCAGAATTTCTATATTTCCCTTAACAGTATCTCGTTCACAATCCCCTGATAGACCTACATAAATGTCCATTTCCCACAGAAAGAATTTGTGCGATTTGAAATATCGAGTTTTCGACGACCGCACACATTTTCCCACTCAACAGCTGGAATTAAATGTAGGAAGGAATATTTCTCGAAAGTTATTAGGGCGTAAAACCAAGCGTCAAATTAAATTCAGTGGAACTGCTTAAAAAGTCTAAGTGCATTTAATTTACGGCAACGTTTCATTGCGAAGACATGAAGGGTTAAACGATACGAGTACCTACTTATGTACACCCGACAAAACCATCAGAGCGTGTCGCCTCCGTTCACCAACAAATGCTGCCATCTGCTGAAGAGCCGCGGACACTGCGAGGAACCGCGCTCACGCTAATCCCTTCCCCGATATCGCGCCGACATCGTTTCCGCTATCTGTTACCCACTTAACTCCCGACGTTCTCGATTACCGGTTGTTATTTTTTCTCTACGCCTTCGGTTACTCTACGAAACACGAGGTTTACCACCCAGCAATTAACTCTCGGCCGTGCTGAGATGGCTTCTTCGACACTCTGGAAACAGCTGGCAGAAAAAAAACGGTATAAGATTATAATTACCGGAGCGTGGATATTAATTGATAATTTATGGGAATAAGGGTCAAAGTAATTTATTCCTAGCATTAAAGATTTTTGTTGTATTACACGTGGAAGGAGTTAATGAAATGTAACTGGGGCTCGTAGTTCACTCCGGAATGTCGTATCTGTCGCGGAAGATGGGAATTATGTAGAGATCAACGAGTGAGCGGAATGTTGAAATTAGTTTATAGCATGCCGTATTGTTAGGGAACGTCGGAGAAGCTATCTGGAGTTTGAGAATGAAATTGTATTGTTCTGTGCTGTCCACTAACTACTCGACTAACGCTAATTAACAGATAACAAGCTTTTGGAAAAGCATATTGTTCCCCTGGTCGACGCGCTCACTCGTATGGCCGTGGTGCTGCGATTGTCTTTGTCAAGTAAGTAACTTCTAACGCGATAACAGAATAATTCGGTCAGATTTCTGTTAATATTTGAGACTTTCGCAAGCTTTACAAGTATTTCTAGTATCAAATTTAAAGATCCTTAAATATTTGAACGAAAATTTTCATGACCGAAAACATTATTTTTTAATTATCGTGCACCTTTCGTACAGCCGTGTAACACTGGTTGCTTGTTCCAGGCGCTTTCTGCTTTGCTATTCGTTCTCCTTATAATCATTGTAAGAAAAGATATTGCGACACAAATTGAAATTGAAACAGTACATCAATCTTTGCCTGCAAAAGTAAATAAGATTATGTAACATATCCTTATCTTGCGTCTTTGAAGTTCTTTTCACTCTATCCGTCAAACAGGAAACCCTTCGTGAAATATAATTTACTAATTGCAAGAAATAAACTGTCATAAACATAGGAAAGCAGTAAATCTTATATATCATTCGATTCATAAATAACTCTACCAGAGAAAAATCCGAAAACAAATATTTTTTTAACTGCCGAACTCTTATTTCGGATAAATATCATATAGAGATAAGATACGGCCTACAGGTTGCTTCAAAACTACTCGATTGATACTCGAGAAACAAACTGAATAAAAACAAGCCTACTGCAACACAACTGATATTTCACTGAATACAAGCAAATTAATTGTTTCACTCGGATTGCTGAAAACATTCGAGCAAATTAATTGTTTCACGCAATTTGCTGAAAATATTCGAACAAATTAGAAAAAACCTCTTTCCGCTACCGATCTCCGGTGACCCAGCAAATTATCGAGGCCAACAGACATCGATCCTCGAATCAAAACCGCTAAGACGTCCGTCAAAGCTGATTAGAGCATCGCTAGATCAGCTAAACGGTCCTGCATTCTCTCTCCGGCGGCAATTCAATTATATTCGAACAGCTCGAGGGTTGCGCAACACGCCGCGCAGAAATCATAATTGTCACTGACAGCTCCGCAGTCAGAACTGGCTGTTTATTTACCTTCCCACGGAAAAGAGAAATCTATCTGCCGCGGAAAAGTGTCAATCGGAGCGCGGACCACCTCGCTGAAAGTTCACGAACCCGCGATTCCCACACAGCCAAAAGAATTTCCTGAACAATATAATTAAGACCGGCTTCAGTCATGGGAATCGACTATTATGCCGGGCATAAACACAAAAAACAGAAACCACCAAGTATTTGATAAACACAGTCAATCCTCAAATAAGGCGGTTAATTGGCTACATTATTGTTATTCAAAATAGCGTCATAGGAGAATTAGAAGTCATAGAAATGTAACGATAGTATTTTAACACTACAACTACCTGACAGGTCAAATAGACCTATTTCAGAGTTTTGATTTCACAAGTGTTTAAACTATGAAGGCGTTTTTGCAAAAGGTTTTTAATTAAATTTTTGTGTTTGTATAGACATGGGACTACAAGGTCTTTGAATCTCAAGAAACGTATTATTCTAATTTTTACAAATAATTGGAAATTAGTCAACTGAACCGTGCAATTGAAATTCAAGTTATATGTAATAATAATAATGACGATGAATTTTATTGAGAGAAACTTTTTGATATAGCAGAGATAACTATTTCTGTGTTTCGAGAAAAATATTTGTTATGAAACGTTTGTGGATTAATGAAATACTAATACTACAGTGTTATGAATGATATTAATTATTTTGAATTATTGATATTAGTATATAATTAATCCAAGAACATTTCACAGAAGCTTCTTTTTCTCGAGAAGTCAGAAATAAGAGTTAGACGATTACTATTCCGAGCCATTCATATTTTTGACTGTGTTATTTGAGAGTCAAGTAATTCATTCAATTCGTTTCACGGTCGAAGTTGCTGTTTCATCGATATAAATTCGGGTGGCGAGAAAAAAGTTCGGGGTGGATGACTTGTGATTATTTTAAATAACCTGGAGAGAGTATTTTGAGAGGATAATTTGTTATTATTATTATTTTGGGGGTTTTATTAAAGGATGATTGGAATCTGGCACTTTGGTTACATTGTTGCATGAAACTAATAAAAGGGTGCTTTAAAATTTGACAGGAGAGAATGAAACACGAGTTAATCCTTTTTGGGATTTCTTTGATTGCGGTGTTTGTAAAAGCTGCTTCACTTTGATGCAACCGCCATATTGAAAAGGAAAGAAGACTTTTTGATAATGTTCTATATTAGAAAGTGATGAAAGAATTTCTCTTATGATTTTAAGTTGAGTTCTGTAGAAGTTACCAGTATCCGCCATTTGTATTTGAAAGGTCGCATCTGATAATTTGCTAAGGCATATGAAACATGCAAAATGTTGCATAGGAAGGATATACATATTTGCATGAGGAAGTGATCGTTGTACCGAAGACGCACATAAAATTTGCTTAGATCATTAATTAAATATGCGAAACATCCATTTATTCAATGAAGACACGTGTCACTGTATTTACATGGATAGCAGTAGAAAAATGCGTTGACAAAAAGCTAAGATATATATGGGAAAAATTCGAATTGAATATTAAAGTATCCATTTCCTTTGTCTTCTCTGGACGCTCGGTAATTTTCTATTTTATTCAAACAAAATGCAATAAAGAAAATTGCTGCCGGATGAATAACTGAACAAATATTACGAAACTATGTTATTATAGATGATTCACAAATTTCAGGAGCGTGCGGCGTTTCGTAAGATGATTGAATAAAAATGAAGATTGCTTGATGTTTTGCTTTGATTTGATGATTCCTTTCATATTATGAAAGAACACTCATAAACCCGATTTATCTTTTTCTTACGTTTCATCTGCAATGTTTTCAAGATTATTCTGGATTCTAATTAGAAAATTCATTAAAGTGGAACTCGATGCGAGGTAAATCGTTAATTATTCCTGTTCGAACTCAGAAAACCGATCTTAGAAATCACCAAAGATAAAATGCGATTACTTAACTGTTAATTACAAAATACCAATTATTATAATACTATATTTATAATATTAGTCATTCTAAATTAAAAGATCATTATTATTAAAAAAAGGTATTGTAACATTAATTATTCTAAATTAAAAGATTCTTATTATTAAGAAAGTATTATAATATTAATCTTTGTAAATGAAAAGATTATTACCATTCAAAAACTATTACAATATTAATCATTACAATACTTTAGATAATTTTAAACATCCATCGCCAATAAAATTTAACGATTTCCGACGTTACGGTAACTGCAAAATGAGTCATCCGCGTTTTATCCATCGAAGGACGGTGCTGTCCAGTAACAATGGAGGATGCAGTTATCCGAGGACAATAATCTCGAACTAGGCACACTTGACTCGTCTGTCGTTTACGTAAGAAGTGAGTCAGTCGAAATTCAAAGGAATATTTGCCTTATCATTATTCCAAAACGGAACATGACTGTTCGTTTCATCTGAGAAATGCGATCGACGAGGGATATTACTTGAATTAATTATGTATTCGGCGTTCTGTTTACCCGACAGCTTATTTTGGAACACCGAATTTTCCGTCTGCTGAGCACCATTTTCTTTCATGCCTATTGTATTCGGAACACACACGGCTGGAAAAGAACGCGTCATTCGCAGTATAATCGCGTGACCTTCAGACACGCTGTTTTATGATAAGCTTGCAAATTTTACTTGTTTCTTCTGCTCCGCTATTTTTAACATTTGATTTTCATTTGAAACACTTCGACGCAAGAAAACGGTTTCCTTTTAGCATGATCGTAGGTGCCGACACTTTCCTTTTAGCATGATCGTACTCGACGATCTACTCGAAGAATGGAGTTGTGCGTTATTGAGATAAAATTAAGTTATTTTATGAGATTATATAAAGTATAAGGGAACAGTAGAAAATTACAAAAGGATAAAAAGTTTCGTTTGAAGGTGTTATTTTTTCTTTTTAATATCTTGCATTAAATTTGAAGTAATGTGGAGAATATCTCATTTCTTACGATTTTTTAATCTTAATCTCATAATATGCGTACAATAGAAGGAATATTGACTAGGATTGTGTTATATGTGAATATAATACTTTATTGTTTAACGTTTCTTTTAGACATTTCACGTGATCACAAACGAAACATCAATAAAACCCTCGTTACGGGTTTTTATTTTATATTTCACGCACACTTACACGTCGTAAAATCCAATCTAATCATCATATAGTTATAGAGAACGATCCACGTGGATAGGATCAACTAAATTATAAAACCTGTTGAAAGCATAATAAACTTCTTTTTGTGTGCCAATAATAGGTGAGGATATTTACGTAATCCCATTTATATATAACTGTGTAGCATGCATACACGTCAATGGTTTAGTATGACAGTAACAATCTTGATAATAATGTTAATAGCAAAATCCCGCAGCAATAGGCCTCAGTATTTATTCAATTTTAAACGAAATCTAATTGCTAATTATGAAAGTATTGACAAGCCGATTATAAACGTTCAAATTGATCTATTTAATACCTGTATTATATATTATTGCCATATCCACGATATCAGATAACTGCCATGAAAATTAAAATGAAAAATATAATGAAGACAATGAATTCTATATAGAAGAAATCATTTAGTTTTTGATCATATTCTTTAATAACAACGACACAATTATCAACGTGCGAAATAATAAAGCAATTCAAGCCAGGATAAGAAATTGTCCGGACAATTTGCTTGCGATAAATATTAATCGCGCATAAGCCTGCAGCACTTTGCATAGAATGACGCTGCTCGTTTCGCCGTTTATTGCAATCGATCCCGTCGCCGGTGTATTTCAATCGAATTCAAATCGAAGCGGTCCCTCGACCGAACGGGAAACACCACGAACATTAACCTTTCCTGACAGGTTAATTAATTTAAGTCTTCGAAATCGGTGTCGCCGCTATGACAGTATAATCTTATTCTTTAATACTAGAACTACCGAGCATTTAATACGATTAATATGCAATTCTCATAAAAATTGTAACAATAGATTATTTTCAATTTCTTTAGATATTCATTATAGTACTGAAATGAAACTATTTATTTTCAAAATCATTTCGAATATTCAATGCTTCGAAGATATCAATAATTGCTAAACAAAAAAATCTAAACCAGTCATTTTGACTGGTACGGTAGTTCTAGTGTTAAATAGATACATGTGTTATTTTGTGATAAGGGTAACAAAAATTGAAAGCTTTTTGTTTCCATGAACTGTAGGTAATATTCGACGAAGTATATTTAGTTGAAAATAATTTGTTTCTTTAATATATACTAATATTTACTTAGATATCGCTTGAGCGAAAATAATTTTGTCATAGATACTATGACATATCTGAACATTTGATTTTAGTTTAACATCAATTAGAGTTCAACGAAGAAACACTCGTCACCTTAATATTGTTCAATTTATGTCAATTTGAATAATATAAATATTTAACAAAAAGAAGATATATTTTATGGAAGTAAATACAGAAAAATAGTTAATCAGACCTCTGTGCATCTCACACAGAATTACTATACTTATAAAATTATTCTAACTGCATAATTTTATAAAATTATTACTATCTGTTTCAAAAACAAATTTGGTCCCAAAAACGTAAAATATAAACTTGCTTCTGCTGGTTGGTAGTATTACCAAAGAAATCTACCGATCGCAAAGGGTTAAACCTTTGTCGCACGTCCCAGGTCGTAAACCTGGGAATGTTTTATCAGCATACGAACGTTTTAACCTAGCCTGGCACGGATCGCTTGCGTCAAGCCAGAGAAAACAGTCTTGTTCGAAAAGTTTCCGCTTCACCCGATAAAGAACAGCTCCGACGTTCTTATTATTCATTCCTTGAACCTTTGCACGCGGTAAGAGGTCGATGAATTTTTCAGTTCCTCCGGCGATCGACGTTACTACGTATTTTGGGATTCATGATTTCTTTTGTGGAAGTTGGAAGGTTCCTTTTGGAAATGGTAAATGTCTGTATGAGGGGACAATGGATAGATGGATTTACATATTCCATGGCCTTTTTTTGATATGCATTTGCTCTCTTTTTGGAAAAGGAAATTTTTATCGAATGCGAAATGGGAATTGCGAAAAATTTTGCAAATTGGAAGTTGTTAATTTTGTTGAGAATAAAAAGGAGTAAATGAGAAATTAGTAAAACAGACGAATGATAATACTATTTGACAACTGAACGCAGAGATAATTAATACTATTTTAAGTCTTATTATTATGGAATAAGGCCAGTTTTTACTGGAATTTTTCAAGAATATTTCAGAATTCATTCAGGAGCTATTATAATTCATAAATAGTCAACATTACGCTGAGCCTGATATGGAAGACCTCGTTCCAGTACCTTCAAATATTTACACAATTCTCTTAACGAGTTTGTAAGAAAACATTGAATATTCCTCTGGCTTATTGGTACTCAATTTTCATACAAATATGGCTGATACTATGCTGAGCACGGTAGAGAAAACTATTCTTATCACTTAACTATTATCTTTCTAGCAGAAATAACACCTGCAATCGTATCTCGCGCAACAGTAGTTTCTTTGTGCTGATACCGAGACACATTTTAAATTCTCTGATAACCTATGTACAATAAAATTCAACTTCAGTTAGCTACGATTAATGCCTTGTTTACTTTTTATAAGTTAAAATAAAAGGCAACTCTGGAGAAGCTTGAAACTTTACTCGTGTTAGCACAGAGGAAATCGCGAGTAAAACCGTACAATTTCTTAACAACAAATGTTCCGCGAAGCCACTTAACAGTATTAAGATCGAGAAAACAAGGAAAAGATCGTACAATATTTTTCATTTATATACAACGTGCAAAGACATTTCCTTTAAAGATTAACGCCTATAAATACCGATGGACACAATGTTCGATTTCACTTTCAGTTTCAATTCGATCCGAAAATTACAATTCGAATTCGAACTAAAACGCTTTCAGTTCCAATTATAATTATAATAAATAATCTCAATTGAAGAAATATCAGTTCGAACCTAAATTTCATTAATTTCGTCGTTGAAGTTTCACTTACATGGAAATTCCAGGCCCACTTCGGCCGATTAAAATTCCACAGTCGAATATCCGTGCGATCCAAGAAAAATTCTCTGGGATTGCTCTATCAGGGAACAGCTCGAGCGTTTCCCATCGGAGCAGGCGATCGTCTCGGACGATTTAACGATCAAGACCCGTTCCGTGAAGCGAGACATTTTCCCCGGGCGACGCGTGAACGTACGAAAGACGTTCGTCCGGCGATTTTAGAAAATGTAGGTTCCCTTGCAAAAGTATCCCCCACTAAAAGGAAGCCGTACCGCGGCGTATGTGGGGTACGTAGCTCGCGTATCAGGCCGCTTTGGCAAACGCTCAGTCGCGAGCGGCGCAAGCCTGCGATTACACACAGAACACCCGTGTGTTCTTTCGTTCATTCCCCGCCGGTAACCATTCGCGCACGCTGAACAAGATAAATCAACTGTGTGTCCGCGAAAAGTGCAAACTCCGTCGTTAAGTGATACCACATTAATTAGAGCCACGATCGACGCGTCCGAACTAGTTTCAACCCTGCATATCGTACACCCTTAGTGACAAGTGACGTTGAAGTGGAATCGCACGCGATGGCAACTCGGTAGGATATACAGGGGGATATTTGGGGAACGTTTTTCATTTTTTAGTGGACGAGGGAACGCAATCGACCGATCGTTGAAGTGCATCGGAACGTTTGAACTTACAGGGATGACAATTTTAGTAGGGCAATATTTGGTAGGGATAGTAGGGAATATTTACTTTAAGTTAATTTCATTGAATTTAATTACTTTGTGTGTGTTCCAATCGTTGAAGGAAATATTTATAGTTGTCCAATGGTTAATAAGATTATTTTGAAGCACGAATCCGCAACAAAATTCAAAATACGAAATCGTAAAATTCAAGAGAGAATGGGTTAAAAGTGTCTGCAAATGAGAGAAATGCGATTGAGTTTCTATTAAAAGAAAATTTATTTCATATCGATGTATTATCTATTAATTCACCTGGAAGGAGGAATGATATCATCGCCGATACATGATAGGAAATTAATGATCGTGAGAGGAAAAGTATCTGTTTATGGACTCGAGGAGGATACCCGTAATTATCAGCTGGGTGTACTAATTGCCGGCTAATTGCGCCCTTGAAAGATAAGATATCGCGCTGAAGGAAACTAAGAAAAAGAGAAGCTACCGGGATCGATTTCCGCAGCCTCTCACAAGTTTTAATTGCCTCGTTTGGCACTCGATTGGAAAACCCCTCTCGCTCTCGATCGGTCTAATCGATGTAAACAACGTGTGCTCGTTACGCATAGTACCTATATACACGTGCGCGTTTCTCTCTTTCTCTCTCTCCCTCTAACTTGCTAAAAACAGTGTTGTGAAAAACGTAAGCTTTGATTACGCATTAACCCTTTGCCCTACAATATTGTGTCAGTCTCGTGGCAAAGATTCAAATAGAATGTAATAAATATAAATATCACTTAATTCTTTTAAGACCAAATTGAATATTATTTTTCTTTATTAATTGCAATTCTTTTACGTAAATGTAGACATGGAATACGCATAGAATTCTCCTCCACTTTTAATGAATTATGTCTATTGAGCGCAATTAAAAAAGAAATCATAGGGCAAGGGGTTAAGGCTAATCACTAACCCTTATTTTAGCAACCAAAGTGTTTAAATTCTTTTATAGTTCAATGTTTCTCGCGCAAATGTTTTATTTTCGAAACTTTTTCATTGATTATATGTCTTTAAAAAATGGAACTGTGAAGCGATTTTATTAATGTTTTAGGAGAACATAACAACTTGTGTAGAATGAATAATAAAAATGATTACTCAGGTACCTATTGCAAACTACTATCCGCAATCGTTAATTAGGATTAACTACCTCAATTTCAATTGCAGATTAGCAGTAATTGATGGTCATGCAAGATGATTTGTAATCGAATCAATTGCATTTCAATCATCGTCAGTAATACGTAATCAGATTACATTTTCCACAATTCTGGCTGGTTTGTAGCTTTATCGATACAATTCACGAAGTTGCACAGGGGGAACGGTAATTGGCTTTGATAAGCAGGGGAATAGAGGAGGAGCGAAGCCATTCAATGACTGTTCGCGGATCTTTGGATCGAGGCAACTCGCTTGCGTCTCTAGGAAAACATTTTAACGGATCGTTTTATTTCCCTTCAGTAAAAGGGATATCGAGTCTTTCAACATACTTTTCAAATTATAATTCCATTCTTCGAAAGATATGCAAATTGTACGTTTTCATAGACTTCTTTACTTATTTCTTTGAAAGGATGTTAATCTTTTGCATAATACTTCGAGTCGTATCATGTTCTATAGAATTTTGATTTGTCAAATTATATAATTCAAGGATTTCTTCGAAAATCAATTTTAACCCTTTGCACCTGACAATATTTTTCATTCAAATATTCATTAGAGAAACAACTATTTTATTTCTATGTTTCATATGTTGACGCATTACTTAAAATTCGATATTGAATTTTGAATTTTACAATTTTGATGTGTTGAATCAAACGGCGGCTAAGGGCCGCTTCTGGAGTGCCAAGAATTAAGACCAGGAAAATCGTGTTCTCCAGAATTAAACTTGTATTTTTGTTAGTCGTATTTACTTTCTCATTTGCATCGTCTTCTAAAAATCATCAAAACAGCAAGGTGGTGTTTCGTTCTACTTGAAATATCAAAGTGAACATTGCGCAACGATAATTACGATTGCGGGGAATTAAGAGGCCGTGTCGCGAAAGAGAAAAGGAAAAAAGACGGCGGCCATTTTCGCCGGTCACCGGGACACCTGAAAAACCGACGCAATGGCGGCGAGAAACCTGAAATTCGCGATCGCTGATTTTTTGTTGGTTTAATCCGGATTACCGTGTCAATTCATTAAATCCTGGAATGCCGCGGTACTCAACGATCCGGTCTAAATGCTGAATAAAATGTGATATCGAATAGTATACAGTTCATTTCATACCAAATCGTGCGTGCAACTTTGAAAACAAAACGCCTGATTCATGTGCAGTCAGTTTGTAAAATAGTATCCAAAGGTATATAGCAGTATATTTAAAGAATATCGATGAAACTTTTGCTTCTATTCCGAAACATTTCTGATCGGGTTCGTTAGATTGATTTCATATTCTCGAACGAGTAGCTTAGACGATGCAAATATTTCCAAACGATGCATATCATCCATGATGCAAAAAATCAAATTACTCTTCTGTCTACAATTTCCACTTTATATTTACAATAAAATGTTAACCAATTAATGTCTAATACATTTTGAATGATATTTGAAATATTTCTTCTTTCCTTTTTAAATTTCAAACAATTCAGTCTGAATTCACATTCCACAAAGTCGAGCGCAGGTGATTGAAAGTCACGGAAATCGGTGATTCGTTATCAGTGACGAACAATCAACGACGATCCAACAGGACGCCGCGTGATCAAAGAAAAAGTCGTTCAGTGTCGATCGAGAAATTTCAAAATTCAGAGGATCGTCGCCGGACGACTATTCAAATGAGGGTTTAAAGGCTGTCCCCCATTGACATGTACGAGGATTCGTTACACATCCTTAAGCCGCGTGTCGCGTGTACAGGTGTGCCGCGCGCGTAATTAACCGTGTTAGTAAATGTGTTACATGCTGAACGTGTTATAGGTGAATCGCATGAAGCATATGAAGACATTAGCGCGACAGAATGTGGCGTTCCTAATGTAATCGTCTGAACTCAGAACATAATCGTTCGAATTAAAAATATAATTATTTTCGATTCAACCCTTGCCCAATGAATTATTTCTCAATTACGACTGATGCAACTACTTTATCGTTAATAATTTATTAGGGAAAAAAGAAATTTTGATGCTTATTCCATGTATATGTTCACTCAAAAGTCTAACGATTGATAATAGGAAAGTAATTTTTAATTTATGTTTGAATAAGATGAATAGATTTATCGAATTCAGTTTAAAATTTTCGTCACGAGCCTGACACGATACTGTAGGTTAAGGAGTTAAAAAGAAATTGAAGAAACGATCTATAAAGATTCAATTGCAAATTTATCCTACGAATTAAGGAAATAATTTTAACAATATCATTTTCCTTAAAGAAGAATATCAAATGACAATTTTAATTATAGAAGACGAAAATAGTATGCAATAATTGCAGAATAAAAGGTAAAATTCAGTGAGATCGTATAGAAAGATATTGTACTGCGCGAGAACAATCTAATGTATCACTTTTTATCAAAGCAAAAAAAAAAAGGAAAAGCGTGGTAATCAGGCAAGGAAGGAAAGTAACGAAACTGATACCGAAAATTTCGATCGTTGAATGAAGTGATGATTTCCGGGGTAGCCGAATATCACCACGACCAGGGAAATTTTTTCCGTAATAATCAGAAATTGCCGGCAGTTAATCGCCGTGGCCGAGGATGCTCGCTCGGAGTCTTCCGGTATTAACCGATCATGAGAAAACGAGAAAGTTATGGCTTCTAGGTAATATCTTTAACTGATGCGTTCCCGAGCGGAGCTTAGCAGAAAATGTTTTGAATACTATACCAAATGCCAATCGCATATCTCGAATAAAACCATAAAGCAAGTAGGCAGTGAAATTTTAAAAAATTTCAAAAAATACAGATTCAATACTTTCTTATTTATATATATAAAGAAAAAGAAAGTAATAAGAAGCTACGATATATAAGTAAAATCGATGTACAAGTAAATTCATATTTTTCAATTTCATTTTTAAAATTGAAACATATCAAAATGGAACTCGAAACGAAATATTATTATTACTTATGATTTCAAACACTCATTGCCTAAATATTTTTTCGTAAACTTCGTGAAATCTAAAATAACGATTTAAAATAAAACAGACGCGTCGAAGTGATATTTTACCGAGCACCGATCTCAGGTTATCGATCAAGGCATCGTTACGTTCGAAACTCTCTCGCGTAGCATAGTAGGAAGAAACTGAAAAAACGAGAGGAAAAAGTCGTGGCAAACGACAAAAAGGATCGTTAGCGTGATAAATGCACGATGCACCGCAGATCGTCGTTTCCCTCGTTCGACTGTGAAGTGAAAATCGATTTTTTTCGAGTGTAGTTCCTTTTAACCGGGATACGAAGACCGTTCGAGATGACGGGCGACAGGAGAGACTGGATGAAAGAGATGCTCGTCGAGGCGAAATCTGATTCGACGTAGCGAGCCAGCGAACGCGCGCGCGTACGTGTCCCGCGAATAGTGGAAAGTGTGAACAAATATTTAATGTTCGTCGGGGAGAGATACGATGTGAAAGAAGAGATAAATGTTGCTGGAACTCGTCGTAGAGATGCTGACGCTGATCGGCGGGCTGCTCGTCATCTATTTCGTCTACGTTTTCTTCACCAGGAAAGATGGTAAATATCGTGTTCTTCGCTTCGATGCGCACTGAAGGGATCGCTAATTAAAGCGGATCGCGTGATTGGATGAAAAATTTCCTTTGAAGTCAAAGAAAAACATTGAAATTCCTTAAAGAACGAGGTGAATTTTATTCGAGAAGGTTAATCATCTTCTTGCTCGCGCACGGTATAAATGTGAAAAAAATTAATTTATTTAAGATTAATTTTGTTTGAATTTTATTTCTATAATAATATTAACCCTTTGCACTCGAGGGATGCCTTTCAGTCGCTATTTGATTTGACTCAAGAAAATGATAAAACTTAAAATTCAGTATTAAATTTTTATATATCACTAAATTTTTATATGTCACTTAATTTATGTAAGGTATTTATTTATGTTAATTGTAAAAAATATCATTGACATTTCATCAGAAAATAATGAATATTTGTTCAGAAAAATATTCTCGAGTGCAAAGGGCTAATAAAGTTATAGAGGAAAGACTTTCAATTGAAATGTCGAATAACGGAAGATCATAAGGAGAATTACGTTTGTTGGTCAGACCACGTACAATTAAGAGTTTCACAATCTCTCCTTTATCTAAACCAAGACAATGTTTTCCAAATACGGTTTATATTTTATTCCTATTAACAGCTCCATGCAATATTTATATTGCACTGCCTTCTGACACAGTTTTACACAATGTATCATTCTTTCACCGTTACTTGAAAAATTTCCTACGGTGTTTCACCGTTCCATGTAAGTACGTAAAGATTCAGGTAGCAAAGATCATCTGCCAGCCGAGTAAAACCGGTTGCGAAATCGCTGATCGAGATTCTACCGTGGAAGCGTTGACGGCATAGATTCGTCGCGATTATTGCGAATTGTCACCGCGACAGACGCGTCCCTGGCACGGTTGCGCGTAATAATCCGTCGCCGAGATTCATCAGACGAGTTACCACCTTTTCCTATCCTCCTTATCCGTCCCATCACCTTTTACGGTTTCGCAGGATATACATCGTAATAACAGTCGGTCGCGTTTCACAAGAAACGAAACGCGAATCGCGGATCCTTCGGGATCGCTCGCGCCATTGTTACGCACGTTTTCACACTTTTTTTTATTTCCCTTGAATCCTCGTCCTGATCTTCATTGGTTAACGCGAGAACAGCTAGACAGATTACAATTCGTCCACTTTGGATTTTGCACTTTACAACTGGGTCAAAACGATTAACTGTACTTTTCACTTTTTTTTTAAATCATTTGAAATATTGTTTTAATATTGTTGGCACTACTTTTAATGTTGCTACTATTTTTTATAATATGGTTCAGTTTGGAAACAAATGATTCTTTCTAAAGAAATTATAAACTTTTATGGGACCTCAGAGGGAAGTATTTTTTCATAAAAGTAGTGACACAATATTTATACATACTATAGTATTAAAATATACCTGTAAGTCAATTGTAGTACCGACATATGTATACTTGAAGGTTGTACAAGAAAATACAAATGACTCGATTTAATTGGTAGTTCTAGCGTTAAATGCCAAGACTACCGTGGATGGCAACGTTAGCTGCATTTCTTCGTTGTTACGTAGTGACGACATTCGTGGATTAATCATTGCTGATTCGATTACCGGATTGTAATCGGCCGCTGAAGAACAACGACACGTTGACGCGATAACGCGGCTTGCCTTCGACGAGGTTCTAAGCCATTCACCGAATGATTTATCTGATTTACTCTATACTCGAAAATGTTCTCGCGTGTTCGACGTTCTTCGTGTATTTATCTATAAAACTACAGCTAATTGCAGGAAATTGAGAAGTATTTAATAGTGTTCTCTGCTCAAAGCACTTAGCTTATCTCTTAAATTAAATTAGTCGTTATCTCTGATAAGCTAAGACGCTTGGCATTTTGGAAACCGAACACTGCAAACTGCAGCATCGAAACCTTTGCATCGCACTCTGTCGTTTCATTAATACTAGATTTACTAGCTATGAATTAATACATATTTAATACTATAAACATTATTTCCTGAATGCTTACGTTGTCTTTGATTGATGTAATCACAGGAATATGTCTCCCGATTGTCTCTTGTTAATCCTCCAATTTTCAAGATCTAAATCGTACACAATATTTCCTGGATTATTCTCAAATAGCTGACTGATAATTCAATGGTCATGATTCATCCGGTATCTTATCAATTAAAAGAAACTTTTATCTCGGGCAAAGGAAACCAGAGTTACCGATACACTTGCCAGAAAAAGGGAAATCATGGAAGCATTATCAGTGTTCCCTTTCACCTAAAGAGTCATTAGAGAATTTCTGTGCACGGCAACGTTAAACGTGAAACAATTTTATACGCTACGCCGCCACAGTCCATTGACATAAGATTTCACGATGAAACATTCAATTGTGCTTCCTACGAGGCACGATTTTCCCGGGTCGACGTCTTACCGTCGATTCGACACAAAGAAACCTTTCCGCGAGGCTGTTACGCGGTACGTTCGATAATCACTATAATTTCGTTACGTGGGAACGTTTACGGGCACGTTCGAGGGCCAAACACGAGTGGGAAGTCCGAATTTCATATCTTCGCGAAATTTCAACTTTTATAGCGGTTTGATTCTGTATCTGAGATACAAAATTGGTCACTATGGCTCACAAAATTATCCCAAATAATTAATCAAGTGAAGTTTCGTTAGTTCAATATTTAATTCGAATAATTACTCGTTGCTCGCGATAAATTTGATATAAATATTTTAATACGTATATACTATTAATAATTTAATAATTTACTTGAACAATGTTGTCTACTACTAATTCGATCAATGAAACGAGAGTGTTTGGATTACTAGTCATTCAAATAATGAAAAACTCTTTCGCAAGAAGGAAAGAATTGTACATCTGAATCATCCGTTACTAAGAAACATTCTGAATTTGTATAACAATTGTACAGCAATCATCACAGATCTTGAATAATGAATTTTCGAATGGAAAAACTCCATTGTATGAATTTATAATCAGTTGCCGGTGCAATCGTTGTTTGACACGTGCATTCAAGACCGAACCCATTGAAACCGCCACTTTTTCGCGTCGTTTAATTACACCCCTGGACACCGTGCTCATTGTTTGCGTAAGTTTATCAACATATACAACTACCGATCGATCAGAAGCGAAAACACTGTTGCTTCAAAGTCTCGTAAGGAAAAACGTTCGTCGCTGATGCAACTCTGTATTTTTTGTCGTTCGATGGCGGAATAGGTCGGATTTATGCAAACACGTCAAATTAATTTCCAATGTAAAAAAATTGTACGCCGGTGTCGAGTGTTTTTGCGGAAACGAATAAATTGCGGATCTGTATATAAATCGGCTTTTTCTTCGAGATCATCTTATAAACAGAATTAAAAACTTATGAATTATTCCTTAACTTCTTCTTACAACAGAAATAAATCTTTCTTCCTTTTGAAAATATTAGGTACCGGAAAAAGTTCGTCCGTCTTTTTCCTTAATAATGAATTGGATCCTTATTAAAGTTCCAACAGATGCACTCTTGAAGTTTCTATAGAGAAATTTCAAGAAGTCAATTTAAGTGCTCGGTAGCTTTAGTGTTAAGCATACCTTGCTCAGAGTTACGGACGGATGATCACCGATCCGGTGTTTTTTATTGGCCAGCTGATCAATTAGGAAAGAGAATAACTTATTTTCGATAATCTTCGATAATTCCCGGACGAATTCTGTCAGGCGTTAAAACTGAGATTCCCTGATGAAATTATCGAAGCGATTCATCTCAAAAATAAATCTGGAGCGATCCGAATAACTGACGCGACACGAGGCCGTGAGAGATGGCTCGCTAATTGATCAAAGTTACCATTTAATCACGCGATTCAATGAATAATTACGTACGCGGTTAGAATCGGCTGACGAGAGTAAGATTAGAATCGGCGACATTGTTCGAATAGGGAAAGATCGATCGACGTGTAATTAACTGAAAGGCGACAGTGCGTTCGGTGTAACTAATGAATGGCTACGGAGATAGGCGAGCGACGCCGGAGACAGGTAACAGGAAATAAATGTAGGCGACCTTCACCTTCCAGCGAAGGATCAGGGTTAGAAAGCCCATTGGCCGGCGGCGTCTGCGTTTCGTACGCGGGGAAAAGCTGTCTCTCTAATCTGCCACGAAGAATGCGTATTAGCATACGTTCTAAATTTAGCTGTGTTCCGGCGTGAAAATGAAGACAGCTTGGCATTTAACCCTGCCTGTGTATAGCGAGGTGTTATTCTTATTACAGGAGCACGTGACCTAGAAATCGTGTTTCCTTAAATTAAAGGCGTTTTAACACTAGAACCACAGCTTCTTCATATATTGATTGTAGCAGTGATTGATTGTTGAATCGAAACTACTTATTTTTCAAGTAATTTCAGATATTTAACGCTTTCAAGGTATCAATAATTGCGAAATAAGAAAACCACCATTTTGAAGAGTACGGTTGTTCTAGTGTTTTTATTTAAAAATGGAAGAATATATTCAGCTAGTAATTGCATTTTCCATGAAAATGATGCTTTTAAGAGCATCCAAGGCACAAAGGATTAGTTCATCAAAAAAAGGGATACTTAAACGAAGAAAAGGAGACTGAGAAGAAATCGAAGGAATAACAAAATTCACTGGCAATTTTCTAAGCAGGGTTAATTGGATTGAAGTTATAAGATTACTTATAACTTGGTTTATACGGTAAAGCGTGGAAAGTGTCTCTTCCGACATAGAAAACAGAGTATTCGTTTAAAACATTTTATTATTCTGCGGAATGGTTGCACCTCGTGTACCGTTTAATATAAAAAGCAATTAAAGTCGATAGTTGCAGCAGTTTCTAAGGAGTGCAAGAAATAGAAGTAGAGAGTTCTAGGAAATACAAGAAATAGAAGTAAAAGAAATGAAGAACTAGAGTTTCTAAGAGGTAGAGAAATAGTATTCTAAGAACAGTATCCTCTGAAAAGGATGCAAGGACGGATCTTGCTAGATCTTTACTGCCAGAGGTCCGAGTTTTCCGCCGTAAAGAGTTCAGCGGGTCGTCCCGATGGATTTCACTCGGGAACGGGGCGAGGGAACGAGGAACGGGAAACAGCCGACAAGGCCGGGCCGGTGAAATTACGTGTTGTTGCTTTGGAACGACCGTCTCATCGTCTGATCCATTACCGATACCGGGCTACCGGCTTGAGGAAAGTACGCCAGTGTGTTTTCCTGCCGCGTCACACTCGTTAACCCTTTCGCAGAATTTATTTCCTTATCGAGAAAGTTTCTCCTCAGCTCGATCTGTCGTGCTATTGAAGGAGCTCTTCGTGAATCTCGTGTCTAGAGATACTACTAACAATCTGGCTGCTTAAATTGAAATAAAACAAGAATAAATAATGGGTTTCTATTAACGAGCAAACGTTTGTTATTTAATTATTCCGAAGATGAAGAAGTAGGTAGAAAAGTAAAGAATACAACGAGTCATTGGTTTTAATACTACATATTCTTCAACCTTACGCATCATGATATGAAACTTTGGAGAGTTGTATTTCTATAAATGTGGCTGTCGTTGATGAAAAATGTTACGTGGTAGATCATCCGACTACTAAAAAATTGCAATCTAAATTCAGGGTCTCAAGTCAATGTCACATAAATCACTAACTTCTGTTTTATTGTGCAAGAAATACCAAGTCGAAAGTCCGAAGATATTATTTAAAACAGGCAATCGAAGAATCAGTGTGGAACATAAATTACCAACTTTAAGAATCTCACTAAGTGTCGCTAGCGAAAAATGCACGGTGGTTAAACGTACAACATTGTTTCAACTCGAATTCAACCCTTGCGTTAGCGACCAAAACGTCTGAATTTATCCAAATTCTAACGTTACAATATATGTGCAAAAATTTTTGAAAAAATCCAAAAAAATCCAAAGCAATTTTGTCAAACTTTCACGGCCACAATATAACGCGTATCGACTATTGCGAGCCAATGCCAGGGTTAATCAACCTCTTGCCCTACGCTTCATTTCTCTACTATGATCGCAGCAACTACTTTGCCATTAACAATTTATTGTAAAAAGAGAAAACTACTATGTATATTCTATCTATGTTTGCTCTGAACTGTAGTTCTTGATAACAGGAGGATAATATTCCATTTGAATTCAAAAAGGTTGAGTAATATTTATGCTTGCCAAATTCTCTTCAAAATCTTCACCGCGTTGTTAGAAGGCGAGTGGTTGAGACTCTGCATAGTCTGGATCGCGAGAAACAGCAGTTTAGTTAATTGAAGACCTACTCTACTAATACAATAATTAACATTCCCGTTTCCAGACAAATCCAGCGCAGACTCGCCGACAATGGCGCACACGGCGCTCCGCGAGATCGTGGAGCGCGCGGTGGAGGAAGCTCGCAAGCTGCCAGGTCTGGGCAGTTCCGTGGAAACCGAAAGCACGCGGGAAGGACGGGACATCGTGGACCACAGCTACGAGGATCTCCTCGCCACAGCGATACTTAACAAGGTTGCTATAACGAATCGTCCCGGGTGTTCGCGCGCGTGACGCGTCCGTCCGTTCGCGGAATTCGAGATATCCCGTGGCGATCGCGCGAGCCTCGGAATAAATCGATGACTGGATTTTCTAGGTCATCGAGAAATACCAAAAGGAACAGGTGGACGGCAACAGCAACGTTCTCCACGGGAAACCGGTGTCGACGGCCAAGTGCGCGATAAGTAAGCACCGGATAATCAACGATTTTACTCTCGCGATTTAGAAAATACGAATAAATACTCGAGCACGGGTGAAAGCGAGAAATTATGTTGACTGTCTCAATATTCATTTCTTTTTTGTTCGTTTTTTTGTTTGTTTATTCTCGAATATAGATGAAAGCGAAGGGGGACTTGACGAAGGTGTCGAGGAAGGTTGCAGCAGTCTCGAGCCCCTGTCGCAGGACGACTGCAGCAGCGAGTGCAGCGCGTCCTGCTCGAGACACCCGAGAAATCAACCGGAACCATTATCCCTCACGGTGGGTCATTCTCGCGATACTTTACGGCGAAAGTTTCACCGTGACGGTGAATTTATGCGGGATTCGAGAACTCCTTTCGTTCGTCCTCCCGATCGTTTAGATAACCAGCCCGAGTTTGATATGCGGGCTCGTTCCTGAGGGGCTTAAAAGTGATCCGCTAAATTTAGAAAATCGCCGTCGCGCCCTGCTCGGTTTGAATGACTGGCTCTGCCGGAGCTTTATGACTTTTGTATCGCGTTTCGCACTTTTTCGAACCCTACTCGACGGGATTAAAGAGCGCGGATCCGGAGCTGTCCTTAGGAGATCTCGGTACAGCTCGATGCTCCACGCGGTGAATATGTTTTGAGGTACCATTTTCATTAAGATACCGCCCTGAAGCGGATACAGCTTAGGCGCTCGTACAATTTAACGCATAATTTGAAATTTTTCGCGTCGCTTAAACTTAGAAAGTGAAACAATTGAAATAAATAGAAATTCAAAGGAATATAGAAACTGACATATAAAAGAGATTCACGATACGAAGGATGAATGGGACAATCTTAAGTTTTTCAACCGTCGAGTGTCCAATAAGAACAAATGGCAAGATCCTTTCTGACGAACGAACGGAGGTGTAGTTTCGCGAGTTTCAGAAATCCAGAGAAATAGAACGGGAACGACTTTTATCGATTCCCATTCTCCCAAACACGAGCCACTTACTAGACAAATTGATTAACTCCGCTAAATAAAAAGTAGAGAAAGTTAATGCAACAGTTGTTTGTTGAGTTTGAAAATTTCCGTTTACATACGAAATCAAATAATCATTATAGAATGTATTTTACTTTATTATTACAAGTACAGCTTTAATCTAACGGATATGTAAAATGTATAAAGTAGTGCATCCTTGAAGTAATTTTTATTATTATTGCAATTTTTACATTCCCAAGAGACTTTGTATTATTTCATGGTACCAAACTCAGTCATAATGAAATTTATTTTAAATATAAGGAGTTAAGAGGCAATGCAGGGCGTTTATGATAAAATCTTGAAAAATTCAAAAAGTAGAGTTAATCGATTTGGCTAATGAGTGGCTCATTTTCGAACGAAAATCGCGTGTTTCATCGCTCCAGATAGAGGAACGCATAGAGGAAGTGACCACGGTGTACACGTCCGACGAGGATCCCAAAGATAATGACGTCTTGGCCATTAGGAACACTCATCGGGTGCCATTTCCGGAACTTGGAATGGACATTATCGATCGTAAGCAACCAATCAATTTTTAATGTCGAATTCCAATAGATTAAACATGTTTCAGAATAGCATTTACTCAATTACACCGTACATCTTCGATATTACACGGATTTCTTATAATTATCAATAATTTATATTTCAAACGAGGTGTCTAATAATTAAATAATTTCCCTTGTTCTTCATGATCAATCTTTTCAAACGCCAGTACGTAAACAACCGTTGAATACGTAACGTATTAGCGACGATTAATTTTTTATCCAGTTATTAGTCTGACTAAAGTTCTAATACAATTAATTACGTAATTCGACTTACGACTGAGGAAGCATTGTCAGAGCATCATGGTGTCGCTTATTGGATAACGATTCAACTTGCGTGCAGCATTACTCTTTCTTCTATATTATTACATCAGTGTTTCTCGGTCGATGTAAAATACAAAATTTTCCACCTTTTTGTTCTATGATTATTAATTATTATTAGACTCAAGATTTTCCATGTATACAGCCTGCGTTTATAGCACTAGCGCGCTGAAGTGCGATTAAACGAAGACTATAATAAAGGTTTAATAAATCGATCATTTTACTCGCGATTGAACAAATCGGTTCCGAATAAAAAGAATAAATTACTTATTTACATATTATAATCAGTTTAGGTAAAAAACTGGGCAATGTTACGTTCAGATATTTATTTCAAATGTCTAGTAAAGGAAAATTAATTATTGATCTAATAAAATCTAATTAAATTGATTTAGTAAGTATATAATATTACAAATTGCAGAAATGCAATACCAGTTATTTAAATTATAATATATCTATGGAAAAATTAATGTTTCAGCTTCACAAGAGTCCTCGGAGGACAGTCAAGATGAGCCAGACACGCTGACGACGCACATAGGTCTGGTTTCTCCGATAGAATCATGGGAAGAGAACTGGTTGTTCCAAAAGAAGAGGGTGCAGACTCAGGCGGACCCGGTCGCCATGTTGGTGCCGAACCCCAGCGCCGATTTCAAGGCACTGATCGGCGACAAGGACGCGGAGGACACTTCCGACTTATCAGAGTGTTCCTCGGCGCAGTCGGACGAGGAAATCGAGAAAGAATTAATGGAAGCGATAAACAACGTGGTACCTCGAACTCCCACCGACCTAGAATTCGAAAATGGCCTGGACAACCACTCGGAAATTCCAGGCAGCCTTTCGAAAATCGAAACCGTGGACCAGGTTCCTCCTCGACTATTTATTCGGCCAGAAAATGAGAACAAAATTGTCGAACACGAAACCAAGAAGGCAACGAACGATCCAAAATCAACGCCGAAGAACGCAGAAACCAACGAAGCCAAAGAAGTCAAAGAGAAAGATGAAATTTCAGAGAAAGTTGACGAGAAACCAGTTCCAAGCTCCCCGAGCGACGATCATCCGAAGATTCAGGTGGAAAGTCGATCGATCGCCGAGGAGTTCGAGGGAACAGGTGCAAAATGTTTCGAGAATTCGAACAATTCGACGAATGCGAGCGGATCAACGGAGCGGAAGGAGCTCGATCAAAACGATCCTGCGAGCCCGAGCTTCTCCAAGGATGCGGAAACCGAAAAAAATGTCTCGCGTGTACCAATCACACCCACGTGCACGCCGAGAAGGATTTCCGAGTCGGAAGTCGGTGCAGGGAGCGCCAGCCACGTGGAAGTGTTCGCTCTGAAGGACGAGAATGTCCTGAATTCACTCGAGTGTGCTAAAAAGAAGTTGCTGGCTGTCGATGAAGATATGTCGAACGTTTTCGGGGAGGAGGAGAAATGCGGCGAACAAAGAAACGATTATCACGGTAAATTAATGTTAATTTGCTATTCGTTTCACGTGGAAATAATTGCGGTTTTTGTTACTTGAAATTTCGGAGCTTGCTTCGAAAATTTGGAACCTGTTTTAAAGCAGAACATTTTTTTTCTACTGATTTGGCGAATGAGTTTGTTCTGATTGTTCACTGTTATTTATTCAAAATTCTCAAAATGAAAATGGAACAATTTACAATACCTGTGCATATATACTTATTTCAATAATTAATAAAATTGTGGATTATTTATCATCGCAACGATGATTATTTGGACGTTGTTACAGCCGAGGACATTCAACAAGAGAGCGAGTACACCGAGCATTATGACATCGCGACGCAAAGACACTTGGACAGTTTAACAAAAACTGAGATTCCAGTCGTGGAAAATGGGTCGACTGATGCTGAGGTGGATCGACAATTACCAAAAGACGAAGACAGGTGACGAAAAAATCGTAGACTAGGGACAGATTGCGGATTCACGCGTTTCTATTCTGAAAAGGTTTAAAACTTGAGAACTTGCATAAGAATACTGCAATACTGATTTCATATGATTTTATACATTTGCACATTACAACATTCACGAAGACCCGCAATCTGAAATAATTAAGGATTTGATCGATTCGAGTCGCTCCTCGGATGTTCCGTATCGAAACGACTTGACGCAACGTTCGTTTCGTAACGTGAACCGTGTTACGGTCTGCCAAATGCCTTAAGGGTGTTTCTTTTTGCCAATGATATTGTGATACTATTTCAACATTCCTCTGTGCAGCAGGTGCCGGGAAGCTATGGCACTCGCCAAGGCTGGCTCGGCTTCGCGACTGTCTCTGCGGAACGAGAAAGATGAGAGGACGCAGCTGGCAACCCCTCCGAGGCCAGGTAACCGAAACTTGATTTTAGTGAAATAAAAAATCTTAGATTTTAATTAGACTAAGATAAATGTGTGTGTATTTCGTATTAATTGTATGCTTTTCAATTCAACAATTATATTTTTATGCGCGGCAGGCACGATAGCTGAACGGGAGCATAAAAAGTGGGAAAACGCGCCGCCCATCGAGAACAATCCCTACAGCCAGGAGAATATCCAAAAGAGGTTGTGGGAGAGACAATACTCGAGAAGACCCTCCGACATTCCTGGGTAAAAGTCCATTCTGATTCTTAAACTGACCAATCGACCGTTAAATCGGATGTTAATCGACGAATGATTTATGCAGAATCCACACCGAATTGCCGAAGAGCAACGGGACGGATTTGGATGTGGTTCTGACGCCCCAAGAACCGGATATCAAAAGGTAATTTCGATTTCTGCATAAAGATGTCATACTTAGCGAATTATCTGCGGTTCATAATTGCATAAATATATGTAAAATTAAATATTCAGTAAAAAATATTTGAATGCGAGGAACATTCTAAATCTTTTTATACATTCTTATCAAGTTCATTAATACCAGAAAGTCTACTTTCTACGAAGACTTAATTTAAATTACTTCTTAATCTATGTAAAATCTTAGTCCTCGTCCGAAAACAACCTTGGCTTCGTTCTTTTGAATGTTTTCAGAGGATCTTCGCTGTTCCCATTTATTTGCTCCTAACTAAAATAACCGAAACATATTAATGTAATTGTTTCTGTCATTGCTTTTGATAAATTAAACCGTGTTTTGTGTAGGTTCGGCAGGGACTACTACATCAACGACTCGCGAGCGGCAAGCAACGAGAAAGGGAGGAGATCGGCCGCGTCCACCTCGAGCAGACCGAGCAGCTCGATGTCCCAAGGATCGAGCTCGACAGGTGCCGACCAAGAACAACAGGTGAGTTTCCAGCTCGAAAAGTTCGAGGAGGCTTCGCTGCGCGGCAGCCTCTCTAGGTGGACCTATCGCGATCCGTACTCCAGTCCAAACTTCGCGGTGAACCCTCTTCTACGCATGGAACTCGACGGTAGCAAACCAACTAGCACTGATTGCGCGAAAGAACATTCCACAGAAAGTGTCACGACCAAAAGAAACTCAATTTGTTGGAATGAAACGATCGTCGATGAAGAAGAACAAGTATCAAGGAGAAATATAAAACAACACCACATTAATTCCTTCGGCAAATCTCCACGTATTCATCAAGATCAGCCAAAAACAATAACGACAAGTTTGAACTTGGACACAGCTGAAAAAGTGGCTTACAATCCTCTCTACGAACTCAGCCAATCGCCACCCTCGTTTCCAAAAAAACTGAAACTAAATCGCAATTCGAAGGATTCAGGAATGTACTCTATAGAAACGGATTCGCAGGATCTAGAAGACCAGAAGCAAGTGGATGACTGTAAAAGACTGTGTAGCGACGATTGGTCCAGTGACCAAATTCTGTCATCCAACGGCAGAAGGTACTGGGGCTACAATGGAACCAAGTACCACACGTTTGGTGGAATAAAGAATCCCCTAAGATCCATAAACGACTCGGATGAAGACAATTTTGAAAACGAAATCAACGAACCTTCCAACGCTAATATCGCTGATTTCAGCAAGATGAAGTTTCAGACGTTCGGAGGAATCAAGAACAGCAAGACAGAAGGAAAGGGGATACCTATGTACAGGAAGATTAAACTAAGATCACCATTGAAAATTCGAAAAACCAGACGCTCGAAGAGTCCTCGAAGCGATTCTAGTTCGCCGGACCATAAAATGACACCCGAAGATTTCAATTTAAAGTCCATGTCCGGCTCTCAATGGACGGAAGAGGAATACACCGAAGAGAACAGTTCACCGAGAAATGTGTCACGCTCTTCGAACCGGTATAAAATGAATAACAGAAGAAGTCTAGGCACTGAATCGCTTGGTGGAAAAGAAATGATTCGCTCTTCATCGTGTCGATCATCCTCGGAAGACGATTGGCAAGACAACGACTCAAATGTGCCTGACAGAACGGTGATGAACAAGTTCCTGAAAGACATATCGAATGAGGCGAAATCGCGACGCAGTCCTTCGAAGAGTCCTTCGTACTTTTTCAACACTTCCAAAAGGAAATTGTTCGAGGACTTGAAGAGAACTGGCTCTCCAAATAAACATCGTTCCGATGATGACAATGAGAGTCTGAAACTGGAGCCACCAATCGTGCCGCAAGTGGTTGAGAGGACCTTCGAGAGTCTGCGAGACATTCGAGTCGCAGAGGAAACGAGAAAATTTAAAAGCCGCGAGTCGAGACGGAAACGAGCTGCGTGGAGCTTGAACAACGTCACGATCTGGTGAACACGGAAGCTAATCTAATTAATCTTCGTCATCGAAGGGATGATCTACGGTTTGTACAGTTTTAACGAGGCTTCTCACGAGGTTCCTTTTCTGTACACACGGTGCCATATCGTCAACGATGTTCCTTGTTCCGAATGTATTGGACTCGATCGGAACTTCCACAGAATTGACACGTTTCATTGCACTTTCGAAACTTTCATCCAATTTTTTAGCAGTCGTGCATTGTAGAAATATATGGAAAAAATATAGCATCTCATTTAAGAAAAACGGAATCTCCTCCGCAACGCGGCATGCAAGTTTTGTACGAAAATATTCAATCCCTACCCTGTATATATGTTTATAATTTGTAAGTGTACAGTTTGTTTAACCTGTTGAGTTTGACTACATTAATTGAAAATGTTACGAAGTTTTCGGACGACCGTATATTCTTCAACGAAACGTGTAAACGCGACTGCGTCGCGACGTAGAACGTTAATATAAGAATGTCAGAGGATGTATATTTTATTTTTTAAATATATTTTGTTCATGACACAATTTGACCGTACTTGAAATGCATGGTATACTCTTCTGGTGTAGGCTCTCGTACCTCTCGATCGACTCATAACAAAACCGATCCCGATTAAACGAAGATTAACAACCCTCTTCTCTCACCGCGCTCAGAACTTGTAAATATAATATTCTGTGGCTGTTTCTTGTAGATGCGCGCTCGAGTAATATCAACCCACTTACGGTACGATACGAATCGATTTTCACGTGTCTTCTGTAAATAGTAGATGTAGATCGTAGCGAATGAAAAGAAATGAAAAAACTAATAATAAACGAGGCCGGAACGCTTGGTCGAGCGTTCTACGCGATCGATCCTGCGATCGGTAAGTACCGTTTTTATGCGTTTATAAATCGGGGGACCGGTGACTAACAAGATTTATACTAATGTGGTAGTGCATGCAACGGTTGAAAGGAATTGTCGGTATGGTTTATTAGTTTCGCCGATGGTAAAAATCTTTGCATCATTCGGCACTCGGAATATGGTATATGAACGTTTACTAACACACAAGAATTATTTACTTCTTGCTCGAGACGAAAATTACTTGGCTGTGGCGTAATGATTCTGAATACAGTACGCTTCGCGAGAGGAACACTTATTTCCACTTCAATACTTTCTTCTATCTCATTTTTTAGCGCTCCATCTTCTAAAAGCTTTTTCATACGGTATATACAAACTTTCGTATACTTGTTGCTCAAAAATTAATAAAGTCCTCATTACTTCCTCCGTTAATTACAATATCTTCTTAGTTCCGCAAGTAACACAGTTAATAGCAGGAAAGCGTTAATTGTCATACGAAATCACTAGACAACAACATCGTAGATCCAAAAAGTCCCTGTTTCGCGAGGTCTACTGTATTGCAGCGCTTAAGACTGGGCTGATCCATTTGCTGCAAAACTGACCGCACTAACAGTTGCAAAGACCAGTCAGGAGACGACAAAGCTGATCGCTACGCGGATACGCGGTCTGTCATTCTACCCGAGCTTCTTTCTGTTCCAGGAGGACCCGCAGTACAAGGAGACCGAGTACCTGCTGAACAAAAGCAACGACGTGAAATCAAAAGTAGCGAAATGGCAGAGAAACAACAGCCTGGAGAACAAGTACGAATCGCCGGTGCGGAACGGCGAGGACGCGCACGAGACGGAGAGGAAGAATGGGGACACGCAACGGATCTGGGAGGACCAGAAGATAGAGGAGATCCTGGAAAACGAGAGGAAGAACAGCAAGAACGAGATTAACGCGAAGCTGAACAACCAAGAGAACTACGAAACGATCGAGACGAAGAGGACGAATTCGGATGACAATCAGAAGAAGATCAAGAGGATCGATCTAAAGGCGTACGGCTTCGAGAACGAATTCAGCTTGGGCAAGAGCACTAGGACGTCTAGCCCCAGGGTGGTGAATAAACTGGATCTGAAATCGTTCGGCTATGAAGTCGGCGGGATTCGACGAACCCAGTCGAACATTTACCTCAACAGGATCGCGAGCGAGGACTTCAAGCCGAGGATCAACGATAAGTCGAACTTGACGCGTCGCAACGACTACGGAAACGATCAGAACATGATAGAAAGCAGGGCTGCCGGAGATAATAACCTGGCTCAGAGCTCGGAAGCGTTGAACGAATTTGAGGACGAGGCTTACAACGGATTCGGCTTGAAGTCTGCGAAGTCGGTACCTAACATCGCCAGATGTTACTCGAACGATAGCAGCAACCAGGATGACGAAGAAGTGGAGAGTTACAATCAAAATTCGTACACGGAACTGGAGACGATCAAAAACGGGTCGGTTAGAAGTCTGGCTAGTACTTATAGTTTGGAAAAGAGCAACGCGAAGAGCAGCGTGTCCTCCGTCGATGAATTGGAAAACGATACGGACAATTATTCCGAGAAGAACCAGGGCCAGACAATAACCAATGGAAATAAGAAGAGTCTGAGCGATGAAGATACCGATAACAAGGTGCTTCCGCTGCCATCGGTTAGGAGACTTGCTCAGGCGTTCAATAGGCAGGCGGAGCCTGCTGCACCTGTTTCGAAGGTACAAGTTTGTTTTTTCTACTTCATTAGTTTCTTGGTAACATAAAGAATTAATGGAATGGACAGGTAAATGGTGAAGTTTGTGAAGTCTTTTATTGAAAAGAGTTATTTTATATAATGATATCTATATAGAGTGAAACTTCTGCATATAGTCTGAGCAAAATAATAGTCTGTCAAGGTAATTACCCCCTCCAGATTTCGCTGATCTGTTGCCTCCCCTCGTATTTCTTTGTTCCGCCCTTACAATACAAAAATGATGATTCTTCAGAAAATATTTATTTCCGGCTTGTTTGTCAACAGGGAAATAAAACAACAACTGTGAACAAGGACAGATCGTCAACACCAGAGATACAAATAGTCGAAACTCCAAGACAAATGCACAGTTTGACCGCCAGATCCCTCTCGAAACAGTTTCGGGAGGGTCTCAGGCAAATCCCGAACAAGGTCACCTCCCCGCCAGCTAGTCACGTGACGATGGAACAGACCAATATATCGGAGAACCAAACGGAAGTGGTTCAAGGGAAGAACGAGGGCGTGGCTAGTGACACGAACGTGATTCTGCCCGGGAAATTGAAATCGAACATAATATTCTGGGAGCAGATGCAGAGGAAGAGTTGAATTGCTCACGGTCCGTTCGGGGATGCGTATTTTGTGGACGAGATGTGGAAAATTGTAATTAATCGTACGAACGCCCTGTTTCCCAATCGAGAAAATAAATGAACCGAGGAATCGAATGGAACTTAAGTCCGGGAACGATGTGAAAAGAGTCCGAAAGTGGATAATTCGCATATTTTCTTTGTTGTTCGAGGAACAATTTGATTAGCGGAGAAGATAGAACCCAGTAGAACGGTTTGACATTCTTGCTGTGAACGTAAGCGTGCGCAACATCGTTCGAACGGAATCGACTAACTGTGCGAAACAATGTTGATCGATGAGTTCGTCTACCGGTGCAACGTCAAAGGTAAAGCATCTCGCGCCATTGCGATCGCGATCGTGCCAAATAATACCCGCTTGCGATTAGCCAAAGAAAATATGACAAGATTCTTGCGTTGCAGGACTCAAAAGAAATTTTTCGGTCATAATTCTGTCCACGATTTTTTCCAGGAAATAACAAAGCAAATTGTTAATGTACATAAAAAATGCAAATATATACGGTATCTTTTGTTGCTCGAGCGGATTCATATAAATTTCTGTCGGCGGAGATTTATATAAATTCCATTTTTAGAACAGATATGTAAGAAACATATAGTATTCTCGTATGTTATTTATTATTTATTAACATCGGAAATTTTATGTATATAACAAGGTATCCCAAGGATTCGGTGGACAGAGACACTTTCCTTTTATCGACTACCAAAATTTGTAACGACTTTTGTGTTGTCTGTACACTAAAACTGTACTATATTGATATTATATAAATATATTGTTTATTATTACAAAACGAAGAGTGTTATAGCTTCATGCCACGTTCGACGTAAATAAAAGTAGAGGATCGAGGACCTTTCGAAGAGGGATTCAACCAATTCATAAAAGTGTTCAATTTTATTCGAACGTTTCGGTATACATTAATTGATAATTCATATTACGACTGAGTATTAGTTAATCATAAAAATATATCTTCTCCTAATCGTTTGTAAAACGTGATCACAATACCCATTGCTACATATAACTGTATAAAAAAAGAACATTATTCGTGCGTCGATATAGATCCTACACCCCCTCCTTGAGCTGTTTTTAAAGTTTCTAGCATTTAGAAACTGTGGCACCAGGAAAGACATAGAACGCTCAGTAATATATGCACCTGGTTTTGTGGAACGGTATGTGTTCCAACTCAGTAGCGTGTTCCCGCCGATAGTCCCATAAAAAGTGGTCGATTAGTATCGCGTTAATATCAGACTTTTTCAATTCTAAGTTGGGATAACGCTCAATCAAGGCACGAATTTCGTCCCTCACTCTCTCAACAGCCTCAATCGAGCAACCACGAATTTCTATCTCGTCGTCCCCTCCATTTTCTAACTCTACGTCTGAAAATATCACCGTTTATACTACCTAATAGTTAAACTATTCCCTCGTTATAGAATACATTATCGACAGTTACCATTTAAATATAAATATAACTATATTTATACATAACTAATTGGCTCTCATACCATTGAGGGGCGACAATCACTTAACAACTTACCATTCTGTAACCTGCTCATAAGTGGATTGCTATATCGTATTGCACCAAAATGCACAAGAACCTGGGGAATTCGATAATCAGCGAACATCGTAACATAGTCTATATCATAAAATTCGCCTAGTCCTTTTCCCTTGAAGCAGGCCCAAATATCGCCTATCAATATCTGAGCCCTTTTATAAAAGCTGACTAAAAAGAATTAATTTATAATTTAGCCTATCTCCTAGGAAAACAATTTATGCGTTTATTGTACATACCTCTGTGACCCTCATAGTCTGCCTCGTCCTGGTAAGACTCGAACTCGTTTACTACAAGTTTAAGCAATTGTTCAGCTGAATGTGAACACGATTTGATACACTCCACAAAAGTTCCTACAATTGAGTTAAACTTTATAATCCAATATAGTGACTACAAGTAAGTGTTCCTGTACATAAAGAACCAAACATTTGGATATGCATTCTACTCAATGCAAATAAAAAAAAATTCTTTTCGTCATTGTATTGAGTAAAATGCACTTCTAAAATTTAGCTCTCCACTTTGGGAACACCCTATATGTGAACATTAACATCTAGTGAATTGAGCTTGAATATTGGTCCCCAAAAAGCAAGCTCAAACACGTATTTACAAAGCATTTAACTGTCCAGTGTATAACTTTACAGTCTGATTTGCAGCTTCTTCAAGGAGTTTTCAAGATTTAGGAAAGTCTTCCTTAGTATGTACATTTTTTTCATAGAATAGTTCACTGATTGGGCTATAGGTCGGTAAAGTTCTGCACCAGATTCTCGTGGCTTAAAGTATAAAACAATTGCAAGACAACGATTTCGGGCCTGTACCTTGGTATTTCCCTAATAAAATCTTTCCAGCATCTCTCAAAGACTTTAATCTTTCGTCTAAAAGCGGTATAGTAGTTTGATTATCTCCCCGAAAAATGTGCTCGGCGTCGGACCTTGTTATATGAGAGTAATACTTGGGGTCGATTATGGGTTTCCCCTCCTGTTCGGAGCAAATTAAAAAGAATGCATAATGTATCCATGTACAGCTCAAAACATGATGATTTCGAAGCAGTGCATGTACATGGAACTGTTTTTCAAACGTGAACACATAGTTTGTAAACAAAAGAGGATAGACATTAAACGAACAATACAATGACAAATTGAATATAGTGAAATCTCAATGTAACCACTATGTAAAATGTTATTAAGGATGTACTGAAAGTTTATTCATCCAAAAGCATTGCTTATTGAACAATAAAATGAAATCAGAGTGTAACAAATATGTAAATGACATAATTGGTCTCAAAAGGCCAACGTGAGTATTTAATAATTAATTAAAATTTAATGAAACATTATCATCTTTTCTTTAGTAGTATCATTTCATTTTTACATATTATACAATTTATATATGAATTAGAGGTTTGGACAAGCTTGCAGAATCAATTCCTAAGCCTAAAGGTGCAATACCAAATTTTGGTCTACCAAAATGGAAAGTGATGCCATTAGAGTCAAAGATACCCATGGTCCCTGGACCAGAAGGAGCATATAATTTCACCCGTCGTAAAATTGGAAAAGAATTATGGATCCCTGCACCTGGTGGAGATTTCAACTTAAGTGATCCATACTGCTATGAAATGGAACTGTCTTATGATTCGCTTCATGATAAACACTTAGTTTCTTACTTCTCTAGACCACATAACATTCGACATTTGATAAAAGCTGGTCTTATTACAAAGAGTCTGGATGCAAAGTGTTCCTTGCGTGATTACAACATGTATAGAAAGTATTTACGGAAGTTACACTGCGACAGTATAAAAAAGGAGTTAAATAAAAGATCCAAATTGTCCACAGAGGAAAGAGCTATTTTATACGCACAAGAACAGGCACAGAAAGAAGTGAGAAAGTAATGTCCAAACTGTATGTTAAGTAACATATGTAAATGTATTATTTAAACATAATATTGAACAATTTTATTAGATTGAAGAAAAGAGAAAGATTAATGACATTAGTGGGAGCAAGCATCAGAAAACGTGAACAAGCTGAAAAAGTAAAACTTCAGAAACAGAAAGAGAAACAACAAAAGATAGAAGAAAGATTACATGCTTTGGCATTAAAAAAACAAGAAGACAGACATTTGCAATATATCAAGAGTAAAGCAAAAGCTGAACAAATTCAACAGAAACAAAAGGTAGCAATAGAGAATGAACGACATAAAATAATTCAGGTTCTAATAGAATGGACCAAAAAGGAACGAATTCGTAAGAAAACTAGAGAAATGAGACTGATGCAAGAGAAGGAAGAAAAATGCCAAAAAGTGGAGAAAAAGTACATAATAAAGTAACAAAAGAAATAAGTTTATAACTATTAATATTTGATATTGTGTTTAAGATGGCAGGAAAGACTAGAATTTCAAAAAAACCAAATGAAGAAAGAACAATTTTTGCTTCAATGTATAGAGGATCAACGTACACAGTTTATAGAAGCATATAATGATAAAGTACAGAGGGAAAAGGAGAGAATGCAAAGTATGAATTACATAGTAAATATGAATTGATAGACATACATTAAGATATAATATATATAAATATTATATTTGCAGAACTTTTAAAAAATATTAAAATGTTTTTGAAGTGTTACTTTGCTAGACATTATGGAGGTATAGAACGTATTTGCTGTAAGAAAGATTCTGATGATGACATGGTACTAATATAAACTTATATTTGATTGTTGAGTTTATTCAATTTCATACTATTAATATCATAAATCATATTACAGGAACAAACTGTAACATCATCTATGACTCTAGGTGGTTACAAACAAGGATCTTCACAAGTTTATGAGGTAGAATTATTAATATCTTTTAGTGACATGTATGTTATCTTTAGTGATATATGTAATCTGATAACAATTTCATCTCCTAGGGAGTAAGATACCATGATAAAAATGTAACGCATGATCAGAAAGATAGAAGTAAACTTATAAAACATTCTAGACGAAATAAAAAGGGGGCAGAGAAAGAAATGAAAAAGAAAATTACAAAAGAAAAGAAAATAATTGTTAGCGCTAAAAAAGATTATAAAAAGAAAATAGGAAAGAAGAAAAAGAAACAAAAAAAAGAAATAGATGAAGAAGAAAAAGTGGAATCAGAAGCCACAAAAGAATCTGAATCTACCATGAAAACTGACACATCTCAATCAACGATGACACCTACAGTGTCAGAAAAATGTAGATGTCAATCAATTAAAGATAACATGAAAGTTACTTGGACATAGTAATCTTAGTATTGACAAATCAAAAAAGCACTATATTTCTATTAGCAGAAATGAAATTTCATTGTTAAGTACTGAAATTATAAAACTGCATTCACTCACATCTATAGCCCTCTTAATAGCAGCACACAACGCAAAATATCCACTTTGACCATTAACAGTCCACCAATCCTTTGGAGAATCCTTCTTGCTCCAAAAGGAATAATTCAGCGTGTCCAGAACAAATATCCAATCAACAGCTCTTGGATCATCCATAGATGGGTGCCACTCACATTGAGAAAAATTATTCATGTTTATTTTTTGATTTTTAAGGCCTTCTAAAATCTGTAAGGAAAATCCATTATTTAGATTTAACTACAGCTATTAAAAAAAAATATATATTTTTCACATTTATTTTTAACCAATAGGAAAACAAAACAAATCCGATAACATATGTGAAAAATAATTTATATAAATGAAAAGTAGAATTCTAAAATAAAAAGTAAATTCCGAAGACGCTGAGAAATTACTCACCGCGCATGCAAGATTTTTAACGCCTTCTTCTTCGATAAAAACATTCTTCGACAGTCTTGCTATCAATTTGGCGGATTCTTTCGGCATTAGAGCCATGATTGGAAAAGTATCACAGTTTTTTTTAACAGAAATTAAAAATTAATATCAGAATAATTTTTAACCGGGTCTACCTTCTGTGATAGTCAACGCACTACATTGTCCCGCAATCAAGCCAGTGATCACATGATAGTGTCACGTGACCGATGATCCGTGGCACGTTAGCAACGACCGCGTTGTAAACAAACATGGCTGTGAATGTCAAAATTCGTAGGATCGGATTTTCGATCGTTTCTTAATTATACGCACAGATGTTCGGTTTGATATGACAAGAATGATATTTCAGAAACTTATAACGCGTCAATATAAGGTAAGCATTTTCTGTTTTAAAATCACATATTTAGTACTACACGCACCATTTGAGCACGGTAGCACATGTATACTATGTTTATATGGAGCACAATAACAAAAGAGTAAATTTAATGACATAAACCATAAAAAATAGTTCAAAAATAATATGGAATTTGTACGCATTTTACTATCCTATTTTTAACGTTAAAATATTGTTTTCTGTAAAATTGTAATACAATTGTAAATGTATATGCAACCCTTCATCTGTTTACATTACATAAAGTACAAAAATGAAGTATGTAACATATTTTTTTACATCTTCTTTTCATCTCAATTATTATGTAATTGTATTACCTACATTCATTAATATGTATATATTGAATAATAAAATTATAATTCATTAAGGGTTTAAAGCTATTCCTTTTCCACATTAAAGCATGTAGTTCTTAAAGTTGATAAGCAAAATATAAAGTGTCATGTCACTTTATTTAATCAATCATAACATTTAATAATACATAATTTAACTGATAAATGTATTCTGGTTTAAGTTTTTACATAAGGACATGCGTTTCTTATTTTACGATACACTCGATTGTAGGTAATACCTAATTTTATTATCATAGGCAACTATTCTTCTGTAAAGTTTGATAAGATTCGAAACTTCAACGCTTCATTTGTAATTTACATACGTAACACAAATTACAATGTGGAAATAATATGCGTGTTCATATTTACATATAAAATTTCATTATTGCAATATTTAGTATACTAATTTTTTTTTTTCTTCTTTGTATCATATCTCTGTATCTCTCTTAATTCTTTCTTTCCGCAATTAATAAAACGATCCTTTAGTCTTATACATTTAAATTGTTGCGCATGCAGTTTGCTCCAAAGATTTTTTTCCAAAAGTTATCAAATAGTATGGTTAAATAAAATATTTTGAATTACGATGTAACTTACAAAATATGAATAATATTACAAACATGTTTCGAATCCTAATGTCTGAGAAGTCGAATGGTAGTGTGCTTCATCGCATTCATTCATTCAAATAACATATGTACATAATACCCCCTCAACGTAAAGTGAACAGATTAAGGCTCCAGCAGGCTATAGGCTACATTCTACAATGTACAATGCATTATGTACTTTGTTAGTTTCCGTTTTCGCGTACATGTCTGGTTGTGTAATGTGTGGTAAGCGATAGCACCAAAAGATTCTCCCTTTTTTTCCAACATCATTACTCGATACAAATGACCCATACAACTACAATATGATTAACACAGAAATTAAGTTGCAATGATTAACATTCATTTTATTCAATATTATTAAACTTTGCAACGTATCTGCCATAATAGACATACTTATCGTAAAACAATACATCTTAACAAAAATGTATAAATTTATACTTTATGAAATATAAAGTTAGACAAAAATAGTAGGCCTTGCCCACCAATATTTGTTCAGAATTAAGTTTTCCTTTGTATATTTTGTGTACTGAATGGTATGAACACGTAATGGTATTCTGTACTGGATCGTGAGTTGAAGATAGACATACCTATTCCGTTTGATATTAGATATTTTGACATCACCTGTGGCCCCAGCATGCTATTATATTTGTACATAGCATGAAACCAGTATGGTAATATTCGTTTAAAGATGTACAAGATGTGTTATTGTGCTTTTTAAGTGTTACAAGGCTTATGTGTTAGAAGAGGTTGTATTTATTGTGCATCTAATGAATTGAAATTTTAATCCTCATTGTTTCAAGTATTTTAACTCGATGATTTCATTAGGCTGACCGAACATGCACATGTTAGACAGCTATTTCCTTTCCACTGTGCAACATTTTTCATTATGCTATACCTTGACTGTTAACATCACGATATCGATGTAATTTAAAAGAAAGGTATTCAACCTTTTTCTTCTTTTAGTGTAAAGCTTCAACTTCAAACTGTGATTGTAGTAGGTTGCATAGAACAGAAGTTACGGAGCAGAATAATCCGTTCATCCAAATTATCAAAAAGACAATAATCTCTATAAGTAATTGTAATGGATAAATTCAATAAATGCAACTCATCAGAAGTGTTCATGTTAAAAGATAATTATTGCACGAGATCAGGAAAATATAAATTAGCTATTTTATACCTGTTCAATGCTAACAGAGTAGATTACTATCTAATTGATAAACTTTGAATGAATCCATTAAATGCATTAATGAATTTCAATATTCCACTCCCAAGTTTCAGATTCATATTTGATTTTTGCTAATAATTACAGATTTAACGTGGTTTGATTGACTAAATATAATTCTAATCAAAATGCTTACCAAAAGTAAGACCAAGGATCCCCGTTACCCCGAATGTGTATATTATTAAGTACCACTAATTTTATAAATGAATGTAACATGGATCCATTAATTGAAGATTAACATACAAATCAATATTATCTTGAATATTGTAAAGCAATAACTGTGTGCTTTTAGCAGCATATAAATTCTACTGTATGTGAAATCAATTATAGCGAAACATTTACTAACAATAAAATTCATTAAAAATAAAATACAAGGTAGTGAATATACATTTTGAGCAGTTAAAAATTATTAATATAGAACTTAATGAATAAAAAAAGCAATAGTATACTTTCTCTCTTTTTTTAAGCAGTGTATGACTATGACGATGTTTCTTATTTTATTGCTTTAATTTTTGCAATAAGATACATTAAGGGGTCCAGAGGAACCTTGAGTGGCATGCATGAGTTTCAGTCGAACATCTTTAACCAAACATTATATAGCATTGTTACATTTGCTCCCATGCACATCACACCTCCAGACTTCACCCATGCAGCAAAATGCGCTTTTTAATTATTTCTCTTAATATTATATAAAAAAATCTATTTCTATTGACTTTTAAGCTCTTTGCCAATACTGTACGATACAATTTTGTTCCAGTCAATTTTCGTTCGCATAACGGGTAACTGCCTTCGCAAGGCCTTGAAGGTTGTGTCAGACATTGTTTGGTAGTTTTCCGAAATCGCAGTCTGATAAAGATTTTCTGATTCCTCAACAAGACGTATTAACTCCTTCGCTGTTTGTTTTTCATTCGAAATTGGTAAGCTTTCTTTTACTTCTTTGCTACTGACCAGTTGTACATTTCCATCTTCATAGTAATGAACTTGTACTTTAAGGCTACCTCTTAATTCTGCATTTCCTGAACTTGGACTAAAACTTACAGTCCATACAGAACGCCAACGGCCGTTCCAAAAATTTTTAGGTTGAAATTGATGATCCTCTATGCAAGCTGTTAATGTAATGTTACCTACATACAAATAAACACCATTCATATTTGCATATTTTACTTCAAAATAGCAGATTCTGTTCCTTATTATTAAAAAATAATACCTCCTTGATTTTTGCCAAAAATTGAACATGCACCGTGTCTATAATGACTTTGAGTATAAGTTGTTATTTCATCCTGGAGAGCTGACCTCCATGGTTCAGCTACAGGATCTGGTTCATATGGTTCATAATCCTGCGCCTCCTTTCTGAGATGATCATATTTAAAACTTTGCTTACTACGAGCATCGTAAAACCTTTGTCCACCTAGATCATTGTGTTCTGTTATAAGTGCAGGATACTCGCTGCCCTCAATCTAAAGCGAAACAGAACAAGTAGATGTAACATAAAATTCTTCAGTTATCATCTTGAAATCTTTAATCACAAAATATCAGTGTCTAACCTTAACTGAATTTAAATGGTTCAACTGAAAGGTTCATGCATATAGCCCCGAAGTTACAAAATCAAACAATAATAGAATCACAAGAATTGAAATTAAAAATCGATTCTGAATATTTTCTGTAAAAAAACAATCAAGAAAATGTAACTAAAATTAACCCTATACCGCCACACGAATTCGATCGAAATTTCACGAAGATTTTCACGCAGGAACTTCTTCGTACTAAGTTGACCATATTTTAAGTAAACAATCACACTAGCCTAATGAACATTATCGCGCTCCAATTTCACTATAAAGTCAACGTCACCTGTCGAAATCCCGGACGCGTGTTACCCGATTAGGAGCGGTACTGGACGTTGAAATTCGATCCCGCGCGTTCCTGAGATACCTTGATCTTCGATTACCACAAATACGAGACAATACCGCGGATACTATCATAAAAAATCGTAGAAGATCGCCAGAGAGGTCGATGATGTACCTTAACAGGCGTGAGCTGATCCTTGTTGTATAAAGCAAATGCCCCGGACGCACCCTCCTTCAACAGGTTGTCGTTATTCAACAAGACCCTCACATCATTGAAAACCTCGTTGAATTCACCCGGTGGTGAGTGTAGTATAAAGTCCGAAACTATTCGTACTTTTTCTTGATCAGGAATCACATCTCCGTCCGCCGCCATCTTACCTTTCCACTGGCACGCACACTCCGCGATGTCAAACCAAGGTTAGTGCAGTGCAGGTTGTACCGGCGTATCGAAGCACTGCCCCATATACCCGGTGACGCATCATAAACGGGACACGTAATCCATGATTGACTAAGAATTACAGTCTTCCTTATTCTCTTTCACAAAATGTTTTACATTTCACAACGTTTTATAATACGAAACAGAAATATTCTCTAAACAATTAAATATTTTGTTCATGTTTCCGCGGATCACGTAAAAATACTTACAAAATCATATTGAAGTATTTTACACATTTTAATTCATAAACTGTATACAAAAGTTATTTTACATGCTATAAAATGAACTTGTAGCAAGATTGTATCGCATGAGAATGTATATGTAGTTTCGTGTTGTGTTTACTGCGAACAATTATAGATGGTGCTTACAATTATAGCGTACAGAAATAGTATCATATAATTTATTCAATATCGTTTTGTTCGAATTAGGAGAAATTATATGAAATGACGGGACAGGAAGATGAACAAGAAGATAAAGTTGAGATGGTTCCCGACGAGAATTATCGGCCCCAAGGCAACCACTGTGTTCAACGAACCTTGGCGAGCATAACCCTTGAATAGCATTTGTGGTCTCTGGTGCCTCTTCTCAGCCAGGCGTAGTTCTGTTGCTGGCCGATATCGCGTTTTATCAGGATATTTCTGTCCGTTCGTGTAAAGCACCGACCGCACCAAAGTACCGTACTTTCCATTGAAAGTTCGCCGCCGGGTATCTCGGTTTGCCCGCCAAAATTTAAACCGCTCTCGAAACGAAAAAGAAAAGGGGTTCGAGTTCGAGGCAGAACCGTACCGCGCATTCGCGCCCGAGATATGTGGATTTCCATATATGGCAATCTAACCGTTCATTCAACTTCGAAATTGAAAACATTTTAAGCCCACTCATTCACATGCTCGTTCTTAATGTTTCACGACCGAACCTTAATAAATTAGGAAATTAGTTATAAAATTAATGAAGTTTCATTCATTCTATCAAATTGACGATGTAATTCTGTTTCTCAGTAACGTCTCGTGAAAATAGTGAATTGTGGGAATTTAAATATATGGCGGACGATCCAAACCGAGACATTTTGCCTGTGAAGGAAGGTTCCTACACGGACACTTTCCGAAGTTCCATAGGTTCGTACTTGTTACATTATTCATTTTTCTATTGCATCGAAATATAAATCATTGAAATAAATGCTAACGGTAAGATTAATTATAGATCCTAGAGAACGGCACTCGGTAATCAAGCTTGACCGTTATGAACTGGAGGACAAGTATTTACGTCTGCTCGACGAAGCAAGCAACTTGAAGAAACTGTCAAACATTCAGGAGGACAAGATCAAACGTTTAGCGACGAAGTTGATGAGAGCGGTTGCCAATCCAAGGCCGTCGTCATCCTGCTTGAACGTTTGCGACGATAAAAACAAATTAATCGCTCTAGAACTTGAAAATTCAAAGGTACTCAGGTACCGCCTCTTTAGAAAGAACAATCATCAGTCAAACGAACCACTGTTACAAATACATTTTCATATTCAATGTCATTCAGATTTTATGGTAGATAGTTAATATGTGCACGCCGATCGCGTAAAAGCATTATAAAATAGGCGCATTTCAATCGATGTTCCAGCTGAAAGATAAAATCGTTGTGCTGAGGAATCAATTGTTGAGTCACACGATACACGGTAGAACGTCATCGAGGAGTCGCAATCCCCAAACGAGGCCTTCGTCCGGTCGCACGTAAGTGCACAGCGTCGTATTACAAGCGATTCGAGACGATCTATGATTCACGCTGCGCGCATCGCGATAGATCACTGAGCCGTGATCCTTGTTTTAGAACGGGTCGAAGCGAGAACAGCCGCATCAAGATACCGTCTTGTCATTGCATCGTTGAGACCGTGAATGACGACGACCACGACAACGGCGACAACGGCAACGGCAACGGCAACGGCAACGGCAACGGCAACGGCAACGGCAACGGCAACGGCAACGGCAACGGCAACGGCAACGGCAACGACGACGACGACGACGACGACGACGACGACGACAACGACAACGACAACGAGACACGAGTCAAAGTCGAGGTACTCAGGATCAATGCGGATCTTTAATTGCGTATAATTGCCTTGCGCATTCCTCCGAGGATACAAGGATAGAGGATTGAAACAGCTGGAAATTTCCTCGCGTTTGCTTGTTTCGAAAATTAAATACATGAACTATGCAATTAATTGGGTAAGCGTTAAGCGTTAAACTTCTTGAACAGGAACTGGAAACGCAAAAGAAAGAGATGGCTAATCGAATAGTGGAACTGGAGAAGGAGCTCTCGTCTCGCGCTGTCAACAACCAGAGGGAGAAGGTCGCGGAGAACGTCGAGTACATTAGGTGCTGGCGGCAAATGAAGCAGATGAACGATAAACTAATAGCCGTCGAGAACACAAACGAGACGTTGAATGCGCAAATCAACGATTTGAGGAGGATGCTTCAGGAGGCGACAAAGTATGCTCAACGTCTCTTACGATCTCCTTGTGCACAAACTGTATGCGCGCTCGTCGCACTAGAAACCATTTTTTCTCTCGTCCATTCTCACTTTAATAACGTCCCTTTTTCTATGCTTTTCTCCGCGCTTCGCACAATACGTTTCACGATAAAAATGATGCAAAATGTTTAAAAAAATTATAATCGACCCTAATACAATTATAGAACTAAATGAAAATTCCTCTTCTATCTCATCCTTCTCTTCGTCCGATAAATCGCAGTTGTTAAGTATTTATTGCAATTGTTAAGAATATAATAAATAAAGCAATTTATACGTGAAATCCTTATAACAATGCAATTAGGAAGAACGAAGAGACCACGTCGGCGCTGTTGAAAGAAAGGAAACGTTCGTCGGAATTGGACGAGGAGGTGCTGAAGGCAAAGAGCTTCGAACTTGCCTTACGGGAGAAGGACGAGCGGATAAGGGATCTGATGAACGAGATAAAGATAGTGCAGCAACACAACAACGAATTGGTCGTTCTGAGTTCCAAGAAGGGCGAGATTGAGCTGGAAAACGTCGAGCTGAAGAAAAAGGTTAGCGAGCAGCGTAAAGACCAAGAAACTTTGCGGACAGCTTATAATAGCGAGCAAGCTAACATCGTGACCCTACAAGCCTCAAACGAGCAGCTGTTCGGGAAACTTCAAGAGCTTCAAAAGAATATAGACAGTTTAACGGTACAGTTAACGGTCAGTTCATAGTTTCTTTAAAATTAACGCGTATCAAATGAAGTCTATATTAAAATGTACTGTAAACATACGTATTATAAATGCAGTTTGAACGGAGAATGAGAATAAAATGTGTTACAGTCCTTCCAAAGCAAAACCGAGAAACAGGAAACGCAGATACCAGCGAAGCCGGCAGATAACAAGATTCCGCCGATGACTAATGCAGAGCCGTGCGAACCCATTGTCAACCGAGCTGTAATATGCAAGAAATGTTGCGAAGAGCCTAAACCTGTAGTACAATTGAAAGAAAAGGTTTACGTGGGTGTACAGCACCCGGTTCATCCGTTGGTAGACAAATACGTGCAGACGGAGTTCGTAGTCCAAGTGGTTGCCACGGAGACGAACGATCAAGGTACATCAATGATGACTCCCGTTAAAGAGAAACCGAGGGACGAAGAACGGACGATTCCCGTTACGAAATCCGAAAGAACGATAGTAGCGGAGAATTCATTGACGCCAGAGACGATGTTGAAACTATTGGAGCAAGCTCAAATTACTGCGCCCGTAGATTCATCAAAATTCGCTCATAAGAATGTAGCCAGCAACGTGGACTATAACGTCCTGGATCTGAACCAGAGGCACAGGCAAGTTGTCTCCCTTGAAAAGCTGCTCTTCGGCGACTCTAACTGTTGACAAAGACTGCCAGTAGTTAGCTACAATACACTTTGACTTCAATGTTCCTTTCCTTGAGGATGTAGTTGAAAAAGCGTCGACCGCGAGAAGTATTAGAATCTTGGTGCTTCCAGATTCGTATGTAGGATAAAATAAAATATTTCAATAGGATATGGTTTGAAGTAACTACAAAATAAAACGCTGTTTTACCTAATTTTAATTTTGTAAGCCTCGATGAAGTAGTTTAGCTTATTTCACATGTTATTTTGAATTGATCTTAACATGTAAATGATGCCATGTTATTTAATGTTTTTTTTATCTCTCACAAGTACATGTATATTAGAATTACTTTACGTTGTAATATGTTCTGATATTACAATAATAATAGCTACTGAAAGTGTAAAGTTTCCTGATATTTATTGTTCATCGGTTATAAAACCTTCTAATATCTCTGTAGCATTAATTTCAGGATTTATCGTTAGATTATGTTACAGTGATGCGGCAAGTCTTGCTCAAAGGATCCCAGCGTGCCAATCTCAATACGAGCAACAAACTTTTGACGCGTGTCCCACGAAGTGCCAATCACCCTCTACCGATAAAATGTTGTCTGTTTTGTTTAACATTTTCCAAGAACTTTCCTTGTCTGCCAAAGTGCTCGACAAGGCTACTAATTTATATCGTCCCGCGATAAAGAACAATCAGATCGACGTTAACAATAATATCGACGCGACGTGCGTTCAAATTCAAAAAACAGGTCCTTTAAAAAGCCAGCAAGTCGTGAATTGTCCCTTCGAAATGGATACTGCGAGTGAAAAGAACAGAAGCTTGAAAGTGGCACGAACTGGTTGCAGTTCAAAGAAATTCTGTTCGAACGTTTACAACAGACTGCGCCGAGAGAAATTTAAAAAAAAGGGATTTTATCCGAGCTTGAAAAGAAGCACTGAAGTTATGAAGTTAGTGGATAACGCTGATTGCACTTGCAGCAAGAATCTCGATTGCGAGCATCGCTGCTGCGACATAGGATTCGCGAAGTCTACTGGAGAGTGCTGCAATAGCGGCAACGTGCAATCGATGATAATTAAAAATAGTAGTGAAAATGGACCTGCCATCAAGAACGAAATATTTGATTCTATGATTCAGAATAATGGACAGACATGCGTTAACACGTTACACATGGCACGGTAAAGAATATTCTTCACCCTCTTTAAGCGATTCAAAGAGGAACAAATTTCATTGACGCGAAAGCGGAATGATTATTTTTTTTAAGTAAGCTGCAGGATGAGGATAGCAGGGGTCCGTACAGATCAAAGAATAAGAACAGTCGATGTTCAGGGGTGGATCAAAATGAGCTGGACGACGCCAACATGTTGCAGGAATATATTGCTAAGCTGAACAGATGCAGACAAATCCTGGACAAGAATTGTTCTCCCAACGGTGTTGCCGGAATTTCAGTAAGAGAAAATCGTATTTTAGCTCGCTGAACTTCCATTTGAGAAGTTAAAATGTTGATAATAACAGAGACGTCTAGGTCAAAGAGATAATACAACACGCGAAATTTGTGGATCCTCTGCGGTGCTGTGACATGCCGAATGCGGAGTCCATGTGTAGCAGGGATTGTCCCGACGAGTGCGTCGATATTGCCAGTTCAGTCTTTGACACGTTTCCGTTGGTAATTCCGGACGGTCAGGGCCTCGTGGAGCTTCATGTATTGTCTTTGCAGCTTTCAACGTCCGTTAGTATCTATCTATAAAATGGGAGGAAGATTGTATCCATTTCAACTACAGCTTTTAGTAGCAAAACCGATATTATTGTAGGGTTATTTTTATTTAAATCCCACGTGTTGCCGTGGTGAAGAATAAAAAAGAAACGATTAGATTCACTAGATAATAATAATAACAAATACTTTATTCTATTATAACTCGCTGACTCGCTAAATGTTACTCGCTAAAAAGATCACGCTCCACAATGTCTCTCTATCCGCTGTCACGCACAAAATGTTCTTCTCCGCGGTCTCGCACAAACTGTTCCTCGCGCACCCCTTCCCACTCGCTTTTAACACACACCCCCATTCGCTCTGTCTTTCTCACCCTTGCACTCTTCTCACTCGCATCTTTCGCTCATAGTCAAAATTCACGCAATCATGTACACGCTTTTCTCGCGGTCCAATCGCTCAGTTCCAGACACTTTTCCTCGCATTCTTTCAGCCACTCAAGATTTTCTAAACGCAGTCACACTATTTTCCAAACATCCCGGCGCCGGTCCGTCGCAATACGACCTGGTCGCCCCTACGCACGCACAACGAACCATTCATCTTACATTATTATATATTTTTGTAATAAAATACGTCTAGGCGAAGCAAGTGTTATTCCGGGAGAACGACATGAACAACGTTCGTCTGTTCATAAGCTGGAACATGTGGGACCAAGAGACAGCCTTCACGCCGACTCTCAAGTGTCCCAACTTAAACTTCAATTCCTCCATCGTCTACCGCATCTCGAACTTATTCTATTTCTTCAATTACCTCTTGTCGGAGGTCATCACGTTCCAAGTGAACGTTCACCGCGACGATAGCGACAGCTACTTGGTAGCCACCGGGAAGCTCTTCATCAAGGATATACTGGACTATCCTCAGAACAAGCTACACTACATCGCACCGATGAATAGCGTGATTCCCTGTTCACTGGGCGTGAACTTCGGCCAATTGTCTTTCTGGGTCAGGCTGAGCTGCGACGTCGAGCAGGTGGAAGCGTTCAAGAAGAAACTTAATCTACCGATGCAGCCTGAGTCAAGAACAGAGGCACTTGCTAGACGAAGCACTGCACCCGACTCCGTGTTGTCGGTACAGCAGCCCGGGGCATTCGCGGAGAAAAGTTTCATATCGTTGAGGGACGAGTTCCCGTACAACGACACTAAGGACGTATACATATCGCATACATCCCCTATAAGCGCATCAAGTAAAAGACGATAACATTCGCAGGAGCTGCTTCTGAAGTTTGCCCCAGTTTAGCCCTAAATTATAACGGAATTCAGGATGGAAAACATTATTTTCATGTCATTTAAAGTTTATATTAAATAAATAGAGATGTGTATATAAATGTTGAAGAAATTTTCATTGAAATCCAAGGGGCAATGTCCGAAGCCGCTCTTGTCGGTGAAGCTTTTAAAACTCGTGCCGATTCAATAGAAATGAAAATTCTTTAAAGACCAGTCCTATTCCGACGCAGTCGAGAAAGTCGTATCTCATCCTACCGTGGACGAAACTCAGCTGACTGTGATGAAGGAAAGCGCATCTAGGTTTCAACTATATGTCTCTCCCCTCGACGTAACGGAAGAAAAAGACACGATCACGATCGATAATACGAAAGAGAAATCAGATTTCGCTGATGAACTCGGTGGCGGGTAGTCGATGTGTGATCTTGTGTAATATTTTCGATGTTTCCCTGTTTATCATTGAGATACGCATTCCTATTTAGCGGTCCGACTTCGGATCAGGAGGCCAACAAGAAGACAGCGAGCAAAGTTCCCAATGAGTCATCAAGTGTGAGAGAGTTTAATGCTGTCTTGAAGAATGGTTCGAGCAAGCAGGATAGCCCTAGTAAAGACGATTCGGATGACTCTTTGAAGGAGCTGAACGACGTTTTATTGGAAAAGAATTGGCAGCAATACCGCAAACGAAGTTTTGTCACGTATAGCCAGCTTAGTAATTTCAGCTTCGCGATTCACATGCATTGCCACTCGAATGCGTGGAATCGTTTATCATTACCGATTTTAATTGGTTATGGCAATTTTGATTGACTAAAATTCAGGATAACAGAATATTTAATGCAGTTCAATGTGGCGTTTCTTGCTTGAAATATGCTGAAACTTTTTACGCGAATTGAGTCACAGTCACTAATTCATAATATTGAGAAACAGATAGAAATAGTATGAGTTTTATTCTACCAATAATTATGTTCAAATGCTTTAATGCAAAAAGCATACGTTCATAAAATTTGCACTGCAGTTACGAGCGATCCTACTCTTTCAAGTGATTTCATAATTTTTACAATCGCGTGTAACAAGTAATTGAAAATGAAATTATAGAGCAAAATGGAACATCGGAGAGCCAAGACAATAAGGACGGCGAGGACCTGAAGAGTAACGTATGACTCTCAGTTTATCCAAGACATTTTAATCCTCATCGATCTGACTTTGCTCGTTCTTGCAGTCGCTAGAGGAAAACACGATAGTCATTGAAGTTGTAAATATCATTCTATTCCCAAAATGTTCTGTAATGAAGAACCCCGATATACAGCTTCTTTACGTCGAGTATTGTTTCCTTGGGTATTGTGGAGCCGACATGGAGACCATTTCCGTTAGAAAACCGAAATCGCCTGATCAAAAGTTGACGTATAATTTTCGAAAAAGTAAGAAAAGACCATTAATATTCTTCCTACAAATGAAGAGAGAAACAAGAATTCTCGATTACAGAGTTTCGCGTGGACATGGAAAGGCACACGGCGCAGGACAACATTTTAAGGTCCATGCTGAACGAGACCGTCAACCCGAATATCAAATTCATTGTTGTCTGCGAGCCCATTCCAGAAGAAACCGAGTCGAAGGAGTGCATAGAAATCGGGTAAGAGAAAATGGAGTCTAAAATGCAGCAATCATTAAATTAATAATCGATGATTCCGAGACAACCGAAATTCTAAATCAATCCTAGATACGCCCACTTCAACATTAAAAAATACGCGTTAGGGGATGGCGAAAAGGTCACGTCCATTCCGATTTACACTCCGGACGAATCGGAACAAATTGGTTTATTAAAGGTAGAGGAAAATTCTTAATTAACATTATAAATCACAATTTAACTTAATTCATGTAGATCTCGGTGTTGGGTTTCGACGCTATACGCCAACGTTTGGTAAAACCTGAAGCCAGTGATTAATCGATTGTTCAAAGCGTCCGTGTACCTGTGCGTGTGAGAAAAACTAAAAATTTGTGCAGTATCCAATGAACAGTTTCTTCTCTTTCAAATGTAAAGTCCCTCAATTAAAAGGGGTCCGTAAAGAGAAGTTGAAGTTTATTAGCAATTACCTACATCATAGTACAAAATAGTCTATAGTGTATCTGTGTGCGCATTAGTATAAACTGGTACGTTAGTTGTATTTGCCTCGTAGTCTGTATTTGTCTATCGGTACTTCCACCTTTCAAGCTACAGCCGAGTGATACAGTGTACATTTTCAAAATATTCCTCCGCGTCATACGGATTCCGCTGATGAGGGTACCTAGCTTCGTTTCTTTTTGTGCTCTGCCGTCCCGTTTTTCGATATAGTTGTATTCTGCGTCTCCTTCAAGCTGGACAGCTCCGTCTTCCGGAATATGTCGTTGAAGACGCTAGTAGCTACTTGAAAATCCCTGCAGTCTTTCGGGGACCGAGCGACCGACCAGACACCCGCTATCGTGTCGATACCTTGGCACACTCTGCATGCACCTAAATATTGTTTCTTAAATCAATCCGTTGTTCGTTGTAAAATTATACAGCCTGGCCGTTTGTTATTGGCACCCCATTAACGTCAAATCGAATACGTTAAGCTAAGAGCTAATATTTTAAGTTGGATCATGATCAATTGGCTCGATCGCTGCCAGACTTTCTCTACTTTTAATCTACTAAAACTGTAACAAGTGATATAAATTTACTAAGCTATTTGGCAAATAAAAAAAGGTATCAATCTTGAACAAGATTTGATAGTCGATAGTTTTTCTTGATAGACTCTAAGAATCACGCAACGCGAAAGTTCTCGTTAGAACTAGATAAAAGTTGAATTTGCTTAAGAATGACGTACCGACGAAGACAGCCATTGAGTTGGTGGTGTTATCGGTCGCGATCAGAGTGAAGGGTGAGCCACGGTTGAACGGGGCGTGACCGGAAACGTTCCAAGTCCCATTGAGCAAGGTCTCGTGGTAGCGCGGGGTCGCGAGCGCCGAGAGCGTCACGATTATACTGTGATTCACGACCTTCATATCCAGCTTCACGCCCGCCTGAGCCGTTGACCAGGACCCTGACAAACGGCAAGGTAAGCCTAAAAATATCGCTTGTTTCACATACCGGGGGCAGCCGAGACGCAGTCCGCGATGCGTCTCAAAAACCTTCGTCGCGCGTTATTATTTATAAACGCAGGATTGATGCAACGTTACTTACCTTCCTTCTTGCTGCTCTTCGAGCTGTCCAGCTTCAATTCCGCCAGCTCCTCCATTATCGTGTCCAGTAACTGACTGGCGATCACTTTGGTGTTCTGCATCGAGTCGGACATGTTCCCATTCTTCTCGCCTTCTAGCAACGAGAACAAGTTACCATTTTGTAATCCCGTCCTGAACAACTGTCTTCGACGGTGGTCCCCTCGTAATTTAATGTTATCGTCTTTACCGTTCGACGCTTGCCTAGTATCTTCCACAGTATTCACTTTATCGCAACTAGAACTCGCTAGGGCGTGATCCGTTGGCCGATCGTGCGGTTCGTAATAGGACAACGATGGATCGTTCGCATTGTCCGCAACATTGTTCAGGTAAGGAGGGCTAACGTTATCTTCTCCGTTTGAATTAGGCGAGTCTATGTGCACGCTGATCCCTAAGGACTCCAGGACCTTTCCCAGCGGTTGGTCCATGGCGTTTGGAATATTCACAGCGGGTAGATTACTGCTCTCCATCACGGGAATACTTTGCGAACCCTGATTCTGGTAATTCAGATCACCCATATTCGAGATCAGCTGAGGCTGGCCGTAAACGCTCTGATCGATATTGCTAAAATGTTGCAGACCGTTCCCAAAGTGCCGATAATTGTATAAATTTTGCAAGTCGAGTGCGGTGAGTTTATGGGACGCTCTAGGAACCTCCACAACAGAATTCTCGCTTTGAAGAATAGTTTGAGGTTCGACCGTGTCCAGAGATTTGTCGTACTGACTGGAGTAATGAAATGGATCGAGATTCTGTGAAACCACGGGTTGTTGGATGTCTTGGCTTATCGGAGTCGCGTCGAATACGCCGAAATTGTCCCGAGGCTCGGGGGCGATATAATCTTGTTCAATTAGTTGCGGAGATTCCTCTGTGCTAACAACGTACACCGAGCTTTCGATTCGGTCGTCAGGCAGTCTGTAACTAGGTTCTTGATAAAGCAAAGTATCATCCGATCCAAGGAGTCGAGGTGCCCGTTTCAATCCTGCGCGACGTCTGATTGATGGATATCGCTGAAAATCATTGAGAGAATCGGCGGAATAGTCGGTGTGTCTGAAATCATTGCTTCGCGTGTCGTAATCGTGATAATAAGGCTGGCCAATGTCGATCCGATCGTCAGAGCGATAGACTGTAGAATTTCGAGCCTGTCGAACAAATCTGTCATTCGGATTTGTCAATTCCGCTACGTTTATTGGGATCTTGTTCGCCACAATATCTTGGAGCACGTCGTCCTCGCTGTAGTAATCTGAATATTCGCTTCCTTGATCATCAGTGTTGTTCTCCAATGGATCTTTCGTCGTAGTCTTCATCAGACTCTCGATCATAGCACTTCTAGACTTCACGGACCCCACGTGTTTACGTGTAACCGATGAAATCGTGGAAAAGTCAACATAATCTTCGTCGTCTACCTTAAGGCCGGTAATTTTGTCGGTGGACTTTGAAACTGAAGGTTTATTCTTCTCGCGATGCTTACTAACGGTTGATCGATCATATTCGATCTTCGAATTTTCGTTTCCTCGGTTATTCAACGTTCTCTAATCAAAGGAACATTCTTCAAGCGTTTATCTGATGCTCGGTGGATTTCGTCCCTTTATGTCCTGAATCATTATTCCTAGTTTCTATTATTACTTTCATATGGAATATGATTATTGATAGTTAATTTACAGTTGTACGCAGATTAATTCATATTATACTTTGAGTTTGAAGGAAAGCATCTTCAGGAAATAAAGGGTCAACGCGCGACATTAGAGCGCGAGATACGAGAAACACGCAGAACGAAGCTTACCTACCTTTGCGGACACCCTTCTCGGCCACTCAGCGCGTTCTTTTCTGTGCCGTCGATGATGCCTACGATAGAAACACACTTTTTAATTTTTAACATTCACATGTTACCTATTGAAAATTGTATCAAGCGATTCTCAATGCACCGTTTTCGTTTCTTCTTTTTTCTTCCCTTGATTCTCGCGCGGCGGCCATTTTTCCTCGTTTCGCCATTCAACCTTGAATGACTCCGCGGTGGCGCTGGTACCTTCACGGACACGAAAAGCTTCTTTTTTTTGGGATCCCCGCCGCGCGAGAGCTTCTTCATCGTTTCTTGCATTTTCGGGGACTTCAGCGCATCCTTAGCCATCTTCCTTGCCAAGTTTTCATTGCCGGATCGGGAAATTCTGCCTTCCAACGCGTGCATTCCGTGCGATTTTAAGTTGAGTTCACTCGAGATCCTGTTCCTGCTCGCCTGTCTTTTCCGTACGATCGAATCTTCATCCTCCTTTGCAAGAGGACCGCTCTGTCTAACTCTGGTTAAGGATTTGCTACCCTCGGGCGAAACGAACGATAATTTGTCACTGTTGGTTACGATGCTAACTGCGCTGACTAGTAGCGGAACGATCATGGTCAATCTATCCAATTAATGAAGCCACTGAATTTCGTATTTTTAATGTTATATTGATAACAGTTATTAATCATGTGTACCTAAGTAAACTTAGCAACATTCCTCTACAAGGTGAATCGATCGGAAAATCGTCGCTGGTGCCATTGAATCCATGCACACCGATGAATAATCGCTACTTGTAGCTCACTTGTCACCGTGCACGTTCATTTCGTTCGTTGTTTCTAGCTTTACGAGATCGTTGCGTTGATTAACTTCGATTAAAACGTTTCCAAGCTTAATAACGCCTCCCACACGGTGGACATATCCTCGATAGAAGTTCGCGGAAAGCGCTCACGTGACGTTCGATGCTCATTTCTCAGCGACCAACTTTTGTCAATCGAATCCCATTAACCGGGATTCACATGTCGGTCAGTTTGCACGCGCCCTTAATTATTTTTGTATCATTACAAATTTAATCTTACTTTAAATGTAGTACAATATAAAGTATCAGATTAATAGAAATTTCGTTTTTACTTTAACTTTAGATCACTAATCTGTTGTCAATACATCTATCGCATCTTTTATACCTATTCATAAATTTTAGTTTCATCAATATTTGATTTTTGTTTGAAATTAACCCTTTGCGGACGAAGATTCTCTAAAGTATACAAAACCTTTTGTAGATTCTACTAAATCACACATCGAATGCCTAAATAATATAGAATAAGGAAATTATGTACTGATTTCTTACTGTTTGAGTATTTTAATCATTTGTTTGCAACTGAATATTACAAACATGAAAGTTAAATCTCGGCAAAGTGTCGACATTTGTCCGCAAAGGGTTTATGAGTTTGAAATTTAACATTCAATTGGCGATCACCTTTAATGAGGGATGAAGTATGTAAAGAACGTTGAAATGCAGTTTGGAAGGAAATACCCGGATACCCGGTTATTGGCACGGAGGTTAAAGCGTGGGTCGTTGTAAAATAGGCCTTTGAGGACCGCGGAATAAAGGGTACGGAGATACTGGTCCATTTGTTTGCTCTCGAAAGCGGCAGCGCGTGTTTAAATCTACGATGAACACGCATCCAGGAACACGCGTGTATATACGTACATGGTCGCACGTACACGCGCGTGTATCTCGCGTAGGGTCGATCCCGGTGCGATCAAAGTGACTTGGACCGGCGCCAAGTACACGCGTCGGCCTCAATTAGTCAGATATTACGTATGAATGTCCTACACGCGGCCACTCAGCATTAATAACACGGAAATGAACTTATAGACGTCTGTTGCAGTGGTAACGCATCCTTTTTTAATCCTTCCCGACTTCGTACCTGACTAATACGAGTCGAACAGGGAATTTCAAGCGCAATTAGAGTCCTCGTAGTATCCTACAGACCTCTTTTAACAAAACAATAACGTTGAACTTAATATTCGTCTCCTCGAAAAGTGGATTCATTTTCGTTGCTAATAAAAGCCAGTTTTCGTGAAAACTAACTTTTAAGATGTTAACTGCCACGAGAAACACTAACGTTTTATGTATGACTTATCCTTCCTGTACCAAAGATGAAGAGGAAGAGTTATTCATTGTTTGGTATCACAATTCTTACATTACACTATTATCTAGTAATTTACTTATTTATAAGTACTGATTATTTTCTTGTAATTTGAAAGCTCTGGTCATCGGTGATCTCCATAATAGTGTTAACGGAGCTCGATGGATTGTTTGGAAAAAGTAATCTTCTCTTGACAGAGAATAACAGACAGTTGGACACCGAGGCTAATCTCGTGGCCATTTCCTTCGATAAAATGGCGCGATGATTAGGTTACTTTTCCAGCGGAAATGCGGACTTTCCAGAGTTTTCGAACGTGGTTGAACGAGTAAGGAGAGGCAGGATATTTTCAATGAGATATTTTCAGCGAAAGATAATTGACGAATTCGAATGGTAATTAATTTCCGTTTGGGCTCGATAGGTGGCGAAAAAGGAGCATCAAAGGAGGAATGTATACGTCGGGGTAGCATATTTCGTCGGTCGTAAAAGTACTTAGGCGGTCAGGTTGTACGGTGCGCGTATTAAAATCAAGTCAGAACACAAATAGACTCCCAACGATCCGTCGAAGTACCATCGGCGCCGGACAGAAGCCGGCTGTGGGCAGCAAAAAGGACGAGTCGCCGGCGTAAGCGACTGGCTTGCGCAGCCGGAGAAATTATAACAACGTACATACATATCGGCGTTGGACCGGCAAGAGAAATCCCTGGAGACACGTAGGCATTGATTATTATTAGAACCAGCCAAAGTACAACCGATCTACGTTCGTCTGGGAACGTTATTGCAAGTGCACGCGACGACCAAGATAACTCACGACCCTCGGCTTTCTGGATCACGATTTCTCCATGCGGTTGGACCTTCCCCCGTCGACAACTTATTTCTTCGTTAACGCGTTGAATGCTACAAGGGTCACCGATGACCCCTGATTAAATCGAATTATTGTAAACCAGTCAATTAAACAATGATTATGTGCTAACTCTTTTATATTATTAATAATGCTGCCTAATGCAATGACATTCGGTAAGATAAACGTGCGATAATAATAAAACGATTCAATGAAATGAATTGATATTATATTTTGTTCATTTTGCGTATTTTGTTACAGGCGGTCGTGCCGCATTCAACATGTTAATACAAGACGAGCTTCGCGTAATCGAATTAATAAGGAAACGAAAGTGTTCAAACGGTGGAACGGAAGCTGTTCTAATATTAGAATGTTCTTAATTAATATTCTTTTGTGACTTTGATATTGACTTTTTATTAATAGTCTTTGTATGAAATCATTGTGATTAGAGGTTTTCTAGGATTTCGTGGTAACTTTGAAATAATAACGATGTTCTCTAAAGGTAATTGATATATTTAAATCTTCTTCAATGAGGAAGTACAATGATTATGTACATACATGTAATCCGAGTAATCGTATTCTTAGTCTAAACCGTTAATTCGGTTGCTCAGACGATCTTGTTCAACTGGTTCATCCAACGAAAAGTAGATGGCAATTAATGTTCGTTGATCCTGTTCTAACAAAGATAAATTATCTTTACAGGTATAGTAGAACGAACACTGTACACACTAGCAACGGTAACACTGTGCTGGTCACTGCGCGACAATTCTGTTTACATCAGACGGATACACGAAACGTCCACGATACTGCGATCCTACAGAAAGAGCAACATATAATTGTGAAAGCGATCGTATTTTTAAACGATCTATCTCGCTTAATTGCGTAATCGAGCATTTCCGATTATTTAATTGAACCTTGGCGCGCGTACAGACGTTTCAACGAGTACGAATCGGAGCACAAAGAGATTAGACATTAATTCACTTTTGGGAATGGTAGAAAATCCGTTGTTTATTGCGGATAGAGTGATCGGATCTAATGGACACGATATCGTTGAACGTCGATAATTCAGAATTGTGCAATGGCACTGCGTTAATTAACATTTGGCGCGGTTACAGCAACGGAGGAAGTTGCGGACGAATACCAAAGGTCACGGTGTCTGCATTCCGCGAGGAAAACAAATCTCGCGTTATGGATTTTAGAATCAAAACATTTAATTAAGATCCACTTTACACACTTCATTTAAATTTCCAATGACTCTACATCTAAAATTAGTATTTAATAGTTAAAAAATGGTTATAGTAAATAGTAAACAGTAAAAAGTGGACCTACCAATGAGTAACTTACTCTCTCCGTTTGTAGAAAAGGAATTATTGAAATTTGACGAGAAAAATGACTAAAAAGACTTCAAATTTGAAATTCTGATTCAAACAATTTCAATGCTCGATCTAAAGAAAAATTTGTCACTCCCTCTACTTTACAAGACATTACGAGCCCTTAATTCTGGAATCTATTTTCATCCCCGCAACATAATCCTTAACAAGGAAGGAAAATATTTCCCCTAAAGCATATATCCGATATAATCTAGGTGACTTTTATTGCGATACGAAGACATGATATCCCTAATCTCACAAGCAGCAGAGCCGTCAAAAGGCAAACTCTTCGATGAAACACAGACGACCCAATGAAACTTTCCTACACATTTAACACTAGAACTACTAAATAATCAAATCCACTATCTCCTATAAATAGTTAAATCCACTATCTCCTACTAATCAAATCCTTCTATTTCCATCTAAAAATAGGAAGTCCCATTTAGTCAGATCCTAATTCGCTTATGTTTCAGTTCATTTAGTAATTCCCCACGAAATCCTACAAATCTCCTCAACCTTCATAAGACAAAGGCCTCGGAACGGTTCATTTCGATCTGTCCAGTAATTCTTAAACCACGACAGGTGCGTTGTTCTCGGGGAATCTCCGATAACCGTCAGGAAACAACGGACCCGCTCGGTGCTGTCCGACGAACCGTCGCACCGACGTCGTTCGTGGCGAAAGAAACGAGGGAAGAGAAAGAAGAAGACGACAACGCGGACAGCAATGAAGAAGAAGAAGAAGACGAAGAAGAAGAAGAGGTAGAAGAGAAGCGCGGAGGGTGTCGGGACGCGTTGCCGCTGGCATTGGTAGCAGTCTCGAGATAGCCGCCGGCTGGCTTCCTCGCCGCCTCGGGGGATTTATTCGGGGATTCCGAGCGCAAAGTGGCGAACGATATATCCAGTGGGCCCGATCCCGTCGATCGTGCGCAGCGGCAGTGGTCATCGAACGGCCTGGCAAGGGTGGCACTAGCGAACCGGTCGCGCGACCCCTCGATCGTCTCTCGAGCGCCTGCCTCGAGGATAAGCCCTCGAGCGTGTGTTTCCTTCGGTTGCGTTCTCTTTTTCTCTCGTTTCTCATTAGGTGAGTCTCCTAATCGCGCTCCGACCCACCGAGCGTTTCACCGAGCCCCTCTTTCCGCGCTCGTTCTCTCCTCTTCCACACGGCGTCACCGTGTCAGCTCTTCGTCGTGCTATTTTCGTGAGTGTTGTGCAAGTGTCGAACTGCGTTCGAGCGGCATTCGAACGCCGTACGCTGGGCCGCGGATCGAACCGATCGAACCACGTCCGCCGGACGTTCCTCTCGTCCGATCAACCTCGGTGAGGCTGCCCCGCGACCCTTCCTCGATCAGAACCGCGAGTTTCCCCGTGAACCGTCGCCCTTGGACACCGACGCGCGATCGTCGATTATTTCGGGAAGTAGAAGATTAGCAGGCGAACACGCAGCATCGAAAAAATTGCGATCACCGCGGCTCCGGAATGTTGGAACGTTCACGAGCGCGGCCTTGGGGATGCTGAAAACATCGCCCGCCTGCTACTGTTTTCGAACGCGGGGAAATCATGCACTCGTCTTTAAAATAGACAGCCAGCCCGAGCAACGCTTTTCCCGTTGACCAGCGACGCCGGATGGAATCTTGATGTTCGATCTCGTCGAAGCTGATTCAAGCTGGTAGAGGGAGGAAATCGTTGAGGCGGCATTGGGGGTGGATCGCATACGCGACGTCGCGGTTCCGGTCGTCGAGCTGGTCGCCAGGTTGACAGATATGGCATGTTGTCAACTCGCCATGTGGAAGCACATGGACAGGCCGCTACGAATCTTCCAGTGATCGCCACTCGATCAATGCCGGCGCGTCTTCTGATCGGTTCGCGATGAGAGTGGCTGATAATCTTGATACACCGTGAGATATGATTGGAAATGAATTGTTTATAACTGTTCATTGGCTTTGAGTCTCTCAGTTGATGTTAATAGTAATCCCTTCAGTGATGCGAAAGATATAATTAGATTAAGAGAATTGTTGTGTATCTCGATATTTATATCAGATGCGCTAAGTTGTGAGACCGTACTGTGTTAGACGTTGAAACGAGCCAGAACACTAATCGACTTGTTTAATATCTTCTTCTGTTGCATAGTAAATTCAGTTCACAAGATGTTCTTTAGCAGCTCCACGTTTCTAGCGATTAGTATCTTTATCGTTATCTTGTTCACTGTTTATGAACCGCAACGCTTAACGGATTAAATTGCAGAATTATTCAAGTTAGATTTTTGAAGACACGACATGATAGGCAATCGATTTCGATCGTTTGGAAATATGAAGTGCTTTTTCCGTGTCCGTCACGCGACGTGATTCGAGTAAACGCGTCGCTTACAATTAGAGAGCGACAAGGTTAAACGGTGGTCGCGGTCCTCCCTTCGCGACGAGCCGGTGACACTGGCCGCTCCTCTAATAAACGTAACCGCGGCGGAAACCTGGGGCGAAATGAAATTCTGTGTTACATGCTCAAGGTGCCTCATAAAATAGTCGTGCTATTTTACTGGCACAGTTTCCCTCGCGAGTCGAGACCGTCCAGTGAATCAAACCGTGGGGTTCAGTCATACGAAGGCCAAGTTTTTAGGTTTGCGGAAAGATGACTGAACGCGACAGAGAGAAAGAAAGAGCGAGAGAGCATGGCCGTGAAGCGAAAGCGCTCGTGACCGGAAGTAGCAGACTATGCTTAACTTGAACTCCATAGAAATGATTGTTTCGATTGAATCGATCATATCTTCAAAAAGCTTCGTACATTTCGTATATTTTGAAAGTATAAAATCAATATTAGGGATTCTTCAAATGTGTCACGGTGCATTTTTAAATTATTCTCCTTTGAAATTGATTCGTATCTGAAATAGTAGTTCATCCGTATTCGTGTTATGATAGATGTTGGTTACAGTTTAATTGGGTTTCCAGAGCAAATATATTTGCATTGGGTGGGCTGAAAGTTGAGGCTCTAGGGCGTTTATCAAACCAGTGTGGCGTTTGTTAGCTTCCAGTAGTTTATCCGTTAAAATTACTCGAAGATGAATATAGTTTATCTTCTGAACTAATTAGGGAGCTAGGAATGACTGCGCGAATTCACTAAATTCAGTAACGGGAATTTATGTTTCCTATCAAGATTCTCTTTACATTAAGAATAACGCGATTCAGAAATGAGTATTCTTTCATTTTATGATGAGGATTAGAGTTTATTAAAAATATTTATAAAATCCGCAGACTGATATTTCTACATTAATTCTATTTTCTCCGTTTTTCGCGGCGAACTGGATGATTTTAAAGTCGTTCGAAATTACGGAGCAAGATATTCATTGGATAAAGTGCAGCGGTGTTCAACGAGGATGTATCGATGACGCTTCCTCGATCGCGTGAATCCAGGTCCTGCAGTTCGTCGATCGTAAACTGCGAGGATTTATTTGTTCGTGGCTTTACGCGCACTCCGCGTGGATCACCGGCGTCGAAATCAATGGCGGAAGTGACCCGATTAGCAGTGAAACACAAGAAAATGCGGCCAACCCCGCACAGTGCTAGCGGGCCAGCCAATCAGACGAACGAAACGGGTGCTGCGTGTCGGAAATAGATTTCGCTTAAACTAAAGGTTGATCCACCGACGCCACTTTAACCATCTACGAGGATCGTTCGATTTTGTCGCCCAACGAAATCGATCGAACCATTGGGTGGCACCGATCGTTGCTCAGAATACTTAGAACTACCTGCCAAGACATGAAACGATACCCGAGTTATCATGCTATCCCTATAAAATGAGTAAATTGTATTATTCGTGTGGAACCAGTTTGATTTCCGTGGCCTGGATCAAATCAAGGGATGATCATTATTTTCAAACTCTTCGAATTGCCACCAAAATCAATTATTAGGATAGGGTTCGTCTTAAATCATCATTTATATCGCGTATAAATTTGCTCAAACATTTTATTATGAGTTTGCGAAAATTAGGTGTGTTTAATGGAAAATACGGACACTAACGTTTGACGTTTCGAAGTCGATAACTTACCATCCGACCGAAAAACTGTTTCCGCGGCTGCTGAAATCCGGTACTCGAAATTAGGTGGCAGCACTATTATGAAAATTTGGTGTCGGTCATCTTTCCTTCGATAGATAGGATTAAAACTGTTTAATTGTCGTAATCACGATAAAAAGGAAACGCTAATGCATCTCTTTTCTTGTTTCCGTGTTTTAGAATGATGGTGTAATGTGGAATTTACTACAATGGCTTCCAACATTTCGATTACATCTAAAACGAAACAAGGCAAGTTGTCTCTAACCCTTTGCTTCTATTCTATTATAATATTCCTCAGAAAGTATTCAAATTCTAATCAGATCTATCCAGATTTAATATCAATTTTATTCTATTAACAATTCATTTTTAATTCGAACAGCCTCAACGGAGGTAACTCGAGTGACCAGAAGAGAGGGAGTCACAGTCGCGTCATCAGGCAGGGTGAGTCCCACTTTCATTTACTCTTCTCGGTTTAATTATTATCGATAGACGTAAGATAATCATCTACAAATTAGTCGATACTTTGCTGGTATCTTCGAAGACAATTTTAACAGTGAGAAAACAATGTTTCCGTGACCAGTAAATATTATTCCGAATATCTGTTTCGTGGGACCAAAGAGTATCTATGTCCGACTGGAATCGCGGCGACAATTTCCGTTCCAGAGGAGGCACCGCCACGGATAAAGAATAAAACATCAAACGTTTTTGAGTAATAGGCTAAACGGCAACTAACAAGACGTATATGCCTCCACGCTAAATACGTTACGTCACGACACCACCATCTAAATTAAACTAAAACCAAGGCGCACCACGAAGGTAGATAGAATATCTGGTTCGATGCCAAAGCCTGAAGACAACCAAGAACTCACCGCCATTCCAACTACTCCCGCAATGCACGAACACGTCCCTCATTCTTCTCGGGGATCGTTCCTCCTCCTCCTCCACCTCCTACCTTTATCGGTCCCTTTCGCTAGCCTGCTCTCACCCCTTAATTCACTCGGACGAATTCCCCTACATATTTTTTGTCTTCCCTCTGTCCTTTTGGCCCCCGCGCGACATGATTGATACGAAATGCATTTCTGCCGGCGTTTCACGCTTCCTGGAAGAACGAACGTCTTCTGTTAGCATTCGCAGAGCGCATGCCACTCGGTTCCGAGCGTCTCGGCACCGTTCTTAATTAGGCCTTAATTAATTGCGGGATATATGGGATTCTTCGGCGCGCCGGTTGCGATTGCAGGAAAAGTCACTGCCCATTGTGAACCGTTGACTTTCTCTAACAAGAATAACTGGCATGACGCTCGTTTTCTTTTATAGTCCCCTATTCAATATGACACATGTTGCTGACACATCCACCGACACCAGACTTCACGAAACCTGCATTGTTTCAGCTAGCTTCCACGTTCCCGAAATTTTTCAGTTCATTATGCAATACCGACGTGGAGAGTTAAATTCATGAATATTGAACCTAGGCTTCTGATTCCTGTATCAGATATAAGTTGCATTAATGGAGATTCACCGGTATCGACCTACACGCATCGAAACATGTGTCGTCAAAGCTTCTGTTCTATTACCTTGTTTGGTTCCCGGGATTAGCGGGGTGTTATAAATAGAAGTTAAGACAGTTCAAGTTCTTGTTTTACCTGTTATTTATGATCGACGTCGCGTCACGCGTGTATCAATGCTACAATCTGTTCAAGTCTCATACTTTGAAATGTCTGATGTATAAATACGTCGGCGTGACGCGTCAGGGTTAAAATAAGATGACAGGTTCCTCGTTACAAAACTCCCTTCCGGTCCAACCTTCGAGGAATGTAATTGTCTCTCCTGTAATTACTTTTCTTGAAATCTTGATAATCCGTTCGCTCGATCGCGCATACGGCCGTTCGTTTTTATTGCTCCCGTCGCAACTATTTACCTCTGGTTCTTTAGGTACCCTGTCGAACCAATCCGCCGGAATCAAAGTTCATCAGGTTTATATTCGAGAGATTTTGGCAATGCATCAAAGTCTTTGATTCGCGTCAGCGATCGCTCGTCGCCTAGCCAGCGGTGAAAGTCTGCAGTATTTACTAATAGTACTGACACCCGACGAGAAGCAGAGTTTCGCCGTTCGGTGCTCAGAACCAACGTCGCGCGTAACGGGAATATTAATTCATTGTTGCATGGAAAAACAAATTGTAGTCGCACGGTTTATGCTGTTGAGACACTCCGCGTTGATGATCGCGCACGTGATCCTTATTAATGACGGACCCCCTAATTGCGGAACGACTGGCTCACGTTACAGTTTAATATCTAGCACTGCACGAGTTCTAGGTTGTATATCTTCGCCGTGAGAAATCAAAGAGTCTTGCAAATTAAGAATCGAGTTTCATTAGTTATAAATTGAGGTTTGAGAATCGAGTCTATTGTAGCAGCTGAACTTTTCACCGATTGATTGTCATCAGATCGTAATACCTTAAGCAATTCTACACCAATATTAGGCGCCAATTCTCCTACATTTCGATTTGCCGATTAAATCATCCACGATTCTCGTCTTCAAAATTCCGCAAAATACCATAACGATGAGTATTCAACTTAGTCATAAGTGTCCCGAACGCGTTGCCAATTGAACCATACAAATCGAGTCAATTGACGTGTATCCAAATACCCACGTTTATGTTTAGAATTGGCGTTCCCCAAGCCGTAAATCACTGTTTAAACCGTTGGTGCTTTGTAGGAAACGCATTTGAGCAGTATAGCGCCCCAGCCAGATACGCGCGAAGTAAAACCAACGGGATCGTCGGTTGCTACTCCGATGGCGGTCCTCAAGGTGACCCAACTTATATTTCACTTAACCGTGGAATAACTCTATCGAGTCGGTGACGGTTTAATTAATTTATTGTCGCAGTTCTCGTCGGGTGGTAGCCGTGAGGATGATTTAGACGTTCGCACCGTGTTGCTCATTTCGCGGCGGCCATTTTGAAGGACACCGCGTCGCACGCCATTCGTTCGGGAGTCAGACAACCGCGACCACGATCGCGATTCATTTCGTGAATCGCGTTCGAATGTCAACGACTCGATAAGATGAGTCACGGGGGGCGCCGCGTCGGCACGTTCGGTTTCGTCCAGGTCGAAATCTGTAATCTTTGGCAGATCGTCAACCGACCGCGGTTTAAACGAACGCGCGTCGATGTGCCAATAGGTGCCGAGCCGACCGTTACTTCGCGCGGAAACTTAACGTGTACTTAGTTTCGATGAATAACGACCGGCTGTCAGCTGGTTGTTTGGCAGGTTTAAAAACCACACGCTACGCGCTATTGGCAACGGCAACATCCGTTCCCGCGATCGTTTTTCTTTCATCTCATCCGTGGAAAACGGCTGTTTACGAGAATATTTAAACGTAAAGAAGACCGCGTGAGCTTCTCCGACGCGCGAATCTTATTAAATGTGTACACAAACGTTGTAAAATGAATGATAGAGAGAGAACGCCGAGGCGACGCGGTTTTTTATCGTTCGCTCGGGATTGCGCTGCCGCGACAACCCTGTGAATTATCGTCACGGAACCGGCCAAAACGCTGTGACAGAAACAATTCGTGATAAATCAGCATCAGCCTTGGCCCGTCCCACAGTTATTGCTCGGCTATAAATCGAACTGTAATCGTTCATCATCCTGAACCACTTGGGGACAAAACGTTCCTAGATGAGGCTCCGTTTTTACCCTTCCAACGTTTTATAAAAATAGAGAATTTTCCATTCTTAGGACTCCCTTTTCTTTAATTTCTCTTTTTATTCGGTGAAAATTAAAAGTAATGGGCGTATTTTCATAGTTTTGATTGCTTGTTGTATGTGTTCTGCTTTTATTGGCTTCTCTTTAGACATGTTAGACAAATTTTAATAGATTTAAATGATTGAATAATAGATTGAAACCCTCTAGATGCTGTAACAAAATAAACCGCATCTCGCTGTTCAGTCTGACTCTCCATATTTTTTGCATTAACACTAGATTCACAAAACTCATCAATTTGTCGGATAGTAATTTTCATGAATATTATTTGGTAAAAGTTTATATCAATTTTAATTGATACAATTATAGGAATACGTATTTGAATCCTTTGTTTTGGAGGTTCTAATTTCCAAGATCTATATGAATGAACCGCTGTTGTTCTAGGAACAATACGATCGAGTGTACAGTAAATATGCGTAAATCTCGTGTTAATTGACTGTTCATAATTTAGAACGATGTACGGCTCAGTTCAGCCGTTCCAAAAAGATCTTTTTTTAGTTCGAGTTTAAGACTCCGTACCAAAACTGTTTGTCGTTCTAATTAAATACAATAGGTTTCGCCGGCCCTGTTTGCTGTCCAACCGAGGCACGTTCCGCTCGTTTTTTGGCGTAAACATTATCGTTCCCGGCTGTACGGCTGCCAGAGCTGATCATTATAGGATTAACAGCCGAAACGAGCCGAATTCTTGTTTCGTGAAACCACGTTGCAGCGTTACCCGTTTCACCAAGAAAAACGAAAACGCACCGCGTGGCGCACGGGAAATATGTATCTTAGATTCAACACTAAAACTACCGAGCAATTAAAATGACTTATTTTCAATTTGTTACAAAAATCAGAAGAAACTCTCTCGCAAAAAAGCCTCCACAATTTCAATATTTGCAAAATAAAAATTCTGAAGTGGGTCAATTTGACCTGTCTGGTAGTTTTAGTATTAGCGATTGAAGTATCTTCCCGTTAAACATTTGTGTACACATTGCTCTGAAAGCAGAAGCTTCTATAGTTTCTTTGCCTCATAGACTGATGCATACTTTGCCCACACGTGGCATCGCGTAGGTGATTTTACCCTTGCTTCAAACCAATTACCCGAAGTCGTAGTTACAGATACACAGGTTGATTAAAAAAGCAATAATAAACAAACGCTGCAAGAAAGTTCCTATAAACGTAAGCCATAAAATTATCAAAGTTACTATCATTAATTTTTAAACTTCTAAACAATTTTATGTTTTCATCGAAGCAATTGATTTTTTCCATCCGCATTCACTAGAATTTTTTCGCAACACTCAACGGGTGCTAACTCCCCTAGCCATCATGAACGCCTTTTCTTCATCACCCTGTATATATTCCAACAGTTTATCGCACTCTCGATCCCAAAACATTGGCAAACGAGATCGAAACGCGGATCGACGATGCACGCGGATCAATCGCATCTCATCTCGCGACGTTTCGCGCGTTGATCGCTCGCCGCATCTGTTGGCACCGAGGCGTGGCCGGCTATCGAAATTTACTGGCATTTCAGAAACCAGAATTCGACCGATAATTCGAGAGGGGTACAGACGGGAGGGACGGCGGGGAAGCTGACTGAGAGGGCGTGACTGAAAAATGGTAACAGGTGTCTTATTCATCTCCGGCAAATTGCGTACGGTGACACGCGTACGCGCCAGATTTATCACCCACTATATCACTTACTCTTGCTCGAGCGCACTTCGAAATAAATAAACTCACTTGTCGGCGGCATTAGTTATCTTGACAATACTCAATTTCTGCCGGGGTTTCCGTATTTCGTATGAAAATCTTTTCGCGCCGGTGCCACGTTCCCTCGCCCCTTCTCGTTGCGCGCTGGATATCGATGGTTTCACGAGTGTTTCGCGTGCCTACTTACTTGCCCGCGTACAGTGCGCTGCGCTGATAATTTTAGAGGATCAAATCGGACGCGATATTTCATATCGCAGCGTAACTGGGTCGAGAATAGTTTCTCACGCGCGTACTCCCCGGAAAACCGGCAGGATTTATATCAAATAATGACGCAACCGGTACTAAAGAAAGAAATCGGGCCTGCAGTAGGCGGTTGAGGCGATAATCGGCATGCTTTAAATAGCTGGGCTGCACAGCGTTGCCCTTTTCCATCTTCGCTGGTTCAATTATCGAGTTGAATCGAGTATTCGCGTTATCGTGGGCGTGCGTATTTGGTATCCGAATTCTGAATGCTTTGTGATTGAAATGTATGGTTCTAGCTCATTAATTGATTAATTGATTAATTGTTTTAATTGGATGAGAGTTCAGATGAATTTTAGATAGATTTGTTGTACTTCGTTTATTTTAGATTGGTCTTTTGTATGATGGGTTTAATATGGTTCTACATTCGAAGATGGAGTCGTACATCTCGAGTAGCAGTATCTCATGACAATTTCCTAGGTGACGCGAAATGTTACGAATTTCTCGTCGAATGTTTACAGGGATTCGACAAAATAATGGAAACATTACTTATAAACCGTGTACCGTGTAGCAGACAATGAAATTAACTTCTCAACGAACAGTTGTATATTATATCATTACCTGTTAGTCAAGACTTATACGATTTCATTTAAGTTCAGCTGTATGAGACTCGAATAAATAGTCCTACTCTACATTAACCCTTTGTCGTATATCGTATCACACTCGTGACGAAGATTTCAAACAGAACTTCGAAGATTCAATTTCTTCGAATCAAAATTATACCTACATTATCTTTCCCTTATTAATTGTTAATATTTGAAGAGGTAAATAAACGATGGCACTAAATGTAGACATAGAACGAATATAGGATTCTTCCTTTAGTAATAAACTATTGACAATAAAATAGTTGTAACAAGCTGTTACAAAAAAAATCATAGGACAATGGGTAACACTAGAAGCATTTAATTCTTTACACTCGAAAGTTTTTCACTGGAAATATTTTATATTTTTCGACGAGATATAAACGACACTGTTTGAAACTAATTTAACGATAACTCACAGATAAATTAAGCGACAAAGTTATTTTATTTAAATATTTCCTATAGCAATACAAAGTTTAATTTAAAATACTAAATATTCAACTTCATAATTTTGCTGTATAAATGCAAAGGGTTAATATACTTAACATATAGTCCTTGCAAAAATATACTCGTTGCAGTATTCAATCGAACCTACTCACGTATAAAATCATTTCAGCTATTTAGCATTTTTGAGATATCAATATTCGCGGAATAAGAAAACTGAAATCCGCCATCTTGGCAGTTGCGGTAGTTCTAGTGTTAACGAAAAATTCGTTAAACGTACGATCAGTTTCCGTTATTTGGTCGAATCCCCGTACCGACACCCTTATCCCGCGTTGTCGCGGACACGCGCGCGTCTTCCCCGGAGCCCGTGTAACTCCGTTCTAAAGATGTATTGGAGAAGTGTAAGAAGGGTAGCTATTTCTGGTCGTGGGGAGCCGGAGAGACTCGTCGCGCAAACGGCTCTTAGCCACTTCGTACACCGAGAGGTAGTCTGGCGTTCGCCGCGTATCGGCAATACGCATTTCGGTGGGAAGCAGAGCAGCTACGGTAGCGGCAGCGCGAGAGATGACACGCGCGCCGGCTCTCGCGTCCTCCTCCGTCTCCTCCTCGCAGTGATACGCGGCTTAAAAACGACTCTTCGACCGGGAGAAACAGATCTCGCGACGGATCAACCGGACCAGTGTCCATCGGAATGTTCCTTTCGGCGTGTTCATCGCGCGGAATCTCTAAACTCGACGATAACGATGAATCTCCCAAACGGAGAGGATTAATCGACATTTAAAAACGAACGTGTCGCAACGACTCTGACTCCAACGTCTCATCTCGAATTTCTGTGATTCAGTCAACCGGGGCCAGAATAAAATTTGATCTCAATCCCATCGGGATTTTCTATGATTTTCTATAAAAACCGTCTCCGAGGGGGTGGAAAGTGGTTCACGCTGGTGGAACAGGTGATGCCGTACGTGTATTCCGCGCGAGCGTTCTGCTAATTCATTGTGTTCCGCGAAACGGCGTCGGTTAGGTCTGACAACCGATATAGAGTGCAGTGCACCGGCGTGAAAATAGATGGTGGTTGGTGAAGATCGGTGAAAGTGACGAGGTGGAAACGAGCGGCGGCGCCAGGGGAAGACGGATTGGAGCTACGGACGCTCGGTGGTTTATCGTGAAATACCGGGGTATCAGGGACAGCGTGTCGTTTCGTCGCGCAGCAAACAAATACGTCCAGTGTTTGAAACATCGACGACATAAATATCATTGGACAAAACGCGTCGACAGTGTCGTGTCATCGAGAATTTGTCTTTGGGAAAGAAAAATACTCTAGGAAAACAAGCTCGGCTGCTCCGTGAACCGGTGAATCCCACTGAAAAGAGAATAATCATCAATCGGGCAGGATGATGGACGACATTTTGACAGTGCCGGGGGTCGAACGCGTCAAGCCAGCGTCAATCGTTTGACGCCCCGTTGCCAACCGTGTTGGAGCCTCGAGGGCGGCCAAGAATCCCCTGAGCGAGAACTGACTAGTCGCGTAATCGGAACGGGTCGGCGCCGAAGGGGTCGGTCGGCCGCACGAAAAAAGAGCCTCCCCTTTTCTGCCGACGAGGAAATCGTCGAATTGGCCGGGTACCAGGCAACAGCGGTAACGAGGAGAACGGAATCCTCGCGGGCATACCTTACGTAAAAATAAACCGTGGCTGGCGCGGGGTTTGACGGGAAACTTTTTAACGAGCGGTCGGAACGACGACGCCCCGGGGGAAAAATTACGGCTGCGACGAGCCAGGCAGAAGAAACGAATCGAATCTCTCCTCGCGCAAGCATCTTCGGGTTGAAAAGTAATTTGGGTTAACAGGGACGCGCGGAGAGGCTCTTTATTTTAAGCGGGACTGAAGTGAAAATAAGAATAGCCGCGCGAAAAATTCGCCGACGAAAAGTTTAAATGACTGGAAACGGCTTCTGGGCTCCGACTGGTTCGCAGTCGGATGTTCGAGGAGCTGAAGTTTAATTGGTGAAAGGACCCGCCCCGCGACGCTTTGGCGATCGCCTCCACGTGGACGAGTTATGGCGAGAAAGAACCGAGGGCAATGGGGGCCGACGCCGTATGCGTTCACTGACGGGTCCGTTGCGGGCAAGCCAAGAGGAAGTCACGGCTGACCGATCGGGTACAAGGGTCTCCTCGTGGCGATGCCAAGCCCTGGGCGAGACGGTCGGGGTTAATTGAAATAAGTCAATCAAAGCTACGCCTCCACGGTGAACATTCGATTCCCTAGTGGACGGGGTATAGTGTATCGATGAGAGTTTGAGTCAACTAAAGGAGACAGGATGTCCTTCTGCAGGATAACCGGTCGGAGCAGAGGCCTGCCGAAGCCGAACTATTTCCCGCTGCTGCCACCTATCAGCCCCGCCGACGCGAAACGCTTCTGCCGCATCACCGGGAAATCCTACGGCCTGCCCACGCACCATTACATTCCAGTCCTACTGGGCGTGCACAGCCACGACAAGTCGAAATGCAAGATCACGAACGCGTCCGGACTTGGACCCCATCATTACACTGCTGGCTTCGTTTTGGGCGAGAAGAAGAAGCACGTGATCCTCAAGGATTATCGTTACGTGTTCCCTGTTCTGGAAGGCGAAGGCGAACAGCAGAGGGCTCTGAGGGATTTACTGAATACAAAACATCCGTCTGCCGAAGAAGAGGCTGCTAAGTTTGTCTACACGGTACAGGAACGAAGATGCAGCCTGGTGTTCCCCTCAAGACTAGAGGCAGCGGTCCGAGATGGAGACGTAAAAGACGTGATGCTCTCCAGGGACTGCGACACCGTGTTGTTTAGGTTAAAGCAGGGGAAAAATGTTTCGGTGGACTTCAAGAACCTGGAGGATTTCGAGAACCTCTATGATGGGCTAGGTCCCAGAGAAGACGTGTTGAAGGAGAGAGAGAAGCAGGAAGCGGAGGCTAGGAAGAGGAAGAGGAAGCGACAGGCTGGGCTGAGTTATGCGAAGAGGATCTTTGAGGAGAAAGAGAAAGCTGCTGAAGAAGAGGAGTTGAGGAGGACGAAGCAAGTTAGGTTGAGAAGCGTCAAGGAAGAGGTTCAAGAGGAGAAAGTTGAGACTTGGAAGAGCGTCGACCTGGAGCAAGCTAGAATCAGGGCGTGCGAGTTGATCTCTGTTACGGGATCGTTGAAAGAGACCGCCAAATCTCTTCCTCAAACCTTGGACTGGAATTCGTTTCAGGAGGCAGCGAAATCTCCATTGTTGCCTGTGGCGGAGAAACTGCCATCTCCTATTAAAACGGACCCTCAGGTCATAGAGCAAGGTGCCTCATCTGGGTGCACCAGTCCGGTTTCAGAGAACACTGGCGGCTTCGAGGCGATATCGGTGGTGAAGCCACTGACGCCGCTAAAGATAGACCTGGACTCGTCTGTGCTGTCGGCCATACAGAATATTCCAGCTGCAGATTTGAAAGAGGTATCGAATGTGAACGTAAAGCTTCTGCAAGCTGGTGAGCAGGCGCTGGACGAGCTGCCGAAGGTAGAGGAGATCCCCGAGCTGGTGCAGAACATCGCGAAAGGAAAAGAGGCTACCATACACCGGATCAAGGGGTTGAAGTTGGACATCAAGTCCGCGCAGAGATTTATTGCCGGACAGACGGTGCAGACGCCGTCCGGCCCTATTTTCGTACCTGGCCAGACGCTGCAGACACCTCAGGGACCTGCGTTCGTGCCTGGCCTGACCGTGAACACGCCTGACGGTCCTGTCCTCGTGCCGGGTCAGATATTCAACGTCCAAGAGCAAGACGACAAGAGGACGCCGGTGTTCGTGGCTGGACAGACACTTCCCACCGAGGAAGGTCACCGGTTCATTCAAGGCCAGACCTTCCATACCAACGAAGGAGCTAGATTCGTTCAAGGACAGACTGTACTCACTGAGGAGGGACCAAAGTTCGTCGCGGGCCAAGCGAAGGAAGATGGAACCTTCGTGCCTGGTCAGACCATCCTCACTGCTGATGGACCTAAGTTTATGCCAGGTCAAACCATAACCGATCACCGAGGAGAACAAGTATTCATCCCAGGGCAGAGCGTGCAAATAAATGAATCCTGGGAGTTCGTGCCTGGGCAGTGCATAGAGTCTCCGACGGGTGAAACCAAGTTTGTACCTGGTCAGACGCTCCCGACACCTCAAGGACCACAGTTCGTACCTGGACAATATGTGGCTAACAACTCAGGGGAAGGCCGCTTCGTGCCTGGTCTTGTAAAAGACACGGACCAGGGCGCGACCTTTGTGCCCGGCCTGACTCTAGACACGCCGAAGGGCCAGAAGTTCGTGGAAGGTCAGTTGCTGAGGACACCAGAAAGCGAGAAGTTCTTCCCAGGGAAAACAGAGCTGACGAAAGATGGCTTTCAGTTTGCTGCTGCCACGAAGTTCGACGAAGTCGTGTTCCACGACGCAGGGCCAGTCGGCATACCCGTCGACCCGAAGACTGCGAACGTGTCCTTGCAACAGAGCGAGATCTTCGGCCACATGGTGCAAACCGAACGAGGTGTGGAATTCTTTCCGGAAAATGCGAAGAAGTTACCCGAAGGGCGTCGGATAGTCCCGGGACAGCTGGTCCGCGGAGGAAAGGACGGTCCAAGATTCGTGCCAGGTGTGATGACGGAAGACGGTTTCTTGCCTGGCCAGATTGTGATGACAGAGAAAGGTGAACAGTTCGTGCCTGGCCAGGTGATAGACACCAGCACAGGGCCGAAGTTCGTTCCTGGACAGATGGTAGAGACCAGGACAGGGTCGAAATTCGTGCCGGGCCAGACGGTGGAGACTGCTGATGGGCCGCGCTTCGTGCCTGGTCAGATCGTCGAGACCAAGGTCGGTCCCACTTTTATTCCTGGTCAAGTGATCTCCACGGAGGACGAGGGATCTCGATTCGTTCCTGGTCAGGTGGTGGATACTCCGGAAGGGCCCAGATTTGTACCAGGTCGCGTGGTGGAGTCTGGAGAGCTAGGGGTAACCTTCGTGCCTGGGCAAATCGTTCAAACGGAGGAGGGTCCGCGTTTTGTCGCCCCGGATCTAACGGACACACCCGAGGGAGAAGTAGAGTTTTCTGTGCAAGGGTTTGAAGTCACTCCAGAAGAGCTGAGGCTCCTCAGACCGCAGCATTTGCACTACAATCCGCATGTGCAACATCACGGGGAGACCAGCATTGACGCTAGAATGTTGAGACAGTTGTCGGAGGCAGGATTATCGGTTGGAAGAAAGGTTGCTACCGACTTGCCAGCTGTTGACGTCGACGTGGACCCAAAGGCAGTGGCTCTAGAACACGCGCTGGTGATGGCAGAGAAACTGGGACTGCATGGCAGCACCGCAGTTAAAATGGCGCAGATAGTTTCTACCGTTGCCCAGCTGGCGAAGAACATTGCTGTCCAGCAGGAGCTCGATGAGAATCTCGTTACTTCTAAGATGTTGAAGAGTAGCAAGTCTTCGATGATTATAAACAGCAGTAAAAGCGATGATCAAGGAAATGGGAGCGAGAATGATGACTGGTTGCGAGACGCGATCAAGTCAGCGTTATCTAGCGCTGTCCTAGCAGTCGCGAACTACTCCATGGAAACCAACACAGAAGAGCAACAGGATTTCGTTTACTCTTGCATCAGCGAGGCTTTCAACGTGCACCTGCGGCAGAAGTACACCAGCATGGAAGAATCTGTCGAAGAGATCCTGCATATACTTCTAGTCCCTCAGAACAGGAGCAACCTGTGTCAATCCGCGTTGCTAGAGCTGATAGAGAGCAAAAACAACAAAGTGGACATACTAAAGTCCACCGTGGTTAGCCAGTCTTTAAAGGACGAAGTGGTGCTGGACAGACTGTCTATGGTCCTGGAAGAGGATCACGGAACGGATTTAGTGGGTCCAGCCTTTAGAACCGTTTCCAAGAACGACCCGGAATTGGTCTCCAGAGTTCTGCGCAAAGTGTCCGAGGAAGTGTCTACCATATCCACCGAAAAAGAAGCAGCGGAGAGCGTTCACAAAGCGATCGTCCACGCGGTTCGCGAGTCGAGCGAGATTCGAGTGCAAGAATTGCTGAACGACGATGGAGAGAACATTCGGGAGCTGCTTCTTCAAGCTGTCGGTCTAGCTAGAGCTTTAGGGATGTCCAGCATCGCGAGTAGCCTGCTAGCAGTGATCAGCGACGAGCAGTCCACGCAAGTGTTAGCCAGCGACAGAGTGACACTGGACGTTTTGAAAAGGCTGACAGTGATGAGGAAACTAGCCGAAGAGAGGCCGCCATTCATGAACGCCCTGACGCAGCTCTGCAGCGACCCAGAATTAGCGAGGACCGACCCGAGGCTCCGAACTTTGGTGCGAGAGAGTGCAGCGCTAATGATCGTCCCTGAAGAAGCGCCATTGCAATCGTCCGCTGATGTACCCAGCGTTCTGCTTCAAAATGACAACAGTCTAGCAATGGAGGAGTTCCTTCTGAGGAGAAGTCACCGATCGTCGTCCATTTTTATGATCCTGAAGCAAGGCATGCAGGCGGTAGTGCCGAGGGAAGCTTCCAGATCAGTTCTCACGGGTCAGGTGGCATACACGGTCCTCGACGAGGACGGTATCAGCCATTTTGAACCGCTGCACGTATTCTCCGCTCTCAGACTCAACCGGCCCACCGCTCATCGCTTTTCTATGTACTGTTGCCCGGTCGCGAAAGAGGAGGACTTGGATATCGAGATAGTGTCTACGTTCACTGGGACTACTTCCATCGCAAGTAGCCTCGATGGGTCCGGAAATGGGAACGGCCAGAAACAGGAGAGTAATGGAGTCGTGCTCTCCAGGTCGGACAAATCTTGCGCATATTCCGCTAGCAGAGAAAACACGCCGAGTTTGAGAAGATTGAGCAGCCTCCAGCAAGACAGTAGCTCTGAGCGGGTAATGTTCGAGGAGAGGGTTTCTGTTATGAATAGAGATCCTTTTATCAACAATAGAGTCGTAAAACATTCAGATGCATATTCATTTCGATACCTTCAAGCCTACATTTTCGTTCAATTATAATTTTGTTGTTATTACGCTGTTGGAATTTAGGTTGATGTTGGGAACGGGATAATATTCCTAATTATTTTATACAAATTCAAAATGTCAACTCACTCGAGTTTCTCGATTCTTTAAACGGAGTTCAACGAAAGAATTCATTTTCTTTTTGCTAGAGTCGTCATTGCGATTCATCTGTGCGATATTTCGATCTTTCGGTGAAAACTTGAAGCAGCCACGACTCGATGATCGTTTTCTCTGTTACAGAAATCCCTGGACAACTATATCGTCGTGAAGGATTACAAGAGCGACACGGGCGATTTCTCCGTAAATGTCGGCGATATCGTCGAGGCCCTCGAATACGCGGATCCAGCCAAGTAAGCAGTCTCCAGCCAGCTTCATAAAATGGAAGGGAAAACAAATGATCCGTGTTGTTTTGTTGGATCGTTGACTCCGCGTGTCGGGGCATTTGCGTGCGCCGTTAAAATTCTATTTCCGTGTGTGTGCAACGTGTGCGCGGCCGAAAATAATCCTCAGCCCCTATATAGCCTATGCCCGATGGGATACGGGAGTTTGTTGCGAGCGATCTGTCACTTTCGGAAAACTCCTCCGGTTTTCGGCCGCGTAATCAGGCTTCTCATTAACGGGTGCTGCTTTCATTAACGCCAGGTTCGCGTCGCGTCGTCATAACTCATTCATTTCAGAGAGGGTACGCAGGAAACTTATGACTGCCACCCGCTGTCGACGTTGATTTTTGGGATACATTGAATTTATTATACTATCGTTATTGAGTTCAATCAGGTTACACCAGTAATCCTCGCTGCTTTCTCTCATTCTATTGCACTGGCTCGAGTGTTTCTTTATGTTAGATTATTAATCATAAATAATACACTATTTTTCTAGTTCGTCCATAATTTTCAAATCGACGAATCAGTGAGTTGCTATTTTTGAAAGTAGAAAATTTACTTCGATCTCTTCACACTTCAATCTTCTGTTATAATTGTTCTGTGGATCTTTACGCGAATTCCTGTTTTTCGAGGTTGAGTGGACATTGCTAAAATATCGCCGGACAAAATGGTGCGTCAACCAGAAAACAAGATGTAACCTTGTTTGGCGACTGTCTTTCTTCTCATTCACGAGTCGCTCGGATAACACATTGAACGTACAATCAACGTGACAAAAGTCTACATCTCGTACGGATCCACAGTCCAGTCGCAACACTAATGTATAGCCTAATGGTGCGCGCTGCATGAAACATCCAAAACATCGCTGGAAAATGCATTAACCTCGAAGGATAACTCCGGTGCATCGAACAACGCGAAGGAACCACCGCGGTGGCTCGAAGCTCGGTCGATCCGCGTGTCAAACCACGGGAAACCGTCCCACGGGCTCCCCTTTGCTTATTTTCGCGGCGATATTTTTACGCGAACGACGTACCGGTCCCGCGTTTATAAAACACGTCGACGGCACTCGCCCGTCGGCAGATGGAAAGTTTCGCGCTTGAAACGGCTTCGTCGCTCGTCTCCAGGTTCAGCGAACGGTTCCGCTCGGCGCGACGGAAATAAAATGTTCGGCGGACCGTGGACAACGCGTCGATGATCGAGCTTTCGGTTCCCGGAGGAAATAGCGATAACAGACGCCTGTGAACGCCGCGAATAGACACGCTGGAGCCATAAATATCGGCAAATCGAAGCCGAATAACAAACGGAACGGTGAGAATGCCAGCGGAATGAAAGCGTACCGCATACGCGTTTTAACCCAGCACGGCCTCCGCTTGCTCTGCGATTAACGGCGAATGATGTTTAGTCTGCATGGAAGCCCGAATTAAAAAATCAGCGGAACGTGGACGACGATCGGGGCCTGACTCGGCCTGCGGCTAGCTCTATTCTGGGCGCTTTCGCCGTGTTCTAGGAAGATCAAGCTGGACCCTGATCTGGATATCGGAGAGATCGGCGACGTGCTGGACAACTCCGCCGCCTGGCACAGGCTCTCCGTCAGACCGCGACGGAAACACGCTGACCCCCGCGCTCGGTCCGTTTCGCGATCGAGCTCGGACACCAGCCTTCAGAGGTACCGTATTCGCGCAACGGCGTTTCCCGGGTGATTGTAGAGGTTTGAGGAAAGACATACATTTGGATTAGTTAATACTATTTCTACCGGAGGTATTGAAAGTTATCTTTTGACGTTTTAATTATTCTCTCAGTTTAATCATTTTTCCTCAATTGAATTTTCGACATTTCTTGTAGTTAATCGTATAATCGTTATTGGAACAGTCGAAAAGTCAATTCAGAATATACGATTAAACTTGGAAAATGATTTTAAGTTAAAAATTCGAGGTGTCTTTTGACACCTTCCGTGGAAAGAGTGTTAAGATCGTTGGCAGAGGAAGATGTTTGTAGCGTTTAGAACTTTTATTGTGGAAAACTGCGATTTCAGGTTCATTTTAGAGTCGTTATTGATTGAAGACCTCTGTAAAGAGCGATGTGCAATAATGACGCACGTGAGGCAGGTCAGTGCCCACGCTGCCATTGACTCATCGAGCTGGAAGCAGGGTATAAACCTAATTCATGTGACGCTATTGGTTGATTGTTGGTATCTTGAAAGCGAAGCTGATAGTTGAATTCTTTTACTATTACTGAACAATCTTTAACTTTCTTGAAACCTTGGGAAACGCTGTCGTAAATCAATTTGTAGAGCTCAACTAGATCAAAAGGAATTGAAGAACGTAAGCGAATGGACACATAGTAGTGAATGAAGTGTGTTAAGAAAATGATAAATTGGATGGATCGAGGAAGATATCTTGACTCTATAAAATATTGTCGTCGAGATAACAACCGAAGCTTGAAGATCATTCAATGACAATCTCAACAATGGATTATCGTCAGAACAGAGTTCCGCATCGAAGCGTGAAAATTTCGCCAAGGACGCATCATCGTTACGCCTCAAGATCACTGGTACAGGTCACTGAGTTATGGTCCTAACAGGTGCAAGCTGACCGATAAATTTCACTCCTTCGACCGTTCTTCGTTAAACCATGCGTGCCTCTGTCACTTTCTAATTTGACGATATCTCGTTGAAGGATCGGAGAACTGGAAATCCGAAATGTCTACTTTAATATATACGATATGCTTGAGAGTTTCCAAAGGCGAATTCCTTGATCAAATTAGAAACTACATATTAACTCGATGGTTATAGTATTGTTTTGACAACTACAATACCGCTTTAACAGTTATATTATTGCTTTCAGAATAACACTATTGCCTTGCGAACTACAGTGTCGTCTTAACTGCTTTAGTATCGCCTATAAAATATAGTACAGGCGTTAGCATCGCCTTAGAAACTGTTTTATCATCTTAAAAACTATAGTATCGCCTTGAGAACTGTAACATTGTTTTGGAAACTATAATAACAGCTTGAGAACTATAGCATATCCTTGATTATCTGCCTTAAGAGGTACACCATTGACTACAGTTGGGGACACCAGTGGAAAACTGATATCCGCTTTGAGAACTAGTTTCGATCCGCATTAACTCTATTAAGAGAACCAACATAAAACATCAATTCGACAATCGAGCGATATCAAAGGCAAGATAAAAGGAAAGATAAAAAGTCACTGTCGAACGAGTCGAGGAGTACTGCGGATTTCACGGAGGCCTCTCATGACTATATCCGTGCACGAAATATAGCAACGACAGGTGTTGCGGTGAAACAGTAGCCCGGGCATTACGTTCACGTCGGAGCCAATGAACTCGTCGTATTTCAACCTTCCTGCTTTACAACGAAACGACTATTAATCCATTAAATGTGCCTGTTCGCTCCTTGATTCCGCGGGAACATATTGCATCGACCGTTCATTACAGTTTTCTCTTGCCTCCATTACCTTTATTTATCATTCCACGGCCGGACAGCGATTTCTCTTTCAGATCAAAGTCCCTTTGATCAGAGCTGTTCTGTGCTCGATCCATTCATTGAATCTCTAATTTTATTGTTAATACGACATAATCATAGATTATATTATCCCAGAACCGAGAACGTTGTTCGCTCGATTTACATTATGATCCGAGAATTGGAACTCGAAACAGAAGCAGGTATGTCCTGCGCGAAGGATGCTCGAGGTTACATTGTCTGTAATATTAATACCGATGATGTCTCAACTCGATGCGCTCCAAGATAAAACCAACCGCGCTAATTTATGACGACGTTAATGAAGACGAAACGCTTATAAACGTCCCTACGGCAATAATATCCTGAGACACTTCGCATGATTGGCCGCCGGCCAGAATAGTTGCAGAGCCGATAATGTATAAATTATCCTTCGGGAAATTACCGTTCTCGCGCGTATCGGGAAATCGCGGGGGCGTGATCGCGTGTTTCGTTCGATTTCCTTTCGTCGAGCAGCCGCGTCCAAGCTCGGCTGTACGCGTCGAGACATTTTGGAGAATGTGTCGCGTTACGTCGGTTCGAGATGAAATGTTGCGTAGCTAAATAAAATTCGGTTACATAATTTAACGAGTTTCGTACTATTGGCTCGCCAAGGGTACCTCGATTCCGGGGAAGGCGAAATATCGGCCAGTTCTGAAAATAAGCTCGCGTAAAGGTGAGGTTCAAACTAATACGTCGGTTTCGCTGGTTTGGCGATAAAGACATTCAATGGACCGCGGGCTATTTACCACGTTCCACATTATGTTCTACGGGAAATTTTATTGAGAAGCTTGCATCGTGTACCATTTCTCTTTAATAAGCGTATGTACTAACGTTAAAAAATATTTGATCCGAGGAAAGAACGAATTTCTTTTGTTGGCAATTTAATCGGAACAAGGAAATAGAAAGCAGGACAGTTTTGTCGAATTTCACAGGTTGATTTCAATTTGTATAATTAGTTTAAGTCTCTATTTTCATTTGATTTAATAAAAAATAGAGGATCATTTGTTTATTAAAGAAATAACCGAATATTTTAGAACGTTAGTAAATTTATTAAGAGGTGTGTAAATGTACGATTTATATTTGACGATGTTTTGCACCGTTTTTGTACAATGTTACGTTTTCGTGCGTTGAGAGCGAGCCAGAATACGATTGATCAAGATGCATCATCATCGTGAGGAAAATATCTTTTCTAAGTTATATTCCAAAAAATAGCCGCATAGACAAGCGGGTGGGCGGTCGGAAGTTATATTTGAGTTTAGTGACTAAGGCAACAGGCTTCCCGGTTCTCGTATTCGTCGTTCATTCAACAGAACGCAAAATTTGTTGGCGGTCTGTTCGGCCCATTAGGCCTTGAATTCGTCAGTACCATTTAAAGTGGGCCAGTGGATATTACTGGCGGCGAACCTGAACATTTTTGTACTAAATTTACGTTCACGTTTAATCATGCGTAGAAATATCAAGTCTGATGTGGTCCCTTCTGCAATGAACGAAGTATGAAAATGTTTAAAATTACAATATTTAATATTAAGCACTGGCTGTTAATTGTTTCCATTAATCAAGTTATTATAAAAGATCTTTGGCGCCGATATGTACTTAAATGTTCTGTATAATGTGAAAAGGTAGAGGGGAAAATTTGAGGAAGTTTCTTAATTGTGAATGAAAGGACAAGTTGTACAGTCTACTCATTTCATTATATTAGAAGTTGTATACATTTTTTCTGATATATTTTTCTATATAAAAAAAAGTCATTTATTTTAATCTCAATTCCTTTTTTTTTAAAGGGAAAATGAGAATAAATATGTACCACGAATTTGAAATTTTTCTTATTTAAAAGATATATTGTCTGATGAAAGTCCCTTTTCGTAGAGTCTACGTTCGCACAGCAGACTCTAAGGAAGGATGGCTGCCAATGTCGATTTTAATGCAAACCGCCCTCAGCGAGGACACAGCGGCTGGACACCGCCCCGAGGACTCGCATTATCGAAGAGAGTACGTCATCAAAATAATATTAACGCATTTTTCTTGTCAACATTTTACTTACTTGATATTAAATAATAGCCTCCTCATTTATTGTGATGAAAAAGAATTTAATTAACTTCCTTTGAAATGTAAGTAATTAGATTTTATTGGTCGAGATCACTCGTTGATTCGTGATTCTAATGTCTATTGCCATCAAAGAATTTATTAAGAAATTTTTAGTTGATAAACATCAATTTTTAAAAGATTATTAAATATGTTACTCGTAAGTTAAGTGTTTATCATTGATCTTACAACAAAGTTATAAGTAGTCATAAGTAGTTGTAGTTACTCTATGAATGATAAATATTAGAAATTTATGTATACCAGTATATTTAGAATATGTTATATGATATGACAGTATATAATTATGATTAACAATAACATTTTTCTAGAGCGGTGGTGAAAGAACTGGTCGAAACCGAGGAAGAGTTTGGCAGGGACCTACAGCTGGTCGTCGAACGTTATTTGAAACCCCTCGACAATCCGGACGTGCCGCGAATTGTGCGCGACAACAAGGACATCATCTTCACGAACCTGAAGCAAATTGCCGATTTCCACAATACGTACGTATAAACGGACGCGTTGGCAAAGGAAACGGAATTCACTGCGACACATCGAACGAGATATTCATTACAAAAACGAAACAATTTGCTATTCTATCTGAATTTACCATTTCACAAGTCACATGACAGAAGATACAATCGTGATGACCAATTTTTCGATCAGAAAATGAACCTCAATACTCTACTACAAAATTCGGTAACGAACAATCACAACGTATCTCATCGAACGATATATAAACACAACCATACTGAGAATCAAGCTGAAAAAATACACGACACGCATCGCACATTATTCGCCAACGTATATTTCTTTTTTCTTTAGATCGTAAAATGGCGTAAGTTCGGCAATGAATCATAGTTTTGTGTGATCGTGTGTTTCGTGTTGGCTGTTTATACAATAGTCGAACTAAAACCGTTGATTCCTCGAAAGTTTTGATCACCTTCCCTCGTAGTATGCGAAAGCACGCTTTTATTCACCCTATAAATTGATTATTCCAACGAAAAAACGACACTCCCAACTAATCGAAAATATAAAACGAATCTTTTACTTTCTGTTTGGTTTTTGAAAATATCTTGCATCATGTCTAACTGTGTCGTTGCTCGTTGGAAAGATGTTCGATTCTCACCCAAAAACGTAAACCAAAAAAATAAAATAAATTCTTGTGTCTCACCCGTAGAACTATTTGATAATACGAATACTGACTTGTGTCTCACCTCAAGGATTATTTAATAATTTTAATTTGTGTCTACCCTTCGATATAACCTCCTGTTCAAGCAGCTCAATAGATAGTCTAATGGTGCATCGATTTGTGAACGATTAACGGCCCCCAAAATCGTTGTCAGTAGTAAAACTGCACCCTATATGTCGCACTGAAACACTGGAGATGGGAGTGGATCCCGGCTCGTAGGCATGGTGTGTGATTTAGCGTGAATATTAATTAGAGCCTTACTTAGATCGTTCGGCAGGGTGTTGATCGAAGGGGTCAAGTACTATGCGGATCAACCACGTATGCTGGGCAAGACTTTTCTTCGATTGGTAATATTTTTATCGTAATTACACGCATTCTAAATAGTTCTAATAGTTCAACAAGGCAAATTGAGCAAAATGCGAAATTTTAACTTTAGATTTTAACTAGAATTACTAGGTTCTAACTTTTGATATCAACTTTTTAGATTGTAACTTTAATATAAATTATTTTAGAGAGAAATAAACGTATATTGAGCGAATGAAACAAATTTAAACTTAAGAAAGATTTAAAATTAATATAAATCAATCAAATCTGCAGTCTATTAACATCGTGGCATCTCGAGAACCTTAGAAAGTTAGGGTATCCAAGTTTAAGTTCAGCGCTTCAATGCCACAATCAGTAATTCTTAATCAAACAAATAAAATGATATTCGACGACCAAATAGATTAATATTTATGTTTATAAAACTATTTGTTCGTGCAGGAAAGGGATTTCGACAAGCACGTGGCCTACTGTAGGGACGAGCCAGCTGCACAGGAGTTCCTGCAAATGAACGACGCTGCGCGAGAATATTTTGAGGTTAGTCCATCTCAAATCGAAATCCCTGACAATAAAACATAACAATACCCTGAACCAATCACTAAAAATCTCAAAATTGAAACTTCAAACTTCGGAATCCAAACTTCATCCATCGAGAAGTTGGTAAGACAGATCTCTGTCCACCATTTTGTTAGTTCGCCGTCCCGACGCAGCCACCGGCCATAGCACCGCTGCGTCTTCCCCAACCGAAGCTCACATTTGTTTCTAATAAATCTAAACGCGCGCGTTCCGCTTCAATGTCTTCTGCGCTTTAACGGCTCCCTTAAAAATAGTCGACGGTTACGATCTCGAACGGACCGTCCATAACATTCTGCTTATGAACATGCTTTATTCATGCGAAAACTTTCCTTCCGTTTCGTTTGTTTCCTTTTCATGTCCAACGAGATACAAAAAAATCATGGAACGATCGATGGCTGATGTTCCACGGCAGTTTCGTCCTGTCTATGTGAATCGGAGGAAATTTCGCGATTACGTAACGAGCAGGAGGGAGGGGGGCTAAGCGGGCGTCTGTCCAGCCCCCGAAATAGCTCGGTTTATTCTTGACGCGCGGAACATCTTTCGCTCCTCTTGCTTATGCACGAGAGTCTCGCGGCGAGACGCGTGCCCCGCAAAAGAAACGAAAGAAAGCGCTACGTTATCGGCCGGTGACGTCGCGGCTGTTGTCATTACGCGATGACAGCGTAATCCTCGCATCGATGATGGAGACCGGCGTTCATCGGTACCTACATAAGTACGGTGTACGGGCTGGTCCTGAACTACCGACGAGAATATTCACTTACTCCCCACGCTACGAAATTAATTAAGAAGTTCTAACTGTTCCTTCGAGACATTTATATATTTACATATTTTATTAATATAGTTTTACTTGTCTGAAAATTATAGAATTTATTTTCAAAGTAAGAAAATTATTAGATTGAAACTGTAGGACTGTAGTGGAATTGTAAATATGGAAATTATGAAGGGTTAAAGTTGAAAACTCGATGGAGTGGCGAATTAAGGATTCAATTCGATTCAAGTGTTAAGTGATTTAACAGAAATTTGAAATGACCGAAGCCGTGGTAGATATCGATGCTGGGATGTTTGAAGTTCGTTAACATTTGAGTTTTACGTTTCGAATTCGTATCTTCGCGAGGAGCATTGTTCTACGACGATTAGATTCCGCGCAGTTTCCGTTGCTCACTTTTATAATTATAATGCAGGTGCTACGTGGGCGGCCGAGAAGTTATACGTCAAAGTTTTGTTATATCCAGCCTGTTCGCTTTTTTCCGCGTGATCGCGGCGTCGTTATTTCTGGAGCCTTGACTCAAGTTCGCCGAGATTTTCACACGATCTCCGGTGACCGTTTTAATGATACGACATTAAAATTAGATCGGTCGAATCGTGTCCGGTTACAGGCTCGGTAGCATTAAGTGCACCAGGACAACTCGTAGATTAGCCATGTTTACGAGCCACATTTCCGTTTGTTCCGTGTTTTATTTGGATTCGATTTGCGTGTATTTCGGTCCGGGCCATTAAAATCGGCCCGACACGGATAGGGCGTCCCGGGGATCTAAGGATGCCGATATGGCAGTGAGAAGGTGGTTCGTCTGTCTTTCGTATTATTCTCATTGGGAAACTCGATAACACACAGTTACCCAATGGGAAATTGCACATGAAAATATCCTCTGGTCACTTTCCTTTACTCTATAGTCGTAGTTTTTTAGAATAGATGACTCAAAAGTTCGAAAGTTGATTAAAAAGGACAATCGAATGAATCAGTGTTGTAGTAATTACCTTGAGTCGCAGTTAAAGTCCAATCTTTTCCATTTTTGTCAAACACGACTGTCCGAAATTTGATGTAACTAAACACTATCATAAAATATTATAGAATTTTTATTTAATTTAAAAAGTGAGTCTAAACCAATTCCGTAGTTTCTCATAAAAACGTGGATAAAAATGCACAATTAATTCTTCCAACAAAGAACTATCGATCAAACTATATGCTAGTCGCAAAGTTCGTTACGATACCAACTTTTTCTCGAAAAATCCGCAACGTCGTTCAATCTATTCGATGGAACACGGCAGTCTTCAAAACAACGTATACGAGCAATTTCTAAAGCCGGCGGATACTCGATAGAAAAAGTTTATCTCGCGTTCCCGGCGGGTGTCTTCCGGTGTCTCCAAGAATCTGGAAGAATCGAATGGACGCGAGCCGGGTGCTCGTAAAAGCTGTCCGCGATCCGGAGACGGGCTGCGTTGTTTTTGTGCGTGGTCAGTCCGCGAGTTCGTCCGGCGTCTAAGTATAGCCGTGGCCGTATTGGTCTCCTGGCGGGTGATTTTCGGTAACCACCGACTGCGGAGGAAGAGAATCGACGGAAGAGCAGGGACCTGGTCCAGTCTGCGACCAGCCACGGTTATCTTCATCCAAAACCAACGACTCCGAAACACGAAGAACGGTGTTTACGCCCCTTGACCTCCGTTAAGGTGCGCCCGCCCTTCCGGTTTGTCGGTTCCGCCCTCCACGTTCGCCAATCATCATTCTTCAACGTTATCGCTGTGAAAGCTCGTTCCTCCGAAAAGGATTTATCATCGATCAGACGAGATTTCGGACTTTTTTAGTGCAGTCCTATCACTTTGTGACAACAGTTTCTTCGATATTTGGGATTAAATCAGGCCAATATGGTTTTAGTTTGCACGGTTATCGGTATTTTGCGGTAGAAGTGGAAAGGTTACGTTTTATTTGAAATTTGTGTGACGACACCGTGACGTTTGTGATAGTTGTGCCGGATCTTTGGAGGGGAACTCCTAGATCCAGTGACTCTCAGCTTCGAAGAATACCCCTTTGCCGATGAAGACTTCGCTCGTTGAAGTAGCCGCGGGACGTTTATTCGCGTTGTTCTCGTGGAACGCAGCGTCGTAAAACGTCTGCTCGGCCCCGACAGATTTACAGTTCGACAGATTGCGAATAGTTTGCGTGGAAAATCCAATACCATCCAAAAATACGCGATCGTCTTCGCCCGGGTGTCGAATTACAGTGACGGGCGACACGTGCGAATTAGTTCTGATCTGCGCGCGATATCGAAACCGAAAACGTACGTACTTCTTTCTTAGGACACCGATAACGCTGAATTCGAACGGATTAATCTTCGGATTTGTGATTAAAATAGCCACGATACGTTTAAAATGAAATTATTTTCGACGATCTTCAACGACAGAGGTTCCAAAAATTCAACACTCATAATTCTCTTTCCATAAATTGATCCCTGAAAATATGATATTATGTTCGTAGCAAGAAGCTCGTCGAAAATTGTACGAATCCGAGTTATAATAGGGTTTAACCGAATTTCAGTTCCTTTGAACTCGCCCGCGATACGTGCGTGGATCGGCATGGGGGCCTGCCGCTTGTCAATTAGCCCGGGAGATATGTTCGAATAATTGACGAAAAAGAGACGCTGGGATAACGATATTCATCTGAGATTCTTGTTTGCAGGAGCTGAGCCAGACTCTCCGTGACGACAAAAGTCTATCGGAACACTTGAAGCTTCCGATACAACGCATAAACGACTACCAGCTCCTGCTCAAGGTAACGCTGTCGATTCCGCGGTTCCCTCGCTCCCGTTCCGAAAAAATCCATTTCAAAATACATTTCAAGGGTGTTTTGACAGAAATACAGCATGCCGAGTATATCTTTTGAAAGCATTCCAGCAGTTGTGCATAAACCACCCGCGTAACTAATCGTCATATAAAGTTTCTGCTGAAATTCGATAGGTTTCGTCACGTCGACACGAGCTTCACGCTTTTTTTTCGTACCCCGGATAGCTCGTGTGCATATCCTTCGCGAGGAAGCACTTGCAACCATTCGTTGTTTACGTGAATTTTAATAGATTCACGTGTCTGACACGTGTGGGTGGCAAGTTTGGACGTGAAGTCGAGAATTAATGGTTGATTGATGGGTTGAGAGGAATTCTGTTATATATAGAATCTGTTTCATTGAACTTTGCGGTTCAAGAAGTTTAGAATTAATAAATGGAAGATATAGAAGAAATATATGATATCTTTGACGAAGTTCCTTTATATTATATCACAATAATCGCACTACAATGAACGATTAACTTATAAATGAACTAATTTAACATTTTCATATTGACAGAAGAAGCTTCAAAGAAGTATCTCTATTTTCTAACGATATCAGTTTGACATTCAACCTGTCAGAATCAAAACTTCCACTTCCTAAACTCGTTGCTTCCCCCTCAGGCTCACACGTTGACTACCACGAAAAACTCCAGAGCTTTATGTATCGCTTATTCTTTTGCAGCAAAGATAAAATATCGTGATTCTTACGTTATACCATTCTCTAGTTGTTTACTCTATTCAACATTCTCATTCGACGTCAATTGTCTGAAAAATTGTAATTGTTCTTCTAGTGATTAGGAAGCTCCGGTCATCGATGGCCACCATGACAGCCAACGTGTCATGCGAAAGATTCCATGGTTCCACAGTTTTCTTGAAAATTGATATTACGTTTAACAGATATGCATTTCATTGGATTTTAATCGACGAAAATTGTTGTTAATCATAAACGAGTGTTTGCAAGATTCGTTCTCACGGCGGCTAGACACGACGACCCGCAAAATCCGCACGTGACCTATATCCGTGCCGAAATTTCGATCTGTCGGACGAAAATAGCGCGGCGCTAAAATACTTCCCGGTTCGCCTTGAAAACGCATGCCGATGGATTAATTGTTCCGCGCGAGTTTAATTTCCTCGCCGAGGTCGTGTCCGCCCCCTCGGGTCACCGATTTCGGTTGACCTCGCCGGGAATTATGAAAATATTTCATTCACCGCGTCGCGTACCGACGAAACTCGGCTCGCCATTGGCACGGTTGATTTATAACCATCGCATTACGTTAATCTCATTTTGTTGCGTGCAAATTTCTGGCTCGCCGCGAGGATCGGTTTGACTCGCGTCTGGGCCCGTTGCCCGAAAAAGAATTAGGAACATAAGATGCTGGACAGGAGACTGTGCGGCTCGAAAATAAATGACGAGGCGGAATCATTGAAAAATGTTATTTTGTAGCCATTTAAATTCTGTGTTATCCAATTACGAGTTTCAGCTAATGTTCTTTAACTATTACGTCGGAGGATGTTACGTACTGTACAACACTTTGTTGCATTGTTTCCTTCATTTTATACGAGTCGCTCAGAAGCGAATGCGATTAAGTCCAGAAAACGAAAAATTGAAGAAATTAATGTTCTGACCTCTGAAATTATTATACAACATATTCAGAAGCTATATAAAGAACGGCTTTCTGACCTAGAAAAAACGAGTATAATCAGAAATCCGAGAAATAACTAAAGTTTACAAAAATCAAGAAATATAAAAAAATCGTCTGAACTTCATTGGCTTCTGAACGACTCATATGTTACAGAAATTAAAAATTCGGATCATCTGTATTTATAGGTGTACACTTATTCGTTTTATTGTATTATTAATGTACGAAGGTTTATAGAAATATTTTTCGAAATTGAATTTAAATTCTTTCTATATATACCGAGCTGGTTGACAGTAACGACAATAACGAATAATAATTGGGGTACAAACTCTTATTATATAGCATCGAGAATACTCGACACCGCTGTTAGGGCAGCGTGACGTCAAGCTGTCCGGAATGCGTTCACATTAATGCTGTCCTTAGTGGTTCCATGATCCGCGGGGTGGATATAGATCAAGGAAAGTCACAAAGTTCGACGATGTATAGTTGTAATATCGCGACAGAGCGTTTCTCAGTAGTGTGCGAACGAGTGGGTGCCGTACGGATTTAGCGAGCTAAAAGCGGGTCGTCTTCGCGTCGCGTTATCCTTTTCTCGTTCACCGTGGAAAAACGTTATCTGCTCTGTCGCTGAAAAAAAGAATCCATGAAAATCGATTCTTGATGATACTCCCTCGCGAAATCTATTTTCAATCGATATACTCCAACTCTTATAATACAGATTCGTACACCCTCGATATTTTCCGAATCTCTTTAAAAAGTTCACTGAAATTTCTGGAATCGTTATACTTTAATTTTTACAGTCACAAACACTTTAATTTTTAAAATCTAGAACTGACAGAAGACTGTAATCTTTAAAATCTAAGATTAAGAGAACACTATCTTTTTTAAACTTTAAAACGGAGCATTAACTTTTGAAACTTTGAAAAGTGTTGAGTCCATAACGATATTAGATAATAAGATGCCCGAAATGCTTGATAATTTGAAAGCATAAAGATTGTTAGTATTACTGGGTTTCGTTAGGTTTCTAATAATTAGACTTTAAATCCAGGAGCTGGTGAAGTATTCGACCCGACTAGGCGAAAACTGCGACGACCTCCAAAAGGCTTTGGAGTTGATGCTAGGTATCCCCCACAGGGCAACGGATAACAAGTTCATTAGTAATATCGAAGGATACAAAGGGAATATCCACAAACTTGGCAGATTACTCACACACGTTAGTGCATTGAGATTCTGAGTTTTATTATAATAAACATTTATTTCTATACCGTACCGGTTCTATGATCCTGCATTCACAGGAGTGGTACACGGTAATCGACAAAGACGGGAAGTGCAAGGAGAGATACCTGTTTCTTTTCAAAGCTCGCATACTCGTCTGCAAAGTTAGACGAATATCGGAAGACAGATCCGTGTTTGTCTTGAAAGACATTATCCGAGTGAGTAATCGTTTTACTTATGAACATACAAATTTATTTTATCTAATATTCAAACTCGTTGCATTATCATTTTCAATATTTATATCACGAATTAATCCCGAAACTGCATTTTACATTTCAATTCCAAATATCATTTTATCAGAACGATGTAGCAGCTGCTGTATTAACCCTTAGCACTCCAGGTTGTTTTGTAATCTATCAGCAACTGCAACTAATTTTTATAGTATTCTTAGCGAAAATGAGAAATGCTATAACATTTCGTCGAGCTTTTATTTTCCTTCTTTGCACAAAATTTGGATGTATGGAGAATCGAATGATTTTAGGGTAATTTCTTTTAGATTCATTAAAATATTTAATATTGTAATTGTTGCAATATTGGAGCCTACAGAGTTCAAAGGGTTAAACAGTATCACTGAAGTTTCTTTTATCCAAACTTTGCTTAACCATTTACCATTTATTTCACTTTTGTTTCAACGTGATCGATTTCTAGTTACCGGAAGTAGAAGTGAAAGATCACCCAGAGGACATACGATCCTTTGAACTCCACTGTCCAGGGAATTCTACCTATCCAATCACTTTGGTAGCCCACAAGGATCCTGTGAAGGTTTGCTGGCTAAAGGAGATCCGACAGTACGCGAGCGATGTGGTAGCGTTAGCCGAGCACGCTGCTGACGATCTGCAATTGACCGAAGTACCCGAACCGAAGGAAGAGATCAAAGCGAACCCGGGCAATCCGAAGGCCGAAGGGAATCCGGGACCAAAGAAAGAAGGGAATCCAGGGCCGAAGAAAGAAGACAATCCAGGACCGGAGAAAGAAGGAAATCCAGGACCAGAGGAGAAGGTCGTGGAGAAGAGGGCCAATCCGGGTAATCCGGAAAATCCAGAGTCTAAAAAGGCTAAAGTTGAAGAAGAAACTGCAGACATGTCGCGAAGATACTCGTCCAGTCGATACAGCAGCTCTTCCAAAGTTGTGGAAGGTAGAACATGAAATTCAAACTTTTTACGTAACAATTATTATTCACTATTACTGATGATGTTAATATTAACCCTTTGCAATAGAAAGATTTTCATTCAAAATATTCACCATTGTTTTATGAAATAAGGGTAATATTATTTTAAAGTAACTAATAAGGGAGCACACATAAATTAAGAGACAAAGCTGTTTTATTTAGATGTTTCATATATTGATGTATTATACAAAGATTAATTTCGTATATAAAATTTTATAATTTTGTTATATCAAAGTAAGTGGTGACTGAAAGTTACCTTTCGTGTGCAGAGGGTTAATACATATTGATTATTAACGGATACTAACTGAATTATGGTTACTTATTACTTACTGGTTAGTCTATTGACTGATATTAACTGAATCTACAACTATTATTCCATAATAAACTTCCGATTCACAATTCTCCCTCGTTGCATTAATTTTCACAGAGTATTCCGCAGTGTCCAGCAGCACTCGCAATGGCGTATCCGCGTACGTGGAGTCCAGCAGCGCGATGATGATGGAAAGCAGCTCTAGCAGTTATCAAGCCGCCGGCAACGTCTCTTCTGTAGAGACGAAAACGAGCACGGCGAAGATCACAGAGGGCGCGAAAGGGAAACCTGTGTTCGTCAAAACGATCGAAGGGTCGAGTGTTGAACGTAAGTATCGAAATTCAAATTCAATGTGCGGTGATTAATTGTATATAGAAATCTCTCTGGTTGGCGACGAATGAATGGTTTAAGTTGTACGAAAAACTTGTACGATAGCACCTACGTTTATTGATAGAAGGAATCTGAGGATAACAGAAAATATCTGTCAGGCATCCTTAACATTTATTATTCGATATTCGACGTTTAATTCTAAGAGAGTTGATTGAAAGTTGATAAAGAATAGGAATGGAGAGCCGAGCACGTGACATAAGACACATTTTTACTGTTCTAGCGATACCAGAAAATAACGTGGAATTGATACAAGCCGTAGGTAAAGTGACACGCAGTTTGCCTACTATTCTGAATCATCCACTGTACTATGCACATTTCTCTCTCAGTCTTCTATCGTACTGTATCACTGATAATTATCTCTTTGTCCTCCTGTTTATTATCTTCTAGCCAGCTGAGTAAAACGCTTCTATACGTTCCACTAGGCGGTTGGTTGAGCTTCACTGCTAACCCTAGATGTTGTCAATCTCTGTTCATTTATATAAACACGTTATATACACAAACACGCAAACAGGCACGCACACAGATACATATTTACACGATTTCTATAATTTTCTGCGAACACTCACAGACTCACCACGAACACGCTTTACTGCCTTGTCTCTACATTTTTTCACGTAGCCACTATTTTTCTACTGAATGTTTTACTGTCTTCTTTTCGCATCAACAATTCATCATCGTCATCCTACCTCCATTTTTTCGTAGGAGACCACGCGTTTTTGCCCCAGCCCCGAACTGCACTTAACGATCGAACGGAAAAAGTTTATAACAGTGTTGTAATAAAACAAGCACCGAGAAAAGCATCAGTCTTTTAAAAATCATCATAGTATCGTAGATCTAAAATATGCTTTGGTCGCAGTTGTACATTTATCGAGATCTACTTAATGTTTCACGTAAAAATCAAAGATCCCGTACTTCAGTTTTGATCGCTGTTCCATTTTATCTGAGTAGATACTACCCGTTTTCTTACAAACATCGGGTACGTTTGTATGTAAACTTGTAGAGAAACGAGTAAAATATCACCAAGCAAGTAACAAATTTGCACACCGGAAATAAGCGCCACGTCTGTGATTCTTTTATCATTGTCTAATCGTTTCTCGTTCCTGCAGCTGGAGAAATGGCGTCATTCGAGTGCACCTTGCTGCACACTGACTCGACGACTATGGTGCAGTGGTTGAAGGACAATAAACCACTGGAAGATAAGTTGGCTGATCGTTTGACAGCCTCCGCTGTTGGCAAGACCTTCAAACTCACCCTGCAGAACGTCCTCGAATCGGATTCCGGCATTTATATCGCTCGAGCCATGAACAGTGAGGGTCAGTCCACCTGCACGGCTCAACTCGTGGTGCAGAAACGTAAGTTTGTTATAAAAAAAAATATATGTGACGAGTATTTCATCGTTAAATCCATTACAGTTACACAGGAAGAGAAGCAAGCAAGAGCTGAAGCGAACGCCCCCATCTTTTTGGTACGCCTCAAGGATACCGAGCTACTGCAGAACACTTTCCTGCGTTTCATGGTCAAAGTGAAAGGCAACCCGAACCCTGACATGAAATTGTAAGCCTAAAATAATTCAGCCATTTGCCTTATACAATAATTAGGTCTTACGTACAGTAAGTTAGATTGATAATTTGCTAGAAAAAAAGAGTAGTAAGTAACTTAAAACTTCAAACTTAAAGTCTTTGAAAGATGAGTAACTATAACAGAGAAATAATATTCTGTTTCAATCAAATTTCAATTCGTATTTCTCAAATGCTGTCTTGCAATCTTTCTTGCAAGTCTAACATTACGAGGCAAAAGATGAACTTTTAGAATCGTATGAATAGATTGTGTTAATACATTGTTCACTTCTTAGCTACAAGGACGATGTTCTGATCGAAGCGAACCATCCACGCGTGAAAGTAGTCACCGAGCAGGCAGAACACGGATTCTATGAGTTGGTTTTAGCGGATGTTCAGAAAGAGGACGCCGGAAAGTACTCGTGCACCGCGAAGAATCGCTTTGGAGAAGCGTCGTGCGAAGCCGTGGTGACGGTGACCGACGACAAGGTGCTTCTCCTGCCAGAGAACTTCCTTGAACCCGGCATGGAGCCTACGTTCACTTGGCTCAGGGATGGACAACCTTTCGATCCTGAAGATCGGTTCAAGGTCCTCTTCCAGGACAACGAAGACACATTGGCGTTGGTATTCCAGCACGTCAGGCCGGAGGATGCTGGTCTCTACACTTGCGTAGCACAGACTAGCACAGGTAATGAAATGGAATTATTACTTTTGCTTGTAAACACGTTTGTTCCACCATTTGTTGGCACAAAAGTCTACGAAAGTGTTTTGTTAACCCTCGCGAACTTTCATGATAGTTAAACAGAGAAACAAGATGATTACCTGAGTACGTAATTCGAATATTATAGGTAACATCAGCTGCAGCGCCGAGCTGACAGTGCAAGGTGCAGTGAATCAGCTGTTCAAAGAACCGGAGAGGCCGAAATTGGGTTCAGAGATGAAACATTCAGAAGTGAGCGCCGGTGGTTCGGCGATGTTGGAGCTTCAGATCAGAGGATACCCTAAGCCGGACATCAAATGGACGAAAGACGGCCACGAGATCGTCGCTGGGGGCAGGTACAAGTACCTATGGGAGGATGAAGAATCCATGTCCTTGGTGATCAAGAACGTCACCGCGAAGGATGCAGGTGTCTACACCATCCTGGCTAAGAACGAGCTAGGAGAAGACACCACACAGATCGAGCTGATCGTTAAGTCCGCACCGAAAGTCATAAAGAAGCAACCGGATATAACTGTCGCCGTGGACGACACTATCACGATGGCGGTGCAGATCGAAGCTACACCAGCGCCGGAAGTGAAATGGTACAAAGACGGCCAGGAGCTTAAAGAGGACAGCCGCATCAGCATCGTGAAAGAACAAAACGATATGTACAAGCTGATAATGAAGAACTCTAGGATAGAGGATGCTGGGTCCTATTCCATCGTCGCTCGCAACGATGTAAATCAAACCACGGAGATCTGGAAAGTCAGAGTGCTCAGTCCACCGAAGATCGTCAAGGGATTGGGTGAACCTCAGATTTTGGATGGAGGAGATACTCTTATATTGTCCGTCGATGTTGAGTCCAGAATGCCTCCTTCTACCAAATGGTTCAAGGACGGAGTACTTCTCGAACAAGACAGCCGCGTGAAAATGGTGAAGGAAGGTAACAAGTTCATCTTGAAGATCGTTGGCGCCACAGTTGAGGATGCTGCAATCTATAAGGCGGAAGTGTGGTCCGATCACGGCAGTGTGTCCGACCAAACGAAGATCCAGGCAAGGAATATTTATGATCACAAATCTGTCAGATTCTGTTCTATATGAAACTGTACTGTTTTAGAAGAACTTCTATTTAATCGAAAGATAAACATTGCCATTACTAGCTTTTCCAACGAAATATTGATATATTCCATTTTTATGAAAACACGAATACTCAAATCGAAAAGAGATAAAGCAGTACAAATGACACAAAAGTAGCACAATATCATTTTTAACTATCTTATTGTATTCCAGGTACGAGGTCTGCCGAGGTTCAAATCGAAGATGTCAGACATTACGGTGAACGAGGGTGAAACGAACGTAGAGTTCAAAGTGGAGATGGACGGTTGTCCAAAGCCAAGCGTTCACTGGTACATCGGCGACGTGGAGATCACTGAAAAGAAGAAGGAGTACATTCGCACGGAGGAGGAGAACTTCTGCAAACTGGTGATCACGGAGGTCAAGTCCGAGATGACTGGCACGTTCACTTGCAAGTTGAAGAATGAGTTCGGCGAGGTCAAGACCAGCTCGACGCTGACAGTGAAAACGCGACCGAGATTGATCAAGAAACTCGCCGACTTAAGGGTAAAGGAAGGAGACACCTTGAAGCTGGAGTTCTCAGTGGCCGGCACGCCCGCACCTGAAGTCAAATGGTACAAAGACGGGCAGGAGGTCTCAGCGGACGCTAGGATCAAGATCACGAGGGACAGCAAGCGTCAGGAGAATTACGATCTCACGGTTACCTTGGTCAAAGGGTCCGACGGAGGTGTCTACGAGGTTAGGGCCGAAAATGAGCTCGGCTATGTGACCAGCAAGAGCAAAGTCATCGTCATGAGTAAGGATTCCTTTCGTTTCTCGAAATTTCTTTACGCTTTGGGGTCGGCGATGTTTGCTAGTCTCATCGAGCTCTATAAATTCAGAAAAGCTACATCCTTGCTCGCTTTTTATAATAGGATTGAAAGTTAGATATAGATCTTAGATGTGGACTTTAAATAAAAGAGTCCATAGAAATTTGTATTTATCCATGAATTCTTCTGTTAATTTTGTTTATTCAGGATCATATTTTAAATTTTGGATTCTTCTATCTATCCACTGTCCACCTATAAGCCGAATTTATATTAATTTTCAATGAGACTGTTCTGAGTAAGCTTCAGACATAAGATTAACGTCAGCGCCGTGCTGGTGACTTCAACGCCTGGTAAAGCGGCATCGCCGACCTCCCAGCGTCGCTCACGGTTCAATCGTCGCGCCGCTCCATCGCCGTCGTCCGCTCTCGGCAATTCTTTGCTCTGACGATAACTGATACTAAGAATCGGAGAATGAAAATTGAAAAAATAGAGGGACGAATTTTCCAGAGTGGAAAGTGTCGATGGGGCGACACGCCGAGCGCGTAAAGTGCCCGTACAATTTCATAATTTCCGAGAACCACCAGCGAAAATCGTCGTGTTTTATCAACGTTCAGTAAGTAATGCCAAGGTACGGTTTCGTTTTTCTACGGTTTGCTGATTTTGATCGTCACCTATGTGAACGAGAGCGAAGAACCACAAAACACAGTCGTTGACAAGATTTCCAACGAAGTCTCTTTTTAACAAGACCAACGGAAACCAATTTGGGAGTAACTAAAAAAATACGATCGCGTCAGATGCCCGACGTTGACGTGAAACTTTCTCTATCTCTCTCACTCTCTTTTTCTCACGTCTCTATCTCTCTGTCTTTCTCTGTATATTTGTCTCCTCCGTGTCTCACAGCAAGAAGCATTTTTTGCGATGTGCGATATCCGTACGTTTCCTATTTTTCTGTTGGATTCATGTGTTTCTCCCAAGTTACTTATTTTATTTTCGTTTTCCTACACGTTTTTTCTACTCGTCACTTAACTGCCTACAATTATGTACCTTACACGTAACCGACACGAGACGACACAACGACGACCGTGTAAATGATTCTGTCGGGACCGGTACACGTGTCTCCAATATGTGTGTGAAATTCCGTAGCGAAAACGGAGGAAAGCGTCGAGGAAAAGACGGAATTGAAGAAGGAAACCGTGGAGAAGATCACGGTCGAGGAGGAAGAGAAAATCGTGGAGGAGGAGATCGAGCCGACCGAGCAACGCGCCAAGGAATCGGGACCGGAAGGTAATCCTGTCGATCGCGGGAAATCGAATCGGTAGTAAAGCTAAAGAGATGAGTGTTAAGCGAGTGAGCTGTATAGAAAGATTTAAAATAAGCTAGATATGCTTCGATGGCTTCGATCTGTGTCCCATGATCGACGCGATGTCGCAAGATTTTGGTAAGAGGAGTTTTTACACATCTCGGGAATATTTTGTTTTTTTTCGTCGAGCTCTTGCTGACATACTTTTCACGCCAATGAGTCCGTGGATGTAATGCAAAACAATGCGAATCGTATTTACATGTGGAGATAAAGTTCACGTATTAATTAAAATGCAGAAGATCGGTGATACTAACAATAGCGATTATAGCAATGATTAACGTATACAACATTAGAGGTAAGTGAAAATAGAAAGCTTGATGAATAGTAAAATTAAATATTACTATACCTCATTCGCATATTCTGCTTTCATGTAAAGAAAACAACCGAAGGCAACTTATTTGTTTTACGATAAGAATTTAATGAGTTTAAAATGAAAAACTCATAGAAACGGCTCACGTCGTTTTGCATTGAAACCGCGGAAATATCGCGACATGCGTTTAATTAAAAACTCTAGCATAAACAGGCTTCGTATTTTCATGTTAACGTTTGATTTTGGTACGCACACGTTCATTTTTCTTTTTGGTGTTGCGATACGACGTTCGAATACGGCATCGTCGGCGGCCAGATCATTGTTTAATAATTAATATCTTGTCGATGGATTGATGAGAGGTGGCTGATTGAGTGTAACGCGGTAGATCGTAGTCGAAAAAACTATGTCTGGTATAAATCTCAGGTCGAGTAACGCTGGAGACAGCAAGCGTGGAAGTAATACGTGACCAGGGTGACACGATCACGATCTCCGTGGCCTCCAAGACGACCCACGAAGCTATACTCACAGGTAATGACACACACGCTCGCGTAACCATCTTCGCAATGGCGGCTTTTGCGGCTGAAACAATTCAGAGTGCGAGATACATTCATCTATAAGGGAAGCACTAGAAAACAGTGGTAAAATATATTTAGAAATCTAATATCAAATGCGCTTTAAGTAATCTAATTTTTCATTCGAGTTTAATATTTGCCATTGGTTCACTATCTCCGTCAATTTCGCTATTTTGAAACAGCATCGAATTAAAACACTATCGAGTAAAAAAAATATAAAAAGCAGCAAACAAAACCTTTGGAAAATTGAAAACTGAGAGTCAGAGAAACTTGGAATTCAAACTAAATTCTTAATTTGTTTAAATAACAAACGACATTTAATTCAATGAAGCACACAAAAATCAACAACCATAGTCTGTAAATGCAACTTTTCATTCCTCACTCGTTAATTCAGCCGCAAGCTCCGTCGCAGCGAGAGCAAAATAACGCCACACCAAACAAAGCTTTCACGAGCCTCAGACGGAGTAAAAGCGGTTAGGTGGGTGGCAACAGCATCGACTAAAACTTCCCAAACCCGAAGCTGCGGGTTTTCGGCTGCATCCGGTGGCTCGCGGCGAGATAAAAAAAAGAAAGGGTCTCCTCTTTAGTATCGTTAGTCAAAGGTATCGGTGACGAGCCAGACCGTTCGCAGGTCCCGACGAGAGCCACACGATCAGCAAGATGACCGCGACAAAGGTCGAGTGCCAGGAGTTGTACTCTGAGAGCCCTCGGGTCGAGGAGATCGCCTCGTACAATTACACGGTGCAGGAGGAGACTACTCAAAAACAGAACGGCGGTCCCCTGATAGAAGAGTTTTCGGAGGCCAGCGAGGAGAATCGTCATCTTCAGGTGAACCGCGGCGTGTCCATAGTTTCCGTGTCCGACGACGAGTCGACGCTGAAAGCGATCTCGAGGGACGTCAGCACCGACGACATGCAGTGCGCTGAGCTTTCAGAAGACCAGAAGCTGACTAATGGTTCCTACGAGGAGTTCAATGGAAACGGGCTTGAAGAGAGGCTCCTGGACGAGATAAAACCGTTTAGAGGCAGCTTGTACACGGAAACGATCATAGAAGAACGATCGATAGACGAGGCACCGTCCGAAAAGTCGACGCAGGAGATCTCGAAAGAGCCTAGGAATGGTACGCTGGAAGACGGCCTCTCCAAGAAGACCTCGAAATTGGAGAGAAGACCCTCGTCGGAAAAAATCATCGAAACCGTGCTGGAGCAACCGCAGACTCCAACAATCGAGGAGGGCAAACTGCGTAAACAGAGTTTGAAACTGGAACGAACGAATTCGATCGCTGAAAAAGCTGTCGAGAAGAATCTGGAGGAAGGAAAGGCGTGTGTTCAGAACGGTCTGTCGAGGCAGAGCTCAAAGATCGAGAGGATGGATTCCAGAGAGTCGATTAAGGTGGTAGAGAAGTCGTTGTCGAGGCAGAACTCGTTGAAGGCTGCACAGAGCGCTGACGAAGAGGTCGACGAGGAGCTCGAGGCGCTTCTAGACCGCGTTAAACGGCAACGCAGCGTCCTCGACGATATTCTTGAGAAGGAATCTAGCAGAGACTCAGGTAGGACCGGATCGATCAGCTGCTGGAATGGATCGTTCGTATCGAGGGGGATCTGACTGCTATTCTTCGCCGTTGTTCGCTTCTTGTCGATCATTCGCTTCTCGTTTCTATGGAACGTTACCTTCTCTTTGTGTTCTAACTCGTTTATTATTCTATATTAACGGAACCATTCGTGCTTGCCACCTGTATACGTTAACACTTGCGGTCGGAAGCGTTTGACAAAGTTAAGTCGGTAGTTAATGATATTTGTTCGTCGAGAGAAAGGAAATGTTTTGAAATAAGTGCTAGGAGAAGATGTTTTGGGGTGGGATTATAATTTTGTCAGCGTTTCCGAACACGACCGATACTCACTGTTTGCACGAAAGGTCAGTCAAGAACTGTTATAATGGTCTCGACAATTGGTAATGCGAGGTAAGCCGATATCAGAGTCACTGAACAATATAAAATTAATCTTCCATGCGTTGAGAACACTTGAAATTACAACTCGCGCATCTGACATTCCAAAATGGCGCGCACGTGGGCCGCCATTTTGGTTGCTTCTTGCCACATGGCAGATTAGCTCGCCGATAATCGCGTATCAAGCGTACCAATGAGTAATCAACGCATACTAAATTAATATTAACGTATGATAGAATCAGTAACCAACGTTATCATTAAAATATTAATAAATATACTTATCGTATTTCGACATTAGCATGTTGTATCGCCATGTTATACCGCCATGTTGTATCTAAAAAGTACAATCCCGTTCAAGCTTACAATATTTCAAACTTAAATACTTGTTTGATTTTCAATTGACAGAGAAACTAACGCAGATCGCTTATTGGTATACTTGGTTCAGAAATTAGCAAAACTGTCTGGCGTTCGAAAACTGTCTTAACAAAGTATCTAGTAAATAACAAAGGCAGCACGTCGCGAGCGGTATGCATTAGCTGCACGGCAAACAGAAATGTTTAGAGGCGAGATCCGCCGAGTCGTTTCCTCGCGAAACTGTATTCACATTCTCCTTCTTCACTTAGCTCCTCCTCACATCACCCACGCGAGTCTCTCCGATCTAACGATCTACGAGACTCAGAAGGTCCTCTTCGAGATCACAGCGACAGGTCTGCCGAGGCCGGACGCGAAATGGTTTAAAGATGGGAAGCCTTTGCGAAGTGGAGATCGCGTCAGGATCACCGCTGTCGGCGACCATTACAGTTTAGAATTGAGCAAAGCCATCCTCGAGGACGAAGGTGTCTACACGTTCACGATGACGAACAAACTTGGCGAGGACACGGCCGAGGGATACCTAACCGTCGGCACCATCGACGACCTGAAAAGACCGAAGTTCACCGAACCACTGAACGATGTGGATGTAGCCAAAGATGATTCTGGCCAGTTCAAAGCCACGTTCACCGCTGATCCTGTTCCTGAGATGACTTGGTGAGTGGAATTGATGAAATATTAATTGATCGAAATACGAACGTTTAAGATAAATTGAGAAAATCACAGTTTCGTTTTTTCGAAACCGTGCTATTGATTTTCCAAAAGCTTCACTGCGAATAATGATCACAGTGTGACAGATTAATCTTAGAGATTATTAAATACTTCCTAAAGCACTCTATGTAACTTGTACGCTATTTTATATTATCTTTTTATACTAAAGCTGTGTACTGTTTCTAATTGTCGCATACAGAACGAAACGTTAGGTAGGTCAATGCTGAACGAATAATCTAAGAAATTAATTGTGGAACGTTTAAAGGATACTTGAAGGTAATTTGCTCGTGTAGGTACTTCAGAGGAGAGGAAATCCCAGTTGACGATAGCCGACTGAAATGGACTGCTGAGAATAAACCAGCTGCGGATAAATTGACAGAGACCACGGTTACCTTGAGCGTACCTAAGTGCACGCACGATGACACCGGAGAGTACACTTTGAAGCTGAAGAATAAATACGGCGAGGCTGAAGCTAGCGTCAGTAACGATTCAAGTTTACTAAAAATAATCATTGTATTCGGTTTCTAACGATTCAAAATTATGTAGGCTTTCCTCAATCTTCTATTGCGACCGGAGATCGAGGAATTCAAAGACGTGGTAGCGTCTGTCGGAGAGTCACTCTCATGGGAGGCTGTTGTAAAAGGAAACCCCAAGCCAGACGTCACGTGGACGAAAGATGGAAAAGTGTTGGAAAAAGGAGAGCGATTCGACTTCGAGGAAGATAAGAGAAACAATAAATTCAGGCTCATAATCAAAAGCGTCGAGGTAGAGGACAAAGGAACTTATAATTTGTCCGTGAAGAACTATCTCGGCCAAGCGAGCGCGCAAGCGAAGCTGCAGCCTCATAGTAAGCGCCGCCATCTTGTTTTCTGTAGAAACGTGACTTCGCTTCAATTTATGATTCAAATGTTGAAATAGAAAATAGCTTTTAAATATTATAATTTAAAAAATTGTAACTTCGGACTAATGTAACGTAAAATATTACAGCTGAAACACCAACTTTCCTCAAGGAGCTCACCGACATGACTTGCAAAGATCGCGATGACATAGAACTGAAAGTTCGAGTCACTGGTATTCCCAAGCCGAAGATCGCGTGGCTGCAAAATGACGTGGAGATCAAGGAAGACAGCCGTCACACGATAACCACTCATGTGGATGGCCTTGTGGACAGCGTCTACTCTGTCAAGATCTTCAGTAAAAGCGACGTAGGAACTATAAAATGTCAGGCAACCAACGTGATCGGAAGTGCTCAGACCAGCTGCAACTTGAGCATGGAGTTAGTCACACCTACATTCTGCCAGACTTTGCCAAGATCTTTAGATGTTGATGAGGGTGAACCTCTAGAACTGAAAGCAAAGGTAGATGGCAGTCCTATACCCGAGGTTGCCTGGTACAAAGATGGCGAGAAACTTGTTCCGGATGATCACGTGAAGATCGAGACTCTTCCGGACGGCACCACCAAGCTTACCATCGACTGCATCAGTCCGACAGATTGCGGAGCTTACAAGTTGGTGATCTCTAACTCCACTGGCGAACACGCTTCTTTGTGCGCTGTGGCTGTTAAACGTGAGTATCGTTTGTTTAACTTTGTAGCTACTCTTCTGCAGATCCATTCTAACGAGATCGAATGTGATTACAGCTCAGAGAAGGAAACCATCCTTCTCAAAGCCACTGGAAGACACCAAGGCAATAGTTGGTCAGCCTCTAAAACTAGAAGCGCAAGTAGTGGCTTTCCCCAACCCTCAAGTTCAGTGGTTCAAGGACGGATTACCGTTACGACAAACGAAGGAGATGTACTTCATGAACGAGCCGAATGGTTTGATCGGTTTAAGAATCGACAACGTTCGCCCCGAAGACGCTGGAACTTACTCCTTAACAGCATCGAACTCTTTGGGAGAAATCACTGGGTCCGCTAAAGTGGAGGTCGAGGAGAAAGAGAAGCGACCTGAATTTATAACGAATCTTCAGCCACTGGCTGTAGTCGAAGGCTTCCCAGCTAAGATGGTGGTGAAAGTTCTAGGGAAACCTGCACCGCAGCTTCAGTGGTTCAAGAATGGAGAAGAGGTAACTATAGTGTAATAGCATTAGGAAACGTGGTAGACGTTTTTTGTTATTGAAAATATTACTGGAATCTTCCATTTCTAGATTAAACCCGATGGTAAACGTATAAAAACAGTCGCACTTCCGGACGGAAGTCAAGCACTGATCATCGAGAAAACTACACCAGAAGATGCAGGAGAGTATCAAGTGATAGCAGGCAACACGGAAGGCACATCCTCCTGTAAGGGTGTCATCAGCATCATGGGCAAAACTCAAGCGGACTTGCCTGAAGAAAAACCTGTTTTCGTGAACCCGATGAGGGACGTGTACGTAGAAGAAGGACAGCCATTAAACCTATCCGCCTCTTTCACCGGAAATCCCTTGCCAGATGTGAACTGGACTAAGGACGGCTTACCTGTGTCGCCTTCCGACCGCGTGACAGTGACCTGCGATGGAAAGAAGACCGAATTGGAGATCAATCCGTGCGAACCTCAGGATGCCGGTGTATACGAGTGTCGCGTGACCAATCCGCTCGGCGAGGATTCGACCAAGTCCACCGCTAACATCCGAAAGATCTTCCAGTCGCCGATCTTCTCGCAGACGTTCACAGATCTGCAACAATTGCCAACATTCGACGCTAAGTTCCCCGCGCGTGTTTCTGGTGTCCCACGGCCGGACATCAGCTGGTACTTCAACGACAAGCCGATACTGCACGACGACGATAAGTACAAAATGAAACTAGACGGCGACGCTTGCTGCTTGTACGTGAAGGATTGCACCTACGCTGACTCCGGAATGTACAAGTGCAAGGCGGTGAACCGTTGCGGAGAAGTGGAGTGCACCGCTAACTTGGCCGTAGTCGATAAGATGTACGTGTTACGAGAAATTCGATTAGCGTTTCAGTTCTGAGAACGGGACAATTGAAAACCGAAGGTTTCCATTTCATGGACACTGTTCTTCGTTTTTCAGAGGAAAGATGCAGAAGATAGAACCACCGTCCTTCCTGAAGAGAATCGGCGACACCGAGGTGTACAGAGGAATGCCAGCCAAGTTCACAGCGTGTATCACAGGCAATCCGGAGCCAGATTTCGAGTGGTATCGTAATGGCGACCGAATATGGCAAACGGATAGGATCAGGATGGACCAAGAAGGTAGCTTGTTGCGTCTAACTATATCTAATGTCGACGACATGGACGCAGGAAAATATGTCCTGAAGATAGTGAATCCTCACGGCTCGGACATGTGTAGCGCGGAATTGATCTACGAATGTAAGAATCTTATCTTATAGCATTAACCCTACAAGAATTCTATTGAAATTCTATCAAGTCTATTATCAATCTAACATTCATTTACAATTTCATCAGCACTGGAGCCAAGACCAAAGAAGCCACTGGCCGACCAGTACGCAGAATTCGACAAGTACCGGAAGTCCGGTGTCCCGTTGCCCCTGGCCGATCGTCCGATCATCAGCAGGATGATGGATCGTCATTTGACGTTGTCCTGGAAACCGTCCATCCCGATAGGCCCCAGAATCCCCGTCACGTATCAAGTAGAGATGTGCGAATTACCGGATGGCGATTGGTTCACCGCTCGCTCGGGAATCCGCAGCTGTGTCTGCGACATCCGCAACTTGGAACCGTTCAGGGACTACAAGTTCCGAATCCGCGTGGAGAACAAATACGGTCTGAGCGAACCATCACCGTTCGCGCAAACGTTCCGCGCGAAATTGGAACCTGACCCACCGAAATTCTTCCCTTACTTGCCGCCGGGCATCGACTTCCGCCCGGAGACCAGTCCCTACTTCCCCAAGGACTTCGACATTGAAAGACCGCCGCACGATAACTATGCTCAAGCGCCCAGGTTCCTTCGCCAGGAACACGACACCCAGTATGGCGTGAAGAATCACAACTGCAGCCTGTTCTGGTTCGTCTACGGCTACCCGAAGCCGAAGATGAGCTACTACTTCAACGACCAGCTGATAGAGTCTGGTGGCAGGTACGATCAGAGCTACACCAGGAACGGACAGGCCACTCTGTTCATCAACAGAATGCTGGAAAGAGATGAAGGCATATACGAGGCCGTCGCTACTAACGAACACGGTGAAGCCAGGCAAAGGGTTTTCCTACAGATTGCGGAGTACCCGACCTTCATCCAGAGACCGGAAGAGGTGATCGTGATGGTACGAAGAACTGGGCAGTTAACGGCTAGGGTCACTGGTGTACCTTATCCTGAGATCAAGTGGTACAAGGATTGGAAGCCTCTTACTTCTTCTTCGAGAATCAGGGTTAGTTGCTTTGATATTAGCTCTAGAAAGACAAGATTTAAAAAATGGTTTGACCTAACTGAGAATATTCATTATCATCGTTAAAGACATAGACAATACTTTTTGTTAAATATTCTAGATGAGACGAATAATATATCTTGAATGTTAGCAATTATAGAAATCCTTTCTGATATGTGTTTTCGTAGATCGAATTCACGGAACCTGACACTACCGTCATGGTCATCAGCGATACTATAGTGAAGGACGAAGGTCTTTACTCGATCAGCGCAGGGAACGTGGCAGGGTCGATTTCGTGTTCCGTGATGATACACGTTGAAGAGAACGAGCACGAGTACGGATTCAGGACATACAAGAGGAAGAGCGATATCAAAACGCGTCACGACAGACCGTATGATGATTACTACGATCTTGGTGATGAGCTGGGCCGCGGTACTCAAGGTGTCACTTATCACGCCGTGGAGAGATGCACCGGAAGAAACTATGCAGCCAAGGTTATGCACGGCAGAGGAGAGCTCAAGCCGTACATGTACAACGAAATGGAGATCATGAATAGTTTGAATCACAGGAAACTGCTGCGACTGCATGATGCTTACGAGACTGACCAAAATGTCACATTGATCATAGAACTGTATCCTTTGGCAGAAATATTTCTTGTCGTTTTGTTCATTTCCTTTTAATGTTGATATTTAGGGTTTATTGAAATCACGAACACGGAATATGAATCCTGCTATGAAATGTTTCTTAACCACACTTTAGAGCTGCTGGTGGTGAACTCGTGGACACTCTGACCAAGCAGGCATACTATACTGAGTCGGAGATCGCTGGCTACATTAGACAATTGCTCTGGGGACTGGAGTACATGCATGACAGTCACTTGGCTCATCTTGGCTTAACGGTTGGTTGACTTCCCTTCCATTCGCTTGTTTCCATTCACAATTAATTGATTAATTATAAATTATTACGAATCGAATCTTCGAATCTTTATTTCGGTGATCTTGCTGCAGCTTGGAGACCTGCTGATTTCGCACACTGGAGGCGATGACTTGAAGATCGGCGACTTTGGTCTAGCCAGAAGAATTACTCACACAAAGTTGATGACCCTGGCGTACGGAATGCCAGAGTACGTGGCACCGGAAGTAACGAACAACGAAGGAGTCTCGTATAGCGCGGACATGTGGTCTGTTGGTATCATCACGTACATCCTTCTCTCCGGAATCTCGCCGTTCAGAGGTTTCAACGATAAAGAGACTCTACTGAAGATCAGAGAAGGAAAATGGGAATTCGATGACCGGTGGCAGAACATTTCTGAAGACGCTAAGGATTTCATCCGTTCATTGTTAATGTATAATAGCGATAGGAGAATGGACGTCAAGGCTGCCCTTGCTCATTCTTGGATAACCGGTTACGCGGATAGATCTCCTATGGATTTGTACAAGATACCATCTGAGAACTTGAAGAACTATTATAAATTATATCGGTATATGATTCACAGCACGCATGAACGTTGTATTTGTCAGATTGATACTTATTTATTCTAAATATGTTCACTTATTTCAGTGATTGGTACAACAACGCATCTTGCCGCACCTGGTTCCGCAGACGCAAGCTGGAAACTGCTTTCGATCATCCGTCCAGAATGGTCTATCCACCTGGTCACAAGTACACTCCTGAACCCAGTGATGATAGAATATCGAAGAAACCTACAGTCAAACCTTGGGACAACCAAATGGCTACCAGGGAGCCACTTGACACTGAGATTGGAATGATCAAAAGCGAAAGCCAGTGAGTAGTAGTTTGAAGAACAAAAGTAAAACATTTAATCCTTAAATTGTGAATAATATATGATTGCTTGATTTCACAGCTACCAGAATGGACCAGATACGTACCTCCTTCAACTTCGGGACACCGATTTCCCTGTACGTTTGCGCGAGTACATGAAGGTTGCCTGTAATCGCAGTCCAGGATTTTCACGTACCATTGCTGAAGAGAATTTCGATTGGAGGGTAATGAATAGTTCTAAAATTCAAATAGAATACTACATCTCCAGTTCGCTAGATTCTAATTCGATTTTCCTTAAATGTAGGCACCCATTATACGCGAACGTCGTCGCTTCACTGATGTTATGGACGAAGAGATTGATGACGAGAGGCGAGCAAGGATCAGCAGATACGGAGCAGCCGATAACTTTACGCTGAGACGCTTGAAACACGAGTTAGGAACAAGATTGGACAGCTATGCCGAAGCTGAGGCGATGTTGGAATCCAAGAAGGAAGGGCAGTTACCATTCTTCCGTGAGAAACCACAAATCAGACCTATCGAAGAAGGAAAGCCTGCTCAGTTGATGTGCCTAGCGGTAGGAAGTCCTAAGCCGTTGATTCAGTGGTTCAAGAACGATATAATGATCCAAGAGACGAGCAGGATAAAGATTACTGAAGACAAAGACGGCAGGTCTATACTTAGTTTCAGTCAAACGAAAGAACACGACGTGGGTAGCTATAAAGTTGTGGCTAGAAACACGGTGGGACAGAGCGTTGTTAGGTGCAGACTGGTGGAGGCAGTTGTTCCATCTGGTCCTGACTCTCCTGAGGTAATGATAAAGATTTTATGAACCGTGAAGCCTTCGGTTTCTAATAACCATTTTTGCAGGTTTCTGATGTCTCAGACATGGAGATCCTTCTTCGATGGAAGCAACCTAAGTATGACGGCAATTCACCTGTTCTCTGCTATAATCTCCAAATCAGAGAAGGTGATGGTATTGAATGGATAGACCTCGCTTCGAACATCGACCACGAATTCTTCCTGGTGAGAAACCTGAAGCCAGACACCAGTTATAACTTCCGCTTAGCAGCTCGAAACCGTATCGGCTGGAGCGAGAAAGGAATCCCTTCGAAACTGATTAAAACCAGGCCAACAGGATGTCCGAAAGTGCAAATAACACGGGCCATGAGGCATCTTCAAGAGATAACAGAATCTGGACAAGAAATAGTACTGGAAGAAGACAAACCGCACATGGACTATTCCATCGAAGATCATCCTATTGAATGGTCGACCGAGACCAATCTACAGAACAAGTATAGCTTCATTTCCGAGATAGCTAGAGGCCAATTCTCCGCTGTGGTGAAAGGGGTTGATAAGGCCACGGACCGTGTCATAGTAGCCAAGATCTTGGAGCTGAACGCAGACACTGAGAAGCAAGTAAACAGAGAGTTCGAAGCTCTTCGCTCTCTGAGACACGAAAGGATAGCCATGTTGGAAGCAGCATACAAGTCGCCAGGCTCCCCAGTTGCGATATTTATTCTAGAGAAGCTGCAAGGTGCAGATGTACTCACATATTTCTCAAGTAGACACGAGTACACAGAAAACTGCGTGGCGACAGTTATATCGCAGATTCTTGATGGTCTGCAGTATCTCCACTGGCGAGGATATAGCCACCTAGATATTCAGCCTGATAACGTGGTGATGTCTACTGTTAGATCACTCCAGATAAAGCTGGTCGACATGGGCTCAGCTCGGTTTGTAAGCAAATTAGGCACTCCTGTGCCTAAACTCGGTCATCCCGAGTACAGAGCACCTGAGGTCTATAACGAGGAGCCAGCTCATCCTCAAACAGACATCTGGATGGTTGGTGTCCTAATGTACGTTCTTCTATCTGGCACCTCACCGTTCCGCGGTAAGGATCCTGATGAGACCAGGCAGAACATCCTATTTGTCAGGTACAGATTCGAAAATCTGTACAAGGAATTAAGTCAAGAGGCCACAAGGTTCTTTATGTTGGTCTTTAAACGGGCACCTAAGTATGTTGAAATAATCAATTTTGTTCATTATTATATGTGTACAGTGATGTAAATGTTATAAATTTATGTTGTAAATTTTTTTTTAGTAAAAGACCATTGGTAGAGGAGTGCCATGAACACAGATGGCTTCAGCTGTCAGACTTTATGATTAAGAAACGCGAGAGGGCTGTGTTCTTGGGCAATAGACTAAAAGAATACAGTGAGGAGTACCACGAAGAGAAATCAAAAGCGGCATCCGACAGTCAAACATTGGGAAGCGAAAGCTTGTTAGGTTCCACGCAGAAACTTATCAGATCGACTAGCATACAGGAAGAACTGCTCACCACGTTCTAATGAATAAGATACGATTAAGCAACGATTTTTCCAATTTTCTTTACCTAACGTGACCGTAAAACTTCACGCACTTATCTAGTCAGTCTTGTGGAGGACAAGGAATCAGTTACTAAGAAGAAATGAAACGCAAGAGCTTCTTTTCCTTGTTCTCTTTTTTTGTTATTATTTATTTGTTACAACTTTTAATTATTTTAACAGATACCAACGTCTATCAGTACGTGAAAGATTCACAGTCAAGATGGCAAAAGGAATGATCAGTATATTTGAATGTAACGTAAGGGGTACCATGTTTTAATGAATCAAGGTACGAACCGCACCCTTTGAAATTGTACAAAAACGATAATTATATTCTAATAAAATCACCAATAAATGCTAAGTAATAAAGACAAAAACATGTACATTTAAACACGGATATTGTCCCATGGTGTTCACAAATAACGCAATTAAAAATCTTATTATTAAATATGGAATTTATTTACAAATTATCTTCCATCATTACAATGCTCTATAAAGAGGATAAGCATATTGTACAAATGACATATTTCTCTGTCCTCGTTCCTTGTACCAATAATTACAAATATAAATTGTATCATAACTGCAATGAAGTATTAGAACAATCAAAAGCTGCATACAATTAACGACACGGAAGTACAACAGATACGATCTCCGTAAATTGAGAAGACTAGTAGCAAAATATTGTATATGAATTTGATTGGTATCACCTTAAAAAAAGAAAAACACAAGAATCTTTCAAACGAATTTTAAACTTGTCTGTCAAAGTCAGATAGCAACTCCATAATTGTAAAAATACATTATTAGAATATTATTGGCTAATTTGAATCATCTCTTTGCGTACTGCATAACATAATCTTTCACCTTACTCCGAAATGATTCTTTATCTGTTATGAAAAGGTCAGCTGCGTCTCTATTCAAGGGATCATCAAAATTTAAAAGATCCTGAAAAGAATAGAAGTTATTTTTGATGAAGCATTACAAATTTGATAAAATTTATGCCTTATAAATAAGACTTTACTGCATTTATTATATCATGCTTTTAGACTCACAGTAAAAAGGGAATTCAAGCCCCATACAACATCCTGAAGCTTGCGTGTTGGCGCCCATCCCATTCCATCTATACTACTTTGTCTTAATATTGAAAGACATACGTCACCATTTTCACTTATATTAGGATGCCATAATTTTGTTAAGCAATTGACTTTTGGTGGCTGTAAAGGCAGCTTGTTAGTATCTACTTTGTTGTAAGTAACTACGTTATAAACACTAATAATATATTTACAGCCATGTTATAATCTTCGGGTATATAAATTTGGAAATAAAATCGACCTCCCAACCAATACCCTTCGTCAGGAACAATGAGAAGTGTAAACTCATGAAGACAGTGTGGGTCATTAAATGTAACTTGACAAGTACTAGGTAAAGTTTGCTCCATTTCTTGAACCTAAATAAGTAAAAAATATTAATGTTAAATAAGCCACAACACATTAGTCAATTCCAAACATTTTGAAACAATTGAAATAATTCATAATTTTATATATCTTTATATAGCTGTATCTACCTCCTTGACAAGTAATTTATCTCTGACAGAAATGCGTTTGTTATAATCTCTATTTTTTGAGTTCGCCAGGTCACCATCCTTTTTTAATTTTCCTCTTAGAGTAATCATGCTTATCTCAATTAAATCTGTAAACACATAATATTGACAATCGTAAAATGCAAAGAACATACCTGAAATTTAATAACTCGGCGATTCATATAAATGAAAATGAATTACGTCAAGTATAAAATAGTGATCAACCTATTATTTTGGGTTAAGTGATGACATTTAATCGCAACAGAAAAAAATGTCCAATGTTTTATTATGTCAAAATGAGGAAAATTATAATATACCACTGTAAAACTACAATGTTGAGTAATTTTCTGTGTTGACAAATAAAAATTATGACATTCGTTATCGTGTAACGGAAATTTAAGGTTAGGTCATCGTATTAAATTTAAATTTCTGAGAAGTTGTGCCTTACACGATGATTAATATTGTAGCACCAAGTTAAATGTTTATTTATACAATTTCTTCAGTGATAGCACATTTCGTTAAATTCTGTATGTTATTCCCCGATCCCCAACCATTTAAAATAAAACGGTAAATATTTAAGTGCACCAAAAGTCAGTCCTTCTTACTGTAGATGGCAACACCGATTAAAAGCCGAAAGAATGTTTGTTAGAAAAACCAATGCGATGACTGCTTCTCGAAGATTCACGTTTATTTTAAATAACAGTGTACAAACTTAAATAATTTCGAAGTTACCTGATAAACACATAATAATGAAAAGTATATTGTACAATTGAAACGTGAAATAATGATAAAAAATGAAAATAGCACTTTATGAAAGAAGTTTTATTTGAAATGACTTTCAGTCATCACACTATCAAGAAGAACAATCTTTTTTATAAATTTTTGAAAGTTTTACAAATTACATTTTGATAAGATTATATTTATAAGATTTCATAAGAACTTTCCTGTAAGAAAATGTTGGAAAAGCACAGCAACTACCATTTTTATACAAATGCTTGTCATGTTTGTAAACAGTTTGGTGAAGGAATTTCATTAAAAAGATGTGGCAATTGTACAATGATTGCTTATTGTTCTAAGGGACATCAAAGAAAACATTGGCCACAACACAGAGATTTATGTAGTATTATATGCAATATTTTGAATGATAATAAATTATCAAACTTTTTGAATTATGGAGATATTAATATCAAAAAATGGACTGATATGAAGATGAACTTCATGTTATTGGTAGCAATGAAAATTCCTAGAAGATTAAAACATTATGAGGAACAAATGTTTAAATTTCTTAGATCATGTACAGTGTGTCACAACCGAAATCCAAAAGAGCTTGTGGATTGTTTAAATTGTCCTGCAGCTAGTTTCTGTGTAAAACATAAAAATCATGCAGCACATATAAAAGTATGCTATATGTTTAAATTATGTTTTAAATTAGATTTGGCTTTAATAATGCATGAGAAGAAAATACCTGAATTAAAACTACCTTGTCGCATGAATTATATGGATCTACCAGGATGTATTGAAGATTTTATAAAACAGTATGTTAAAGAAGAAATGTCTTTGCAATTATCAATAGAGGAACAAACAATAATTAATGCAGAATATCTTACACGACCTCTAACATGTCTATATGCAATGAAAAAGTTAAAAGAGTTTTTGTGGGAAGATAAGATAATTATTCACATAATTGCAGCAAATATGTTAGAAGTTAGTGGTATAAATTTGTGGGAAATTTTGTTACATTGGTTACCAAAATCAACAGTAGTACAAATCATATTAATAGGGCCTGAAGTATTTCCAGACCCTATATCAATAAATCTTTGTAATCATTGTCAATCTAATAACAAGAAGCTTTTAATTGAAACGCATAATGTATTTTATACAAATTATTTTAATAATATTTCAAATATGAAACCAAATTTTATTATTGGATATAATGCAGGAATTAGTGAATGTGAAGACTTAAAATTTGGTAATGATACATGGGCACAATCTTTACAAATAATTGCTGACCAACATTGTCCACTCATTTTGACATCTTATACAATATCAGAAGCAATGGAAGAACAAGCAAGATTAAAAGTAGTGTTGAACAATAATATAAAGTGTTCATTCTTAGGTCACAATCCATATTCTGGTTTAAGACCATACAGAGATTTTGAATCTGAAGGTGTATATTATCAAAACCAGTATATAATTATTTACAAAACTTTAAGCAATCATAATTATACATGCTAATAATTTTATAGTATTATACATATAGATTAAGGAAAGCACTATCAAAAACATTACTTTTATAGATTACATTTACATAAAGCCACATTTTGATATTTGATGATTATATATGTTAAAATATTTGTACATATTTGGAATAAATAAAAGTAAATAATATTTATAATTTTATTTGTTAATTCTAACAGTTGATTATTTTAATTATAATCAATAATAAGAAAAAATGTAATAAAAGAACTCACACCGTCATCTACGATAAAGTCTTCAAACTTTTAGCACAAACTTATTTATTTCTTTACTCCATCGATAACCTATCTTTTGTGCTATCTTGAAGTTCTTAGAAATTCTACGAACTGTGTCGATGGTGGTTCAGTAGTTGAGCGTTTGATTCAGGTAGGGTCCGTTACTACATCAGGACGAGGGTATTTTTGACGTTGTCGGTATTTCAGAACAGTAGACAGAAAAATATATTGTATACACAGTCTGTACATATCTTAAGTCTGTGCTTCAACTAACTTGATTCCTGCTATAGATAAATATTTTTTAGTTACTGGTGCTCACCACATGTACCTATTAAATCTGACGGTTATGTGACACGTCAAATTTATAATATTTTTATAATTTGTTTTGCGTATAAGAAACTGTACGTATATAAAAATGAAGACTCGATTTAATTCTTACGATATTGTATGCACCGTAACTGAGCTGCAAAGGTGAGTGCATTATGCAAAAATGTAACAGAGTTGAATCCTTCAATTTGAAAAGCTACAATATGATACATTTAGTTTAAGTTCTGTTTATTGCTCACAAATTTTTATGATAGATATATAAAATGGTATATCTATGTATTAATATTAATTTCCAGGCTCATTGGTATGCGTGTAAATCAAATTTATGATATTGATCATCGAACTTATCTCATACGTCTTCAAAGAAGCGAAGAAAAATGTGTCCTTTTATTAGAATCGGGTAATAGGATTCACACAACTGCATTTGAATGGCCAAAAAATGTAGCTCCATCAGGATTCTCTATGAAGGTTTATATTAATATTTTAATTACTATATGCTTTGTAAATAATATTTACGTAAGACACTTCATTTAATATCTGTAGATGCGTAAACATCTGAAGAACAAACGATTAGAAAGTCTTACTCAAATAGGTGTAGACAGAATAATAGATTTACAATTTGGTAGTGGCGAGGCTGCTTATCATATAATATTGGAACTGTATGATCGAGGTAATATAGTTCTCACAGACTATGAAATGATTATTTTGAATATTTTGAGACCTCATACAGAGGGAGATAAAGTTAGGTAAGATATGGTTCAAAAATTATGTTTTAAATTAGATTTGGCTAATCAGTCTGAGATAGTAGGATATTAATAAGACTATACAATAAATAGATTTGCTGTTAGAGAGAAATATCCTATGGATCGTGCCTATAAAAATATCATGCCACCAATAGAAGAAATTCAACAACATCTTCAAAATGCTAAAGCAGGAGAAAATCTCAAGAAGGTTTTAAATCCACTTTTAGAATTTGGTTCTGCATTAATTGATCATGTTTTATTAAAGCATGGTTTCACACTTGGTTGCAAAATTGGCAAAGATTTTAATGTCATAGATCACATGCCAAACTTAATTCTAGCTTTAGAGTGTGGAAATGATATGATGGAATCTGCCAGAAAAAATGTTTCACAGGGCTACATTGTACAAAAGAAAGAAACAAAACCAACTACAGATGGCAAAGAAGATTTTATATATTCTAATATTGAATTTCATCCAGTTTTATTTGAACAACATAAAAATTCTCCATATAAAGAGTTTACTTCTTTCGATGTTGCGGTAGATGAGTACTTTTCTACAATGGAAGGTCAAAAATTAGACATAAAGGCTTTGCAACAGGAACGCGATGCTCTTAGGAAATTAGAAAATGTTAGAAAAGATCACGATCAGAGACTCATCACATTAAAAAAGACTCAAGAATTAGATAAACAAAAAGCAGAATTAATTTCTAGAAACCAAGCTTTAGTAGATAATGCCATATTAGCTATACAAAGTGCTCTTGCTAATCAAATGGCTTGGCCAGATATAAAAGTTTTGTTAAAAGAAGCAGAAAACAGAGGGGATCCAGTTGCATCTGCAATAAAACAATTGAAATTAGAGACAAATCACATTTCGCTACTTTTACATGATCCCTATGAAGACAGTGATGAAGAATCAGAATTAAAACCTATGTTGATTGATATTGATTTAGCTCACTCTGCTTTTGCAAATGCTAGCAAATATTATAATGCCAAGAGATCAGCAGCTAAAAAACAGCAAAAGACAATAGAGTCTCAGGATAAAGCTTTAAAATCTGCAGAAAAAAAAACAAAGCAAACACTAAAAGAGGTTCAAGCCATTCACAGTATTAACAAATTGAGAAAAGTATATTGGTTTGAAAAGTTCTACTGGTTTATCAGCTCTGAAAATTACCTAGGTAAGCTCATGAAATTATATATTTAGAATAATAATTTAGTAATAATTGTACCACATTACAGTAATTGGTGGAAGGGATCAACAACAAAACGAGTTGATAGTAAAAAGATACCTTAAATCTGGAGACATATATGTGCACGCTGATTTAACTGGTGCCAGTTCAGTAGTAATTAAAAATCCTGGTGGTTCTCCGGTACCTCCAAAAACTTTAGCTGAAGCAGGTACAATGGCTGTTGCCTACAGGTATACAAGAAATTATAATTTACTAATAGATATTTTGTGTCATCAGAATTTTATTACAAAAGAAATTTATATTGTTAGTATTGCATGGGATGCTAAAGTAGTGACTGGAGCATGGTGGGTAAACAATGATCAGGTGTCAAAAACGGCTCCGACTGGTGAATATCTTACTACTGGATCATTTATGATTCGTGGAAAAAAAAATTATTTGCCACCATGTCAGTTAATTATGGGATTAGGATTTCTATTTCGCTTAGAAGAAAGTTCAATTGAAAGGCACAAAGATGAGAGAAGAGTTAAAGTTGTTGATGACGAAAGTGAACATACAGAATTAATAGTCGAAGAAGATAAAGAAATAGAACTAATAGGAGACTCTGATGAAGGTAAAATATTAATTTGAACAATTAATAAATGTATTTATTTACAGCATAAAAGTTAATAATATAATATCATTGTTTTAATATTATAATCATGAATTAAATAGAAGAGCAGACAAATAATTTAAATCCTATTCAGGAAGAGTCTAAAGAGGATTTAAATGCAGACGAAAATAATGTTGATTATAATGACAGCGATGAGAGTGAAAATATATCGCACTTTCCAGATACAAAAATTAAAATTGATGTCTCTGGTTCTAAGTAAGTTACATTACAAAGAATACAGATTTAAAATTTCTTTGTCATAAAATCTAATACATAATAAATATTTCTCGTACTATAGAATGAAGTTACATATCGATCAAAATCAAGTATTAACACCGCAAAATGAAAATGAAGAAAATGTAATTTACTTGGGTGATGATAAACCAATAATATTAAATACTGCCATTAAAGAAAAGAGTTCTAATAAAGGAAAACAGAAACAATTTCCCAAACATGAAGATAACAAGATCAATGCGGAAACCAAAAAGAATGAGCAAGTAGTATTGAAAAGAGGTCAAAAAGGAAGGTTAAAGAAAATGAAAGAGAAATATAAGGATCAGGACGAGGAAGACAGAAAATTATCTATGCAAGTTCTTCAAGTAGGTGTAGTTCCAAATGCAATGTACATGACATATCAAAAAATTGCATAATAGTGATGAAAGGGTACATGCAAGAATTATTTCTTAATATTGGATTAATGCAAAAATTTTGATGTTTTTTGTATGTGATTAACAAAAAAATTTTTGTCTTCAAAACATATAACGTCTGTTTTTAAATTATTATAACGCGTATGGAGGACACTTCTTCCTTCATTTTTATTTAGTTTTTGTTTATACAGTGAACAGTTCAAAATTCTTCTTTTTATTTCTTATAACAAATAATGAAAACTTTTGCAACAACCCAATAATACAATACAATTCCTGTAGTCAGCAGGTGCTGCAAAAGAGGATAAGAGAAAAAATAAGAATAAAGATCCGTCTGGGCCAAAACAACAAGGAAAGAAGAAAGGTATAGCGAAACCACCCACATCACAAAATCCTCAGATTATGGATAATGTCGAAGAAGAAGACACTGGTCCAGGACCGGAGGTAGATATGTTGGATCAACTGACGGGAAAACCTCTTACAGAAGATGAATTGCTGTTTGCTGTACCAGTAGTCGCACCTTATAATACTCTACTGAATTATAAGTACATTGAAGTGTATTTATATTAAATTTATATTATAATTTTTGTTTGTTATATTTACGTTTATATATTATTTTTCAGATTCAAAGTAAAATTAACGCCCGGGACAGGTAAGAGAGGAAAAGCCGCAAAAACAGCAGTAACAGTATTCTTGAAAGATAAAGATATTACTTCACGAGAGAAAGACTTACTGAAAGCTGTCAAGGAAGAAATAATAGCTAGAAATATTCCAGGGAAAGTTAAAATAAGTGCTCCTCAAATACAGAAATTGAAGAAGTAAATCTTTTGTGTAGAAAATTCAACAAATTATTGTATACAAAGTGTATATAGAGAAAATTTCAATCTGGACTATGTTCCTAATAAATTATTACTCTTGCTATTAAGAACAAGGCATATATCTATTGCAGCGTTCTAATGCTTTTGTAATTTTTAAATTCTGTTAATAAACAGACATGTGTTTGTATCTATATTAAAATAGTCACATGTACAGAAATCATACATTGATAAAAATTTCAACTTTAGCTTATAACTTAAATCTCTTCTTTAACGTTTAAATAATTTAAAGTACACAAAGTTTATTATTTGTATAAATATAGAATTAATACTGTTTAACAGCCAGCACTTAACGCTACGACTCTTATATTTTAGGTGAGACGTATCAAAATATGTATACAATTTTGAAAAGTAAAATGCAGTTGCAAATAGTATTGGTTTTAGCATAACTAACATATTAACAGACTGTGTTTTTTATAAATTTCGATATAAATACAGTAATGTACAATATTTTACCAAATAGAAATGATTTTAATGCGTGAAATCGCATTCAAAACAGAATTCATAATGTTCGAAATAATTATGCATCAAACATATCATCATCAGATGCACTTTCGTGGACAACCAATGTCCTTGCTTTTCGAGCACTGTTAGGCCGTGATTTTGATCCCTTTGATATAATCTACAAAAATAAAACATACATATAATCTTTTATCGTTACCTTACACTTCATAAATAAAATTAAAGGTATTATTATTCTGTTATTTTATACATGTTTCTTACTTCTGGTTCAGAATCCGAAATTGATTCATCATGATTTTTCGCCTTAACTCGACTCCTGTTTTTAACTACAGTCTTCCCGCCCTTAATTTTATTTACAGAAACTGAATCAGTATTTTTTTTCGCTTTTTTAACTATTTTTATATCGTATTCTTCGTCAGATTCAATATCATTTAATATTTGCTTTAGATCTGCCACGCCACCACGTTTTTTATCAATTATAATGCCTACAGTACTGTCGTCAAGACTTCTTACTGGAGTTAAATTCTTTAATGCCCTTATACGCGGACTTTTCCGATTTTTATCCGCTGTTGTTTTCTTTACTTTCGGCGGATTAGGGGATTTTAAAATATCCAGTTTACGATCATGAATACTATTTTTAAATTCCAATTTCCCATCCGGTTTATGCGACAATTCTTTCAAACCTTCTGTTAGTATCTTTTCAAATTTATCATAAGCTGGTACATCATTGTATTTCATACTCGCTAATAGAGTCATAAACTTAAGAACAGGATTTGGTACTGATCCTTGAAAACTTTTAGTTAAAAATTCCGGAATATTTTGAAATGCTTTTTCCTTCTGCTTTTGTACTGCAGCTGGACTTGATAAGTCTTTCTCCCATAACAGTGAACCGCATAACCATTGAATTATGTTATAACCCAAAATTTCCAAATCACCACGCATTGTTGGCACTGAAACAAAAAAATAGTTTATTCTAATTGATATCTTTCCTTCAGAAGTACAAAGATAAAAGATAAAACAAATTCTAAAATCTAATTTGTGATTATCAGTACCTCCCATGTGAGCATCTCTACTAGTATACTCAATGGTTCCGTTATGTGCTTTCTTTGGATCCAACTTATATTCACCCTTCGTGTAATGGGATGCTAATCCAAAATCTACTAAATAAACTTGATCTAGAGAATTTGAGTGTAACAATAAATTTCCACCCTTTATATCTGCATGAACATATGTTTTAAAATGGATGTACTCTAGTACATGCATCTAAAAATATAAATACATTTTTTTAATTTAAATGCATTACACAAGTGAATTCAAAATGTATGTTGAATTGTTCCTTACTATTTGTAAAGCTATTTTATACACTGTGTGCTCTGGGAATCGTTTATTATTATTTTTAAATAGTTTCCATAAGTCTGTACCATATCGTTCCATCACTATAAATCTATATTTAATATTTTTGTATTCATGACTTCCAGAGCCAATATATGGTGGCATACCAAGCTTAGAAAGTTTCTTCTTCTTTCTCCAATTATCAACTAAAATGAATATCCTTTCTCACAATATCTGAATAATTATATATCATAATGTATAAAGACATAACGTTTCAAAAAGGGCAATATAATCATGTAAAATTGATCATGCAAAGAATCTTATATTTTATTTTCCATTTACCAATACCTATAGAATTATATTATATTCAGTTATATTACCTATCCTGAATCATCTTACACATAACTTACTTTCATCAGATTTAGCATTTCTCATATAAAAATGCATTTCTACAAATAACGGTCCATTTCCATGTGGTTCCTATAATTTTTAATTCCCAAAAAATGTAACACATAAACAATTTAATGCAACCAGTGAAGAAAAAAACACTTACAATTTTAATTACATTTGGATAATCCTTTGGAGTTTTCCCACTATATGGAGCAGCTGCAATTGTTATTGTAATTATATTAAATTTATTTGTCACTTTTTAAATACAAATGGAATAAAATGTTGTTTATGAGAGGAAACGAGGTTTCAATAGGAATAAAAAAGTGTATACCAGAATAAACTTCGCCAAATCCTCCAATACCGATTGACTTGCCAAGAATCCACTGTTTTTTCGTTATGTCTGTTAATATTTCGCCAGGCGATATAGGATCTGGCATTTTATATAATTTAGATGCTTTTTTCTTAGGTGCTCTTTTTACTTCAGCACACATGATGAGGTTACGAATGTAATAATGTTTATAATGCGTAAAAAAATGTGTGTCACTTCAAACAGAAATGACAAAGAACTAAGGATAATTTGAAGTATTATAAAATAAAATTCTAACGCTTGAATAAGTTTAAATAAACACTTTACACGCTATTCAGTGAGCAACGATGTTTCACGTACAGTCTCTGAGCGGCTGTGAATACGAAAAAAATTCAAAGGCGGGAACTGTTCAGTGTAGTTCATGAACGTTATGAAAATTCCTATGACAAGAAATATATAATAACATGAAAGTTCCATTAATAATAAACATAATAAAAATTATAAATATTCTTTGACACGTCACAGAAAATTTTTTTTGTTATTCAATACATTTAGTTTATATTGGTCAATTGTTGTATAGAGGAAAGATGTTGCCATTGGTAGTCCCGGTTATTTCGCGCGTTTTGAAGTATTCAACGTATGCCAGAAATGCTAACTTACTCCCCTCACGCTAGTAACTTGAAAACAGCGTTTCCCCACTACCTTTACTTTAAGAGCTGCCCGAGACTGGATCGTGAGTAGTTCTATGTAGTGTTCAATACAGACAGGTAAAACTAGGTTTGGAGAGGGTAACTTTTCATGAGGAGAAACACCCTCACATATGCCGTCACATGCTGATACACATGTTCATATTCAAAAATGTTAAACAGCCGTTAAAGTGTATTTACATATCACGCGAGAAAAACATATAATATGAAAGAACGATGAATAAAACTTCGCATTTCTTGAGCCGCGGTTTCACTCTATGAATTGAAGCATCAGTATTTGACGTTCCATTAGATAGGTTCGCGACTTCGTACCGCTTAGGTTATTTTTTTAAATGGAAGAGGTCGCAAGTCGCTCTCTAGATTTACGTCTAGACGGTAATGATCAAATCATCGAGATAGATGATGAGAACTCGTGTGGAAACGACAATGATACCGAGTGCGAACGGGAAATCCCGTACGGGGAGTGTACACCGCGGCAGGCATCGAGTAGACACATGGACAACTCAATTTTTAATACAATTTCTAAAATTGTTAACCCCACGGCAAAGGTAAGGAAGAAAACAAAATACTGTTTGAATTACCATTTAACTTGTCTTATCTTATCAATGTTTACACATCTTCATTGAATCACTCATTCGGAGTACTATGGACTTGGTTATAGATCTTACATTAAGCTGCATTGTTCGATTCCTATACGTTTTAGGTATATTTCTGTGTTTTTTTACTTATTACACATTTTCTGCAATCGAGAGATTAATTTACCTACATTGTGTTTAAATTTCAGGTACCAGAAATCCAAGATTTCAAAATTGTGAAACCTATAAGCCGTGGTGCATTTGGCAAAGTATTCCTTGGATACAAGAAGTCCAATCCTGAGAAGTTGTATGCGATTAAAGTAATGAAGAAAAATGAAATGATAAACAAGAATATGGCCTCACAAGTTATAATTGAGCGGAATGCATTGGCTTTAACTCATAGTCCTTATTGCGTACAATTATTTTATTCGCTGCAGTCCCTGAGCAGTGTTTACTTAGTAATGGAATATATGGTGGGTGGAGATCTTAAGAGCTTGCTGGGTGTATATGGGTACATGGAAGAGTCCATGGCAGCTTTTTATACTGCAGAAGTATGTCTCGCGTTGGAATATCTTCACTCTCACGGAATTGTACATAGAGATTTAAAACCAGATAATATGCTTCTGTCACGAGAGGGACATGTTAAACTTACAGATTTTGGGCTTAGTAAAATATCCTTGCATAGGGATTTAGAAATATCTGATTTAGTTAATTGTACACCTAGTCTCTGTATTAGAACACCAGGACAGCTTCTGTCATTAACGTCGCATTTGTCTTTTGGCTCTGGACAGAGATCCACTAGCGACTCCAATCTCAGTGATGGAAGCACGCCCGGTGTTAACTTACTGCCTGCATTACAACGGAAGTGTACTAAATTTCCGTCGTCGCCATGCTCTGTCGTTTCCTCTGCTGCATCGGAAGATTATTCTCGAGTATCTGGTGTTACTCCCTTTCAATCAGCCGAGGATCTCCGATTAGGGGAACGTTTTAGAGAGAATATTATAATTGAAGGCAATAATGACGAAGAGACTGAAGAGAGTAGCTCTGGAAGTTATCACACATGCGAAGCATCTTCTATTCGCGCTAATAGTGGATTGAATCAAAACGTGGACGACGAAGATGAGTCTACGCTGGAAGCAGAACGCTCTGAACGTACTTTTTTCCATACTAGCCCTTTGAGCACATGTGTTAACACGGTCGCAAGAGGTTCTAAAAGGAAGAGGGCTCCAGCACTAGGTACAACGGGCTTAACGTGTGAGATAAATGCAATGGATTTAGAAGTAGACAAAACACCAAAACGGAAGAACCGTGGCTGCATATTTTCTAGGAGTCCTATGAACTCCACCATTTCAGAATCATTGAAAGAATCAGACAATGCTAATAGCGTAACCGGAGGACAAGAAAAAGGATCAGGTGGGAGGGTCGCCTTCAGTACACCAGTGTCATTCACGAAACAAAAAGAAAGAGCTATTCAAAAGAGTAACAATGAGGAAGAAGAGGAGAAAGATGGTGTAGAAACAGTACCATTGGTTAAGACTACAAGGTTTCAACTTCCACCACCTATGTCAGCACACTCAGCTACCAATATACCAATAGATACGTCGGAGCAACACCGCTCTCCTCAAGGTATATCTCCTATCAAGACCCCGGCAAGTTCAGGCAATTGCTACACACCTTATAGAACACCAAAGTCTGTTAGAAGAGGCCAGGTTGGCGTCAACAGGTCAGACGACCGTATACTTGGAACGCCGGATTATTTAGCTCCGGAGCTACTTTTGAAACAAGGTCATGGTCCTGCGGTGGATTGGTGGGCTTTAGGTGTCTGTCTTTTTGAATTCTGTACCGGTGTCCCGCCGTTCAACGATGAAACACCACAAGCAGTGTTCGCCAATATTTTAGCCAAAGACATTCCATGGCCGGAGGACAACGAAGCTCTGTCGACAGAAGCCACAGAGGCCATCGATGCACTTCTAACTCTAGACCAACACGAGCGCCCTTCTGCGAAGGAAGTGCGGACTATGAATCTTTTCCAAGATTTCCCTTGGAACGATTCGCTTAAAACCGTTCCACCATTTGTTCCTCAACCCGATGACAACTACGACACATGTTATTTTCAAGGTAGGCTCGACTAGTGCGGAAAGACTGAATTTACAATTTCGCGATCATATAAATTTGTCTTGTTTTCAGCACGGAACATAATGCAACACTTGAACGTGAGCAACTGTGACACGTGATCATTAGGAAAACTGTTTTTTGCGCTACCTGGTCTATCATGGGAGTAGACGTCATTAACACAAAGATTGTTACAACGTAAAACTATTTTTTATATAGTTGTAAATGTATAATACTATAAAATATTTTGTTACAACTTATAAGTTTCTGTGCGTTCACTTATCTCTAGGCGAAGATTCCTGACTTAACTGTTATGCTTCTTTGCATGGTCGTGATCAAAGATCGAGCGGGACAAGTGTATCGTTGATAGGTTCTCTTGATCAATTATTACGTATTATGTGTTCAACGAATTTCTTTATCATACATGACGATGCATTGCGTTGTTCGATGACGATGAGGATGATAACGAGCGAAATACTTTATCAAGCAGGAATGACACATTCCCGGCGTCGCGATTTTACTTCAGATTCTTGTAAATCCAGGGTAGGAAGTGCGTCACTCTCGTGTACACGCCTGGATATTGACCTTTGCCACATCCGATACCCCAGCTGACGATACCAACTTGCGTCCAACGACCATCGTTGACCATCAACGGGCCACCGCTGTCACCCTGTACAACAAATAATGCTGTGTTAGTTAATTCCAAAAGAAAGTGAAGAACAGGAATATCGCAATACACACCGAGCAGGAATCTTTCGCAACTCGTCCTGCACACAAGAAACTGTCTACAATGCCGCCAGGTGCAGCCGCGCCGTACTTCGATTTACATTCACTGTTCGTCCAAATCGGTATCGACACCTCTTGAAGTATAGCTGGTTGTGGTCCACCTTGAAGAAACAAACGTTACGTTATATTAATCCTAAGGTCAATAATCAGTATTCTTTACAATAATCAATCAGGTTATCGCTATAAAAGTTAATTCGTCGCATGGAAATTCTACAGTCCTAGTTACAAATCTGTGACTGATTTCAATCGAGGTTAGACTTACTTTCCCTCAGGGATCCCCAGCCGATGACTGTCGCGGTTTTCCCTGAGTAGAGCTGCGAACCGCTAGGCAGGCAGATGGGTCGTATCTGTTCGGTGAACGGGACCGGTTCGCTGAGAGTCAGAAGCGCGACGTCGTTGTACAGGGTGCGCAGATTGAATCCTCTGTGTCTGACCACACGTTTCACTCGGCGCTCGATATGTCTGATCTCGGTGTGGGTCTTGATATTGTAGTCACCGAGTCGGACCGTTAGCCTTGCCACGTCCCAAGGATTCATACTGCGAACATAGAGCGATGGTCGAGGTGAAGTGTTTATTCATAATACTTGGAATAACATTAAGTTGTACGATTGATAAAATTGAAATTCGATCTAGGTTACGAAGCTAATACTGGACTGGTACTCTAGCGGCTTCCAAGGTTCATCAATTCTATCTTTAAACGATACAGTTAGGATCCGCAATCTTGAAAGACAATGCTGAACATTACAAGTCGACCAGCAACGTACGAACGACTATAGGCCAAGCGAATTCTTCTCTGGAAATAGAGATTCCTCGTAGGCAGTTTAGTCATGTACTGCGTCTTTCTGCGACTTACTTGGAAACGCAATGAGCTGCGGTTAGTATGTGTCTATCGTCGATGAGCGAGCCACCGCAGAACTGTCTGCCTGCGTTGAAGAGCGCTGCTATCCAAGGCCACTCGCCAGGTTCAGCGTTGTGACCTCCTACGATCCGCTCTTGGTCCTGGTTACCATTCTTTGCCCCGCATTGGGAAGTGTCCAGGGTAGGGAACGTTCCTATCGGTTTCTGGGTAGTGGCCGGCGTGGTCGGCGCGCCCGGCCACCAGGCAGGTTTCTTCGTCGGCCAGGTCGTGCCTAAGCCCGGTTTTTTCGTAGTGGAAACTGGTTTCAACGTGGAGGTCGTCGCTAAATCAAGGTACGGTGGATGCGTTGGCAATGGCGGCAAAGTGTGGTCGGGTGGATGCGTAGGGATCTGCGGCGGCCATGAACCGTGAATCGGAGGTCTTGGTTTTATGGTCGCGGGTCCCTTGTCTTTTTCCTCGGTTTCCTGCGAGACATTTCCAACAATATGAATGTTCACCGCGATGCTATTCGACAATCGCCGAGAAAGATTTCACAAAGGAAAGGCGAGCGGTTAAGGAGAGTCGTAAAAGTTTCGTTTACGAAATCACGTCGCTCGATAGAAGTCCAAGCCTGACTTTCTACACTAGATCTAACGTTTTCGATTCGCATCACGTATTATTTTTACGAGTTCCTGGTAAGTAATCGGACCGCCTCGATCAATCGTAAAATCGCGTTGAACCAAATCTCCGTCGTAGAGTCGACGGAGAGAACCAATAGCTACCAGTAACGATTGTCTTCGAACGTTATCGTGCCGCTGATGCATTAAGATTGATCACTGATGCCTGTTACGAAATTGATGCGATCAATCACCTGGACATCATCGACAATTGGATCAATAGGATCCTCATCGGTGGCCGGAGGTGGAGTAACAACTGGAAGCAGGTTGGAGCAGCAGATTCCAAAATTCGTTTGTCCGTTCTCCTGGATGTAGCTGCAGGTGTCGTAAACTCCGAGCACCCAGCCATCCAGAGCGCTCAAGTCAGGGATTTTGAAGTAGGGGTAGCATTCCTTGAAGCTGGTGCAACGCCCTACTTCGCCTTTCGATGTCAGACAGGACTCGCGGCTCGAGATACCCTTCCATAAGATGCCTCGGCCCCCTCTCGTGTCGAATCCAGCATCCAAATTACTTGCCGCTTCATACGCAAATAATAATATTGAGTTACTAATAGAAGAATAAATACATCATTACAAGTGGAGGATAATTTGATAAACAAGAGAGTACTTTTAAATTTTCTTAGGACAATGCAAGTTGGATAACTGCAGAAACTACTTTACGATTCAAAGATTAAACTAAATCTGCAAAAACAAACTATTGTATGAATAATAAGATCATATCATTCATTGAATCGTTATTGTTAACATCTTAACGTTATAAGCGCTTAGTTTCCTTTTTATTTTTCAATAAATCACTCGAACAGGAAGATGTTTTATTGCATCGATAGAGAAACTGTTTCTCGGAGTTCGCTTCGGCACGTCCGCGGATACACGCGTATGCATTAACGATGTCTAACAGTGAATGACACATCGTCTACCGTTGTAATGAATGCAGATCGTCCGCGCCGCGTGACGCATTTGTCTAAAGACCATGTGTTATTGCCTTCCCTTCGACACTCTATGTATATCGGAAAGAACTTGGCGATCAAAGAAGTCCAATGTTTTTCGAAGGTTTTCGGTTTACCCGAATCGTTTTCATCCGGTGGTCATCAGCTTCGCGTGAATTCACATTGAACCGCGCGCCCGTAGAACGTATCACTGAACTGTGCAGACTTGTACATTTGCTCCAATCGTCGCGAATGGTATTCCTCTCATGTTCCACGGGACACATTCTGATACGTCCTATTGTTGCAGAGAATTTTAATTGCAAAGGACCAAGAAAATGACCCACTTCACGGCGATTGGTGTGTAACGATCGCCGCCGTGTCGCCGGAATGTTCATCTTCGACTGATCAGGAATGAGATATATTATAACACAGTTACGGTCGGATTATTGACAGCGAGTTCGCTGACCCAGGATTATACACACAGGAGTCACACATGTCTCGGTGGCGTCGCGCTTCCGTTTGCCGTCTATGGAATGCGCGAATCATCGATCATTTGTCGATGCTCACCGTTCGTCGTTCGTAGGTATCACACAAAGTTCAAATATTCCTCAATCATTTGATAGAACTTTACCGCATCCGGCAATCTTCTTGCATCTTTCATCGAGATCTTAAAGACGACACTTAACAATTTAAAGTCACGATAACGATGTGTCTCAAAATATCAAATATACGCTACATTTTTATTGAAAAAAAACAATGCCTATTGTTTCTATATTTATCTTTAAGTTACTACGATCATTTACAAAAGGACCAATCGGATTCTGCGGCGTTAACTTGCTATCAACTCTTCTATCAATTGTTCAGGTATAATTGATTGATTCGATTATAATCTTAGATTGGCTCGTTATGCACGACTTACCTTCAATGACCACCGCGTTATCATCTTGCTCATCCTGCCGGAGGTTGTCCAGCGATGACTCGAAGATAACCGACTTGCCGGCGGAATCAGTGTGGCTGGTGTCCGCGACGACCAAGACCGCGAGGATCGCCTGCACGACGAGCACCGTCACCATCTTGGCCTGCGAAAATCGTCGGTTCTAACGCTCGATCGCGGAAATCGAGGGAGAACAACACCTGGCGGAGAGACACGAGATGTTAGGGCCCGTCCGCTGTTACCAGTAGGGACCCTGGGACCGGCACTAAGTTGCTAAGCTGCTGAATAGCCGGTGCTCGAGCTTATAACGGGCTCGTTCTCCCCTCTCGGGCTCTCCGCCGTTCTTTGCCCCTAGCTGATTCGATACGGCGAGTCATTCGGCAGTCATCGGTGGCTCTCCTCTTGTTCTTTTAGCGGTTCCCTGCCAAGTCCGGGTGCACCACGTAGAAGAGGGTGGGCTGAGGGCGCAAACCAGAATATCGAAGTACGAAAATTTCCACTCGAGAGAATTGAGAGATCGCCGCGGCGAACGCGATCACGCGAGGGATAATACTCCGCTTACCGATCCAGCTTGTTTTCATCGGGGAATGGAGATTCTTACGGAGGATGATGGAAATCGTCTCAACGAATGGTATCGCAGAACGATTTTATTTGAATGCTCGACTCATATAACCGAATAGAGTTATTTCAAATAAATTATCTGGAATTACCTCCTCTTCTTGGAAAGAACTATTCCAATGGTCAGGTATTTTCCGATCGAACTAAGATGTCCGTTATAATATACTACTTTCGAAGAAGTCATAAAGAAAGAGTAGTAAGAGAGTAAGTCTGCCTTTAGAGTAGAGCGTTCCTTACTTGAATGAATAAAAATGCACGTTTATCAGGTGATAGGACAAGTACTCTGTTAATCAAGTTTCATTGAAACACAGACTGGGACATTAGATTAAAGATATCTATTGTATTATTATGATTACAGAAACGTCTAGACTGTAAAACGATCGGTTATCAGATTATTCATATAACGAGCGCTCTTGTGCTTAAATCTAACGCAAAAAGTTGAATTAATTTGCATTTACCGTTCAGCAAATCGTGTTCACTGGATCGAGAATAATGGGCAAGCGTTCCGGTAACGGGTCCGAAGAGTCAGCTGCGGTCACCGGGAAGACAGTTCTGATTTCGGGGCTCTTTTTTCTCTGTCCGGTAGAAGAAAAATATCCTCGAGCCGGCCCGATTTGTCAGTCGATCACGAGATCCGTGCCCAATTCGCCCGCTCGGTAACGGGCGAGTGAAGGACTGTTAGCCGATAAGTATCATGAGTGCGTGTGGTTCGTCCTGGGGAACGAAAACATCGATCCCCGGGGCGGGCAATAGCGTATCGGTGATTATGCAAGGCGACGGTGACGGAACCGGATCAATTTTGATTTGTCGCTGGCCGATACTCCCCAGCCGAGCATGAATGCCGGCCCCGGAGTCGCATTTGCATAGAGAGTACGATCCACGGGGCCTGGCCTTGAAGAGGCCGAGGGAAGGCTACACGTAAGGGACGGCCGTGAACTTACCTTCGCCAGCCGGCGTGATCCTCCGCGATCTCGCGCGCCGTCACGAATGCCAATCGATACGCGTGCATTTCCTTCTGACCACGATGAATGGAATTTTTTCGCGTGGCGAACGTGGATCGTATGAGACGTACAGTTTCCACTTGTTTGCTTCTATTTTCGCGGTGGGCCTGCGTGCGCGTACCAGCCGCGATGGGCGTGGACTACTCATTGGAATCTTTGTATCGCGATAAATTATTTATTCCCCGCGCGCCGACTTTTTCCTCGTCTTCGTTTCTGGCTACCGGGAGAAACGGGGATTCTTATTACCCGCGCGCGGTCCCGCATTGACAGAGACGGGACTTTTTGCTCGCGCCACCTCCGACCGAATGCGATTCGTCGGAATTACAGGGGATGCGAATTTTTAGCGGGTTTCTTTATTGCGTGTGACGGAGGTCTTTTGTTTTGTAGATGTTGGTACGTTTTATTTTGGGAGTGGACTGATCGAAGTAGTGGAGTTGGTTGTGGATAGTGGAGATGGTTGTGTTTGTAGTAAAGTGTAGATATGTATAAGTAGATGAAACCTTGTCCATAGTTGGAGTACCTGCGAGGTTCGAATGAATCTTGTTTAGAGCAGAGAGTGATTGGTTATTCACGATACGAATCAATATATCAGTTGAAGGTACAGGTGGAAGTAGATTGAGTCCCTCAGTCAGCCATGTCTGATTTCTAAGTGGAAAGTCGTCGCTTTTGGCTTATCTTTACGTCAATTAAAATGATGGTTATTAATATATTATAATTAGCATATCGAGCAAAAGAATAGTTAAGGATGTATAATGTACAGGCTTTCCAAGTATATATGAATTTTTATCGGGAATTGAGTGTGGCGAGTATCCTTTCAGCAAAAGGAACGAACGAAAAGAAGTTTCAGGCCTTGGGTTGGACATAAACTTTGCGTTTCATGGTTCAATGAACTGCACCTTAAAGGGCAAGGGGAGTAAACACGGCTTCGCCTCGCCTTTTTCGTTTGCTCTTTTCATGCTCACTTCTGGCAGGCCATTAATAATCATCATCGGCGGATCCACGATCGCAATTAGCATCTTCGGCAAGTTCTATGCATCTTAGATGACATCCCATTTGAATAACTTATATCGATGATTCTCATACAATATTTACAATGAATAACAGTCAACGTTCTCAGAAATTTATTATCGCGAATGTACACTATAATCTGAATTCTCTTCCATAAGATACACGTGTATATCATTCTAGGATAATAAAATAGGTTTGCGTCGATAAATTATTTCGCGCAACCTATTAAGCTAATGCAATTATCTCCGGACACACGCTTATAAAAGGAAATTATTGTACCGTATTATACCCAGTATATTAGCCACTTAAGCCTTATTACTGGAAAGAATGTGAAACATAAAGTAATGTATACGCAAATGCGCGCGAATATAAATTTACCCAGGGATTAGACAATCAAAGCGAGGTTGCTAGAAAATTTCGCCGTCTTGCTTGTCAATCTGAATGTCGCTTCTCATCCCTGTCACTATATTTATGCCAACATATTTTATTATTTCCAACCGATAAGTCCGTATTACGAAACACCCCTTCATCTACGTTCACAGTCTCATTAAACTTCCTTTGGCGAACCACGTTCAATATGCGCAGTCGATATTTATGTAAATACGGATTTCCGAACGTTAATTTGTGAATCCCGGAATCGAAAGGTAGCGAGGAATCGAAGATTCAGAGACAATTGCATCTGTCATAAACGCATAAAACCCAGTCTCGTAATAACCCGCAGAGAAGGAGAGCGTCACGTGAGTGGCCAAACCGGCTCGCACCAAAAAATATTCGCGGGCTATTCGTGGCCAAGACCGAGTCGTTTCGAGCTGTCGATACTTCTTTTCCCAGAAGAACCTGGCCGAACTATTGTCTGCCGTTTTAATAGCGCCGGTCAAATCAACGCGCTATCTGTGCGCCTAATTGCGAACCGATGTCAACCGGGAAAATCCTGAGAAGCCATCATCGCTCAGTGACTCCAGGACTCTCGGAATTCCATCTTGGCTCGCACGCACGCACGCACGCACTCATTCCCTCACGCACGCACGCGTGTTCCTTTTTTTCCTTTTTTACCGTGTGTCGGCGCCATTACCCTCTATTGGGGCCAGGCTCGTTCTAATTTGGACTGCCTTAATGCCCTCATCTTGGACCTGATTTAAATACAAGCGAGAGATTTATGGGTGACAAGTTATTCACGATCATCCTCGCGCGACCAGAACAGAATTTTTCTTCTTCTTCTTCTTCTTCTTCTTCTTCTGCTTCTTCCTCTGTTCTTCTTCTTGGTGAGGAATTTTTGTAATCGTTCTTTTGGTTACCCAATGTTTGCACAAGCGTAGGAAGTTCGACGACCGGGCCCGCCGGTCCCAGGGGGGACTTTTTTGCGGCCCGCGGGACGGGCCTTTTATTGCGGGCGAAATTTGTCCGGCGATTTCGCGGTTGGCGCCACCGTTCGATCACCGCTGTCTCCCGCTCCGGGAAACCGGTTGCGTCAGGGCTGCTTTTTATTATGTGCTCGTAAACAGTACCAAAGTACCCCGGGCCCTGATTATCAGCCGCGTCCCACGGCGAGCGACGCACGGAGAACACGTCGATATTCCGCGGACACGTTTGCAAACAACGCGGGATGATCGGTCGCAGACACAGCTTCTGGGAAGATCATTTAAGGACGCGGCAATGGCGCGAGAACAGGGGCTGGTCTTGGGATACTGGAATCGTCGAAGAAGTAACAGTTCACCCCTGCAGCTGGTAATTTAACACTTTGGATTTTAACCTTTTAACGCCGTTGCAATAGCACCTCGAGACTTGGTTATCTTAAATCGACAGATAGAAATGAATAATTTAATTATTTATAGGTATGCAGTTTTCTTATTTTCTAGCATTCCAAGCCTCGATGCAGGATCGAGTTTTTGTGGATAGAGTTCTTAGAACTTCGAAAGGTTTTTGTTAAATCTAGTTATGCTAGACTAATCGTTGACTTTGTAACTTCTGTTAGATTTCGTTTAAGATTATGCGAAGCGAAAGCTTTCTGGTTAATTCCGAAGCGTGAATAAATGGAACAATAATATTTTTTTGAGAAAAGATGGACACATTGGAGGTTTTCAATGAAATATTAAGATACTAGTGTAAAAAGCGGTTGAATATAGTAGCCGGTCGTTTAACCCTGTCCGCCGCTTATAGTAAACGGTTAATAATCGTCTTGTATAATTGACCAATATCGTATATCCTGTACATTTGATCGTTTTAATAGCTGACAATAAATATCTCGTCTATTGCTATTAATTGCAGCGTTACGAAGGAATCTATCCGAGATCGTTAAAACATGTCCTGGTCATAACAAATTCCGGTACAGAGTCCATCCAATGAATCAACGCGAACAAGATTGTTGGTCCTCGAATTTCATCGATTTTCTAATTAATTTCGAGTCAGTCAACGTTTTTATTCTGGAAATCAATAAAATCGAACGAGCAGCGCGATATTAAACGTTACATTTTCATACTCCGTTGATTAGATCGACTAACTGCCACGTTTTTCAACGACACTAGCGATACTAATGGTAGTACTTAACGCCTTAATCAAATCGATTATCACGCCGTCCGCGAGATAATACTCTCCTTTGTTTCGTTTCGCATTGAACAGAACGCCGGGATTGCCAGAGATTTTCGAGGTAAGTTCAATCCCCGAGGGGATCACGCGTGTAATCACAGTAATGGTTACATAAGAACCACCCTCTGTGAGTTATTGACCATCAAGGAATTCACGTAGAGCCGGCCGAAGGCGCAACGTGTGCGGATAACTCAACTCAGGGCCAGTGGCCCCCTACAAGGTCGTGTATTCACGCGCGATCGTCGTAGTGGGTATCCGTGCATACAATATCTTTCGATTAGAGGCGAGCAACACGATCTTGATTGCAGAAGGCTATCGATCGTCCTCAACGGGGCTGCCACAGCGTAAAATCGGTCGGGCTGCGCGGCGTACGGCACGGTTTCATATACCGTACAATCCCCGGGCATAAATACACGATCCTCGGAATCGATTGTAATCTCTCTCTTGTAACAATTTCCATTTTGTTCCTTTAATTAATTCAAGAGGTGTCCGATTTCCACATATTACATTACCCACGTGTAACGTGGACCCTTCTAAAATTCAGCTCGGGCACGCCTCGGACCTTCATCCGACTTTACGGCCAGACCAACGTTCTTTTTTCCTCTCTTTTTCTTCTAACCGTCTTATTTCGCCTTTCCCTCGGGACCATGTACGAACGGAATCCTTTTATTGGATACTTCGCCAACAGGTTTCCTTCCGACGCCTCGTCCGCAGTATCCTCTCGCGTCCGCAGAAACAAATGTATCGGGATTATTTATAAAGATTGCTTTATTATTATCGTTCCACGTCTCGGATCAGGTTGTCAAACGGTTTGGAATGTTAATAGAACCTTGCGGGACGCGGAACGAGCTATATTAGATTCTTAGAATTTCAGATAAGAATTACCGGACTCGGCAGAGTTAGCTAGAAACATTGGTATTTATAGATCCTGATGTATATTCTGAAGATTTCTCAAAGGATTTCGGGAACCTGGAGATCCTGGTGATAGATTTAAGAGCACATGGACCAGGGCATAAGGTTCTTGGATGTCCTAGAGACCATAAAGGGTCCAAGGACCTCGATGATCTTCAACGTTCTGAGGATTGAATATGTCTCAAAGATTTCATTGATTTTAAAGATTCTAAAGACTGCAAGAATATCGGAGATTCTACGGATTTCAAGGATTCCCAAGATCCCAGGTCCAACGTTTACAGGATTCCAGAAATTCCAGGAATGTTAAGGATCGCGCAGTTCTCAGAGATCCCCGAGGATCGCAGACAAGAAGGATCCAAGGTTTCTACAAGCGTTTCCAAGCTTTTCGAAATATTCCAAGTGAATTCAAGTACCACAAGTTCAACTGTACCGACCACCACGACTATGAATCGCGTGAAGTCCTCAACGCTGGAAATGACAACACAACAGTTTATAAAACGTACTAATATAATATTTATTGTTTGCAATAAACAGCGTAATATAATATCACCTCTGGCACAATCTCACGATGGCAAGACAACGCGAAAACGGTACATATATTCGGTATTCTCACATCATTTATCTGTTATCCGCAACATTATAATCCGGGCTTCACGGGCTCCTCTAACAAATTACAGCGTCGCGCTGCGCTAGCGACCGCGCCGGGTCGGTCTGTTCCGCAACGTTCCTCCGTTGACGCGGGCAACGTTTCCAACACGAAATGTGATGGCGAAGAAGCCTGTGGGCTACGTTCCGCATCGTCGTTCACGTTTAAGTACGATATCGGCGGCGGCCGCGTCACGATCACGAGAAAATCCAATATACACGTCCCAAAAACACTCGACGACGCTCTTCATTCGTAGAGAAAAGAAACACAGAATAAAAGTTACGCTTGTTTGTCGCGTAATCAACGCGAAAGAGAGCGCAGAGAGAACAAAAATGGCGTCTCCGTTATCATCTTCCTTTCACTGTTCGAACGAGCTTCGTCCATTCACCGGTCTTGTTCAGGCGATCCACTGTCTCCTCGTGATCCTAACGCGACGGTCCTCCATAATGTATAATTAATTAATAATATTAATAAACGTAAGGATAATAAAGGTTCGATACGATAGCGATAAGAATCATCTCGCGACCGCGGCACGAACGCGATTCCTCCGCGTCTTGCTGCCGGCTGCTTGGCGAATATTTGGGCGTCTTGGGATGATTAGGGTTCGGGGAGGGGGCGGGAGTCTGCTATCAATTACGGAGCAAAAACAATGTCATGGAGCAACGCTAAACGATCCTCGTTAACCTTGCAGTATCTACCACTCCGTTCCGTTTTGCCCCTTTCACGCATACTCGTTTCGGTTTTACCATTCATTCTGCTCATTCTTTCTTACTTTCTCTCTTTCTCGTTTTCCTCGCTTCGACCCTCTTTTACGCGCACTTTCGTACCATGAAAACATGCATTCCTTGTATAAAAATAATAATAATAATAATAATAATAATATAATATAATAATAATATTAATAATAATAATAATTTTATATATATATACTATAAAATATATATATAATATATATATATATATATACGTAATTACGCAGCTCTAATCAATAGAATCAATAATATTAATAATATCAAACTATATGCTGTCTTGCAATAGATGTAACAAAATATAGTACTCATAATAATATGCATTTTACAAGCGTATTTTGATCCTTGCTTTGATATCGGTGTGTTCGCGACGCGACGTGTTCCGTGTGTGAATGTGTACATAATATATTCATATTTATATTCATATGTATAATATATATATTTATTTCGAATGTGTGTATGTGTGCGTGTGAAAGATAAAACAAGTATCGTGATCATAATGTTCTCTAGTCCAATCTAAATGCGAGTAAATTACTGTACTTTTCGATCGGTGATGCTGGATGGATATGAGAGTGTATGTATACGTGTGTTTTCGTGTTTGTATGCGTGTGCACGTGACCTCTTAAAAATGTACGCGACGAGAGTGGCAAATGGCTTGCTTTCACCAGTGGCACGTTAATCCCGCTTCGCTTTGCAACAGAAACAAAACAATATAGCCACGTGCCGTCGAAACACGTTTATCTACTTTTGTCGCTCTCGATCAACGATTTTTCGAGGCGCTGAGAATCGGTTTTCTGCCGTGATCGAGGCAAGCTAGGATTGAACTTTTTGAAAACGATTGGGACGAAATGCTGAACAAAGAGATTCATGAAAAAACTGTCAAATTTCGTTAAATTAGAATATTAAAAATTCATGTTTTCGATACAAAGATACGTATACGCTTCGCCTCCTTGTAAGAACAACAAATTTTCTAAAATATCGGTCGCGTATGTGATTCACAAACGATTGTTTCATCCCCAAAGAGTCCGAGCCTCGAGGTTTCGTATGTACAAAATATATATTCGAAATATTCACAATTGAAAAGAACACGCTTGCCATACGTTCAACTTTCAAGATGTGACTCGTTCGAATTCGATTCTATATTAACGGACACCAACATGTCGCGAATCACCTAAAGATCAACCCTCGGTCCTACGAAATTTCGGGTTCACCTGCGTCGCGGGAATCGTTTAATCCTTTCGCCAGTTATTCGACCGTGTTAATTACGTATCTGAGTAATACTTGGTGTCTTTGTATAATATCAAAGGATCCTGGGACGCTCAGGACGTGGAATGACAGCGAAGTTGCTCGGAAGAATCCTCGGCTTCCGAAATCCTGAGGGCGAGTATGACACTAAGCGGTTCGGAACCCGAACAAAAATCAAAAACGAAACTTATCTGCGCGCGGTACATTATGTATATATGTGTATGTATGAGTGTTACGTGTGTTGCATGTCTGTACGAGCGTTAACGCTATTATAATAATGCTCGATGGCACCGGTCTGTCTTGGAATGGCGTCGGACAATTCGCGACGATGCTTACGCAAAATATAAATCTACGGGCGGACTGTGTCTCGTTGGAAAATAAAAATAAAAAAAAGAGAGAAAGAGAACATCAGCCCGCTGAGAAACGCGTAAACAATGAATTTAAACTCTACAGCGACGATACGATAATAATAGAGTGGCGATCTCTTCATATACATCTTATACGTCACACGTATACTTAACATGTAATGGGTGAGGGGGGAGAAAAATAGGGGTAGTGGGCGTAGGGGAAGATTCCTTAAATCAATTTTGATTGATTTACAATATAGCCATCGCGTGTCACCACGACGTTTTCTCTCATTCTCTCATTCTCTCATTCTCTCATTCTCTCATTCTCTCATTCTCTCATTCTCTCATTCTTTCATTCTCTCATTCTCTCATTTTCTCATTCCCTCATACTCTCATTTTCTCATTCTTTCACTCTCATTCTCTCATTCTTTCATTCTTTCATTCTCTCATTCTTTCATTCTCTCATTCTCTCATTCTCTCATTCTCTCTCTCTTCCTAAACTAACAACCATCGATATAAATTGTTCACATGTGAAAACAAACAAAATATAGAACATTAACGAGCCGCCATGGCGGGGCACATGCCCCCGCCATCTTGGACGCTGTACCGGCCGATTCGACGCAAGGTGTCGCGCGGGCGCGCGAGCCGATCCGGTCGTAAAAAAAATTTACATAATCTCCGACGAACAATCTCACCCGCGAACAATAATAATAAAGATCTGTTATCCGGGATCCAGCTCTCGCGCTCGCGGACGCTCAACGAACGGTGTACAGCTCCGGGCGGTTACTATCGGCTAACGATCAATCTGACTTCTTAAATTGTACGGTACGTTAGTCCCTTGGGGCGGGTCCGAGTCGCGGCTCTCCGTATCTTCGATTCCTCTTCAAGCCAAACATGAAGTCTTTCTTCTTCTTCTTCTTCTCCCCCTTCTTCTTCTCCTTCTTCTTCATCTTCTTCATATTCTCCTTCTTCTTCTTCATCTACGTTCATATCTTTCCTCCGATTCCTCCGGGATCGAGCGCTGCGCCTTGAAACGCTGCTGTTCTCGCATTGCACCGCTGCATTGCTGCCTCCTCAGTCCCTCAGACTTATTTACACCGGGTCACAACGGGATACACGTGGCACGGACCGTCGTGGACACGCGTACCCTCGGCCCGCGTCTCTTTCACGTGTTGCCGGTCTCGTGTACGTGCGCGTGACCGTGCGCCGAGTTCGTTAGAGGCGAATGGGCTATGTGGGCCTGGGACGACGGCAGCTCGATCAGGGTAACGTCGTAGCCGGCTGCTGTCGGCGGGTCCCCGGGATCACCAGGGTCACCCGGCGACCCGGGATTGGGGTTGCGCTCGCTGCTCGGGTCCGGATTCACTCGGGAATGGCTCACCTCCAGGAGAAACAGGTCCTCGTCCACGTAATATCGGATCATGTCGTCGTCAATTTTCGCTGTAATTCTGAAACACGCGGAGAGGATCGTTAGCTACCTGGTAATCGAGGCACTGACGGGCCGTGGATTGTCTACTCCACTTTAAACTGTTTTGTTTTGCCTTGGGGAGCTAAGTTTGACGGTAAAGGCCTTTACACATTGTGCTACGTGTTGCTGATACATGCACCGGTACTTAGATTGCATGGCGCATGTGTCGATGCGTGTAGATCGGCATTAGTGCTAGAGATGTATCGGATGCAGGAATCGGAATCCTAGGCTCAGTAGTTTCGCTTTTTGTAAATGATCGTAGAGGTTATTATTGAAACTAACGCTGGCACTGGCAGAGAAGATATTTCCCGGTGCGTCAGTGTTGCATGATAAATTGAGAAGAATTGGAAGTGCGGAGGCTAGCTGAAATGATGTTTCATGATGTATCAACAGCATGTATCAGAGTGTGTAGAGGCCTTAAAGGCAGTTTCGTAGGAGCGATTTTTCTATGAACAAAGAATCGTGGATTTGTTTTGTTTCAGGATTTAGTTTAGTGTTTTTTGTAGTTGCTATTAGAAGGTGTTTGAATAATCGCTGATACGAAGCAGATGTAACAGAGAGCTCGAGAATAACATTAGTCTGTCATATGTGTGATTTTCGTGTGGTTCTTCGAGGGACTGGGAATTGTGAGTTTTGCACTTGGTATATGTTTTAAGCAGAGTATGGTTAATGGTGATTTTCAATAGGTCGACAGACTTGACCGCGGCAATGAAAGGATCTTCTTGCGGGTTTAGAGTGCGCAGGAACAAGGATCCGTGTTGTTTATAATTTGATGATTGTATTCCTGATTTAGAGAGCTATGATGTATACATAATATTGGCTCGAAGTGTGGGAACATATCTTGATCGTTGTTACATGGTAGCACGCTAGTAAATAAATTTAATTAGTATATCGATAAAAATAAATAAGAAGAGACAAGTATTATATGCAGCTTGAAAAGTTTAAAGTACGAAAATATAATCAGTTCTGGAGCTTCCGAGGTACTGAATTTATTACTACTTAGCAGATAAAGTCGTTTGCTCATTGGGTTGTAAAGTGATTCAGCGTCAGCATTTTTTGGTGAAAATGAAAGTATCGAGTTAAAAGACGCGTGAAAAATATAGGCTACATTCACATCAACAGAAAATTTCAGGCGTCTTACAAAACATAAGAATGCAGAAGAACGAACTACCAGATAAAATTCATTAGAAACATTCATTCAGAAATAAAGAAAGAAGTGATTCCTTTAATCAGTCAAAATCAATTCACCTCGCAACAACTTTACAACCCAATAATGAACAAAACTTCAGTCAAAGTCACCAAAATTAGAACATCCTTAGTATCTGAATGACTCGCGGCGTTACTCCGCGACAAAATGGCGGCTCAAATCTGTCGACTCTATCGTGTCGGTGTATGTACAGTGACTAACGAATCGACCTAGAATCTCTATCCGGTCTAGCACAAGAAAGTGAAAACACAAAGAGCAAAAAAAATACGTGACAAACAAAAAAAAAGAGATAACGGAACGCGCGTTACAAATTACAGGCGAACTGGATACGTGATGCGTCCGAGAGGAATTGCAACGTGCAGGAGAGTTCAAGCGGGTCGTACGAGAGGATTCGTGCAGGCAGGCTGTCGCGAGAGTAAGATGCATTCATGAAAAATTGAAACAGTTACACGGTCTGGCATGTTACGAATATTATTAGTGTTAATATCGTTAGTCGGGAATCACGAAATTACAATTAATAGAGAGACATTCTGGTGACTGAGGAGAAACAGAAAAGTTGTAGGAAATATTAATCGATTAATCTGAAGACGGATCTTCTCTTGGAAAAATGGCGGATGGGCGAGGAATGTTAAGGGGGGAACGATACCAGGCGGAAAGAATTGATTAGAATTCGTAAAAAAAAATTGTTCCCAGAGAGATACAGAGAGACAGAGATAGAGGCGTGTGATCGCACAGCGTGTGAGAGAGAGAGAGAGAGAGAGAGAGAGGGGGGGAGAAAGAGAGAGAAAGACAGAGAGACAGAGAGAGACAGAGAGAGAGAGAGTGAGAGGGACAGACTACCAAACCAGCCAGAGAGAAGTCAGGTAATGTCACCGTTATGGCATGCACTACATGGGCGGTGCATGCAAGTAAAGATGACACTCTACTAAACTTACCCCTTTGTGTTTTTGCGATAGAGGTTATTAATACTCGAGGATGCAATTTTGTACTTTGACTCAATCTGTAAAATAGAAAAAAGTAGAACATTAGAATTTTGACAGTGGTTGCGGACCGTCGGTTTGGGGAGAGGTCAGCTCGGTGCTCGAGACGGTGCCGGTTATCGCTCATCGACAGTCAGAGAGAGAGAGAGAGAGAGAGAGAGAGAGAGAGAGAGAGAGAGAGATAAATAAGAAACGAGAACAGAGGGTAACAGGGTTGGGACAGAAAAGAAACTCGACCAGATGAAAACAGAAAATAAAAAAATTCGATAAAAATTTAAATTAAAAAAGATGTGAACATTCGAGAGAAGATCAACAGAAAACCCGAAGGGACACGATCGTCTTCAATGATTCAGAAATCGAGAACGAAAAAAAAAATAGGATAGAAGGAAAGACAAACAGAAAGAAAAAAGAAAACAGAGAAAGATACAAGATGGAAAGACAGAGAAAAGGAAGAGACGCGATCATCGAGAAAAACCATTTATCCATTTCTTTCCACTTTTTTCTTCTGGCACTGGATCCGTTCAAAAATGTTGCGATCTTGCAACGATGGGCGGCGCACCTCTAACGCCGAAACCCATCGATCGTTGCCTCGCACATGTGTGTCAATATGAGTTTGTTTCTGGGGGTTGGTGGTTGGGGTCGGTGGTTGTTGGGTGAATTAATTGCGAGGAGATTCTTGGTGGTGGTGATGGCATGCGCGTTAATATTAATCAAACCAGCGTTTATGGAACAATGGTGCAAACAAGTATAATTGATTAATGGGGTAGTTTGTGGCTGTGTCCCTCGCATGCATGGCTTTTTAATACTTGAGAATGGCCGTGTCTCTTGTAGAGCCTGTGTTACTCTCGCGCATCACTCGTTAGCCATATCAAAATCGCGCGCGGACGCGCCGCGGTACTTAATAATTAACAATGCCACGGATCTTTCGCAAAAGTTCTTTCGCTTCGTCAAACCGAAAACAAAGAAAAAGATAGGAAAGCCATTAAAAAAAACAGTAGATAGCATGATTACGGTTTTCTAGGTCCAGATTAAAGAATGCCAAGCGTCGCAGTCACGTTAATTTTTTATTTCTGAGAAGGCAATGAATGAAATGGAGGAAAGATACATTAATAAACTCGATTCGAGTCCAAGAATCGATAGGCTAGCTTTAGGTACTAAACGGGAGAAGCGCGATTACGTTTGGCACTCGAACGGTTAAGTACTCAAGAGATCACGTCGAATCAAAGCGCGGCCGCGATACGTGATTAATTGCCCGCGTCGAGATAGCCGCGAGTTAACGTCGCGGGGCCGCCGCGTGTCTCTCGCTTTCTAGCGGGAACTTGTTGCAGTGCGCCGTTGATTTCGAAACCGTGCGTCCACGGTATAAATAGACGCCGGACGGGATACGCGCGCGCTTTCAAACTCACCCGAGCTTAACCGCGGCTCCGCTTATGCAACGCGAAACGTTGTGCTCGATTTTTCGACGGCGATAGGCGTTTTCACCGTTTTCAGACTTTCCCGCCCTTCGGACGTTCAGTTTTCGATGGAACTAGATCGACTCAAGGGGTGCGAAAAACAAGTCTGTTATTTCCTAACTCGTTTTTATGCAGACATTCAGGATGCCTTGATGAGATTCAGGTTTTAACAGGGAACCTGTTCTACGAACCCCTCAACAGCGACTGATGACGGTCGATCCAATTTGTCACCGCGATACTATGCAGAGATTCAGTCGAATAGAGGTAAGAATGCAATCGGAGATACTACTGTTACTAATTTTAATACAAAATAATACTTTCGTTGCTCAGAGTAGTTGAAACTATCCATGTGGAGGTATTGAACACTGTCAGCACTGAAGAAATTAGATACAAATATCTGAATATTGAAATTTTAAGCTAATGAGACTTAACATTACCAAGATAGTCCAGAATCATCAAAGTTAACTAGCAATACTTTAAAATTTACATCAGCATCCCCTACGATCGCAAAATTCTCCTTCCAATTCGATCATCAGCTCCGCCTGACGCTTAACACGTATCCGCTGAAGTGTCTCTAGACGTTCTTATCGGAAAAGATAGAATAAAATAGCTCCGTATCTCTTACAGCGTTCAAAAGTCCCTGGACAGTTGGCGGCGTGACGTGCAGAGGCGTGTACACGTCCTCGGATTCCTGGCGAACGTACAGCATCACTCTTTCTTCAGCGTCCGCCGGTCGAAGATGCGGCGGCTGTTGCTGGAGATGCAATCTGTTTCCAACCCCCGAGACGACCGTAGCCCCGAGACCACCCTGTTGCACGCTCTGCAGCACGGATCCATGCAGCTCCTGCACCTGCATCAGCAACGAGTCCTTCTTGTCGTTCAGGCTAGTCAGATTGTCGGGCGGGAAGTGGTTGTGAAACTTGAGGGCCGGCAGGCTCGGTCTGCCGCAGGCAGGATAGGGGCTGCTGCCCCCGGCCTTCAATCCTCCGCCCTCGCCATTACTCAGGGACGATGTGTCTGTATCGCCACCGCCCCCGCCGCCACCTCCGTAGAAGCCCGACAACTCCATTGTCGAAAACTGTCGTGGAACAAGAAACAGAACATTTGTTCTCCGGAATTTGTCGATGCTTGTTCGATTTACCGGTTTGTGTACCCGTAAAGACGGAGGCAAGGAGTTCGATGTGTAGTCTGTGTCTTGGAGAACACTTGAGACGTACTAGCTGTTCGATTGTGTGTATCGGATAATTTAAGGGATGATCTTGTGAGCCAAAATAAAACATATTGTAGCCTAGAATTGCTGATAACTTAAGAAACATTAGTTGAAACCACAGCTTTTCGGGTGTATCGATATTGGTGTCACTTTGAACCTTGCGAAGTCATCTCTTATAGTATAATATACGTAATCGAACACTTTGTGAAGCGATGGTTATAACGACTATCCACTCTACTGCTGGATAGATATTATGACCGAGAGTGTCCAGTGTCTTCTTTCGAGAAGCAGACTACAATTGCTTCAAAGAGGATTCAACGATTCGTGTTTGCTTGTTCTTGAAGATCAGAGAACATGTATCGGCTCGAGTATAATCGTATTTCTAGCTTGCTACTGACACTACTCTGGTGGGTACTAACAACTCGTTCCTGGAACTCGCTATGGTTGTTATGGCGATGTAAGAGTTGCGGTTAGTGGAGAGTTCTGGCGGTGTTGAGAGCAGAGGATTGTGGTGGAGACTACGTAGATACTTTTAATTTTCTCAAGCTAATCTGAACGTAGAAGAAGCTAACCTCTACCAGCTAAATATATCTACATATCTCGAATCAAAACAAAGAACTTGTAAGAGAGAATACATTAGTTTGGTGGGAATAATATTGTGTTCTTGATATTTGTATACCGTTTAGAAGTACTTTGGTTTGTGTATTGTATTAATGATCTCCAAGTTGTGACGCTCCGCGAACTTAACATTCAAAGTCCGTAAATACTCCCGCGACCCATTAATTTCCCACTAATCTAACAATCTTTCGTTTCGTTGCCTTCGTCGAGATCAGAAGTCTGGATCGGTACCTTGTCGATGGTGTGCTCGGCCGGCGGCGAGAACAGGACAGGTGGTTTATGAAGATCCACCATCGAGTAGAATTCGCTGCGCTCCGTGACGGAATGGTAGAGCTCGTCAAGCTTTTTCCTACCGGTCGCGGTCATTTTCCTCTTCGCCGCTCTCCTCTCCTCGTCTCGTGTCTTTCTCTCGGCTCCCTGTTAAACATCGAAGAATTATATCCCCTGTCATGGTAATCGACGTACAGGCTTTCACATATTCATAACAACAGAAATTGAAATATCTAAGAATGATCACTGAAAAACCGTAAAGAATCCGTTGAAAATTGAAAGGATGACGCGTAGCTTAAACAAGTGAGAAATTTTATTAATTTTGACACCATTCTTCTGTTATAAAGAACACAGGTACCGTGTCTTCAATTCAACTTTCCGTTAACACATTTCACGAAGAGACTTTCCAGATTAATTAATCGTAAATGCAAAAGTAGATTCGACACGGAAACTGTTGATTTTGGAATCTATAATATCGATGAACCCTTCGTCCTAGACGTTCTGTACGTTTCTAACATTGTTAAATAAATGTGTACACGCGTATGTTGTCTACCTTATCGCAGAAGACTTTGATCTGACAATATCCACGGTGCGACGGGGGCGTGTAGGTGTGAGCATGCGGCGGCGGCTCCTCATACGTGTCCACCTGAATGTGCAACGGCAATCCCTTCACGCCCTTCTGACTGGAGAAATCTGTACTAAGACACTGCACCGCCACGTTGATCTGTAACGAGACAAGCGCGTGCGCGCGCGCGCACCGCCACGATGAGCTCATGAAAATATTTTTCCCCGGCTGTTTAATAATCGCATGAATAAGCAGGCTTCCATTAAAGCCACCTATAGATCGTTCTATGCAAATGGAATCTCTGTAATGAACGGACGAAGGACTCTCATACCTTCGCCGAGGATTCGAGTGGGTTCCAATAAACGGCAATCGCATTGTGCGCAACTTCCTCTATGCAGCCCACCAGTCCCACGCTGTTCTTCGTGTCTGTAATCGTACAAAGATTATTGTTAAAGTTGCAAATCACCCTGGCGAAGAATGGCAAAAGGGCGAGTGTAATTCATTTCTTAATTAAAAAGAAAACATTGAAAGAAACATTTTTATCCGTTTCTCTCGCAACGAATTCCGTGATCGATCTACGTGTAGTCTTACCGATACTGCTGCGATCCGAGCGGCTTGCATGGAAAATACGAGACTTCGTTGAATATCGTAAACACATCGATTATTGTAATAAATTACGAGTCGTCTAACATAGAAACGGGGATAAGCGAATAATTAACTTTACAGAAAAAGAAACATTTTCGTCTTTCTATTTTACAGTGAATTTCGCTATGATTCGAAGAGCTTCAGCAGAAAATAGTGACGTTGAATATTCTACACACGATTATTACAAAAATTACGAGTCACAGGAAAGCAACAGGATAGTGCGATCAACTTCTCATTAAGGAATAAGAAATCATTTTTATTCTGTTCTTTCCGCAACGAATTCATGATCTACGCGTAATCTGTCCGATGCCACTACGATCCAAGCGGTTTGCACAGAAAATACTTTGGACTCCAAGAGATCGGACGTTCGAAAAAGCATCAAGGAGTACGGCTAGAAGCACGATACTTGGACTGCACCGATTAGATTGTAACCCGAATGGGTGGGCAGGCGTTGTTTAAAGGAGAGGGCTTAATGGGCACGGCGCTTTACTTACCTGCGTCGAGGATACGCTGCTTGACAGAATGTTGCCTTCCATGCCAGAACTGCCACGCCTTAATTTCGTCTTCGGGGCTCTTCTCTTCTCGGAACATCAGCATTACCACGCTCTGCGCGACAAAACACAGAGAAAACAGTGTAAGTACTTTATCACGCTTAATAACCCGCGGCCCGGATAAATGGTCGGCGGTCCCGATGCCGCACGCAGTATGCTATAGTTTCGCGAAGGTATGCATCATTTCGCGAAAAAACTGTTCACCTGGGACACGGCTGTAGTAATCGCTTCCACGATATTTGCGCTTTATTACAGGTGATTCCCGAGCAACATGGCTGTCGGTTGCTAATAAATTGCGCGCATGATTGCTAATGGGGGCAGCTCAGTGTTATAATTAGAACCGTCGTTGCCTAAAATGCTTCATCTTCAGTAATGGTGGAACGATTAATTAAATGTTGGGTTGTTCCCTTTGAAGCAAGCAAGTGTGTTTCTTCCGAGAGCCAGATGCTGGAGTTTAACTTTTCTCGGTGTAATTTGATCAGGACGATTTCAGATTATAAATTGGGTATTTTTGATCTATCAAAGGTTTGAGATTCTTTAAACTATGAATGGAATATTCATGTTTCGAATGTACTTGTGACTTAAGATTGATACGTTGGCCATCACGAGGCCAAAGGCAAATCGTAATGGAGTTATACAGTTATTAATAGTTTGGTATCATAGTTCTTAAGTTATACTGTTATTTAGTTACTCGTCTTATTAAAAATTTTAGTTCGACATCAGTTTTCTTCCTGTAATTGTTTTCTAGTCAACGTGTTAACCCTTTGCACTCGAGAGGTGACTCTCGATCAACACTTGATTCGATACCGCATAATCATAAAGTCTTATATATACTATTGAGGTTCGTGAAAAGCATCAATATGTCAAATATTAAGATAAGACATTTTAGTTTCTTACTCTGTGTATGTTTCTTCAATAGTCAGTTTCAGAGAATGTCGCGTACGTCTCATGGAGGAATATTAACTATATTTGTTAACAAACTTTCGGGTGTAAACGATGAACAGCAATTTAAGAACTGAAAGAAAAGAAATATTCCTACCAATTAACACTAACCGCATCCTCAACCGGTCAAACGACCGGTTTTATAATTTCATTAAAAATTCTGTTTCCTTTCGTTCATTTAACTTTATATCAATTCTTATATTGCCTTTTTCCAATTTTTGTCCTTCTTTTTGTTCGCACTTCCACTAAGAAAAATGTATCATCCAATTTTCTCACCTTTCTTTTGTAGCCAATTATAATTATTGAATTCTATTAATTTCATTATTTGATTATAAAAACGATCATTTAACCGGTTACAATATTCATAAGTGTATGCAAAGTGTCGGTACGATTAGTGTTAACTAACGTTCGCTAATTCTCAAAATAAACGTCTACCGTGGACGTCGTTGTGACGTTTCCCCCTCGACTAAAATGGCGACGATTTTCCAGAAAGCCGCCGCAGGATCAGGGTTTTGCTCATTTTCGACAGGAAGCGGCGGGGAAAAAACAGTCGGCAGGATGTCTGGGATTAACGAGATTCGTGGAAGAGCCCCGCGGAGTACGGCAGGGAGGGAGCGGAATCGGCGACGATCGCCGGTCGAAAGTTTTCGAGCGTGTTTACGCGACAGAGGCTTGTCGAGTTGTGCGAGCCGCGCGCATCGTAAATTACGCGGCAGCGTGCAATTATGCAACGGAAATTACAGAGATTCCGGTATCGACAGGCATCAATGACCGGTTACGGATCGGTTGCGCGGGATTTTTCGAATTTTACGGATAATCACGCGACGTCCGATCGATCCTTCCCTCCTCACACCCCAGTTTCTTCCAGATAACGTAATTCCTTTAAAGATTAACTCTTCAGGATCCTACGTCGAATCGAGCTCAACATTCAATTTCATTTCGATATCTACTTATGTTAACGCGTTGACCGCAACGAACATTCAGATCGTTTCATATAACATTACTTATCGTATCGTAATAAACGCAAATGATATTAGAATGAATTAGCAACGATTTGGTACCATAACTCCTAAGTTACACTATCATTTAGCTACCTACATAACTAAATATTTCGATACATCGGATTTCTTCTTATAATTATTTTCAAGTACCATGGACGCTTCGGTTATCGGTGGCCACTGTGGCGATCGATGTGTTAAAGTATTCATTGTCACAAGAATTTGTAACATTTTATATAACATTAATTAGGCAAAACCCGCACGAGTGATTTGCAGGAAAACGTTTTGTTTTAGAAGAGTACATGAAGATCTCTAATCCTTCTTCTTCAAGATCTTCTTGAAGGTCTCTTATCTTTCATTTTGTGAAAAAGCAAGACTCTGTCTTTGTTATAATTACTTGCAATCTCGTAATGACATCAAATGTTCTCGAACAAATGATTAAAACGCCATAGGGAACAGTGATTGAGTTAACGTTGATGTTAATGTTCTCAATGATGAACGAAGAATATTTAGAGTCGGAAAGGGTTGAAGGAGGATCGAGGCACAATGGCGAAGCGGAACCGACGGGAAACACGAGACGCTCGCGCGATTGCACGCGAGCAAAACGCGCGAAATTCGCGTGAGCGCGGCGACACGTGGACACGGTCGATCGGGCAGCGCGTATAAATCACGCGGTACCGTATAATCCGGTAGCATAAATCGCTGCATTCGACACTGCTAATTCCCAATAAACGGCCGGCCCGTGTCCCCATCGGACAGCCGTCTTTCCGACGATTTTTCCGTCGACGCGCGACGCGACGCGTTGCGTGATTCATTGGCAACGACGTCGCACGGTGGCAATTATGCTGATTAATCGGGAGAGAACTGGCACGTATGGTCCCTTTTTTCCCTCTTACACCCCCCGTTTTTCTGACTATCCGTCTTTTCGTCCTGGATCGCCTGTTCCGAGCGAAATGGCCGCCCCGGCCGGAGCAACGCTTCCCGGTCTGTAATTACGGGATATAGGGTTTCGACGCGTAACACCGCGCGCTCGGGAAAAATTCAACGGGCCGCGTCCTAGGTTCTACTGGATACAAATTGATCGAATTAGGATTTCCAGCTGATAATTCTGTCGCAGGACGGCACTGATCGTTAGGTATCGTTATTTATAACCCGTACGTGGATTAAATAGCTCAGCGACGAACTATTCATGCGATTTCCTTGGAAGATCCGCGGTAGTATATTAGCTCCGCAGCTTGGAGTATCGAACTTAGGAGGTACTAAACAGAATTCAGCGAATATTTACACTTTGCAGTTGACAATATATCCTGTTATAAATATTCATTACTTTCCGATAAAATCCATATTTCGTACAACTTATACGAAGATCAATATGGAAGAAATCAAGAGACTATTGGATTTGAATGTTTCGCGTGTCGATATATTATACAATAACGTGGAAGTTGAAATTTTCTAATATTCCTCTGTTGAATCGAACGGTAACTGACTTGAATTTCAAACCTACCGTTCGTGTGATATCAATATTCGATCGTTAGAGTAATGTCTATAGATATTCAGCCAGCACAATATTCCTTGTCTCCCAAACAAAAGACGTTAATGATAGAGCGGTGACTCCCGAGAAAGGAACGCCAAGCGTGTAACGCGATTAACGAGCGAATCGTTCCGATTTTTGATCGGCTGCGTCTGAAACGGGGACAGCGTCGTTCCGCGTGCAAAACGCGTCTCGATAGAGACTTCTATCGCGTGCCCGGTACAGTTTCCTTATTGTCCCGCCGTTTCAGTCCGACGATCAGATAAAACGTTAACCTTCGCGGCTAACCAGTTACTTACACGTGTCCCCGGTGCCGTTTTCATGGGTTTAACATTCATGGGCCGGCGGGGCCGCCGGTACAGATTGCCGACAAATAATTTGGGATCAGGCGACCATTCGCGTTTCTCTTCTGACCGGCTGGCTAACTTCGGCGATGGTAGGCGGCGAAAAAGCCCCTGATAACGCGTCGCCCGCGTGTGCGTGACATCGGTCGCGACAGAAGCACGGTCCAGTGCGCAGACCGGCGCACGTTCTGCGCCGATTTTTCGTGATTCGGGTGAATGGTCGAAGAATTGCACGCACCCGGCTAATGCGGCTCCCATTGGCAGATCGGATGTTAATGGGAGGACAGAGGAACCACGCGAACGAAACGGAAAAAGTTCAGGTTGCTAGTTCTGGCCGCTTGCTCGACGGGAGCGATAAATACTTGACAATTAAATGAACGAATATTGAAATTGACAGCGTTATGTTTTCTCATAGGAATTAGAAGTGTCTTATATACTAGAAGGGAACCTTTTCAAATTGCACACGCCGATTTTGATGAAACTTACGAGAGACGTAGTTCTTTTTTCATGTCGGTCAACATCCACTTCGAAGGGGGGAAAAACACCCCTCAAAGTTCAAGATTAAAAGCATATTTTTTGTACAATATCTCTGAAAGTATGGGGTGTATGAAAGAAATCTAAATTGTTCATTTCGAGACGAATAATTTAAAAACAAGAATTTTTTTTCTACACTTCCTAGTTTCAGAGATATTGCGAAAAATATTCTTCCAATTCTGGATGTTTCATCAAAATCGGTATGTGTTGGTTGGAAAGGTTTCCCTGTTAGTTTGGGTGTCATTAAATTCAGTTATTTCATTGTTCCCTGGGAGATGGATGTGGATGTTACTATTTGTGAGGGAAGAAACTTGAAATAGGTTATTTTTACCTATGTGCTAACTTTGGTGAGAACATGATTGGTACGGATGAAAATGAATTTTAAAAGATATTACTTTAATATACCGGGGTATAAGTATGTGGGCTACGAAAGATCGAACGGAATTGAGATAACAGTTTTTATGAATTATATAATTAAATTACAGCATGACTGGTTGAATGAAATTTCATCTGAAATCCACGTGTTTCCGCACAAGTAATAATAATAAAAAAGGTAATGGTGTATTTAACGCGCGTATTAATTTTATAAGGGGCATAAAAAGAATGGCGTGAACGAGAAGGTAGAATAAATAAGTGTTAACACGATTCTAGTCGCGCGCGGGTACATCCGTAATGAATCTCTTGTCTGAAAATGAAAATATGCATTTTATGAATCCGTCGCGTCCGCAAGCGCGCGCGTGGCAGTAAAATAATCATTATTTTGCCATTACTTTTAACGCGTCGAAGTGTTTAGCGTAGGAAACAAGTTTCTAACTTAACGCTTGTCCAATAAAACACACTAAAGCAACATTGGTCATGCAACGTAACAACTTCCTTCATAATTCTCAATTAAAAGAAAATCAGAAGAATGCATATATCTCCGAGGACACAACACGAAAAAGCCTCATAATAAACTTTCAAGCGATGAAGCGTTAACACGCGTCTCCGTTGACTCTCGCCTCAACTGGACGCGTCGCCAGAAACGCGAGAAACCTTTCACACGTCCATTCACCAGAAATCCACGGGCATAAATCCATCTCGCTTCAACACGCTTCAACACCTCCATCAAGGAACAAAATAAAACCTAGCTAAAACAAAAGAACCTGCACAGGCTGAGACGATGAAATCAATTTTTCATCGATTCCGTTCGCCATAAAACATCCTCTACGAACAGGAATTCCCATAAACGTCCGCAACGCGAGCATAACGTTGCCCCGTGGCTCATCCCCTAGCGCTGCGAGCACGCGTGCACCCATGAATCCCGCGAGATCGGCCTGGTCTCCAGCCGAGGGGCGAGGAAAGCCGGCGATGTTTTCCTTTTGGTCGACGCGAAAGGAGATCGTCCGCGAAAAGAACGCGGCGAACGGCGATAAACAATAACCGGACGCGCATAAGCGGGTGAACACGGCACCTCTCTTAAATTGCATTAGAAGCCGCGGCGCGCGTACCCCGCGCGAGCGTTTCACGCTCGTTTACAGACTCCTACGAGCGATAGAATTCGCGCAGCCCGAAAGAAGAAGTCGGACGAGGTCGTTTGTTCTCGCGGCTCTAATTGGCAGCACGGCGCACCGTTAGCAATTTCCATCCTGATAAAGCTGCCGATCCTTTTTTTTTCACTTCCCCTCCCGCTTCCACGTCCCGCCACGGCCGGCTCCCGTCCACCGCTCCCCGCCAAGAGGAGTTACGACTTCCTCGTTAATTGCTAATCGAGCGTTCAGCGGTGCGGCGATTCGAACGTGGGGGAGGGCGAGGAGGGTTGTTCCAGGCTGTTTGCCTCCCTCCACGGTGCTCCGTCTCCGCCGTGGATGCTCGGGTTCGAGGGACTCGCGCGCCATCGATTTGCCCTCTTTCGTCTTGCCACATTAATCCCCTGTAAACCGATTACGCTTTTTCTTTTTTGCCTGGCTGCCGCGCCAGTTGAGCGATTCCGTAGGTTTCTTTAACTCTTTGCGCTTCGGAGGCGACTCGGTCGTCACTTGATTCGGTGTGGTGAAATTGTGAAGTCTGATAGTTTGTTCAGTGAAATATTTTAATGAAATGGCTGAGCTTGTTAATTTGTGCGTGATTTTTCTTTAACCCCTTGCACTATTTATTTTTCAATGAGAATCGATACAACTACTCTGTTAGTAATAATTTATTGAGAGAACAGAAAGATTCTGGGTATACCCTATGTCTACATTTGCTCTAACGTATAATTATCGATAACAGGACAATAATGTTTAATTTGAATTCAAAAGAGTCAAGGAATTATGCTTGTTAAATTCTCTTTATATAGTTGTTATAAGGTGTTCACTTGGTTTTAAACAAATATCTTATCGTTAAGTTCATATTAAATATTGAAATATTGTGCGTGTTGAAATATTTCTAATGAAAACTTTCGAGTGCAAAGGGTTAATGAAGTGACGACGCGATTCGAATGCCGTTTGCCTTCCCGCCGTTCCGCGCCGCGAGAATGGCGCCTGTTACATGGGACTAATGAATAATGGCTTTCTGGATAATCGGTGGAATGTAATAGGCTGATTTTTGCTTTTCGCCGAGTTCCTAGTGAATTTTTTCTCCCGTTTATTTTCTCGTGTTTCGGCGGTAGAGTCTAATTCTATGGTTCGTCAAAATGGGGTTATTGAGGTAGATGGTTAATGGATGCGATTGGAAAAGGACAATGAATCTCTTTTTATCGTTATTACGAAGGAACTGTTCTTAATTACTTTCTTATCGCCTCGAATTTCTGTTCTGACATCGGTTAATAGTTTGTACCATTGGATTTCATAGAAGTATCACTTTCTTCTCAAGCAGGAAATTAAATATACACGTTTGACAAATTACAGAACATTTCTAATACGACAACTCTGTTTTCTCCGTTATACTGTAATTATCATTCTTCATCACCACCTAATTCCGTTCATCAAGGTAGTGATTACAGACTTTCAACAACTCTGTACGATCTTAATCCATTTTTCGCTGGCGCCGTGTAATCGCGACACTCCCGAAGCTCTGCCTATAATTACTAAACATTTAAAAAATAAGACTGTACGATCTTTTGAGTTAATGATACGTGTATTAAAATAAACGACATTGGGGTCATTTTCTCCTGTCTCCCAGCAGGAATAAAAAAACTCGCATGATCGGAGAAAATAAGGTTAATCGAAAAAGTATACAAATCATGCAAATATATTAAAATTCCATGAATTTTACAGTACATTATACATTATGATTGTTCCTTTCGTAAATCTGGAAATGTTAACTAATCCATTGAAATATATTACTTGATCGATCAACGAATAGAGTTCATAGAAATTGTTTGCTCTATTTACAATTAGCGAAAAATGAACGAACATTACATATCATGTTACGTTCTTTCGTGTAAATGTGGGAATATTAAATATCCAAATTCATGGAAGTATATTACTCGATAAACGAATGAAATACATCCAAATTGTTTGCTCTTCTTCGACGATTAACGAAAAATGAGTTAAAATCGTGGTTGGCTGTAAAAATAGGTCACTAATTGGATCGTCGAATTTCTAATCGGTATTTTCGCTCACCTTAACCGTCTGTCCAGTCTTGAGGGTCGGTTTGTCGGGATCCGGCACATAGTCCAACGTGATTCCGTAAAATTGTCCCTTGTTGATGTATGTAATTCTGTCGTCCTCGCGGCGCTGCGACGTGCTAATTGGCGACTCCAGGTGATACTTGAACCCATAGGCGGAGAATCTGCGGACAGAATGTGCGTACGTGAGAAAAACAGTTACAATTTTCCTGCGGCCATGTAATTGGTCTTCATCGGCAACCGCGTCACGCCACGTTGATTTATCGGCGTCGGTTGATCGGTAAAAGGAAAAAAAAAGACAGAGAACCGTACCGTCTCCGATTCTAGCTATCGACAAAAGCGCGAACAGACAGGACAAGACTGTAATTTTCATACATTAATGGAGGTTCGCGATAAAAGAAACGAGGAGATCAGCATTTTCCAGATAAACAGACCGCGAAGTCGATGATTTTCTGTTTAATCGGTGTGGAATATAATTGCCGATTGATTCCTGCCTGCTTCGAATTCATCGAGATTGACGAGCGGCCGAGTTGTTCCGAGCTTCACGCGGAGTAATCGGAATTATTTATCATAGTAATCGAAGCGCCCGAGGAGAAGATTATCAAAGATTCGTTTGTCATTTCACGTTGTTGTCTCGCGGTAGTACCATTCGATTTGAATACCATCAATTGAATGCTTTTCAGGAATCAATTTCTCGAACGACCAGTTCCAATGATAATAAGAAAACGAAACTCACAATTTTTGCCGTCGAAATAAAGAAAAACGAAAATAATCATTCTCTTGTTAGAATTCGATTCGAATACTCTTACATTTCGCATTCGAAAAGAGTCAAACGATTCGCAAATATTCTATGCAAATTATCTAATAAAATAACGACAAAAGTCTACTTTCCTGCGATTCTAATTTTAGAACGACTAGGAGCGTTTCTAGACACACAGCATCGAAATAAAAGAAGATTACAAAGCAGAGCTTTTCTCCAGCAGGAACAGCGGACTTTCCACCGACTTTGCTCGACCTATTATCTTTATCTGCCGCGACGACACGCGTCGCGGACCGACGCGGCGCAGCGTGGTTTCGTATTCTCTGCGGTTTTTTTTAGCACGGTCGCGCCGTTCGCCGACGGAGAACAAGCGGGACAGCGTGGTACGCGCCAGCCGATATAACCGAGCCCAGCCTGGGTGAACGGCCTACAACACTTCTGCTCCTGTTCACCGCAACGCCTACCTCGTTGCGACTTATTAGAAACTCTCCTGTAGGTTACAGGCTGATCGTCGTGAACAGGGACCACCCTAAAACGAGCTACAATTACGTATTCATGCTAGTTTCGCAAGTTAACGTCGAGTATCCTGGCTTCATAGGGTATGTGAAGCGAAAATGGAAATTCGTTGAAGCATTGAAATCTTCGGATCAAGGGTGTCAACCCTTAACTGGTGAAAGGGATCATCGGAGACATCGAGGAACATTTTGCTAAGAGATTTAACGATAAAACTATCAGACTGGTAAAAGTGACCCATTTTATATATCTTTTAGCGATTGTTAAGAAGATACATGTTCCTGTGAGAAGTTATTAAAGAAATTGATTTAGCAATAAATTCAATTGAATGAAATTAATTGAAGTCCCAGTAGACACTCTTGGAATTTCTATAGAGAAATTTCAAAAAGTCAATTCAACTGCCCGGTGGTTTTGGCGTAAATAAAAATGTTGATTGCTGCGTGAATGTTTCTGGTCGAGTTATGTTATCATCTTAGTGAATTTAAAACGAAGTTTCAGGAAGATTTAATTATTGTATTCAAGAATCATGATACTAGAGGACAGTTTGCAGATGGAAGAAGCATCATGTTTGCTACTTACATTTTTGGTATCTGGATTTTGTCCGCGTCGTTCTGTCTCCCGAAATCGTGCCAAGGTCGCGACCTCGGAGGATTCGGGTTGGGGTTCGGGTTCGTAGCGGCCGAGGATACCAAAGTTCCACGTTGCACCTGCGCCTGTGCGTGGCTCTGTTGCAGTTGCAGCTGCAGCGGCTGGTGGTGTATCACTGCGCCGCTCTCGAGGACCACCGCGGTTCCGGTCGCCGTTCCTCCGGGACACAATTCCGTGTAGTCGAAGGAGGACTGTTCAAATCAGAAGCGAATCCTTCATTACTTGATCCACGAACAATCGTTCATCGTTGCTTTGTCTAATACAAATACAACATAGAAATTTCGCAGTTTTACCGTCACTCATTAGCAGTTACTGACAATGGAATCCCCTAAAACTCCACCGAATCTAAAGAATCACTATTATCGCCAACAACGCAACCGATAATCGATCACTTCGCCCCCGAACATAAAGCCGCAAAGTGTCCAAAGCGGAAGCGGAACATTCCCAACCAGCTCTTCATTAGAATCCGATCGCATCGTCGATAAATTCCACCGAGCGGTAACGAACGTAACTTTCCCATACCAGAAGAGACAAAAATGAAGAAAAAAAGCAAAAGGAAGAAGGAAAGAAAGAAAGGAAGAAAGAAGACGGAGAAACGACGTGGCCGATCCACCCTGAAGTAGTCAGCGGCGTATCCCCGTGGGCTGTTCCGCGAAACAAAGGAGGAAGGAGCCGAAGAGTAGAATAGGGGCCTTGCGGTCTCGTAAAATTGGCCGGGACCGGCCGCGCGTGCTCCGAGCGGAGGTTTGTTAATAAGCGGTCTGCCGAACGGTTTATTCCCTCGTACGTCTTCATGGAGTGGCTCGCCTCGAATGTAACGCGGTTACCCGTAGCTCGTTACTCGGCCTGACGAACGGCATCGCGGAAGCCATCCATCGAGCCACGCAGAAACGAACCGCGCGCCGCGCTGCGCCGATGCGTCTCGCCATGCCCTTTTCCCAGCGGAATAGATCCAGCCGATGCCTCCGATCCCATGGTACCCCGACGCGTTCTCGCCTCGTCGCAATCGGCGTAACGCAATAAATTAATACCGCGTCGATCCGCAATTAGAAATAATACTATATTCGAACGGCACGCCTAATCGGTTACCATTTTATCTGCGAAACGGTCCGCTGACTTCCGACTAATTATGCTGGGAAACGGCCTGGCGCGGCGGCGCGGCTTCCCGCGAGGCTCGAGCTACAGTCGTACACCCGGGATACAGAGGAACGCGACGGAAAAACGAACGAGACCGGCGAAGCTCGCCGATAAACACGGACGCCTTTGCCGATTAATTAATCGCGGCCACCGTCGGTGACTGCGATACGATAGCTTTTTCCTCGATCGATTCGTCTAATTGCGTCGTGATCGCTCGGTTCCTCCTCCCACCCTCGTCGCGGTTACTTAAAATCATCGTGTATTCTTTTAGAACGCGTTTTTCCTCCTTTTGTTCCGTTGTTTCCCGCGCGTTACACCCGTAAACCTGACGCGCGCCTCAAGCGAAACCGCGATCCGGAACAAAGTTTGGTGTATTATTAGCGACCGATTAAGCGGACGACATAATCAGGCGATTTCTTTTTTTGCCCCGACTTCGTTCTTCTCTGTCTCCGCCCCTCTTCGTCCGGTTTTTGCGCTTGTTCCGAGATCTGCATGCGCCGACCGTTCGCTTTATTATCCTCGCGTTCTCTTCGTCTTGTTGTTTTCGGTGACAACCTCGCCGACGATACCGCGACGCAAAAAAACTCGTGCTTTTTGCGTGTCCAGGAAAAATTGGTGATCAACGTGATCGAGGTCCGGCGATTTTCGTGATTTATCGGATGCCGATGTCGGTGGGTTCCTTTGATCCTTCGCGCGCTGAATCATAACGATTTTGTCTTGTATCAGACACGTTTCTGTCACTATCTCTCGGACGGGCGAGCACGTCGTTGTTGTTCACGATTTTATTTGACTCCTACGGCAGTTGGAGTGAAAATTCAACGAAGTTTGAATGAAATTACGCCGGAGGAAAAGCCGAGCGTGTTCGATTCGGATCGGGGTCTTAACGAAGGGAATGCATTCAAGTATTTTCAGGATTAAAGCGAATCGTTCTAGCGCGTCCACGGTGAAACTAAATTACTCCAATTACTTTAATGTCGTTATTAAGAAGAGAAAATCAAGAGATTACACGCGTCCGTTTTAAACGGCGAAAAGGGCGGGTAGACTGAATTTAAACCGGTTTACCGTTTTAAAGGAGCAAATAATTGGATTATTTGCATCTAGACCCGACATTGCTGATAATTTCGTTTCAAGGATAAACACCGGAATAAACTCCGTACAAAATTCCAGACTGCTTCTCGTAATTAATCTGTTACCACAACTCCTCCTGTATAAAACAGAGTTCACATATCCGAATTTCTCAGTCGTGATCGATTCGAAGCTAAGAGGTCTACGCGCGAAATCTAAAGGGAGAGGAATATTAGGAACGATTTTCGCGTCAAGGATATCGTCCCTTATAAATTATAAGCTCGCGGTGTATCTGTCGCGTAATTTTCGCCGCGTTCGGTGCTTCCACGCCGCGCCATAACCGATTCATCACTCCCACGCGCGATTCGGTTGTCGCCGGTAATCGGCCGCTTCCGGAAACATTAATCGTGCGACGGGGGCAGAGCGGTTTATCCGCGCGAGTAAGTCATTAGCATTGCGGTTGACATTACGAATTAGAAAGCACGCGTTCCGTTCTGCTCTGCTTGCACGCCGCGGCAAATAAAAGCCGGAGCTCGTCCACCGTGCACGCGTGTGCGTCGCGCGGTGTGCAACGCCGCGCAACCCGCTTGAAAACCGATACGTCCGCGAGGTAATTAAAATATTCATATTCGAGCGGCGCGGTGAAATTCGTTTTTCCCCCCGCCGCTGACGCTGTCCCGTTGTCCCTTTTCCTCGCTGCGGTGAAACCGTCTCGCTTCGAGAAGCAATTTCGGATAAACTGACCGATCGACGACTTCCGCAACGCGCCGAACCGACCGATTACGAGTCGAAACGTGTCTCGCCGCGGTTTTTCGTTTGCGTTCGATTTTTCTTTTTCTCTTTTTTTATTTTCTTTTTCCTTCGTTTTTTCGTCTTTCATTCCCGTTTATCTCTAAGCACGGCGCTTATTAGACACCATTAGCGGAACAGCGGGCGATCGCGGAGACGTGGAAAAGAATCGGTGAGTCTCGAAGTGACGGGAAAAACCTACCCCGTGTCCGTGTCGCTACCTGTTTGCGACGCGTGAAGTGAAATTTCGGGATTTTTCTTCGTTTTATATTGTTATTTCCCTTCGTCCTCGATTTCGTAACTCGTTAATAGGCCACTTTCGTCGGTTGATTTTCGCGCGAAAAATGCGCGGTTTTTGCCTGTCAGCGTTATTTATGAATTTATGAGTTTACTGATTTATGGGGTCTCCAATGCGTTTCTTTGTAAATCTTGACAGCGTGTTTAGATCGGAATGAAAGTTAAAATGTCACACGATAAAATGCAGTCGAGTGTTTGTGAGTTGTTACACGATGTTTTCGTTTGATTTTTAAGCAGACTGTAGGCTGGTGAAGTTTGGGTAGAAACTCATGTCGCTCCTTATAAATACCTACATGCATAGGTTTCTTTAAAGTTTCATTGTGAACTTATGCTGCCTTTTTTTGTGAGTTTCTTTCGTGTGTAGCGATAATGTTCCGTCTTCAATGAGTTGTAAGTCTTCGTTCGGTTGACATTTACTGGAGACTTCAACATCAGCAACGTGTTTCAGCGATCAAACTTCAAACAGCGATTGAAACCACGAGATTTTCTTGTATCTCGCGAACAGTTTCGTTTGTTCTAACAGGAAACGCTTAGTCACGAGTTTTTATAAGTGTCGAAAGTTTTAGAAATATATTACTACGCATAATTAATTTTACACGCTCGACAGGATCACAAAGTAATGTAACCAACGACGCTTATCGCACACGTGACTGTAATTAACAACCGATCTAGATCAATTCAATTCTATTTCCATATTATCGCATCGGCCGCTACAATCGTTCCATAAATCTTCTTTGAAAATCGAGCCGCACGACTTTGTTCACTGTTTCATAAAAAATTAACAATTCATCAACCTCGTTTACTGAACTATTTTCTCGTGTACTTTGATACAGTGTGAACAAATATGTTAGAACTAATATCATTAACGATGTCTCTTTCTCACTGACTTAATACATGCAACTCTCAAAACTGTTGATATATTTCCTTTACTATTCAATTATCATTTTTCCTATCATCTTTCCTTTCCTATCATCGACAATTTGTAAGAATTAAAAGAAATAAGAAATCATCTGTCTATGAAGGGTTAAAAAGAGTACATTGAAAAATTCGTAGTTCGAGGAATATTTAAAGAGAACAGGCAAAATATTAATGAAATAATTCCCGGAGCATTTGGAACAGCACAGGATCAACGTTTTCGGTGCAGCGATCGAGCGGCGAGGGGCGGTTTTTCGACGGAAACTTTCCTTTCCACCCACAGATCCGTCGCGGAGCGCAGGCGTAACACGTTCGCGACGCCGTGTAAAAGAAGTGGCCCCGTATTATATGATTCTCATCGGGTATAAATAAATGTGTCAGTATCCCGGCGAGATATGCGTTGCTGATTATGTAAAACGCTCGTGTCGTTACCGGCTCTCCGTGTTGAAGTTCTGTTCCGAGAGAGCGCGCAAGCAGAAAATTATTGCGCGTCGAAGAAGTTATTATATGCCTACCGTAGACTTTTCGGGGTGGGAGGTATAAAGAGGTACGGCGACGGAGCGCGATAACGGTTTAACGGTAGGTGTTGTCCGATTAATTTGTTAGTAGCGATCAAAACATCTTTACGGTGTCTGGGCACGAAATCAACGCCGATGGAAAGTGATTCCGACGGGGGGAAACCGTCCGACGGCGAAAGTGCACGGGCGAATATCGAGGATGGTTCTGCACGAGTGCCACTTAACTGCGGGACCGCAAGAAAATCCATCGATTATCGTTTGATGATACGAATTGAAAATCCTTTACCTGTTACTGTATTGTTAATGATCACTGTTTAGGTAGCTGTTGTTTATAATTATGTTAAGATTGAGAGTGATTGCAATAGTGGAGAGTGGATTTTTGAGTCCTACAGTTATAAGGTAGAGAAATGTGTTATTTCTTTTCGATAAAATATTAAACAAGTATTATTGATCGTAGTAATATATCTTCGAGATTGCTACATAATCGTTGTTCACAGACACTACTAGATTATTAAATAATACTAAAATAACATTCTCTCAATCGAAATCCCAATAAATCTGATTCTCAATCTCGAAGACTAATCGCGTCAACGATTCTCAAACCAAATTCCTACCATTAACAATCAGTAGATACTAAATCGTCAAATCATTAACAAATATTAACACTAACCGTACCGCGACCGATCAAGTGACCGGTTTCAAAATTTAAAAAGTCTTTACTTCCTTCCGTCCATTTCACTTTCTCTCAATTCTTATATTCCCCGATTAGTCAATTTATCATTCAAATTGTTCACCTTTATTATTGCATAATTATTCAGCTGTTTAGAGTGGAAATAGTTACATATAAAGTGTTGGTACGTTTACTGTTAATATCCCCAGTATCCGGGAAGCTACCTCCAAGTAACGCGAAGTAAATGTCAGCCTGTCAAGCCGGAATCACCGCCGCAAAATTACAAATCAATCTACTCCCCAATCTCGAAGACTACGTCTACCACGTCCGCGATTCTCAGAGGTAACATCGCCTACCCCCGATCGGTAATGAGTGGAAGAAAGTAAATGAAATGTAGGCTCGAGGAGGGTTCAGCCGAGCATAACGAACCGGTAACATCGTTGTCTCTCCACTAACCTGATGCAGCGCCGTGGGTGGATGATGATCTTGCCTGGGCGTGACCGCGTCGGCGCCGATGCCGGAGTCAGGGCTGGGAAGATCAACGGTCAGGACTTTGCTGCTGCTCGAGGACGAGCGTATCGCGTGTGTCGTCGCGTAAGAGCTTGGCACAACCTCGTACCTCGTGTACGAAGCGGTCGTAGTCGACAACGAGGACGAGCTCGAGGACGCCAGCGGCGGGAGTGCGTCACCGGTTACGTACACCGCGGTCGCCTCCTGGTGAAGACCTCCCGGATTACCAGCGTTCGCCGCGCCCGTCGCCGAGGTCGACGTGTACGCCGTGGACTGCAGTCGAGGGCTGCACGAGCCGTAGGGGTCGTAGGGGCTTCCGTACTGTTGCACCTGCGAAATCCGACGATGATCGATTACTTCCACGCGAGCGAGCAACGCCTGCGTCCCGTTCGACAGGATTGATCGATCCTTCGATAGGCCGAGGAACGAACAGCTGGATGCTGTTGATCCAGGATAGCTCTTCCTAGCCGAGTTGCGCAACTCGATGCTCCTGTGACGTTCGATCGGCCACTTTCGATCTGATGATTAAATGCTGGTTTCTAGGAAAGTTTGAATCCCCTTTCATCTCGGTAGGTATAAAATGTAGGTTTGCACGATTAAATATCTGTTTTGGAACTGTTTCTTGCTGCTTGGCATTGATACTTTGTTGAGTATGATTTAATACGTTTCAAGAATCTGAAGTTTAGGAAGGTTCTTCGAAGTTTGTAGCTTTTAGCGACAGTGTCGATGAATAGTGATGCTTGATGAGCGGACTAAGTAAATTATTGTATGCTGCAATATTTGAAATATGCATCGAGGATTGATATGAAAGTGAAAATTCGATCGAGTATATTGTACGTCGTGCGAAATATTGGAAAGTGTACTGATGCGGAGCTTTCGTTGTCAAGAGATATTCGTCCTAACAGTTGACGTGTAGAGACGTAGATTATATATGAGATGAGGGATATAAATAAACAAAAGATAACCGGTTAACGGCGTGAAGTAGAAAGTGCGTCTATCGGGTAATTAATAATGCTTGTTAATAAAATTTATCTTGTATGAGAATGAGATAAGCGATGACCGTGCGAAACGCACGGGGGGGGGGGGGGGGAAGGCTCACGATAATTCTTGTAGAGTTTATGATGTAACTTCATGCATAAATTCATAACAATATAAACCGTGCTCCGATCGTGTACCCGTAAGCTATTAATTACTTCTATAACCATCGTGGTACTGCACAAATTATATATAATATCATTGTAGAGAAGATGCAGATTGAAAAAAAGTTGGAGCACAATACAACAGAGAATGTAGTAGACGGTAATCGGCCTACAAAAAGAACGATAATAATCATGATAACAACAATAATTTATCTTTATTACAAGCACTCATTAACTTATTAACCAAGGACGATGGTTGTCGTTTATGTTCATCTCCATCTTAGGCCGATTTATAATTCTCTCATTTATTCGCCTACAAATTCTCGCGCTAAATTGAATCATAACGTTAAAAAAAAACTCGAATTAAACCATAATTACGTTCATAATCAAGGAACAACACGGTTGACAAGCGAAGTTATCAAAAATGAAAAAGAAAGATGGAAAGATGCTGGAAACCAGTTAATACTGTGCAATTAAATATCGCGATTAATAATCCGACTTTAAATAATACCGCTAATGCGCACGGACATTCCGATTATCAATGAAACGACCAAACAAAACGAACGAATCGCTAATTGGTAAATACACCTGTATACAATCTGTCCCGAGAGAGTGCACTGGCGATAGCCACGAAAGCTGATCCCTAATGAGGGAGAGATCGCGATAATCTAATCATAAACCTTGACGGCGCGGTAACTGATTGAATAAAAAATTCTATGGGCGACCGAATGTTCTATATAATCTCATAAATAACTGAATACCAAATTATCGAATCTCTATAATTACCAAAACTTCATTTCAGTATTTTCATTTAAGTTTCAGTAGGTGAAAGGCAATAAAATGTACAATATAACTAAAAACTTGAAGAAATTAAGGTTTCATTAAATTTTCTACAAACATACTAATTTTCCCAGTGACAGCCAGCATGTTCTCACAACACAAAGTATGAGGCCCATTACACACTATCAGTCTGCTAAAAATTCTTTCCTTATCTATTATTGTCGACGAACCAAGAAGACCATTGAATTAATATCAAACTGAAATCCATTTAAACAAATGAAGAGTATTTCACAGAACCAAAATCGAATCAATCTAACCGATAGTGTGTGTATCAGGCCCAAGTCAAATCAATAGCGGAAAGATAACGGACGCGTCGGAGAAAAAGAAAAGGGCTCACCTGCAGCTGATGCTGATGATGATGGTACATCCCCGGTGGCGTGGGACTGTCCGGCTGGGCCTGTTTGTGCCTCTTGTTGGACTGCTGCGCCCCTCTGGAGGAGCTCAGGTCCTCCGGCTCCCTTTTCACGCCGGTGATGCCGGCGCTTGACGATCCGTCGTGTCTGAGCGACTGCGGGCTAAGCGGAAGCGGAAGGCCGCCTTGCAGGCTCTGCCCGGGACTGTGGGACTGCTGGTTGTACTGATGGAGGAAGTGGTGTAGCTCCCCTCCCCCGGCGCCATCGCCGCCTTCCATGCGATTCGCCGAACCGGAACCGGAGCCAGGCGCCTCCTGCACCAGCAGCTTCGGGCCCATCACACCCCTTCAACAGTCCGTGGAGAATCGCGCTTTAGCGGCGCGCGTTGCGCCCTTCTTTCTTTTATACGTGGGTATTTTGGTAGATGTGAGTCGTTCACAGGGCGAAGTATAATTAATTCTGTTTTTTACATTTTCTCAAGTTTCAGTGATAAAATACTGGACTGCTGTTTGATGTGCTAGAGCTCGTGGAATGTTTGCCTCGCGCAGTTAACGTTGCGGAGTAATGAGAATAATTGATTTATAATTCCTTAGAACACTTAGGAGAAAATGTTTCTTAAGATTTGAAATAGTTTGAAATACCTATTATTATTGTATTGGGGCAAATGCAGGGATTTATTGGAATTTGAAATGGTTCATTTTTAACATTTTGTAGTTCTAGTGTTAACTTGGCAGATGGACGGCTCAGATAGTATGCACGACTTTTGGAAGGGAGTTCTTCCGGGATATCCCAGGATCGATCGTGACCCGTGTGTACATATGCTAAGTGCGCGTGTCGAATTCGCGACACTCCGCGTTGCCTCGATGGAATTCGCTCCTCGTACCCAAAAGGTTCTCTGTCTGGGATTATTGGCAGGAAGCGGCTGGGACCTTTTCACTGGTGGATCATTGTTAGGGAAGAAGGAATAACATTAGGCTGTTGTGCGTATTCCGGGTGTCAATTTCTTAGATAGGGTAGGAAAGATTTTATTCGGGAAACTGTTCTTGTGATATCTGAGATCTGTACGCGAAATTGATATTGAATTACTATGTCTAATGCATTCGAAATTCTGCAGTGACTAATTTGTATATTATATTTTCGAATTGTATCGGAAGGAGAACAATGAACATTGTAAAGTGGCAAAGAAATGAAAGAAGAAGTTTTACACTAGTAATTTTAACACTAGATTTACGGACATTTGTTCTATCGTTTTTAGAAGACTACATGTTTGTTTATATAGGTCGCGAAAATTAGAGTTTCAAGAACAGAGAATTCTAATCTGTATTCGCGTAATTGCATCAATCAAAATCGACTTACACAGTTAACAAATAGTGTTTAAAAAATTCAATGTGCGTCAAATTGACGGGTTCGGTTAATCTAGTGTTACAATAGACATTGTTTGTTTGTAGAGAAAGCAATGCAGTAGAACCTTATGAAGAAACTGCTCCAGAAAGCAACGAATAATCAAATTTTTCTGGAGGACATGATAAATAACCATTCGAACGTTCGTCCATTGAGAACTTATCAATGATGCTTGTCTGCAGCCTCGAGGCGAATCGGCGGGCAATTAATTAACGCTCGAGTGGCATTCGCTTATCGTTTATATTTAGTAATGATTGGAGACCATTGATATTTATCCGGCGATCGCGCTTCGTCTCTGTTTTTCTCTTTTTCTACCAAGAAAAGCAGCTTATTGCGAAACGCAAGCCATAACGTTATTGACGAGACACATTACGCCATATTTATTCGCCGTGACGGACCTTGAAAATCTATGAATTAATTATACTTTTTCCCTCTCGCGGACGCTTGTTACGCCGGCCGCGATGATAATCGTCCATCGCGATGACAAATGTGCCGCAGAAATCGCGGTGTCGATCGATGCCATCGCTTCGTCATAAAAGCTCGATCCCTGCCATAAATCGCCCGGATCGTTAGTTAATACGGTATTAACATTACCGCTTCCCACGGGCCCATACGATTTAGCCAGCGCGAGCGCCAATCGATTCGACGGGCTCGACAACCCAATCATCTGCGACACGCGAAAGCCTATTATTATCTCGACCAGGATGGATTTTATATTTCCCCGGAACAGCATTCGTAATTAAATGATCGGAGATTTGACGCTTGACAGCGTCGAATTTCTGTTGATTTTCATTCAATCTCGGCAGAGCCATTAAACCTCTGATTTATGAATTTTTTCCAGTTTCCCTGTGTCTCCTAGACACTTCTCTATGCCGCAGAGAATACCATTTGTTCAGTGATTTCTTTAACCTTCCCGTTGCTACCTTCTCAAAGCTTCGAGGAGTCACATTACACACTCGGAATCATCTGCATCGTCGCTCGTATCGTTGACGGTAGAATTACCAACAAACTCACAATCGTACGATTATTTTATTACCACGAATCGTTTCATGCAAATATCCCTTCCCCGATCGAGCAGTATCGCCAGCGAAAAGTTCGTTGATACTACGCAGATTCTGTCGACGAAGCCAAACGTGCCCGGGTCTGGGAACGCCGATATCGTTCCGCATCTGCCGAAACGTACCGACGGCAATAAAATGTTCTGGGCGCGGAAACGCGATTCGCCGAACGGTCGTACGGAGAAGAATCGAGAGGATCGCGGGCCGGCATTATGCGAAGTAGTTAACATGTTATATTTAGCATGATAATACGTATCCACAATACCGGGGACCCTTATAAACTGCCAACGCTCTCTCAGTGCACATACTTCGTCCCTCTCGCTCCCTCTAGCCGCGCGTTCTTTTTATCCTTCCCTTTTCTGCCATCCCTGGTCTCGTCCTTGCCGTGTCGTGGCAACCTCCGCCAGGTTCACTATTCTCCTCCTTCTCCCCACTCCCTCTCTCTCTCTATCTCTCTGTCTCTCTTTCTCTTACTCTTCCATACACCGACAACACTAGAGTCCTCGTGTCTCTTTCGTCCTCTTTCTGCCCGCTGAACATCGCCACTGTGGTACCAACCCTACGGTCAGATGCTCCCGTACAATGGCTCTTTTTTTTTGTCCACATGATACCTGATCTCTCTCTCTCGTCGTCTAACCCTTCTCTATCCCCCTCCCCCCTGCCCCGTTCCATCTCGTTTCTCCTTTTTCACCGCTGTTCTCCGTCGTCGTCGGTTTTCTCTCGCCAGGCATCGAGGCCAGGAGATTCGCCCCGAGGGGAAAAAGGGGCGACACGAGTGAAACACGAGGAAAAGGAGTGCGCGAGAGAAAGAGAGAAAAAGAGAGAGAGAGAGGGAGAGAGAAAGAGAGATAGGAAACGCGTCGTCGCCCTCGGCACACTTGTGCCTGAAGAGGTGCGGATAGGAAAAACGGCGTCGCAACCGGTGCGCGGCTTCCTTCGAGTGATGGAAAGCTCTGCGACTCTGTCATAACCGGAGGCCACAGCCTCATGAATTCGGCTTACGTGAAATGGATCTCGCCGTCATTCGTTCCGCGCGACTCGGAGGTAATGCGATGCTAATCCGTGATGTAGCGCAGGAGATTCGATGGAGATCACGACGATCGCTGGAGGAGAAGGGACGCTGTGCGAATATTTTCGATCGCGAGTTGGATTCTGTCGGCCGGCTGACGGGTTAATCCTTGGGGGATCGTGTCTGCTTGCTGGAGTTTGAATAGTAATCGAATTCGTTGGGATTCGTGTTTGTTTGAGATAATCGGTCGATTAAATTATTGCCATTAGAATATTTTGATTTCAGTTGATTTTGATTTAGATTTTATTCCTTTTGCATTCGTGTACTTTCGTAATCGTTTTGCTCGGTTGAATTATTGGTTTTCTTTTATTTATTTGAATTTATGGAATTCAATTAAAGGTTTTTAATTGATTATACAGTCAAGATAGTTTCGACCTGTTTCTAGGAGACGCGGAGCACCGAAGAGCATTGGTTTTCACTTTGATACGATAATACAGCGAAGTGTCTTCTCGATTAATGCAACCACTATGCCACCAAGTTCAAAGCGTACTTTAGGTGAAAAGTAATCTCATGTAAATGTATCCTTCAACCGCTGCCGAGCTACGGGATTGAATTACAGGGAACGTCTTCAGCCTCGAAGAATGAAGTTCTAGAAAGACACCGTCGAGAAACCTATCTTCGGGCGCAAGAAAAAAATCACATTATGCGCGAGGGAAACTTCCAAACAGCATTAGCGGAGAATGAAATGCTAGAAATCCTACTAAATCACGTCATTAAAATATCAATTACCATCAGCCTCCATTTAATAATCGGAAATCAACGGACGACGCGTCTATAATTTATTTCCAATGAATCTTGATGAGTGAACGCACGGTCCAAGAAAAATAATGTCCGAATGAAAGTTTATATTTTCACGATGCTACAAGAAACTCGATTAGCGAACATCGTGTACCGTCAGTGTCTTCACGGTCTTCCGCTCGGCTCAATTAATCATTCTTGATCGACTGGAAATTCTGCGAAAATCATCGTTTCAAAATAGAAGGGAAGAAAGTAGGATGAAGGAATGACGGGAACGTCGATATCGTTCACTTCGTCCAGGGGAATTGACGGCTATTTTCAAACGAAGCTCACGATGAACGCGCGGGGATTTCAATTTCCTCCTTTCCATTTCGATAATTTATAAAACGGTCGTTGCCGTAAACTCGAGACGGCTTGCGTATCAAAGACTGGCTGGCCAGTTACCAGGGCCCGTTATAATGGAACTAATAATTGCAACGAAACGCGCCGATTCCTGTTAGGAATTCCCCCTAACGGCCAATATTTTCGCGCGCCATCCGGCAAAACAATAATGCCGCTGCTTTTCCTGTTTACCGTGTCCTGTGCGCGCGAGAGCGCGAGTGCATCTGACGATTATGTAACGTGTATCACAAATTAAACGTGGAGTTACTTAATGGCGTCGCGGGGACGCTTCGCGGAAGTTGGCCGCGGAACTATGCGCCTGTGACGCTGTATATGACGACATAAATTCTCGAGGCACGATGGAAAAAATACATAATCGATCCTAGGGGCAGATCAATTTCGAGAGGTTGCGCTCGGTGGTAATGTCCCCGCTTAATTGCTTGTAACTTGTTGGGTACTTAGCGCTTGACAATGACTACTTTTACGCTTAATAGGCAGATGAATTTTCGTGAAGTTGCTGTTTCTTTGGACTCGTTATGAACTTCGTGTTCTATTAACAGCTAGTTTGTTCGTAGGTTTTCGAGTTTTGATAAAGGAATAGTAAATAAGAATTCCAGAGACCTTTTATTCGATACATGTAAATAGACCAGTAAGTTTGAAATTTCAAAGATCTCAGCTTCAAAGATAAGTACTAGTTTGAAATTTTCCAAGACAAATTAGAAAATAGCATATCCAAGACCAAAGCGTTTCAGTTTGAAATTTCCTAGTTTACAACTTCAGAAGCCCCGAGGACCGGAGAACAAGAGTCAGAAAACGGGGCGAGAAATTCGCAAAGTGGTAAAAATTGGGGGGCATTAATGCACGGCCAGACGAGTTCGATCAATCATCTTTATCTTTCGGCGATCTAGGCGACGCCCGCGGCGGAATTCCGGAATCCGCGACCGTTCGCCCGTGCAAACGAGCAAATTATTCCGCGTAACGTTACACGGCCGTTTTTGCGGCGCGGCTACGCAACCTGCGTCTGCGTTTGTGTACGCGCAAAACAGGCAATTACGCGGTTACGGTGCGGCGCATCGACGACAAGACAGACGTACCTAGCGAGCTTCGAGGTCGCCGGGTCACAGCGGAGGGTCATGACTGGCTCACGGATTCGCGTGTGCGTTTGCACGTGTCCCGCGGAGGGAAATAGGGGGCCCACTACGCAGAATTCTCGGAAATGGAGAAAAGGATGTTTATAAACCGAACATCGCCGGGGTTTGATCGCGGATGTTCGCAAAGTTACGATTCTCGCGGCTAATCTGACGCGAAGACGCGGACCTTTTCGTGAAACGTCACCATAGAAATAGCGTGCGAAGTGTATATTGCTGTGTACATAATCTAGTGTCTGCTGCCGGTACACTTTATGCGAAATTTAAATTCCTTGAGTAAATAAAGTAGAAATAGTTGATAGTTATAGTGGGACTCTTTGAGATTGCTTGGATGCTTCTACTGGCAGATACGCAATATCAATTCTGCGTGATTTTTTTAATAGCTCTGACTTACCGCACGTTCGAATGGGAATTGTAATTAGGATACGCGAGGAAAGTAAGTGTCGTAAGGTGAATTATCCTCGTCAAGAGTCGAGTAACTTGATAGCAGCCCTTAAACGATCCCTCCTTGCACCCTATTGATTCGATGCTTCCAATGAGGATCTTCATTAGGGAGTACCTGCAGTCGGCACCTTTGAAACTTAAAACCATCCCCTATCCCTTGGTTACAGTCCACCGATTTTCTATATCAATAGAAGTATTTATTCGGAGCGTCATTTGTGCCTTTCAAAACCTATAGTCTCTAAGTCATCGCTGACTCACGATTAGATTCACCCTTCTCGTGTACCAATATCTTCTTCCATACCATTTCAACAGTATTTCATTCTCTTTTTCTGAAAATATACATTACTAACAATATACAACGAAACTGATTGCAACACATATATTAACACCCTTGCATCATACCCCACAATATGAAGTACAATAAACAAAGATCTCAATAAAATCCAATCTCGCATAATACACTTTCAACATGTCAAAACATAACTCCTTCATCCTTACGTATCAACCACCGAAATATCAAATTCCTATATCCCTTCAGAATTCACAAATTACTGATACGTCCGAAAAACAGAGAGAGTCCGGAAGGCTCCAAAAAGCTCAGCCGTTTCCGTCCGCGTACGGTAATTCTCGGCGGCGAAAGGTCGAAGGCTCCGCAGCAGGGGGTCAAGGTGCGTACTCGCGTTCACGGGGGCCCGACGAGCTTGCGGTACCAGACAGGACCCGGTTCGGAACCGGAATCGGCGTCCCTCAAACCGGAAATCGGCCGTATCGGAAGAGTGTGCGTGGACCTGCCGCGGTCGAACTCGAAAGACAGGTCTACCGGCTGGGCCGGGTCACGCGTTTGATTATTATTGTCCGACCGACTGCCTCCTCCTCCTCGTCTGCTTCTCCGCCTCCTTCCCTCGTTCTCTCTCCATCGTCGTCTTGGTTTTTTTCTTCGCCCGCTTTTTCCAAGGCGATGAATATACGCGGCGCACTCGGGCTTTTTTCCTTTGCGGGCACGCACCACGTCACCTGTGCGCGCAGCACGTGCCGCCGGGGAACATGGTATGCATATCTACCAGAGTTTTTCGACGATCCGCCGAATTTAAATGCGCGCGGCGTGGACACGGCATGGCTTCTGCTCGCGACCATGCCGCCTAGATTTTGGCGGTCAGTCTTCGGGGATGAATGCGGCGGGAATTTTGCGTTGTCTTTGGGATGTCGGAATGGAGAGGATCAGAGTCATTGTTTCATTGTTGTTCCGGCGATTTTGGAAATTTTTGAAGTTTTGAAATATCTGGGCTTTTGTTCGGAGACTCGAGTTATATTATTTATTGACAAGTTCTCTGTTTTCAATAGTGTTTTGAGCTTTCTTTAAGGCTTTCTTTACTTGATTCACCTTTATCCCGCCTCTCAGTGGATTCAAGTTTCTAATCAATTATCTTTTTATCAACTTTGGTAGCTTTCATTTGATCTCCTTTTCATTGTCTTCTTTATCTTATAGCTGGCTATTAGCTTTAAGTTTAGATGTTAGTATTTAATTTCACCTACATTCTGATTCTAGAGACCTATACTCTTGGACACCTATTTATATTCGCTAAATGCAATGAAATGTTATTCAATTTTAACCTTGTTATAATCTAGTATACATAAAAAAAGAGCTAACACGTAAATACACGAATAAATCACAAATATTCATATTCTGATCGTATCAAGGAGTATCCGAAAGTTCCTTATAGCTGAGTTTACCATGATTTGTAATGAAAGACGCGTGGATTCGGCTGTCACACGATTCTTTGACCTCCTGAGCTAAACAGTGAACGCGTCGGAACGGCAGCCGTGAACTCTCGCGCCGCGGGATTCCGGATTCTCGCGCGTTCGCTCGTTTTTGAGACTGAAACGGCACCGTCCACGCCTTCCTGTTTCATAATGGTCCGGTTCTATGTTACGTCGAAGCAACCCCTCGCGAAAAACGAGCCGCGAGATCGTAGATCGCGTTTGACCCCGGCTGATCTCTATGCCCGGTTCTCGTCGTCGTTAGACGGAGGTGACAATTTCAGCGGAGACACGGAAACCCGCCGCGGAAAGAGATATCTCGCAGTCGTGCTAATGAAAATTCAAGACGGCCCGCTAATGAAACGACATTGCTCTTTTGTCCAGTTTGACTAGTATCTCCGTTCCACCGTGTCCGTAGTCTTGATCCTTCGACGCAAGAGGAATGTCTTTCTTTTTTTAATCTTTTTACTTTTTCTTGGAACAGAGGTGTTAGTAACCGACTATGTTAGTTTTCGAATGTTGCGTTTCGTTACTTGTCGTGGATTATTTCGTGAGAGTGTAGTTCTTTAGTAGAATTCAGGCTGCTGCGAATGGTTTTGAACTTGCGTGGGAATCTGAACTCAAATTGGAGAGTTTAAATTTAGGAATTCGAATTTAATGATTTGAAGATTTGAAAGTTTCATTTAATAGGTATCAAAGTTCTTTTGGGCTAATGAGATATTCAGTACAAATATGACATATAATTCATTATTTTCCTTATTTTTTGGTTCTTCGAAATGCAGCCGCAATTTTACATTCGTGACAAGTATATTTCAATTATCAGAATGTCCCTTTTCTCTTCTGTTTTACGAAGAACCGCTGCCCAATCAGATAGCATACGCAAGACTGTTTCTTTCGATCTTCCTGGAAGGACTCGTTCCGTCAACCGGACACCGTTCAATCACTTCCACGTCTACCTGCTAGTCTAGAGTCACGTATGTATATATCTAGATCGAGTCCTCGGAAACACCGGCCGCGCATACTAGACGTGTAAGTACGAAGGTTTGTCGTAACTTCAGTGGTTCTGGGAATAGTGGTCTGCTTCCAGGAGTTTTTCAGTCCCATTTGTTTTTCGTTTGGTGTTACATACAGAATAAAAATGAATTTCTAGTGAATCGGATTCTTTTTACGTTTCCCCTCAAATTTGAATGTTAATTTCAAACATACGTATCTACAAATTCAACCATAATTAATCTGTTTACAACGTAAACGTTAAAGTCGCGGTATTCTTAGTTTTTCACTCTGAAAGTTGCAGCACCAATATTAATTCATCTTCATACTGTACTAATTCATTCCAAAATACCTGAGAATTGCTCAAATTATATTTATGGACAACATAATCACAATATTGTAAACAATTCTCTCAAAAACTGCTAAAATACACAGACGAACGATAAAATAAAATGTCAATCTCAACGCAAAACTTAAACATAGATCGATTGAATTTCCAAAAATTCGAGAAACGGTCCCGTAATCAAATCCAACAAATTCCGTTAAAAAAGGTCCCGGTAAAAGTGGAACGAACCATAATCTCCGCTCCCTAATCTACTAAAAATCCGGTATCTATCTCCGCGGAGCATTCTTCTGCTCCGTTCTGCGTCCAAGACCGTTCACCCTCGCCGCGATTCAACGAAACGCTCCGTTATCGCGACGATCTTACGGCTCGGAGCGAACCTCGGCCATCTCCCCGACAGTTTCGTTGTTCGCCTGCGCCTCCCGCAATTACGTCGGCGGCCATTTTTCCCCTAGGACGGTCATAAAACGGTGTCCGGCGCTCCGCGATCCGCGGACGACGCTTCCGCGAGAGTCCGAGGGGTACAGAACGCCCGCGCGAGGGTGTAATTCTGTACGAGGGGGCCAGTGAAAACGTTTACGGCGTTTTGCGATCATAAATTCAAATAAAGGGGAACGCGGTCGCGTTACGTGTTGGGCATAAAGCACCGGTAGACAGCGAAAACGGGGCATGCCACTCGTCCGCGGCCGGGCCCGATTCTGGTTCTTCAGGCCCGTTTCGTTTTACGACGTGACACGAGGCCCCTCGTCAAGTGGGTCAGAGGCCAGCGAGTACCGCGACGCGACTACTTATACTCTCCTCGCGCGCTCGACAGATCTCCGCGTAACGATAATCGGACGACAAAACGCGTAATAAGGAGCCGGCTCGACGCCGGACGCCATGTTCACGCTGGCCCGAAGTTGCCTGCGTTTCAGATGTTTCAAACTTTCGCTGTGTGAAACTATGTGAAACTATGTGAAACAATGTAATACTATGGAAAATATTATAAAAGGTTCTAGATCGTGTGTGATAAAAAGCTGCGTAAGATTTTGACTAGGAATATTCAGTATTTTTGGTTAAGATGTGGACGACATTTTTTGAAACTAAGTAATGAGGAACTATACGAGTTAAGAAAGTTAGTTTATTTGTATTATGTAGAAGATTTTGTGATTTTGCTATATGAAAACAAGTGGCGACTGAAGTGTTATAGTGGTCCTGGTATGTCGAATTGTTTAAACCCGACACGTCCCGAGTCATAGAATTAATTACCTAACCGTCGCGTTTCTTTAACCATCCATGAGAAACAAGTCAATAATGATATGAGAAAGCGCGCGGCGAGGGAATCACGAGTGGAAACGACTATCAAAGATGACGCACGAAGAGACGCGTATAATGACCACCTTCTCGGATGATTCATGCGCTACTGAAAATAGACGTGGCACTACGCGCACGCATGCACAAAGCCTCCGTTTTTTTACGGAGATCGCCGCGAAATGATAACCCCCGGCGCGGGTACGCGAGTAAAAAGCGGCACCGCAAGTCAGTCATTGCGAACGTTACCGCTTTCATTAAAACGCGACCTCTAAATGGGACCCGCGTCGCGATTCACACGGAAACGGAATAGTTGAACAGGTTTCGTTTTTGCTTAAAATTTACAAAATTATTCTTGCCCCTTACTTGAAAAGTGGAACGTTTCGAATGTATTAGAATTGTCTATTTTATTTTCCACTGAAGATATTGTTTAATGACTCTTCTAACATAGAGAAAAGGAACGTGTTAGAAAAGCGTAAACACGTAGTTCTGTCTGCAGATCACTGGAATAGTATCTTAGAAATAGTACTTTTTGATTATTTTTGAAACGTTGAGAAAAGTGAATTATAATTTGTAAGATAACTGATGTCGAATAAAAGTGTTCAACTAAATGCGTAGATAACAGTGTAATGTAGGAATTGTGATAGCATGTGGTTAATAATTGTTCTTTATCTTTGCTAAGAAAGACTAAGTGATAGATAAAATGCTGAGGTTTTCCGTAGCAACGCGTTAAAGTGAATTAATTAAGAACGACGCACGTTCAAGAGTGTCAATGGACTTTCATTTTCGAGAAATGCTGACTTTTTGCCGTCGATGTAACGTTATTATTACGAACGACAGGAAACGCGAGCGAAACGAGATCCACCGCGAACGTCGCCGGCTCGCTCGGTTCGAATTCCGTTTCTCAATACGTAATGCATCCCTCGCTACTATGTAAGTCGGATGTAATGATACACTATCGCGTGTCGAGGAGAAAGAACCGACAAAAACCGTGATACTCGGCTGGATTGCAAGAAACGATTAATAATGCCGGTGAACCTATGCAGTCAGCGATATCGATGTATCCGATCCGTGGTTATTTCTCTACCATCTGTTGCCCTCGGTTTGCGAATGACAGCTACAACGCAACACCTGAGAGCAGGAAATTTTTCAAACACTTTCGGTTCACTTAAAAATTACTCGAAATGAAATTAACAGTCTCAGTGGAAGAAATTATTAAATTTAACATGTAAAAGTAAATCATAATTAAATTAGAAGAGTTCAAAATGTAGCAAGAAATATTCTCAAATTAACCTCAATAGAAGTCGATAACTGCCAAGAGAAAATTCAGAAGAAATATAATTTTATTATAAATGGAATATTATACATGCTGCGTAAATAATAAATTATTTTTTCAAGAAAACAGCGAATAAAGTTAATGCAGACGTTTTCAAAAATTTCTCATTCCCTTTCCGAGATCACCCCGCGCGATTCAAACAAGTATTCGTCCAATTTTTTCGTTCCAGTGTGGTTCCCCGGCTTCGAAGATCGCATATCGCGGTTGTCACTTGTCTGTACAAGCGTTTAGATTAAAGTAGTGATCTGGCGGGACGCGGGCTTTACTGCGGCGGCTTGCTGTGAAACCATACGCCGATTCAACCCCATGGCGAGCCTCAAATGACTCGGGCTCACAGTAACAGCCCCCTCACCGAAATTATCTCGCCCGTTTCGCTGCTCGTCACGCCGGAGATTTCGTCGACTTGACAAAACGTAATGGCGCCATCCCGTCTCTCCTGGTAATAATAATTCTGCTCGTTAAGAGTGGCACGCTTCGCGCGAACTTTTGTGCCGCTCGTTTGAAACTTCTGGGGTTGCACCAGAAATTCAAATTTTCTTCTATTTTCTTCGGTTATAAAATGCTCTTTTAACAAAAAGTTATTTGAAATGGATCATTCTCATAGATGGATAATCAATTGTCCCAAAAAATTTGGATATATGTCAGACTGAAGATAGTATTACTAAAGGAACATAGGTTTTCGGTGAAATTGAGCTCGACACTCTTTCAAAAATATAGTAATACTATGTAATAAAGTTTCGTCGAGTACTCAGAAGTTCAAATGATAGAAATTGACACTTGGTATTCTCCCCCAGCTCCTTTAAATTTCATTCAATCCACCTTACGCGACGATTTTTTATCTCGATGGTAATTTTCTTCCGAATAATTTACTGTAAAAGAAACACGGCTCGGCTGTTGCGTGTAAATATCTGAATTTCGCAAGATGCGGGAACATTACTGGCGGTCCCATGAAAAATCCCAGGATCAATAAAATTAGGATAACCCCCATAAAATAGTTTGAAACACTCCGTCCCTGAACATCGCAGCGGAAAGCCGTGGGTACGTCGGGCCCCGACGTAGTTTATTGCTGCGTCTTCAGGGTTGCGCAATCTCACGGAACTTCGACCGCCGTTAGTAACATCCCGGGATACTTTAGAAACTTTGACTGGGTCTAGAGAGCCCCATAGAATGCTTATATTTATCGTGATCCGTGAGTTCCGGGCGGCGCGGCGCGAGGAAAAAAATCAACGGGCAATTACAGCCTCCGATGAGCGTAATTCCTCCTTCCTATGCGGAGTCGAAAAGTTTGAAACGCGATTTTCAAGTAAAAGTGACAGTTTAATCTACCCAAGAACGTAAATTTGTACGTAAAAATCCATTCAAATAATGAATGTCCTAATACTTTACATTGAAACACGAATACTTTCCTTTAGGTATCTAAGAAAACAATATTAATTCGAATCTCTGACAATAAGAGCAGAAGTAATAACTATATTGAAGGAGAACAGATCTTAAACATTTTAAAATTTAACTTGCTTTAATAACTATTTCGATACATTTAATTATTGAAGATCGAGAAACCATTTTAACACGTCGGCATTTATTTGAAATAATTGTGCAATCTTAAACATCGAAGAATCGTTTCAAATAAATAGTCACAGTAATTATTCACGATAAGTATATATATATATACTTATCTTCGCCACGAAGGAATAACTAATATTATTCAAACACCTAAGAATTCTCGTGGCACTCAACGCGTTAAACAACATTATTAACACGTAATAATACAGTGCACCGCGTTCACGTAGTCTTCACCCCCCGATAGGTGTGGAAGATTATTCTCTGTCTCTACACCTCCCAGGATGCAAAAGTGCGAACGCGAATTCCAAGCGTCTTCGTAGCTCGTAGGTCACGGATAAACAATTTAGAGAAGGAACCGTGGAGATATGGCAGGCAGCGCGATGTTGCTCGCGGGGAATAAACGCGAGGACGTGGCGAGATCCTCTCGCGCGAGCGCGGCTCTGTTCAGGGTATCGCTTACTAATAGCGTGGATATATACGCTTGAACTGTGAATACAAGGTCTGGGTTAGGCATATACCGTTGCCGCGTGTTCAGACGTTGGACGGTCCCGCACGCGAATTCCAGCACCGGATAGCCGATAATATAAACGCGCGACCGTTAAAATCGTACGTCATCGCGATACCGGCGAGGACGCGACAGGCGAAAAAACGCCACCGACAGGATTCTTCGGCTACCGTCCGACAAATTGTCTTGTTAGGCGCTCGACGCGAGGAACCTCGGGATTTCCGTGGGTATTTCATCGATCGTGATTTACTCTTTTTATGTTCAACTTGTTGGGTTTAGCGTTTGATGTGATGTTGGTTAGGTGTGAGGTGATTAGAGATTGTTTAAATAATGTGTGATTATAGTGTACGTTGAAAGTCATTTAAAGATTATTGAAAGGTACGTGTTGAAATGTTAGAGTTGGATGCGTGGAAGCAGTATTTTGAATAAAATCGAAAATAAAGACTGCGTTCGAAACTGAGTTGCTGTTACATCTGACACTGTGCAGTATTTAAAGTGTTCTTATAATTAAAATGAGAGGAAATGTTGCAATGGTAAATGAATTAATAGAATTGTGCTTTAAAGATGGTAATTCTCCGAGTAAAATATTGCTGAATGGATGAGAGGTGCGAGAATTTGCGTGAATATGGAGACAAGCGACAAGCGTTGATTCGCGAAGGAATCTCACAACTTTTGGGATTTTTCGGTTAAACGTTCAACGGCTGTGATTTTTCTGTGTCGGAGATTCACGATGCATCAAACTCAGCTTCTCAGGTGTAAATAATTCCTCAAGGAAGTGGAAAGATAAGCCGTATCTTTAGGTTCGCCGGCAGAGATAGATTCGATCTATCAGTCCCGATTTTTCAAAACGCACCAAGGTTTCAACAAACTTTCTAGATTCCTCCGCATTCCCGAGGCTGGACGGACCCGCTCGCGCCTCGGAGCATTATTCTCGGTGTCACGGAAAATTCAAGAGAACCTTCCCGGCGCATTTGTACAGGCGTTCAACCGCCTGGTAGGTTTGACAAAGCTTAATATCTTCGATTCGTCGCCATTTAAACGAACATTCGCAATTACTTAAATATACTTGTTCGCCGAGGAAGATTCTCACCCTCGATTCTAACGTAAAAGTTCCTTCTCCTACTTACGTCCATAGTAGAAATGTTTGAAATACTGCTCGTTTCCTAATTACCAGAAGTATCACAGTCTTGTCGGTTTGACAAATAACGAACGAATAACTAACGGTAAGATAAAATGAATTTTCAAACATCTACAGCTCTAAAATGATTGTAAAATACACGAAGACAGGAGGGAGCGCTTAAACTGGGAGTTTCCCGCACTTACAACACTCTACGATCTAAATTTCAATTACATATTATTACATTAGATAGGTATCATTATTTAACGAAATTCCTATCAATATCTGGCAAAGTTTCCATTATCTTTGGAACGCAACAGAACCCGATATCAAAACCAATACATGTTCGTTTCGATAAAATGTTGAACCCATAAAAACTTCTATTTGCCCGAGGATCCGCAGTCTACTAATCGCGATCCAGTTTCCATCGGTAACAGCGGCGGCCGCCCGAAGTCAGCGAAGGGGAAGCGAATCGGTGGATCCAGTTCTCCCATGGAGAGATCCCCGGGGCGAGTCTCACGCGTCGATCGCGATCCCCGGCTCGTCCGCGACACAATGAAATTGGATTAAGCTCGTGCTGCCGAGCGGTCTGCACGAGGAGTTTTAACGATCCACCGGCGTACAAATTGTCGAGATGTTATCCGGCAGGCCGCGGGAGCCGTCGAGAGCACGGAGGAAGATGGAGAAAGGTAGAAAGACGGAGAGAGCCTGTGGAAGCGGCTGGCTAGCAGATAGCGGAACAGATAAAGCGGGAGCAAGGGAGATCCAGGAGCTGCGGAGAGATCGGAGATGCGAGACGATCCACCGAGAGGAGATGCGAGGGAAGATTAAGGGCGGTGAATCTCCCTATGGCAATGCGGAGGCTTGCTGATGTCACTGTTGCCGCAGAAAGAGACACGGATACTCTCTCCTCGCGTCTCTTTGTCTAGCTTCTAAGTGACGTCGCCCTTGGTTCCCGTTGGTACGTTGAGGATTCTCAACAGTAAATTACAAAATATGCTAAGCGGTCGATATAAATCAAAAGCCCGAAGCTAGGGTGCCGCCGCCGCCAGCAGAAAGGGGTGCGAAACGAATTTCTTACCCCGTCGCGTACGGATATCCGGCGGAAGGGGTGCCGGCACTCGATCGGTCCGCGAACGAGACCCAAAATAAGGGGTCGCGAGGAACGGGGATGATCAAACGTTTCCTCGATCTCTCTTTCTCTTCCTCTATCGCTTTATCCATATTCTGCCGTCTCTCACGGGGCGACGCGGAGTTTACAAACCGAGCAAATGGACCGGAAGGCTTCGCAGAGACGCCGGTGTAAATAGGCCGCACAGTTTCTTTCTATTCTACGATACCGGGATTCGGTTATGAAATTCGAATTAACCGGTGCCCTGATCTTTGGATCGTGATTTATGGTGGGTGCGTGCGAGAACGATGCAGCTTGATTTTGAAGGTTCGATCGGATGGTTTAGATAAAACTGCGGCCGTATTTGATTCGGAAGCCGAAGATCGATACGCGATCGAGATACAAGAAGATCGAGCTTGACCGATAGCCGCGGAGATCGCCGGCTGCCACTGTTTGCACGAGCTCGCCCACCCCCAGGGAAAACGTAATAATTGCGAGACAGTGAAAAATCCAGTTTTTATCAGAGTTGGATTAAGCTGCGGTGAAAATGCTACAGCCATGATTATAGCAAGTTTTCATAGCCTTCGTAATAGGACTGATCTTTTGGATACCATGGAACTTTGAAGATTGAAACGTTTCTTAGTGTTTAAATATAAGAGCTGTTTCATTTTGTGTATTAAAACTTTAGAGTACCTATGTATGTCTTCTAGAAGTTGGATTTGAGAAATCTATTTATACAGATTTACATAAAGAAGCATTAAATATTTCGAGCAAACATCATTCAGAAAATATTGAAACTAAACGAACAGTAAATGTGATAACTTAAAGCGAAATGATTAACTTTCCCATTAGAATAATCGCATCCTCAAGTTAATGAAATTTTACAGTCTGGCGTTACAACCTCGGTTTTTGAAAAACGTACAGGCAAATAAATCCTAAGCAAGTTTCTAAGACCATTAAGACCCTAAAGGGAAACGTTTACGTTATAATTTTCTCGCAGCTTTCAGGCACGTCATCAAGTGCAACTGGCATAATAAATTGCACGCTAACGCAATAAACCGGCGTATGTACTTACCAGTTCCCGCGAAAATCCATCGTCGTCCATTAATCTCAATTTCGAGCGGCGGGATCGAAAGTGCGAGATAAAACGATCGGCATGAAAGTTTCGCGTGAAATGGGAAACTCGTTCCCCCGGCTCGCGTTTCTTCCTCGGGCAGAACCGATGCCCGGCGTCACGCGATTGTTCCACATAGTCCGGCGTCGCGATAAATTATGCTACCCGCGAGCACTCAATTATGTGCGCGCCGCTATTAATCGAGATACGGGGAAACGTGGATGTTAATAAAGCGGCGAGCCGCGACGAGAGTGTTTTCAGCGACGTTTACACGCGGTTATCTCGCGATCTACGCTAATCGAGGATCCAACCGATCCTGCGCGCGCGCGCGCGCCGCGCGTTAGCTATTTCCCTGGGACGAGATCCTGCGAACTCTCTTGTCTACGACCGATTCGAAATCGGGCCCTTATCGGCTCGTAAATTCGCCCCAACGAGCCGTCGCTCGTGAATATTTATGAGCAGCTTCGTAAATGTTCCCTGCGAAACGAATATTTTTTGGTGTAACGGCCGCGCGTTTCCGATTTTTTTAATACCGCGAGATGGTCCTTAATCACGGACATTTTGTGCAATATTATTTGCATGAAAGTGTCAGCTTGATATTTTACGCCAGTTCCGCAGAAAGAGTAGGCGGGCGTTCGAGGAATTGGAAATTCTGTAAGACAGAGTACGAGCACCGTTTCGATGTAGATTAAATAACGCTCGTTTTTCTTTCGTCGGCTTGGCTTAAGCGTTTGTTTTTCTTCGGAGAACGGCGTTGTATAAGAATATATATATATATATATATATATATATATATATATATATATTATGCGCGTCGCCTAAGGAGAGCTGGAGACTTCAACGCCAGTCACCCGCACAGGCGATGCACGCCGAGTATCTCGGCGCATCGCAGCCGCTGGATAGGCATGTTGGTTGCAGGTATACTCGCGGAAAGCCGCGATTTTTATCTATGCAATGCCCCCAAGGCTCAGATACTAATATGTCATAGGTTAACCTCGAGGCAACGCGTTCGTTTGCATTAATAACGCAATCGTACGGGGCACTTATTAAAAATTACGAACGGGGTATACGTTGAAACTGATGTAAGTGCAGCTGCCGCGCGTCGTACGACGACGTACTAACTCGCGAGTCAATAAGTATAAAATATATGCAATAGAATAAATAATATTGTAGAAATTCGCAGGCTATCATGTCTTTAAATTTTCGAGTTAACGCTTTGACTGTCATCCACTTGCGGACGTCACAATTTATATTCCGAGGCTAGAAAAAGTTAATATCCGTGGAAAAAATCATTAAATAGCATAAATTTATTCGGAGTCAATCATATTTGAAACTGTGATAAACATATAAGTATATACCCGCAAGAGGCAGTAATTACCATTGAAACTTTCTGCAAACTCTGTCATTTTGGAAAAGTAATTGCTAATATTACAGTTACTTTAAGGTAACTTCACAGTTATTCCTTTAATCCAACTATCAACTATATTTCATAATCTACAAGTCCTTACACAGTCTTAGGATTAAATAAATTTCTAAGCGTCCCAAGGATACCTTGTAACGTCCACTTTTCAGCTTCACGATCGTCGAAGAGTGAACCTATTTGTCCCACAATCATTTCTTTGAAAAATTTGAAGAAAATATTTTTCCCTTATAGAAGATACATTCGGAGAATAATATATTTGAATATTTCAAAAATATCGCTAAAAATTTAAAGAAAGCCTACCAGTGAACGGGGCAAAGTGAGTTAAATGTAAATTTCAAAGGATCTCTTTCGTTTGATCAGCAATTATAAAGACTCACGTGGACCATAGTTCATGAGTTGGCGGCAGTTTGACCTCCGCCGCGGTCTTCTCGGGTAGTTTGTAGTACTCGTAGACGTAGGAAGCGGCAGGATCGTCGCCGTGGCTCGCCACGGCCGAGACCTGGTGCTGCTGTTGCAGATTGAGCATCGCCGCGGTCGCTACCGAGAGCGGATGCTCGCAGTAGGTCCGCCAGTCGCCCTCCATACCCTGCACCTGCACCTGCACGGCAGCAACCCTCTTGTGTACCTCCGGGTCGGCGCCCTCGGCGCCGCTTTGCAGGGACTGGGCCGCCTGCGCCGCCGCCTCTTCCGCCCCCAGTTCCTCCTCTTCCTCTGTCTCGCGCTGCCCGGACACGTAGCTTGGCTGCTGTTGCTGTTGCTGCGATGCGTCCTCGCTGACCACGCCGCTGTTCGTCTCCTCCTCGCCGCGGCTTCGTCGTCTGAAATGACAAACCCTTTTGTTAGACACCACCTACTGGGAGATACTTTTGTTCCGCACGCGAGAATCGTCGCGCGAGTCGGTTTCATCGTGGTTCTCGCGAGAGGCTTAACGCTTTCCACGTTGTAGTCGTAGGAATTTATTATTGGATTGCTCTGCGACTAATTCTTATTTTAAATCTGCTTTCTGATACTTATTCTTGGAACATTTTGTTCCTAGGATGGATGATTCAAAGAATGCTTGATTCTGTTCGAAAGGATAGAATTTGGAATTATTCGTGCATACTGTTGCGCGTTTAACTATGTTATAACGCATGTAACAAAGTGGTTTGCTTACTTGTACTGTATTGGTACAACTACCAGCAATACCAAGTATTGGATCCGAAGAGAGTGTAAAAATACGTCAACGTTCAGCGAAGTGTACATTCGTGACAGAAATGATAGATAAGTTGTGAAACATGAAATCGTACTATGATTCGATAGCATGATAAAATCCGCTTGAGTGCGAAACTCAACACTTGTTGGTAAAAAAGCCAATTATTTAATCTGCTTCGGTCATGTTGACCTAAATCATGCTACGGTTCTGTATATGGACCTCGGGTTAACATTTTTCTAGAAACGTCAAATGCAAATTCATTACACCAGGTATAGTACTCGAACCTGTCATTCTCTGCAAGATAAAGCTTTTAACACTATCAGCAATTTCAGGGATAATATACAAATAATATGTGTAATGAGTGCGCAAGCAGTGAATTTCTTAAAGACACATTGAACTACTTATTAATTCTACAAACAACAACTTGTTACTCAAATTAACCACTAGAAATTTAATAAGAAAATGAAGCTTCGGAAACGGTGAGTCAAAACAGACCTAGTCACCGGCGTGCAGGGGTTAAATAATTCCCTGACACAGCAAATAACTCAAGAAAAGAGTAGACGTTCCATGTCCTCGAGAAATTTTTCTCCCCGAGCTAAATGAATTATCCGAGCCCGTCAACAGGACTTTCCCGTCCTGACAGGCTAGACGGTAGCTAACAAATGCATCCGATCCACGCGAGGCCCGTGTCCGCGTGATCCTCGTCGCGATTTCCCGGAATACCGTCTGTTGTATAATGGCTTCAGCGCTGAACAACTGTTAGAAAACATCGTCCCGCGTCCCGGGATAAATCACCGCGGGTCCATCGAATTTATCAATTAACGATAATCGCCGTAGCAAGCGGGTTCCGCCCGGGATGATTCCTCAATTTAGCAAACGGCCAGCGTGACGGAGGGTCCCATCGCGCCTCGCACGCTCGATAATTTATCGCAGTCCTCGACGCCGGTGTCTACTCCGTAGACACTGCGCGAACCGCCATTTCTTCGGCCACCTGGATATTCGTCAGAAGTCGTTAGTTCCCGGGGGACGCGTGACTCGTCTAACACGTTCCAACGTCACATAGATTTTGCGACAACTACAATTTTACGCTTTGCATACAGAAAACCAAATTAATGTCGTAGAAATTATTAGCTAAGTTTACGAGACACGAAGCTGCATTTAAGAATTCAATGATTCTTCTCAGTTCCATTTTTGAATATTTTATTTAGAAGTTGTCTTAATAGAATATCGTGACTTAGAGCATTGTCATTTTAAGCAAATAGTAATGACAAATATGTTACGGTCTTATAAAATTTCTAGCTTCCCTAAAAGTTAATACTATTCATTGCACATCGTTCGAAGTAAAAGATTGGTTCCCTATTACCAATATTGTTCCTTCAAACTAAATGCGCATATACGTTGAACAGAAGATTCCGAGCTCTTGCAGATTATTAATAGTAAAATAAATTTGACGAGCATGGCCCTGAAAGAAATCGTACAGCAAGGGGCACAGGAAAGAGAAAAAAAAAAGTGAGAAGAAGGAAGAAAATATGGCAGACGCGAGCAGATGCCTTCAACGCGAGATACCGAAAAGAAGGATCGAGCAGGACGCGCGGAAGGGTTGAGAAGGATAGGGTGTATGTATATATATACACGCATGAAGATTAATTATTATAAACCCCTGCCTTTTGCCTACAGTCATCAATTTATACTCCTCTCTCGTCCCAATTCCAATCCTGATCCCGATCCCGTGAGTCGCCCAGCGAATAAAGGCTCATCCTCTCTAATTTATGCATGTCGAATCAATCTCCCTCTTCCCCTTTTTGCACCCTCTCCTTTTCTCCCTCTCACTCTCTCCGTCCCTCTAACACGAGAATCTCTTTTTATCTGGTTCGGCTCGCTTCCATCGAATCGTCGAGCGAGACGCGGTTCCTCCTTCTTCTTCTTCTTCTTCTTCTTCTTGTTGCTCCTGTTCACGCTGCACCTGGGCGGGGGGAGACCCCTTCAGCTACCCCGATAATGAGGGGCCGTGTTATCCTGTGCAAATATTTTCCTCGGTCGGTGTTTGCACAGCCACGCCGGGAATGGGAGCGATCGAACGCATCGCGAGATCCGCGGAGAACGATTTAACGAGTTCATTCGTGATCATCTGGGTGGAGAGCAGCGGGGATTCAGCAAACAGAGGATTCGAGGCTGTTTCCGCGAGGGTAGCTGCTAGAGGGTTTGCCGGAGTCCTGCATTTAATTGAGCGCAAGCAGCGAGATCGAAGCAGAATCTCAGTCGTTGGCGAAATTCAATTGAATTCAATTGAATCGCTTCGTGTTTTGTCGTTGCAGCTCTACTCGATATTAAAAGTGAAAGTTGCGATGAATTTATTTCCTCGGAGAGAAGCGTGGATAACGTGTAGCGATGTGAAGATTTTTGTAGATAACGTGAAAAGGTCGCTTGAAGCGAAATTGAAACATCCGAAGACCGCGGGCAGATTTATTTTTCACACGACCACGTTCTTCGCGAACAATTGCGCTTCGACTCGAACATCTTTTCGCGCATCCACGATCGTTGGAGGTATTCAAACGTTTCCAATCGCATGTCTAACAGTCGATGGAATATAGATATCCCTGTCAACCGAACAACCTCTGGGAACCCGTGATCCGAACGTGAAATATCCTTCGCAGATAATGTACTTCGTAGCATCGCGGAGCCGCGGGAGCGCAAACCTGGACCAAACATTCTCCGGATTCGCCTTTCGACATCGGCTCAGTTTCGAAAGACTCGACGATTTCCCAGGAGATCGAACCATTAAGAAAACGACGGGCGGAGGAACGTTTTCCATGAGAGTTTTCGAGTGGAATACCGTTTGCACGGGGGAACGAGAAACGGTGGCAGTCCCATGTCAGCGAAGACAAATTGTAACATAACGAGGCTCGCAAAACGCGGCTAATCCGCCGTTTATCAGCGGCTTGGCGGACGTGGAGAGCGGATTCGATCGTCCATTCGTCTTAGAGCCGGGTAGCTGGATCGCGCGGGAAACTTTCAATGGAAACGAGGCTGAAGGCATCATCGGGTAGCTTGCTGGTGGTCGTTAGAATGCATTAACGTTGCTGTTGGATAGGCACGGCATCAAGTTCATTGCGCGCTTACAATTTCAGTCAATTTTAGTAGATATACTGGTTTAATGAATTTTAAGCATTACTCACGGGAAGGAATGGTTCGTTGAATAAACTTGTAAGTTACAGGTAGACATTCAATCTGTAGTATTCAAGCTACATTTAAACATAGCTAGAAATTTAGGAGATATTATCATAAGTAATTTGATGGTTGACAGAATCAAGTAAAAGAAGATGAATGATCTTATCATGCGCTATTTCTTTGTAAGAATAGTTATCAATCAATGCGACTATTAATTTCATGTATCCAACATTGTAAACTATGTTCTCTATTTATTAAATTACACTTTTAATGAATTTAATTCGAAGTCTCGATAAGGTTTAGGAAGGAAGCAATAAAGTACCCTCGAAACGTTTGACCCTACTTCATCGAGGTTTGAGTTATACGAATAAATTCTGTTACGTTTCTCACAGTAGTTACGATCTAACTTTGAGATTTTAATTTACCTGACAGTATCGTTTTATCTTATGCAAACCAATTCGTATTCATACTCCAATCTATTTAATAATTACGTTTCGCCCCATCTTCGAATTCGAGCGCACCTACCTCAACGCTCGGACGTTGCAGGTAGGTGGGCACCGGCGACGAGGTAAACGGGCACAGGAGGAGTAAACGCGTTTAATATTCCGTGGGAGTGTTGTCCACGCGACCTGGGAACCCACCCCGTTGCTCCCTCGCGTGCATTTCAATAAACCCGCCTCCACGTGCGCGCGAGCACGTTCCGCCGGTTAACATGGCAGTCGATGAGTTTTAAGGGACAAGTCTCGTCCAGCCCGTTCCCAAAGTCGTTTTTATGGCCCTTTTTAAGTCGACCGATAAATTAATCCCGTTCGAAAAACATTGTCGCAATTAACATTCGATAAATCAAATTAAATTCTTAACGAGCGTCGGCCGCTTCGACCAATCGGTACAAACGTTTTATTGGAGATTGCGTATGATGTCAAAATACGTTCTAAATAACAGCATGATTTCGAGAAGCGGATAATTTTATGTGAGTCGCTGCTTTTTTCCCCCGTAATCGAGCCATTTCGCGTTAATACATGACGTACGTTAATTAATGTTTTAATGCAGGACTCGTCGCATCTCGTAAACAAGCGGATCAGGTTCGTTACGGTACACCTTGTACGCGTATATTATTGATATTACACGGAAATCTGTGTTTCTCTAACAAAAAAATTGATGAGAAATATGAAGGCCGGCTGTGTCGAGACGAAACTGGCCCGAGCGATGCGTCGATACATTCCACCGATGAATCCGCGGATAAACCGTTTGCCGGAGAACAGAATCGCCGTTTAAAGATCGTTGTTTAGCTGTTCGGAATCGATTCTATGAACCTCGACCAGTTCCCCTGCTTAAAAAGGAGACTGTTAACATTATTAACTCATTATCGGTGTTCAGCGTAATTGAATACGATTATCGGTTCGTTCCGGTGTGGTTTTATAATGCCGCGGAATGTTGTTTTTCAATGTAACCGATCGTAAAGGTTGTTTGATCGATTGTCGGCGCAAATTTACACCTAATTGTTTCAATGCTCCTTCCCGATACTTCTCCTTTAGCGTTAATTGGTGATATCTATTCATCTGAAAGCTGGCTCGTTACAAGTACAGCCTCGTTTGAGAACTCGAACATTCATGGCAACAACCTAAGACAACGGAATTTCTGAATAATGGAGGTGTTACCATTGGATCGATCGCCGGCGTAGCAATGGCGTCCGCGCAAAAGCTTGTCGATTCCGAAAGGATCGGCCGTTTTCTCCATTGAATTGCTTCCTCGATTGTCTCGTAACCTCGATGCATAATCCATTGGGCCCGATCAGCTCGGTGTTAATAAGATTTATAAAGGAGAAGCGGGGAAAAGAATGCCGCGATCTTTTTTTCCCCCTTGTCGATCGGTATCTCGGCGTAATGTCACCTTTGCTCGCTCACACGTCCCCGGTTGTAGTCGTTCGCTCGCTCGCTCGCTGCCGACCGCCGAGAGTGCGGTATGCATACTAATTCCACAAATAAATCTATTTCACCGCGCTGCGAAGGTCGCTTACACCGCCGGTCGAAGGGTGAATAAATTTCCGAGGATATTTTCCACGAAATTATTTTTCACCGTGCTCGGCTTTTCAATGGCGGCAGCCGAGATTATCGTTCGTCGTCGAACAAGAGACGATCATCCTCGAAACTGGGACGTTTTACGGCTCCTCCCTGTCCCCTCGGGACCCGGGAAGAAAATTGATGGGGGAAATTGTTGCACGGTTTAACGCTTTGATGGTAATATTCGACGATGATACTGCTGCCGGCATTGAAATCTCCGTGACGTTATGACCGTGCGTTGGAATTTTCTACCTCGCGTTTACCATTACGGGTAAGGTGAATCTGCGTCGGTGAATCTACTAAGGATTCGGATCACCGTGATAGTGATTCTATCACGCGTTCGAATCTGTGCCGTGATATTATTACGATGCTTTGACATTTAAGCGAGAGTACTTTTATTGCTGGTTGAGATCTTTGAATGAGTTCGACATGTCTATTCACCGTGCGTTGAAGTCTCTGCGTGGTTGTGTTACCACGCGTTGAGGTTTGCGATGCACTGAAATTTCTAGGATAGAACTACCACGTGTTGAAGTATCTGCAATAGGACTTCCCCACACGTTGAAATCTTTACGTTAGCACCTGGATGATATTAAAATCGTCATTGTAGTATATTTTCACGTATCCATATCTCTTTACATTAATCACAATTTCGATGTCGTGTTTGCAAATGTAAACATGACAATTCGACACGTAAACAGCAGTAGTATTTTCAAGGACAGACTATTCCTTTCGATATATTATAGTTCTCTACAGTTTCGCGCAGGAAGCTGTCGTGTACCGTCTTCACGGTACGGTCTCCGGTCGTTCTAGAGCAGACTCGCGTGTTTCGCACGCATAACCGTGCCCACGTATTAAAGCCGACCGGGGGACACTTTCCTTTTTCTGTTTCGGTGGCTGGGTGGTGCTGCAGCGGCCGGAAGTGGCCGGTTACCTGGCTCAGACACACGAGACCGGAGGAATACTGATCGCGGGACCGAAGGTTGCCTCGAAGTCTCTCTGGAGCACAAAGATGTAACCAACAAATCCAGAAAATGAACGATGTCAAATAATGCTGAGAAACTGACGAGCAACGGAAGTCAAAAAATGATGCACGAATCTCTCCTTTTTTAATTTCATTCTTTTTGAGTCAATCGAATTCATTGATCGATAATTCGTGGACCTAAAAGATATCCAACGTGCTATCAACCGGAAAAATTGAATTCTCATCGATTCAGCGAAACAAGCTGTTCGCAATACCTTCCATCGATCAATGAGAAGAACAACAAAGGACAAGAGCAAGGGAAAAGCAAGAGGAATCGACTAGAATCAAATGAAAAACAGTAGCGACCGCGAATCAGCCGTGGAAAAGTAATAACAGAGAATCGGGGGATTGCCGGTGCCGCGTAACGGCGGCAAATGAACGGCTGCTTTGTTGAAGGGGGCGGTTCAGGAATTGACAAGCCCGGCCAGGAGATAATGGCAGCAATGAATTGACGTCGGGAAACGGCGTGTAATATTCCGTGCGATGGCGACGCGCCGCTTCGAACGCTGGCAACCCGGCCAGGCCGGTCTCTCGTTTTCTGTCCGCTGCCCGACGTGCATGCGCGCGCGGATTATCGTAATACCGGTAGGAGAGCGTTATTAGAGGCCGCCGGGGGCCGAGGAATGTTGATCAATCCCCGTCTTATCGTTCGGATATCTCACGCACCGGGAAACCGCCGAAAAAGCCGCGTGTACGCGCGCCGTTCCGTCCACGATGATCGTTTTTCAATCCGGTTCTCGATTTTCGATAAATCGCGTCTCGCTACGGCGATAGAGATTAATCGCCGGTCGGTTATGCTGAACAAAGAGACGTGTAGACGCGCGACAGCTATGCGAGGCACGCTGTCGCGAGCGTTGTTCCCGTTTTCGTCCCGCTGATTTTTACGTGGGCCGACACACACGCGAGCGGCTGATTTACGAGACCATTGTTCGCTCGTTAGACAGACGAGGAAACGAGAAACGCCGGCGATATACCCGCGGAAGATTTAATTGCGCGATTAATTGCGCGCGCCCGAGCGCGCGTGTCTCGCGTTCCCCGCGGAACTTTTAATTCGCGAACCGATTCCGGGAACCTGGATCAGCGGGCGGCGTTTTCTTGGGTCGGAATGCGTATGAATGATTTTTTAGTGATCGCGCTTTGAGAAAGTGAATCGATATGAATTAATAAAGCTGGGTTATTCAGATTTTTACTTATATTTATTTACACGTTTCGCTTAAGAGGAGGACAGAAAGATAAATCTGGGAAATAACAGAAATTCTACACTCTTTTCATTTGCTTTGTGCAGATGTATAATGGAGTACTAAAGAATGCATTTATGAAATTAGTTTGAAGTAGACATTTATAAAGCAATAGTCGCAGACGATAGGGAAGCTGATATCTCTTCAGAAACTTGTTAAGGACAAATTTAAAATGGCAATATTCAATAGTATCAGTATTGCCTTTAAGAAAGTAACCTTTGCTTGGTAAAAGACAATGTCCCTATTTTTCTCATGCATTTTTCGAGCGTAGCGTTCCGTTTTTCGAAAGACAGTTAATGCTCTCTTCGCCCTAAGAAACGAAAGCACCCCCCTGCCGGTAATAAGTTCGTCAAGCGCGTTCGACATGCTCGTAAAACTTTCACCGGAGTGTCCCACAGCCGTCGCAGTTAAAAATCTGGCTGCAGGCTAGAGGACAGGAGGACCAGCGAGAGAAAAGAACGAGAAAGGGGGTAGGAAAGGTGTCAAGCGTTGACTTTGATGGATCGAAGATCCCCGGGGGCCTCTCCTCTCCTACCCTCGTGAGCGCGCGCGTTCGTACCGCCGACACGTTTTTGTTCGTCGCCGCCGCGGACCAACCGCGTCGCTGTTTGTTTTTTCTTTCTCCACGGATAAAACGGCGTATCCAACAGGTTACTCTCTCACGGTGTATGTTAACGTCCTTTGCACTCGATACGATACGCGCACGCTCGCGCGCGCGTCACGTTCGTGTGCGGATGCGAGCCTCGCACGAGATCGAGCGGCAACTATGCAGCTGCTCACGCCACGCAGCGTCGGGAAATCGGATCCCGAGGTGAATCGATCGGCTGAAACTTCACTTTCTTCGCGGCGGATCGTGATCCGACGGCCAGGAGGCACGCTCGGAGGCGTGGGCGGCCTTTCGAATCGGAAGGTCAGGGCCTCGACCCTTGATCTTTCGGCGAATTCGTTCGGAGAAGCGGCTACCGTGCGTGGAATTCATGTTGTTTGGGAGGAAACTGTGGTTAAGTTTGATGCTTCGTCTATCGCGAATCGATTAATACGTTTCTATATTTTCTAGTGGTCTACTGGTAAATTTGGAATTCTTGGTTTTCCATTTCTCGATCGATGACTTAACTTCTCATACCTCTAACCTGCCGAATTTTCGAAGTGTATTTTCGAATTTCTAATTTCCAATTCACAGTTTTGAATATATAATCTCCAATTTCTAAGTTTCAATTCCTGTTACCTTTAAATGCATTCAAATATTCAACTGAATGTTTCGCAGACTTCGGTCAACTACACTCGACAGAGACGAACTCCCCATTTTCAAAATCCACTGAATAGACCGAGAAATTCTTAAATCTTCTCGCGAAACTATTGAAGTCGTGACTCCGAAGAGATCGGAGGAAAGTGCAAGAGCGCGTTATATAATTTGAAAAACTAGTGGCAAGCGACAGATCGCAAAATGCCGTCACGCGGACATTTGGCGAAGTGTCAAACGATCGCCGTAAAAGGGCAAGCAGTGGCGAGCAGTCGCGAGCGTGGCGCGAACCGACAAAACAGCCGGTCGGCTCTTAATCCCTGTGGTTACGCAAAGCCTGCGAAACCGAAGGGGAGAGATCTCGCGCGATCGGTCGGCCGGCGAACGCGAAAAACGTGGCGGCGAACAAAACGCGCGGTGTGCACGCGCCTGGATAAGTCGTACACGGGACGAAATTACAGGACGGCCGATATGAGCCCAGATACTTACGCGAGCGCGCAACGAATTTGTAACGCGACACCGGGTAACGAAATATCAATAACGCGAAAGATAATACGCGATCCTGTAACGCGAATATCGGCGCAAGACGACGAAGACGAAGACCACGTTGACGCGCGCTGCCCGCAATTTTCATTTCCTCCATGAAAATTACTTGCCCGTAATGATGGGTTACCGAGGTTTCGAATCGCTTCCGATACGGAGGTTGGACAAAATAATGGTACTGCTCATGAATCGTGTATTGTGTAACTGAGATTAGTAGAAATGAAATTGATCGTTTGAACAGTTCCCATCAAGAAGAAAGTTCTAAGAACCCGTTGAATGGTATTCAGGACTTATACGAATCAATTTTCAAGAAAGTTCAGACGAATTACATGCCGATAACCGTTTTCCATGGTATTGATGAAACTTGCTTTGCATATGTGAGATGTTAGAATGGCTTCTACTAGTTTGTCTAACATTGTGCATACGAATGTTTTGAAAATCTTGAAGCGGGGATCCCTTAGAAGTCAATTTTTCAAGACTTCAGGAGTCTATAGATACTCGAGTATTGGTTGTCATCTTACTCGAAGTGATTCGAATTTTGATTTTTGCATTCAGATGTTCGTTGTTACTTGATCGTGCTACAAAAGCTCGGTTTTGCTATCTACACGCGTTTTATTATCGATCCCCAGGGGCGTGACTCACGTCGATCCCGCTCGACCATGGACAATTATGTAAACTATATCGGAGCGGCAACAGTGTGTCGGAATCGGGCCCGCGCGAGAAGTTTTTTTTCGGGCAGCGGTATCGAACCACGGTGTCTGCCGTGCGATACAAATATGGCTGGCAGCTGTGATATCGGATTAGGCAACGCGCGGAGGCGCGTAATGCAGGATATCCGGGGCTGTCGGCCCTATCTCGCCGTGCGTTTCGAGCGATCGAACGCTGCACTTAGCCAAGATCGATGATAAAAGGGGAAATCGACCTCGAAGGCTCGCCTATCGAAATTGCTGGTTGGTATTGGTGTTGAGGAATGTTTAGAGATTTATTTTTGTGTAGGAGACATTTATCTTATTCTTTCAAGCGTTGCGAATAATCTATCTACACATTTTTTAATACGCAAAGGTGGTTATACTGGAAATTATAGTGAAGTTATAATTATTGTATTTCACAAATTAATTTATCGAGAACAAGTTTGTTCTATCAAAAGTCTCATATACATATGAACGTGGATGAACGTGTAAAACGACTTTTAATCGGTTTCAAAAATTTAGCGACCATTACGGCATACCGTGGAGTAATAAACCAATTAATACTTTTCCCATCTAACTTCTTTCCTGCTTGCGAGTGGGATTTTAATCGGACACTCTGATAGGTCTAATGGTGTCTCCTTTTTCGCTCTTTCCGAAGAGCTGCCGGTATCGATTTATATATGCCACTCGAAGCCTTTCGATGAATTATGTTTATGTAAGTCGGCGAGCGAGGAGAAAGTTGCAACATTTTAATACGGTAAACGTAGTTGGACGAGTGCAACATGTATCTACGCAACAAAGATGCGATAGCAGCAACGCTCCCTGAGAGGCCGGGACCGCCCTTCGGTTGTAGCTCCGCTGCCTACGTTGGTAGTCGTCATACCGAGACAATCGCTCATCAAGCGAAGACAGAGGTTACGCAGCTCATTGTCGAATGAAAAAGTCAATGGTTCGGGTTGGCGCGGTGGAACGTGACTTTTAACGCCACCGGCCCAGGAATTTTCCGATGCATATCTCAAGGAGGGTGTGCAACTCATCGGCTCCTTTCGTTTCCTATTCGCTCCGAGCGATTTCTTAACGTTCATCCTGCTTGTAACTTGTTGCAACCCTTTTAACAGTTGCCATACTCTCATTTTACTTCTCTAAAATTGTATAATCCTATAATATCATGCTGTAATGTAAAATAAGTGTTTCCTTTTGCAGAAGACAAAATAATTAAAAATACATAGCATGTTTTGCATAAAAAATATAGGATAATTAACTCATGGTACATGATATGTTATAAATTTATTCTTCAATTTCTCTTATAATACCGCCCCAATTCGCGATGAAACTTCAAATTCAATCGAATAAATATATCACAGCAAAAGAAGAAGTATTAAAACAAACCGCGAAGCGAGGTTAACATTATTATTAGAACAACCATTTTAATACGATTAATATGTAATTCATATAAAAATTGTAACAATAGAATATTTTCAGTTTCTTCAGATACTCATTATACTATTCAACTGAAACTATTTATTTTCCAAGTCATTTCGAATACTCGTTTATTCTACACGTTTATTCTATTGGTTCTTGCAATCTACGTGTTCGTTTATATAGATCGCGAGAATTGTAGCTTCGAAGCTAGAGTATTACAATGTGCATTCGCATAACTGCACGAATCAAAGTCGGCTTAAACTTCTACTAAGTAATGTTTAACAAATTTACTATTTGTCAAATTAACGAGTTTCATAAATTTAGTGTTAAGGTATGAATAATTGCGAAACAAGGAAACCGAAATCAGCCATTTCGACGGGTACGGTAATTCCAGTGTTAAAGGCGAGCCTCGAAACTCGCGGTGGAAGTTCGTCCTGGTTCCCATTACTGGCCGGGAGCGAACTTTTCCTCATTCCCCGGATATCGGATTAGGTAATGCCCGCGGAGGCGCATAATGCAGGCCGTTATCTGTCCTTACAATGTACCTTGTATCTATCTCCCCCCTTTCTTTCGTTCTTCTCGCAGTGTCCGGCCGCGGTTCCCCGTGTCCTCCTATCTGGGAAACGGTGCTGCGGGACGTGGCTACCCAGCGTGACCGGCAAAGCCGATAGGATAAGCGTCACCCCGTGTTCACTTCCTACGCCGCTTGAGAATTAACCGGACAGGATGAGAACAATTAGCATCGCGGCGGCGTAATCGCGCGGAGGACAGGGAGCCGTGATAACAGGCTGCCCGAGCGCAAGCTTGAAGCTAACGGAACCAACGGACGGACGGATGGACGGGTTCACGGTGGACACATAATCTGCGTATCGTGAAGGAACTTGGAAAAGAATTCGCGCGGACGGCTTGGAGACTATTTCCGTATTCACCGAGATTCGTTTAATCACGGTTCAGTAATTTTTACCCTTGTCAGTTTATAAGATACAAGGAGAGAATTGGTAAATTCGTGGTATCTTATTTTTGTAAATATTACTTTACTGTTAATAAACTTTAGTACTTGATTTTCGTGGATCTCTAGATTGAGACAATTTGCAGTATTTATTGCGCAACATTGTTATAGAATTAAAATTTGTGAAATATGATTCATTTTGTATAACTTGAAAGATACTTTCTTCGCAAGTGAAATGTGTATAATAGTCCACAATAATACTTCTCTAATACGCGCTGTTGAATAGGAATCCAATTTGTCCGTTCATAATTCGAGATTTCCAGCGTTCGTAAACATCGATACACGAGTATCAGTGAAGCATTAAAAAACAATTATCTCGAGCACGAAGTCTCCCACGGGAAACTCTTGTTCCATGTTCCCCTTTTATTCCTTTCATTAATTTTCTTCTCGGTTGTACTGCGATTTAGGAAGCACCCTGCACATGCCAGAAATGGAACCGACTACATATCGAGGCAGCGGCGCACGGCAGCATGATTGTCAGCGGTATCTATACCGAATCGGCGTCCCACGAGCGATCGATGCGTCCGGGCACGATAAAACCGGCGCGTAGAAGTATTAATAGTGGAGCAGCTTGTTAGCGGTGCGTTTCGATAGAGCTATCATCGGCGAACAAGGATCCGCACTTAACTCAATTTGCCGTTAATACGGACACGGCAGATCCCCTCGAACAGCCGATTCGATTACACCGATATCGCCCCCCCTCCCCCCCCCCCCCGCACTCTAGCCGAGGATAGGATAGCCCGGGAGTTCAAGTTCGATCGTAAAGTTAATAATCCGCGGTCGGGCTGATTAATGCGCGCGATTATCCACGTCGCGAAAGATAGAGCGACGCCGGCAGAGAAACAAATATCCGCGCGTCCCCACGTTCCACCGTAAAAATCGACCGATCCCAGGGGGCGAGGAACGGGTTCCCGTTTCTGCTCGTCTTCTTCGGACGTTATGCAAATCGGTCACGTGAAATTTTCATGTCGCGACGCGTATGATGTTTTCATCGGGCGAAACCGCCGCGAACATGCGTGCCACCTTCTCGTCACGGCCCATTTTTTGTTTCTTCTCTCGTTTTCGTGTTCCGCGCAGCCTCTCTTTCGCCGAGAGGTTCTTTTGTATTACTCTGTAACGATTTCAACTCGTGGATCCGTGTTTCTCTGCGGTTTTGTTTGGCGGTGGGCGTGCGCGAGTTACTTTTTGGTCTGGGGACGGTGATGCGCACTTTTTGGAGACAAAATGGGAGCTGTTGGAATTCCTTCGTAGCGGAGTACAGTTATCTTTTTTGAAGGGGATTTATGAAATGTTGGTGAATTTGCGAGTGTAAGATTCCTTCAAATAAATTCGTGGAAAGACGAGAATGTAGAGTTCGACGTTGTTTGAATTTTTCAAAACTATTTCTGTCGGTTGTTACTCAAATTTTTTATAAAGATTCGTTTTCAATAAAACGACGTATCAAAACAAACAATCGTCGCCTAAACGAATAACATCAAGCACCACGGAGATACAAAAACCATTCGCCACGGGGTGTCTCGTCATAGTTCTCGTCCGATATCCTACTGCCCAAGTCAATCCGGCAAAAACTCCTCACCCAGTGCGCACGTGTCCTCGTCACGATCTTGCTTCTCCCGTTTCCCGAACCCTTTCGCCGACGAAGGGAACGCGGGAAGACGCGCGAATCGTCATCCGTGAAGCCCCCCTGACTTTCCGCGCGTGCACGGAACGCTGCGCGAACCGCACAGAATATTCGTCAGCGGGACGTCCCGTGCGCGAAGAAAAGGATGAAAGCGACGTCGACGCACGCTTCGTTTACGGTTCTCGGCGAGAGGCGCTGGACCGAGCGACCTCCAGCGTACTCGACCCGGCAGTGAAGGGGTCGAAGGGTTGAGGCTCGCCGGAATAAAGACGAATAAAGAGAGCGGAAGAGGACGCGCAGAATAGAGGCGCGAGAGAAGGTGCAAAAGGGGGCGTGGATTCGCCGATATGAAATATTCGCCGGGAGAGAGTAACTCTATATTATTATCCTCTTTCACACCTCCCTGCACCTCTATGCCGCGAGGAGAGAGCCTCCGGGATCACGATGAACGGACCGGTGGCCCCATTGTCCTCTCATTGTCATGCGCGCGCGCACTGCCGCTGCGGAATCTCTCCACCATTCTCCTCTCCTCGCCTCACCGAGACTCGCTCATCGGAATTAATTAGCCCCGACGTGGCCGCTAATTAGCAAATCGAGCCGGTCGCCCGGGTGTGCCGCGCTGCGCCGCGCCGCGGACGATTGGAAAGCGAGCAACAGCGACGGCGGCGGCACACGGCCTCGGCCGGTGGACTGGACTTTCACGTGGCGAGGTTTTTGCACGGGGATCCGAACGATCTCCTCCGGAGCGAGTCTCTCTTGGACTCTCCTTGCGGCTCGCGAGATTATTAAGTTTCTTTTTCTACCGCGTATCTGCTGCGTGCGTAGCTACGGTTTTGCCTTTAGCTCTTCTTCTTTCCGTCTCTCTCCTCTCCTTTTCCTCCCTCTGTTTCCCCTTCGACGTCGTTCCCCGCGTTGATCTCTCCATTTCTCTTTTCATTCGTCGATCTTCCTTTTTGTCTTTCTTTCTTTCTTTCTTTCTTTCTTTCTTTCCTTCTTTCTCCCCGTCCGTGCGTTTCCTTTATTTTCGTGTCGGCCGCTTAGCAGAGATCCGCGCGCGAGCTGGTTGACTGCCAGCAAGTTTATCTAGATTGGCCGTTCGTCGCGACCGAGTTCGAGAGTTAATTCGTTCCCGGCTGGACAGATAGCATTATACGTCGGCCGGCCAATTGCGGCCGGAAAAATATTAATAAGCCGGGATATAACGCGAATCTAATTAAGAGTAGCAGCTGAAATCTGGAACAGGTTCCCGCGACAATTAGGCTACCGGGATGCTACCGGCGGAATGAAGCCCGCGAGCAGACCGAGGCAGTGCGCGCGCGACCGTCTTCCGAACATGGACGTTAATCGCTCGCATTCCGTGCGGCGCGCGTAAAATCGGGTACGCGACTCGAACGGGGCTTTTAAACGGCGCGCGGGAATCGTTAATCGATTTCGCCGGTTAATCGAACCGAACCAGGACGCTAAATGCAACTCGACAAGGATTTCAACTTCGAACGGAAGCGTTTCGATAGGGTTTGATACTATCCAAGGGAGATACGTCGATGCTCTCGCGGTAATGAGCACGCAGAGTGCGAGCGCGGGCGGGCTGGGAGGGAGGGCGGCACGGCCGCGTGTAAAAATACTGGCAGGCAAAATGGCGGGAACGACGGTTAATTAACTGGATCAGTTGGCTACTGATGAACCTGGTTCGACGGTAAGTGTTAAATGTTATCAGTTATAACCGAAGTAAAATTTCTTCCCCCACCTCGGTGCTATTCGTCGGATGAAAAAACTACCGGGAATTAAAGAATCGTTCCACGGCCAGCTTATTAGAAGAGAGTCGATGAGCATGAGCAAGTTGTGTCGTGGAAAATAAATACGTCGTTACGATGTTGAGGGTCCAAGTATGGTTAAAGTTTCGTTGTTTCTGTTTTGAAAGTTGGCATTGCAGCATTATCTTCTGTGAAGTTTAATAGAATCTGCTGAATTCCGTGGTTGCACTTGAAAAGAAAAGTTTACTAGTTTATAAAACAAAAGGAATTCAAAATTAGTTTCTCATCTTCTTCGTGACGAAAATCCTCACTAGACATTGTAAATTCCCAATTAATTCCAGTTACTGAAAAAGTAGACGCAGGCGAGATTCTACTTTTCAGGAAGATCAACGATCCACCATTTAAAATGCGCCGAAGGTTCGCCGGATTGACGAAACGTGATAGAAAATTCTACCTCGTGTCGCAAGGATCCATCAAGCATCCTCGATCGAACGCTCGACGACGGCGATCCATCAGCCGCGTGTCTCCTTCGTCCTCCTCGGTATTAAATAATTCAATGAACCGCTTGGCCGCAGCATTCGCGCGCGCGCTCGCGAGCAAAGGGAAAGGCAGAAAGGACGGGCAGCGGGGAAACGGTAAAAAGGACAAAATGAAGATAGTCAGGCATGGTTACGCGCCGAACCGAACCGATACGATGCGTGACATTGCTCGTCTGAGTATTTTTCCCGGCGCGGCGCATTGTCGGCGCGGTTATCGCGCGCCAACGCGATACCGCTAATAAGAGGTGTCTCCTGTTTCGAGAATTATTCCCCCCCCCCCCGACGGTTTTTACACGATTGTTAGCATCTCTTACGGAAGTCGAGCCGTGTCGTCGACCTCGATAATCGGCGAACGTGGCCCGATAAAAGGGCGCCGTTTCGAATCGCATTAAGATAAAACCGTGAACCGTTTTTCACGCGTTTTCGCATCCTCTCCGTTCCTTTCCCCTTTCGACGACAACCACTTTTTCGAGGAATTGTTATGTTCAAGAAACTTTTTCTGGTATTCCTGCGTTGGGTTATTGCGATTTGAAAGGAAATATGTTTTAAACAGTTGCGTAAACTGCAATTTCTGTGACCACATTTTTGGAAGTCTACTGTTTCAGATAGCACCAAGGAATATTTAGCTTATTCACTTAAACAGAAACTTATTCGGTGAATAGAAATTCGTTAATTAATAGTTACTAATAGTACTTTCGAAATATAATTAACCCTTTGCACTCGAAAGTTTGTCACTAGAATTATGCAACACTTTCATAAAAGCTTAATATTATATACAATGTCTCATAATTTTGCTTTATCGTATCAAATGGTAACTGATAGTTATCTATCGGATGCAAATGGTTACTAAAATTGTAGCGCCCGACGTCAAAAATGGAAAACCAGTCGCGTTAAAGGAAGGAGGAGTAATCCCCGCAATAAATCGCGCGATACGTGTCTCATTGATCGGCGTATCAACGACAGGATAAAGGATTAACCGCGGCGTGGCCGCGTTATAAATCGTCGTCGGGTACAAAGTAATTGGTTTCTTATTCCCGTTTAAAACACCGTCATTCGGAGCGTTATCTTTGCATCGTACCGGCAAGATGACAAGTCCGCGCCGGCTGATATATCGGGCCCCGTGAATCCTTAAGGGATTTTATTTTCATCGGGCAGATCGTCGATCGCGATACCGCCGTCCGGGGATGCAGGTTTCCAACTATACCGGGGCTCCGTTGACATCGTTCGGTGTTTGCGAAACGCGCCGCATCCGAATCGATGTCACGCGCAGGGGGAAACCTGAATCTTGGCCCCGAGACGCAGAAACAAATTGTTTATTTGCCGGCGGACGCCCGAAAAAAATAGGGACGCCATTTTCGTCGAGGGTTCCTCGTGGAGAGCTTAATTAATGTTACGCTCGTAAACACCGAGGAGAAGCTAAGGTGGCTCCGCGGTTTGTTGAAACCCTCCGGTTGGGACGCGTTATTCGATGAAAATTATTTGATGTGTGCCATATTCAATGTTTATTGGACCACCACAATATTAACTTCTCGGTTTATAAGCGGTAAAGATCTTACGCTGGAATTTCATAAATACCGGTCATCCCCGTAGTAAAGAAATACTTCCTGTACGTGTTGAATAATATAAAACAGTCTGCCGAGATCTAAATCATTATTCCAGTATTTAAACTTATGATCTTTAGCAAGCAAGACTCCGAATTTGAAAATTACCTTCAACGAAGAATAGTTAATTGAGGAGTAGTAAAGATCTGAACGACTGAGAGTCAATGTCATTTATTACGCACAGGGTAAACTAAGAAATGATTTCGCTATTCTGAATGATCCTATCTTCGAAATAAATCTACCTGCAACGAATAGAATATTCTATCTCGCGAACAATTGAAAATCGGCTAGACGATCTTAATCGCGGTGAAAATTGCACGGAAAAGGGTTACACAACGAAAAACATCAGACTATTGAGATTTTGTCCAGCATCCGAGCGCGATTCACGAGCAAAGGGGTCTCGTTAACAACTGCGTGCACGGGTAACGGATGCAATCCCGGCGACCGTCAGCCATCTGCATCCGGTGCAACGAGCGAGTCGGTTGCCCCTCGTGGTGGCGGAGGTCGATCGGCGGTATATACGCGCGTTACCGATCTCCTCTCCTCTCTTTCGCGGATCGTGTGAGCGAGAGGAGGCAGGAACGGCCGAGCGGGCGCGACGAGGATGGTAAATGGTAAATGGGAAATTGTAAATGGTAGGCCACTAGTGCGCACCGAACATGAATGAATGGAACCTGCTTCGCCACTTGCATACCCATTATAGGAACTCAGCTGGTACGTGTACCAACCTCGGACGTGGGCTCGCATGTGTTGACCAGTTCACGCGCGCAGACACACACATTTAGGGCGCGAACACGGACGCGGAACACGTGTAGACACGCGACCGTCTCGGTACACAATGCGCCGATCTGTTTATCTGTCTGTCGTTCGTTCGTGAGCCTCACGAGATGCCTTCGGTTAATAGATCCGAGACGACCGGTGAGTCAGTCACGCGGATTCATCGCGTGCGCCTAGGTCGAGGTATAGTGAATCGTTTCTACGGGTTTTCGTGAGCTGCCGGTTTTCGCCTGAATAATATTCGGTACATAGAAGCGTGAAAAATTTGGAACATACGGGTAGCTTCAACGACTGCATGCCGTTTGGAGTATGGATCAGTTTTATTAGAAGATTGAAATCAATTTTGTTCTGAGATACTTTGCCGGATAGATGCTATCCGAATAGTTTACCGCAATTTTGTGTGTATATTCTTATCTACTATATTATCTACAATCTAGAATCAAAGTAACTCGAATTCTTATCTTTGTCCGAAGATAGTAAAAGAAAATATATAAATCAAATTATAGCTTCAAGTCCAAAGAAAATTCGGATCAGGAATTCAATTAACGCGGGTCCGTGGGTTTCGCAATCAGGCAGGCCGCGGATGTTTTAAAGAGCGCGTCGGCTAATTGGTAGACCGCGTAGCTTAACAAGGCGACGGGGAATGATCAAATTTTCAATCGTTGTCCGCGATCGCTGGTACACAGTCGTCGTTCGCGTCGGTGAAGTGGCTCGTTACTTACGAGCCGGCCGGCCGATAATTACTATCCCGTTTAACACACCGATGAAATTTACAGGGCAATATATTATCCTTTACGCGGTCGGCAAACGGACCGATTTAATGGTTTCATTCGCGCCGCGGCGGATAGGCTGCGGGTCCCAGGCCACGAAAAACCGTCGGTTGCACAACGCCGTCGGACGAACGTCGTCGTCGATCCGTCCGGCGTCGTTTAAATCAAAGCGCGGGTAACGGCCGCCTCTCCCGGCCCGTTTCGCGCAATGTTGTAACGACGAGGTAAATCTTCGCGCTTCCACTCACTCGCACGCTCCTCCTCCTCCTCCTCCTCCTCTTCCTCCTCCTCCTACTCCTCCTACTCGACGTTTTTCTCGTTTTCTCTCTCGTTTACGCTCCCATTCAATCCGTATTCCCCTCTCCGTCGCTCACGGCAAGTTTACGAGCGAATCGGAGCCGACACTTAAACTGCGGAATGTTCTTAATTTCTCTTTTTATGGCGCGCTCCCGAAGCCTGCCGTTAATATCGGCGGATTCGTCCTACTTCTCCGTGCTAGTTGGATCCGAGATACGTTATCTGCGCCGATTATTTAAATCGGATACATTGTGGGATACAGACGTTTGGGAAAAATCCTGACGCACCGATAAAATCGCGGGACTCGCAACACACATCGGCCGGAGACTTCGATGCGCGGCGAGTGGTGTCGCGTGACCTCGAACCGTCGCCGAAATGAATCTCCCGGCTGGCTATGGGGTGGCGGAGAAGTCGGCGACCGATTGGACTGTCGCAAACAGGAACTGAGGGGTAATGATCGTGTAACGTCTTTTGTATGTGGTTTGGTTGTCGAGCATAGTGAAATTTTATGCGGAACTTCTAATCATTAATCTTTCGGTTTGTGGTAATAGAGTAATGAACGTGAAATTTGTAATTTAAGTGGGGAATTATTGGTAACGAAATAATAAAAAGAGCTCTCAGATACCTATCAAACTCTCTGACAATGTAAACCAAAATCAAATCTTCAAAGAAATCAATCAACTTCCGAGATCAACATCAAACTTCAGAACCACCCAGTATCCCTGACCATCGCTACCTCATGCGGAAAAGATTGCAACAGACGCACCGCGGATATTCAATTAAACGGTAATTGCGCGTATCGCTCAACATCATCATCCATTTAATCCGCAGAAAAAAGAAGAAGAGGAAAGAATCTATAAAAAAAGAGGAAGAAACATCTTTGGAAGAAGCCTGCTAACTCGATCCGTCCGTAAGCCGGCGAACACGGCTGGCAGCCGCGAAGGGTTAAGGGTTAACTGGTGTGCGTTCGAAGTGACAACCGCAAGCGGTACAAGTACGCGTTGCCGATGAATCGTGATATTTCGAACGGCGATGGGACTGCCGATTACCGGGACCGGCCGTGAAAAATGGTTGCGCGTGTGGCAGCGCGCGCGGGGGGGTGCGTGGCAGCGGGCAGCGTTATTACCTAACGCGATGTTACCCTTTGGGGTAGAAAGTTCAACCACTGAGGAGCCTCTCGCAATTACCGACGACCCGGGATCGCGAGATCGCTCGATCGAGCCTTCCTGGACAGCTGGACGCTGTCGCGGAGGATTACCGATTCAGCTTGCTCCTGGAAGCGGCGCGGACGTAACACAGCTGACCAATTTACACGCGTTTTACGTAATAGGCCAGGCGGATCGCTTCCCGCTCAGCAGATCACCGAACGGATCGTGAATTTATCGAGCCGCGCGGGAAGAAGCGATCGTTACGTGACCGCTGGGTTAATCGCCAATTACACCGATAACATCTGTTGCGCCGCGAATCGTGCGTGCCTCGGAAAGTGTAACATTGCGTGCTTTGTCGTACAAAAGAATAATTTTTCATTTATGCGAGTTACTTCTGGTTATTTTTTAATTAAGTTGTCTTTGATTTATTGGAAACCGTGGCAGTGGTTTTGAATTAACTTTGCTTTTATGCGTTGTCTGTTTTACGTCGTTTCTGTGAGAAAGTATTTGTACTATTATATAATTGTAATTTTCGCTTTCAATTAGAATTAAGTGTAAGTTGTATCACGATTCTCGTTCGTCGGAGTTCATTCAGGAGCCAGAAGAACGGTAAGTTATAGCTTCCTATTGAGAAGTTTTTCGTTTCGGTTTACATGTTTTGTCTGATTGTCTCTTTGTTTCGCTCCCAACGCTGACCTAAATCGATTAATTCCATGTGTTTGTAACGGTGCCGGCCGCTGCGGGGGATTGTCATTTTTCATACGATTCCCGGCCACTGTTCCCCCCACCATTCCTCGCTTTACCGGTAATCTCTACTTTCGATCTGCACTTTCGAACCGAGACGTCAATTAATTCGGGCGTCCGGCGCAGAACACGCGACGAATTGGACACGTCCGACGGTCGTCTAAATACGGACATGAGAAACCTGATAGCAACCCACCGGGCCAACCAAGGAATTTTAAATCGAATTCTTTACTAATAATTCTTCCGTTTCGACTAATTTCGTTGCAGCCTTCGGATCGTTAACTCTTTTTCTCTTTTAATTGTGTAATGACTTGCACCTTTTTTTCACCTGCTTTTAAAAGGTCTCCCGACGGTTCGACAGAGTGTTGCTAAAGTGACATTTTTTTTCATTCCGCTATTTAAAATTCCTCTTTAAATATGAAATTTGTAATAAAGATATATCGTGTAATTTAAAGATTACCATGGTTAACATCTCAATTTACTGTTTAATACTACAACATTTCTCATGATTAGTTTAATATTTCAAATTTCTTTCATATTTTAACATTTCGCAAAAACCGTAACAATGACCAACGTATCTCTAGATAACAGCTACAAAACGTAAAAAGTTTCAATTTTCATATCAAAAGCATGCAGTATCGTGTAGAAAAACGCGTAATAAATAATACACTCATAAATACAATTGGATAATAAATAACAGGTACAATGAATTCAAATTATGATCTCCGACAACTCGATAGTACAAGGCTAGGGGTTAAAGACAGTTTAAAGACTCTCTCGCGATCCGAGACTCTCGATCCCGCTCCGTTCAAGTACGTATGATAATAAGCGAGAGACAGCTCGATACCGATTTGAAGGAAAGTTAACGAGCTTATCGACCTTCGGTCTCGCCGATCAATTCGTCGACGTGCGAGATAGCTTCCCACCTCTGGTCGTTGGTTTCTGCTTATGCAAAAGCGGGCAGCCTAGGCGTAATTAATCAGCATCGGACTAGCCGATCGTTCTCTCGCACGGTAAGATAAAATTGGAAAAAGAAAGGAACACGAGGAGAAAGAGAGAGAGAGAGAGAGAGAGAGAGAGAAAGAGCTAGAAAAAAGAGACGGTAAGAAAGAGAGAGAAACGTTTACAATATTTTTATTGCCCCGCCTCCAGCGACCGATCGTTTCACGGCTGCAGTAAACAGATAACTGGACAATGATCCAGATCGATTACACGCGAGAGCGCGAACGTCGACTCATGTCCCCTCCCCCGTTCGACCTCCCTCCACCGTGGTTCTCCTTTTATCCCTGTTCCTTTCGTTCGCAGCACGTTGCAAAAATTTAGGTGGTTACAGAGGAAGTCACAGTGTATTACTTACGAAAATAATTACCGTCTCCAGGTAAGATTAATATATGATAATAGGAAGCGATTTTAATGGCGTGCCATTAAGGGTTCCGACTGCGCCTTGAAATTTGCATTTTGAATACCGTTGACGCTTAAAATTCAAGATAGAAGAGATCCTCCTCTCACTTCTTCTTCTTTCCCTCCTCTTCCTCTCTTTCTCGCTTCCCTCTTCCCCGACGTTCGATTATATCGTTCGTGATTCAAGCGATGGAACTAAACCGGCCGACCGATTAATCGATACAATTACTTTGATAAAATGATTAGAACGGGGCCGGGGCGAGGGGGGAACGTGTAATTCGCAGGACTCGTTAGCCGGGCACCGATTTTCCATCGAGCCGCCGTTATCCCGGAAATTATCGTCGGTTGGGTTTCCTCGTAATCTTCCCGTCGACGTCTTCGCTCTCCGTCCCTTTGTCGCCGTTGTTTTATTCCCGGCATTATCCGAAAGCGTTTCGCTGCGCTCGAACCGCGAGGGATTCGCCAGTGACGTTATTGATTTACGTCGCGTAACTCTTCCCCATCAAAATAATATATCCGCGTACACTTAGTCGCGCGTATCTGATTATATTACGTTGATTAATAGCATCGGCCGTCGAAACGATAACGTTTCAATTCAATTTATGATCGACCATACATTAGCCCCGGCCGGTTAATACGCCGCGATATATCACGGGGTCCGACGCCGCGCCGCGCACGTTTCCTTGCCGAGTTTCGCCCTAAAACGTCGAGGGATTCGGCTTTTCCTTTTTTCACGCCGGGAGTTCGCAATTGCATTCCGTTTCGCCGCGCGCACAACGTCTATCGGGAAAGTTCGCGATTGACGCGAAATTACCGCGATTCGTGGACTTCTTTTTGTAGTCTCCTGTGATCGATTCGCGCGTTATCCTGCGATTACTAAGAGATTATTGAACATTGTTAATCATAACCTGGATAATATTAATTCATCTCTAGTTTCAAATCTCAACAAATCATGAAACTTCCGGAGGAAACAGAAATTTCTTTGTAACTCCAGTATCTCCAAACATAACTAAAAAAGATTCAATTCTATCCTGCTTCAATTTATCTCAAATATACAAAAATTGGCGATCAGTGATTTAACATTTAACCAGTGGGAGTCTATGAAGATCGATCGAGATATTTCCATCGCCAGAAGCGTCCGAGCTAAAAATGATATTAAACCGATCAACCGGCCGACATCGAATCCAGCGAGGGTTATTATTACTCGAATGAAAATAAAACGCGCGTTCCCGGACGAACGGTTCAGCTACCGGCGTACGCGTCCCGGCGGATCACCGAGCAATTTAACACGTGATTCCGCGAGCAAATGAAACGTCCGGCCGGAACGAGCTCGTCTGCGCGGCCATTGAAATCGCCAGGCGCCGTTAGCACGGCGAGCGACGTGCCGGCTAATCAAATATATTTCAGTTTCTATGGAACGTCGCCGTGTCGCCACGGCATATTTCAATTCAGCCCTCCCGGCCGATGAGTCCAATGAACACCGCGGCCTGAATTATTCGTACGAACGCATGAATATTCCTCCTAGGATAGCGCGGCCTGTATTCTGGCCTGAGAAGGCACCGCGCGCGGGTTCCCGGCCGGCTTCGTGTATCAGAAAACCAGTTCGAAGTCAGCGAAGCATTATGATCCCGAATACACATCCGTGGCCCGTTAACTAATCTCCCTATGGCGACCTTCCATTAGCTCGATTCCACGGCCGATACATCATCGCGCGCGCCTCGCCTCGCCGTTTCTCTCTCCTCTTCTTCAGGGTTCGTTCCACCCAGGCTGGGCCGGGCGACGCCTGCCAGGGATGAGACGCGCAGCCTTCTGCATCGACGGTTCCCGAACCTTCGACATTTGAATTATTTCAAACGATTCACTTGTTTATTCGTACTCTAACCGCGCGTTTTCTTGTGAACGATATGCAAAAACTGAGTGTGATGTGATGTTTTGAACAGGCTCGATTGTATCTTTTTATTTTGAGTTGTTGCGATTTAGGCTAATGGTTTTTGCGATACCGCGTTGGATGACTTGGCCGTTTAATTTAGTAACTGGGTATTTTAGCAATTTTTTGCAGCAAGTAATGAGCAATACAAGGATAAATGAATAGAGAAACTCGGTTTCTCACTGGTGGTTCGGGAAATGCTCGATGCTTGCCGTGAAGATAAAAACACTTGTTCTTCAATTTTCCACCGGAAGACGCCGCGTTACTCGTCACGCGAGATTAAATACTTTTAGTCCCATTATTTATGCTTCGCAAACATTCGTTTCAGTTTCTTTTCAGGCTCGAATATCATGATTGATGGACGATGACGATAAAGATCGCTGCAGCGTTTCTTTGACTTTAGGAGGAAAAACGCCTAAGGGTGATTGATCGCTTCCGCCGATCTATGATTTTCATTAGTTGCTTTTTTCGAACTTACATCTGACATAACTCGAGCATCTCGGACATCCACAATCGATATGACAAGCAAAGCAGGCCTACCAATGTAGACGTAAATAAGAAGCTAAAGTGTCGATTCGAGACTCATATAATCGAAGCTCAAACTCCTCCTTAAATTCCCTACAAAATTCCGCCATAATTACTGGCAGTCCGCCGCAAGCAGAACCGTCGCTGAAAAAACCAGCCACCCGTGAGTCCGATCGAATCGCAGATCGCGGATCGCAAAGGAGGTTGCCTGCCCTCGCGGCGGTCCGAACAGTCGTTGGGCCCGGAGCCGAGCTTCCGCCGCTCGACAAATCATTTCTCGTTAACGGTGGGCCCGATCTTTCGGGCCCGACTCAAGACAAAAAGTATCAATTTGCAGTATATCTGGCGGTGGGTACCCCGGGACCGGTTAACGGTGCCTGGCGAGCGTCCGATTATCTGCGGTCTCTCATCTTCGTCGCTTCGGTTTTCCGCTTCCCTCCGTTCAGCATCTGATCTACGCGTTCCCCGCCCCTCTCGCCGGTCTTTTCCGCTCGCTTATCGTCGTAAGCGATGATTTATCCCCGACTTCGACGCTGCCGCTTGTTACGGATCGAACGGGACGCGCATTATCCTTGATTAATCGCTCTGTCGCCGTTGTTTGGAGCGCCCGTAATCGATTCGCGAGGTACCGGCGTTCGCGGTAACTCTGCGTGGACACTTTCATCAGTTTCCGCGGGGTGGAACTGGCCGCGGGACTCGGTTTCCCACGCGCGGAGGCCGCGACGCGTCCTTCCGAGCTCGAACGATCCTCGAACGCGACGACAAATCGCTCATCGTTAACGCGATCCTTTTCGTTTCCGCTTCGGGAAGAGAAAAACGATCGAGAGAGACGCGGTCCCCGCGTCCGCCTAACGGTTCGCCAGTCGCGGATTTATCCTCCGTCCAAAGGCGCGTCTTCCGCCGCGTGTTTTCAACGCTTGGCACGATAACCGCTCGGAAACCCTGGCCAGGTAAGTAGAAGGCAAGCGAGGATAGGCGCACCGCGATCATTCTCGTCGGTGTCACGGCGGCGTGAAAGGCGCGCCGAGGACTACGAGGAGGCGCGCGTGCAAATGGCGTCCGCCACGGACCGCTCCGAACGACGATATTAACACGATTTCCGACGTTCCCGCGCCGATCCGCAAAAACCAGACGGGGCAATTAGCGTGACAGTATCACGAGCGGATGTCCGCCGCCGCGGACGTCGCCGTTTTTCCATTCCTCTAGGTTTTTGCGGGCGCGCCGACGATCCTCCCGTGTTGGCGCGCCGATTCTGCGGATGATATGATAATTCGTCGAATGATCTGCACCAGATAGCGTAACGAGTGGACGGCGGACGCGTTTCGAGGATCATGTGCGATAACTTTGGGGTTCGTCAGAAACATGGGAGATTTTTTGTTTTTCTTGTTTTTCTGTTTTGCCCGCGAGGTCGCCCGCGACGTCCTTTTCCCCACTTTTCTCTTTTCAATTTCTCTTCTGCTCGTTTTTTCAGTCGGCTCCCCTGCTTACTTCTTCTCGCTCGCTTCGTTCGTTTTTCTCCTCTCCGCTCGTCGCGTTATTTTTCTACCGTGCCGTATAATTTCAACATTTCGACGATCCATGCAGAGATACGGAATTCCTGCGCCGGGAATTTTTAGCGCTGCATCATTTATCTACGGACCGAGCAATTTTCTGACCGCAGTAAACACCGAGCACTGATATATTTTGCTTGCGCCGAGAGAATCCTTTCCCGCTATTTGCGCCGGGACATTCTATCACTTAAATGGGCCGTGTTTTGGGGGAGCTCGCGTGGAAATTGCGTTTTGGCTCGTGCGGTCTATAATGTTCTGACTGCAACTCGTTTAGCCGATGAAATTTTTGCATTTGGTATTTCGAGGATCTATTTCATTTCCATTCAGTGGGAGGCAAATGAAATTTTCGGATCAAAAGAATATCTTTTGGAAACAGTGTCAAGAACTTATCAATCAATCATGCACTAATCTGTAAATTCATATAAATTTATGAAACGTTTATTTCGTCATCGTAATTCCAATAATAATAAAACCACGAACTCAGAAAGTCAAAAGATTACCGCGTTCCACTCGTCTGTACAGAAACCTTAACGAAGATGATTACAAATTGTAATGCCCAGAAAAACTCGTCGGTTCTCAATTCTAACCACAATTACTACACAAAAAAACTGTTACAAAAACCTCATTTAAACACATTTTTAAAGCTTCTAAAAGAACCATCGACGGAACAAAGTGCAAATATACCTATTAACCATTTTAGGCTAGATACCGCGAATCTCAGGTCCGAGTTCCGTACAATAGGGACCGCACAAGGTCTCGTGCGGTTCAATTAAGCCGAATAATAAGGATACTCTAATTTTCCCGGGCAAGATCGGGCACTGCCCTGTTCCCAAAGGATACCCGCGAGCGTCGTCGACGGGAAACCCTGACGAAAAGGAGGCTCGTCGCGTTAAGTAGCGAACGTCGATCGACAATACCCGACGGGAGTGCTTTTCAGCCTGTTACCCGGTCGCTCCCTTTCGACCATTCATCAGGAAACGCCTCTCGCATTATTGGCATTGTCGCGGCGCGTCGAGAGCCGAAAGAAAAGCCGGGCAACCCCGCGGTTCTGCTCTCGGTGGGCTAACGATCGTGTTATTAGCGCAAATAAAATTGGCGACTGTCTCACGGCAAACGGACAAAAAGGGCGGCGGGTGGCGGGAGGCCGGCCCGGTCCAATTTACCGGTGGCACGCAAAACGAAGCGTTAATTTGCATATCGGAATCGAACACACGCCCAGTAAAAATGACTCTAATTTCTATCCCTGCCGACCATAACATCCGACGCATAGACTCTTCCACCGACACGGGAAGTCTCTTTTGTTTCATTTCTGTTCAATAATCTCTACATTTTATTCGTTCGACTGTAATTGCGATTCCTTAGGATTCAATTCCCTTTTTTTCTAACGAGGGTCAGTTATTCACTGATTGAAATTGATGTAGTACTTTTGTTTCCTTCTTTCATAACACGTTTCCGTGGCAAAACGTTGAATCTTTGTTGTTGTGGATTCTCGTGTCAGAAAAAAAGGGAGGAAAGTGGCGTGCGACGGTCTCTAATAGAAAATTTCTATAACAACCTCATTAACGTATACATAATGCGAAAATTGTGGTTCACGAAGCGAAGGATGGGTTCTACCTTAATAATTTCTCCAACGACAATTGCCAAAGCTATCATCTCTGGATGTTACATCTGTACTCGTATTTACGAAAACCCTTCTAATCACGACTCCTTCGTCGCAATTTCCATGCACTAAATTGAAACTCCGTATCGCCTGAGAACAGACCAAACCATTCAAATCGCGTGACAGAGTTGCAGCGACGAATCAGGCTAACCCAATCCTTTGTCGTTACGCTATGTACGCCAATCGTGAAACGCGGGAACGGTCGTTCTGACAAGTTAAATGAGGATATCCTTTAATCCCGGCTGATTATACTTTCGCGTGACCCTTGTTTCCCGAGAAGGAACGCGCAACTGCTGGTCAACTGTCGCGGAAGACTGGGATTTTCGCGGTACCATCGTTCCCCGCGTGATTTCCATCGGTCCTCACGCGATTTCGCGGGAAGCGCGACCATATCGAGGGAACCCGACCGATCCGTCCGCTTTTCCGTCTCATTCTCGCGGTAATGAGTGGAACTGGTTTGTCGGTTTTCACGGGCTTCGCTTTGCATAACCCTAGCTGCGGCAGCAGCAGTGGCAGAAAACAGCTGCGGCCGCCGCCGCCGCCGTCGCCGCTCGTTCTCATATCTCAGCCATTTTATCCGGTAGTGAACGGCGGTTAATTAGCACGCTGTAAAACAGCCAGCGATACAACAATTTATACATCTGCCCTATTTATTGCTATTATTATCGTGAGCCGGACGATAAACAAGGCAATGCTCGCGCCCGTTGCTAGAGACCGTACGCCCGCTGCGTTAATTGCGCTGTTCCACCCTTTCTTCCCTCTTTCCACGTTCGATTCCCCTTACGCGGTACACATCAACGATCTTAAAGAGACGATAACACGAGCCCCGATCTGATTACAAACGCTTCGATTCCAGTTCGCAGCACGATCATCGACGACCGCCGCAAAATCCGATGTTAGCTCCAACGCTGAACCTTTTTCTCGCTCCAGCGCAGTGATCGCTGTACGTGCTGGGATACCAGGCTTTTCTAATGGCTCTCTCAGTGTCCTCGTATTTCTGCGTCTTAGAGTCCCGCTGAAACGACATGTTACGCGTCGTATCGGTTCAGCTATTCGCATTGGGAAGTTTTCTTTATTGCGCCGGATTAATGGTAATGATATGCGGATCGGCGCGAGGGGAATGCAATGGGGGGTGGTTTTAGGAGACTTCGGGTTTGTTCTTGTCTTAATCTCCAGCTCGGAACTTTCATATACGAATGAGTATTTTATGCGAATATATTGAAGGTATTCGGTTGTTTTTGTTGATAAGACTTGGTGCAGTGGATTTTACTGGAATATTGTTCAAATAAAAATGTATTAAGTGGAAATTCTTTGAATTCTGGTTCGAATAAATTCGGGGAACCTGAGGTGAATTGAAGTTAACCCTCTATGCGTTGATACTTAAATGCTAGGTTTACGAGAAGTCTGCTGACAATCGGTGCGTTTAGATTCTGTGTAAAATTAAAAGTTATCTTACCCTCCACGCTAATTTGTTACCGCCCATAAAACACATTATATACACTGCGTTTCCTTTATCCATCGCACACTCTAACGCTCCAATGAACAACACTTCATATTCAATCTCCGCGTTATAACCTCGACACAAGTATGCGTAATGAAAACGGCCGTGTAAAATAAAATTCGCGTAATTCACGGCGCAGGAATCGTTAAAAAGGAAAGTCGATAGCAAACCGATTCGAATCGTAAAATCAACGGCTACCGTTCGCCGCCGCGGACAACACCGACAAGACATAAACCCCGCGTCGTTCCATAAATTCAGAAAAACGGGCGCAAAAGTCACGATCCCCAATCGATCCGGGAATTCCGAAGCTGGGGCGTAAAGCGGCGCCCATTCGCCGACACGTTGTTCGGCCGATAAACATTGCTTTATCATCGAATCTGATATCCGCGACTCGGGCGTTCGACTGAAAACGGAATCCGGCCGATTCGCGATGCCGTTTTCGCGGCCGTGGCTCGATTACAACGTCTCGGCAACGACGATCGATCTCTCCGATCGGCGTTATCGATCGTGCCCGCGATTTCACGGTGCGCGCGGCCCAGTTGTCGCTAATAACACAGTCCACTCTAATTCGCCCCGCGCTCCCTTACGCAATTCGAGTACCGGCCTCGCCGCGGAACAGTCTTAATCTTAATACGGCTTTATAGCTCCATTAACTCCGCGAGATAGTTCCTCGCGCGCGCTCGGACGCACGAAAGACAGCGAGCTAGCCTCTCAGCGAACGATTTACTTCCCCCGAGGCTCTTTGCAACTCGGTGGATCCCGTCGATCGCCCCTCGGAGACTAATTGTCGATTACATGGATGGCAGTTTGCGACCGTACGTACCTCGCGACGGATCGCGATCGACGTACGTGTCCACGCAGCGAAATCTCGAATTATTTTCTACGTACGAGGCCCCTATCTTCTATCCCCCTGTGTATGCGTGTCGTGTTTTTTTTTTGCCCAACACGGTGGAGCTTCAACGGACGTTTGCCGACTTGTGGGACCTGCGCGTTTCCCTGCATACAGGGTGGCCCATTATCCTTCCACTTTCCCGCCTCTTTAGTTTACCCTTCTTCTCTAGTACCTGGCCCTCGAGGATTTCTGCTGCCTTTTCTCGTTGCTGGCTCGGACACAGGAAACTGGACCCGTGAATTCTTTTGATAAATATTGATTCTACGGTAGCGATCGTTCGTTTGGTCGCGATCGGATAGATTTTTACCGTGGGTGTTTATGTAATGTTTTGCTTCTTCTACTTTTCCTTTTTGTTGGACCATGGTAATAATGTGCGAAGAGTCGAGAATTTATTTTCTGGTTCCGTGAGTTTATTATTAAGTGGGTTAAATTAACTACATTCTTTTTTGTGCTGCTGCTATTCTCACATTTAATTTCCGATGACTTGACTAGTATGACGTAAATCATTCGTTCTAATGATCCTTTTTTCGTTACTTCTTGTATGAATTAAATCTCTTGTAAATGCCGCAAGTGCAAAAAAGCCGTCGTTAGCATTCAAAACTGTGAGCCCGATTCCGGTGCACATGAACAGTATTTTAATCGTGGTCTGTCGACACCGGTATAAATGATTGGATTTCTAGGGAACTTAATTGTAACTGAATCAATATTTTTATGTGTTCTGAAATCGAATAATCGAAAAGTATTCAAAATACAGACTAACTAAATATCTTCAGGTACTTTAGCTCTAGGCAATTTTTCAACGATTTCGAGTCGGCATCTTCCAAGTGCAAAGGCAGCGTATTTAATACAAAAGTAATAAAAAGTAACGGAGAACGCGACCAACTATACAGCAACAGAAATAAATAAATATTTTCACGTATTTCAACCCCAGCAATTTTCCAACGATTAACGTGTTCGGATATCGAATCACGGGTCCGCCAGGTGCAAAGGACGCGTTAGGTATATTTAGACGACACCCTATAGAGGTAGAAAGAGGAACCTGTGGGTCTTCGCGGGGCACAACGGGGGATGGTCAGGAGAGTGTCCGGCAGGCCTGACCGTCTCCGAGCGGTCACCCGTTCTCGAAGGGTCATCCACTGGCTCTCCTCTCACTTAGCATAAAAGGGGTAACTAGCAAATGCTCAATGCGTACACGCTATAATGGGACGAGTGTCCCATGGACATAATTAGGCGCGACCCATGGGAAATTCAGACCCCATTTCGGCTTTCCGTTTTGTGCGGACGCTGCGTAAGCCGGGCAACGCCGGAAGGGTCATCGTCGAAGAAAAAGACAGCAGTGTTCTCTTATGCAACTTTTGCCCATAGAGCACAGGACATGTGCTAGACTTCGACCGTATGAATAGTTGAGAAATGTGTCTCGAAAAATAATTGCGAACGAAGCTACGAAACTCAGGGTAATAAAATTGCCAGACTACGACTGCTATGATCGTCTATAAAGGCGCTTCCAAATCGACTAAAAACAAATGCAATATGTAAGATTAACGGTGAATAAAACTGTTTAATATCTTAAGTAAGTAAGAATTGATAATTGCTTTTATGCAACTTTGTTGAGAATGAATAAGTGACATGCAAAACATTCAAGATGTTCGTGGGCATCATTTTGTCGAACACAATAAGGAACTTCGCGACAACAAGATTTTAAGCAGAATAACAAAGTTTCGGCTATAAAGTATCCTATTTCGGCGATAAATCTCGGGGAACTTTATGGAAAAACAGTGTCAGCTATATATTCTCGTGAGTCACTGCTATCAATCTTATTTGGTCATCGGGCCGTAATTTCTGAGTCAACCTCCAACACCTTCCTGTTAACAGATCGCGGCGATCGGAACTACGAAAAATGGAAACTACTATCCGATATTTAACGAGGCATACATACAGATATATCGCAAACAATAGTGAAATGCTATTTTGCGTGTAAAATACAATGTGCTCCAAACGTTCCAACCAAATTCTTCAAAAATGTTCAAAGAAATTCATTGAAGCAATTTAAACCAATAAAAATTCAAACTTACTAACAAAATCACGTTTCAATGACAAACTCTTTCCGAACAATCAGAACGAATAAAAACGATGATTTGATGACGCGTGTCGAGCAGAAATATTTCGATCCAAATAAAATCGACCGGAGGCACGATTAAATCGCGCGAGTCGCGCGAAGCTTAGCAGCGCGATAATTCGAAGCCCCCGAACCGGAAGTCATCGGGAACACGGCTGATAATACCCGCCCGACAGAATTCCAGTTCTTCGCCGGCTGTTCCGAGGTGGTTATCGTGGGAACGCGTTTACGCTGGATTCCCGAATACCGCAAAAAATTCGCGGGAGTTCAAGGGACGAGTAACACGGATTCCGTTAAACACTCGGATCGATCAATAATACATGAACACCGAAGGGGAATCTCGTTGCGTGAGCATCGGCGGATCGCTAGATTCCTCGAAGAGCTGCGCGTGTCCCGCGTCGCGAGCTCGAGATCTCCGCGACGATCTCGTCGGTCCGTCACCGATTTCTCGATCTTCGCTTCCATCGAATACGCTTAACAGAATAAAACCGTCGCGTCTCCGCATCATTTTTCCCATACGTCTCAAGACACGATCCTCTAAAAGTAATTCAATACTCCGAGCATTGAAAAACACTCGTGTCATTGTTCGGATTCCATAAAACGCTAGATTCCCGAGCGCTCGAAGGTTAAATCTATCCTTTATTTGCGCGGGACCGTCCAGGAATGCCATACGCTGGAAAACACGGGTGTCTATCGGGGTTCGGACTCGAAAACAATGTATCCCGCGGACCGAAAAACGAGAAACTCGACTCGAGCCATTTCGACCGGGACGTTCGCGACGGACCTTTTTGCGTGGCCGGCGAGAGATCGCGTCGCAGACGAACGGGAGCTGGGGGACAGGACCTCCCGCCGGGCGCACACGGAATCGTCGCGGTCCAAGGGCGACGTCGCCGCCAACACCATAGTCGCATTAGCATTTCGCGCGGAGGACGATACTCTGCGAGCGACGACGTTGCGCGATTCGGGATTTCCGACATCCAGCGCGCGAATCCTCGCGACAGGTTACCGGTCGCCGAGGTTTCGCGCTATTCCACTGGGAACGCGGGTAATCCGCTTATAAATCTGAAGAGTAAGACTCACGGTTGCACGGTTTTTCCGTTGACGAGATGTCAGCGACCGTTGTCTGCTCGTCGGACGAGGCGACTCGCCTGCGTAGATCGGGATCTAGACTGTTTATCCGAGCGAGACATACTCGGCCGGTCAGCCGCGGAATGTTCGACTTCTATCGCAGATTTCGAGGAGAAGAATTTGCACAATATACACACACACAAGTACACGTGGATACCCAGAAGGTGTTACGCGCGAACCGGCTCGGTTTGTGGATCTCTGAATGAGTACACCGATGTCTCCTCACTGTTTTTGCTCGAACGACACTTTCACGCACCAGAATAAAAGGAAACTTCTTGGGATCTTCTTCTTAGATGCCCGCGCTAGCCGGCCACCAATCGGTTCACGCGGATAAGAACGATTCTAGTCACTGACAACGATGTATCCACTGGCACGATGACAGCCACCGTCGCCGATTTTCGAGCGGATGAGCGGCCAACCTCCGCCTCGCCGACTATCTACCGAACTGGCTGGTCGAGTCTGCTGCCGCTGCGCGCATTCATTAATATGATAATCATCCAATACGTATACGATGCCTTTCGACGATCATCGTTCTCGTTGTCTTCATCGTGATCGTCCCCGCCGTGGACGGCGCGGTCGCGCCGCGGATCACCATCGCAGGCTCGTTACGCGATCGACGCGCGGAGATCGATGCCGACGCGGTTCGTAGCGGTACGACGCGTTCCCGATGAATAATGTCACGCGGAGCGAGCGAGTCACGGGCTGGTTGGATCGATTCGATTATCGGCCGGACAGATCGAGCGCGCGGCCCGCATCATCTCGATCGTCTCGGATGGTAGGCCCGGTGGTCGCCGGGCGGTCCGTTTCCCGCGCGGTTCCCGCGGATCGCACGAAAACAACGGGGCAGCGGGGTCCGTTCGTCGCGTTCGTTTTGCCCGGTGTCTGCTGTGGCCCCGAGGATCGCTCAGCACCCGGTTCCGCCGCACATCTTTTCCTCGCGGACGTTTTCTTCCTGCTCACCGTCACTCTCCCGTGTCCCGATACGTTTTCACGTATCTCTGCTTATTTCTGTTATCGTGCCTCCGCCTTCACCGCCGCCTCCTGCGTCCTTCTCATCCTCCACCTTCTTCCTCTCCACCTCCACCAACGGCGTCACCACTACCGACCGCCGCCGCTGCTGCCGCCACCACCACCACCACCGCCGCCGCCAACGGCCACCGTCAACCACCTCCTCCTCCACCGGTTTCTTCTTCTTCCACCTCCAGTCCTCTTCACCCTCCTTACGGCTGATACCCGCGGTTGCCTTCTACGTGTATCTCTGCTTGCGTCTTTTTCTTTATTTTTCTTCTTCTCCTACTTCTTCTCCTCCTCCTCCTTCTTCTCCTTCTTCTTCCTCTTCTTCTTCTTCTTCTTCTTCTTCTTCTTCTTCTTCTTCTTCTTCTTCTTCTTCTTCTTCTTTTGCTTCTTCTTCTTCTTCTTCTTCTTCTGCTTCTTCTTCTTCTTCAGTTCGCACAAACCAATTCAAAGCCAAGCCAAGACAAGACAAAACCAAATCGCGTTCCCGTAGCAGGACAACGACGGACAATGGGCAGCGCGGGTAAAAAAGGTTATCGCGCGGTCGCGTCACTCCGCTAATTTTCGTGGTCGAACTTTCCGGTCCGGTGTCTTGTATTGGACTGTGCAGAAGTGGCACCTTCCAGTTTCTGAACTTACATCTTGGCAGGTAAGTGTGAGCTTTACCCGTGTGCCCCGTAGGCGAGAACCACGAGAGTGTCTTGCTGTAGTTGTGTGCGTGTGTGAGCCGCGCGAGTGTGCCGCGCGCGAGTACACGCATCGGGCCCCGGCTGCGTGTGCCAGGGACCCGCCTCTCTATCCCCACCACTCGGGGCGCGACTGCGTCTCGCTCGCTCCACGGGAGCTCGCAATCGCCGCCATACGCGCCTGATAGCGGCACTCTCTCGCACACACGCCCGTTTACCTGCGCTCACGCACGCACACAACGACGCCCCTCGTCCCCGAGCGGTTCACGCACGCGTCCACGGGCTTACCCCCGTGTGTCGCCCGTAGACCACTGGTAGCTTCGTTCACTCGGATAGAGTCTGTCCGTCCTTGTCCCGTTCGTTGCCTTTGTCTCCCTCCCTCTTGCCACGGTGCTCCGTCTCTCTCGCTCGTCGGCACGTTCTCGCTCCGATACCCACTCCCTCTTCCTCCACCTTTCTATGTCCTCTTACCACCTCTTTCCCTAGGTGCGTAAGTGCGTGACTCCGCGGCGCTGCGGGGACGTTTAGCGTGTCGCGATCGCGTCCGCGTCCCCACTCCTCGCGCCGGGCCCGACGGTTTTCTATGGGACCGCGCGGAGTGGGGACGGAAAAAGCCGACCGGCTAGCGGAGCTTCGCCGCCGCGAGAGAGAAAGAGGGTAGGGGGATAGTTTTCGACGCGCGAGGAAAGGGTGATTCTTTCATTAGACTCTTCCGGGGGTGAGCTCGAGGACGTCGGGTACTGGCTGCCGCTCGTTTCTGGTTTCACGATACCGCGCGCGCCGGCTATCCTCGGTGTGACTGACCGATATTTTCTGTTGTTGTTTATGACCCGCGACTGGGCCGTCCCGTGAATGGGCTTTGTGTCAGAGACGGTGGAGGTGTTTCGGATGGATGCTTGTAATTCGGCACGGGGGTGTGGGTTTGGCGTGGGATAGTTCGTAGAAATTGCGAGGAGTGTTGAAGAGGGATCGTGAGAGAGGAAAGAATTGTATGTGAAATAGATTGGAGGAAGACGCGATGGAATTGATACTTGTGTGTATATTCGATTTAGGAATTGTATTGATAGATGAATGGATGTTGAAACTGTTGAATTACTGAGCTTGTTTAATAGATTCATGGATCGGTGATATTTCTCCGAGAAGTTGATTCAACTGATAGCTTTTTTTAGAAATTTTTGGTTTTGTAATAGATTAAAAAGTAGGCGAATATTGATTAAGATTACTACTAGAAATAATTTTGAAGTATTCGAGGTAATATATCTGTAATAATTTATAGGATACTAACTAGAGGAACCACCACCTTTGTGCTTTTTAGTCCTAAAGACACACTTAACAAAATAGAATTCTTTTTCAACACTTTATGTTCTACCGTTAAGCTATTCTACATTAAATATCCCATGACAAAACTTTCTGTCGCATATCACAGGACCTAGAACATAGCTTCTAGAAAGTAGACACCAATAAAAACGGATTCAGCAGCTTCTAAAGACTCTATTAAGAACAAAACACGGCGTACGAATCTCATCGAATAATTCAAATATCACGTTGTTCCTGGTGCCAGATCGCGTCAGAAGGATCCGTTTAATCAACGACCGCGATGGAACGGGAACGAGTCACCGGCTCGCGGCGCGAAGTGCAAAGAACGCATCTGGAGATATCCGGCAGTCGGTCGGACGGATCGTAGATCGTCGTTTCTGGCACGAATAATTCACTCGGCGAACAACCTCGGGCGTGGAAAACACTGATCTCCATTACGCGCCCGATCTTTTTTACCCGATGGGAAACTCGAGCCGAGCGTTTCACTGCAATGTCACCGCTAACTATCCAAGTCGAGAGATGTCGATTATAGATCGAAGAGACGCCGGCCACGTGAAACGGCGAGCGCCTTCGTTATCTGTTGGACGCATCCCGGCGAAACGGTTTTGCAAGAAAGTCCGTGCCTCGAATACGTCGCTCGGCCCATTATAGATCGGATCTAAGGCCGCGCGCCGTTTAATGCCATATAGACAAATAACGGATCGCTTGTTTCTACCTATTATCCGACGAATTGATTTCCTTTATGCGCCGTGGCAAACCTGTAATCCACGGATCTAATTGATCTTTAGAGTGGGATCTCGCTGCACAGCGGATCTAAATTAATAGGTTCGTTAGCGGCGATTGTTTTACGATTGTTTCCCGATCAGAAACGCCGCGTTTCATTTTCCAACGTCTCAGATGCGATCTGGTTTTCTATATTCTTTAAACTAAGAAATATGTTATTTACGGTCTACATTTTTCTTCGCATTCAGAAATAATCATCATCAGATTCCTAGTCATAGATGTTCAATGAATTCACAAAATTATTACGGATCAAAATCCTGATATCATATCCCAATTTCCTACGTTCCATCGCTAATACAAAAATTCATCAAAATTCCTAAAATCCTCAAAACACGTTAAAAGGATGCCTCAACCGTTCACATCTCGGACGACTTTATCAAATTATCAACTAAGTAGTTCAATGCTAGCTACGAGCGAGCTTCGGTAGCATCTCCTTCCCGACAAACGATATCACGTCGTCGTAAAAAGTTGAAATAAATTTGTCGTAGAAAGGCCTGGTTAATAGACTATAAGCCCCGCAGGAATGAGGCCGATCCACGATCGGTCTGCGACGGGAAGACGACGCCCATGGAATCCGTCCGTTCGAATTTAATGAAAACGCTTTCATCGGGTCTGCCGCGGCGAGGCACGTCCGTAACGATTGAATTCGCCCGTTTCAGGCAGAACCTCGGGCGTGGAAAACGCGGATCTCCGCTTCTTGTCCGCGGTTTTTCTCCCTCTGCCCCTCTCTGCCCGCCGGCACAGCCGTCCCTCGACTATTCCCATAGCGAACGGGGCCCGAGCGCGACCCGGCCGGCCGGCCCGGCCCGTTATATATTTTTCCCCGGAGTTTCACCTCCGCGCGCGCGCGCGTTCTTCGTCGGTTATTTTAACGAAGCCGGGGCGCCGCGCCGCGCGGTGGTTCGCAAATAAGAGATAGTTTCACGACCGGCTCGTCGCGCGGCGATCGCCATTTTTCCATTGCCGGCCCGATCTCATGGGCCGTTTACGCCCATAACCGATCGCCGATCCTATAGTCTATAACGAGGCTGATCGAGAGCGCACCGGTTCTCTCTCCCATCGAGGAAAGAGAGAGAAAAAGGGGAGACACTTGCGAAATGGCCTGTAAGAAGGTGGCGGGGGGTGGGAGGGGGGATGACAGAAACGGAGGGGCGAGGGGGAGAGAAATGAAAAGAAGAAAAAAGAGCGGCGAAGAGCGTAAGGTACTTTTAATCAGGTAAAATCCGACCAGTTCGAACCAGTTTCGTTAATGAAGCGGTGACACTGTATTCATTAGCCGGGCCGATTTTTGCTCTCTAAGCGAAATTCGCTCGGGAGAGCTCGCCGGACGTGCTTTCCTCCCATAATTAACGGGATTACGTCAAACGACCGTTCATTGTGCTTAATACGCGATTGTAACGTGTTACGGTCGGTTTATCGGCCGCGGGGAGCTCGATCCGGTCGTTTAATTAACGACATTGTTAATGACGATTATTCGTGAATTGTTTTTATACGGAAGATTTGCGGCAAATGAGCTGGTCGGATTGGGGTTTTAAGGGGTTGTGGACAGAATGTATGTATATTGTGCTTAACATTTGATATTGTTTTGGTGTCCCTGGATCGCAGGTCGTTAAAGTTGTAACTTTGTAAACGTATTGCTTTTCTATAAATTACTTTCTTCCACTGAATTTTGTTTTGATTCATACATACTTTTATTCTCCAAAAGATATCATTCTCCACGTTGCATTTATCTAATCCGTGTCTACACATGTATAATCTACAAACGTACAAAAATGTACAATTCGTTCATCAATCACAAATTCTCCACTCCCCTACAAAGTAATCTTCACACGACAAGTCGCATCGTAGCGATCCGCAAAGATCCGCAAAGATCCGCGCAGAACGAAGAAGCGTTTCACTTTCCGCGTGATCGGGATAGTTCAAGAGTTCAACGAATTGGTTCCGCGCCGGCTAGAAAGTCGCGGGCGCTGTAAATTATGTAAAAATCCGTCGGGCCCGATCAGGTTTCATTAACGAACCACCGACACTTCCTGCATTAATTAATCTGTCGCGGCGGATTTTTGCACAGGCCGCGTAAAATTCCAGGCGGCGTTTAAGTGTCAGCTCCGCTGCCGTAATCGCGGCGGGGACATTTCACGGCGGCGTTTATAACCGGCGTAACGAAGTCTCGAAGTGCCGGGTACTCGTAATCGGCCGCCCCGGCTACGATACCGGACTTACCCGGGGTTTAACTATATGGTGAAAAGACCGGGGCCCCGCGCTGCGCGCCGGGTAACTATACACGGCCAAGCGACACAGCCCCAATAAAATTCTATTTTCTGAATGCGATCATGAAAGTGGACGAGTCGCTTTCACGTTATTAATACTGATAATTCAAACGTATAATCGATTTTTACGTCAGGATTCAAGCAGAGCTTGGATCGCGCTGGCGCAGCTGTCCGGGGACCGTTACCGGCCAGACACGTTGACACGGTATGTCGCAATCGACGCGGCTCGTTCGAGTCAATTAAGATTATTAAGTTTTCCGAGCTTGAGTGACGCTTATCTATACGGACGCTAAATATCGCATAAAATCACGGTCCGGTTATTTTATATCGGTCGCCCGATGTTTCCTACTGCTGCTCGCACCCCTCGGGATTTTCCCGGGATGCCGACGCTTGATATTTATACACCGATGTGCATACGTGTGCTCGTGTTTGATACTTAATATGAATACATTGATCTTAGTATTAATTTTATTATGCCATGCATGATGGACGTTCTTAAATGGTTCGGAATTCGTTAACAATTTTGGAACGAAGAGCATGGATATGAAATTCTCCTTGATTATCATCTTCCTCGTGGAATTTACTTCCTTATAAATTTCTTTCAAAAATGTATCGTTTCAATGTTCTAGAAATTATTTTGACAGAATTCAGGGCTATAGAATTGCTCTAGGGTGGAACAACAAGTTACTCATTCTTAAACTATCTGTTCTGAGAAATATGTGGTTACCGCTAGGTGGCAACACTCACGCAACACAGTCGACGAATAATAAACTTCTAGACTCCCCAAATTATTACAATTCTTTTCCTCCCCTCGTTATTCGTAAAACTACTAAAGCTAAAACCCTGTTTGTTCACCTTGTCAACGATATTCATAAATTTCCGACAAGAAAATTGACGCTTCGTAATTGCAACTCAGGACACTCGGAATAATTATCTTGAGTTCTACAACCGCTCGAATTCGCGTTTCCATTCACCCTAACGTTTAATGCCGGCGAACATCGGCCGCTCGGTATCAGAGCCCATGAAATGCGAAAGCAAAAAATAAACCGAGAGTCAAGAGGAAAGAAGGTGGTTAGAAAAAGAAAAAGGGGAAACGAAGGATTACGAAGTCGAACGGACACGAGACGAGCAAGGATTACATACGCGGCGCGCGTGTGTGCTCGTGTACCGGCGATATATACATACGGTGCGTCGCGGTTGAAGCGCTACGGACGATTTATCGGGTCTCTTTTCGAATTCTTGCCGCGCTTCATAAAAACGACGTCGCACGTTATGCTCATGTGCCCCGTGGGCCGGCCCTACGGTGTATAACCGTGAATTGTCGTTACGTTTGTCATTGTCGTTGTAAATAAAAGAGCCCGCGGCAATCGTATCTGCCGGTGCCGCCGAGAAAGAGAGATCTACCGCAGATATTCCCGGGTAAACGAGTATCCCCTCGCGTCTACAGCGACAGTAATGTCAGACCGAGCTCTTTTATTACTCGACCCACCCCTTCACGACCTGACCAACCCCCTTCCCGCGATCGTTGTTCCACTAAATTTTCTACGACTCGTTTTTCCTCCCTTTTCTCTCTTACTTTTCTTCACCGAGAAATATTCTCTTCACGTTGAATCGATGGATCATAGGATTTTGTACTGGAAACCGGAAATGTAACATAGTTTCTCCATTCTTCTTATTTCTTAATGAACCTAATATTATTTATCGCCGTTCTTATTTTCTGTTTCTTTGAAAAGCTGTATTTATATTAGAAATGTGTAAAAGGAAAATTTCTTGCGATTAGATCACGGGTCTTGTTTGTTTGAAATTGTGATTTTTTACTTTTCGATATTCGGAATTGTAAAGGCGGGGTTTGGTAATTTGATGAACAACAGCTCCAATTTTCTTATCTAATTCTGTCCCTGCGTTTTTCTGTGAAAGAGCCATTTCTATAGGCGCGAGAGGGACCCGAGGGAGGCTCTTTCGATACGTGAGTCGAATTGAAATAACAGTCACGCTTGGAATAGTCTTTTTTGTGAAACGCGGAGACTTGGATCAAATGAAATTTTGAGGACATTCGTGGGGGTCAGTTCGTGGCAAAGATAAGGAGATTTCTTAGTAGTAATGGTCCGAGAAAAGTGACCCTGGGTCGAGGTACCGTTCCTATTGTCCTCGAATCGAGGGTACCTTAATATAAACTTAAAATACCAAATGTACAATGTCCTAATTCCTTTAAAAATATAATTATGTCATAGTTTAAACTTTGACACCGAATAACAAATATATGCAAATTCACTAACAGACAGAACAATATTTCCAATAAAACATTTATTCACTAAATCCACTAACCTTCCAACCCTCTACAAGTCGACAAAAACAAAATTCAAAGATTCAAATGCTCACTATATTTCCAAAACACCTTCAATAAATTTCCCATCACGTTAAGTTCCTCAAACATTCATTTCTCAGGGAAATACAGATTGACTCCTTACTTATAAAAAGAGAAAAATTGTTTAATCAGTGGCACTAGGAAAGTAATGTTTAATTTACGTTCAAAACAGTAAATAACATTTAGATTTTTCAAATTCAGCTGAAAATTATCATTCAGACTCTGACACGGTAGGAGAAAGAATTAACTGAATTGTCCGAATATTCAAGAATCCGAGTATCCTAATTTCGTCGAACGAAACACGATAGAAAATAACGAGGTGGAAATTGTGCCACGAATTGATCGGAGCCTAGTTGCGTAACATCTGGGATAGATTCGGATCGGACGGACGATCGATTATTGCGCGCGCGAACAGAAAATTGCGTCATTTTTCGCGAGTAAGTGACGTTTTCCGGCCGAACGATCTCCGTGGAACTGGAGGGGCGGAGGAGAAAATGAAACACGCCCGATCACCGGGCGGCGCGAGGGGAAAAACGATTTCCGAGGGGTTTCGCAGGTGCGTTAAGTGGTCGGACGTGGCGGGCAGGCCTATCCGTCCGCTGGACGTATCAAGATTTCGTGCGCGAGGAGAACAGGATCGGCATTTGACACTCTCACTACCGGCACGGCCGAATAACACGATCGTTTTAGCGACTCGCCGCTCCAAGGCAACATTTCATGCCGGAAAGACGTCTGGCGGCTCGATAAACGGCAAGGGTTCCCAGACGTGATCGATCCTTTTTTTGCCGGGCCCCCGACACCCACCTCGCGAACCGGAAGCGCGGAATTATCTATAGCCTTAACGGTACTCGCGGAACGGAGATGGAAAAATCAGATAAACACTGGACAGATTAATGACTGGCGATAAGCTTAATTATGAAATCTTAAGGTTCTTCGTCTTTCTCCGAATAACATTCAGACCGCCGCAAATCGTGATGCAACCGTTCGATTGTTTCGTCGAGCACTGAATAGGGTAGACCGAGTCGAATTGGTTCGAAATAAGAAGCCATTCCGCATTTATCATGTAGCAAATTATATTCCTCACCTTTCGTCTCTTCTCTGCGAAACGCAGATTTAAAACCTCTTTTCCATTTCTTGCTATTAACGTTCGAGTACTTTATTTCTATACTGTCAAAATCATTTGACTCGGTCTAGCATATTCGTTAACGGATACTCGACAATAGAAGATTCGTTCAACTCCTCGGAAAGAGGATCGAGTCAGAAGATTCGAGGCTAGAATCGGTCGAAATCAATTTGCAAGGACAATTCAGGAAACATTATTTGTTATCCCGTACACGTTTACGATTTCGCGCGAACGGGAAAAACTGTCGCGAATTGATCCGCGATAATAAAATAATAATTCGCAATAATAAAATCCCGCTGGGCAGTTCGCTCATTACTTACTTTTATTTAACGATCGTGTTTCTGCTCTTCGTTTCGTCTTTTATCCGGCGCGCGCCCCTCCCTCCCTTTCATTACGCGGCAATAATTGTACGAAGCGACGCGGAAATATTGACCAGTAAATCCGTTTCCAGAAAGCCCGCGACACGGCCGCGGCCCGAGTTGCGCTCCGCGCGACACAAGACCCGCCAGTTTCCATCTCGCATCGCATTAACTCTCCACTCCCGTTTCCTGCACCATTTCCTCGAGGGACCGGGAGGGAACGGTCGTCCTATAAACCGTTCCCGCGACATCGGTATCGTCCGAACAAATGTTTCTCTTCACGGTCCCGCCCACGTCCGCCCGGTTACCGTAATCAACAAGCTCTTTATTAATTTATCAACCGGTGAAACGAGCTTCTCGCACCGATCCCTCGATAACGCGGCTGAGCGGGTGAAATCCGCGCGGCCCAGTCCAGCGTTCCGGGAATAATCCACGCGACTGCCGGTCCTTCATTCCTCTGTTTAAAGCTGCGGTTACGTTGGATGTATATTAGGGCGAATTAGCGTTGTATGAAAATTCAAAGTCGAACGAGCAACTAAATGCAAGGCAACGTACTCCTTGTTTTATCGTATTGTATGAAATTGGTAATAGTTGCTTGAATCGATGTTTGTAAATGTGAATGTGATAAGACTGCGGATTTGGTTGAGTTTGTGGAAAATTTGAGAGTGCAGAATACAGAGTATGTGGAAAATGCACAATATATGGGAAAATATCCGCAGTGTAATCATTATATTCTTCTGAGTTCTTGAATGTCATTTTTCTATTATCGATTGGTGATTTTTGGAGTAAACGTGGATGTAGGACGAATATAGAATTCTTCTTTTCTGGATTAACGATGGCGAGCACAGTCGTGGAAGAAATTATAGAGCAAGCAGTTCAGAAGAGTTCTAACATATGTTCAGATTTTTATTGTCAGAATCTTAATTCATCTGAATGCAGAACTGCTTTAAACGTGGCTTTATCCACGGGAAATGTACGCAACGAATAGACGAATTATATATTAATGGACTTTGGCCATCAACGGGGCGAGCATTCGAACAAATTCGTTTCAGGAACTCGTCGAGGTTCTACGAGGATGCGAGGAGAACCAGTCTGCAACCTGTAATGTGTGACAGTTATCTTTCTCTCGCGTTAACGAAACGGCGATGAAAAAGGCACGAATTTATGCGAACGAGACGCTCAGCGATTCCGTCGCGGATCTACACGTTTCTAATTGCGAGCTCAGCGTTGGAGGCGGAACGTTACGACGGCTGCGTAATTGCAGGTTCGATGCCTCCAGAAACGTTGGTATTGAACACTCGATGGCATTCATTTCGCTTCTGATTCTCGGGGAAAATTCTCGCGAGCACGGTAATTAACCGAAGATTTTTGAGAACGGAAATATCTCAGATGCTGTATGCGGTTCTTACGCATTCGTTGCATAACATCGCTGAATTATTTAAGAAAGTCTGACGGGACTTTTAATTTATATCAAATGCGAGGGATCTTTAATCTTTTGCTTCATAATTTCAAAGAGATATTAACGGAGTATTCTATTCTTCGTTAAAAAGACATACTGTTTCCTTTATCAAATCTTACTGTCGATTAAAGTCAATATTTCGAATACAAACGATTCCAGATTCGCTTACGAACTTTATACTCCGAAGTCCGATGACAATCAGAAACGAGCCAGACAATGGATCCGAGAAAATTGAATTTTCCGTTGGTTTCTTTCGAGGAACGATAAAATATGCGTTGCCAGATGAGATATTTCACTTCTGTCGAGCTACTATCGGGCCGAAACGGCGCGACGGTGGACGGTTTCGCAATCCCTCCGATTGTATTCGCTGATTGTCCCCATACAGGGATCGCCGGATTTATTGGGGCGTTCGGTATACGTATGAACGTGTATGTCACGAAATTAACGCAATTTCACTGGGCGACAAACTGGTCCGAGGAGGCGTTATCAGCGGGAGCGCGCGAGCAGGTAACGGGCGGACCGCTAAAATTAACAATAATATATGAATATTTACAACGCCGCGCGTTCACGGTGGCGGTGTAACGATTACATATAAATATTACGTAATTACTTTTACGTTCGCTTCGTTATCGTCTGGTATCAGCGGGGCTGTTCCGCCGGGACCAATGGCACCGGTGGCGACTCGGCCCGAACGCCGAGATAAATTTCACCCACGTATCAACGATGATATCGACTTATTTAGTGTCCGCGGCTATTCACGCGTGATTTAAGCCGCTCGACGAAAATAGATTCGAGCAATCGAAACCCGTAACCGGGGAATGCTAATACGCTGATCGACGCCGTAAATCGTCAGCTTCCCCTTACTCCAAGGATTTTTAAAGAACTCCCGCTCGATCGACACCGGCTCAATTATTTATCACGGAGTACCGCGTGAATGGATTAACCGAGTGCCACGCATAATCTAAAGGTTTTATGCTTCCGTTTTCATACAAGTAGGCGACATTGTTCGATACTTTGCTCCAGATTTCAGTTTGACCTGGCAAAAGATTGTCACGATTCTCGATACAGCGTTCGATGGTTTTAGTATCGAGATCGACAGAGCGTTTCTTCGTGAAAACATTTATCTTCGATTATTCCGCAGCGAATTTATATAGTTGAATCCCGGAATATTCATTGCTTGTTATACGATACTGCGAGTTATTAATAACTTCCGTTCGCGGAACGAGTGTTGAGTCTATTTCATAGTTGACATTAATGTTTTGCGGATGTTCTAGCGATTATAATTGAATCAGGGTACACGTATTTATTATTCCCTTGTAATTTTCTGTTATTCGTAATAAACGTTCGTCTCCTTTCAACTTATCGAAAAAATAATATGTCTCTGTCCCATTTTTATATTTCTGTAGCATCTTATTAGCCATCGCGCCTATTCGCAATAAGATCGAACGGAACTATTTATTCCCTCGAATCGAACGTAGATAAGATAAATCATATTTACTCGAGCCCCTTGTTACAATTCGAATCCGCGTTCTCTTTTTCCCGTTTCCCATGGGAGAGAGTTATCGGCGCCGTCGAGTGTGAAGTACGAGCGGAAAAATCATTTCGGCTCGGGTCAGGTATCGCGGTGAAACGGGCTTAATTATCGCATGCCAGCGAATCGCGCAGCCATTAACGCGAATCCCTTCGCGGAATGGCGAGGATGATTGCGGCTCGCTTACGATCTACGAACGGCGCGGATCGTGCCGAACATAAACGCAGAATGTCCGCAGAAAACGATCATTGTCCGCGACGTTATGGGACGCGGTGTGCTCGGGCCATCTTCAACGGGCCAATTAAACGTCCCCGGGACAATCGACGACATTATCGTCGTAACTTTATGCCCGCCCCTTTCCGTCGATCCTTTGGATCCGGGAACGATTTCATTTCTTCACCGAGAAATCCGTTCAACGGTTATTGGCCGGGAATGAACGTTCCGTGTCTCGTACGATCGCCCGAAGAAATTCAATTCTTATTGTTCCGCGGTCGTTACCGGCCGCATAGACCAGAGTATTTTTGCCGTTTAATCTCCAGACGCAGCAGACCGACATTTTTCGTTTCCAATCGCTGATTACCGACTTCGCCGTTCACGTGGTTTTATTTCCAAAAACTGAAACCGAAACCCCCTGTTCTTTCCTAGAAACGTTCCTTGAGCATGATTTTTATTATACGGATGATTCCGTTTGTCCTAGGATTATTCAATTAACTGTGGTAACTAGTTAATACACCCATCGATATAGAAAACTTCGAAGAAATCATGAAAAGAAACATCGCTGAAAGCCGATTTTCAATTTCCTTGAAAATTAAACCCCGCAGTGGAAAATCAGGATTCCTAACCTTTAGGCAATCAAATTTAACCTGGAATATTAACGTAACATACGACATCCGATTTCTTGTACCCAGCGGAATATTTTCGCGTCGTTTCGCGAACGCCCATGGGAAAAGTGAAAAGCCGTGGCGTTGAGCGGTCTAACAATTTATATTCTCCCCGTAACAAGAATCCTCTCTCGCCTCTCCCTGCGCGAGACTTGCCTGTAGCGCCGCGTTCGTTAGAGTCAATTAATTTCCCCGATGCCCACGGAGAAGATCATATAACGCGCACGTTGATAGCTTAATTAAACGAACGCGCGGTACATTCCGAATCGACCGTTTGATTGGTAGAAAAACCTGATCGCGGCGGCCGTTTTACGCTCGACGCCGGCGATCCCGTTTTCGAAATTCAATTACTCTCTCGAAACTTGTGTCCGCGCGATTTTTTCCGCATTTAGATCATTGCACGCGTGGCCGTCGGACAAATATCAATTTTCTCTATCGCCTCAATTGTTATCCTGCCGCGTTTTCCTCGATTCTCGGCGAAGAAGTCCGATCTCTTCTCCGGTCGCCGACGAAAACAAGCAACAAGCCGTTTCTCCGCGCGCGAGCGCATCGTAAGCTATCATAATGGGAGAACGGAAAACCGGGGCGGGGATGTTTGAACACCTTGCGCGGCCGATTCCTTATCTATTTTCTCCCCCGTCAATTTACCTGTCCCAGGCTCATTTTACACGCCTCTTCCTCCATTCCCGGGCTCGCTGGCCGCGTTATTTGTTTCTTTAATGGCCTTCTCCGCGCTACCGAGCGTTTGCTTATCACCGTATCAATCTGACCGGCGTTATATTCAATACAATCTGCCCCGCCAATTGCATCGGGCGTCGCGCGGCGCTGAGCCGCGGTTTATTTTTGCCACCAGTCCGCACACCGCTATCTGATAACCAGAACGGCCGTCGTTATCGGGCCCGCGAGTCGCCGCGGAACCGTTCCGCGTTTTGCTGTCACGGAGCGAAAAGAAAAAGGGAACACTACAGAGAAGGGATCACGCGGTTCCGCGTGTGGCTCGGACGATCAACGAGTCAATGTCGCGCAATACATTAATCCGCGGACACGCCGGAGCGCCTCGGATACGGTTATCGCCTCGTAGACGGCGGCCATTTTACGCGCGACCCCTGCAACTATACGCGGGATAACTCGTTCTTTCCATTTCGTTCCTTGTCATCGGGCACCAGCGCTTCGCCGCCGATACAGTAGAATGGTGTTTTAGTAAGATGGTCTTGGGGACGATCGGATCCAGCGGAGCTTGGTAGACTATTTAGACGGTTAACGGTGTGTGACGAGAATACTCGTCACGGAGGAATGGAAATTTTTTGCGTTACGACGAATATGGTAATGATACGTGTTTAGTATTAAGAACTATTGAGTAATATTGATATTATTATTTGTTAATAGTATGCTATAATAATAATAATATTGTATAAAAATTTCCATAAATTATAGAAATTTATGTGTCCACGTGTAGAGATCGTTCGAGGAAATGTACATTTGACTGTAGTAGCATTCAGTGAGATTTCACTTTAAGCTCGATTCAACGAATCAAACGGTTTGCGAAATACTAGAATTATCGTGGAGTTCAACGCGATTTCGTTTTGCTTAAGATTTTTGTTATTAATCCTGAGAGTGGTGAGCGAAACGCAAAATATTTGCTGTATTCAGTGAAGTATGTAATTAAATACAGACTTTTTATTCCTTCCAACATAGTTTCGTACAGTTTCATTTTATTTTCGGCTTACCTAACGAAACCGCTGAAGAATGTGCAACGTTACAGCGGTTTCCTGTGTTTTATACGGAAATTTCGTTTTAATACGCTCTCGTAAGTGTCTGATAGGGCAATGGACAGCCCGTTATCAGGAAAGAGCGCTGCTGAAAGCAACTTCTATCGGCTATTAGCTCGTGCACCTGCGTTTGACAGACCGTTCACTCGCGCAGATCGAAGGGGAAAGAAAGGGGGGGAAAAAAAGATCCGCGCGCCGCAGTTCGATCGGTTCGTGGGTTTATCGTGCTCGTGGCTGCGTATCGCACGTGCGTCTAGCCGATTGAAAGGTCGCGAGTGCGTTAATGGTAATAGCGAGATAGAGGCGAATCGGTTAGAGAGAAAAAGAAATATCGATGCCGCTTACGCTGTCAGCGGACGTTTCGAAAGGTTTCGCAGGCGCGAGCTGAAAAAATCATTGATATACCGCTCGAGAGGCCTTTGGGAAATGCGTAAACACGGCTTCTGTGGCCGGGGAGCACCGATACCCGGAGACACGCGGCGTTGTCGCGTGAAATCGCGATTATCATCTCGCCAAGAGTATAATTATGCTTTTCTTGCGGGCTTCATCGGGAGAAATTAATTTTCGATCACCACGGTGAAACGCAGGAAACGGCTTTTGTATGTGTCAACAGTACCGCCGCGACGCGTGCTTTTCTTAAGGAGATTATAACGGTCGCGATCTTTTCATTCAGGATAAGATGAACAAAAATATAGAAGAGAAGAGAACGTCAGTAGACGATCAATCATTCGTCAGCAGAAATTATGAAACCCGGAATTTAACAAAACCAGTGATATTATACACGTTTGAATAAATCTGAATAATATTTTTTTTGCCTATAAACGTTGGGTTTTAATGGGAGCAAACAAAATGTATCGAACGATAAGAGTATCTGTACCCGCAAACGAATTACTTTAAACGGCTCGCATTATCACAAAATTCCCTGTCGTAATTATTTCACAGCCATTTTCCCCGACGAATCTTAATTAATTCAAACCGTAATGACCGTTCCGCGTGCACGGTAAATATCAAAATGCTAAGAGCGTTGCGCAGTTCACCCTGTAAATTTTCCGCAGGAATAAAATAATTGACCGAGAAGGTTATTTATTTTCCGATCAAGTCCGCAGATTGTTGCGCCACACCGTCGATTGGCAATTTCCCGGGCGGCAGGTATGCGCGGCCCGTGGAACCGTGACGCGCAAACGATCGAATTAAGACAAATAAGTACTTTGTCCGACGAGACCCGTGATCGGATCGCCGCGTCACGGCTCGCGTGCTTTCTCGCCGAAACACGCGAGCCGGAACCGTCTCGCCGCCGCGAATAAACGTCCGAATAACATTTACTCGGCCGGGCACGCATCAGTCCCCGATGTAATATGAAGTCCCGGCGCGGGACGGCGCAAAACGTGCACGTCGAGATGTCGTGCCGCGGTTTTCAGACCCGTGTCACGTATTAGAGCCGAGAGACGGATTAAAATATCAAAGATAGCCCGCGGCCCGTCCGCTCAGAGCTGACCCGCCGATCGAGCGATCGTAGCTACAATTATTTACATGCTTATTTAACTATCTAACTAACTAACTAACTAACTAACTAACTAACTAACTCTTTTTTTAATTTGTTTGGAAAATATTTGAGAGGCTCCAAAATCTTCTCCGATTTTGTTATATGTAATATTTTTTTGTTCCCCTGTAGCTTATCAGTTTGAAATTGGATTCTCCGTTTTTTTGTTTAAATGTGAAAGAAATCTGTCCAATTTATTTGAAATGAATAAATAAAATTCTACTTATCTGATGCGATTGTGATTTTATGATTGAGTATAACGGAGGTTGGTGAGATTTGTGGCGATGCTTCGGCGCAGGACCGCGAAGGATTAAACGAACGGTCCCCCAACTTTTCACGACCGCAACACGTCCAGGGGGTTGTTGAACTTCGAAAATTTCAGACGATTATTATGACTTCTTTCAATGAAAAGAATGTTATGGGCGAGTGTAAAACCGAAGAATCGCCGGTTGATTGCCCATATTACGTGTTTATGATGCGAATAAGTAGGACGCAATGAAAACTTCAGTGAAGTTTACCGCGGATTTTATTTTCGTCTTCGCATGATGAAACCGATTATCGAGGTGGTGAGTGCTTATTTGATCTCCAGTTGCTGGTAAATGCTTCTAGGAAACGATGTTGCATAAATGCATACTAGTGTTCTAATCTTCGGCGATGGTGAAAAAGGTTGAAATCCGAAAAACTTGATGCATCCCGCGCGACGGATTTATTTATTCCGACAATCATAAATTGAACGCGCGTTGCCAAGTTTACTATTCAGGAGAGTTATCATCGAAATACAATACGGTTTTAGCTGACCCACTGGCACAGCGTCAATCGCATAAACTTGGCAGTCTTCTCGAAATTCACGCAACTTTCTTGCTTTTACGCTGAATTCCTCAAGTAAAAACGAAAGACCTTTAACATCTTCAGATCTTCATGTATTTATAGCTTCCATAGATCTCTGACAAATAATAAGGTAGAATCTTTAATAAAATTTTAATCCCCTGTAAATTATTTCCAATCTACCGAGACGATCACTGTAGAAAATGAAATTCCTCTTTATTACCGTTCTACCAATAGCGCGGCGGCGCCGCGGTGAAGTTCTCGAAGTACGAAAAGAACGCAAATAGTCGCCGTTTTCCTTAAGAAGAAGCAAAATAGTAATCCGACGCGAGGAATATTTACCTCTCATACTTCGTCTTCCTTCGTATACTTTTCTATCATCGAATCCTTCCCTAACCTACAACAACCAATAATCCGAATACTTATCGAATTTCACAATTCCATTTCGATTTCAGTCTCGCTTCTTAATTTGAAATTCAAATAGATGCCCATTCTCGAAGGGTTAACGCACTTCCTGTATCAGAAGTGTTAACAGAGAGACTCGAGATCCAATCTGGATCAAAGCGTTTCCCGCCTCTGAACAGAGAGACAGGGGAGAAAACGTTCTGGTGTATCGCGTAGCTCTCCGGATCAAAATAACAAAGGTCCCAAGGTATCGTTGGTAAATACACTCAAGGCTCACGACCAATTGGACGCGAATGGGCGAGAGTACGGACAGGCGGTCAGGTCGCTGGTATCCCAGAAAAAGGGGACAAAGGATCGACTAGTAGGGGATCGATCGGTCAATTACCATAATTTGTGTATGAGTGCCACCTGGAAGGGTCGCCGGCGCATCGATCGTCTCGCGGACGAACCAGCCCCCCTTTTTCGCGCGGCGCGCTCCTCTTTCTCCGGCTACTTTCTCCCCGCGGCCCTTTCTGGCTTCCTTTCCCGACGGTATGCGAGCACTCCGCTGGCTAATGCTGGCCGAGAAAAACGGGTTGACCAGGAACGATGCCGATCTCGTCGAAGAATCGGCGTGGAGGAATTCTTCTTTTTCCTTCGACGTCCATTGAGACCTGCTAGAAATCGCCTAGGAGGTTTGCACGTGTCGATTATCGTCCCCTTTTTTCTCCTGTTCGCGTCTCGTTGCTGAGCAACCTGTCTCTCTCTTTCTCTCTTTCTTTCTCTTCTATCTAGACGCAAAAGGGAGGGAGAGTAGGGTGAGGTGGGAAGGGGTGGCTGTGTAGTCGGAGTTAGAACGATGTCGTTCGGTTCAACGACAAATTTACGGCCGCGCGTAGGAAACCGTGTTCACTGTCCAGTCGGCGGTCAGTCGGTTGATAAGGAACTTGAACCGCTACCGTGTCCTCTCGCTGAAAGTACCCCCTATCAGCACAACTCGGTTGATTTAGTAGTTAATCGATTGAATTTCGTTCGCCGCTTCCTGTAATCCCGGTCTCGCGCCTTTTCGTTTTTCGTCTCCTTCGGCGCGAAGGGTGGGAGGGAAAGGGGCATTGACAGCCTTAAAGGATCCGAGACGGCGGTGTTGCGTAAGATCGTTAATTTCCTCGATCGGGTCGGAAAGTTTCCGAGGGAATTTGCATATCGCGCCCGCGACTTAAAGGACGCGTTGCGTTCCAGAGAAAGTACGCGGCGCGTTATCATGAAATGTGTGCATGTGCACCGCTCATTATCTGCCGGTGATGTGGAGTGGACACTGGAATCGAGACTACCGTAATACTGTTTGAGATAAGGGTTCGATTAGCGTAAATTGGAAAAATCATTCGGCCGGGGCCTTTTTTACTTTTTTTTATTATTCCGCGATAAGTGGCTCGTTTTCTATTTTTGTTTTCCCTTTTTTTTTCTCTTCTCTTTTCTTAATTGAACGTTTAGGTGGACATCTGAGAATTTCGAGGGCAATTCGTTATCTGGATTTATTCGTTCTAGACATTTACTGATTTCTTTTGACGCGTTTTAAAAAGTTAAACTGCGAAATGAGATGAGGTGTTGAAGGATATAAGACCGGTTACATTAGCTTCTCGTTTTTCTTCTTCATCTTTTTTATACATTCAATATTGTGTTCAAGTACTTTCATGTGAAATATGTATTAATTGTGCAAAAAGAATCAAACGAGGTGTTACCTTTTTTGGAGCTAAACTAAATATAACCTCGTTCAGCAAGGTTATACGCGAGATATCAAACATTGTTTGTAAATAAATGAATGAAATCTAATTACCTAGCTGCGGGCGACACATGTCATTTCACCGGTTTTTTCGGCTCTAAATTTATTCTCGAAACAGGTTCCACGTATTATGGTACAACCTATATAATGTCGCTAATAGAATACCAAGCAGAATGTTGTAGTATAATTATAAAGTGTTCAGCGCGGAGACAGTATCGACCACGCATTGGAATCACTGAACGGCCAACGTCGCTTATCGCGCGTTGAAGTCTCCGGAGAGGCGAGGATACCACGCGTTGTAAACCTTTGTTCCCGTTTAGTATTCGGGAGCTTTTAATGCCTTGAGTGACCCGCGGACACATTTGAATCACTTGAATGATAAAATTAGTAACTTTACTATTTCGGATTTACTTATTATTATAAAGAGAAAGTTAGAGATATTTCATAAACTTTTCCTGAACGAGCAAAAAGGAAACTAGTACAACAGTAGCCAGAAAAATCGCATTTCATAAAGTACCAATGTTTTCGGTACCTTACATAAACACTGACCCCTGAGTTATTATCCACTAAAAGCCTGATTTATTTGCAATACCTTCAAGAAAATATAATTTATCGCAATACACGCAATACATAGAATGCCGCGACTTTATCGCCCATTAATACGTATTTTATTGGGATCTATAATCCCTGGCCAAAGTTCCGGAGGCAATCTCACATCCCCGTTACGCGGAGACATTAATAAACAATAAAGTTCCCAAACCCCGCGTCATATATCCCCAGGCACGAACATTCCGAAATAACCTAAATGCTGTTCCCTTCGTACCATCGAATCGAGTCATCCTCCACCGTTGTCGTCGTTCTACCCGCGAACAGCGACGCGCGCAGCCAATTATATAATACCGTACCGTAATGAGAGACGACTACAAAGCAGTCGTCAAAACAACCATCAGTCTCCCCCGTCCGACACTAAACTATTCAACGATAAATCAAAAACTTCCCCGGAAAGGTCAAGGCGCTCGTTATCTCCGGGTAACAGTGTCCGCGATTTTTACGAGCACCCGTGAATACCTCTTCCTCTGCGGTTGTTTTTATTCCGGCGCGGGTATACACCCGTGGATCGTGGGTTCCATTAAATTTCACGACTGAGGCCCCGTACACCTGCGTGTTGGGCCGCGGCCGAAACGAAAAGCCGGGCTCACGCGCTCGCGCGCGCGGAGAGACCTCGTCGCGGTAAGCCGAGACCTCGACGCGATCGTATATCAATCGCTATAGGTACATACGTTGCGCGAATAAATATAATTATAAGTAAGAGCAAGGCTGGACCACGCCCTGTCTCCGTTCTGCTCTCTTTTTCGCTCCGACTGGAAGCCGGTACTCCGTCGCTCGGTGCGTGCGCGCGCGTGTATCAGGCACGCACGGTATCCTTGCGCGCGCTCTCCTTTCCCCGTCTCTTTTTCACTGTTGAGCTCTCGATGGCTCGGTCCTCGTCGAGTCGCTCGGCTCGTCTCCGTCGAGAGCATTTTCTGTCTTTCACCGAGTTTTATACTCTCTCTCGGTTCCATAGGGTTTGCTCTCTTTTTCGCCTCACCTCGCCTCGCCGCGCTCTCCTTCTCCGGCGCTCGTCTCCCGGGTACGTCCGTCTCCGTTTCGGTATAAGGTATACTCGCGGCACTCGCTCTTTTCTCTCGTTTTTCCACGGCTTTTCCTGCTCCGTCTTCGTCCAGCACGCGAAACCGCGCTTGCGCTCGCGCCCCTCGAGTCGCGTCCGCGCCGCACGATAAATGGGCTTAACTCCGGTTAGCTCCTCTTTTCTCCTATCGTCCCCGTCGCGCACACACTGCCGAGATGGGTGCCGAGGCTACGCCCGGCAGCGAGCGCCTATGCACGCCGCAAAATCCATGGAGGATCGATTCTGATCGCCCTTGATGGGAGTCGCACCGTTGCCAGCGACGCGCCGGGGAGATCATCGTGGGACTTTGGATGACTTCTCGGGTGGACGTGGAAAGTTTTATGGGCGGTTTTCTACTTTTAACGTCAAATCACTGAAGACTACGTTTGCTGTAGTGCAGCCACTGTTACGGAGTATGGCAAAGAAGGTGGAATGGAAGAGAACCAGGATGAGGATGTAAATATAAGGTATCTGGAACATTGGGAAGTACATGTTTCTTTGTAAAACACAGAAACATCCTCGAAGAAGCTAACCCGATACAGGGAAATATGAAAAATCGAAGGACACGATGTCGGGATTGAAGTTACAGCTTACACATCTCGGCGAATCCGCAAAGAGAAAGAGACCGAGAGGAACGTCTCGAACCGCCGATATTCGTCGACGATTAACGCGAGGAGCCGGGCGAAGCGACACCGGTACAAGAAAAGAGAGCACACGGTCTATCCGCAGAGGCGAGTGTCCGGCTCATAAGTGTATAAATCAGGAAGAGAAACGCCAGCCCGCATATTTTATAAGCCGCGTCGCGCCGCTTATAGTCCTGCACGCTAACAAGATCGCGTTAATGTAAATTAGAGAAAAAAACATTTACAAGCGGGGAGACGGACGGAACGAGTCCACGGAGCCCCGAAGAATATTGCATATTCCCGGTAACGACATGTGATCAACTTGACAAAGAGGTCTCTTCGTGGCGCGGTGTGGCGGCGCTCCGTGGCGTCAGCGGTGAGGACCCCGTGCGCGAAAAGCAGCGTTCGTACAGGGTTGTCGTGACATAATCGCCGGAGCCATTGCGAGCGGCGATACGGTGTCGCGTCTGGCCCCGTCTAGACTAATCGGCAAACGCGATTAGACGCGTCGCTTTTCGTCGTTCCGCGTAGCTCGTTGCCCTCGGCTTTTACGAGGGAAATGGAGAAGCGAGCGCGCTCGCCCCGTCGCGCGTTAGGGCATAAAGAGAAACGAACGAGTTTTGACGAACGCGGTTTAACATGCTCGCTCGTTCGCCCGCCGTGGTGGTCATCCGTGACCAATACCCGCCTTTTAATGCGAACGAACAATTTTAAATAAACGCGCGGCGCTGGCCAACATAAAAATCCCCGACCGGGCAAAACAGTTTTTACCTTCGATTCAATGATCGTAACGTCGTCCGGTGATTATCGAGGACCACCTGTGAGATAAACACACCGTGGCACGGGGATATAGTTTTGTCTAATTACGCGAATATCCCATGCGGATTCGCTATTTTATAGGCGATCGGAATTAGCTCGAGTTAGATCGCGATTTGTTTCGTCCGGGAGATCTACGCTTGCGGAGTTTTTCTTTTGGATCGAGAGTTAAACGAAATCTTCGAGTTTCTATCGAGTTTTTTCGTTTACGTTGGCTTGGAATGTTCATAGGATAGTGTAAATTCTTCGAGATAAATATTGGTACACTTCGAATAAGAAGTAGTAGATTACTAAATAGCACAAATTATAATATATTATAATATACGCGTGACGCGTTATACGAGGTAATCTGCTATTCTTGCGTTCCAATACCCATAAGGATATCAAAAGTCTGAGTAGTTTCAAGTCTACATCGTCTCGCGAAAAAGAACAAGCCGGCTAAATAATTGCACACAGTTAGCGTAAAATGTATCAGAAATGGTATTAATACGATGCAGTAAACAGCCAAATAAGTCCAAATAAAATTATATTGTTAAAATGCGAGGCCGTAAAAAGCTTGCGGCGTTTCTTGACGAGAAGAATGTCTCGATAAGGAGCCATTTATATTCTGCGAAGATTACTTTCGAAGGAATATCGGTAGCGAACGTGTTAACGTATAAAACGTATCGAACACGCGTTTCCTGGATCTCGCCGGCGAGGGAACCCGACGATCACGGTTTATTTAAGGTTATCGAGGCGTAATCTCGTTGCCATTTCGCCGTTCATGATCGCTGAGCTAATCGAACGCGATCAGAGCGAAACTAGATCCGAACGAGCGTCCTCGTATCGATCAAGACGTCGATTTGCATGCGCGTTAACGTTCCCCACCGCCGCACCGTCGCCAGACAACACACGCTCGCTCGAAAGGAAAAGGAAAATCGTCGGCGAACAGTGTGAGTGATTCCTCGACTGAATTTCCGCAAGAATCCGGCTCCGTCGGCTCGAAGATTCTCGGATCGACGGCTTTTCTATGGACAAGGAGTCGCGGAATCGTTCTCGAGCCGCGCACGGAATCTCTAATCAACCGCGGTTCCGCGACAGTTATCGAACCCGACATTACGCGTCGAGGAACGAACGTGTAATTTCCTGGCGGGGAATGGTTGACGTGATTCTCGTTTTTAAAGGAAGGGATCTCGTGATTTTCCTCGTTTCCCTTGGAGGAAATTCGCGAGACGACTCGCATTCTTGGAAAATCGTAACACTCTCGGAGGAGTTGCTTATATCATGTGTTCATTGAAAAAAGTAATCTTCGTTTCATAAGTGAGATAAATATGTAACTGTCGAGGACTACATTGTATAAGGTTTGAACATATACATCTTCTTGAAGTATATCTGAAAATATAATGTTTAAAATGGTAATCGATGCGTGGAGAGAATAATGTCGCAACATAATTTCACTGAAATTGCTTCCACTCTTCACTCTTGACGGTGAACGAGGCGTGTTCGTGTCTGTAGGACTTTCGCGTGGCGTTCTCGACTTAGCAACTGGATGATTTTTCGATCACAAATAATTATATGAATGAGTAACATTGTTGCAGAAACTACTGGAAACTACGGGAGCAACTATTCGAGGAACTTGATTGACACGTACCTATTACAAAGTAATATCTGGACTGTGGATTTTTATGGAAATTTAAGTGGTACTTCATTTCCAGCGCTAATAGCAGCTGCACTAAATATAGTTCTCTCTATGCGACTTTCGACGAGTTTTTAAAGTGGTCGAAACGCCGGTAAACTAGGGGAAACGATCGTAGGTCGAAAAGACAATAAAAATATTGGAAATGCTACCGGATCAAGACAAGAGTATCTGAAAACCGAACGCAATTAATCGAAATACAGAAATTCCTGTGGATCAACGAACACGAATCGAGATTTGCTGTACAAATTGGGCAGGTATCGACGGCGATCCGATAGCATGGAATTAATTAATTTACACAGCTGATCTAATAAAAGATCGTGACTGGAATTACAGGCGCGAAACGAAAGTAGCCGGTCCGGTCCGCGTGAAAAGTCAACGATCAAAAAGCTTATTAACATCACCGCGGCTGTCGCCGTTAGTCTCAGTGATAAGATCCATAAATCGGATGCTTTCTAAATTTTGCGGGCTGGTTACGTTTACGCGCGCCGGCAATTGACATTTCGAGACCGTCGATCGTTCTTAGCCGCACGTTGAAACCACCGCGGTCCACGTTTCAACTCCAGCTAACATTACGCTCTCGAGCTGTACCTACACGGTTACAACTTGTAACGTCGATTTAACTTCTTTACCCGCGCTGTCCGCAGTTTATTGCACGGTAAAAACCGTAAATTTCGAACGGTGTGTCCACGGAGTTTTTACACGGGAACGAGATATTATATTTGAATCATTGGCCACTCGCGGCTCTCGCCTTGTCGCGAGCTAAAAAAGAACAATCAGATAAAGATTCCTTATGCACATTCATGTCTTCATTAATGTGCAAATGTACTTTAATAATTATTTTATCAATTATGCGATTTCTTTTCGTGTACCGTTCCACCTTTCACTCACGCATTGTATTTTTAAACGGCGAGCTTTATGAGTGTACATTAGAGTTCAAAAGCTTCAGCTTGCTTTAATTTCGTGCTTGCAACGTTTAAAGTGGCTCACAAAATATTTTAACATAACACCTGCTCTGCGGTCAAAGTTTCAATATCCAAACTTTCATAATCCATAAAACATTTCATGGAGCACGGATCAAACAAAAGGATCGACAAACCCCATCCACTCAATAAAACCCAGCCAAGACGCTACATTATAACAATCCCTAATCTGCCAACCAAGCGCAAAAAGCACCGAATCAGATTATTATTTCGTCATACCCCGTCCCAACGAGGCGTGACTATTACGCAGAAGCGATCCCGAACCTCCTTGAATCGTCGCAAGAAACCGCAGATTCCTAGAAGCATTCCAGGACGGTCCGCGAGTGGTCCAGTATCGTGGAAGCAATTCTCATGGTAATTTAAAAGCCGATTCGCCCGTCGTCGTGGAGGGCGGCCTCCGGCCCGATTCGTGGTCGTCCAGCCGAATTCCATGGAAATTGCGAGCGAAACGACGGGGGCCGTGCCGGCGCGGCGAGAGTCGCTCGTAACGAGCGAGCGCCGCTAAAAACCGTTCCACGCCCCTTTTCATCCGTGCATGCGAGATCGCAATTGTCGCGGCTCTCCGCGCGCCGCGCCGGTGTACGCGAGAGAGCAAGAAACCGCGGACGGACGGGTAGAAAAGGCGACGCGCGAGTCGACGGGCGCGAGGAGTGCAACCGTCATAAATCAAAAGCATTCCTCTGGCACGGTGACGTAAGAAAAACAGCTGCTCGCCGGACAGTATATACGCACGAAGGCGTCGGATGATATGCATGAGCCGCGATCTCTCTCCTTCTCTCTCTCTCTCCCCCCCATCCTTTCTCATTCTCTCTGTCTCTCCTTCTTGCTATCCGAACACTCTCGCGGAAAGTTACACGTGTGTAAAGCGCGTCGACGAACAATGCGCGAGATAGCACAAGGCTCGCTAATTCCGGCCGATTGTGCCCTCTTCGTGGCTGTCGTTCAACACGCTGACAAAACCAGAAAAAGAGAAAAGGGAGCCGGCTAAAAAAAGGGGGGAGGAACAGAGGAGGAGGAGGAGGAAGGAGAAGTGGAAGGAACTTGACCGTGGATCCGTCCAGACAGCTGCGTTTCTTCTCTCCGCCTCCCTCTTCACGGTGCGTGTCTCCTTGATTTTCTGTCTTCCCCGTGGTCAATTGTGCTCGTCGCGTCGTGGAACGAGACACCACGGATCGCGGCGGCTCCCTCATTCACCGGCCGACACCCCGTCACCTCGTTCGCCGGCCCGTTTCGGGGCTACGGCCGAGCATTGTCCCGTTTCCAGGCTGATTCCCGCGTGTGCCGCGGAATTGCGGATTGTGCCGCGCTGGACACCTCGGAAAACCATGGCTGATTCGCGGCGGACACGCGTGGGAGTGTCCTTGGATCGCCACCGGGAATAATGAATCGCGAGGAAACGAGCGGATTGGGCCGCGAAGGCTGGCCGCGCGCGTGTTACTAGGAGAGTTCGGTTGTTCGCGGACGGTTTGAGAGTGCGACACATCTTGCAGGACTTTTCTTGCACGTTTCGCTTTCGCGGAGTTACGACCGCCATCTGTTTGGATTTGATGCTTAGAAACGGAGGTTGCTATGCGGACTATGCGATAAATGTCAACGGGAAACAGAAGGCGGATCTTTCTCTCTCTCTCTCTCCCTTTATCCGTTGATTTTTCAGAGATCACGGAGTAGGTTGGAATTAAAGAGGCTCGTGATTTGTTGGAATCGGTTCGTTCGACATGTTTGTGTCCACGGGACGCTTTAAGCGGGGCTTTTAACGCGCTTTAACACGCCGGTCGAAGCAGTAACGCCGACAGATTTAGCCCAGTTGTCCGAGGAAAAGTTTAATTTCTTAATAAAAAGAGAATGGAGCATTGTCATCGGTAATCTCGGCCGTTGGCACCGGTCGAAACTTGTAAACCCGGGGAACAATAACGGGGAGGAAGTTTCGAAGGTTGAAAGTGTCAATTCATTGTTCTTAGTCCCTAAGTAATAACGTTCAATAGGGGAAAAGTCAGTTTCATGTCCGAGGAATTTAGTAGGTCGGAATACAAGGGTTCAAGTTGAATGAAATCAATCCTGCAGCAGATTACTCGCGGATAAACGTGAGCGTAATGTAAGTAGGTTATTTTGATTCAACTTATACGAGGCAGTTGAAAGCGAGGGCCATTATGCTGCATTTAAACCGAACGAACAAACGCTCGTTCGACAAATGTTCTGTTCAGATTTTTTCACGTCCGATTGCATTCGCTGGAAACGTTTACTCAGTTGTATTTCAGCGCGAGCAAAATACTTTTGGTACAAATACATCGTTTCACGTGCCAGTCGCTTGTTAAAGCAATTAATTCCGCGAAACGAACAGCGGAAGAATTTTATGAAAGTACGGATGAAAAGATCGGTCGACTGTTTTGGTACTAAAATCCGAAAACATTCTAAAATTGGAACAACTTAAGTGTATAGTAAATCACTAGTTTTATGTATTTGCGTTGGACAAGTGAAAACTACCGTGGAGATCTATAAAAGTCACTTCCTCTTCGATCCAGTAAAATCAATTATTCAAGCGCAACATCTTTGCTCTTTTTCTCTCATAAATTTCTCCGTGTGTGCATGAAACTACACAAAGATCCGACCCACTTCGGCGCGCAGAAAAAGATTCAAAAGTGTTTAGAGGACGAAGACGAGCATTAGAGGCGAGTGAACTCGTCTTCTCGAGAGAATAGGTCAAGAAGAGGCTTCATGCTATGCAGGAAGAGACACCGAAGAATCCGCGCGCGAGGAATTCTCTCGCTGATCGAGACGAGTCGGGGAACACACCCATGTCCGCTGACTATGAATAGACAGATACCGGGTGGGTATCAGGCCACCGGGACGTCGGATGCATAGAGACGCGGCCATGCGCGTTTGATACGCGGATGTAAACGGAGCCACGCACGTCGGCTTGAGCTTTCTCCGATTTGACGGAAGACAGAAGTGGGTATCCGGTGTCTCCGATCCTCGGCCTCGTCTTCTAGAACGCTGCTCCGTGAATAAATTTCTTGTAAAGTTTTTAAACGAAACCGAAAATAAAAACTACTCATTATTAGCCAAAATGATCAACCCCTACTACAACCTATTTAAAAAACACAGATCGACCTTCTTATCACCAAATAAGCGTCCTCGACTAACGCATCTAACCAGAGAACTTTGCGCAACACTCTGTTATACAATCTTATCATTTCACAAGATTATACGCATATAGGTGTCCTCATCAGAATCTCCTAAGCAACTATTGCAAAACTGGTGAAAGACCCGTTCACCGAGGATACCGTTTCATCATTTACAAGTGCGCGACGAGCACGCGGAGACGCGGATACGATTAACGCAAACATCAATTTTATCGTGCCAAAGCGCAACCAACGATACTGTACAATTAATTTGTGTTTCTCGAGTGAAACACCCAATCGATCAGTAGCTAAACAAGGCCTCTTCGCCAACAGGCTAGCTACCGTTACCTTCGATCTCTCCCGGTTCGAATTGCCGCGCGAATGGCTCTGCCAGCCGGTCTAAGGTGAAACGGTCCTGCGCCGCGTTCCCATTCATACGTCCCATCGGTGGCGGCGGCGGCTCGCTTGCTAGCTCGCTCGCTCATGCACGTTCCAGCGGTTAACGATAAGTAAAGGGTCGCCACGGGAACACCCTCGGCGCGGTTAGCGTAGTCGAGCTTTGAAACGAGACGGATGATGGCAGGAAAGATAGAGGCCGCACGGCTGCACGAGAAAGAGGGAAAGGACCGCTGCCTCCGTTGCCGTTGCCGTTGCCGTTGCTGCTGCTGCAGCCGCTGCCGCCGCCGCCGCCGCCGCGCGGAACAAGTGCAGACCTGCCTGGTCTCGGCGCAGGCTGCAGGCGGGCAGACAGGTTGTCCAGATTCCACGGAAGGTCGTTTGCTTTGCTTACCGCGGGTCGCGGGAGACAGACTCGCACGCTGGCCGGCCACTTCGGCCATACTTAGGAAAGAGAGAGACGAGGACGAGGAGAACCAGCCATCCCAGGGGCAGAGAGACAAGAGAGGCGACGGTGGCTGCACGATGGAACGACGGAAGGGGGCGGCCGCGGTGACACGTGCACGCACACCCGTGAAACGACTGTTTACGCGCGAGGCAAAGCGATAGATACTCTTCGTCGCATAGAAGTTGATTCTTGGCAGGAATACGCCCGCAGTTGGTCGGTTTTTATCTTCTAGCGTGGTATTTTTTGTACGATTTTGTTGTTTGTTGATGTGGTTGCTTGTAAGTAATCCAAATTGTAAAGCAATTATGTAACGAGTGACTCCTTTTGCCCTTGTGTCGTTTTGGAGTTCATTTCTGGTGGAACGAAAAGTAGGTCTGCTACACCCTCGAGAGCTTCTACTTTTGATAGGCCCTGCAGATTCCTACCATGGGGAAAGGAAACTATTATCTGTAAGTTAGTGATCTTCGTTGACTGTAGACGATATGCTGACTTTAGAAGCTTTACAACTCTCGATAATGCAGTCTGTGGTAATTGGGGTGTCTTTCAACGGGGAAGGCTTCTTTGATGGTCTAAAAGTAATTGAGCCTGTTTCAATTATATTTTTCAGTAGTCTATAACTCTTGTAAACGAGTTTATTTTTATTAACGAACAGAATGAATAGCAATAACGTTCCGGGGCAATATAGCATCCAACCTGGCAGCGTGAACAGCCGTGATGGAAAAGTGAATCTTTTGTTTTTGCGAAAGCTGAATTTTAAAATGGTAATAATTTATTGCGTTTAAATATTAAGTTTCCCGAGATGATCGTTAAAATTCCGTATGCCCCTCGGTACGCCGGGAAGGGGTTGAAATTCTGGAATCTTGGATTCATAAATCAAGTTGAAAATTTCATGCATTTTATGGTACTTAAATATTAAACGGGGAGTGATGGAGGGGGGGGGGGGGAGTGAATTTAAATTCTCTACACCTTCAGCGCGTGGTTGTAGCTACGGTACAGCGGTTAAAAGTTTGTAGCTCTGAATTCATAGATAAAACCGCAATATGTCGAGGTTCTTGTAAGCGGAGAAAAAGCACCCCTTCGGACAGTACATAAACCATTAATTGCATCCCAGCAGCTTTTCATTTCTATGCGTCGCGGCGCTGTGTATCGCGTAATTTGAATTTCTAATTACGGAAAAATACCTCGCGGGAATAACACCAGGATTGGTCGCATGCATATGTATGAGGGACGAATTTAATCGCGCGCGTGTCTGCGTACTAATGACCGAATAGCGCACTAGAAAGAAAGAAAGGATAAAAAAAGGGGGGAAAGAAACGGCAGAAAAGGAAAAGAAAGGATAGCTGGTCGAATAGCTCATCCCGCGACATTATGATTTTATATTTATTTTCCCTGTATAATGCCCGCCTATCATCGAGCGTTGCCGTCGGTAATCATTTAACCCTCGAAGCGCTAATAGGTTATGTATATTCCCGGTCGCTCGAGCCGCCATTTTTTCTTTATGCTTCGGCTTAAATCAATGTTGGTGTACGACGAACGGTGTCTTGAACGGTTGACTTTATGAATGTTTAATATTCATGTATTTCTGTATGTATACAGGGTGTTCCCGGTGTTTTAACGAAATACGGCGTTAGCTTATCCCTCGACTAAAATTACGAAAAAGTATAAATATAGGCTAGCAAATCCGTTATCGAAAAAGTTTGACGAAAAATACGTAGCAACCAGGCTACTTCATTTTAATTTCATGAGATATGCAAATGAATTACAGATAATTATCGCGCAATTCCATTTCGAATTGTCGTCATTTGTAACGAATCCGCGATTTACGTGTACAAGAATTGAATTTATTACGTTACTCCTTATTAAATCTTCGCCAGTGAGTATCGACGAAGATAGTAAATTCAATTTACAACGGCTTCAATTAGTAAACATTGCATGCGCGCATAGATTAGATACCGACAATTTGTTGCTATGATAGATCGCGCGAAGAACTAGTCCACCGATGCCTCTTGCTTCTCTTACAATTCTTCTGCGAAGCTTATATTTATATCAGAATTTTTTCTTGCTTCGGTTAGATGATAAGATACTCGACATTCATACGGAGAAGGTGAAAGACATCCACTATACCTATCGTCGATAGTTAAATCGCCGGCGCAAGGAATCTTCGATCGACGGGGAGCTCGATACCCGAAAATTCAGCGAGCTGCGTGTATCGACATCGCCCCCGAGCCGTCCCCACATCGTAAAAAGACGATAAAGCATCGTTATCCAATAAAGTGTCCCCGTATTCTCCCGATCGGGAATGAGAAGGAAAAAAAGGAGCTGTTTTCACGAGCGGCGATTAACACGGGCGGACGATTTAAGACGGAAACGACGGCCAATCAGGGGTCCGGGTATCATCTTTATTTTAGGGGCGCCGATGAATCAACGACATCGCGGTTTCCACGTGTTTGTCGAAACCGACGACGGCGACGAGCACCTTTTTATTACCGATTCACGGAATCGTTCCATTCCGGCGCCCGATCGTTCTCCTTCTTTCTCCCCCTTTCTTTCTTTCGCGTTTTCTTTTTCTTCCCGTCGCTTTTACACACGCTGCCTTCGTTTTGTGATTGCGCGCCACGGTCACCGGTGCCTCGTGATGGCCCGCGACATTTATATTACCTCGGGACGAGAAATTAAGGGGCATTAAGCGGTTTACGCTACCTTGTCGTCCGCGTGACTCGGCCGACTCGGAATTTCATTCTCCGCCGTGCTGGGTTTCCTGCGACCGTATACTACGGCATCAATCAGTTTTACGTTTTTCGGCAGGAAAGTTTCGAATTGCGCAGTGAATTTCAACGGGAAGAGGTTCCCGCTAATGGAAAAGTCCGAATTTAAGAATATCGAAGTTTGAGTTTCGGCGATAATTAGATTCGGATCGCGTTAATCGCGATCGCAATGTTCGCGATTACGATGTTTACCGTGCACTTAATCGAAATAACCGTCGCGCTCGTCAAAATCGGAGCGAGATCGAAGAGATTACAGCTCGGGAGGCTCGATACAGAATTATTTAAGACCACCGCGTCACAGTAAACGGGAGAAACGCAATCCCATAAAACGATGCGTATCGCTATTCGGCAAAACACACATAGCCGGATCGCTCGACCACAGGAAACATAATCAATTCTCGTATTACGCGTATAACGACGGAACGGAAGAAATAATTTCGCGCGGCGCGGCTGGATCGTTCCATTGGAAACCGCCGCGGATCCGTTCCGACCTAACGACTGGCACTTTCGATATTTCCATGCGGCGCTCGGTTGCGCGTGCGGCGGAAGCAAAAACCGCGGTCCCGCGGCGGCGAGGGGGAGAAAAAAATCGCGCCGCTTAACCCATAATAAACGCCGTTTAATCCGTGGAGCGTGACAAACCGACCGGGCGAAGACTTTTAATTCCCGTTCAATCGCAGATAAATCAAATTATCGTGAAAACCGATAAATCCAGCGGCTCGTTTCAATTTTTCATCGCTGTCCCTCGTTTACCGTTCCCCTCCTCCGTCCGCAACAACCAATCCGGCGTGACGCGGTGCTCCGTTTAATCGAAAATTGGATTTTTCACGACGAGCGATCTTACTGGAAAAGGAGACGGTTTCGTAAGGAGAAAGACGTCACGACACGGAGCCTTCGATCGGAGAGAGAGCGGGGCCCCCCGTCTAGCGAGCGTTGCGCGATCCTACATAGTTGGTCCCACCATTCGGCGCGCCAAGTTGCACCGCGCCGAACGAACACGCCGCGCTCTCTCCCTCGAGGTGGTCGAATCGATATCCAGACGCGATTATATTAATTACGAGGCCGCGTTATGAAACGGCCCCGTTCCGCGTCGATTTCAGCTTCATTCATTAACCGGCCTTCTATAATTGCCACGGCGATCGCGCGCCGGCCGTAAAGTATCGCCGCGACGTTACACAGCCGGCCACCGATAATTATCGCGGACGATGGATATCGATCGTCGGGATATCGATGAAATATCGCGCGGCGAGCGGTTACCGCGAAACTGTGGTAAATAGAGGGTAACGCTTCGCCTTCGTTAACGAGCCCGATCTCGAATCGCTCGATTACGCTCCGACATTCATTAACAAACCATGCATACGCGCGTCGCGCCATCGTCGTCGTCGTCGTCGTCTTTCCTCTTTTGCCGTTCTTTTTTTTTGACCGACCGCTACGCACCCTATCTTCTTTTTCCTATTTCCCTCTTCCTCTCCCGAGATTTCGCTCCGTGTTCCCTTTCTCACTCGCCGTGTTCGCGCGTAATCCTCGTTCCTTCTCATTGCCCGATTCTTCTCCGTTTCTCGGGCACGATTTCCAGCGACGATATTCACCGGTCGATCGACGACACGCCGGAATCGCTGTTCGCGGCAATTTACGCGCGCGAGCTAACGTTAGAACGCGCGCGATCGTTTCCGCCGCAGCCGGGAGCACGCCGAGGACCGTTTTACCGTTAAAACGATTTTCCACGATGCAGGAAGACGGGGACCATTGAATTCGTGTCCCTCGCCGCGCGACGATCGCCGGAAGCGTTAAATTGGCCCTTTTTACTGGACGAGCGGACGGAATGCCGCGGTAATTGGAAAAATCCGTTTTCCGGGTAATCGCGTCGACGGCCTGCTGCCTCGCGATCTCCGTTTCGCCTGTAGATGTGTAAACGGTCTCGCGTTTCAGTTTTTTCCCCGCGGTCGGTACGATATTTAACACACTTTATTCTCATTCCTGCGCGTCCATTTCGCGGATCGCTACTTTGTTTCTGTGGATCTTGGCGTCGGGTTGGGCGGGATCGGTCTTTTACGAGCCCGTCTTGAGTTTTACGCTGACGCGCGGTGTCGTGTTCCTATGAGTTCTGCCCGTAGATATGGCCTGGTGTCACGCATACGTGAGTCCGCGAGGGTTTTTTGAAATAGATGATTCCCGTTTCAGTCGTTCGAGAAACAAGAATCACAAGTTTTGGACGTATATCAAACAATGACAACATTGACAATGATGTATAATATAGCATTGTAGGCCCACAAACGTATATAAAGAGAAATCTCAAATATTCTTATAAAAGGCGTTTTTAGATTGCTACCTTAATGTTAGAATCGCCGGAATACTACTACGACCGATTCAAAATTTCCTCTTTCACGATTATTGCACAAAGAAATTTCTCCGGACGATATTTAAATGAATTGACACACGCACACACCTATCGTGGAGAAATTCGCGCGTAATCTCGAAAAAATGCATTCCCGCAGTTTCCATAAGAAAATTTTCAGCTTGTCACTTCGATTTCCCGGCAAATCTGCACGGCGTTATATACGGCCGACATCGCTCCACCGCGCGTCAATATCGCCTAGCGCGCAACGCGCGTACAGCGGCGTCGCTGTTCAGTGAATGGACAATTTCTGTAAATTCTATTACCAAGCAAACGACCCGGTAATGAGGCAAACCCGCGATGGGACAGGAATGTCACATGGTGCGGGTAACGGTGCGCGATTAGCAGACACGCGAAATCTAATCGGAATCGTCGCGCGATTAAGTGGACGTGTAGTACCGGTCTACTTACCCGTGTTATCAACGAAGAAAAAAAGACCGACGAAGAAGAGGGAAAAAAAGGAGAAAGAGAAGAAGGAAAGGCGAGTTGACTATCCTCGAAGTACGATGATTGTCTTATTGCCGTTAGCCCGTTTGGGATGTACATAAATAAGGATCGTCAGTGTGAAATTTACGCGTGCCGATGATCTGCGCGGCGAGTAGAGTCGACCGGTCTAACGGTACAGACGTTGAAACGATTAAATCGCCTGAAAGGATTAGGACGAGTGGTCCCGACGCGATCCCGGTGGTTCGTCTTCTTCTGATTTTTCAGCTGGGAAGCATCTGAGACGCTGTTGCAACATGTTAAAGCAACCGTGACTGGCAACGCCGACGATGCAACAATTTGAATTGATTATCGTGTTATACGCGCTCGATAAATCGGAGGCCGGCGAAATGGGCCCCGTGATTTACGCTTGATGCACTTAAGGGCTTTAAATCTCCTCCTTCGCTCGTTTTCCCCCTTTCGGATCGACGAGTCAAAACGGACTTCAACGAAGATGCTTGTGAGATATTTGGTTTGGGTTAAATGTTCGTAAAATTGAAAATTTGTGTGTGCCACAAGGATAAATTCTTTTTAAGCAATGTTTAAAGTAGAATTTAAGTGTACATGGTTAGAAAGGCTTTTACACTGTTTGTGTATTCTTAGAAATACGTCTAAAGTAAATCGATCAATCTCCATACATAAAAGCTATTGCAAAGGGGATTATGAATCATATTTTTATTAAAATGGCACAATAGGCCAAAGGTAGTCAAGAAAACTCAGTGGAACGATTCAATCGATTCAATGATCGTCCTTATTATAACATGTTCAATCTTCTATCCATTTAATTCTTCAATATCCACGTGGACCCTTTTCCTTGCCACGAAATCGCTTATATTCAAACTAGAAATGGGCCATATCGCGAGTTGCGTGCGTTTATTCCGCGATCACAGTATTATTTCTAGCAAGCGCCAACGTTTAAAGGGTGTTATTACGCGTGTCTGACACACCGAGGTCTAGTTTGTGAGTTTCTATAACTTTTTGCCGACAAGAAACGCGATTAGATCATGTTTCTAGATAAATCCTGCTTGTTACTTCGTTGTAAACACATGGTCAACATTTTTAACGAAATTTGCGGTCAACTTTCCGCCAATTAGCGTATCCTTAATCATCTTCGTTTTTAAGAAACCTGTCTAAACGAGCACTGTTCCGTTTTCGTTCTCTTTGCCTCGAACAAAACATTCCTGAAACATTTCATTTAGAACGTTCGTTGTCAAGTGGCTACAGGATATAAACCAATTCTAGTTATACATTATGCGATTACAACTAACATAGATACACATTACTTTATAATACAAGTATTTGTTCTCTTAGAGACGTAAGGAGAAGGCAATTAAAAAAGGGGAAACGAATATTGTCAAGCGGCAACGTCACGCGTTTAAGGGTTGAAACCGCGATTGTCTTGCACGTGGGCAGACCGAGCCGCGGCAAGGAGGACGCGACCGGTTATTACCGATGTCGTTCGAACGAGAACGTGTCCCCGGCTGTCGCGATAACGAGTCCTCGCGTCCGATTGCTATGATCGCGGGCCGATTTTTCTGCTACCGACAGACGGCCCGACAACGGAGCGGTAATTTCTTGTTCGACGCCGCGCCTTGACCGGTGATGTTTGATTTTATTGCTGGAATCCCGATATCCACTCCTCCGCCCCTCTACCGCCGCCCCGTTGTACGTTTACTTTATGCTACTTCTGGTACAACTTGGACGTGTACACGCAACGGTCTATTAAAACAGCAGGTGTTCGCACTTTTAGAAAGCATTAGAAAAACAACCGTCAAATACAGCCCGACTCACGATGTTTCGTACATGTTCGCCAGGGAACTCGAGCTAATTCGTCATTTATATTCAAATGTGCCTTCCGATCGTTTTCTTCGTATTCTTCGGTACCTTTACTACCATAAATTATAACTTCCTCGAGCTTATCGTCGAATCAAACACTTCAGGCACTTTGAGGCGTTTTCATTCCTCTACGACCGCTCTCCAACGCTTTAAAGGACTTCTCTTTTTCCTTTCTTTTCCTTCCGAAAGTGCCTCCCACTTCTCTTTACTTAACATTGAACGTGACAGGTCAAATGACCCATTTTTTTCAATTTAATTGAAAATTCTACGGTTTCTTTGGTTCATTTAACTTTAAGTGTATGAATTCCTACATTGTCCGATTAATTAGTTTTTCAATCGTTATGTTTCCTGTTCTTTCTGTTTCTACTAAGAAAAATTAATCTCCTTATTTGTTCACTCCTATTTTGTAACCACTTATTCGACTGGTTACGGTAGAAATAAATATATATAAAGTACGTCAATTTTCTCTCAGAAAAATTCTGTTTTCTCCAGTAGACAAAATACTTAATATAACGTCCAAAAGTTCCATGATTCTCCGCGCATTTGTCCAGTAAAAATGCTTCACGCTACTGATCTCAAAATAGGTTGTTGCGTCACGTATTCGGTGATCGAGTCGAAGGAAAAAACCATTTGATTACCAAGTATTCCGCGATCAGTCGAATCGCGCGTGCATGCATGGCAAGAAATAATTGATTATATTTCGTGCTCGTTAAGCCGCGCCCAGGGGTGTTGTCGATCCTATGAAAATCGAGTCGAACTATCTGTCGATCGATCGGTGTTGATCGAACGCGTCGACGCACGGCGAAGGACGGGAAGGTGGGATTTGAGCTCGATTACTCGGAATCGTAGTCGAATTCGCTTTTATCCGTCTAAACGAGGCTCATGATTATGGTGTTTTTCGCGGATCTAATATTACGAGGCGAGGCCTCGTGGCCACTCCGATCCTAGACGGGCCGGTAATGATCGTCGCGCGCTCGCTTATTACCCGCATAGTATAAACACCGGTGCTGACTGTCTGTTTCGTCTCGCCTCGATCCTCGACAGAAGCGTGTCCCGGAGACTGGTGCGGAGGGAAGGGTTGAGCCGCGCGCGGAAATTGCGGTTGCGTGGTCCGCGAACGAAATGGAAGGCGTCGAGGAACCGCGTGCCGCGGTCTTAATGGAAACTTATTGCCCGGCGATAATGAAAGTTAATAGTGCAATTTTCGATACGACCGCGACGAGCGGCCGCGGTTGCGCAGTCCGAACTATTGTGCAACTGCATGGACACTAGGACCTAGTAGAAACTACGGGCACAAGCCCGAGCGCTTAATCTGTTGCCCGCGACGTCTTTGTTCGTTTTGAAGCGAATCGTTTGATCGCGCGATAAAAGCGCGTGGTGATACGATTATGACTTGTTAACGCACCTCGCGAGTGCGTAAGTGCATGTGGTGCTATGTGGTACGAAAGCATTGTATAAGTGTATAGCAGTGGTTTATTATCTTGGTTTATTGAGAGGCTGCAGTCTAAAATGCATAGGAGCGCGCGATACAGTTAGAGTCTTGTAGTAGCGGCTGAAAGTATATGAGGGTGCAGTATTAATGTGTAATAGAGGTAAATTGTATTACTGGGTAGTGGAAATTCGTAGTTTTAGTTTATGGTGGGTTTGCATTGTGAAGTGCACGGTGGGAATGAAATTGTCTGCACCGTAGACAGATGTAGATTTACGGTGTGCAGTGTCTTCGGTGTTTCTATAGTTGTACCAAGTAGGGTACATCTGCATCGCGCAAGTGCAAGCTGCACGATCGCAATTTGACTGCACAGATGCGTTGCACAGTGTGCGGTTCTGATAGCAACTGCACGATGCAGTATACAATACGAACGAGTTCTTGCCGGATGATGTAAGAATACCTTGCACTGCTCAGTATCGGACTACTTTATAATACACAGCGCGCGAACTAAAACAGCGTAACACTGTTGCACCACGGAAATAAGGCAGCGCGTATAAGAAATTTATAACCGAAATTCGTTATGCAAATGCACCATAAATGCTGCATATCACGGCTACATTATTCAAGTGCGCAGTGCTTCATAAAGATGTACTCGCGCATAATGCGACTGTGCGGTGTGGACGCGTGACATAAGTGCACGGTGAAAGTGTGTAATGCGACGCATCGTAAATTATATAGTGCATAATACGAGACGATAATGTAATTGCTTAATACTCGCGGTGCGCTACGGACCGCCGCGATTCAAGTTCACGTCGTTGAATAAAAACGGTAATTAACGGTAATCGCGCGATTCAGCCGTGACTTAAAGGTATTTTTACGAACAGGTAATCCTTGGTTACCCCCGAGATAATCCGACGGTACCTATCGCTGTGTAATTCGATGAAATTTTCGATGTCCCGGGATTCGACGGACCAGTAAACGTCCCGTGGTACGCGATCAATCGCGCTCGCGCGTGCGCGCGCATCGAATCGCTAGGCGAACGTGACAAGACCGATAATAAAATTACACGCATAAACCGACAGCGGGGCCCGTGCGCTTACGATCCTATTCGTTGGGTCCACCGTACGAACGGCGCGGTCTATCGAGCAGCGCGCTTGGAATTATTATAATCACGCGAATTAATCGTTCCCCGGGGGCAAGCGTGCGAGTACCGCCATCGATCGCCGCGAAGCATAAAGCCGCGTGTAGGTGAACGCGGGACAAAAGAACTCCCGATAATGAGAGTCTCGTTAAGAACACCACTGCCGGGCCCACGTAATTTCCCGCGGCGGGAACTCGACTGCTGGCAACACGCGCGAGAAAGATAGCTGTGCGACTCGTTCATAGGGTACTTAGATTTTTTCCATTAGCTTAGAGTACCTATTCAGTCAATTCGATTACATTACCGGGAAACTGATAGGCGACTGCACGAGAAAAAAGACGGTTGGTTTTCTAACAGATCCACTTTGAAGGTATATCTAATTTGCGTATGAGCCGTTCCGTTAATTATTTCAGGCTTGAATATCAACCCGTTAATCAATACCCTAACATGTTATAGTGATACTCCCATTAAGGGAAGTAGAAGCAGAAAATCATAGACTAGTTGACGAACTGAATCCATAAGTTCAATAGCCCTTTACTTGAGTAATTTCCACAACAGTGAATTCCATCAACAATTGCTCGCGTATCATCAATTCCTTTTCAAATTTCAATCAGTAAACCCATGGAGCAGAGTCCATCGTGAACCGAGTTCCGTTGTCCCCCATTGGTAATCGATCTTTTTCGATCCGCGCACCCCGTCCCTTTTCCGTCGAACGAAAACACGTCGGGACAGATCTCCGGGGCCGCAGGGACGACGTGTCCGCCATGTTGGCGAGGAGGATGCGTGAACGGCCGCCGCCGCGGGGTAGACGAGGAGAAAAGAGATCTACCGCCGCCGCCGCGGGACGAGCCATCGTAATTCGATAAACGTACAGATCGTTGATTTTGCGCCGGTTTTCTGGGTAGTCGGTCGCATAAAACACCGAACGGCTCCCCGCGTCACGTGGCATCATGGCGATCGACCGCCAAAAGAGGGACGCGGCAGCGCGAGGGGGAGGGAGAGTTTTATGCGGAGGAGCACGAGGGAACCACCGGTGGACCCGAACGCATACGGCAGCGACGAAGGTTTCGAAAAGAGGACGGGAGACCGAATGCGGCGGCCTGGTAGGGGACGGAGGAGGCAGAGGGAGGAGGAGAGAAAGAAAGAGAGAGCAGAAACGAAGGACACACCGGTGGGAATTAAAAGGAGAGACGGACAACGCGGAGGTCCGACGCTTTTCCCCGTACAGGACTGGACCCCAGAGGCGGCCATCTTGCCCTCCTCCTTCCCTGTCCGCGGTTGCCTCGCTCTCGTTCCCGCATGCGATCCGTTTCTGCGCTTCGTCACGGAAATTTTAATCTTCGGTTCTTAATATCGACTATAAAAATGCGTAATATTGTTTCAGGCGAGCCAGTGAAGCAGCGATGGGTAAGACAACATATTGATTCTTGGATGCTGATGTACCGTGATGACGATGTTAAACGGAGAGATGTTTAAAATGGGGAATTACGAAAATGAGGTAATGTTTAGTGATCGTTGTAATATCTAATAGGTTTGAACATGAAGATTAAGAGGTGAATCTTTTCTCGAAAGGTGAAGCGTGTGTATGATAACAATGATCGTTGAATAATTGCAGCGGTTATCTAGGACTTAAACCTTGTCCATCTTTATATAATTCGAACCCATTGTTCAGTCTGAAAGTGGGACAATACATAACATTAATGTTTCTGCTTCAGCGAGTACATTTGTCTACAATCAACCACAATTCATACAATCTTCATAAACTTCAACAACCAAACATGTCACACACAGATCACATTAAATCTCGATCCATTTCCCTGAAACCTCGTTCCAAGTCTTCCCTCCTCAACTCGAACCCATCGCTCCGCGCAGAGACGGAGGAGTACCGCACACACTCTCCCCTGTATCGTCTTACAATGTGGCTTAGTTTCTCACCTACGTCGATCCATTGGCCGGCGAATTATGCCCGACATTACGACTGCTTGGCAACACGGTGACCGGTTGAATTTTCACGAAAAACGAAGCGCGCGGGGGCGGATCGCGCGCCATTACGATGCAAAACAGAAGGAAAACGTGGCCACGCGGATCAAGCAGACCTGGCATCGAGTAGGAAGAACGTCCGCGGGGTTCGTTGATCCCCTATCGGTCGGCCGGCGGCTCTCAGTCGGTGCAAGAAACGGGGCACACGAAAATTTTCATCGTTCGAACGACGCGTACTAAATACTGGCAAAAAGCGCATCGTAATGCAGCCGGCAGAGTTCACCGGTATACCGATCCGGAGTCCCGGGAGTTGTTCGAGAGGATGCCTGGACACCGCGGTATGAGTAATACGTTTAGGTATGTGATCCCGGGGCCCTGTCCCTCTGTTCCTCTCGGTCCCCGGCATGGGTATCGGTGAGATTTTCTTGCGCGCGCGCGCGTGACGTGCACGTACTCACGCGCGCATCGCGAACCACCCGACTTCTTTCGCTCTTCCCTTATTTCGGCATTAGTTTTTACCGGACCGAGGCAGCATAAGGACACCACCGCGACCGACTAATTGGAGTTCTTTGCCCGCCGCGGGGCTGTACGTGCATCCATTTCAAGTACAATTAAAATCGTTTGGGAAATTACTACTACGCGGTACGGAGAGAGGATCGCTGGCCAGTTAGGGTACAGAGGCTGGACTCCGTCACAACGAGCGCATAACGCGTGCGTATGGAGAGACCGCATGCTTCGATCGGACCGGCAGTAACCTAACGGCTAGCCGAGGCAACTCCGTAACATAATTGCACATCGTCGACGCTGGATGCAACCGCGTGATATTGTAATCACGTTACGCTGTCTCGCAGAGAAACGTTATGATAGAAGCCCACGATGAGCTTCGATGGAGATATCGACAGAGAACGGGAATTGTTCGAGAAAACTGCAGCGGAGCATAATGCGGCTGTATAATGAAATTCCGTGTTGTTTGTGTAACTGCACTTTGGATAGACAAGTGCATTGCGATGGAATGCTGAAATGCGTAAGGCAAGTGTAAAAGAGTATTGCAGAATTGCGCAATGTAGTTCCGTAATGTTGACTATAATTGTATATCAGTCATGGTGTAACCATAAACTGGTTAAATTGTTGATGCAGTATACCAGAACAATGTAACCACGCTACACAACTTTGTCTTGCGACTGTATGCAAATAATGCATAACGAGATTACACGGAGGATCTACATGAATTTGCAACTTCGTAATATAATAAAATTCGGCGGACATATTGTGTAACCTCACAATGCATCCGAGGCATATACACGCATAACGCATTTGCATAACTCTTGGATAAACTTGCAACCGCATCCCACACAATTACACACTGTAGCATCGAATTGTGTTACGTCGAAAAAGAATAACTATAAAGTATAATTCCGCGATACCGTTGAGTCGCGTAGCCAGGTAATTCTAGTGTACCATGCGCAGGTGTGCAACGTAATAATGCACAAAGTAGCCATTCGAACGAGGAAAATAATAAACCGTAATCATCGATCCCGAATGTATAATATATATTGCGAGGAGTGAGTGCAAATGCAACCGAACGATCGGGGTTGCAATATTATTACCGTATTTTGCGGCACAAGCGTAAGGAGCTCTCGTATCGCTCGGAATGCCACGGATACATGTCCAAAATCGCCTGAAACGTTCGCCGAATACATTGCGCTCGTCCACGCGCAAATCCGGCCGCGATCTAGATACGGGAAACGTATCTGGCGGAAAAATGGCAGCGGCGGGCGGGTTATATCTTATTGGCGCGGCACGGTCGGTGCGTGGCGTGGAAATATGTCGACACGCTCGGCACACGCGGCCACTATCTCGAAATATCGTAATCACTCACCGGCGCGAACAGAATTTGTCTCAACGTCAGCCGATTTCCATTGGTGAGTGATTACGATCCGGCCAGACGGTGATACATGCGCGCCCGCCCGCGCGCACTGCTGTTCCGCGATGGCGACTGAACCGGAAAGAAAGGGACGGAAGGCGAGGGAAAATGAAGTCGCGAAAAATGGTAAAGAGAGAAAAAATCGTGGCACATCAGGGTATTGGAAAATCCCCAGTTTCTAATTTTAGAGCGGATCCGATGTATCGAGACACCGTCACGCTTCGGATGCAATAAAATTCGTCATCTTTCGGTGACTCGCTATCTTTCGGGGAACTGTGGAAAAGTTTCCTCTACTCGTTGCATTTATCATGCTTGGATATATTAAAGTTCGAAAGATTTGAGAGGTTTCGAGGTATGGTACTGTAGATACAACGTGGCGTGCGATTTGATGGAATTATAAATCACTTTCCAGCAAAGTATAGTACTCATTATTCGTTATTTGAATTGAGGAACCTAGATATTCATGTATTTAACAAAGTTATTGTTATTAGTACTTCTAGATCCTAAAAGTCCTATAAGATTCCAAAATATATTTTATTCTTAACTCGTAAAACATAGAATATTTTATAAATAAAAATTTAGTGAATAACTATCGAAGTATAAATATAGAAATAGTAGCTGCAGATACAAGAGGGTGAACTTCATCGATGCAATAAAGCGCGATTTAACCCTCAAAAAAGCAGTCGAGACACAGTACGGTGGGATAACAGGGTAGCGGGGTGTCCCATTATTTTCGGACCAAGTTTCCTGCCCGTCGAGCTCGTTTTGCGCGTTCGATCGGGCCCGCCCCTTCCTCTTCGCCCTCGCCGGACGATTTTTATCGATCGATGTACCGGTACGACATAATAATTTCTTCTTTACATTGTTCCCCGCTTCAGTCTCGCGTCCCCGGAAGCCGCAAAAAGTCGAGAACCGCGCATATATGTATTCCGAGGCTGAAAACGCGACGGATCAAAGGCACCTCCGGACCAGGCAAGAAGCAGGCCGCGGCGACGACACAGGAGGGACCCGGGTGTCTCTCCCCGTCTTGCATTCTGCTTTCTGCGAACCGCAGGCCTTTTTATCGGCGCACGCCGTCATTACGGCAATTTGGCGCGCATACGAAAACGCGTGCCCCCGGTGATACGAAAATCCCGCGACGGGGGCGAGACCTTCCGTCGTGAGCAATTATGCCTCGATTTACGAGGCATCGTTTCATCCTTATTCCCTTTCGTCACCCCTATTCGATATCTTATTTTTTCGAGAAATCCGGAGAGATAATGGGGAACGCTTTCGATTGCAAAGAAATGCAGTAAAGTTTTACATAATCCTAATGTATTCTTGAATATAATGAAATCTTGAAGTATTCATTTCTACTTGAAGTCGAATTTTCGGGATTTGATCCTGGAAGTTGACGTCGATATCAATTCGTCTTTAAGACAAAGAGAAAGATTGCAATTGCTGAGAAGGGAAAGGAAGATGAAAGAAGGATGGTTAATGGCAGGTGGTTGGAATTGTAACGAATGATAAAAGAAACGTTGTGAAAGGTGGAAAGTGGAACTGCGAGGAAACAGGAATGGTAAAAGAAGAATCGTCGAAGGTGAAAAGTGGTCGGCTAATTCCCTTTAATCTTCGATCGACAATGTTGAGCGGAAATGATACTTCTGTCGGGAACGTATAATTAAAGATCGAGCAAATGAGGGACTTACGTTTGAATTATTTGACAGAAGTTTCATTAATTGTGCCGCGACAGAAGGCCCAGAAAACGGGTACGACCAGGTTCGATAAATCCGGCAAGATGGAATCGCGATCGGCCGAAGAAAAGCTGGATTGCCTGAGGCCCTCGCGCGCTCGTAATCTATGTTAATGCGTCGGAGGTGGGTGCACGCTGTCTATAATAATAGTGTTTTCGAGGATGTGACGTCACGCGGGAACAATACACCCGCGGACCGAGCCGAGCGGTGCGCGCACGCTTTCGGTCGATTATTTATTTGACAGACCTCCCCGCGGGCCGTGTCTGCGTTTACAGCCGGCTCCGCAACGCTTCGTCCCGGGATTTGCAACGCGCAACAAGTTTTTGCGCTGCTAAAACGGACACGCCGGTGTTGCGTTATGCAACCCGGTGGGCGCCGATTGTCTTCTTCTCCACGTTTTTTTCCGACTTCGAACACGATGTTTGTTTTTTGGCGATTTCGAAACTGACGGTCGTTTAAACGTATTGCAAGTTTACGCTCGTTATAGCTCCTTTGATTTTATGCTTCGATACGTTTACCGGATACAACAATAAAGTTCTCGGAGGAGATCCTTCTTTCTGGTTCTAATAGCATGGCCGTTTCTACGGATTTTAATCGAATAGAAGATAAAATTTTTAATAAAAACAGAGAAAGAAATGTTCTTTGAACTTCGAGATCGATAACATATAACCACGCATCGAAATCACTGCGAGCGCTTCGCCAACCGCGCGTTGAAATCTCCGGAGCGTCTTCTCTAGTATTGAAATGCCTTCGTTAATTTTCATACAAAAGCATTTGACTCTATACATCCAAACTAATTACACGCTTCACTGCACCAGTTACTCCAAAGCAATATCAAAATGAAAAACGCTAAATAACTCAAACGGACCAATTATTTCTTCCATTCTGGGTATCTCCATATCACCCAGCCCTCCTCTCAACGATTTCCGATTCACAACCTACATCATCAGATATTTCTTAATCGCGTTAACAAAAATTCTGTCGCGCCGTCTCGCGCGATCCAAAATACAAGCAAAGGAGGTCCGGCGAGCCGTCTTTCACATTAATTTAATTACAGGCCCCGGTCGCCTGTAATTTGGCGTACTAAAAGAGGAAGCTTATCGTAACGAGATCTCGTGAAATGTTTTCGCGCGATGAATAGATTGCGACAAAACTGCGCCGCGTCGTCGAATACCACCGGCGTCGATCGCTGGACGCACGCTCCCCGCGGGCACGCACGACACCGTGGCCACGCAGAAACGTTTCCTACGAAAATGTGTTCCGTGCGTGAGAAACGGCCGGCCGGGATGTTAACCGGCCGCCGGTAATTTCGACTTCACGGCGGGGGCAACGAGCGCGGTCAGGAATTGCGCGAAATATATGCAAATTTGATCGCGGCTCGGACCCGGCCACCGTATTCTTCCTCTCGTATTTTAATTTTATGCTGCGTATCGCAATTTAGCTTCTTATTTCGCAACCAACCACTCGCTCCCGTGGACAGTTAGTACGCGGTCGTACAGTGCGAAACACGTTGGAAGTAATAATCGCTGAGCCCCGACACGTGAGAAACCCGCCGGACACCCGCCGATGACGGTCCCGATCGCGTTGCAAAATCGAATCAGCCGCCGAGAACGGCGGGTCTCGGAATACGGAAGCCCACCGAAAATCGGCGACATGACTGGGCGTGTTGGGGTCACTTGTTTTCGGCTCAAACGTGTGTTTCTGGATCATTATCGCTTACAAGTTACTGCTACAACGATTCCGTGAGTTCTGGACGGTGTGTGAAATCTGAGATAGAAATGGAAATAATGGTTTAACATTTATATTTTTCGTTTAAAGTTTGTTAGTGAGGATTAGACTATGATGAGCTATTGCTAGAACGAATGTATCATTTTTGTTTTATCTTATGTTTTGTTTATATTTGTTACAGTATTCAAGTGATACTATTTTTCAAATCATTTCGGATATTTCACACTTTGAAGATATGAGCAGATGTGAAACAAGAAAAGTGTAACGAGTCACTTTGACGGGCGCGGTGGTTCTACCGTTGATACATGAAAGTTCTGAAATATGTTTGTATCTATCTTTTCATTTAATATTATCAACGGTTCAACCGCGCGCACTGGAGTTACATTCGAAACGCATTCGACTACTTATTTATTTGTGAACGTTGTCGAAACTCGAGATTATTTTCATGGTCGATGAAACGTTTCAGACATTTTGTACATATCGAATTTTCTTCGGTGCGCCCCAAGGCCGACTCACGAATTAACAATCTCTTTCTCTCCTCGGCCGTTTCTTTCCTTGGGCGCGAATAGCAGCTTACCTGGCGGGATTGAACCGCCACGAATCGAGAATCCGCTTCGGATTTCCTTGACGCGTGTGCTTAAGCCCTGGAATAAGGCGCTTACGGGGGGTTGCGGAGACGAATCTTGTTCCGTGACAAGTTCAACGTCGACTGACGCGAAGCTGATCGAAGCTTTAGCCGATTTTAATCTGATTACCAGCATTTTACTCGCGGAGGATAACCTGCTTTCGCCGCGGTTAGAAACATCATTGCGTTTCGATTGTCTTGCCTACTTCCTAGGAATAAAATTTAATCCACTTGCAATCTCGAATGAAACCTTTATTAAACAACCATCACGTTTAACCGCGAATTTGATACAAAAACAAGCTAAGAGACACGATATTGTTTAAAAGTCCACGATTTATTCGTATAAAAAAAGCAACCGACTTCGTCGTTTTACGTTAGCCCCGGAATAAACCTCACTCAGAAACATCATTCTGCAATTAATGAAACACCTAATTCACGTGGCTACCGACTCCTCCGGTTTTATCGTATCATTAAAAAGATAATATTATCCTGCTTCATTAATAACGAACCCCGATCCTATACTTTCGCCTCGAAGCGTCACCGAAAAGAGAAGAAACGGAACTAAGGGGGCAACAAACATTTAATCTACACCGTAGACGTGTCTTGAAAAATATTGCACAGTGTCGCGGCCCGGCAGCAATAAACGGCACTCGATTCCCTGCGGCTCGACACCTTCTTATCTTCGCTTTCATAAAACGCCGTGGCACGACTGGAGTGAAAGGAAGCTCAAATTTTCGAAGACAACGCGCGTCTTCGTTCTTCAGCGGCCCGCAGTTTATACCCGTCTCCGCGATGACGAAGAAAACGAAAGCATGGACGACGGGGAACGAGGAGAATAAAAAAAAACGGACGACCGGGGCCAGCCGAAACGGAGGAGCCGGCAGATTCTGCGCAGATCGGCACCGCAAAACATCCGATTTATAATAATCGAGCGGGAGCGAAAAATAAGCCGCGGCCGTCGGGAGGAGCCCGCTGGTGGAGAAGGAGACACGGTTGTTTTCGAGGCCCCAAGGTCTCCGCGTGCATATCTTACGGCCGATTAATTGCAGCTGATTTTTATTTATTGCAAAAGAGCAAGGCGTGCGCGGCTGTGTGCGAGAGCGTTTTAATGGTTATATCGGTCCGCGTCGCTGCTCCGCGACTACAGGTCGCTACTAAAGACTCGCGCGCAGCCCTGAAATGACAATTCGCGCCGGCTGACTCAAGGTTCAATGATCAGTAGATTGATTTTTCATATTCATATTGCGAGCGACTAAACAGAAACCGATAGAATTAAAATATTCTATGAAATCGATGAAGAGTTTATATGTACTTTGATTTTTATGAGAATTTGGAGATAAATATACGTTTTTTCGAGATTGAATTGGATGTAATAAGAAAGTTCCTTCGGTTGATTCGGTGTACCCATTATTTTTGAGACACAGTAAGATCGAAGTGTTTATCGCAAACTGTTTGATTCGCCGTGGCACTTGCGTGACGTTATTCTGATTTTTTTCCCTCTCCGTCGTTCCGACGCCGATTATTCATTGTGTTACGGTTGGACGCGTGCGCATAGTTCAGCGCGCAACATTTGAAAAGAACGTCATTTCTATAGATACGGTACCGTGCGCCGGGTTAAAAGCGCTGTTCCCGTGTTTACCGATGTTTCGCGCGGCCCGCGAGGATATATTAAAGATACAAGCGCGATATGGAAATGTTACAAATTAGTAGATCCCGATCTTGATTGCGTTCCGATTTTCGAGCACCGCTTTGGAAAACGGCTGCGAGCGTAACCGTAGACACAATGAGCACTTTACGAGCGGCTCGTTGTTTATTCAGGTCGCTCGCCGTGTACAGGGTTATTTAAATGTCGCGGACCGTGGACTGGTTTTTCTATGAAAATTGATTTTAAACAATATCCTCGTCTCAAAGTACTTTTAGAAAGACATTTTTTCGGTAGACATTGGCTAAACGTTCTGGAAGATGAATTTTGGGAATAAATATGATTTGAACTTTTGGTTAGTAGTACTTTATACAGTTTATATATGGGAATTGAATAGAATAAAGAAACTAAAATAATTATGAATATTTAAAGAGACATACATGCCACTACTAATATTTATATATCAATATACGTGAAGAGATTTAGCAACGTCATTTCAAAAAGAAATTACAATAAACTTCATTTCTTCATATATCTGTGTATCCACAAACAACTCAAAATTCACAGATACCACCAACATTAAGACGCAAGCCCACAAGTCTCCAACCACAAGAATCATTTAGCCCGTGGAACCGAAATCATTACTCTTAAATCCGGAAAATATTACAATCCAAGCTCACGAATCCTGCTACCGAACGCTATCAAAAACACCAATCGAAATCCCACCGCAACTGAAGAAGGAGCACCAAATCAACGGCCGCAAGATAAATTCTAGTCGACAGATCGCACATAAAACAGCGAAAAGTAATGAAACCGCAATCAGATACGAGTTACGAGCATCATCCGGTAACAAGTATCGAAACGACGATATCGAAATCGAATCAAGTGGATCAAATGCAAAAACGAAGAGAAAAAAGCAAGTGGAAGATTGTAGATTGGCTCGATGGGGCAGAATCGATCGACGACGCTGACGATCCGGCGGGACACCGCGACTGGGCGGAGCTGTAACATTCGCGCACCGTCGTAATAATAAATTCTACGCAGCAACGTGACTTATCCAACGCGCTGCTCGCGAGTAGGTGTGCGCAATAATTGTTAATTGTCGGCGCTGATACACGAGCCCGATAGCGCGCCACGTTTCAACGTGCGCGCAACGCGGAGGGCGACTCGAGTTTTTCCGTGCGAGCGAGCAGGCTACTGTCCGCGACCGGGGACACTTTTCGCGATACTTTACGGCTTATTAAGGCGCGAGAAACTATCCCGCGCCAAGCCACGTTGGGACAGCGCGCGCGGCCGCTTTAATACGAATCAGTAATTGTCGGCGGCTGCTGCCGGCCGCCATGGTTCGTTGTTGCCGCGGAATTTCATTTTTCCGTGGCACAGTGGCCGGCCGATTGTTCGCCCCATTCCCTTTCCACGGCGCGGTATTTTTGGCGGGAAATGCTTCTGCGCTGACTGTGCCGATAAATTGAATAACGAATCGCCTGTAGTTGGCCGTTCGTGCATCTAGCAGGCCTGTATAACGTGTAAGTGTGCAATGTAGCTTGAAAATATTCGATCGTAGTAACGACGATGAGGTTTTGAAATAGATTGTAACAACGTGGTTGTTGGAATTATTAAGAGGATTGCAAAGGAAACGGTGGAATGAGAAAAGTGTAGAAATTAATGGGGAAAATGGCGAGATATAAATAGTATGGAAAATGGAGACTGAAATCGAAGTGAGAGTAGAAATAAAATAAGCGAGAGGCGACGGTGAAAGAACGATTCAAAGATGCGCGGCGGCTGTGGCGGCGGCGGCGGCGGCGGGATTCAGCGAGCAACAAGCGGTGTTATTAAATGTAATAAATATTCACAATTCATAGAGGAAGATAAATTAGGAGATAACGCAGTCTTCGGTTAAGTATATTAACTTGATATATAGAGAAGTTCGAGCATTTATTCGCATATCTTTCATTGGACCGTCGATGCTTATTTTTTATCGACCATGTGATCGAACATTTCTGGGTGGCGATGAATATACATTGGTTGTATAATTAACTTCACTCTTTTTTTACTCGCGGTCCGCTAATCTAAAATAAGCAAATACCGTTATACAACTAGATTCCTGTTACTTTTTTCCCGTTTCGAGGAGGGAATTGGGTCATCGATGAATTTTTGTAAATACCAAGCAATCCATTAAGAGTGCATTTCATCATTTTCCTTCGTCCACCGGTATATACAGCTTCAAGATGGCATGCGAGCCTTTTTTCCCCCGCGAGTGAATATAGTGGATTAGACATTTCACTTAAAACTCGACGGGAAAGAGATGTGATTTTAACATTTAAATAGACGAATTTTCATAGTTAATGTTCCATTTGTCTCCATTTTTTCCACCTGTTAACTCGAACACGGTTTTCATTTTACAGTATCGTTCGGGCCCGCGAAAAAAATGCAAATTACCGCCACTTTTATCGTGAAACAGCTCGGGGAAACGCTTCGCCGCGAACAGGTTCCCTGTCGTAGGAATTTCGCGTACCGCTTTTCGTTTATACCGTGGATCATGCGAGCCGCGTTGACGAACACCGCTGCGCATTGGGCATATATCTCCCAATACTCATAAAATTGCGAATATCGTCGATGCCTTAAGGAGTGGTGACGCGCGGAGAGTGTCATTGAGCGCGCAGGATGTTTCTTATCATATGCGGACCACCGTAAATATTCGCCCGAAGAGTTACTTGAAAGGATACTCGAAAGGGACAGGAGATTCTCTGATGTATTCGTACAGTTATTACACTGTTCCCTTCCTCTGTCTCAATATACTTGAATGGAAAAAATGCTCGGTCTCGATGCGAAACAATAATTATTAAAAATATTTTCGTACAACTCGCCAAGTAAAAATGTGAACATAGCCAAGAATGAATTTTAAAAGGCATTACGCCCAAACACGTTCCTTCGCTATTAAGCGCTTTTACTATAATACAACATTTACAGTTGCTGCATAACTGTATATCACTTGCTATCAATCAAACCCGATGAATAAATATGACAATAGGATCGTAAAGCGACTGGCAACATGATTTATCAGCGGCCGCAGGTTCTCCAGTTATCAAGGACGTTGAATAAGTGCGTCGCAGGATACACGTCGAACGTATTTATACATTTTCTAGATCTCATTCTATACATTTTATTATTTTTATTTACTCATTCACGACGATCATTTTTCAAGATGATGTATCATATGGGTACATCTTGTACAAACGGATCTCTCGATAACACGTTATCTTAATACAATATATGATCAGATTTAATATTATTTATCCTTATCATAAAAGAATAAATAATATCCGAAACGCTGAAAATTCAGCCAACAAGTTAACGAACCAGAAAACAATCCTCCACCAAACATTCCGAAAGAAGCATTCTTTCACTTACCCAGCCCGTAGCGAGGCAGCGGCAGCAGCAGCGGTGAGGGTAAGTTGCTGTGCGGCTGCGGCGCCGGCAGCAGGATCAGCGGCCACCAATTCGGATAGGACCAGGACTGTTGTGGTGGTGGTGGCAGCGGCGCAATTGGGCACGGTAGCGTTCACCGCGTGGCGCACGCCAGGTGGCAGGTCGTCTTCGTGTTGTAGCTGCAGCTGGGGATAGTGGTGCAAGTGCAGCGCCGCGGAAGCCGAGGCTGATCTTGGTGTGACGCAAGCCGGGGGTAGCAATCCAGTTCTCGTGACGGCGGAGGGTGGCGAAGGGGATGGCGGTGAGGGCGGTGGAGGAGGATACTCCACCACTTGCACCCTGTCAGCTTCGTTCTCGTAAATGATCTCTTTGTCATGGGTGTACATCACGGTTTTCTGACCGTCATTGTAGATCAGGTCAATCATCTTGTGCTCGCCAACTCCGAGCGTCGGATTCCCGGGTCCTGTCTCGGTGACCGGCGTCACCCTACCGTCGGCTTCGTCGCCGGTCCGCTGCTGCACGTCGTCCGGATCACCCTGGATGTGCTGCTGATGGTGATGGTGGTGGTGATGATGGTGGTGACGGTGATGGTGATGATACTTTGGATGAAGGGAATGCACCGACGCTGGCTCGTGCAGGTCCAGCACGTTCACCGGCTGCATTGTGGCGAGTAACACCTGTTGCTCGCTCTCGTTTTGATTCTGGTTGCTCAGGGAGGAGGACGCTGGAGACACTGGGCCCTCCTGCACCTAGGGGGTACAAGAGTGGATTCGTAAAGACATTTTCTCTTTTTTGCTTTTCGGACAAAATTTTCTTGTTTTGTTGAAATTTGTCTCCAAGAATTGTTTGTGTGCCATTGTCATGGCGATGAAAAGTAAATAGAATTGAGTAACGGAAATATTTGTATCTAAAACTATGTTTATGTATATGTTATGTCTGAAAATAAATAATTACTATGGTAGTTTAGAAATCATTAATGCAATTTTTAATAATTAAGAAAGAAAAGATTATTAATTATTTTGATTTAAATAAATCAGTTGATTGCAGTACACAAACCGCCTTTCCTGCGCGCGCAGCTTAACCTACTGATCACGTGATGCGAGAGCGGGAACAAATGTGTCAGTCTAAACCTGATCGAGTGGTGTCTCAGTGTCTTTAAGAAGATTGTGTCTTTCAGATTGTTCTTCATTCAGATATTGGAACTATATACGCTTCTGTATATGTGTTTACTGATAGTTTCGTAATAAGTAGTGTAATTCTCATCATTAGTAAATAGATATTACTTGTGAATAGAACAATAAACTTTTCCATAGTTTAAGCTAACCTATCTGAATGAACGACTGCCTAACAATAAGCCAGTTTCATAAATGATATAATCTCAATATTTAGAACCGAGGGAGATCGTTGAAATTATTTAAACATACCACAAATTAAAGTAATGGCGCAGTAATTCTTCCCATGTATTCATCAGATATTCACTTTTCTTAGGTTAAGTTTGTATTCTTAGGTTCACATAAATATTTACGTACTTTTAAATTCCTTGTTTAGTTTCCCGAAACAAATTAGAAACTTCCGTTGCACAACATTAATCTGACTTATTTTGTTTATTTATAGAACGCAAACTGCTTTTACCACCACGCACGCAATATGTCCAACGGCGCGAAACTGTGGAGCTCTGGAAGCTGGGTCACGTGATCCGCAGATCGAACAGATTGCGCGCGCAGCGAAGAGGTTATTTTACGGTTGTCAGTTAAACGAAGTGGGTGTTGTAACTTTGTGCAACAGAATTTTTTAAAAATTATATAAAAAATTCGAACCAAGTAGATAATTGTGTAAAAATAAGTTGTTCAGTTAACGCAATGTATCTGATGAACAATTAGAACATCTTTGAGTATTTCAATGAGCAGTTCAAAAAAAGAATTAGGACGGATGTTGGCACAGGAACACGTTGAACATCCTTACAGCAGAATTTCAAAGTTACCCATATGCCCCACTTAAGGTGAGTCTCAATATCTTCAAAATTCTTTCTTCACAAAATATTTAAATTATCTATTACTTATACGGTAAATCTATATGTTTATAACCTTGGCACAGAAAAATTTATTATTGTTATCAAATGGATAAATGTACTATCTTTGTGATAAGAAAAAGTGGTGTTCAAATTTAATTAATAATTATGACTAGATAGCAGATAATATACCGTAATTTGCACAATATAATAAACAAATGGGCTCACTAAAATTTAAAGAAATGTCCATATTATTTTTATATAATTGAAATGCTCAGAAATAAGTTTAATCTTCTCGAGTAGTAAACACACAAAAACCCACAATCTAAAGTTAAGTACGCCATTACAATATATCGAGCTAAAAAATTTGAAGGAAATTGTTCATCATTAAAAAATCTGCTAATAATATTCCACCAGACAGTGAAAGTATTTAGAATAACCGAAAAACGTTCCCAATGTACAAATCCGATCAAATTACAAGAGAAAAAGAACGCATAACAAGCAAAAAAAGGCTTATCAAAGTTAAAAGCCCGGTAGATCAACGTTACTTCATAGCCGCCTCTTTTTGTCGTGGTCTAGCTGCTAGCGAGCGCGTGATTCAAGTCAGTCAAGCGTCCATAACTAGGTATCGCCAAAGAATATTCAAAGAAACTATTGACACGATTCAATTACAGGGAATCGGTTTTTGTCAAACGCTAGACGCCTGTTTCTTGCGTGGTTTTTGTCGTTCGACTGCGCGGAGGAAAGGTGTTCCGCGCCGATAAAAACTGTTCCGCGATCGGTTCACGGATCTGTTCATGCGAATGAGACTGTGATCGAATCACCCATCAAAATTTTCGAAATTTTCCATCGTTGTTATAATTTATGCTTTTTAAGACAGCCAATAAAATTTTCGAAATTTTACATTGTTACTGTAATTTATGGTTTCAAGGTAGACAATATGATTTTCAAAATTTTCCTTCGTTGATTACAAGCCAGTTGCTATTCGATTTCGTTCCACTCCCACTCGAAAGGATTGCGGGGCAGTGGTCGAGTTCAAGGCCGTTCGGAACAAGAGCAGAGGAGCGTTTGAATGGGAGCATTGAGGGTGGCGATTCACCGGCGACTCGCAATTCATCGGGTAGGATGGTTCCTTTGACGAGGGTAGATCTAGGAGGGAACCGCAGCTCGATTGAAGCCGAACGCGACCTAATAATAGGGCAGGCGTTCCATGAATAACTCCGGGAAGCCTTTGTCGACCGGCGACAGTAGGAAGAAGGCCTAGGGTCCCGTGAAAGTCTCGAATTTGAATAGAAGAAAATCAGGAAGATCGACTTCGCGTCACGGGCTTTACATAATTTCGTCGATTACATAATTCCCCCTGTCCGCGTCCAGGAAACGTTGGATCGATTGACTTCAACGTGTGATCTAAGAAGTCGCCTCTCCCGACGTGTTATTTATCACGGTTGAACTTCCTCGTGAAAAGTTCGACCCTGTACGCCTATATATCTGCTGTCCGACGGCCGAGCAATTTATTTCTAATTCTCTGGGCCTCGTTCTCGTCATCGCCCCTTCCAGTCGCATCGTCGCTCGTCTCAAAATCCGAATTTTATTAATCACGGTTTACGACCCTCGTATTTATATTCGCGCGCGTTGCAACGCGGCTTAACATTTCCGAATGCTAATAACGGTGCAATAAAAATCGTACTAATAACCGCGAGGAGACCGACTCGCACCGAGTCAATCGGCGATAATTAATCCCGGCCCCCGATGTAACGCGTCCGGCAATATTCTTCTAATATGAGCAAAGATCAAAGGATCATCGGCGAGCTTTCCAGCTGGCTTTCTACGCGGATTACAAGGTTACCGACCCCCGCGAGCGATCCTTTTTCTGTCAGAAAATCGGGACCGATCGGGCGCACTTTCATTTCCGAGAAACGGAGCCGGCCTCGGCTCCGAAACGCACGTTGCATCGAAAATCCCGACGAGCTCAATCCGGTCGGCCCGCATTAATCAACGATTTTGCCGATTGATTCTTTTCGATTCGTTTTCGTCGGTAACACGCGGATAATTACACGTCAGCCGTCGCGCGTCTCGAAAGAAACGAGACTTTCTCGCGTTTAAACACCATTCCGTGAAGCAATTCGTAATTTATCGAGGCGAATTAAAGTTCGTACTTCCGAGGCGGTGCGCTCGCCTCGGCGCACGGTGAAACGCGAAGATTAACATGCTCGAAAGGGCACGGAAAAGCGCGTTATTAGTCGGCGAGAGGGATTTACGGCGGCCGATTCAAGAAATACGACCGGCGCGTGGATGGAAAATAAATAAATTTCCCCACGATTACCCAACTGATATTTAAGCGGCTGGACACGCCGTTGAAACGTGAATATCAGCCAGATGACTCATAACATTGTTAATTACGTTAATTGACGGTGCGCATAGCCACGCGATCGTAAACGGCGTCGCATACTTCGCGGCCGAAGGGATCGAAAGAATGGCCGAACCAAGCGGCCGACCATAATTCAGCTTCGACTCGCTGAAAACCGCTGTGATCCAGCGGCACGTGAGAATTTTCTAACGATACCTTCAATAAAACTGCGTCAGTTCAAAACTGTCTCGTACACTTACAGACTGTAAGGGTGCCAACATTTCTTAAGAGTTAAGGATTACAGTAGTAACATCCTATCTCTCCAAATCAATCAATTTTGCCTTCGTACTCATCTCCTCCCACTAAAACCGTCACGTTCAATTTCAAACAATCAAACACCTCTATTCTCGAATCAATTTCACTGGCTAGTTCCATTATCTAGTATTCCCAGCTTCTAGAACCTTCTAGCTACCAATTTCATCCCCTAACAGCGGAATCCATCGAATCCAATTTAAAACAATTAATGAATCCTAATCTTCCTACAGCTTCACTAAAATTACGTTGTTTTCCCAGCAAATTCGCCACACAAACTCAAGCGTTCCCGTTATCGGTAAAAACATGGCTGTCGAAATGATCGCAGGACGGTAGCGGATGCTGTGATACGTCGGAAGTCTCCGTTTCTCTTAAACCGGGCATTAATCAGCTCGATTACGGAGCCTCCCGCGGCCGCGACACGACGTTAAGTACTCCCCAGCTCCGAAGCCGCGGCCTGTCGTGTACCGACTTCATTCGAAATCTAATCGCGCACCGCTCACCAGGGAAATTTATCGCGATCGTCGCCGGCGAACGCGTTGACTCACGGGTCCCCGGGACTGAATCCATTACGTTTTTACGACGTTTTACACACGTCGGTTGACAACGTTACGCCGACGCGGAAAAGGAAGGGAAACGAGCCCCGTGTTCGTTATGTACTCCCCGCACGAATACATATCTCACGATTTCGTAGTGCTTCTGGAGGATGTTATCTCGGGATTTATGAAATAACGTTCTGCACGGCTTGCGCAGCCACGGGCCCGTTGTACTATAGATCCAATCTAGTATCGCTGTCAAGGTGAACGATTATGTAACCCCCGGGCCCCCGCGACAGTATTTTCACGGCGCGGTGCCCGTGAATAGTATCACCCGCCGACTTCGACCTTGCCGGCTCTCTCCCCTCTCATCTTTTCGGTCCTTAATTGATTTTGGATCGTTCATTCGCGTCGGATAGGCGACGGATTAAGTCGTACCCGCGCACGTTCTTACGTAACCCCGCCTCCTTGGGTCTCGCGAGGATTTAGCGCGCTCCCTGTCTCCCTTCCCTTGCAACTAGAAAATCACTGAATAGCTACGTTCAGCAATTTATAGCGTTCTTACGTACGCTTCGCTAAGCAACCGAGATCTGTCGAAGTAAATAGTTCGGTCTTGTGAAAGCGATCCTTGAAACTACCTCTTCCTCGTGTTACTTCGCTAACTGAATCTTCTCTGGATACTTCTCGAAATAGATGGTATACAGAAACGATCGATGTTAAATTACTTTATGAACTATCTCAAGCAACCCTCATGCTTTTAACATTAAAACTACCAAGTAGTTAAATTGACTTTTCCAAATTGTTTTATATGAACTCTAACAGTTTGCGTAATATATAAATTTCTTCACTAATTCCTAACAGCAGCATCTCTTGTCGTTTCAATAATCGTGAAAGAACAATTTGGCCTATTTACCAGTTCTACTTCAACAGCTCAAAGCACATAGTTCCGAACATCCAACAACAACCTCCACCCTCCAACAAAGAAACCCCAGAGACCCAACCATCGTCGCACACGCTCGTCCTGTCGCATGGTTCCGATCGATTCCCCGTAATAAAAAGGCTCGCGGTTTCGAGGGATCGGAAGCGGATGCCGCGGATGCTGCACGTTGCCTATGACCGGCGCTGTTTACACGCAAGAACCGTCCGATAATAACAGTTAATTGGCCTGCGCCCCGTGAGAGACTGTTCCATGGGACGGTAGTCCCAGACGTGTCTGACGGTCGAACCTCCGGCGCGTAGTGCGCGACGACCGTTGCTCGCGCGGGACCGACGACGAAGACGACGACGAAGACGACGACGAAGACAACGACGGTCGTTTCTTACCGGTTGCGCGGCGTTATTGCCGATCACGTCGTTGGAATACGCAGCTGCGTGCACGAAGATACGCGGAATCGTTAAGGGCCTTTCTTTTCGCTTCTCCTAGCGACCAGTGTTCCTCGTTGTACACGCGCGCATCCTAGCCACACTGGCGAACGCTCATTGTTCCCTCGAGCCGGTCCCCTCCAGCCCCGGAGGCATCCCCGTTCGGCCAGCGGGTACACGATCGCTGAGGGTTTTTGCGATCCGACGTTGAATCCTTGTTATATCGGCCGTGCTCTGCTCGCGGAGTCTACACTCTCGCTCCGCCTCTTCTGTTTCTGGCTGCCCGTCTTTTTCTTTCCTTCCTTCTACCCGCACGGACGGGGAACACCTGTCAGCGTTTCTGTTATTGCGGCTCGCGCGGCCAGCGATTTCTTTCCGCGGCTGCTCGCTCGCCCCGTCTTTGGGCTTTGTCTTAACTTCCCTCTTTTTCACTGGGCTCCTCGTTTCCACGCACGGCCCCGCGTCTCTTTCTTCTTTCCCCTTTGTTCACCGATAATAATTGCATCGCAGATTTTTATGCAAATACATGCCGGGTTTCTTGAGTGCTTTCGGCTGAAACTGGAGTGGTTTGCTCTTTTTTGTTGGGGGTGATTTGACACTTGTTTATCGCGATGGGAGTGTTTGGGTAGTTGAGGTTCCTTTTTTTTCGTGATGTTGAGGAGTAACGCGATTTTAATTGGAATTTACGAGGAGGTGATAAGAGTAATGTGTTTCTCGTCTGATTGTAATATGTTGCGTTAATGGGTTTGGAGTGTATTGGAATAGGAATACGGGAATTGCGCGGTACGGCGGAATAGATGCAGCGTTGCGAGAGAAGGAAACTATACTCTGATTGGTAAATGCTCGGCGGGTAAAATAAAATAATAGAACTCTGTAGAAAAAGAATGAGTTAACTCATGTTCTCCGGTTACCAGTTTAATTAAATGAAAGTATATCGAAAAGTATGTGAAGCGAAAGATCATTCAATAAGAGGGAGGATTTCAATTAATGTAAGTCATGTGGGATAATTACAAGTCACTTTGTGGAGATATAATGACAAGCAAGAAGCGAAAGGTGAAAAAAGGGAATACAAGATACGATAGCCATAATTGTTACTTAAGGTTGAAAAAAGAGACACGAGACGGGTATGCTGGGATATGAAAAAGTAAATTGGGTTTTCCCTTAATCGATCTTCAATGTTCGAGCTTCAAAGAATTGGAGCACATTGTTCTTTCTTGCGGTTCTTGTGTTAATTAACTTTACTCCCCTTCCTCCTTCTATTATTCTGGATAATAATCACCTTGAAGAGGGAGAGAGCTGTATAATAAGCGATACTTTTATTTTGCGACTGATTATTTCTCAATGTTATAGCTTTTGATAAAATTAACGAAAGATACTATTGAAGGATTAGCATAAGAACTGATTACTGTTTCTTTTAATAAAAAGTGTTCCCCTAATCTTCGTGAGTAGGGTATAATGGGAACGGGAATAATGGTAGCAAGAAACGCAGCGAGAGCTGTTTGGAGATATCAATCAAAGGTAATGGCGGTGGAGAGATTTTTGTTGTTACATTCACCGCGACCGCAAACGCGACTGTAGTATCGTAAAAAAAAATGATTTATTGCTCTGTACACATCGGCCAGATTCATGGGACACGTGATAATTATATGAATAATAATGCAATGCCCCAGTGTCAACAATATTACTTGTTTCTTGTTTCGTAAATTATGATTGATGACGCTTAAGTAATGGTAAACGTTCGATGAACAACTACGGTAGATTGTTCCAGAGTTTTAAGATTCTATATACGTTCTATGATTTCTTGGAAAATATTTTTATTCTTCCTGTGACTTAATGTTTTGTTTCGAGAGATTGATAATATTATTAAAATGTGATAATTGCAAGTCGATAGGAGTTTGTATAAGAATGTTTGAAAATTTAAAAATTTCAAGAGTGGACATATGGATATTTAAAAATTTGGAAATGCAGAATGGTCTTAACGCATCAACAATATTGCCGAAGCAGTGAACGAAGAATTCAAAGTGCAAGTGAAATGTCGATCGCCTATCGAAAAAAAGCCATAACGATGGAGCACTAATGATACGATCGTCAGCAACCGTAAACGTATCACAGCAATTCCATTTACCTCGGCTCGCCCGCGGGCATATTCGTGATGCCCGGCGAAGAAAAAAGGAGTATCGCGAACAATCGCGTAGATATTTTCATGATTATCGTGACTCGAAATAGCGACAGGAAGTCGCCAAGCGTAAACGTATGGATACATGTAACTAATAGCAGTAATTTATTCCGGATCATAGGTGTGCCACTCATTCTTCAAACGGAATTTTTTAATAAGACCGTTAAACCCTCTGTTACACACAATATATCCCACAACAATCCCGCACGGCGATAAATACTCAAGACGAAAACGGATCGAGCGACCTAACAATCATGAAACCAGTCTAGAAAATAACAACACCGACAACGGTGAACACGATTTCTCGCAACGCAAGAAACAATTTCATTCGTATTATTAAAAACCACCGGAGTGTTCTCAGAAAATAAGTCTCACCGAAACGAATTCTTCACGCCGATTTCCTTCCGTGCCCGCAACAATCAAATTGATGGGGACTTGTCTCAATTAAAAGCGCTTTAATTCGAAGATCGGCGAGACCGTGCGATCGGTGGGCGCGGTCGTTGAATCGATCGAAAATTCCGAAAGACTGCCGGCAGCTGGTTGTACCGACGGTGAGCGAAAATGAAAAAGAGACGGAAAAAAGGGGAACTTAAGAAAGAAGGTTTAATAAAGAAACAAAGTTCGGAGTTGTCCGGATTCTATTAAGTAATCTCTGCCTGTTACTCCAATAATGAATAGCACGATCGCCGACCGAGCGTTCGACCGGCGAGAGAGCGGTGTGTATCAGGTACGAGAAATCCGGCGAGTCATCGTACACAGCAAAATCGTCTTCCTCCAGTCTTTCTTTTCCCCCTTGTCCGAGAAGGCTTGCCCACCGAGAACGGCCATGGTGGGACGAATGGGACGGCTAACGTACCGTTCGCTTCACGCGGACGAAAGAATGCCGGCGTTCGATGGGGATTCTTGCCCGATGGAAAATTCTGCCGTGCCGCGATAGGATGTTATTGCCATTCTTCGCCGCGAAGAAAGCATCGCTCGTCCTGCATATTCTCCGAAATATATCGTTATGTTGATTATCGATAGAATTCTTAGAGTTCAAACACTAACGTGCCATTAACGGTTCGTAACGCGGAAATTGATTTTTGAAAAGTGTGAATTTGAGGAAAGTTAAATTTGATTGGGAACTCTGTTGCAACAGACGATTCACCAATAGTATCTTTGCGTTGCTGTTTAATGGATTCGATAAGGAGAATTAGGGTTTATGTTGGACACTGATAAATGTCGTTTTGTTGCATCCTTGGGGTGGAGAAATCAGGTTAGAAGTTCGAAATTGAATTAGTTCAAATTTAGGAGTTCCACTTTTTTTTTAAATGTTGCTCGAAAAATAATTTTGTGAGTGTATCAAATGTTTCTTGTTATCCAGAAGCACAGACGTTCTGTCGGATTTTGTATACTCAGCTCATTTTCGTCAAGCAACGATTATACTTTCAAATGAATCAATATTTCAAATACAAAGGAGCTATTAAAAACATGTAAGCATTTTCAAGAAGTATATAAATCGAACGATGGTTAGGAATACATAAACTTCGCGCGCATAAGACAAGTGCATAACTCTTACGCGCTTAATCTTGTTTAACGTTAATTTCCTATTCAAAATTATGCTGCGCTGTATTTTACAATTACCAACTCGAGAGTAGCCGATGAATACTGATTAACGAAATATCTATCCTCTAAACTCGTGCTATTCGAACGCACTCGGTTCACGTTTCAAATAAATCTGTTAAATCCGACAAACGAAACTCATTAATAACTGATTTAACGTGTCCGAATAAAAGAAAAGTATAAAAAAATCTGTCGCAATCAACCTCACAGGTTCCTGACGATCTCGATTTCGTTCACGTTACGAACGCAGAATTAATCACGCGCGAATTGTTATTTAATCCATGAACAACAAACGACCAGCGTAATTTCTTTAATCGTTTGCCTAGAGATTAACGTCGGACGACGCGAAGGATCAACGCGGGAACGTAAACTGAATTACAATCGACGTCGAAGCACCGGTATTTGACAAACTTATTATAACCACGAAAACCGCGCATCAGTGCGAAATTGCGTTTGTTTATTCCGGATTGGATTCACGAACATTCCGCGAAGTGAATTACAGCTGATTCGCGGGAATAATAAAGACGAGCTTGATGGTCACGTCGATCGGCGAACGCAACGACGTGAAGGCAATCGCATTACCATAAATTATATCATCGTTGGGATCGCCGGCCAGCTTGGTGGCAGCGGCCAACGAAATCAACTGTAATAATTCCACGGGGATTTGGCCGTAATGGCCGGAGGCCTCCGTAAGATTCTTAGGGGAGACGCTTATGCACGCGGAGACATTCTCATTGTGGAGCAACGCCACGCAAATAACGGGCTTTCGTCCGGCTGAGTTTCACTTTTTAAGCGGCAGGTATACCATTGTCAGGTTAAAAACCTGCGGCCAGGTGACAGTGAAAATCTTTTCAGGCTTCCCGGCCGAGGAGTGGCCGTCGGACGGGAATGCGTGTGTCGTCCGGCTGGATAGAGTATCGGAATTCGTTTCGGGACACCGAAAATCGACCACGGAAACCGCACACTGACCGAGAATAACGATAAACACCGTACACTTGTAAAAAGTTCGATATTTCCCTCATAGAAGGTGAATCGGTCGCTTAATCGATTAACGCACGCGAAAGTGTGGTTGTCTTATAACCTTCGATTCTATCTTTAACCGTTAATAAATTCTCTTAACACGCGTGGAACACGCTGCAGTCGTTAATTTCTGCTCACGTTTTCTTCTGAAGAGTCATATTTTCATGATTCGGCAACAATACTTTATTAATCCGCCGCTTCAATAAGCTTATCAAGCTCATCGGTTAAGATAAAGGTTCTTGACTTTATTTTCCTAAACAAAAATCCGAATGAAACGTGAAAAAAGCAGGATCAGCGATATTACTGATGTTCCGAACAAAACAAGATAACCAGTCAAGAAAGTCTCCCGTGTACTACGCACGAGCAAATTAATTTCAACGTCCGTGGAAGCGAGCGAGCGAGGCCATCAAAAAATGGGGGACGCTGGAGGCGTCCGGCGCGGCCGGGGAAGCTCCATTAAGCGGGAATCGAAACGGAAGCCTTAAATTCCAGATTCCATCTCCGTGGAAGCTGTAAATTCCGGCAGAAATTCGGCCGGCCCGGTTGGAACCGCGTTTAATGCGCTTAGAGTAGATTTCGGATGAATATAAATACCGTGTCAGGCGGAGTCCCGGGGATTTTTTTTGCCGCGGAGCATACGGAGGCGGTCGGTCAAGGGGCGGGAGGGAGCTGCGCATCGAGGGGCTCGTGATTAACGACGCGGAGGTCTTGCGTCCACGCCCCATTCGATTTCGACAATTCACGGAATGCAATCATACCTCATGGCCGGCGTTTCGTGCGGGTCATCGGTTGACCTTCCTCCCTTTCTCTTTCTTTCTCGCCCCCGTCGCGGCAACGGTTCCCTCCGCCCCCGACCACGGGTACCACCCGTTGCGCGAAATAACGAGAATGGCGGACCCGGTAAGATTATTGCCGGTTGTTGTTGTGTTGTTCATCCGTGCGCCGAGAACTTCTGGGACCGACCCTGAGACGCCAAGGTTCGACGAGTGATGGACGAGTCTGCGCGGAGACCGAAAGATTGAGGATCGGCTGTCAATCTTCCGGCCCGCGAGTGCAAAACTCGGCTCTCCGCTGAACAAAGATGCTCGTCTCTCCCCTGCCGCTCGGCAATTCCCTCAGCCGGCGTTCGGGAACTATCTTTCTCGGCTGCATTTCCTTCTCTGTCCATTCCAGTTCGGTCAATTTGCTGCTCGATCGCCGCTCATTTTCAGTTACGTAGCCGAATTCGACCCGGGGCTCGCTCGTTCGCGTGCGTCACGCTGTTGTCCACCATCCAATGATTCCTCTGCGGTCGCGCTACAACCGGGGAAGCGGTGATTCCGCCACGAAACCGTGCGTCACGGGGTGTGAGTAAGCCTTTCTCAGCTGATTATGAATATTTTGAGGACGCTAGGAGGAGCCTCGACCTCGCTGTACGGCTGTAGTCATTTTTTTACTGCGGACTCTTGAAGGACGCTTTTTGTATCGCTCCTGCGTTTCTGATTCACCCCGTTCCGCCGTTTTTCTTTTTTAGCTCTGTGGAGCTTTCTTTTGTAAACAGCGAAAGATACAGTGTATCTTATTTTGTTGTGTGCTCGGTCTTGTGTGAATGGACAGAAGTTACTTTATATTTCTTCTCAGATATATTTGTGTTGGTAAGTTTTGATATCGTTAAAGATGATTGTTGAATTAATTATTCGAATGTAAAATTTTCAATTTTGATGGAGGCGTTATTTTTATCTTGAATCATGGAAAAATTTGGAGAATCGGTTTACAGTTCCCCAAATTACAATGGGATACTTTGCATTATTGTTGACAAAGTTGCTATGTCTGCGACTTAATAAAAATTTATATCTGTCTCATTGAAGGCTAGTATTTAGAACTGCATCGAAAAAAGTCTACATAAAAAATTCACGTCACGACGCTAAGTATAAATTCTTGATTTCTCAGAAGACTTGAAATATAACGCGACGCACTAAACCTTCGCTCTGGGCTATAATTTAAATAATCAGTCCACCTCTTTCCTTTCACTAAATATTAATATAAAAAATATTGAGGGTCAGATTTAATAACGACGTTGCGTAACTCGTCACGTCCTGTGTGGGTTCTTTAAACCGGCGGTTTCATTAAAATGCCACCATAAACCAAACATGTTTAGAATTTCCTTAATTTAATTTACTTTAGTGCAGTTCAATTTAATTTAATTTAACTTAACTTAACTTATTTTAATTTAATGTAATTTAAAACGCTACCATAAAAAAACAACCCATGCATTATTTCGATAGTCCTCAAGTATCTAGAATAAGATTGCCACTAAAAAATAAGAATTACATAATTAAGGGCATAAAGGCCCGTACGCACGGTCATTATTCTCATTATCTTACACGATAGTAAATAACTGTAATTATTATTGCTTTTATAGTTTTAATGATTGTGCGCGCAATAAAGGCGAATTATTATTACTATTATTAATTTGAACATCCAATAAAGTTCAGTCGCGATACTGATTAAATACCGATGCGAGCGACGAAAAATCCGCGGGGACGAAAAGCGGAGGGAAAGAAAGAAAGCAGAAAGGAAGAAACAAAGAAAACGAGGGAAAAAAAGGAAAAGAAAAATGTGAAACTTGACTAACCGGGGACAGAGCCTCCTGCATGTGCAGGGGTGCGTTGTCGGCCTCGTCGGTGCAAGTCGACATTCTCCTGCGCTGTCTTCCGCTTCTCTTTCCTCGCCGTATCGTGGCGTCCTGTACACGGTCTCCTTGTCACGATGCAGCGAAGCTGGCGTCGAATCTCCGGGACCCCGGCGACGTCTCCTGCAACGTCTTCAACGGCGGTTCCCGGTGGTGGGTTTCCCTAAGCGGTCGACTAAACTTGACCGTAACTACGTTTACATGAGCGGAATGACTCTAGTCACGGGGTAGCGTATCACAGGCTGCTGTATGGCACGTCATTAACGGGAAACGGAGGAGCAGGGGTCGACCGAGAACCTGCGAAACATAAAAACAAAGAAAAGAAAGAACAAACAAAAAGAAGCGCAGCATCAGATAAATCTTTCGACGAAAAATCACAGGGTAATCACTGCGAGAGCGAGAACCTACGAAACACAAGAACGAACAGTCGAATCGATCATCGATTTTCTGACGAGAAAAAATCATGAAACCAGCGAGAACGAAACGCAAGAAGCAAAGCGTTGCGGCTGATCTCGGAGGCGACGCGCGTGTATCGTTCCGATTGCGCAACGTGCAATCAGTGGGACCAGAGCCGGGTTCGCCGTTCCATTCATTTCAAACTGGCTGCGAAGCACGTCAAACTGGAAACGGTTTCGCGGTCGCGGCTCTGATAGACAGGTGTAATAAACCGGCGTCGAAGAGATAGACAGACAGACAGTCAGACGGTCGGACGAACGGAGAGACGGGCGAACGGCCGAGTGTACCGAGAGTGAAAAGTTGAAACAGAAACACGTTCCATTCGGCGGGTCCCTTTCTTCCCTAAACACCATGGAGATGCAGACCCGGTGGCCCGCCGCCGTCCGTGGGCAAGAGAGGAAGGAAGCCGTTGAACCGGCTGCTAATCGAGGCAGAAGAAGAAGAAGAAGAAGAAGAAGAAGAAGAAGAAGAAGAAGAAGAAGAAGAAGAAGATGAAGAAGAAGAGGAAGAAGGAGAATAAATCGGGCTCAACAGGAAGCTGGGAACCGCATTTTTGCCAGGCAAGCCAGGTTGACGTCCCGTCCGGAAGAACGAGATCGCGACGGAATCAGGAAGGCCATCGGGGGAAAGAGGGCGGCGTGTTGTTTGCGCTCGCCACGGATGTGTACGCGCGGTGGCTGCGACGGCGGCAGCTCCGTCGTGCTCGGACAACGCCGAAGGAGAGGTTGAATAGCAGGTTCGACGGTTGATTCAGTTATCACGTGGCCGGTTTGTCCGGCCAGGGAATCCGTTCGGATGTTGGCCAAACCAGTCGGACACCACGAATTCTACATCTTCAGCGGCGGCGGCCGCGGCCGCCGTCCAGGTGGATAGTTAGCGAAACCAGTTGGTTCCCTCTTCTTCTCCTCGGCCGGCTCGTTCATCTCCTCCTACTACCGAGGCACACAGCGCGCGCGCCGCGCGCTCGAAGGAGGGCAGCCGCGTAAAACTGGAATTCAGCCCGCGACCGCCGCCGACTGACGGATAGACAGGTGTAATAATAGACGTAACGAGGAAGCCGGACCATCGAGAGCGAGCGTGCCGCGCTCGGGACCGTCTGGGGAACGGTTTCATCGAGAAGAGGCAGAGCATCCCTTCCAATTTCGGGGACTCGTTCAAGGATCGTCGAGTCGCATCCTCCTTTCCTTGGTTTCCCTGAAGAAAAAGGGGGAAGCGGGAGACTGCTCAAGAGGCGCGAGATGAACCGGCCCTAGGTGTATCGCACAGTGGACGCGGCGAGCAGGAGAGAGAAAGAGGAAGAGAGAAGAGAAAGGGAGAGAAAGGGAGAGAAAGAGAGAAGCCGAACATGGTGGCGGGAAGTAGGTAGGTAGCCTACCTACTACGCGGAAGAAGGAGATTGGGGCGACCGGGGAGAAGGAGTAGGTACACCAGGCCGGTATACAACCGCGGACCGGAGACGAGAAGCCAGAGGAGCAGGTTCGGCCGGTCTAACCTGATTCTCAAAGGGAACCCTGCATCAGATTGGACCCACCTCCGTGGGTCCGTTTGTATTTCAAGTACCTGTACTCCCTCGCCTCGCGTCAGTGGACGATGCCTCCGGAGACGGAGGACTCGACGAGAGCGAGCCAGGAACGGGAGAGAGAGAAAAGAGAGTCCACCTTCGCCGCGGCTCCGATGATCACCAGGGAATAAACGAGCCGTGGTCCCATCACGGGGCACCACGTATTCGCGGTCGGCCCGGGCACGCTGCGGACCCGATCGATCATCGGCCCGCCTTGTGATCGTTCAGTGTTTTTCAACAGTGAAATAACATCAAAGAACACCAGTGAAAGTTCTTCACCCATCCTGCTCCCTGAAGAAAAGGGAGTAAGGACTTGTCAGAAGAGAATCAGACGCGGCATCACCGTGTTATAGGTGGATTCGAGGTGATTCGCGTTAAAGGATCCTCGATTCTCGGGATGATTCGTTCGCCGGTCCAAGCAAACTGGAGACTAAGCTCTCCGTTCAGTGATTCGGGAGTGAGAATCAGTGGCGATTTTCGGTTGCGGGAAAGATCCTTGGCTCGAGACCGGGAAAGCTAACGTGGGCCGAGCGATTAGCACGTGTCTCCGCTGACCGGAGAAACGGAGATATAGGGAGCGATAGAGGGAAAGAGAGACAGGGGAATCGAGCGAAAGAGGAGGACAGAGTGGGCCGGTGCGCAAGGGACTTGCGTTGGACCATTCGAGAATGTTCTCCAAATGCCTGTCGTTCCTCGACGCCGCGTTATATAAACTCGCGGAGGGTGGGGGTAGAAAAGGAACGCGCTGCATTCGGGGCGACGTCCATTAGCGGATACCATAAACCGAGACCAATTATATTCGCTATAGGGGCTTCCATTCACTCTAACCGCGGCCGTGTATGCTAATCGTCGCGGATTTCGAGAACGCATGCAATCGCCGATCGATCCTGGCCAGCGAGAAAGAGAAAAAAGAAATAGAAAAATCGAAACCCGGCAACCGGCAATCTATTCGACCGTGTAATTCGATTCTGGTATATCGCGAAACCGCTCCGGCCGCGAGAAAATTCACCGCTGTTCCTCCGTGGTCTTCGAACGTTCGCCGTTGTACGTCTATTCATCTCGAGGATCTGCAATTATATCTTCGTAGCGTCTCGGTACTGGCAGAGAGAAACGGAAACACGCCGAAGGAAAGAGAAGTAGAAAGAGACTGACGGCCGGAGATCGCTCGACGATCCATTCAAGAATTCAGACTCGACAGAAACCCCTGCGAGAATCGCTTGTCGCTCGGCGACAGGTACACTCAAAAATGGTCCGCGCGAACCCGAGATGGTCCCTCGGAACGACCGCTACCGCGACTCGTTCTGTGTCCCGATCGACTTGTTTACCGGCGGGTCACCTGCGCGCGTCACCTGTGCGTCACCGCGCAGGTAGCCGGTGAACATCCGCCGCGAGGAGGTTCCCGAGAGAAGCCGGCCACGTTGCGTCGTCGGAGAACAATACCGGTACGTTATATACGAAAACAGGCGGAATACTCACTTCTCCGGGGGGTGTCGACGGGGTGGTGGGGAGGTGGCTCGAAAACATGGAGGGAAGGTAGCTCGCTCGGCGGACAGAGAAGAAACGATCGCCGGCTGGTTTCGTCGTCGGGTGAGCGCTCTCTTCGAATTCGGCGGGTGCGAGAGATTCGATAATAATCTATCCTATAAGTCGTTGTGTGCCGGGGCGATACGCGGACGATCCGGCGCGCGATTGCGTGTGTCTGCGTGCGGGAGTGTGGACGCGGCGAGAGTCGCGAGCACGGAACAAGGTGGCGGAACGAACGGCGAAGCTGTAGGTGGTTAGGTGGGTAAGGTTGCTCCGTTGTTGTGCGTTAGGTCGACGGGGGTGCTTGGTGTAGTTGCGTGGGTGGGGGTGGTGTCTCGGAAGGTGGGGGGAGGGGGCCAACTACAAACTACTAAACGTCCCTCCTGTGTTCCGGATCACATCTCAACGGATGATAGTGTCACCACCTTCGGCCGCGGACCGAGGCGTCCCAGGCCGCGTATTCTCGCGGGTTACGTCCGGTACCGGTGCGCGCCTCCTCTTCTGGATCAGGCGGACACCCCCTATTGCCCGCCACCTTCTTTCTTTGTCTTTCCCGTGAAATGGTCCCTTCGACTCCTTTTCAACGGCTGTTCTTGTTCTCCCCCGTCTTTCCAGCCGCCGGCTCGGCTCGCTTCGAGTCCGAGAGAGTCGTTTCGAGAATCCCGGGTTATCGAGAGCCGGCGTTGCGGCGCGCGTCGAGAGGCAGCCGCCGCTGTTGGCGCTCTCCCGGAACAGCCGGCTGGTAACCGCGGCGTATCACGACGAGAGTAAACCCCGTATAATCGGCGAGCACCGTGGAACACACGAAACAGCAATCACTCCGCGCACCGCATTCTCCTAGCTGATCTGTGGTCCGTTTCCAGGACGCGGGCAGCGTCGCGTCGCAGCATCAGATCGTGATCGTCGAAAACCAGTCACCGCGTATCGTTCCTTTCGCGCACACCACCCCTCTACGAAACGAGTCACGAGGAGGTTTTTTCCAAACCGGATCGTCTTGTCCGCGGATTCACACTTGTACACCGGCTTCAGGCACACGCGCACGCTCGCCAGGACCGGGGCGACGACGGGTACGGCAACGACGACGGTGATAACGACGTGGACGACGATGACGATGACGGTGACGGTGACGATGACGATGACGATGACGATGACGATGACGATGACGATGACGATGACGATGACAATGACGATGACGGTGACGACGACGGTGACGGCTGCAACGAAGGCCGTGGTGGTGACGGCGACGGCGTCGGCGACGGTGATTGCGACGGCGACGACGACGACGACGACAACAATAACAACAACAACAACGACAACGACGACCACGACGACATCGTCGCCGGGGATCGAACGCGATTCGTTTACTCCGCGACCGGACGACGGACTCGTCCTGCGAGCCACCGATGCTCCCGCAGCTGGAACGTGGATTCTGACGAGGGTGGAACGATGCACTACCCCGAACTGTACGGCCCAACAGGTAGAATTAAACCGCCCAAAGTTTGGGCAGCCGCTGCAAGCAACAAACGAACCAGCCTCACGGTGCTCTCTCGGATCGTTCTCTCTTCTCTCGGGATACGGCAACATGGCCGCCGTCGCCGCCGCCTCCCAGCATCCCGCTCTCGGCTCCGTGTCTCGTATCCCCCCTCCCCTCTCCACACTCCTCTCTCTCCTCCGCTCGCACGCACACACAGGCACACTCGCGCGAAGCTTCGCTTCTCTCTCTCTTTCCCTCCTCCCGCTCCAGCTAGCCGTCCCGCTCACTCCGCGGAGAATGACGCGTTCCTTCTCTACCTCTCCCAACCTCCCTCGCTCCTGGATCGTCTCGCGGTCTCTCTCTTTTGCTCCCCCTTCGTCGCATATATCCTTCCCGCGTTCGCTTACCTGGCCACCCTACGACGCCTCCCCATTTAGGCTCTTTCTCCTTTGATCCGGTATCCCGCTCTCTCCCACGGCTCACGTTCGCTCGGTCTCGCTCGGTCTCCGTCCGTCTCGCCACAGGTGTCCCACTCCCTCTTGCCACCTACCTGTAGCGTTGTCTCGGCATTACTCCCACTCCGCCCGGAGAGAATCCAGCAATAGGTATATACGCGCCGCTGGAGTAGAGGTGAGAGGAGAGGGCCTCTCCAGCACCGCCGATCGTTTTCTTCTCTCTCTCCCGCTTCGGCTTCGAGATCACCGCTTCTCTATCTCTCCGCTGGACGTCTCAGTAATAGCTCAGGTGAGACGAGAAGGACGGACTCGGGTGTCGGCGCGCGGCGGCCGGAGACCGGCGGGGATCAAGAGACAGGATAGCCGGCGCGCAGGTAGCCAACGGTGAACGAGGATAAGCTTATGCGACAGGTACGTCAGCGGGACAGAGAGGAGGAAAGCCAATGCGAGTCTCTTACGGCGACCTGCACGGATACAAACAGAGCATCGAGTCATCGACGAGGCAGCCAGGCAACCGGGGCTCTTGGCCACCCGGCATTATCGTGTCTCCGCGACGTTCTCCGTCTAGCCCGCGCCCTAGCCGGCCAGCGCTCCTCGTCGGTTCCAGCTACCTTGAGAAGGATACCTGGTCCCGCGGTGGCACGAGAGAAACGAAGAGGCGCGTACCACGCGCACACCTAGACGCACACGGTATTATCGTCCCTCGTCCCGTCCTTCTTCGGCGTCGACTATCCGCCCGCGCTCTCTCCTTGTCCGTCTCGCTACCTTGAGAAGGATACCCCGGAGCCGACTCTCGGGATAGATAGGGGCTGGCGGGAGAGGCCGGGGAGAAGGACACTGCGTACGTAGATTATCGTAATTTTCCCTTCCCTTCAGATCGCGCAGCCCCAACGGCGCTCTGTCCTTCCTACTCTCCCTCTTTCCTTCTCTCTCCCTCTTTCTCCCCTCTCTTTCTTTCTCTCCCTTTTCGCTTGTTCCACCCACCCTCCTCTCGCGTCCTCTTAGGGTACATTTCTCCTGTTCGCGGCGTATCGCCACCTTGAGAAGGATATCCACGGGCCGGACATCCGCCGAGAAGCCGAGGTCGCGTCGTATCGCGGTACCAATACGCCCGGGCGACGACGACGCGGCGGTATCGGTAGGCAAGCGGGTACCCACCTAAACGTCAAGGTGAACGAAATGAGAGAGGAAGGCACGTGTGCGTGCATGCGTGCGTGAGTGGCTGCTGCGGCCGCGTTTATCGATCGGCCCAGAGATGGGAAAAAAAGGTTCTCTCTTCTCTCGTTCGACTTTCACTTCGTCTTCTCTTTGTTCCCCACCCGTGCGCGCGGGCGCGCAAGCAAGCGAGCGAGCGAGCGCGGGTACACGCACACGGGTGGACCGAACTCGAATGATGAGGGGGTGGGAGGAGGCGGGGGACAGAGCGGTGCGGATCGGAGTAACGAAGACGCGAGAGGGACGCGACGTATAGGACCGTTCCCCCCTTTTATCGAGCTTTTTATCGAGGACAACGGTGGGGGAAGGAGATTCCACCGAAGAGGTTCTGTGAAGCTGCCTTCTCGGCTGACTGGCAAAAAACGGCACCCCCTAGAAGAAGAAGAAGAAGAAGAAGAAGAAGAAGAAGAGGAAGAAGAAGAAGAAGTAGAAGAAGAGGAAGAAGAAGAAGAAGTAGAAGAAGTCGGAAATGACGAAGAGGACGAAGAAGAAGAGTAAGAACGAAGGTAACAGCGAGTGGCAAAGCTGAAAAAGACGAAAAAGGAAGAATACGCTGAGAAGAGGCTTCTTCGCGTACCGATACCTTCACAGACACACGTGCGTGCTATTGATTCCCCGTTGCACGGGGACCTCGGCCGCGAACAGAGTATATAGACACGCAAAGACGGCGAAGAGGAACGAAGCTGCCGTTGCTGCTGATTCCGCTGCCGTTGCTGCCGCTGCCGACCAGCTACGAACGGAGATGGACTCCGGGGATCGAACGAGAAGTCGGCGGGGCGGGGGATGTGGCAACGGAGGGAAGGATAGGTTGGGAGGAGAGAGAGAAACAGAGCGAGGGACAGAAAAGAGGTGCGTGTGTTCCGATAGAAGGAACGGGAGAGGCGGAGGAGAAAATAAGCGAGCGGGGACGAACGTCTTCGGTGTCCCCCCTCTTCGCTCCTCGCACCACGTCTCTCTCTTTATCTTCTCCTCTACTCGTTCGACCGTTTTCTTTCGGTTCTCTCGTTGTCCCTCTCTGTCCGACCGCCTCCCTGTTTGGTCCTTCTCGAACGCGCACGAAGGGAGAGATTAAAAAGAGAAAAGGGAGGAGTTGGAATTAAAAGAGGAAAAAAAGAGTCGCCGGTGAGGACGGGAAAGAGCGAGGAGGACGGAGAAGGGAACCGAGAGGGACGGCGTGATACGACGAGGTTGGAGCGAGAAGGAGACTCGTGAAAAATGGGCAGCCAGCGAGAGAAGACAGCCTCGGGCTACATCGCACGATGCGACCCTGCTCAGGGAGGGATCCATCCGTTCCTCAAAGATATATAAACTTCGTGCAGAGCAGCGTGCGGGACTCGCGTGGAAATTATTCTCGCGGTTCCTCTGTGGCGTAGAACGGGAAAGGCAGAAGGAGCGAGAACGAGCAAGGGGCAGGGGGAGGCCGAACGTTGTTCCGCCGCGATGTTTAGCAGGGAGTAATTAGGGGATCGTCTCGTGACAGCGCCGCGTACCGGAGCCGATCATTTGAATACGCACGCCTTCCCGTGAGAATCGTCGTCGCTCTGGTCGTTACGCGTGCACGTACCGCGTGGGTGGCTGCACGCAACCGCGTGGGCGGATCGTGGAGGAACGAAGAGGAGAAACGCGGACGTTTTTCGTCGAGGGAACAGGACGGCGGGAGAGACTACAGGCGCGTATTCGAGCGCGCTGCCTCTTTTTCGTCGACCTTGACTTTTTTCCGCCTCCGATCGGACGCTCGCGGTGCCCACGAAACGCTGGGAACTAAGAGGATCTCGAGTGGACGGGGTGGAATCAGCGCGTGTTAATTATTCGGGGACTTTTCACGTTGGATCACGAAAACTTGGTCGATTCGGAGATCCATCTATTGAATTTTGTAGGAGAGAACCATTCGCTGAAAAATGGTATGAAGCGCACCGTGAGTTTAAATATGGAGGATTGAGATTCTGGTTTCTTTATTCAGGAAATGGCGTGATAGAGTATCAATGTGTTTCTCGATCGATCGCATCGACAAGAGTCACGGAACCGCGGGAAGAGGAATTGCCGGCATCGCGGCGGTGCGGCAAGCGAATTAGTCGATCGAGCAGCTACAAGATCGTTTGATCGAACACATCGCGGCTCGGCGACGTTCATTTCATTTAGGCGGCAAACGATGCCGCGGGAAATACATCACCGTCCGCCGTTTTCAGTGGAAAACGTGCGGCCGGCTCCATCGTGGGTCGTGTCGTTCGTAATTGCACACATCCTTTCGAACGGTCGGCGACAAGTTATTATCGGTGAAATACGCGGCTCCGTCGACTGAACGGCCATTTGTCATTGACCGCGCGAAGTGCGAAAATCTTCCTCTTGCCGAGATGTTTGCTTTATCTTTAAATTGTACAAGCACCGAGTTTCTATGAATCGCATGAAAAATTATAGTCTCGTCGGGAAACTTCGTGTTCTGACGCACGATTTCTGAAGTGCTGAGTATGCAGTTTCCACGCGAAGAGAAGTTTACATACTTCTCTCGTTCGTCTTGAAGATAATGGACCGAAGTTGGCTGGAATTAATTTAATCTGACTTGAAATTCTAATGAATTTTATGCAATCATTGTGTAGGCTAGTGTGCAGAATAAAAAATAAACACCGTAATGAACACAGTATTTGATTTGTATTATATTTTTAACTTTGCAACATCTTTAACTGAAGAGATTACAATCTATTGAATTTCCAATCATATAAAATAATCATCAAAGCATTTTTAATCCTAACTTTTTCCATTTGTTTTCCTATATAATCGACCTGTCTTCCTTTAAACAATTACAAGTACAGCACACTTAGGGTTTCTCCTAACTAAAAACCACATTGTACCGTGATTACAGTGCGCGTACTTGAAAACGGGAGCGCGTAACGCGACTGGCAATTACAGTAGCGGTATAGAGTTCAACGCGCGGCTAGGCGAGGTCGACGTAGTAGATTCGGCGGCTGACGTAGCGCCTGTGCAGGCGTTGAAGTCACTGAGAGCGCGGCCGCTCTGGCGCGCGTTCGCGTTCACCGTGTAACGCTCGGTCGACCGGTTCACGCGGTTTCATTCAGAGAGACAGACGTCAATGTTGCATCTATTCACGTATACGGCCACAATACATCATAGGCTACCTGTTTCTCGATGAAAGACCGGTCACCGGTCGGTCTTGCCCGCGTTTTCAAAGTAAACAGAACCCACTTACACGGGACGAGGAGCGGCGAGACGAGACGATGACGCGCGTTACGGAGGCGCTACGGACGGACAGTAAAACAATTCGTCGTTCAATAAAGGGAAGTGCTAAAAAGGATTTTACAACGAGGGCCCGCGAACGAAGAAAGAACTATTGTTAACGCTCGGGACCTGCGAAGTGGGATTAGTGATTCTTTTCTCGGAACCCGACCACTTCTCTTTTTCTGTTTGCGTTTATGATGCGTGGAACCGTGATTTGCATAAATCGCCGTGATCATTTTAGCGGGACGCGCTCTCGCGCCGCTTGCGACGTTGTCTAAACGGTGTACCATTTTCGCGGTCGTCTCGGTGTAAGCGTATAGCTTCAGCCGTAGCCTTGAACGGTTTCGGATTCGGAAGGTTCTTAACCTTCCAGGTGTGGACACTTTAAGAAACAAGAACGTGGAATCTTGTAAATACATGTACGCGAAGTTTCTGTATCCAGTGTTACTGATCGGTTAAATCTTGATAAAGGAAATTGTTTAAGGAAATTTAATGACACTTTGAAATGTGGTATAAATTAATATGTTTTGATGCTTTTTGTTGCAATATCTCCTATATATCATAGCACTTCTCCCGTTTACATTACACTACCAATTTCTCTTTTACCAACACCATCCAACAAATTCTCTTACCACTTGTTATGCAAGGAAAATTCATATACTTCCTTCCAGTTGCAACTCAGAGAAGCCTCTTATTCGAGAACTGAAGTACTAAACGTTGTATAAAATATAATTTTCCACTATGATTTACTGCCTCTATCAATGACTCTAAACATAGCAACGCTCAAACAAAACTAACACAGCTTTTAATTGCGTTTTTCCAATTACCACTCTGTACGGCATCCTATAGAGCGACTCGATAACCAAGAATTAATTGGTGCCGATCACACCGTGCAAAATTGAGTATTGCGTCCGGAGGTTCGAGCCCGCGAGACGAAAACAGAGTCGAAAGCAATTTATCTCGCGCCTAGCAATGTGAATCTGGAACTTTCACCGGGCTTGGCCAATGCGTGCGCGCGTCGCGTTTAAAAATGATTATCGGCCGTTTACCATTAATTACGCGCTGGAGCGACAGAAAGGAAAGAAGAGGTGGAGGGAGAAAAATTAGCGGAGGGAAAGAAATATTCTCGCCAATTACGGGTCCCGGGACAAGTGTGAGCGCGTTTCGAATCGGTGAACCGGGTATCGGGCGCAGGACGCTCGCTCGGTGCTCCAGCTCGAGATTGTCGGCAGGAAACGCGAGCGGCGTCGTGATAACGGTATCGAAAGTGTTACGCATGCGAACGGCGGCGAAGCTGGTTCCGCGAGGTTATCGGTGGTTAAACGCTCGGTTCTACGAGGCAGCGCGATCAGGACGAGCAGCAACCTCTAATTTACGTCACGGAGCCGTGCTAATCGGCGCACCGCGCGGAAAATTTATTTTCGCGGTACGTCCGCCGCCAGCATCGCGCTAAACCTCAGGGCGCTGTCCCTTATCACTACGCGTCACGGAAGCCGTGTCACGATTACTCTCGAACCGTCTGCCACGATTCGGCCGTGGTTCGATTAGTCGATGCCGAGACGTGTTCATCAGCTCGTACACCATTAGAAACATCAAGTGCCGCAAGAATGTCGGGTTAAAACAACTCCGAGCAGCTAGTATAGTTTCATCAGGCTGCGTTTTATTCGTAGTAAATATCGGTGTAAGATAGAATTCGAGTTATATAATGGCTAGATTATGGGTTTAGTTGATTTATAGCGCGCGCATTATTGTAAAATCGAGTGTTGGGTAAGATTGATATACTTTTGAGATTTTCGTTTTCGGTTGAGGTACGATCGGAGCTTTTTGATATTTCCGAGTCCGAGGAATGATAAATGTTGCGTTTTAGAGTTACGGGTTGTGGTTTTATCGATAAACGGTAATGAATATCTCGGTTCGGTTTTAACACCTACACTCGAATTTCATGCAACTCTACAAAGTATTATTATTTTCTTCTGTCGTACAATAAAGTGTACAATTATTGTTCGTAAATCCAGTGTTAATGGAGCATTTAGGTTTTTCTTTGATTACAGTGTGCAAAAATTGATCAATAAAATTCAATATTTGCATAAACATCCGTGCCGGGGTAATGAGGTTCTGATGCAATTCGCGATCAATGTTGAGTACGAGGCAATTTGCGCTAGTATATAGGTATTATAGTACGTGTAAAAATGTTAGGTGTTTTAGAGCGAGGTAAAAGTTTTCAATTCTTGCCGGGGCTATTATACGCTCGTAAACCTTGATATAAGTAGAATCCAAGCTGGATATTGACGTTTCCATGCAATTTGTTTCGCGATCAATGCGAGTATGAGGTAATTTGCTCTAGTATATAGACATTATGGTTACTGTAAAAATGTTACGTGTTTTAGAGCGAAGTAAAAGATTTCTATTCTTAACCAGGCTATTATATACGCTCGTAAACGTTCATGTAGGTAGAATTCGAGTTGGATAGTGACGTTTCGATGCAAATTGTTCCACGATCAATGCGATTATGAGATAATTTGTGCAATATAGTATAGATGTTACTATACACTTAACAAGATTAACTGTTTTACATCGAAGAAAAGAACATTGTACCGTCAACAAGATCAATCTTAATTGTTAAGCACAATTAAACGTTATACAACATATTGTACAACGATATTTTCAATTCGGCAACTTTCTCACATTTTTAAAACAAATTTAAGAATAAGTATCACTTCATTAATTTCAATTTCAATAAACCATCTATCGTGTCCAATCTTCAAAAATAGGACACAGATACGTTACTATCCTATAAAACCTTAGAAAACATAAAATACGAGATCTTTATTGACCAAGTACATTTTAATCCAACGTTTCAATCGCATTATTGTTGCCTTGCAAAGACAAGCTTGCAAAGTTGCATAATGGTATATCCACGCGAGCCCGATGCGCCGAATATCGAACGTTATAATAAAGGCGTGCGCGGTGATTATCGATAAAATTTACGTGTTTCGGTCCGTCTGCGAAAGTCGAGAAGAGAAAACGCCGCGCGGCCGCAGCCCAAGAGAACCGTTCTCCGCATTGACCGATTCTCAGGAATGGGAAAGTCGCAGATAACAATCATCGCTTAACAATATCGCGCGAGGAATAAACGTTTCATTACCTGCCGGCAATCGGCTGTCATACGATCGTGCGGCGGTCACGGTGTTGCGGAACCGCAAGGAATTACGCGGCCCGTTGTAACCCTTTCGCGCACGCAAAAACATCGAATTCAGCAAACAATAACGACCGCGCGATATTTTCCCGTAATAAATTCTCTTTTATGGTCACCGCGTTCCCCGCGTTTGAAACTCCCCTGTGCTGCGATACGACACGGTGTTTCGCAATGAGCCGCCGCCGTGTGAAGTATGGGGAACGCGGAAAATTTGATTGGCCGTCGGGAGAGAAATTGATTGCATTTCCCGATCGACTATTTTGTATTAGAAAAATCATTTAAGATACACGAACTTTAAGTCTACATACAATTTACGATAGTTTAATTTCGTTTTAGATCAATGGCAGCGGCGAGCACGATTTTTCATTGCATTCCGCGCGAAATATTTCAAAGAGATCGGATAATCGAAGACAAGCATGTTTCGTTCGCGAGAAAATCGTCGGTGAAATTCATCGTTTTCATTTCTCTTTCTCGGGCGGTTACAAAATATTTAAAAATACCTGGACGGTTATTACGGGAATCGTTTCTTGAATTCTGCGCCGCATGCATGTTTTTCACGTTCATGCGAGAAAAACATTAGTCCCAAGGAAGAGCACCGGAAATAATATGCAGTTATTTCAGTGTTAATAGATACTCTTGAAATAGAAGTAAAACGAGCGGCGATCTTTCCGAGAGAGTCGTTCGCGATTTTCAGACGAGCAGAATTTATGGGAGACCGGTGTCTGCCGATTGAGTGAGAACATTACGAACGGCGAAAAAAATCGAATCGAGTAAAATATATGAAAGGTCGAACAGACGAGAAAAAGAAAAATATCGAATCACCAGCCCCCCCGGTGCAGAACGCATCGTTAATAATTCCAATCCATAAACTCGTCGATGTATTATTAGCAGGCGTGCGTTATATAATTATTCGATAATTTATCGACAATCAGGATACGTCATGAATTGATTCTTTGTAATCTTCTCGCGGAGGAATCGGGGATACGAGAGCCAGTTTCGACCGGTGTGTAAAATGAATAATGGCGAATCACCGGTTATAATTCGCCGACGCCGTTTTACAATCCCCCGTAATGCCATAAAACGCATCGTAATTTTCCCATTAGAAAAAGCTATTCTAATATTCAATTTCATCGCGGGCAAAATGCGTTTTCAGCGGGCCTGAATCACGGGGATCGTGTTTCGTCTCTCTCTTTCTAGTCAGCGCGCGCCGGTGTGTATTGTGTAACACCAGCGAGCCACAAAGCCGGCCGGCGCGCGTACACTTGAGCCTATTTCCACCGTAAAAACTGGACTACCTAACCGAGCGTGTCTAAACCGAAATCATTTAATCGAGTCACGATTAATGGATACAATTAGCTTCGCCGGGAGAAGCGTCGGTGTGCGGCCGGCGAAAGAGAGGATCGTGATCGGCGAAATCAGGTTGCTGGGCCGACCTCGGCTGTACCAGAAAAAGAACTTTCTTCGCGTGATACGCCTTCCATGGACCTACTCGAGCCGCCCGCGAACTGATGTTTGCGTACGCGTCACGCTCAACAATTTATTTCATTTTTCAGACCGTCCAGGATTCATTAACAATGTCGGATCAGGAAAAATTGCAGAGATCTACGGCTTCGTGACCTAACTTTTGTGTAGAACGAAAGGTAATTCAATATTTTCAATTTGTTATTGCATTCATTTCATTTTTCCTGCGTTTTTCAAATCGTGCATTCCTTGACAATAAGCGGATGATAAAGATTGAAAAACTAGCTAACTTAGTAACCTGACTTTACATGGAAGAGAAGATTATTCGATATTTTCAAAGGTTTATGACTTTTTTGGCTTTTATAAAATTCGAAAGTTGTAATTTTGGTTTTTAATATTGTAGGAGTGTTACGAATATGAGATATTATTTTTGTTTTAGTGTTTAAGTTTAAATTACGTGGGAAAGGTCTTTTTACTTTATACTTGCAATACACTGATAACACAGAATTATTGTTCGGTCTTATTTCTGAGTGGTGGAAGATACTAAATATAATTTTTGAAGATTACAAGTTGTTTACATCTTTGCCAGGTAATTTCCCATGAAAAAATGGTGAAATAATGTTGGTTATTCGGCAGGGAGACCGAAGCGCATTTAATTATGCGTCGTGTGGCTTCATCTTATCGGCGTGGTGTAACGCGTCGTTAAATATGCAATGCGAAGTTCGTTTAGAGAGATACATAAAACAAGTGGGCAGCGTTATCTGTGTCGCGCAGCTTACAACGTAGTAACATTTTTGTAAAGTAAAATTCTAATTGTCAATGTTGTATACTTTGCCGTCGGTATGAATAATACACGAGCCGATAATGTTTCGTTAACCGAATGAAGATATTGATAACCATTAACGAGTCATAAATCTCGAAGATGAGGACCGTAATGGCTGTTTAGTTGGAAATAATTGATGGCCGATACAACCGACGTTTATCATATTAACCAATGAGACTGTTGCCCGATTAAAAAAACCTCTCTAATTAAGCACGATCATCCTTGACGCGTTTCACCGAGAGAATAACCGACTTCCATTAAAATTTACACGACCCTCTTCTATCGACATCAAAAATATATGCAAGATAAAAGCGAAACGCAACGTCTGCGAATATCGAGGAGTTTTAATACAAAGTTTCACATTAATGCTAATTCGGGGAACAACGTTATTCGTGTTTTCGCAAACAGGTCACGAGCGTTTGTCACGTCGCGAAAATAAATTAGATTTGAGCCTATACCTACGACACTTATGTTAATCATTAACATGCCTAAACCGCGCGAAACAACGATCGAGCGAAACTTTATTCAAATAATACGCGGTTTTCAAACATTTCCAGACGTTTAACCTTCCATCTATCACAAGGCATTCAACATTTCCAATGGAAAAACACAATGCTTTCATTCTCCTTAAACAAATTATAAAACTAATAAATCACACAGGGAATTCCGATTCATTTCAGTATACTCGAACACACAAAACGAAAATTCAGTTCTTTACCCAGTCCGATTAAAAACAAATATTACAGGAAAGCGGTCAGATTGTTATCGTTTACGGGTTAAGCAAAATTCCCTTATCTGTGTAACGAATTTTCTCATCGCGTGAAAGCCCCGAGGAGGAGTAAACAAGAGGCTGGAACGGTCGAAAGAAGTCGAGCGCGATCCGAGGCGGTGCTCCGATAAATCGATCCCCGACAAATTAAGCCGCTCTTGCGTAACGGTACGCGAAAATCGCGCGAATGCCCGAGGGCCGTTCTTGCGATCGCCGTGCACGGCGATCCGCCTCGCCGTTGATGTCGGGCGAAATTGCGCCGCGCCGCGCCGTGCCGTTAACTTTTCGCAAGAACGGAAAACAGTTACCCCGCTCAGACATGCGCGACCGGGGGATAAGGAGAGCGTTTCATTGACTCCGCTCCCGGGACCTTAATGGCCGCTGCGAAACCGGCAGCGATGCGGCCGCCGCAGACCCGACAAGAAAATACCCCGTTTCGTTTCGTTAACGAGCGGAAATTTCGTCAGGCTTGCTTCTTTCCTTTACGCTTCGATCGATCACCTGTAATCAACGATAAAATCCTTACGTAACACTTGTTTTTTTCGGTCTACGTTATTACTATTATATGATTCGCCTTTCGAAAGAATCATTGATTTTTGTTGACCGCCGAGCTGAATGGGAGGATTATTTCAGGCCATTCGTTCGGAGAATTTAATTCTTTCGACAGAAATTGTGCCGTGGCGACGTAAACTTTCATATTCATTAGAAAAGCTCGCGAAGCACTAACTTGGCTATTTAAATAATGAAAGGTTAATATGCATACAGTTTCCTTCTTTTCTAGTATTTAAGAGTTCGATGCATGATATAATATCCGGTAATATTATCTGTGATACAGATTTTGAGTACTTTAAAAAATCTTCGTGCTCAATACCTACTTTCCAATACAAAATTGACTTGAAACTAAATCTGATACTTTCGTTCCATAAAAAACATTACAGTACTTTGCAGAATAAAAGTAATTTAGAATCAGCTACATAGATAAACAGAAATTCCTTGAAATTCCTTGAAATGTAGCTGACAAACAATATTTACCAAGTGTGCAGTATATTCTAGAAAATACTTCTATCCAAGTGTCCCGATAAATTCCACGATAATGTTCGTCAATATTCGATATTTTAACAAGCACGAAACCGAGCCTCGGAATGTTTCGTTGGCCTCCGAAAGCGCGTCGGGTGCATGAAGCCCGGAATAATCGAAGCCGACGGTGAAATTTGCATTCGCCTTCGTTAGAACAGCGCAGCGACGGTTGGGGGCGGCGAGGGCCGAGGTGGGGGGAAGTGCGCCCGAAACGGAACCCAGATATGCCCAATCAACGGCCAAGCAGAAAGAAGGGTTAGCATGAGCGCAGGGTCGCGCGATAGTGTGCGAGACGCGGGTCCCCGTGTCGGCTTATGTGTCGCCGGTGCAACACGGACACAGGCGGCCTGAGTTGGATTGGCGAACAGCCATCGGGGACCCGCCATCAAGGATAGTCCTGAAACGAAGCGGCCGGCTTTTTATCGGCGGTGGTGCTCGGCCTCGACTTGATATCGCCGGTGATTTGAATGCCGGCGCAAGCGAGATCCACCAACGAGGATAGCGGAATTGTTCGTATGGGACGCCGGCGGATGTTTAGATTGCGGACGACAACGTATTTAAATTCTACCCGAGGAATTTTTCGTTTACACGAAGAATTTTCTGTTCCGCGGAATTGTTTCGCGCGAAATTATCGACCGACTTTATCCAGCGGTATTTCCATTACAAAAGCTGTCCCAGTCAATTAGAATAATTTAAAGTAAACCGGGTGGGAAAGGATAAAAAGCGAGAGAGCAGTTATCGGATTAATGGTTCCAGTCGCTCGTAGCTGATTTAGATCGCAGGAGAGATACAAATTTCCTGTGCGTCGTCGTTTTGTTCGGCAGCGAGGCACTCCGAGCGCGCTACAGCCTAATTTTCAGCGAACCGTGTAAACCTTTCAGAACCTGTTTCTATTGCTATTTAATTCGACCCGATACACAGATCGGAGACATTGTTTCAAAGCGTCGCATGCGAGGTTTGGACGGAGGATGAAGAGAAGAGGAGATGCGCGTGTTTCTTATTGCTGTGTCGGTCGCGGCGCTTGGCGATATAAATGCAAAATGGCCGGCGGTACGCGATCGTTTCCGCGCGTCGCGCGACGTCACGGTCTCCCCGACGCGACGGCCTATCGCATCGGTTTATTTAGACGTGCGCTTTTTAACGGCCGTTTAAGAACTTATTCGCGCGTAAACCGGAATCATTAACCCGCACGCTGTTTACCGTCGCCGCTCGTTCCCAAGCGACCGCGCCATGTTATTATCCCGCGGCGCTGTTTAACGCCGATCTAATAACGATTAGTTCGTAATCGGCCCCTCCGACCCCCCGATACCGAGGCAATCATCGCCGTGTAGAATCCTTTAACTGCGGAAAAAGGGAACTGGGGCCCTTTCAGCGGGACTAGATAAGTGAAGCAGTAAAAAGAATTCTGTAACAAATGTCCGCGATCAAGGGGGAGGGGGATATCGCTTAGATCCGCGAGATTGTCGAACGATCGTTAAATTTTCCTGTCCGGCCTGTGTAAATGTTCCGCGAAATCGTTACGTACGGTGTCCGTCGAGCGATTTCTGCGAACCGCGGCTAGAATGCGGTTGGGAATTTTGATTTTTCGAATTTATGAAATATTGCGAGTTTTACGGTGATGTCGCCTCTTTTTTTCCCTCTCATCGTCATTAATTGAATAGGATTAGGAAATTGACTCTTACCGGCAATGAAAAAGGAAGACATCCGCGAAGTTATTTATTTGGATTTGTCTGGTCTCGAAACGACTCTATGGGGATCGCTAACGCTGCTAGTCCATTCTCCAGTAACGTATAAAATTTCAATAGAGTCTTCGGCATTGAACGGGGATCGAATGACAGCTTTTAATTAGCAGCAAGCAAGCGTCGCGTTGAATCCTTTCCATTTTTTGTGCCGAGATTTGTTTTACACCGGAATACGGAAGATTTATATTGAATTTCAACTGTTGCGGAACGTAATGTTGCCTCTTCTAAGCTAGAATGAATTTTAGGCTTTTTAGGATTAAGCGTGAATAATGCGGTATCAACGATTATAACTATCGCAGCTGGAATCGCGTGGAAGATCTAATCGTAGCTCCTAAAGCTATGCCCACAGGAAAAGGAACTTACAGGCTGTTAGAGGAAAAGGTTCGAGATGTTGGCAGCAGATAGTATCCTCGAAGAATGCAGAAATAATCCTCCAATTTCGTTAAGCTCCGTCAGACTGACAGTCCGAGGCCGAATCCTCTCTTTCCGGACACAGTAAATTTCACGTTTCGATTAGCCATTGATTATCGTTCCTTCTTTTTCAATTACCCGTTCAATAGGATCATTAGAGTAGTTTTGTCAATGGCGCTTGATGGGCTTTCGTCGTAACTTACACGCTCGATGCTTTCGTCCGAACCGCAGCCTCGGTTCCTCTCGTCCCTCTCCCCGTAGTAAACATCGCTAACTGTCGTATTATTGAGCAACCAGCTTGTAATTAATATCTCCCGACGAAATAACGACGGGCTGAAAATTTCAGCTGGCCAGGGGTTAGGAGGTGTAATCAACGCTAATTGCGCAACCTGTCTAATGATAAATTATCTCCTCTTCTGCGGGTCCACGCGCGACGCGACCTCGGTGTACATCCTCCACGCAAAAATTGCGTCTGGCCGCGGTGTTGCGAAATGATCTCACGCGGATGCATCATTTATATTCGTCCAGGAGATCGACTATGCTCGAAACTCTCCAACGTCGATTACACCGGAAAAATTACCTGCGAAAAGCGAACGGTCTGAAGATTATGCCGGGCGCCTCCTTATGTAAGTTCATTCTTTTATTCGTATTCCTAAAACTATTGTCGATGAAAATTTATTACATGGTTGTACACCCAATGAGTAGATTTAAATTTAGGGACTTGAATTGAAAGACTCTATAAGATATTTATATTTAACTTTATTTTAGAATACACTATACACGTATATATGTACCTATAAAGAATTAGGAAAATATGAACTTTTACAATTATACAACACTTTCACAATATTAAAATAACAATGACTTCCTTAGTAAATATAATCATAGTTAACAGCACAGTAAAGCAATAGACCCATCAGTCCACTAACCAAGAAACAACGAATTAACTCGTCTCCCCCAAATTGAATAGCGGATCTTAGCATAAGAAAAGCGGCGGACCTTTTCCGTGGTAGCGATCGACAGTTTCCGATCTATCGTCCGTACCCCCGGAGAAAATAAAAACACGTAAAGGGGGCCAGTTCTCACGGCTGGAATGCGTTGGTCCTCTTGGCGTTCGCGCTGCTGCCTTCCTCCTCCGCTGCCCCTCAGCTGGCCGAACCTCCACCAACGCCGAAAAAGTTACGATGCCGAGGATTATGCCGGGGAAACCTTCCCCCGGGTCCCGAGAAAGGTGGTAAAGGTTTTTTGGCTTTTTACGCTCCGCCAGGTAAAGCCCTGACGGGGGTGTTCCTCGACCTGACAGGTGCATCTCCTCCCGACGTTTTCTATGGGGAACCGTCCAACGGTCCAAAACGCGCGTCTCCTCTACGCTCGTTGCGGAGTCGCCGCTCTCTCACCTGTGTCTCTCTCCACGCGTATACACGCCTCGAGATAAATATACCCTCGGCAGCCAGGTAGATGAAGGCAGTGCCGGGAACGAGACGGACAGGTAGGAAGGAGAGTCCCGTATACCTACTTGGTCCCTTACCTGGGGTCATCCGAGTGACCAAAAGAAAAAATACTATCTGATGGCGCGACAGCGATCTAGCCAGGGGAGGACACATGGAAAATTCGCAGCGGAGGAGGTCGATGTGTCCTTTTCCCTATTTTTCTCTTTCCTCAAAGGAAAGGACACTCAAAGTTTGGAGATGCTGGGGATACGCTGGATCCTCGCGGATGTTTATTGGCGGCGCTGACTTCTTCGATGTGAAGGGTGTTCGTGTAGCGAGTTGGGGTCCTGAGAGTTGGGAATTCGATTTGGACAAGGAATGGGGGAATAATTAATGTCTCCATTTTGATTATGAAATTAACTGTAGTAAAGAATGTTACTTTTAATGCGAGGGTGACGATTATATGGCGAATAAGGGTGATACGTGAAAATGATCGGTAACAGCCACTTAAAACGATGCGGCCTCCAAGCTCGAAATCATCGAATCTATCGAAAATCAATTCTACATTCGCGTATATCGTAAACTTTAAGCGTCCATAACCGTGGAATAGTGTTATTCACCCGTGGATCAACGGAGCGTAATTAAATTCAATTTGAAGCCCTCGCGCGCGCGCGACGTGAACGTCATAAGATTCGGAGGGCGGAAAGAATACCGGCGATCTCAACGGTCTATCCAATTAGCCAAAACTCGCTATATCGGCGAAAATAAAATATGCCGGTCTCAATTAACACCGCGGTCCTTTGACTAAATACGTACCGTTTATGGGTCGATTCGCATAAACTGAGACCTGCGGGAGAAGATTGCATCCCCTATTTTATCGAGGAGGGAGGCGAATCCGGGGGCGAACGGATTCGGAAGTTCGTTAAAATTTAATACACGCGATTATGCGGACGCATGAAAGAAGCAAGCGCAGTGGTCTACTTATTAATTTTTTAATTGCCTGCCGTAATTCGAAAACGCCCCGACCGCACCGAAAAAATTATTGGAATCAGTGTGTTCCGCGTGTCCCGGATGCGGGTTATTGAATTATAAATATAAATCCATCGGCTGATTAAGATTCCGGAAGAGGAGCAGTGCCGATCAAAGTTCTCTGGCCAGGCGTTTATGCCCCGGGGACCGAGCGGTCGTCGTCGTCCGATGGGGCCCACGGGTGAAACCGTCCGGTGGAATTGGGAGGGCCAGCCCGACGCTGACGATCGTATCGATCGTTTAATCGATCCTGAGCTTTCATTAAACCGCCTCGAAAGTGACTTCTGGTTGCGTCATCGCGGGGAGAAACTCTCTCCGAGGCGGCGCGCGCACCGGCCCCTTCGAAAAGTCGACTCGACGGGGATTAACTCGACGGATTTAACGCCGCCGCCGCAGCCCTCGGTTTCCGGTCGATCGACGAGCCAAACGAGACGGAAGATTGACGGAGACCCGATCCGATGCTGGCCACTGAGGAGGCGGGGGAACCGGGAACCGGCCACGATAGCCCGATGATATGTTAATTAGCGGGCCGATGCGCGGCCGGCTGTAAAGTTTTCGGGGCAATGAAGCCGTTCGGATGAGTTCCGCGCAATTGTCGCGGTGAATGACGCAGTTCCCGCATGATCCACGCATGGAACGGAGGCGTAATTTGCGGAGAAACTCCGGGATACGGCCGTCGTTGTTCCATATTTCGCGACTGGAATTTTTTGCAGATCGCCGCTTTCGATGGGACGCACGAGACGCGATAATGATTTTTATCTTACCTGCCTCGGGAAACTTTGACGGGACTGTGATTTCTTTATTCACGGACAGCGCGAAGAGCTCGGAATTCTTTCGGTCGTGGCAGTAACGTGTATTCATCGTGCAATTTATTAACAATATTTACGTATGATTTCTGTACCTATTTTCTATTTGATTGCTACTTTCTCGACAACAATCCGGTCATCAAAGTCATACTCCAAGTCTGCAAACAGAAGTGTGCTACTCCCACGCGATTCGAGCTATAGCGAGACGCATTAACGATGTAATAATTAATCCACTACGATTCTGAATTTGCAATTCTAACTTTTCGATTCTCTCCCGAGAAAAATATTCCGTCGCGTGTAACTTGGCAGACCGCGCGGATGGGATCCTCGGAGCTGAGGTATGAGTCGAATGGAAATCATCGGAGAGGAAGGGGGACAGCGGATTCGCAGGGGGAGGAAATGTAGACGGGACGACGCGACGTCCGTCGTTGAGGAAAAAGGAAAACGACGTGGAAACGCGTGGTCGGTGGGGGCAGGAAAAGGAGAAACTGGAATGGAGCGAGTATAGGCGTTTCCTATTCCCTATCAGCAAATTGCGATTGCCCCCACCCTCCCCACGCGCGGCCGGCGGCTGACAGCTTTGTGGACGCCTTTTACGTTATTAATTACGAGCAGGCATGCGAGACGATCCGTATACGCCGGTTTTCTGCGAAACGGCCTACCGATCATAATTATTCCGCCAATAATAATCGGCCGTTGCGCGGTTCCGTGCACTCCGAGCGGCGCGCGAGCTGGCCGCGATCCACGCCCGGCACGTTATGTATATGTACGAGCGTCGATGGAGGATTTATGGATCGGCGATCGCGCCGGGTGTAAACAAGACTCCGCGGACCACGATCGTGACGGGAAATAGGAAAAAGTTGACGCGACACGACGCGGATCTCTCGGCGAGCAGCGCATCGTGTTGGTTCGGTCGTCGACGATTCGTGTGCTCCTTCGACGCGTTGGGTCGTTGCCTGAGTTCTGCGAGTTCCCTGTGCGCGCGGTGGATCGAGAGAGAGGTTCCGTGTGATTTTGTTGGATCGTGAAAGGTCGATGTTGAAGTCTGCGTGTATTTGTTGATCTGGATACGGAATGGATGAAATATCGATGGCGTTAGAATTGTTGGGAATTATCTACGTATATAATGACTAGGAGGTTAATAGATGGTTGAAGATTTTCTCGTTACTGTTGGTACTTTGTATAATATTTACATTAATATTTGCAATTAGTTAATCATCTAATATTTTGAAAGCGAAAAATCGTTTATAACGTTTACATGGGAATTTATGTGCGACATGGGGTTCGTTGATTTATATGATATGAAATAGGTGATGCGACTGTATTTCTTTCAAAAATAATTGATACAGTTTTAGATCTTGTTGATTCTTCGGCGACGTACTCGTGGAAAAAGAACTTTTTAGAATCGTTGGAAAAAGTCGCTTCCTCCTCGATGAACTAGTCGATAAGGCACACCACGATGAAGTGGTAACGATTGCTGCTACGGGCGAGGCGGAAGCGTGCCTCGCAAGATATGAACGCCATTAGTTCGTTTGTTGGAATCGTTGGCTCGCGGTTGCGTGTTACAAAGACGTTTCGTACCATTATTATAATGGAATAATTGTTACTGCCACAGGTAAGCGGATGGTATAAACCACGTGGCCGAGAACTGGATTTATTTTTCTTTCCGGAGATACGTCACGACTTGCCAACGACCGCGAGGTACAATGCAACTGAAGATATAACGCGTGCCAATGAACCCTGTTGATAACCTCAAACCGTTTCGACCTCCCTTCCACTTAAAACACTTATTAAATTGCGTTCACGTTTTACAACGCTACTATCTCAATCATATATCAAAGATCCCCTTTTTCTCATTGAAAATAGCAACACTTGAGCCGAGTGTCTCAGTTCGAAAACATTCATTATAAATTAAACGAAGAACACGAATAAAGTTCGACTCCACCGTCCACCGATCGAATCTTATTAGCGCTATCAAGAAATCGCGACACCAGTCCAACAAACTAATATTTCTTCAACGCACTTTTCCCGCAATTAAACAAACATTTTTAATCCGGCCGTCTTTTAAGTCCACAGCCATCCGGCTAATGATGAACATTGTCCAGGGCAAATAAATCCACTCGCGTCCACGGAAATCCGATCTGGACCTGCGTAAAAAGGCGAACGGTGGACGGTTAATTACCATTTCGCCACTCGTGTAACAGGGAGGCGAGGCGAGCGGCAACAAATTATCATCAGCGCCGCCGTTGATTTATGTTCCGGCGGATTTCGCGATGGAACTCGCGTTCCGCGAATTATTTACGCGTCCGGGACACCGGAATCCCGGTCGTTCCTCAACGGACGCCCGCGTCCAACCGGTCCAAGCGGAGAAAGAAACTCTGCGCCCCCCCTCGATCGCGAAAAATCCTGGTAATTTCGATTCCGGTTTTCCGGCGGACCGTCGGGGCCATTGAACAACATCCCCTCCCATCGTCGGATACCGGCCAGACCGGACTGCGATCTGAATATCAATGAAAATGGCGCATCGCGTAGCGTCGCTTTCGGGACCTGAAGTCCGCGGCCGCGTTTATCATTGCGTCCGTTTGCGAAACATCGCGGTTTCGCGGCCCGTTTTGCATTGCAAAGGCCGACGGACGGTGTCTCGGTAGCCTATCAGCCCGATCGGAACAGCCGGACATCTTTTCCGCGCGTGTAACACCTCGATGTTACGATCCCTGGTACAGGCCAAGTGCAAATAGCAGAAATAATCGATGGTAATAACGCGATGCTGCTCGGTACAGCTCTTCTAACTAATCTAAATATCAATTCCGCGGATCCACCGCTTCCGGAACGGTCGCTGGGCGTCGGACCACAGCGGTTCTCATTCGTCACGCTAATATCGGCTCATTCGAGCGATCGTTACGCGTTTATCGTCGGTTTTATGCCGGATTCCTTGTAGGTTTCTGTACGAACTTTGCTCGTGAGTTTTATGGACTGAAATAAAATTATAGTATGGGTTATTCGAGACGAGGGGCTTCTTGTTTGCGGAATAACTTGTATGTTTGTTCACGCGGTGAGTTTTGATTCGAGTTCTGTCGACGGTCCAGTGTTTTTGTAATTTGAAACTGATGTTTTTGATGGAAGATATTGAGATTCGTGCATCGTTTGTGAACTAATGCGATTGTTTGGAGTTAGTGAAGTTTCTTGAATTGATGATTCGAAGTTAATTGGGTTGTCAATGTGTGTGTCTAGTATGCGAAGAATACTTGAATACTTGAAGGCTTGGTTACGTAATAGCACTTATATAAAAGTTTGAGATCATTTATTTGATGAAAAAAAATGAATTTTCCTTTAATCTTGAAGCTATGAATGAATGTTTCAACTTTACAGACACTTACAGAAGAACGACAATATTACTTACTATATATTGTAGTATTCTGTGCTAATTTCAAATTATATCTTCCGCCCACTTCACGTTTCTTTCGTCCAAATAAACTTTCTGCGCCTTATCAAGCATTTGATCACCATTCCGTCAAGAAAATGATCTCGAACGAGAAATTCTTTCAGAAGCCATAAACATCTAACTTAATCCACCACTTTGACATTCTTAACTTGACTCGGAATCAATATATCTAAACGAAAATACCGAATCTTTTAATGGAACACGGCTTGAACACGACACTAAAGATAAAAATGCGAAACCGGCGGGAAAGGAGGGAGCGGCGGGAGGAGGAAATACCGGCGATTTAATGATAATTTGAGAACCGCTGCGCGGCGACACCGGTTACGTCTATATACGTCCGAGCGAGCGCAGAATTTCTGTCGGTTAATTTCAGATAAAACAGAGATGGTCGCGGCTTAATTACAATTTGAATGTAAATTCCAGCGAGAAGTAACTTACGTCGCGTGTAATTTCAATGAATGGCCCGACGTCGCGTCGGTTGGATCGAAGCAACACGCGCCCGGGAAAAATGAAATTGTTTGCAGACCGTTCTCGATGCAACGCCAGACCCGGCCGACCGGCTGTAATTGGATTGAATAAGAGGTGAGACGGGTAGGCCGGGAACGTTGACGGTGTAATTCTGTCCCTAATAAAAATACGTTAATGCCCGGGTATCGGGCGGTAACTTTGAAAAATGCGACAGTATTTCTGAATTATTGCGTAAACGAGAACCGCGGTCGCGCCGCTCGTCCTGCAACTCTTTCCGCGGCGAGAGAAAAAAAGTTCAGGAATAAAAGGAAACGAAAGGAGAGCGAGAGAAGGGAGAGGTGCAATGAGCAACAAACCAGATTGAAAATCGTAGACGGAACTCTCGTTAACATTAATAACGAAACGCGAGGTCCCGGTCGGCGTTAACTGCGAGGCCACCGTTCGCCATGGACGTTGTTCGGGCGAACACGAACCATGGAAAAAGATCGAATTCCCGCAGCGTGATATCACGCGAAGTCAATTTTAAGGTCCGCGTCGCGCTCAGCGGATAAACGTACGCGATGGATCTCGATTTATATAGTTTCCGTCGTAAAATAACGCGTTCCGACAGTGTGGAAATGTTTATGGATGTTAGCGCGCCGCGGCCGGCGAGTTGGCGCGGTCCCGGGAAAAGTTGCCATTAAGTCTCATTGAATATGAGGCTCCATTTATCCGCTGTCATGACGTATCATAGAAATAGCGACGCTATAAATGTGGAACAATGACTATTCAGAAATCGTAGAGGTCCGCCGCGCGTTCAGTTCGCCCTGCGATATTAAATCACCGCTGGAAAAATCGATGGAAATTGATTCAATCTCGGATTCGATCTAACGTGAAACTTCTCGAAGAATGCACATTGAAAAGGAGTCGCGCCGGTGATTTCAACGCGCGGTCAGCGCGCTGCGTACCCCGCATAGTGGTTCGACCGAGTACAATGCGAGTGCGCTACAAAAAAATGAATCATAATAAAGTCAGTTCATTCGCAATAACCTCAGTCTACCAACTGGACTAATTTAAAAATTAAACAGCACGAACTAAATATAATTTAAACAACATCGTCCTGCCGTTGAACAATTAGACAAGTTTCGAAATTAATCGGTAACTCTTGTCAAGCTTACACGGGAGCTTCCGAATGCTATGAAGCAGTAAAGATCGTTAGGAAAATGGATCTCCGTCGACGAAAACGCCGAAATGAAAGCAAAAGAAAGCTATCGCTTGAGGGCCCCGTCAACCGTCTTACGTCATTTGCATATATTACGCTTCATTACGCGTCTCGCCGTGACAAAATCGCGGCGTCCTTCAATTTATAGGCGGAGCCGCCGCTTTTCCCTGTTCCATCAATTCAGCGTATCGCTCAACCGGGATCTGCATTGCAAAATTCGAACGAGTGCCGCGTAATCTCGTCGCGTATCTCTCGCGGGCGTTATCGTTCGCAAGGGACAGCTATCAGGGCCAGTCGAGATAGCAGGAAGGATTTAACGGAGCAATACGACTTAGGCGGACGACGGAGACCGGAGAACGGCTGCCAGAGGGAGACCGATAGAGATACGAAAAGAGAGAAGAGAGGAGAATATGCACGAGTAACCACGTTTACGCTGTTCTCGGATCGGACGGCTGCTTGTCGGCCTCGGCAACCGATAACGGAGACCACGGGCTCGAATGCTCGAATCGAAGAATCCAGACTTTCCGAATAAATATACCGGCGTCTCTCGACCGGCGACGTTTCCTGCGCGGATTTTGACGCCACCAGGAGAACCGCGCTCGGTGGGCGGTGATCGATGCGCCGCGATCATCGTCGAACCTCATTACGGACGCGCCGTTTAATGAGAATCTTCGGTATTCAAGATGGCGACCGCGCGGCTGGTTCTCTTCTTACCCATGATTTTTTAATTGGCGTTTATTCTCGGTTCTGGTATCTTTAGGTCCCCTTGCGTTTTATCAAATATTCTTATTGTGAATCGGGATCTTTGTTAATGAGATTTCTTCCACCGATCTTTTGGGAGTAGTAATGAGAAATCGTATGTGAATTTGCGTTACGTTTGATACCATTTTTGCTAGCTGATTTAGCGGTACTATGTAAGGATGGACGTTTGTTTAATTAAAATCATCGGGAGGCAATTGTATATCGGCAGAAGGGGTTTAAGAATATGTAGATGCTGAAGAAATTCGATTATGAAACTCAATCTTCGTAGTGAGTTTATTTAGATAAAGGGAAAGTTCAATTCAGGAACAACATTCCTTTGAAGTTAAGAATATTTATTTTTTGATTTTGTTTTCAAGAACACTTCGCTGCAAAGAAAGTGTACGAAAGGATTGGTTGATTGAAGATTTACAGTCGGAGATATTGGAACCGGGCAAGGTCGACTACTCCTGTTCAGAAGGTAAAGAGACTTCTTCTATCCGGAATAAATCTACAATTGTCAATCATCTGTTTACTTAGCGAGCAGTGAAAGACTAAACGTTCATCCGATAGTACTCACCGGCAGACGCGGCGTATGAGTGATGGAAAATGAGTCCGGCGTAAGTCAATTTCTCCATACCGAAGAGAAGTAAGCCACCGAGAATTATAGCTGGCGTAAATCAATCTCGCCTTACCTCGAGAGAGCTTCATGGCTCCCTGAAAGTAAGACGGACGCGTGTCGATTTTACATCACATAATGAATTCGCGTCCGAACAGACGTAGTCAGTATTAATAATGGACAGATCAATGGTGGCGTTTCAATTACCCGATAATTAGCTGCCTAAACACGAGACGGAAATCGAGAGAGTACTTAATCCTGTATCTCATACATAAATTGTCGATCCATTGTGCCGTATAAACCAAGCTCCGCTAACCCTTATCGTTCGACCCTTGAAAGCTTGAACTGTGAACATGAAAGTCAGTCCCGTAGATCGGAATGTTCAAATAACCGACGAACAATCCGAGCGTGAAAAAGAAACTCGGAAAAATGCGTGAAATACGCGAACAGGAAAGAAAACAAAAAATAGTTTACAGACGCGGTGTACGTACATAAATAGAACGAAAGTGTATTTAAAAAAATACGAGGCTGTAAATTAAATCCTCGCATTTATGACTCTGGGAAAACCCACTCAGCTATGCTCGAGTACGTAAGAAGACTATAAGAAGAAACGTTATATGTCCCTTCAATCGTATAACCTTTAAATGGAAGTCTTAGCAAATAATTATTTCTGCGGCCTTAGAAAAATGATAAGACACATTTTACAACCATATAATAGCGCGCAGAAAATCAGTCAACATGTTAACAGCAACCGCATCAACGAGGGACAACTCGAACTCCAGCAGGGACGTTCGACTCTTAATTAACCGTATAATCTCAATTAACCATTACTAATTGATAAGAAACAATCAACAATTAAACCAATTGCAAGGTTAATTCCAACTCCAACTGAAATCCCAACTTAGTTCTTACCGATTAATACAATTAATTATTTTCCGACACTTATTGAACGTCAAAGGAAAAGCTTAGGAATACTACTTCGATAATTATTGCACTACGTTCGAAATCTTCGCCACGAATCTAACATAATATTCAAAAGCAAGTAGCTACATCCTCATCTTCCTTTAAAATACATCTTTCCTATTAATAAAATCGGTTCTCAGCCACAATTTTATCTCTAACAAATACAAGTATATCGGTTTACGAAGATTCACGAAGTCTCTGAGATCCAAGCTCGGTAGTTCAGGGTCAAAGCGAATTCGCCAGGCTGATCTAATTAAGGGTCAGTCCCGGCGGGGACCCTCGGTAGCCGCGGCTCCGCCGATAATTCAGCGGGGATGACGTTCTTAGGGGACCACGCAGGGGCCCGGTGGGCCGCAACGCAGCGGCACCAATGCGCACGAACGTAAATCATAACGCATAACCGTTCCCAAGGCAGGCTCCACCTTCCGATTGCGGCGGGTGCACGCGCGACGTTGTTACCATTATCGCGCGGCTTCTAAACGGCGCCGCTCTGGCGAGCTTCGCGGGGAGCGCACGTGAACCGACGACGCCGCTGGCAAAACAAGCAAAAGCTCGGCGGAGAGTTCCGAGACGGGAACACGTCGCGGGGACGAGGCAGTAGGCTCTCTCGAGGATGAGGAGGGATTATTGAATAACGCCGCAGATTATTCAAGACGTTCTCCGAGCCTTTATACAGGGCGATAAAAAAGAATTCAGGACATTAAAGGTAGATAGTACTCGCCGAATGGAGCAATAAAGTCTGAGTAAACGGGTGTCGAAAAATTAATATTTTCAAAGTTATAAACGATTTTTCGTCTCGCTCGGAACGAGTGGGATATCGCTCTCGCTGGATGGATTATCTTGACGCTTCTTTTTCCTTTCGTCATGATTACGGGGGATTTTCTCTGCGTTCTAGGGTTTTCTTTTTAGAATCGACGGGCGCTATAAGCTCCTATCGGCGCATACATTGAAATTAGAGATTTAAAGTGTTCTTGTTCGTTTTTGTGAATCGGATTCTGTTATCTATTTACTCGCTAGATGGGATCGATTAAAAAATTGAATCTGTATGTTTCGATTCATTTTAGTCTTAGATTGTTTAGCACTTCTGTTTCTCTTTCTTTCGTCGCCTTATTTTTTTGATCATACTATTATTACTTTATCAATACTTTATGCAAATTAGAAAGTACAAACATAGAATGCAAGCAGTACTGAAACATGTATAAAATATTCGAAGTGCAACGTTTAGGGAAACTCATTTTCCATCACAATTCCACTTCTGTTAATTACACTCTGAAGGACTTGAGTTTTATCCATCTACCGATTAACCGTTCGAGTGCCACGGGTTTTTCCGAAAACCCGTTCGAAAAGTGCCCAGCAGCGCGATCGCGCTTCTTTCATTTCAATGCAGAAACTGAACTACGCTTTTCTATTTTTGCACAAAAAGATTCTGAATAGTGCGAACGTTGCGTTTTGTCATTTTCAAGTTGGTAGTAACAGAAATGAAAATAAATAATTAGAAGAAAAGTGGATAAATAAATTTCATTTGATTCTACGAACCGATGAGCTGACACTTCTAGGCAGTGTAACGGAGAAGCGCGATTGCGCCGCTTGGCACTCAAACGCTTAATAATCCACTTCTCCAAGTACGTTTAAACCTTTCTATTACCTCCCTCTCATTGCTCCGAACGTCTCTGAGAAAATGACGATCATTACCATCCATCTTACGACCGGCCCTGAATCAGCCGGGCCCGGATTATGACGTCGCGAATAATTAAACCCGCCATCCGGCGGACCAGTTTAATTGTGAAATATCGTCGACCGCGATCAGCTGGAGGTCCACGGATGAATCGCAAGGGAATCGGGTCGCGCTCGTGCGGCTCGTTCGGAAAAACTCGCAACGAAGAAAAATCATCTGCGTGCGGAGCGGCGTTATATCAGCCGTGGAATAATTTATTGGTCGTTCCTCTGAGGAATTATCGCGACCGATATAGGCGGCGTTTATCAGACAACCGACGCGGAAATAATGTACCGCCGCGTAATTTAGTGTGTATTAATGCCCCGACGCCACGGGATTTTAAGGAATACTTAATTTAATAATCCTCGGTTCCCGGTCGGCTCCGACTTATCGTTCGCCGCGATATTAATTGAACCGATCTCTCTCGACGGGACTGGAGCGGCGGTTCTCGGCTTCCGGTTGCGCGCGGCGCACTATACGACCGCCGACCGGCTAAATTATGAATCCCTCGCGATCTTTACTGTGCTCTCGAAATTTGGAATGTCAAATGCTCGAAAACCGATGGTATTGATAACAAGATATATTAATATTAACGACACAAAAGATGTGTGAATGTGAGATCCAGAGAGTGTAATATAAATTATTACTTCGTTACGTGAATTAAAATCTGTTCATAAGATTGAAAATGATAAGGTTTCATTTTGCTCTAACAAGCGAAAAGTGTAATTACATATTCTACTACATTGGTTTACGAAATACTTGTATCTTTTATAAATGTCGTGTTCCATCGTAGATCGAAGACCGCGTAATTCGACCGGTTCAATCGCCCTTGTCAGACGACGAAACCAGAGTGGCGCGCAATAATTCAAAAAACTTCTGATACATCGAAACTGGTTTGGGATTCCCTTCATCCGCTAGAATAACTCCTCCGTTTGCCCGATAGATACTGCCGTTGCCCCGGCCGCGGATCCGGAGGAACAACCGCATACATTAAATTGCAGGTATACCGAATCGTAACGCGCTGCGCCGATTCCCCGGAATATGTACTCCGTCCCGCCAGAAATCCGCGGCACGGAGCTGCGTTTTCATCGCGATCGAGTCACCGTCCGGCGACATTTATCACGGCTCCCACGTTTTATGGTAATCCGGGATTCCGCGGCGTCGGGGGAATCGATATCTAATAAAAGCAAATGAATCGGTCGGGCGTGGAGAAAAAGCCATCGGTGGCGAGGCTGGCTCGCACGCAACTGGTCACGATAAATCATACTTAACTTCAGCGAAACCTATAACTTGTTGCCCGGCCACGTAACCCGGCGAAAGACGCTGAAAAGCCCGCAGCGTGTACGATCCGGCGGGTATCATCGATTTATGATATCTGCAATTCAGTTGCACTCGATTGCTATTCGAGCCGTGCCGTGAGACTTTCAGCGCGCGGCTGCCCGCAGTTTCACGGATTTTTCTGCCTCGTCCACCGGCGAATCCCCGTCCTTTTTTCTTGACTTCCATTCCAATCCCGATTATCCCATTCGTCTTCCTTTTTATATCGATCCTACAGACGTCTATCGATCTTTCATTGTTTTTGCGAATTTATTTTCGCCTTTGTCCTTAACCATCCTCATTGACGAAGTTTCACCTTATCTTTTCCCTCCACATTTTTCCAGTGTTCTCCAAGTAATTTATGTACTCGCATGTTCGGTTTATGCAGATTAATTCGCTTCAAATGTACGGATGCTACTAATCATTCCTACAGACTTCGTGTTTTATCGATAACTGTAATCTTGATATTTGGAAACCAATGAAATATGTGAGTGGAAAACAGAAATATGTAATGCTCGTTTTGTTTGATTCTTCAGAGATATCGTGTCCAGATGACGGTTAACACGACAGAGTCGAGATTATCGAGAAGTGTTGCGTTAGAAGCGTGTCAATTTTCATTCACAAGCGACACCGAAATATCAAGCTCTCCGAGGAACACTTGTCTCTCGCTTCCACTATCGCGAGGGTTTAAATATTCTTCGTCTGCGCCACAATTCCACCTTTCTACCACCAACAACTCCCATTCACTTCGAATTCTCGTCCTCATCATCCGTTCCGAATCCTCCGCATCTCTCTCTCTCTCTCTCTCTCTCTTTTTCTTTTCCTTTCTCGAATCACGGATCCTCTCCCGCTTTCAACGTTTCGCCTCATCGTCGAAAATAAAAAATGTAGTGAACAAAAAAAAAGAGGCGATCGTTCAGCGTTAAACGCGAGAGAGAAAGAGAGAGAGAGACACGAGTATAAAGAGGAGAGAAACGAAAGGAAGAGAGAGGAAGGGAAAAGGACGAGGAGGATCGAGAATCTGGAAAGGCCAGGAACCGCTTGGAATTTCGAGGCGGGGACGGTGCACGGTATTTTTAGGCATTAAAATCGCTCCATAAATTAAATCCGCAAAAGGACGAAGCGGCCCGCCGCGCCGGAATGAAACAGCGCCGCTGGAATCGTTTCAGAGAGCCTCCTTGAGTTTCTCCGCATCGCGTCGCGACGCGCCGGAGATAAGCCCATAACATGACCTGACTTAACGCGTCGTTCCGCGACTCGCGCGTCCCACCGAAATCTCCCCCACGAGATTTTCGGGACCGCGGCCGAACGCGCCGAGAAATTACCGTCATCGCCTCGAGTAACAAAATGGCCGGGCTCGGGTTTACCGGATGATTTACCGCGCCTCCTTTCTTCCTTATATTTAAATTATTAATGAAATGCGGAGATGAGCCCAAGGATTTGCCGATCGAGATCCGACATGCTCGTATCGCGTCCGTTTCGCATGGACACGAAGCTGTTTTCGTTCGCTTTTCAATTCGGAGGATTCGGCAGTCGATTTTCGGATTATTTTTGTGCGTGATTGATGCGGCGTTAAGTCCCCTTGCGGGAGTTTGTTTTACGAATAAAATGAATCGCTGAGTTTGAGTTTTGAATGATCATTTCTCTGTGTGTATTAGTAGTGTGATTATGTAGTTGATTATAGTGGCGAGGCTTGATTTTTGTGGTTTTAGTAATATTACTGGTATATTGTTACGGTGATGCTAGGAGTTCAGTTTGAAGATATGTCGGTGAAAATCAAATGGATTTTTATTTCATCTTTGGATTGAAAATGAATTATTGTTGAATGAATTGAATATTGTTGGAAGTGAATTATTACCGATTCGCCAAGTAATAAGTTGGTTTATTTCAAGTTTGCCAATGGTATCAATTATCTGTCGCGCGAAATAACTTTGCTGGCATTTAATTTAGAATCGTTGACGCATAAAAAATTGGAAAGCGAGGAGAAATAAGCGCCGTCGCGTGATCGCCGGCCGAAAGTAACAAAATGGCCGGAGCAAAGTTTACCCAATGATTTACTGCCCTCTTTTATGCGTGGAACTTTCGAGAAATGCGCCCGGAACGATGAAGGTTCACTGTTAATGCAAATTCGAAGATATCACCGGCTGGTTTCTGTATTGAATCCGTGTTTCCTTTATAAATCAGTCGACCAAATGATATACGCTTTTAACCGTGCTATCTTCAAATCGACGTTCGGATTTCCGTCAAACGAATTGCCTGCTTTTGCGTCCGTGCGACACCTCTTTTGAACCGTCCGGTACGTAAAGACAGATTTGCCCGGGGCCGGTTAGAAAAATAATTAATTTATACTTTGATATTATAGTGGTTGTAATATATTACGGGTACGAGATTATGGATATCAATTTTATTTAGTTCGAAAGTAACTCACGAAAGTAACTTCACGAGCCACTTAGAGACCTTTATAGCTAATTCAAGAAAGTGTCATAAAACAAAATTCCCATATAAACGAGATATTCCTAATAAACCAATTAAGAGATTTCATGTAACGTCGCGGACCCAGTCGGTCTGTAACTGTAAAGGCATCTGGATCTCGTTCATTTAATTCGCCAAAAGGAACAAGAATTATGTAGACGGTAAAAATAATTCAATCCCGATCTTGTCAGAGGCCAAGGACCATCGTGACGGAGGAGCCTTCGTCCGGAAGCGATAATTAGGTGGTTAATTAAATGTCAAATTTTCGATTCGCGGGAAAAGGGCGAACGACCAAACGGTTGAATGGATACATAAATTATGTGCTGATCGCGGCGTCTCTCCGTGGCTCGGCGTGGAAGGACGCTTGGTTGATAAAATTATAATTTTTATTGCACGACGGTCCGCGGCTATTTTCGTCGACGACGCGGACCCTAACCGCGGAATATTCCCCGGGGAACGTTCGTCACCGACGATATTTCCGTGGAGATCGCAGAACAACCAGAGGAGTTGAATGACTCATTTCTGATTTTACAATCATTCAAAGAACACACATAGATTTCTAGGAGTATTAATCAAATTCATTTGGGAATCTAGGATTATTAAGTGAATTAATATCGTAATTAATACAATCTTATAGTTTGTCAGACTTGTATCGAAAATTTCGAATAGAAGTTATCAAATATAAATATAATTTATACTTCCTAGAGTGAAATTAGATGTTTTTTATCTATTAACGATTTACGAAATTTGCTCTGTTTCTAAAAAATTTCGATCGACTTTCTGCAAAACTTTCATTGAGCGAAAAGATTGGAATATTGCTATTGTCATTTTCAATTTAATAAACTTTCTAAATCTCGTAGCAATATATAGAGTAACCATACCAAAAAGTATTCAAAGATTGTTATAAATGAAGCAACAATAAAAAAAAAATCTCACGTCGATGCGGTATGTTACAGAACAGGTTCGTGAAAACTGAATTTATTTCCATTCCGCTTTGAAATTCATCGTGCACATGTACGGGGATTCTATCGGGCGGCAGCAAATAAAAGAGGGTATTCCATCTCTCAGCACAGTCGGATTACGGGTCTAATGGCCGACGAGCGAGCACGAATGCCGATCACGCGAGGCTCGTTTCGGATTTCTCGTTACTCTCGTTACGTGCGGACCGATCGTTACGTTGTCGAAATATACTGTGGAAAAAATGAAACGCGCAGTTCACCACGGCGAGCGGACACAACGCCGTCGGCTTATGATATAGTTGTCAGCGACACGCCGCGTTCACACTTCATTGGAGCTGACGGTCGACCCGTCTGACAAGTCACCGGGAAATGCGCCTTTCTACTCGCGACAGAATTGATTACGCGGCCTTTCGAAAAATACAAGTGAAATTGTAAAATAGTAACCGTTACCCAAGAAATAATAGACGAAACTCTAGATCGGTTCACGTTTCTAGAAAGTTCCCTTTTCGACTGTAATAGATGTTACATTCTCACGAAAAGCTCGAAGGCTCGAGGAATCCAGAATCCTGTACGATCAGAGAACGCTGGAAGTCCCTGCCATTTCGATGAGAAATGAAGTAAAACGGTCTTGATAATTGTGCATAGTATGGCCTTTAATCCTGACATTTCAAAGTATCCAATTTCTGTGGATTCATATCGAAAGAAATCTGCATATATCATTTTAAAAAATGTATAAACAACTGCTGACATATGGCTCGCATCAATCAAACATGTATTAGATATTTATAATCTCCAATACGAATAACTTCATTATTTACCATCATCATACAACTTAAACACCTCAAGAGACTCAACACTCATCAGAAACTACGCAAACTAACGTATAAACATGCCTCAAAGTAGTTAAAACCTCTTCCACATTTCAATGCCAACATCCGCAATCAAACATCCCCTATTCTTTCTTATATCGTCCATAATAAATTAAACAATCATTCCTACCAAACCCCAAGACTCATTACCATCAAGAGACCCGACTATAGCATCGAAGAAAACGAAAAAGGAAAGGTCGTAGGAAGCGATAGGACACGAGACAACCGACAATGAGAATCCTCGCTCTTGAGACTTGTACCGGTGTCTAGTTCTCACCGGGGCCCGCGTTGGTCCCTGCCGGCGAACGGGAAGTTCGCAGATGTCCGCGAGAGCGCGTGCACAGGTGAACAGAAGGAAGAAGAAGAGGAAGGCCCTTCAATGCCGAATGAACGGCGGGCCGGAGGAGAAGGAAGAAGGAGAAGAAGAAGGATGAAAAAAGGAGGGGAGAGGAAGGGGACAGAGCCGGTAAACCGGGGGGCCCCGTAAGACACGTGAAACTGACCAATAGATCCGGTTTAGCGGGTTTCCGGATTCCGCGGGTCATCGGGCGGGACCCCGTTGCACACCGGTACCGTGGTCAGCCCCCGTTTGTTCTCTTCCGTCTACTCGGGGGCCCCGTGAGAGAGGGAACGGAAGGTCCGGTCGGCTGCGCAACCCCTTTTCCACGTACCGGGCGTAATGCCCATTCGCATACATTAGCGATGGACATCCTGGCTCCGGAATCCGGTTTTCGACAATGAGTGACCGCGCGCTGGCCGCCCCGTAACGCCGATCACCCTGGAGAGAGGACTGCGAGGGTTAGCGCATATTCTGCTGCGGGACACACGGGGGTTGCGCACTGTCACACAGCGGACAAGTTGTCTGAATCGATGATAGATAGCTGCGCTGTCCGGCGTTAGGCACCGTGTGACAATTTCCAGGAGGAGTTTGTTTAGACGTTACACGACTGTTTTGGAGGCATTCGGGGTTTAAATAGGGATTAGTTGTTTAATGGCGATCCCTGGGAATGAGGATTTTTTGGAGAGTTTAATGGCGTTTAAAGGGAAATCAGTGAGTTTCTGGTAGGGTCACTTCGAAAACGCCATCGTGAGTTTTTATTGAATGGTTTCTTAGTTTGGAGTTTTTTGAATTATGTCTTGTAATGATTGTAAACGAGCATTTTCCAAGAGGAATATTGGTTTGAAAATGGCTCACTATAGAAATTTCTGAATGTTCGAGTATATTAACGCATTCGCGTCGGAATATGTGTCTGTATGTTTAATCGTATATCGAAATAATAACAATGTTTGTGAAAGTAATATTGAAGTGCATTCTTTCGTTACGTCTTTAATTTTCTGAGTTGCTAATTGCGGATAAATGTAAATAAATAATTTACTTATTAACTTTGATTTACTTGAATGTTAGAAATTATCTGTGTACCACCGGTGGTACATGCCGAAGCGTTAAAGCACATACTCTTGCAATATTAAACGATTACCATAGGGGATGTTAGACAAATTTCGTCGCACTGGAAAGCCCGTGTCACGTTGACAAAAGTATTAACGTACAAAAATATCAAGGAGCTCGTAACTCGCATAATCGTGACAATCCCCAACCCTTCTTTATCAATTTATTCCATGATCAAAGTATTATACGCGAATAAAGTAACCATTATGCGCACCACCCGATACTTGACTGAAGGTCTCGAACAAAGTGGCGATGTTACGTTAGCCTTGAATTGAAATTGGAGCGTCTTTTCTTGGTCCGAATAGATATCCACCCCTAAGGTGGCGAACAATCGCTGTATTAGACACATGCTCACGCATTATAAATCGCGGTGATTTTTTCTCGCGGCAGGTCCCCGTTTCATCCCCCTGGTTAGGTGAAATGTTTGACCCTCCGAACGGTGCGAGGGCACTGCGCATCAGGTATTGTCGAAAACCGGATTTCGATGACGGTGGACAGTCAGCGGTAAATGTATACGGACGGTCTGCGCGCATTAGATTCCCTGAGGGGGTTGCAATCTCTTACATGATGTTACGTAATTAACTTCGATCACCCGTGAAGAGTTCGAAACTTCTAGAACGTCTGAAAATAGTACAGGCTGGGAAATACTTTTTTGAAGTTGATATTGCAGTTATATTTCATAATATTCAGTACTGAAATAATTCATAAAGGGGTGGGATTCTATTATGATTTTAAGTTTCATTTGTTTCAATTACCTGAGTGCAAATTTCCGTAGACTTCTGCAGTCTTCGAAGTTTCACGAATTGTACTGTAAATTCTTAAATATGATAAGTAAAATGTTCTGTCATTCAAATAGGGTATCCCCTAACACCAAATAATACAACTAACAAATTCAGCTCATAGGAATTCAGTTACAAAATCTTGCCAGTTATTTAGCAACCAGAATATTTAACGAAATTATTTCTACAAATTATCTTGACATTACTATCTCCTTATCAGTCGTGCACAACACACATCGCAACGCTTCAAATCTAATCGCAACCGAAGCGAGTAGTTTCAGCAACAGCCACGACTCTCAAAATCTTCCCATACCTCTTTCGATCATTAAAAATATAAAGAAAAGGAATAGAATAGCCCTGCAATCTCGCACAACCCTCCGATCACATCCTATCTTCCACCGAAATTTTCTCAACTGGTCTGTGCCCCTTCCTCCGTGCTGACCTCCGTCCATCCGCGCCCATCGAAATCCGGTTTCTGGACAATAAACGCGACCGTAGGGGCTGACGGGTCAGCCGGTTCCGCAAAGGAGGCAGAAGATCCACGGCAACCTGTCGAAGAGGTGTAACAGAAGGGACCAGTCCGAGGGTGACTTGAAGAAGGGGAGGACAGTGACCACACGTTTGTCCGGCGACGTCCTTTTTGGGGATGACCATCGATAGTACAGGGGTTGCGCGACTTCGTCGTCCTCCTTGTTGTCATTCCTCTTTTCTCTCCTCCTCTACGTACGGTTTTTTTCTTCTTCGTGTTCTTTTCTTTCCTACAAACTCTCTTCTGCTTCTAATTCCGTCGCCGGTTCTGTGGGAACGAAAACTCGTTCGCGGGAGTCGCAAAACGGCTACCAGGCGAGAAACTGTTGGACAATGGTGAAGTTCGAAAATTGAGCCAGTGGACAGGAGAAAGACAGAGACTAACACGAGGATCGCACCGGTTAATAACGACCATCACCGGTACCGGTAAAGATCGGCGCGGTTGTCGAACGGGCCATGGGAAAAACCGGACCAACCGGACAACTGACCACCGCGGGACGGAAGTGTCTCTCGATAAGACGCGGTTTCGGTGTGCGTGAACCGCGCACGACGGCCAAACACGAAGAATGGAAAAGAAATATCACCTGGCAGTTGGCCTCGAGATTTCACGCGATCCGCCGACGGTTACGTTCTCCGCGCGCCCTTAACGTTCGTGATCTTAACGACTACTGCGGACCTCCGAGGGGTGGACACACCATCGTCGCGACATCACCGTTGATCATCGTATGATTCATAATATGGGGAGAGAGCTTTTTTTTCCATTTCTTTCTTCGCCGAGGCCACGTATGATCGTATTCTTTCCCCATTGTTTCGCGACGAAATCGTATCGTTATTCTCCGGCTCGCCTTTTGATTCGGACTTTGTGGTGAATATTTAATAAAGTTTATTCATTTTTCGCTCGTGATCGAAGCAGTGTTTGGTAGTTGCACCTTTTTTCCGAAGGATATTCCTATTCTTGTTAGAACTAGTGATTGGTGGTTTGTTTACATGAATTTGGAATGGTTTTCTTATTGGTGTAGTGATATTTTTGTAGAATTAATAGTGTTGTGAAATTAGTGACGTTTAAATTAATAGTGTATCTTAGAAACGAGAATTTAGCGATCGAAGTTCAAAATATGGGTATTTACCTATCTTCATTATATCATCCTAATATGGATTTTCTATTTTTCCCGTACTGAATAGAATTCTTGTTGCATATAAACTCTTATAAAATAGGAACTCGCATTAAACATACAATCTGGTTAAAAAGAATTCTTATTAACAGCTGGAAGCAAGAATCAGTGCACGTGTTCTCTTTCGTAGTGCGAATCGTCCAATCGAATTTTCAAGAATCTCCTCGGTGTTCCTCGAAGGATTAAAAAGAACGACAGATCGATCAGCTTTCTCCCGTGCAAAGAGTGGAAAAAGAACACTGGACGTTCGAAAGAAGCACGCCTGAGGCAGGAAACGAATCATCATCGCGTTGCATGCTCATGCAGGATATTAAGCGAATGATCATGGAAATCATAGAGTTTTCCGATCGTTTCCACGATTGTCTGAAAAACGATTATCATTGGCGGCGGTACGCGTTGCATGAGAAGAAGATCCGTTCTCACCGAAAGGAGGTCGGCGGTTCAGGAATTTTTTCGTGGAAACGGAGAAAGAAATTGGCCGTGCAACCGCTCGTCAAATCGATCAAGATGCAAATCGTGTTTCTGGCTGCCGTACGGTGGAGCACTGACAATGAAATCGCGTGATAGCGGTTCACGTGCACGTTTATTGAATAACTGGCGGCGTTCGAGGAAAAACGCGAGCTCCGCTAACAAATTTAAGTGCATACTAATTGAAACGAAGTTTCATGTTAATGTTTCATGGAAGCTGTAGTTAACACAATATTACGCGAATAATAACAATATAAAGCGTTAATTGTTTCGGTATCTGTTTGATGGGGGATCGTGAATATTATTTTGAATTTTAAAGTATAGAATTGTTAAAGGAAATGACTGATGTTAGTGGAATTTTAATTTAAGATGAAATAGTTTATTCTTATAATTATCAGAGAATATTGTTTCAATCAATTTTGTAAATATTGATCGGAGAAAAAACTGTGAATACTATTAATAACTAATAATTCGTAATAATTCTTTAGCTAAAAACTGAAAAAAATTCCATCTTAGGTATGAGAGTTTCTTCTGAATAATTATTAACAATCTTTTAATTATTTCTGGGGCTATCAATGGATCTAGAATTACGCTCGATACATTTTCCATGCGAGGCTGCGCATGTCTCTTCTCGTGATTGATGGACTCGCCGGGGCGCGCGTTCAACTAACGCGATCCGATTCGATTTCTCTCCACCGATTTCGCCTGTCATAGTCTGAAGGCTTCATTATGCGGCGCGGTTTATTACCTGCTGCTTTTATCTAGCCCAGCATGCAAACAACGCACGCGGAAACGTAGATTTACCGATTAAACAGCAGATAATTATTTGCTCCCTCGTACATACACACTTTGCACTACCGTTCGACGCCCGATACACGCGATCCTAATTTTCTTATCGTTTTAATCGATTCGTTCCAATTTCCGTTTTACGAGGACGTAAAATAAGTTTCCTAAACCCTTTCACTCATTGTTCGGAGAATATTATCCTCTAATGCGAAATTTTGAACAACGAATCTTGGTTTGATTCAATTTCATTCGAAAAGATTGCTAATTTGTAACAGTAAATCCGTTGGATTCTTTGAATGTGTAATTTTAATGGAATAAAAATAAGTAAAATATGTAGTTTAATTATCACTATCTTTATGCTACGATCATATAAGTTCATAACTGTACAAGTCAAATTACTAGAACTAAATAATTTCAATTGGTAACTTTAATTCTTAATAATGTTAATCGTTGGCGAAATCAGCAATTATTAATGACTTTCACTTGACTCGTTTCAGAGACTCTTATTTAATCGTGCTCCACGGATTAACAATCGAAATCCGCGATACAATTGTAACGAGGCGTAGTCGGGGAAAGGATACGGTCGCCGACAATGGCTGCGTGCCTAAACCGTCGATAGTTTGACAATCGAACGGAATTCATAATTAACCATCGACGCGTGGAGAATTACGGGTCCGTTGTCCGGCCGCGCAATCGCGCCGATCTGGTAATGTTCCGGCGATCGTTTGATCGTAACGACATTTAATGACTGGCGTCTGAACTGTCGGGGCTGCGTTTGATGCTGTGCGACCGATAAAGCAGCCGCGCGTTTATCGTTGGACCGATTGCTAAACGTTTAGAAGAATGTGAGAGGCGGTGATTGTCTTCGGTCGGGCCGTTTCGAGGAAGTTTCGAATATTTCTGATCGATCGACTTCGAGAATTCCAATTAACTCTGTTTACGGCCTTTTGATGTTCGTTTGATCGTTCTTCCAAGCATCCATGCAGTCAAAATTGCGAAAAGATCGATCACGCACGAGGAAACGTTAGCTTTCACGAGTAACACTTCCTGCAGAATGATTGTAAATTATAGGTCTAAACTATTCGGTATCTCTGTATTTCACATATAATTACGATTACCATTTTAATGTTACTCAACAGTTTTCAACGCGTAAGATCCAACGAAGCCCGCGTTTGAACGAAGATCAACCTCACAATTTTATCTTCTTCCTCGAAAACCTTCGAACCTCAAATTTCACTGAAATTTCACTGTCCACGAATAAACCCAACTGTTTCTCGTCTGTTTTTAGAACAATCCTCGACAAGCTTCGTCATTACTTCGCGACGTGTACATTTCAATCACTGCATAGAACGAAGTGAAATAAACGGGGTACGCGTTGCCGCGATTCATCTTCCGTGGAACCGTTTAATCATAACACCAGCGAACGATTTTAATTGAGTTGTTCGCGCGAACCGGCGATTTTCACCGTTCGATCCGCACATATTGGCCGGTGACGTTGACGTTCGGCGGGGCCGCGCGAAAAATCCTTTATCGCGATCGAAAGGTTCCGTCGACGACTCAATGTTGCTGTGTCCTAGCGTGTACCATTAATTTTCGCTCGGTGCGATCGTTAAAACGCGCGGTGGTGGCGGCGGTCAGAAAAAAAAGGATCGTGCACTTCATCCCCGTCTGGCGCGCGGCGCGGCCAGGGAACGGGCTTCCTGCGAATTCGCGATCGCGAGAACGATAATAGAGACGCGTACCGGTTTCCGGGCAAAAAATAAACGGCGCACGTTTAATAAACGTGTAGTGGATCGGTCGCGGAAAAATCCACACGGGGGAAAAAGGAATCGACGTCCCGAGAAACGATATCGGCGCATGTCATGCAAGAACTAAATTGAGTTTTCCAGCGTGCAAACGCTTCTGGCATTCCTTTTCCGGTGGCTCGACGACTCCCTTGCTTCCAGGAGTCATCTACCATTTCCTTTCCGGGCGAAATCGACAGCTTGTTCTCGAAGTGAAATGATTTCGATGCTCTTTTTGTTCGGAATTTAATATACCCGGGATTATCACTAATTCGTCAGGGGGCGAAGGAATTCTGCGTTCATTGCAAATCGATATCTCCTGTAAAGGTCGGGAAATTGATTATGACGGAAGTAGCATCGAAACAAACGAATGATATCGTGTTGAATCTATTTCGAGACCTTTAGAAACCTCGTTAGAACGACACACGTATTTCTCTCTTCAATAGGTCTGTATCAAGAATGAATTAACGCCTAATCAATAAAATCCTCGGTTCATTCTATCAACTTGTTCCATGCACACATATATCCAACACAAACCAACCATATTCTCCACTACCCATACCTTCAACCCAACCATACCACTAACGTCACCCACTTCCATTCACTTGCAGATCACAATATTCCACCCACTTACATCCTCTACCACCTCAAGCAGAACTCCTAAATTCATCGATAAGAACACCGATATCGAACCCAACTTTTCCGATCGTTAACCAGAATCATTCGATACCTAGCTGCAAAAGCTGCAATTACGTCTACATGCACGGACTCTCGAGAACTCTCGTTACAAGATCCTATAGTACCTATCCAACGCGTTCCCTCCATAATGTCGCGCGGAAGGTATCACTGGGACACGGCGCGAAGCCCTGAAGAATGGGAGAAGTTAAGAGCGTAAAGGACCGCGGGCAAGGAACACGTACCCCATTTCGAGCTGGATAATCCGTGGAACGGTTTCGTTCGAACGATCCTCGTTCCGGTTGTCCCGGTAAATAATTACCGATGCTTAGCCGCGTCTCTAAAACAGCCGTGGCCGAGTGTCGAATGAAGCCCCATTACGCCGTTGCGTCGCGATAGCGCGACGCCGCGCGGCGCGAGGCCATATTCAACCGACATCGACCGTATAAATACGTACACGGACGCGCATTCGTTCCGTTAAAAGCACCGTGTCATTAGTGCGCGGCGCGCGACGATCCCCGTGGCTCCAACAGGGGATCGCTTAATTCGGTGCCGACGCGACGGACACCAAAGACGGAAAAACGGCCGAAAAATCCGGCTGGGGACACCGCATTGAATTAGTGGAAGCAATTATTGTTACGTTCGGAGGAATTTATCGGTGTCGTTGATCGGGACATGTACGGTCTTCGACGAACGCGAACGGTGGGGGTAATGTTTTCCTTACCGAGGCGTACAGGGTGGCCTGTACGCGGATGGAGCTTTTTGCAGTGAGGAGGTTCGCTTTTTTGGGGAGATGGATTTGGAGACGGTTTGAGTATGGAAGTGGTTGTAGCTGTTTGTATTGAAGTTGATTGCGGCTTCTTGCGCGATGTCTCGGGACTGATGGCAGAAAAGACGGATGAGTGGGAAATGTAGATTATCCTGATTCTGGTTTTACACGAGTTTCCCAAGTTCGAAAAATTGGAGTATCAACTTAGGGGAAGATTACATATAATTCATTAAGAAGAAGTATTAAACTGTCTATGAGTTGGTTTCATTCTGCTTCCTTCGAACGTCAACCTCTCCATCATAACATGAAAAACCCATCACTCGGCCAGCTACTCCTTTCCCAAAACAAAAGGCACTAAACCCAGCAGACTTGGATCCCATCATCCCACACGCGGCACCGATCTCAGAAACAACGCTGCCCCGATCGAAGATCCCCGATCCCCGGTGTCGTGACATCGCGTCCCGTCCGTGCTGATAGAGCGCTCACACCGGACACGGTCGTATAACCGGCGGTTCGCTCGATAAATAATGGCCGGTGCTCGAAAAGCGGACGGTCCCGTCGAACGAACGCCATTACGGTGCCGTCGCAGGGCGATAGCAACATTATACGAGGCCGTATAGATCAGCGTATCCGGTCGTCGCGACGTGGCCGAGCGCATAAATTTGCGGAGGGCGCGCGACGTTCGCCGCTCGCGAGCGAAATCGCCGTCGGATCGCGCGCGATCGCCGGGTTCCCCGGTATATATCTCGCCTCGTTCGCCGACCGGTTCGCAGGTCAACGGGGAGGAATCGTTCGCGAGGCCGGTCCCGCGCCATTATCCACCGGCCGAGCTAATTTATGAATGGATTATGAATGAGCGCGCGTGCTCGCGGGACCGCGAACGCGCGACCGACCTCGTTGTTTGGCCGCGAGAGGCGAGACCGGCCGCGGGCCGAATGGGAAATCGGCTTAAACGGTGCTCGGAGATAAATGATTCCGCGGGCCGGTCGTAACGAGGCTTCCTCGTCGCGACGATGCGCTCTGCCCGTCCTGATGGGATGATTTAATAGGTTAGTCTGGAGGGACGGACAGAGGACGGGCTGCCCGGTTTAATGGTCGCTCGGGCCCGGATCGATATTTATTTAAAACTTCCACTGTTTATCGTTACGTGGACAGAAACGGAATTACTATGGAGCCGTTGTGCGGAGGTACGGAGCGAAGAGGAGGAGTCTTTTAATATCGTTTTGTAACGCGCATAAAGCATAAACGGGTTTCTTTAGCCGGTACACCTTGTACCGCAAAAATACGGGACCACCCGGAACATGGGCATTCCCCGCGTGAATACGAAGCGAGGTGTTCTTCGGCATTTTTATTTCTTGCGACTGCTACTCGAGATGACAGTCGGGGGTTGATACTTGGTCGATATTTAGTAACATTGGGAAACGGAACGAGGATTTTCAACCTGACGGACTGACTGGATTTGAGGAATGCTATACGTTAGCAGAGGATTCTTAGTTTCTAGGTCCTGCTATGAGAAAATTTGCAGCTCGTCAATTAGTAGTAAGGGTAAACTATTTCTGGTGTAGTTCTATGATATGAAAGTGTTATAAAAGAAGAAGTAAACGTTCAGGAAACTAGGAGGTCACGGTAACTGGAATACTTCGAAAACAGAAACCCATATATTACGGCATAAAATTGCTGCATTTCGGTATTCTCCTCCTCAGATGATAGTCTCGTAACAGTACTTTATCTGAGAGCCCATAAATATCATCCTCCGAGCCATTTAATGACAATGAATACTTCACTAGTCACCGGTTGCGCAGTCCAAGTGGCTTCGCCGGCGTTCAAAGGTGGCGATGCATCACGGTCAAGATTAGTGGGTAATCACTGGGGATTCTCTAAATAGTGTCTATAGTGTTGGGCCTGGCCCGGCAGCCAGTTAACCGCGAGAAGATCGGCGTCGGTATGAGTTGGCATCAGCCGATGACGCGACTTGATACCGGGACTTACAATGTACTAGCTGCTTCTAACGACCACTGGCAGAGTGGGGCGGCCGCCCTGTAATTTCATTTGTCGAGATCGTATCGGCAGAATTTATACGGTCGCCCGGTGAAAATACGTCGTGGAAACCGATAAAACAGTCACCCGTGTAATGCCGAGCATCGGTGCCCGTGATAGAGCCACAGACGACGGTCGGCCCCACCCCCCTCGACCGCCGCCGCCGCCGCCAATCTTTTCCTGCACGACGATTCTCGTTTACAACGTCCTGGGACTATCGATAATTATTTATCGGTTGATCCTGAATGATGGTCACGTGCCTGCAACCCGAGACAGGATCCCGCAGCACACATCGTGCATCGGTACGCTCGGTATATTACAGGCAACGATGCGCTGGCTGCGTCGAATTATAAGCTTCCGATCGTCCGCGCAGCAGACGTCCGCCTGGAGCGGATCGCGCGAGGATTTCTCGGAGGACACGGGCTATGGATTTTCCGTGGGACACGATCTCGCGTCCTTTCGGATTTCAGTGACAGGTGCGGTTATGCTTTCATTCGAGTTGAGGTATACTTTAACCAAATAGGAGATCCTGAAAGTAACTGCGTAAATGCAAGCAGAATTTTGTATTGGTTTTATATTGATTATTAAAAGAGGATTGATATATTTTCTTGCTTCTGTAAGCACTCGAAGCATTCCGAATTCAACTTTCAAAATTTAGTCAACTGTAGAGTCAAAAGTGCTAGTTCATTCCGTCAACTCGCAGGAAGCATAGATACAACTCTTACACCTTCAATCGCCATTAAGCAATCATCAAACTTCTCCAGTGAAGATTTCCTCGCAAAGGAAACATCAATACAACATTATCCTCGCTTCATTCTACTCGAAGGATCACCCAGCATCCTCACATACAATTATCGCATCGATGAAATGTCGAGTGCGCGTCGGCGCCGCGAAAGGTTACCGCCCGACGATCCGCCTCCGTTATTGCAGCGTCGGCAAGAAAAAGCTTCGCATAAAATACCAAAAGAAGCGATTGCTCGCGCGCGTAGATCCCGTACCGTCAATTTATGGTCCCCGTAGCCGCGGAGCCTGTACACGCAGCGGTCGCGCATTGTTTCCAGGGATTCCCCGAAGATCGTGGGTCGCCAACAGGCAAGCAGCGGCGCGAGTCGGCCGCTGGCGGCAGGTTGATATCGCGTTTAACGGTATTACACCGGCGTCCATCGGTATCGGGGTACCCAGGTTAGAAGTAAATACTCTTGTAACGATATTCGCGACAAGGAAAACGAAGGAAGGAGCGGAGAGGAGGGGGGCGCGTCGGACGGCCCGTTAGCGATGACCGATGACATACACCCAGGGAGTTAGGTACTCCCCGGTTAATAGATAGAACGAGCGTCGCGGCGGCCATTTTTCGCGCGCGGTTCGGTGTCGAAACAGGCTTGCCGGTGGGGTGCTTGCAAATGAGACAGGCATACCGAGACGGAATTAATGTTGTCCCGGTAAACAGTCCGTAAATCATTGCCGCGTAAATTAGACTTAGGGCACGGCCTGATGGTTTGTAAACCTAATCCTCGACGGTCAGGCACAGAGAGATCTGGGGCTGCGTTTCAGTTAATCCGGTCCGGTACCGTAACGACAGTATATTTGACAGGCCGAACGATCCGACAGATCATTCACCGGATAACAGGTATTACAGATATGACGTTTATACAGGGTGTTCCGGAGTGGAACGATCGACCTTTGTTAATATGTTGTCGTAAAGTCGGCCGCGCCGGATTAAATTGCGCCGGTAATGGCGAATTTATTTACGACAGTTTGATTTGACTGACAGATGTGCCTAGCTGCCATTTTTATAGACGAATCATTGAGATAATGAAATTAAACGCGGCCGTATTACCGGAGGTGATACATAGTTTTTAAGGAGAACCGCCAGGAACTGAATTAGATTCCGATTGAGCCTTGTATATTAACTTTTACGAGCTATAAATATATAAATCTCATCAGGTGAACTATAAATTACTCGGTCCTTTATAAAGTGGAATGTTGGGGACAGATAATGAGCGCTGTTAACGCAACAAAGGCGATTAAAGTGCGGGAAAAATAGGGTACTTTTTCGAAACTGAGATGTTAGTGTGTATTCATAGCGCATACGTTATCACCTACGTAATAATAAAGTCTAATCGCTGGATACTGAAACGTGTCTGTAACTACAAAGTTGCTGCTGAACACTCCTATACTCGAACCTCTAAAAATTCCACGCTACGGCTGTCTTATAAACAATGATTCGTATATTCCGCAAGTTTATCATTCTTTTTCTACAACAGTCATCCTAAAAATATAATTCTGCCATTTCTATGCACCTGATTCTCCGACAATGCAAGTAAATCAATTTATCCACCGAAAGAAACTGCATCGAATTCCTAGCTTGGATCCCCTTGGCTACCGTAATTAACAGTCTCGGAGGATTATAAACAGCGGAGGCAGCAATGTGACGCGTCCCGATGTCTCGGGCGGTGTTTACGAGCGATGGAACGCAACTATGTGCAGTTTGATAGCTGGATGCACCAGGAGGCGGCGCCGGTGCGCGCAACGGCGAGCGCCTACCTACCGGACGAGAAGTCGGGGACCCATTGGCCACCGCAATGACCAATCATCATTTGACATTCTTTCACCTTGCTCGTAGTGTGCGGTAACCCGCGCTGGACGCAACTGCAACCGCGACGCCGCCGCCGTCAGAAGAAGAGACGCCGTCTACTTACGCGTGTCGAACCGGCCACCGTGTCGCGAGCCTTGACAACCCCGTAGGGACACCGTGATTTCACTTCGGGAGACCCCGTGTATCGCACGTCGCTTTCAAATTTTTTGCTGGACCAATCAGCGCTGTGCCACTTTATTTTTAGTGCCTTTTTGGAAAAGAAATATCGAAAATAACATAATGGTACATGATAGTTAAGTGTTTTGATTATATAAATGATTTTATGTAGCATTAAAGATCAAGTATGGTACAGTATTTTCTCAGTGTAATGATTGCCTCCAGTGACAAGAACGATAACTGGTTTATGAGTATACTTTGTGCTCGAAAACTAGATATTAGACTGTTCACTCGTAGAATAACTGTTTTTCTCCCATTTAACACTTTGCAATATGATCTTTTATGGGATTCTATTAACCTTTTCTGCACCTGTTTCAGACCTTATCAATATTCAAGTCTACTCACTAGATAAATTAGCAAATCTCCTAATTCAATATGAACATACTTAAATTGATAAAAGATGTTCATAAATTCTGAAAAGTTATCATTCAACAATTTTGCTAGGAAAAATAGATTAAACTGTACAATAAACGTCCTTAAACCGGATGTTAATATCCGTTGATAATATGTTAGATCAAATTTTCTAAGAAACCAGGCCAAGCTCGTAATCTCGATTATCATTTCCGTTCGATCCGAAACGTTAATGTCAGTGGTACTGGGTGAATCGATACAGTTTTCGGATGCCATGGATTCCCTCGCAGGCAGATTTCCCGTAAGACAGTATGCTATGCATGGGTGTGTCCCTTTCCTTTTCGCGAGCCGAACGCGAGTGCCTTTCGCCAACGCGCGCCACACAACTCCAGGAATGCCGTGTCGATCTCCTTCTCGTCGATCCGCGATGCCTGCGTTCGGCCTGCGGAATTTCATTGACCGCTATCGTCCGGGAATCGTCTCGACCTCTAAACCGATGAATCCCGACGGCCATTTAAAACTGGAAACTGCCGCGCCACTCTCAATGGAAGGGGATACGGACTGAGCAAAATGTTACAATATTTCGTAATACACCCGGTATAATAGAAATGTTTCAGTATTCACATGAAGTACGGAAGCACGGAGTTCATTCATAAATAGACCGCAGATTTCTCGCAGCATTCACGGTTTTCTAAAACCTGCCGAAATACTATAATGCTTTATAAAGTTCAATCTGGTTTTCACCTTTTTCACCGAAACGTGACGGAACACTTCGTAAATTAAAGTGATTTTTCTTCGAATTCCCATTTCCATAAATTTGTGCATGCAAAAATGTACATGCGTAAACATCCGCAGTAGTCTATTTATATGTAGGTATGTATATTTTTCTTGTGACTCAGAAACAGGCTAATTAGTTACTTTCTTTTTAGAAATAATTTATATACCTGTTGTAGGTAATATTGAATATTCCAGTCATTGGATTAATAGAAAACTATATGTTCATTCAATTGAATAGATAGCTATGAAGTACTATATATCCCGCAAACAAGCCATGATTTTTACGAAACTACTGGTAAAATTCGATTTTAAACTAGTTCCTTGATATTCATTTCCTTTTCAAACAGTTGAAAAATCAATTTTATATTCGTACCGTTTGCTTAATTTATCAATAACATTAAAACGTTCTTTCGCAATGTTTAATGAAAATCTCGTGTTATACAAGAATTATCTCTATTCACCGCAACATTTACACGTTACGTTATCAACCAAAATATCTTTATTCGATATATTATATTTATTACTTTTATCTTTAATTAAACTTTAGCATCACAATGCTTTTGTATACGTTTCTTTATTGTTATAACATAAATGAACACGAAAGTGTTAAAAAATACAGATCCAAAACAATTTTTTAAAACTTTCACGAGAACGTAGCAAATTCTATAGGATAAAATATGAAAGTAACCATACAAATGATCACCCAGTGGCCGACACAAGGGTTAAATAGATTTCTTAACACTAGAAATTATTTAAAAAAACAACAGATACTTTTCTAAGAAACTACTAAAAAATTCATTTAGCAATACGCAAACTAAATTATAAACCAAACAAAACCTCACTAAAGGCACTCTCGAAGTTTCCGCAGAGAAATTTCAGAAAGTCGGCTCGAGTTTCGATATGTCCAGTGTTAAATAGAAGATCAGACAGCCCAACAACAATTTTCAGCTTGATCCATGAGTCCCCTGCGATAAAACATTAACCAACAGGGAGCTGGCAGCGAACGGAGGAAGCAAAACGATCGTAAGATGCCGCGGATAGTTTCGTATCGTCGGAGCATACACGCGCGGTCTTGCAACGAACGAGTAGTCTGGTGATCTTGGTCTCGCTGGCGCGCGCGCGCGAGTCGCCACGGGGCTTAGGGCACCAGGGACACGGGGGTTGTTGACTCGGCTCCTCGCTTACATGCTTGACGGAAAAACGTCGACTTAGGCATTCAACGTCAGCTGCGACCGATTCCGCGGTAGCACACGCCAGACCAGTTCAGCGAATTGAGTAGCTCCACTTGCCATATCCTGCCACGTCCTGCAGACATTTTCCTGCCTATTACGGCTCGGCCGGATCGGCCTCGGGCAAAGAACTGTTCAATGAAATTCTCCGGTCGCCGCGCGCGGACGATACCAGCGAGCAAATCGCCGACGACAATTCCGCTTCCGTCCATCGATGACGCCGCGGCCATCTTTGGCAGTACTCGATTCGAAACTTTTCGAGGAAGGCTGGGTCAGCGTAGACTTAGAGGATGCGACATCTTGGAATATTTTGGTTGGTATGTTTGTTTCCTGCTATTTCTGTAATTTAGATTTGTTAAAAGCTTTTGGAAAGTGTGGCTTGTCCGGTTTGCAAAAAGAATCTTTTAACGATCAGTTATTTATAGAAAGGCGAAACGAGATCTTGTAATAGTCTGGCTCACGTGCTATTAGTGGTGATTGCGAGTAATATGATTTGGGAAAAGATACTCTGATCAAGTTCGTTGTTTAGATCTTTTTGATAGAGATAACGAGGACTTAGGGGATGCCTATATCCAGCTGTCTATGAAAAGATAGCAAATCTTAATGCTTAGAAAAAGCTCTAATGGATAACTCGTAGGACTTGGTTTAAAATTCTTAAAATGCTGTTGACCGATGGCGCAAGATGTTGTTCAAGTATTGTTAACAGCTTAACTCCATTAAGGATCGGTGCAGTCATGCGGGTTTCAACGCCGCGCTCAATCATATCAGGAGCTAAAAATTCATTGCATCGTGCATTGGACCAAAGTTCAAGGATTAGAAAGTGTCCGGGCGGATCGAGGCAGCGTGTGTTTTCATTCTTTCTCTCTCGTCGAAAGTTCGTCTCCAGAGGTTGTCGGAAGACCATCAGCGTTCCCGCAAAAGGATGGATGCCCCGAGGCGATGAGTAATTTCCCAAGAGGGCTGTTTTGAGGAAAACACCATTAATGGGTGAATTTCTTGCCGCGTTTGTCTAGTTATCCTTGCAACGGTCTCGGAATATATGCATGAGCTGTAGAAAGTTCGCTTTATTTTAAGATAGAACATCGCCGACGAACTACCACTCTTCCAGCTTTTTATTTCAGTTCAGAGAAAACCCCCGGGCATTTCGTACAAAATTTTTCTTCTTGAATGTCCGAGCATTTCCTGTGCAAAGGTTAACGATCACAGTCCCGTGGGTTAAGAAATCGAATATTCCGATATAATCCATTAATATACAGCGGATGATCGTAGAGTTCCTAGTTTTTAGGGACAAGGCTCGCGATAATCGACATCAAACGGAAAATTAGTTTTTTTCACAGAGAATTTCAAGGCATTCGCAAGTGAATAAAACTCGCAAAAAATTGTACACGTATCGACATTCATTCTATTGTTCAAATAAAACTGTTTCCCTCCTCAATACATATGTATTCAAAATTCAATATTCTCGATCTAGACTGTACGACATTCGATATTTCAAGCAGCGATCAGCCATCCTCAATCGACGCTCGCAAGATCCAATCGTCTCGATCTACGAGATCAAGGAAGAACGTTGATCGAACGTAACAAGACCGCGACGCGTTATCGAGAACCTGAAAATTCCATTCGAATTTGCCTCGCGCTGGCGCGGTCGCGAAAGTGAGTCGTAAACGAACCACAAGTCAAATATGCGTCACGGTTCGCCGCGCATTACAACAATCGCGGGAAAAATGGCGGTCATACGACGAAGGTCGCGGCGGCGGCGCGCATTACCATTCAATCGGTCAGCTGGTATGCACTCTCGAGCCGCGTTTCACCTTTTCCGCGAGCGTCGCGGCGACCTAGGAGCCGTGTTGCGCGCTCCGAGACGCTGATAGAGAGACAAGGAGAATGGCTAATAAGAAAAAAAACTGGGGGAAAGAGGAAAATGACGGGAGTATAACAAATGACGGTCACTGTTGTCGCGGCGGGGAACGCGGTATCAGAAAACGGTCTTTAATCACAATAAACGTCGCGATACTGATAACAGGAACGACGCTCGGAACGATCGTTCCCCGTGCGCCGGGAAAGTTACGCGCGAGTGAATAAAATCCGCAGTAAAATAACGTGCGCCGGGGTATCGGCGCACGGGGAACCGGTAAACTGCGTTCTTGTTTCGCCAATTGCGTCATTAGTACCACTCGAAATTATATTGCCCGGCTCGTTAAGGGGCGCGTTAAGGAACGAAGATCACGGATGATCGGCCAATTCGCCAGCCAGTGAGTAACTCCGCTACTGTTAGGCGGGCCCATTGAAATTAATGTTGAGAGAACGGCCCCCGTTTAATAGTCATTTAATATCGTATCATAGGATACCGGTGGGTCCCGGGGTATTTCAATCATAAAAGGCTTTAATTTGTCGTAAACCCGAGGGAGATTCTATTACCCACTTCGCCAAGTAGCAGTAATATTAATGCCGGGAAATATTTTAATAAGCTTTCGGCGATATTAAAAACTGATGAGACTGATTCGCATCGTTTCGCGGGTATCGGTCTGTGAGGTGATCCCCTGGAAATTAATTTGTGAAAGGGAGATGCGGTTCTTTCTGGCAAAAAGAACGGCGGCGTGGCACTGCCGGTGAGACGATGACTAATCAGAAAAATATAAACGAGACAAATAATCGGTTCTTCGAGGGGTGCAATTAAAGTTTCACGAGTCGGACGAAATCTCTGTAATGGTACGCAAGAACTTTTAGTATTTAGAGATATTTGGTAGAAGTAATTGTTTTTCTGATATCTCTGTCGAATGTTATTAGCTCGCCGCGCCGGATTTTTCTACGCCGGCCGAATGTAATGTCAGCTTTCTTTTTTCATTTTACCTTCAGCGCGAATTTTTTACTTCTTCGCAGAGAAAGAAATTCTATCTCTATTTGACTGTTACGCGAACTTACTTATGAAAATTCAAATTTATATAAACGTCCATCAGATTATTTAGATATTGCTGGTACTTACTGTGCCTCTTAATTGCACGTTTTAACAGTAATTACATTTGAAAAAGAATATAAGCATTAATACGGTGGTGAACATAACCCACGAACAAAGCTCAAGGAGATTTCGAACTTTCATTAAGCGTGCGCGAAAAAGAGACGAAACGAGTGTCTCAAGGATTCCACCGGGAGGCGCAGCTCGAAGGGAGTTTGTCCATTGGCGTAAACATCTCAAGAATCTTATCGCGACCATTTTGGTGCACGTCTCGTTTCCCTTCTCCACTAGGAACTTCCATGTTCTTATATTACGCGTCTTCGAATCGCAAAAAGCCAAAAACGCAAACTCAAGACTCAATCAGAAACAAGTCTTTAATCTACATATTAATCGCAAAAATCACTTCCTAATTTATTTACCCACACTAAACCACGCCACATTCATCAATCCTCGCAAAAGTATCTATCAAACAACAAAACCTCCGAACGACATGAATAAATTCCAAAACGTCCGTATTTCCGTTGTTTCACGCGGCGGTCCCCCAAAAGGAGAGCGGCGGGACGGTGTTGCGCTCCTTTCTCCGTGTCCCTGCGGGCTCGAAAACTCGCGCGGAAGGCCGTTTTCGCAGGGAAGAAGACAGGGCGTGGTCGCGATCTCCCGCGCCGCGAAACGCGTTTATTTCATCGAGAAATTTCTCTCGGCCGCTGCCCCCCTCCCGCCCCCACCAGCCGCGCTGCACGGATCGCTGTCCTCTCCATTTCACCTGGTGGCTCTCGATATCGGCCCCCTCCCGCCGATCCACGCTCCCGTTTGCTCTCGTTCCGTTCGCGGCCGACGCACACGCGACATTTCCCTCCCGCTTCTTCGTCCGCGCGTCTCCTAGGCTCGCCGTTTCTCATGATCCCTCTCTTTTTCCCGTATTCCACCCTTCCGTCCCCCCGTTGCTCACCGATCGATCCCTTTTCGTCGTGGTTCTTGCCTGTCTCCGCCGCACGAACGAACCGGGGGACTCATCTCGTTTTTCTCGTGCGTGCCCCCGCGTCCCGGCGTTCCCGACCGGCGACTAGACGCGCGCGCGAGCGCATCGCGAAGCGCGTCACGCGCGCGCGAGAGTTTCGAAAAAACTACCCCTCGCGCGGCGCGGAGACCGAGGAATGAAAGCATGGATCGAGGAATTTCGGTTGCGAGCGTGTTCAGCTTTTGGAGCTTCGGCATTGGGTTTGAGATTGAAAATGGTTGGAGAGGAGATTGAGAATGTAGTTTGATCGATTGTTAGGATCTTGGAATGTAGTTTTTAGTCTTCCTTTGGGCTGCTTCTGTTAATTAATCTTCTGTTGGAACAATTCACTGTTGACTGGTGTTGATGAGTAATGGTGAAGTATAGGTGAAGAGAGGAAAGAATCAAATGTGGAAGTTGTATTTACCAAAATAAAGAGAAACCGTTAAAGTTAGCAGAATATAGGCTTGCGTCTGCAAAAGGAATCGGCATTGGTGAAATTCAAGATTGACGGCGCGAGAAATCGACTAATAGCAACATTTATTCAATACTCGCTTTTCCTAGATATTTTTTAAGTATACCTTACAGTTCATTCCAATTATATGTATCATTTTTACAAAAGTTCATATCGAAATCCATGCAGTATACGATCCAAAGTTCATTCGTTACGTAAAAGAAACACATACGAACTGTCTACAATAATCCTTCGAATCACAATTCGAAGTACACAGAAGCGACACCAGATGAAAAGAAAAGTCGCGGAATCGAACGAAAGAGGAGGAAACCCGGGAAAGCAGGGTCTCAGACGTCGTCAGGAGGTGTCGACGCGTCCCATAGTCCAGTGGCACATGCGCCGACTGCGCCGAGCAAAATTATATCCCCGGATGTTCCGATTAATTGGAAAGAGAAGCCGGCCGCGCGTTTTTAACGCGGCCCGTAGCATCGGCCGGGGGATCGGCTAACGAGTAGCACCGGCGTCAGGGACGTAATTACAGGGCGTGGCGGATGTGGCGCCAATGCACGGCAAATACTTCGCCGCTGGGGAATGAAATTAATCTGCATTAAAGGGGGCGCTAGGAACGCAGGCGCGCGGCCGTCCCGCCTAATAACTGATAATGAGGATAACATGGTCTCGAGGAGATCCGGCCGCTTTCGCGGACACGCGGATGGAAACGCGGTGGCTGCACCGGCGACCTTGAAATAGGAGCTCGAAAATGTCGATGCAACCGTACACCCTGTGGATGAAACAGAATATTGCGAGTTTTTACGTTACCCCGGTTTAATCTTTAATAAATATTCGTCCCAGGAGACCGGGGGGGTGCCGGCGGAGGACCGTGCGAAAGAAACGCGCGAGCCTCGTCAGTCTTGGATTTTATTCACCATTACATTTAATAATAAAGAAATATTCAACGTCGCTTTTTGTTTTCGACGCTACGACCGTTGGAATCTGGATTTACACAGCGAAAACATACAGAATGGAGCCGTTACCGCTAACTGTCGGCGACGGAGGCTCTAGCCTTGCGTTTCGAGCTCGAGACGCCGGGTAATTCGAGCCGTTGGATCTCTTCGGGGTAGTAAAAGTAATGTGGATTACAAAGCATGCGAGCACTGTGAAGAGGTTAAATTATGCTTGATGAGAATACGGTTTTTGCTGGTCGTAATACAGATTTGCTGGAATTGTTCAGCAGTCGTTGGTGTACGGTGTAATCGATCGGAAATGTGGTATGATTTTTTGAAATGCGAGTCGAAAATGTGTAAAGAAAGTTTTTTATTTTACTGTTCCCACAGAAATTAGCGTTAAAAATTTGTCGCGTGTCGACCAAACAGTTTTTAACGGAATCTTGTATATAGCATAGAATTCGTCGTTTGTTCTCCAAAATTTTTCAATCTAAATCAAAATCACGTGCTCAGCGACCACGTTTGAACCCTGTAAGGAAGAAACGAGAATTGTTCCGCCGACAAATCCGTGTCCCGCGCTATACCGTCTTTTGAATTCGACCGAAGTGGCTTGTGGGAGTTGCGACGCTCAAAATCACAACTGAAAAATGCACACCTGACACGATCGTAAATTAATCTCGACAGAGGCACGGCAGCCTTTATGGCGGCTCGTAACGATCTCTTTCTTCTTTTTTTGACCGTGTTAGGCAATATTCAAATGAGACATTCGGTGCGAAGTGGATGGAAGTGTGAAGGCCCAGTTGAACGGCCGCCAAGGGTCAATACCTGATCCTCCGAGGCTCGACTTTAACCGACTCGAAAAATCCGCAACTTTCTAGCGTGAAATTAATTACGAATATCTAAAAGTCAATCTCAACGAAGAAAATAGTACACCTATAGTTCAATTAATTCAACCGAACTACATGCAATGTTGCATTGATTAATGAAGTTACAACTTCAATATCAAATTTTTCCCAGTAGAAAAGAAAGCAACACGTTAAATCTCGTCCATTAATCTGAATTTCAGTCTTCGAGAACGACTTCCATATTGACGACATCAAACTTTCATATCTTAAATACAAAGTTGCGACGAACATTTAAGACTTTGATACATGATTTAGCTCATTCTGAAGATTACGAATACTATTTCAAAAAGGGTTGACGTATACATCGCATATCTTCGACGTTAAAAGGCGACAGGGTAGGTACCAAAGCGGAAGGGCGAACGAAGGAGTAGCAACCATTAAATTTGATTTAAAGCGAGAAATATTATCTCGATATCGAGGCGCGTCCGTGTCTCTGTAAAGAGATTGCGCCGTTAAAACGATCGACGCGCGTAACGTCCGTCGTTCCCGAAGAGAGAGGAGAGCTCCGTCCATTTGCCGAGGCAACACGCAGCTCAATTCGTCCGCCAAAAAGGATCTGTCGATCGTCGCCGGCGATACGCGCCGCTGTGTCCCGTCCGGTAACGGCTTAAGAACGTCTCGCGCGCGGGGCAGCGCGCAGCGATCTCAAAAACGACCTCGATCCACCGGCGACGTATCGTAACACGGGATCTCGTCAAGGCCGCGCTACCGTATGAGACCCGGAATCGAGCGGGCTCGGCGTGGTACCGCGGCGAATACCGCTTGATCAAACGCCGCGATCCCTTCAAAGGCTATCACCTATTTAACCCCTCCTCCTATAATATCGTGTCAGACTCGTAACGAAAACTTTGAACTGGATTCGACATGTCGAAGTGTTACTTATTTATCTTTAACGTTAATGAAATATTACTTGTCGCGTAATTGAGAGGCGACTCTCAGTCACCATTTGATTTGATGCAACAAAATTACAAAGTGTCATATATAATATTAAGTTTTGTATAATGCATCAGTATATGAAATATTTATATAAATTCGCTTTGTTTTTTAAATTACGTATGTTTCCTCATTAGTTCGTTTCAAATAATGTCATTTATGTCTCATCGAAAAGTGTCGAATGTTTCTAATGAAAAGCTTTCGAGTGCAAAGTGTTTATCTTTAGAGTGAACGCAGAGACGGAATAATTATAACATTCTTTTGTTTGGTTGCTGAATTACTAATAAAGTAGTTCCATCACACAGTTGGGAAAGAAATAAGGGGTATAGTAGAACTAGAATTAGCATCAACTTCGTAGTTATTGATATCGTGAAAGTGTAATATTATATAATATTAGAGATTAGTTTTCAGATATATAGTTGCAAGTGAATAGGGTAAGTTGGGGACAGATGGCCCATGTTTATCGAAAGAAACTCTTATAGCATAAGTATCATTTATATCTATGAAAAAGAAACATATTTATGGAAGTAAATACGTATAAGAAGAATAATTAACCTATTAAGAGCAGTCTGCTAGGCAGCGTTAACAGCAGCGTATATGAATGGCACCTGAGCAACGTCAACGCGTTTGCATTATTACGTGTAGTTCAAAGATAAATTCACCTATCTGTAACAGCGCAACATCGATATTCTTCCGGATAAGTATCAGACGCATTCGCGTTTCACGTTTGTACCTACATATAATCATGCAAACGCGTTGACGTTGGTCTGGTGCCGTTCATGTGTAGTTAAACGAACGACAGCCTTAAGTGCTGCACGGGAAACATACGCTACTTACGGTGGCGCGGCGCAACAGAGCGCGTAGCTCGTTAATTATTCTTTAAGCGACTGCCACGCGAGGCGATCCTTTAGCGGGTTCCTCCGTGAGTTAGGGGATACATCGATCCAGCGTAAGATCGTTTGAATCGGGTTTCCGCGTTTAACACTGAACAATCTGTTATGTTTCTGTATGATAATAGATCAGTATCATTCTATGCATCGCTAAAACTTCTTTATAATACAGGTACTAAAGTGAAATAAATAAATTATCGTTGTTATGTTATGTAAGTTATAAATACTATTATTATTATTAGACTAATAAGGTAAAAATGATTGTTATGAGATAAATGAAGTTCAAAGGAAAATTTCATTATGTTAAATTAATCTTCATTCAACTCCGCGTTGGATATTTTATTCGACAGATTCCTATCATTTTTCAGTTTGCCCATTTACAATATTCGTTAGTACAGTATAATATACACGCTACATTAAAAATTAAACCGACAAGACTTTCTTCTCAGCCTATTAATTCAAGAAAACAACGCATGAATAAATTGATTTGAAAACGTGGACGACGAATACAACTGCAGCATCTTTCGAATCAATGAACGAAGTCCAACGGAGGCGATCCGACGCTCCAGACGTTACGAGAAAAAAGAGCACCACGAGAATAAAAAAGGCGACGAATTTCGTTTATCCCTTTGCCTCCTCGGATCATTATCACATACAGAGACGGCCTATCGAACCAACCTCCGAGTTTTTACGTTCGCGGATTATATTATAGCGCTTCTCACGTTTCCCGATACGCAGCCAGAAAAGATCGAACCTGATGCTGAGTGCTCCTCTCCATCCCATTACATAGGGTGTCCGTTCGGTATTAACACAGAATTCTTTACGTCAAAACAAAACCAAATACTACCTCAAGTATTACTCAAGCATCCCCGCTTTTCCACAAACAAAAAATGAAGCTTCTTTCAATCTTTTGCATCCTTTCTTTCAAACAAATAAAAACACCCGAATCATATCTACCTCATAACACACCATCACAAAAAGTCCTCCTTAAAAACAAGCAAACCCTTCAAACTTCCTAGAAGGACTTTTACACAACTATCTACGCCGGATAAATTTCCACAATAATCACTGTCTAAATTACTTAATTCAAAAGCTTTACCTGCAAACGGGATTCATATAAAAGAGTATTAACAGAAACAGGACGTTTCTCCCATCCAACTCTCAATATACAAACAATGTTCCCCCTCATCTGAAAAAGTCCCCGGCAAGTCCGAGCGAATTTCATCCGATAAAGGTGAGTGCGCGGTCGTTTTTACTTCCCTATCAAGTTACTTTATCATTTCCACCGTCGGATTCGGCGTGTCGCCCCGAGAGTAGCGGCGAGAGTCCACCGTGTATTAATCGCGATAATCCGGCCGCCGGTTACGGCAATAATCAACGCTGTTTATATGGGAATGGCGGGGTGGCTTGGAGACAGCGTAGCCCGCGCGGCGCACTCGCCATATTGTAACCCCGAATTACTGTAAACGGTTTAATTCGCCGGACAGGGGCAAAACGCGGGACAAAGGGGCGCCGGCGCGCGGCTAATTACCCAGAGTCCCCTGAACGCCGTCTTATATCCGATTACCGGTCGGCCCGCGTGGTTTCCGGCGGTGGGGGGCGCCCGTCCCCCCGTGGCCGCTCGTTAAATCGCCACGGGCCCGTAAAGCTGGGCGACGCGACCGATAAAAAATGTGCCAACGATAATCCGGCCCGATCGCTTCTTTCTGGGACCTGGGATCGGCGAGCGGATCCCAAGTTTCAGGGTACTGGCAGTGGAAGAAGGGGATCGCGACGAGAGCTAATGCACGGCGAGAAATAAAAGAGGCCTGGAAAATCTTTGACACCTTCGCCGACGCGATTATCGAACCGCGTCGATCGGAGGACGTTCGAACGTTTTTTATGGTTCCCGGAATCCGTTGCTTTGGGTAAAGAGTGTGGCATTTTATTTTATACTGGGGTGCAAGAATGATTGCATGTGATGAATTAGAGCGTGTTCGATGAGGTTTGCTTTTGTAATGTGAAGTTTGAATTTGGAGTTTGGTATTACATGTTGATGCTGTGGATTAAGTATGAGATTGTTTTTTGTGAATGTAATTTGATTAAAGGTGCGCTTTCTGTAAGGGATATTGTACACCGAATACATTTTCAACGAACACGATTGAGATTTGTTCGGAAATTCGATCCCGATACCACGGATACGATGAAAATCGGTTGATCCGAGACGGAGAATCTCCGAGCGTAAGAGAATCGAAGGATGAAGATGGGGGATACGAGGAGCAGGAGAGAGAGAGAGGGATGGCAGTAGGAGGGAAAGAGAAGAAACAGCAGGCGAAAGAGAGTAGAAGGCCGCGAAAACGATGTCAGCACGGCCGTGCAGACAAACGGAGGCGGGAGCGAAGAAAGAGTTTTAACCGGGCTCGGTTTTCTCCTCGGTCCCCGTGATCGCGATCGCCTCGATCGGCGTGCACCGGCCGGCCGGTAGCTCGTACGAGCAACAGGAGAAAAGAAAAATACAGGGGCGAACCGATGCTGCCCAGAGGATTTTTGCATCGTCCACACGCGTGTACAAGACCTGCGCCTATCCCTTTGTGCACCGGTCGGGTTTCGAATCGATGGAATTGAGAACTTCATCGTGACAGCGAAGTCTTGTTTCGCCGTTCTTTCGTTCGCTATATTCTGTTCCCGCAGTATTTAATTATTCAGAAACTTTTCAAGAATAACATAGTTTTGATAAACTCTTATTCTTCCAGTCATCAAACTTAAATTGCTTAAAATTACAGATGAAAGGGAAACTATGATTATTGTTTATTTCCAGGAACTTCTGTTTTTCCCATTTTTCCACAGCTTCAACGTATCAATTCCCTTTACCACTAATTTTCTATCACACTTCCGCTATAGTAATTTTGAAAACAACACGAAACGACGGTTTCAGCCCTCTGAATCTTTACAAATAAACATAACTCCAGTAACCTACTTCGATTTCCAATATTACATTCCAAACACCGCTCAATAAATCAAAAAACCTCCACGAACACTACTACACCATTAACTCCGAACTGTTTCCACGGTGTTAACAAACCCCACACAAATATAACAAAAATAAACAAAAACGCCCAAGGAATCTTATATAAATAAATGAAGCTCCCAAAGAACTGTTGCACCACACGAAATCCAGCGTAACGTGACCAATCCGCGTAATGGGCTAATCCAATTACGAAGATTCGCGCGTTGAGCGGCATCAGGGATCCCGCGTTTATTAAAAGTCCCGTTGCGAATCGGCGTGACGGTAAACGCGTCGCGGCGGCGCGTCGTTACCGGAGAAAGTAGCCGAAGCGGTGCCCGATCCCCGGCCAGAAAATTAATGGCTGGCGCAGTGGACAGCGGGCGCAGCCGAAGAAAGCGAGCGCCGCGCGGATTCCTCTTCCCGTGATGTGTAAACCCATGGAATATAACATTGTTGGGAAAAAGAGGAAGAAAGAGGAAGAAAGAGAGAGAAAGAGAGAGTGAGAGAGAGAGAGAGAGTGAGAGAGTGAGAGAGTGAGAGAGTGAGAGAGTGAGAGAGTGAGAGAGTGAGAGAGTGAGAGAGTGAGAGAGTGAGAGAGTGAGAGAGCGAGAGAGAGAGAGAGAGAGAGAGAGAGAGAGAGAGAGAGAGGCGCGCAGAGTGGCGGTTTGCGCGCATCGCGTCGGATTTCACGTGGCGTTTGCGGTTCTTCGGGAATGGATACTCGGTTATGGGTTACGGTTACGGGCCCCGCGGATCCCAGGCGGTGCCGCGCCGCGAGATGTGGCGCGATTTAACCGTGAACGATGGAAATTACACCGGGGCCGAGGCACGTCGCGGAATTTCGCGCGCGGAACTGCGGTTTATCGCGACGGGTTTCTTATATCTCAATTAGGGGGGCCCTGAAAATCGCCGCGCGCTCACGTTCTTTAACAGCTTCTTATTAACTCCGGACAAGACCCGCGCTGTAACTTTTCGTTTCAAAAGTTCCGTTTTACTGGCTCGTAAATGTTTCGTTCGAATGTTACGGCTGAACTATGAAATAACTGTTCGTTTCTAATTAGTTTGTTTCTGGAGTTCGGCCGGTTCGCTTGTGTGTAACGTGTGTTTCTTTCACTTTCAAGTGTGGTGGAGTTGATGTCTCGCATCGTTGAAAATTCTGATTTGTCCGCGTATTCTTTCGTGTAGCCGACTGCAGCATTTGAGGGTTAATAAACTTCTGACTGTTTCATTCTTTCTTATTACGTTGACATGAATTATGAAGAGTGAGTCGTATTATTCTAATCGAGAAACAGGTTTCCAAGAAATGTGTGTATATTTGTGCTGAGAATATTCAAACATAAAATTTCTTGACCATAGCAATGTCTCTCAGAGTCAACATATCTTGACCATTACGTAAGATCCGTTTCCTCAAAGTCTACAATGTGAAACCTCGCAAGTCCCGTGGGACGTGTGGGACGCTCTGAAAACGTATAAAACCCAGTACACAGTATAACCTATTGTTTACGGTGAACGAAGATAGGACAAGATCAAACCGGGATTCACGGAAATGTAGAGGGAAAAATGAAATAGAATTTGAATTTGGGAATATAAGCATATTCCGCGAACGGCTGTGTTGGCGATGAATATCTATTTTAATCTTCATCCTTCTCCGTATTAATAATCAACATGACAACGATCATCAACATCGACAGTCGGTCGAAACCGAGGCATCTAACGAACCCATTGATTCTGAGGTTTAGTCTATTAAACACAGTTAAATTATGATCAACTGTGAATTTCTATCTTTTCGATTATAGAACAAATATTCGATCAACCCGAGAATAGATTGAGACCTAACTAATATTGTGTGTCCGGTTTAAGAAAGACAGTCTGCTGCGGCTGCCATGATCGCGTAGGACTCGAGCGCGGACAGTATATAAACCGTCCCGCGAGGAAAAGACCCACGCTGACCAGCCGACGTTCGATTCGCGCGCCGGCCACGCGGTGCCGCGACTCTTTTCCCGCAAACCCGTTCGCAACCCGCGAAGTAAACGCTCGCCCCTATCAACGAGTGAGCAATTACGCTCCCCCGGCGAGCCGACCGTCCATTTTTCCGGGCGAACGAACGGAGCCTAGCGCGCGCGCGCCGATCGGACTGATCCGATCACGTGAAATTACGTGGATAAATTGGCTCGGATGTAATCGGGAATTTAATGGAGACGATTAACCGGCGACGAGCAAATTACGCCTTAGAGGCGGTGACGGGATGCTCGCTTTTGCCTAGGAATTGGCCTCGTGAATTTTTTCACCCTACGCCGCAGTAAACAGGTATCCGTGAAATGGTTCAGGTGGTATAATCGGACGGAGCGCCGATGATGGCTCTATCGCGCATGCCCGGGGTACAGGCGGGAAAACGAAATGTTGGGTGTCTTCGGCTCAGATTCTATGGGGTGTGGGAAAAGCGTCGTTGGTTTTGAACAGAGGGTTGCGATATTATTTCGATTTCGAAGTTTTCTGCCTTTGGTTTGTGAATTTCATTCTGTATTGATTGTTGATAAGAATTATTTTATGAGTAATGATCTTCTGGAGAAAGTATTTCATAGGTAGTTATGTGTGCGTGTGTGTGTGGTTCGTGAAGTTGAGGGTAGAATGCTTATAATTGTAAAATTAGAGCATTCTTCGATCAAAGTGGATCTGATATTTTTGTTTAGTAGTTTGTGCTCAGTTGCAATCTTCGATAGAGAGTTTGATGTTACAAGATAAAGGTTTAATTCTGGATTTTTTTGAAATTGTTATTGAATTACCTCCGACTGCCAGTATCGCGAAATTTTTCAGAAGCAACTGTAACTAAAAATGTTTCTGCTGCATTCCTTCTACTGCATTTTCAACACGGCAAACTTGTCGTGCAACGTGAATTAAGGAATTCAGCCGTAATTAAATACACGTTTAACTTTATTTTCAGTGTAACTGGAGACTGAAAAAATACCTAGCCGACTGAAAGTTAAGAATAAATCGTGTCTCGTGTCGAAGAAAATTCTCCACACGCGCGATTAATTGAAATTTACGTTTAAGTAGTCGTCGACATTTTATATTGATACCAACAGAATTTTAAAACGGCGACTTGCGATTACAGTGAAAGTTAATTTATTTAGGTGATACGGTATCAAGTATCTAAATTGGAATGATAAGGTTTAAGGCATGGGGCCAACTTTCCCTCGCTCCAATTAGAACCTCTTATCAATTACCAGGACTTTTGACAGTCACGCGTGTTACGTTCAAGCAGTATCAATCTCACGATTTCGCCGAGCCAAGAAACCTCTTCGAGTCGTCGAATGTGCAGAGAACTGCGTAACTGATAAGAATCTTCGTTACCGACCGAGCTTCCAATAATCCATCTCGAATTCATTTCCGTCAAGCGAAACAATTCGGATCAAATACAAAAGGAACATTTATTCGATCTAACTTTAATCAACAATCTCAACAACGTACAAAAACAATGAATCATAGATGACAGTAAATTAATAAACAGTAGTATACAAATTTCCTTTAATCGAAAGCTCTCGTTTAGCAGCATTCACCGTTCGAAATCAATGTTCAGACGATCTCGCCTCCTCGATCGAGCGGGCTCGCTTCGTCAGACGATCCGCGTGGCGCGATCTGTCGGGGGACGCCGGAATCCGTTGAAGGGTAACACAGGAACTACCCTCGAGCAAAAAACCCTTCGTGTGCTTACCGTTCTGCACGTCCTGCTTCCCTTTCCAACGACCGCGTCCCGGGACTCTCCAAAACCGACCGCGGCTGCAAGAAATCCGCCGGGAATGCCTCGCAAAACACGCGCGTACGTGTTCGACATCCGCCATTTTTCCTAATTAACCTGCGCTCCCCGCGGAGGAGAGCGGGAAAAAATCGTCTGGCTCGTCCCAGAGGTGACACGCATTCCAACAGAGGTGCAGCCGCGAAACGACACGGCGGAAAAGGTGGAAAAAAGGGAGACGAAAGGGTGACGCGAAGCTGTCGCGCTCGAGATTTTTTCGCGAAAACACGCGTTTCTGGATAGCGGAGCCGGCAAAAAGATGTTCCATACGATGGCAGTGACCCGAGCTGGGTCGCTAAACGGGTGTAGCATCCACCGACCTTCGTCTCTAAATGGTCAGAAACCAGGCGGCGCGTTTAAGGGCATGGCGCGGACACGCCAAGTGCCGTTCGCGCCGACATTTTTCTTCTCGGTGGAATAATTAATTCGCGATCACGACGGAATCGTAATAGGAGCTGCGCAAGAATGGTGGAGTTTAGGCTGGTGCATACGAAAGTCGTGTTTCCTTTCTGCCGTAGCCGTTCCGTCTCGAAATTCCGATCGGTCACATCGATTCTGGAAGATGACTGGAACAGAACTATAATAGGCTCGCTACAGCGGTCGGACAGAAATTCTGGAGACTGCAGGTTCTTCTTTACGATACTTTTTCGTAGTTTTTTTATTGTGGTACAATTTTTTACTTCGGGGCAAAAACGAGCCAATGTTTTCGAAAGTGAACCAGAAAGCCAGTGGAAAAGGTTCCAGGTTCGAGTTTCGTTTCATCGAAGTTATAAAATATTTCGATCCTCGTACTATCGTCCTGGTTCGCCGCGGTTTCCGGTGTACATCGCGTACATACAAAAATCTTCATCGTCGAACGTATTGTGTCAATAATCATAATTATAATACAATCTTATTCCACGAGGTAGTGTAAGTACAAAGTGCGGAGGAACGGTAACAATAGTCGGATGTAAGATGCCGGGGAACGGAAACGAAGAAGAGAAACGAAAAATGAAAGGGAGGTATTTAACACGTTCAACGTACAGCGAGAAAAATGGCGAGGTACGGCGTTTGTGTTGAACCTATTGGACGCGTCTTCGGGAAGACGCTCGGCTGGTTGTTTCTTTTTTCCCGTTTTTGTTTTTTTATAAAATTCCCGGTCGACGTTTCCCTATGCACCAACCTAACGTCGCGCGGTCGTGAACCGGAAAACGCGTTGTTACCCGATGACCGATGAACACACTTCCTCGATACCGTGCGAACGAAAGAACCATGTTAGGAGATCTCTTGTCGGGTTATCAAAATTACCGTCTAAACTGTACATTTAAATAATATCGATATCGATCTTAATTACGTGACAATTAGATACCGTGCCCCGGCGCCGGGGCGGGAGCCTTAATAAGATCATCATCGAAGAATATCGTTTAGTCGCGTTCGAGATCGTCGCGTCTCGCCGAACGTAATTATCAGTACGACCTGGAACATCGAATTGGATTAAACTGCCTAGAATTCGGGGGGAGGGGGGCGTCTCCGACGTATTGGATCCCCGAAAGTGGACGTGATTCGATTTTCCGTAGCACGGCCGACAGTTTCAATACCAGTCAGAATCATTTTCTCTTTTCATCACTTTATTTACCCTCGCGTTCCATTCCGCTCTCCCTCTCTCACTCTCTCCCTTTTATTGCATATCGTACACTCCGCAGTGCCGAAGAATAAAATAAAAAAAAAGACAATAAGGAAGGAGAAACGAAAGAAAGACAATGGAGTCCGAGTTTTTTCGTCTCAGTGTTCTCCGTTCTCGTTTATCCCTTGAAATGCAACGGATGACGCGTTCGTCGACGAGAAGAAAAACGGTTCGTCACGCGCGTTGCTCTCTCGAATTGTCGTCGTTCGGAGGATGCGAAAGCGCGTGCCGGGGTCGAACGACGGCGACTTGTGAAAGGATTGTTGCTCGCCAGATAAAAGAAGCGGAGGATCAAAGATGTGGTTCAGAAAAATTGTGCGTTTATTAGTGAAGACGACGCTCGGCCGACATTTCTTCGCGTCGCGCCTCGGCCTCCTCCCCTGCGCGCCACCTTTCCCGTCCCGTTCCCGGTGGACGGGGTGCAGAAGAGGCTCTAGGTCGCGTGCCTCGAGCATCCTCGACATTCTTCCGCTTTCGAGACTCTCTACGGTTTCCCGTGTTCGATAACAAAGCAAAGGAGACAAGAATACTTGGAGTTTCCATTGAATCCTCGGCCCCTCCGCCCGCGGGACGGGGCGAACGTTTCGCAACAACGCGACTCATTGTACAACCCCGTGTCCTCTTTTCGTCGCGAAGGTCGGCCCGACCGCGGAACAATGCATCTACCCCCCCCCCCCCGCGACGTACGCGTTGAACGCGTTCACGTTTCGCGCAAAGCGAGCCCTGTCTTCGAGTTTAGCGTTTTTACCCTGATCAGTTTTACCGAGTCTCTTAATTTGTACCCTTGGGTTTAACCCTTCGCGGACGAGGAGTTTCCAAAGTATCCGAAAGTTTCGATACCAAAAGCTGAATTATACGTCGAACTCTTTGGTACCGAAGAAACAGAAATGCATACAGTATTCTCGCGATTAGTATCCGAAAATCGGGACTGCAACCGGACATTGATCGTGCAGTGGTGTTGATTTCAAGTCGAGATAAGATTCGAATCGAGCCCTCAGTTTGCCCTCCGTAGAAAAGGACGACGCGAATAATACAGATCCGAACTTCAGATCAAAGCAAACAGACGCATGATAAGATATTAACGCAATGTTGAACCTGTTTATTTTTCACTTTTACTGACTGAAATTTTTATCAATTGAATTGTGAGGATTTTCTTATTAAATCGAGACCGAATACGATACATGTCGGAACATATTTACTTATTTAATAAATTACAACGATTTATTTTCTTCTAATAAATTGTGAGTTAAAGTATGTTGTATGTGGTCTTATTTTAATTCAAAAAATCTCACAAATGCGTTAATAACAGTTTCATTTACCAAAAAACCCTTATAAGAAAGTGATATCATCGCATCAATAGCGTCTCACCTGCAGTACTAATCCTGCAGATCGGACCGAGTACTAATCGCGGGGATACTGTATATCGATCTTTGGTTATTTGAACGACTACGTTGTTTGATTGCAACTTGGTACGTCATATGACAAAGTTTGATGTCGATACAACGACATTCGTCCTCAAAGGATTAATTGTTGTAGTCGAGGGGTGGAATTTTGTGAATGGATGGCTCGAGATCGAGAAAATTCGGTTTGCGATCGCGATTCGTTCGTGGGACAGAAAAAGATCGCACGGGAGCGGAAAAATGGCGGCGCGTGGGCTTACGGCTCTTTTCGCAATGGAACATGGGACTCAAAAAATTCGAAAAGGTATTCGACGCTTTGTCTTTCTCTCTCTTCCTCACCGTTTTGCTCACTCCAACCCACTCTCTCCCGCCTTTTCTCCCTGTCTCGCGCGCAATTCGCACCCCGCGCAACCCTTAACGCCGAACATATGTAGCACATGTACGTGATTCCATATATATTTATAATATATATATTTGTTTTGCTTCATATATATATATATATATATATGTATATTTATATATTTGCATGTATAATTAGTTTAATCCTCCTTCTCCCTCGTCGTGGTAACTATCTATAATATTATCTACAGGGCAGTAGCCAAACGCTGTGCCTGACTGTGCGATTTGGTTTTTTTCATCTTCTCTCATTTTTTCCTCTTTCATTTCTCCCATCGCGCGTTGTGCGATCGGCTCGCGACGATGTGCGCTCTGTCTGCTTTCCCCTGTTTCTCGTTTCTCTTTGTTTCCTCTTGAAAATCAATCGAGTTTTCTCCAAGCGTCAGACGATCGAGTGATTTCGGGGTCAAGTATGTGGCCCCGGTTATGAGTCTCATCCCATTTTCTCATTTAAAACATTCCATGATCCCGCGACACGAAGGAAGTTGGCACAAAGGGAAATCAAAATCGTTCCTGAACATTCCTTCGACGAAGAAAGTACTCCCTCGAGCTTTTCAATCAACAAATGAAGCGAATGTTTCATTTAAACTCCAAACAAAATAGCAGCTTCAAGGAACACTTCTTCTTCATAATATTAAAAATGACGAACTTGTAATCAATTTTTTGATGAGTAACGAAAATTATTTGAACCCGTCGTTTAATAAATAGCAGATTATTATTACCGAATGATTCGTTAGTATTAACAGCAGCACTTGTCGGTTTAAGGAGCCCGATTAACATTCAACGGAAACTTAGATCCGTGCTGTCCCCTTCGGCTTGTAATCGTAGTGGAATTGCGTCAGCGAAAGAACACATGACCCCGCGGGGGGGAAGTCGACGAGTTTCACTTTCAACTCTGTAAAATTGTGCGGATATAAATGGAAACGGGACCTCGGTCACGTGTCGGACCGTGTGCGTGCCCGTTCGTGTGTGCGTGAACCTTTTGTGCGCTCGCCGCAAGGTCTGCCGTGAAATTCGGATCGTTTCCGGTTCACGGAACCGCGAGGCGAGTTCCCCACCGCGTCTCGGTGCAAATGGAAGTCAGGATAAGCCGTACGTAAAAAAAAAAGAAACGATCATGTTCAAATAATCGTCCTTCGCGGCGCGACAAGAACGAGGAATTCAAATTTCCCGCGTAAAACAAAAATCCGACCGAATCCTGTTGAACTTCCCGAGCTTCTCGAACTTTTCCACGAAATTGTGCCAATAATTCGCGAACCGTAGAAAATCGTTTAATCATCGGAGCGATCGATTTTCGCGAAAAAGTTCGGGAACGTCGCAACGCGACGCGCGGCCGACAAGATGGCGGCTGGTCGAGTCCCGGGTATAGTACGAACTTGCGGCCCGAGTGAGTGTTCCCTGCTTAGGCCATTTTTTTTTCTTTCGTCGACGCCCATCGTCTTCGAGCGATGCTGACTAGATCGTTCCATTTCGTCCCCCCTTCTTCGTCGTCGTCTTCGCCTACCCTTAATCGTCGGAGCAGTTCGATTCATAGTGTGTCTCACTGGCAGTAACTCGGTGCACGCCGTCCTAGGATTACCGGTCCCTTCGTTCAACGGAAGTTGAGCGTCGCGACGTGAGCCGGCTCCTCTTCTTTCTTTCCCTTCTTTCATTCCTTCGTCAACTGTACATCATTCTCTCACGATACATATCGTGGACGAGGGGTACGAAACAAAATTCTTAAAACTACCCTTTCAAGACAGCGACAGAAACGAATGTTTCGAAATATTCAGTCCCAAATGCTATTCTCTATCCGCAGTTTTCTGGGTTTAGCTCAGATTCGACGCGAAATGCTCTTGGGACGTAACATTTCCATTCGAAATTAAGTTAATCCACTTTAAATTCGATTGTGTCATTTACACACCGTCTGCATACATCAACAGATCAGAAAATACTTATCGAGCGGTTCGTTAATAAATAGATCTGTCTTGAAAGGAGCCGAAGCACTCGAACCCTGGAGATTCATCGCAAAATCAGTCCACCAACCACACACGACGCAAGAGATGGACTATCGAATTTCCTCGGCGTTCAACGCTGGAAGCGGCGAGCGCTAAAAATGACTAGCTTCATCGAAATGACGAGAGTGCGTTCGTTGGGACGTCGATTGCGATACGCACGAATAAATAAACTTATCCGATAATTCCCCGCGAAATCACCTTTATAATCTTAACAATTGTACAACATGTAATCACAAACGGGCCTTGCCGACCTGCCCGGTGCTTTCAGCGTTGGCCGTCGATCGATCTGTCAGGGCTAGGATCCGCCATAGTTCTCGATTCGGTCTCGGACGATCCGTCGGCGAGACTCGGCCGCACGGGAAACCTCGCGCGCGAAACTCCACCTGCCGCATTCTAAGAAAAGTCACCCCCTCTTTCTCATGGTCCCGTTGCAAGTAAATCGCGATTGTGACGAAACGAGGGTACTTCCGCGATCGGTTCAGACACCCGAAGAATCCCCGCAGCCGCTCGCCACGGTATCACAAATAAGACCAGGCGGAATAAGACATTTTTCCCCGTGAAAGCAGTGTGGCTCCCGCCGGAAATGATCGGGAAAGGAGTCCCTTCGTGTGCAGGAGTTTCGCACGCAAGGCGGTTGCGCGCCGCACGATTTCTCGACGCTCCGCCGATCCCCGTTCGATAAACGATCGATTCGATCGACGAGATTCATTCGCACTTGGTGAATATTGCTTCTGCGTCGGCTGTTGCCTCGATCGGGTGAGCCGCCATTTTGGAGACGCGGGGACTTTAACTCTCAATTCGTTTTCTCGATCGTAACGAAGGTAGAATGGTCGAGCCTTGAAAGCTAGAGTGACCTAAGTCCAACAATGTTCTTTTAAATAACGAAAATGTAAATTTGTAATAATTTTCTAAACAACTTTATACATATTCATTCGGCGATAGATCAAATAAGTTAGCAACCTTCGGTTGCCAAACCTCGATAAGATGTTTCCCGATTCTACGATCATCACGTCAGAATAATTCCATTATCGGAGCAGTCTGCTTTTCAATGTTTCCATTATACAACAGGAAGTACAACAATTTAACTACAAAGAATTTCTCTCGTTTCCACGATCGAGAGCTGAGTCTCCCGTGGCTCGATCGCTTGGATCCCGCGAAGACCTTCTTCGACGATGAAAACCGGAGGTGTTTATCGTTAAAAAAGAGCGAGAAAGAGATGAGAGAAACGGCGGGGTCAGAAGACCAGTGAGAAAAACGGAGGGAAAGGTCGCTCGAGCGGGAGAGAGCGGACGCGCGACGCGTTCCGTGCCGAGGAGAAGGAGAGAGACGATCGATCGCGACGATCAGTCGCGAAGACACTCGAACGATGAACTTTAGGAACTTCCGCGACGGATGAACGTCATCCCCCGACCGACCCGTGTGCGCGTCCCGGTCTTCTTTCAATCTCGTGTGTAAACCGTGTCGCGTAGGAACGGGCGAGCGTGTGTATATCAAAGAATAATCCTGGAAAGAAGAGCCAGCGACGATCCGCGCGACCGTGTCGCGCTGTACTCGCGTTTCGTGCCTCTCTTCCTCTACGTACACACCCCGTTCGAGTCATATCTCAAATCCGGCCTGTGTCTGCGCGTGCAATATCCCCATCGATTCTTTTTCTTCCCTTTATTTTTCGCGTTTTCTCCTCTGCGCTTTTCTTCTTCGTTTTCCCTTTTCTTTCTTTCTTCCGAAATAATTCAGTCGATCGTCAACATTCGTGCTTCACGTTCGCTGGCGCGGCGAGCGTGCTCACGTGGCCCCGATGTGGCGTCGCGTGGAAGAGCGAGTCGCTTCAAGCTTCTTCTTCTTCTTCTTTTGTCTCTTCGTCGTTTTCTTCATTTTCTTCCCTCGAGATCCCTAAGGACGCCTGTCCAATCCTCGCGGATTTCGACAGAAGGATTTCGATTTCGAATCGACGACGGTCCGAGACGGGGATCGACGATGTCCTCAATCCCGGGCCTGAGTTTGCCTCTGATCGCCGATCGGCTGATCGGCCGGCGTATCGCAGCGATCCACGATCGTGTGTTTTGTCTTCCATTTCCTCTTGATCGGTGGAGAATGCTTCAGAGACGGAGGGTGTTGATCCGCTGCCACCCCAATCGCGTCCGCGAGACCCCGATTACGTCGCGCCCTTCTTTCCCTTCGATTTCACGGTTTTGTGCTCCTCGTTGGTCGCGCTCGGCGGCCCGTTGTTGTCCAGTCTGGCCACCCGCCGGTAGATGTCGCTGTTTACAAAACGAGGATATGAGTCCCGCTGCATCAGCGTGTAGATCTGCAGCTGCGCCTCGTCGAAGGTGTGTGGAGTCGGCTGCTCCATGTTGTTGTTCACAATCTCGCGCACCCGCGCGTCCAGGCTCACCTGAAGACGGTTCAGTATTTACTATGAGTAACCTTCGATTGATCCTCGTGGATCTTGATAAAATTTCAATTGAATTTGAATTTGTATTTCCTATGGTAAACGCGGTTGTAATTATTGAAAGCATAGTCGAAAAAATGAATATCGGACGCAAGGAATTAGCGTGTTATTGATTTCATATCTCAATTAAACTTCTAATGGCAGAACCCTAGGAAAATGAAGAATTCACATTAAAGACTCAAACTGACAATTAAAAAAAGCAACTCGACGTTAAACCTTCTAGCTTCTCAGCAATAGCCAATAAAAGTGAAGAATCAAAAACCTCAGACCAAAAGAAAAGAAACTGAAGGAGTACATTAGAACTATCAGAGAAAAGATTCAAACGAAGTCAAATATAAATAAAGATAAAAAACTCGGCGAACCAAAACAGATGAATTCAATGAAAAACTGTAGGGAAACGGTCAAAGAAGATAAGGAAACGAGAAGAACAATTAAATCAGTCCACGAGTAAGGTTAAAATCAAAGGGGCTTTGTAGATGAAAAAAAAAGTATCAGGGAAGAGACAAAGAATCGAGGTGAAGCATCAGTGAAGTGTCAGAACGAAAAGGACCAGGTTTTACCGGTTAGAGGATTGAGGAGAACAGTGAAAGGGTTCGCTAAAAGATCCCCGGGGACTTGACTCACTTCCTTCGACGAGTCCTCGGATATGTACTCCTTGTAGATGAACTGCGCTTCCGTCTTGATCCTCTCTGGGTTGTTCTCCCGCTTGAAGTCCTCGCACGCCGTCCAGAACGCGATATTCTCCTCGCTAAACTCGCTCCTGAGGAACTCCCTGAATAGCTTCCGGCCTGCCGCGCTCCTCATCAGTTTCTCGAAAGAGGTGCCCCATGTCCTGATCTCCTCCAGGTTGCATTCCATGCCGTCATCGAGGCCGTTCCCCGCACCTGCGTGCTCGACGCCGCCACTACCGTGCTCGCCGCCGATGCCAGCGTTCCCTTTCTTCTTCCCTTGGTCGCCAGCGCCCTCTGCGCCCGCCGAGTTACCCCCGATTGCCGCCAAACTGCACACAAAATCGCACCTTCAAACCCTCCGCGCTCTGTCGCGCGATAAAACGCAGCGATCGGGAAGCAAATTGAATCGCAAAGCGTAAAGCTCGCCGTGAACATCGGATTTTGTACTTTTTACGCCCGCGTTCGTGAGACTTTGAACCATTCTCTTTGTTATCGCGGCTTTTATACACTTTCTTTGTAATTTAATGCAGTTGACGATGATGGTTTTAACAATGACGTTCCATAGGGAACGTCTATACCTTTAACAAATCAGCGAAGAAGGAAACAAAGAGAATAATGCACAATCTCGGAGAACTCACAAAAAATTGAACATTACGTTCAACACTGGATTCAGCTTTAAAAACCGACTCCTTCAGAATCACTGATACCATTCACAGAAAGAGACTCGTTCGAAGACAAAATGATCCACGTAGAATGTCTAGCAGGAACACGTCGGTTCCTGGAGATTTTCTTTTATCCGCCGCAATTGTATCAAAAACCACCGGCGGCACCGTAACACAGAAACACAGTCGGAAGCGATAACGCGACCGAATAGGGGCGCGGAGAAAAGTGAAGAGATGGGAAAAGGGAGGAAAAAACTGGCGGACGAAAAGGCGTTCTGGTTTGACGCGCGGTTGAGGGCGGGCCCGTAACAATGGCGACGATAAACCGGCGCTGGTTCCTCGAAAAATCGAAAAATAAGCGCCCGGGTTTCCTTCGCGTTCCCAGTGGCTCGGCTCCATTATCCCGGAAACTTCCTCGTTTCGTTTCTGCAAACAGTCGACCGGGAAGATAGCGTAACGGCGGCGGGGTTGGAGGAGGTGCGCGGATAAATAAGCAGATAGTGACGGCCGGAAAACCTTCGTTCCTCCCCGGCCGGGCCAGATTTCCGGCCGAGGGTGGACACGTGTTACGCATCCGGGGGGTTTTCCGCAGCGAACGGCCGCGAACGATCCCTGGGACGGTTATCGCCGGGAAATCTTCGTCGGCAAGAAGATTGGCCTCCCCGGATATGAAATTGCTCCCACATAAACGTCTTCGAGCGACGGGGACGCTGTCGGATCGCGGAATCGCGGGGAAACACCCTGACGGGAACCCGTTCTGTTTTATAGATTCGTCCGAATTGATTTTCTGCTTTCTTTGGCTTTTGTATTGGACTTTTGGGATGACGAATGTGTATTCGGTATTTAGGGTTTGAGAAATTTGGGAACGGTTTTAGGGATGAAGTACTTTGAGTTGAATGTTGTTCAGTTTGTTGAATATTGTTGGACTGGTGAGGTGTTCGGGGTTTAATTTAATTGTTTAGTTAATTGTATCGTGGTTTTTAATATGTATAAGATTCTTTCCAATAATTATATTTGTGATGTTGATTGAAATTTTGTCTTGTAGATTGATACGAAGGAAAGGAAACAGTATATAATTGCAGACAAAAGAAATATAGTACATCCATTGCGATTTATCTTCAATGTGTACTATTTAATTAATAAACACATCGGGAACACATTTCATTCACTCGAATATAATGTAGTGCTTCAAACGTGGGAGTACGGAATGCGAAAATGAATAATAATTTATTTCGGAAACGGCTGTGTATAATTGTTCAACAACAATAGCGGATGAAGCGGATAAATTCAGCTCTCTCATTTGCAGAGAACTCTTACCGATCCTCCCTATGCCTGAAAAATTATATAAGAGATCATTCAGAATCTGGAGCCCGGGGTATTAACAACCCTCCCGGATAATTCAGAGCTGGAGATCAAATTAAAAGCTCCTTTTGAATCATTATCCCAATGAGGGAAGAAAGGATGTCGGCGTAATAGAGATAAAGCTTGGACAAATTGGGAATTCTCGATGAATATTGAAAATAATATGAAATCTCCATTACATTGCATTAAAAGAATTTGCTTCATTAAATTCCGCGAATACTGACTCTTCAATTATACGCTATAATTAAGTCAGCGGCATATGAACTAAAAAATTTCAATACAGACGAAACTTGATTTGATTTAATGATTTACCATCATAACAGATGAAAGAAAGTGCACACCAAAAACACCCCAATACAAAACAATTCATCACTAGAACTAAAATAACATCTCAATCAATTTTACTAATTATTTCATTTCACACGTTTCATCTGTAAAGCTACAAGGTATCCATTCCAGTTGCAATTCACGTTATCTAAACATTCGTGTGCAAAACACACCGAAAATTTCCGGGTCGCAAACAACGTTCGAACAATATCCAACCCCCATGAGCGAGGCAGATTCGCATGGAAATGTTGGAGGTTCTTTTCATTCGCTATCGCGACGGTGGAAAAGAGGGAAACGTTGACTGTAGATAGGCGACCGAGAAAATTCTGAATTCTTTGCCGGCGATAACGTGTGATAGCCATTTCTCGTTGCAGCCCCCGTCCCGAAAATCCCGTCGGGGTCGCAGCGATTACCGTACAAAACGAGCGTCAACGTTTAGTCCGGCCCCGGTTGGCCTGCTTACCATTTATTCCTATGCGCGGCATGAAACAGAGAAAGAGTGTACACGTAGGTACGTCTGCTCGACGGTAAATAGGTCGTAGCTCCGTTTAAAGACAATGGACTGACATCGTTCCGCGGACGATTATATTACGAAACGCGGCGATAATGGCTTGTCACGCGGCAGGATATACGCGGAGTTTATCGCCGGACGGTTTCGAGGATCGATCGCCGGATGTTCCCACTTTTTCGCCCGACTCGCGGACCGACGGTTTCCATTTTATTTTTTCCTCCACCCGCCGCCGTTCGGATGATTGTCTTCGAACAGCTCACGTTAACGCTGAACGTGTCCTCGCGGCGGATTCGGCGGAAGGAACGGGATTAATAGCGTGGAGATCAACGTTTCTGTGGGGGTTGGGTCGTTTAACGATCGCATTGACACGAAATTTGGGGATAGTCGGTTGAGAATTGTTTTCGCATAGCCAGTTTTGCGATGGGAATTGTTAACAACAGATTGGGGTGGAGGTTACTGCTTGTTTCTTGGTTAGAGATAATTAAGTGGAAGATGTGGGAAGTCTGTTATTTGTTGAACAGTGGAAGATTATATAAGAAATAATTGCTGGATTCTACGAACGTTTGAAGTTATAGAAAGACTAACAACTGTACTTTATCGACGTTATATTATTCAAATTAAGTAATATCACCTTTCTCTCGATATAAGGACGCCCGAATTTCGTCGAATGCGGCGAGATAAGTCACATCCTTGCTATCCGTCGAAACGACCAGTTGCTAACTTCGACCAGATCATCGTAAAAATCTTTTACAATCGTTTTTACGGAGTAATATTCACGTTGTCAGCACGATATCATGCTACCCGGAAAATATTGCGCGTCAACACTTCAGTTTATTAAACCGCGAACATGAGAATAGAAAATAATGGAGTCGTAAACTGCTACGAAAATTAAGTGAGAGCCGATAAAAAGAAACAGCCAATCAGTACTAACATCTCATTTATCCTTTCTCTCATAGAAATATGAGCAAACGGAACGTTTCTTCGAAAATCGCAACCAGCATCTCATCTATCAAAAATCCTACTAACAGTCTTTCCAATAACACTATACTTCAACTAATAATTTCAAAATAAATTACATCATATTGCTTCACTTGAAAATTGCTATTACTTTCAAGTAACATTGATTAACACTTTGACTGCTACGGCGGTCACCGATGACCGGAGCTTTCAAATTACAAGAAAATAATTATGACTTGAAAGATAATTGATTTCGAATACAAATTTTCTGTAACGTAAATAACTAGATAATAGGGTAATATAAGAATTTTCATATCGAAGAATTAATCATTTTTGCTTTGTATCTTTGCTGTAGAAAGGAGAAGTGACGCATAAAACGCTGATGCTTTTCGTGGCAGTCAACGTGTTAAGCAATCTAAATCAATCGATTTTTAAACGACTACCGACCAGTTCGCCAAGTCTTTAACAACTGATCTTCCGAACGAACTCCAAGAATCCAAAACGAAATAATAGTAATAGACAAGAACGGTAATACCACAAGCAACTGCAGCACCAGCACAGACAACATTTGTCCTTCTTCGAGCGGCCCATGATCCCCGAACCCTGGCGTTGCTGTTGCTGCGGCTGCTGCTGGGACGAGGGCGTTTGTTGCTGTTGCAACTGTTGTTGCTGTTGTTGCTGCTGCTGCGACGACTGTTGCGGATTGTTGTGCTGCGTCGAGGAGTCGGACGCCTGACCTTGGCTCTGGGCGCGGAGCCGACAACCACCGGCGACACCGTCGCCACCCCCGGTCCCGTGACTAACGCCGATCCCCATTGCAGTTGCACCGATTCCGCTCGACATCTGCAAACGACATCGCGTCCGGTAAAACAGCCGCTTCCAACCAATCTTCGCGCTGGCCCTACGCACTCTTACATTTTATCCCATACATATTTCTGTCTTAATTTACATTTACATTTGCTCTTTTATTTCCCTAGCTCGTTGTGAAATAAGTCAGCTTCCTTTTCACTTTTATACATTCTCTTACTTTAACCCTTGGATATATTTCCATTTATTATTTCTACAAATGGAAACATAAAATATTTTTATTTCAGAGTTGTTGCGTCCTTCTTTCGGCTTGTGTGAAATAATTTTTGTTCTATTCTAGTTTTGTTGATAACGTAGATATTTCTAGTTGTCGTAGATATTTTTTCTCCGAAACTTCGCTTTTGTTCTACATTTTTGGAGAATTATCGGTCCTGAAATGCTTAATGTGTGAGATAATCCTGTCCCTTCCCCGTGCTCCGAAAATAAGTAGCGCGACGGGCCACCGCGGACACTCGACCTTAACCTTCGCGACCCGGTTTCCGCGGGGAATACGAGCCTAGCCCTCCGGAGGGCTTCTATCGGGGTCGTCGGAGAGGGTTACGACGAAATCACCGATACGAGTATAGCCGACACTGTTCCGAGCCGTCCGCATACTTTATAGGAGAGGCCGACAGAGGATTCAGGGAAATTTTAAGAAAGATTACATTCTTATAAGAATTCTTTAAAAATAATTTACATGTCTGAAGATATTTACATTACATCCCTTTAGGAAGGTAATAGCGTCATTTTTGTATGAAACGTTTGCGAGTGATCGTGATTTATATTTGTTTGATCAAAGACGTTTATGCCGCAATAAACAAAGTTTATATTTTGCAGAGAGCGTGCTTCAGGAAACACGTGGTGTTTTTATAAGAAATATTTGTTAAAGGTTATGATTTTACATTTGTTGGGTTAGCGAGACTCGTGTTACTATAATTAAACTTTATATATTCTATTGGAATACATTCCTTTGCAAATGAAACAAATGTGATGGAAATAAAACTTATGCAATGAAAATAATGATAAATTTAATCTACCACGATAACCAGAGAAAAGATAATTAATCGTATTTATTTATTCGAAGAGATAAACGAGTGAACGAGTTATTGCTCATTAGTTAAAGACTTCTATTACGTGTTATAAAAAATTGCTCGTACAACGGATGAACGACGAAAATTCGTTCGAATTCATCAAATTCAAACATCGACTTCAATTTTTAATTGTTACAGAAAGTCGAGCGGAGCGCGCGGAGTACTTTTTAAGCGAGCAGAATGTGTACCAGAAATTTTCTCGGGGCACGGAAGTTGAAAACACGAGAGAAAATTGAGGAGGTTCGAACGGGAAACTTTCGCAGCGTAAACCATCCGAGCTTTGCCAGCCAAAGCAACGGAACTTTACGTGCACTAAAGCTTCATTAAAAAACTAGGGGAAGTTTGATGGTTAACGGTACCACCCGCGCGCACGCTCGGTAATTCGAAATCAGTCCTTACGACTTATCAGTTCTCATTAGCAGTTCGGAACTTTTCCTGCCAGGGAATTCTAACTCGACAAAAGTGATCGTGTAGTATAAAATTAATGAACGAACGAACAGTATACTTAGAAATATATTCGGAATACGTCCTTCTATTTAAAAAATCTGAATCTCGTGTCTCATCCAGCGATTCAACAGAAAATCAACCTTTAATAATAAAAAGACACCATTATGCGGAAACGTGAAAATGTTAATTTCTATTTGATACACTAGCTGTAGTTTAAAATATATTTTATATTTCATTAAAGTATCAATTTAACGTTGCTTCCGCAACATTTAATTAACATTCTGTTAGCGAATGAAGCGAGTATTATTACAAAAATTATAAACAGTTAAGGGTTAATAATACTTTGCCCATTCGAAACTGTAAATAATATTAATTCATGCATTCGCGATCCAAGTAATTTTCCTAATGCAAACGGTCCGCTGTGAAATCCCGACCATTCTCTCAGAGAAAAAAAGAACCGGTCGCTGAAAGGGAATATCCGTGGACGGCGGAAAAAAAATCGCTGACAAAAGAATTGGGGCGCGATCCGATCTAGCGTGCACCGGCAACTGGACGGGCCCACGGCTTATTTGGCCACTCGAAAAAACATCAGAGCCGATCCGCACGCGGAATCACGATAAAGTCGTTAAGCTTTAATTGAAACAAGCTGACCGTATGGTAATTGACACATAAGCTCTCAAAAGGCGGCCAATTAGTTTAGACAGCATTGTCGTACGCTCAGCTGCATCTATCGATCCGCGCCCCGGTGTTTTCGATGCTAACGCGGAAACAACGACACCTGAATGCAAAAGACTCGCTGAAGAGATTTACTGTCCGCTGCGACATGCTCGTAGGGCGGAAGACAAAATGGCGCCCGACGCCGTTCTTTTTATATACCATTATTTTAACGTCGCCGCCTTCGTGCTCAATATTTAAATCCCTCCGGGATAAATTTAGACGTATCGACTGGACGCGGATTTCGTAAACGTGTAAATATTCATTGTCGGACTTGATTGGAGGTTCTTAAAGCGAACGATTGAAGTGTTGACTTCAGATCCTTCCGTAGAGCCTTAATATTAGATCGAAAATTTTTCGAAGCTCAAAAAATCTTGCAACTATAAATTAATTATTCAATTGTTTTGAATATTCGAAAAAAATCTTCAGCAAGAACGTTTTAGTAAACTACTTTGTATACACTACAAAGAAGTTAATCAATCATTTATTACATTCATTGGATAATCAAACGGTTGAAAGAAGAAATTGATTTATCTGGAATAATTTGAGGTTCGCTTGAAAAATTAGATCATCGGATCGAGCATTCCTGATAAAAGTTTTCCAAGAAAAAAGGAAAATATTATGATGCTCGTGTTTGTTGTGTAATTGCCGGATGATCGCGATCCAGCAAAGGAACCTCGTGGATCGAGGCTCCAGTAAGCAAAGCCTCCGCGCATGCACAGCCTCTCTCGATCCTCTCTCTCTTTCTTTCTCCGGCTCGCTCTCTTGGGGGCCGCTTTATTTTTACGCCACGGTGTACATCGATGATCTGCTCAGGCTTCGCACGATAACGACCACACTCGAGAGTCGCTAATACGGGCTGTGGGCAGCGATTGATAAACAGCAGACTTTCGTAGGGATGCCGCGGGGCGCACGTGTGTGTGCGTCAAGATGGAAAATCGGTGGATATTCTTCGACGAAACGGCCCGATTTAGCGTCATTAATGAAAATTACAATTGCCAGGGTCCACGAAACACGAAGATACCGGTAAAAAAAACGCACAAAAACAGAATTCCAATTTCATTCGTTGAAATAATACCTCGAAAACATTTCTTAGCACCAAGTGGCTAATTAAACCAAATAATTAAACGTGATGAAACGTAGCTTGTCCTCGAAATGTGGATTATAAATAGAAACAACTGTTCCTGAATGACGAGTGATCTTAAAACCGGCCACTTGAAAATTTGGAGCATCTAAGATTCAAACTCTTCATGTCTTAGCAATTCTAATAGCATTTTCAAGGATACAAGATTTAATTGGACGACTAAAAGATCGAAGTAAGGAGAACTCACGGTATGGTGTCGAAGGTGTGTCAAACGCTAGAGAACGAAGAATTCCTAATGGAAAAGAAACACCGGGGATTATTAAAGGAAATATTATTTGAAATTGGATGTTTACAGAAGCGAGGCCCGGAGCGGCTGCTCGAATTTCTCGTGCGCCGGGGTATTTTCGAAAATACTCCACGGCGGAGTGATTTCGGATCACCGTGTACCTTCCAGCTACGTATCCTATTAAAAAGGCGGGCAGAGATCCCGGGCGTAAAAATACAATAGAGCGTCGACGCGGAGGCAACGAAAGGAAATACCGGATGGAAAGCGTTTTCCGCCGGGTGTGTGTGTGTGCATTCCGCGCGCCGGGAGGCGCGCAATATCGAAATAACGAAGGGAAACGCGTCCCCGATTCGAAAAATATTACGTCCCGTCGACGTTCGTCACGGGACCGCGTTCGACGGAATAATATTTACGCCGGAACGATACGGGAAGCGTAACAGATACAAGATGGACGAGGGATCTCTAGGTACTGAATCACCTCGCAACCGTTGGACCTGCGCCAAAAAGTGCATTCGCACAATGTTTACATTCTGCCGGGGCGGAATATAAAAATATTTTCCACTCAGAAATATCCGCGCGAGAAAAATCGGACAAAAACGGAGAATAGAGCGAGAGAGGAATGGGGAAGAGGTGAAAGGAACGCGATTGTCGCGAGGAGCGAGAGCGCGTGTCGCAGTGGCGCCCGGCTATTTTTATTTCGCCGGGCCATCAAACTATTATTGTATTGAACGCGGGCACGTTCGGAATCGCGCCACTTGTTCTAATTATGCAACGCTCCTTCCGGACACTTGTTGATGCCCGGCCTCCGTTGCCGAACCAGCTCGAACATTCCTCGAAACCGTGGCAAACGGCGGCGGCTCGTTATCGACGCCAATGCGTCGGTGGATCGACCCCATCGGCGGCGTTGCTCAATTGGTGAGCACGTGTACCGCATGAGGAATGCGGCTCCCTAAATTCGTTCCGACTCGCCTGTAGCCGCGTATCCCGCCCGATTTTTGTTTAGGCTCGGCCGTCGTTAACGCTCGAATCACTTCGAGCGGATTGTCTCGCGGATGGAATTCTTTCGCGCTTTTCCTCGTCGATGCGGGGATCGCTGGGAAGTTGGAATTGAAGATTCTGTTTCGCTATGCTGAGTAACGATTTGTAACGTCGGATTTGTGAGACTGAAAATTGAGATGGAGAGGCAACTCTGTGAGATGATCAAACAGTTATTGATGGTCGGTGTTGAACAGTGGTATACTAAATTTATCGTTTCTTGCATCTTATTTGATTCGGGTTTAGATGCGCTTACGTCGATAATAAATAAAGATGTTTGGAACTTGAAGTTACAATATCACGGAATGGAGAATACTTGATTCTTATAATCACAGAAATCTCTCGTTAATGGTTTGATAATCCGTTTCCGGCGGAGTAATGAATGGGAGCGGTTTTTGGAACTCGTGATGTATAATACATTAAAAACGAGTAACTTCTCTCGTCTAGAATATTAAGAAGAATTATTTATTCATTATGATCACAAACTTTTCTCGTATTTCGCGAGGAAAGTTCAAACACGAATTCCACTTTACTAAATTAAACATGATTAAAATATATACTTTCTATATCTCGGCACTTCGGTGTATTCATTCTTTAGTCGAAACACTTCTACCACAAACAAATCAACAATACCCATATTCATTGAACCAACTTTCAACCCTTCACAAGCCTCGACAATCACATAAAAGGAACCAAAACTTCTAGTCAATCACCCTCACAATTCTCAAAAAACTAACAAAACACATACAATCATTCTTCAGATCGATCGGTCAGATTCAATGCGAAGCCTTTAGGGTTAAGAGCCAATCGAAACGCACTCCAATCCCCACCACCCAACGTTCGATCACTGTGACTAGATCGCGCGAGAGGGCTATCGTAGTATCGGCGCGTGTCAGTCGCGATTCGCCCGTGTCGAATATGAATCCGCTTGGATCAACAGGCTCGGATGCGCGTCCAGCATCATCCTTTTCACTGTTCGAGACAACCAAAGTTGAACGTCCCAGCTGTTCAATCTCCGGAATCTATGAAACCAAAGAATCAACACCGAAAGCACTTTTCGTGAAATCAAATTCTCGATGAAAATCCCTGTATAGTTGATCGAAACGGGAGCAAGGGGTTGCATCGCACCCATCGTTCATGTCCCGTGTGCCGCGGCCATCGGCGTCCCCCGCTTGACTAGATATACCCCCCAATCGATAATCGCATCGGTCTCACCTCTATCATGTTCCATGCGCCCGAAAGCGAGTCCAGCTCGCTTCCCGCGTTTCTGAAGTTCCTCGGCTAAAGGACGCGCCGTTCCACGGGTTCGGGGCGGCCAGTTCGGTGTGTCGGGTCACGGCACACCAGCACCACCGCTCGGTCTCGCCTCCACCCTCGCGGTGCGCGCGGGGATCGCGGGTTATCACCTTTATCCCGGTCCGCCGGCGGGACTAAGGCCTCTGCGGGCCTCGCCCGATCCCTGCATGTTCTCGCCCGGCGTTGGCGTTGTCCAAGGAGCCCCGAGGCGAGACGCGCGATCCCTTCCCGGGCCTGGCCACCTCGTATCGCTGCCCTCTTCCTTTCGGCGCACTCACACGGACGGACACATATACACGCGGGCCGAGCAGCACGGCGCGCACCGGTGTGTGCGAGGGCTCGCTGCCGCACGCTCGCGCGAGGGCCGCCTCTCGGGGGATGAATCCTCCGCACTAGGGTAGCGCCGCGGCGCTGGAGGACGGCGACGCGTACCAGCTCGAATCGGCGCGGCTAGGTCCAGCCCGACGGTCCTGCTCGCGCATTATACACCGCCGGCCATTTCCCGCCTCCTCTGGCGGCTCCTTCCTCCCGGGAGACACTCTTCTTCGACCGATTTTCAGCGAAACCACCGTCGGCACACCTGGTCTCGGCACTGTCTTCGTTCGTTCCCCGAAGCGAGGGATGCCTTGGCGTCGCGGCTCGACAGCGTCGCTATCGAGGGACGAGCGCGAAGACCAGGACGAAGACGGAGACGAGGAGGAGGACGACGAAGCGACGCGACGCGACGTGACCCAACCCCATCCACCTATAGAGAGGGCCTAGCGGCGGGTCCTAGCCGCGCGCAGATCGCACACACAACCACCAACGAAAGCGGCGAGGAAAGAGGGAAAGGCGGATGCGCGACGGTCGATCACCACCACGGCCGAAAGGGAAAGACCAGCGGCGGCTGCTCTCTCTCCTCTTCTCTCTTTCTCACTCTCTCTCCCTCTTTCTCTCTCTCTCTCTCTCTCTTTCTCTCTCTCTCCCTCTCTCTCTCCTTCTCTCTCTCCCACCCTTTCTCACTCTCTCTCTCTCTCTCTCTCTCTCTTGCTCTCTGTCAATGGCGTCTCCCCTATGGGTGGGCACCGTTCGCGCCGCACTCACCACGACACACGGTGCCACGATCACGACGACGACGACGAAGACCACGATCCTCTATCATCGCGGACACCAATAACGTTTCGTCTGGCCGAGCCGCGTCCATCGACCGATCGTTCCGGGGGCCACCGAACTTCCGTCCGAAACGGACCAGGAGCGTGAGTAGGAGAATGTGTGCTCAGAGAGGTGTCAACGGAGGAGGTCTCGGAGATAGGAGGCTAGAAAGATAAGAGAGAAAAGAGATGGAGAGAGCGAGAGAGTGAGAGAGAGAGAGAGAGAGAGAGAGCAAGAGAGAGCAAGAGAGAGCAAGAGAGAGAGAGAGAGAGAGAGAGAGAGAGAGAGAGCAAGAGAGAGAGAGTGAGAGAGAGAGAGAGAGAGTGAGTGAGTGAGAGAGACGGAGACAGTGGATTGATCGTCCTGCGTTGGCCCACTCGTCACGGGGATGACGGTACACGACGGTTCTCACTCTGTCGATCGGGTTCCGATCACGATCAACGCGCGGCGTGTGCCGAACCACGGACGTTCCACCCGGATTGATCGGCGAGAGAGAGAGACTATATCCCGGCGGTGTTCCCGTTTCTTTCAGCTGTTTTCCGGTTGAAAACCGAGCGACGACGATGCGCGTACCGCGGCGGTCTCTCGTCGTCGCACCGCTTCCTCTGGCCGAGCTGTTGCTCGCGTGGGTGGCCGAACACGGCGCTGTTCTCGCTACGTCGTCCGCTACGTTGACGGTGTATAAATAGGTTTCGTGGCTGTTTGAGGCAGGGCGCTGGCGCGGCCGGCTAGAGCGCCGCTACCGCCGCCTCTGGGCTGCTGCTGCTGGTGCTGGTGCTGCTGGTGCTGGTGCTGCTGTTGCCGCGACCGCCGCCGCCGCTTCTGCTGGCCGCCGCGTCGCCGCCGTTCTTTCCCTCCGACGACTACCGGCTCCGTCCGTTCGACGGCTCCCGTGTACGCGGAACGCTGTGAAGAGGGCGACGCGGGGGTTCTAAAAGGGCGGCGGGCTAGGAACAGCGGAAACGAGGGGAGAAGAGACAAAAGAGGGAAGTGGGCGAGGGGAGCGGCGCGAATCGGACGGAAGGAAACGGGGAAACATCGCGGTCATCGGTGCGACAATAATATTTTTTCTAAGCACCGCTCCTTGTGTTCTCTTTATTTTTATCAAGCTTCCTCCGGCCGATCCCGGGATTCGATTCCGTCGTACGGTTCCGCTTCGTGTTCTGAGAAAGACAGGGAGAGATCGCTGAAGAGGGAAATACAGAGAGAAAGAGAGAGACAGGGAGGGAGAGAGATCGAGCGAAAAGGGCGAGGGAGACAGAGCGAAGCGTGAACGAGTCGGTGCGCCGGGTTATTGATTGGCAGAAGTCGGGACCATAGGAAGAGACGAGCCTACCGCGCGTTGTCAACGCCGGACGCCGAGGCTACTAGCCAGTCGCCGTAATTCACGGTACATACACACCACCGTGGTCGTCGATCCACGGGGGATTGGTCGCGACGATCGAGGATCGATCTATCCTGACCAGCGGGTCTCACGAGACCTGCAACAAGCGACACCGGCCCCTCCTCGCCCCTCTGCTACGCTCATCCCGTCGACTAACCGGTGAACTTCAAGTGGCCGGGATCTAATCGCGGTACCAAGTAGTTCAATGAATTTCAAGCTAATCGATTCCGATTCTACGATCGAATTTCATTTCGCGTTCTCGATGGGGGGGGGGGGGGGGGTGGAAAGGGTGTAGGCCGAAAACGTTGAGACCGTACCTCAGGACTCTTACGCACTGGACACTTCCGAACACTGACACACTTCTAGCTTCTGTCTCTCCCTTGTCCTTTCTTTCCCTTCCCTCGATTTTTTCCCTCTGTCTCTCTCCCCAATCTTTTCTTTTCTTATCCCTGCCTCGTTCGCCAGTCGTGAAAAGTGTTTCGTCTCGTACCCCGGCGTTATTGCCCTCTTCCACCACCCCGTCGACCTTCCTCGCGGCGGGTCGACACGACACGCTGCCTACGCCCTCGTTCTCACCCCCGGGCTAGGTGTGTCTGTGTTCGTACCATCGGATACCGAGCAAGCTCCGGCCGCGTTCACGTAGACGCGCGATCGCGTATACACAGACAGCCGCGCGCACCCACACACCGTCCCCAGGTGAAGAGTTCGCTGCCAATATGGCGGATTCACGCGGTCACGCGACGATACGCGTTCGCCCAGCACTGTGTGCGTTGCCTCCGTCGACGGTCCCAGCGACGCTGACGCGAAGCGCCGCACCGCGTCGCGAACCTACCGTCGCTCGTTGAAACGACGCCTCGTAACACCGACGCCGACGCGGTCGGGATTCCTGGTGGAACGAGGAGCAGGGAGCAAGCGGTTCACGCTACGAGGATTCCCTTCGGCGTGCGAACGACCCGCTGATGGACGACCGACTCGTCTGTGTCGTCGAACGATCGACGATCCGCGTGCGAGACGCGAATCGCGGGACGATTTTGATTTGGTGCGCGCTGCGTTTAGAGTATACGATACATTCATTCGATGACATGATTGTTTGCATGAAATGAAGGGTGCAGAAATGACGATGAAATCGCGCACGTGAAGAACTAATTGTATACATTTTTTAGTACAATCTGAGGACATTGAAAAATGGAGTTAATCGCTTTGATTTTTGAAAGATTCTTTTAGGAGGACTTATATTTGGATTGCACTGTTATTCTGCGGAGATGTTTGTTAAATTAATGCTTGATGATTGGGTTGATGATTCAGGAGTGGCTTCGGAGAATAGTTTGGTATATAGTTAATAGGGGTAAAAAAAAAGATTGGAAGCTGTATTAAGGAATATTTTATTGAATGATGTATAAAGCTGCAATGGTTACAGAATAATACATTTTTATTGAAGAAATGACTTTTCTTTTGGTGTACCCTTTAGAACAGTCTCATTTAACTATCGTCTAAAATGGTCAACCTTCCTAGTTTCCACCCGAAGAATAAAGTCAGCCTTGCAAATATTTAATCGGGTCATAAAAAATTGTATCCACGTTATCAGACATCTGTTAAGTAAACATTGATCACTCCGTATTGAACATTCCCCTTTGCAATGTATATACAAGATTCTATCACTTAAACTTTTCCACCGTTGATTCGATCAATAAAAAAAAACAACTCATAGAGTAACACATATTTAATCTACGTTATTCGAAATAACACGGCGAACCGATCATAAATTTCAGTAGACGCTATCGTACCCCATATGTACAGAGCGGCTGGAAGTAACAGGTGCCATTTTCGCTAGGTTCTCGGCGCAACAGTACGCGTGTGATCTGCGTAAGAGTAATAAGCAATGACGCGTACCACGTGCGACACGGTGTGACGACGAGCCTTGACGTAGGCTGATGTGCTTAAATCTTATCGTTTCGAAGGGTTGCAATCTTGAAATGCGATATCTCCGAGCAACGCGACTGACCACATGACCGTTCTTAATCGTTCCTCGTCCGATAAACTTCTATTATCGATTCCAGAGTGAATATTTTCATTTTACGCGAAAACCGATTTCTCAATGGAACGAAATCCCCGTACAGTTATCCTTTAATCGTTTAAACGTGCCCTGCACTCGTTCCGCGTCCCTCGAGAAAGCCCCGTCCGATCGATCCTCCCAATTCCATCCGCCCTTTACTCATCCCGAGGAAATTACACGCGTTCCATAATTTTCCTGCGCGTTTACGCACGCCCATACGTCACGCTGCGTCATCTTTTACGCGAGACCGACCGCTCTTTCCCGTCCTTAGGGTGTACTCGCCTCATTTATTTATAGCGGACGAGCCACGCGAAACATTTTTACAGAAATGCAGACGACGCCTATTCAACCGTTTTCAAGAAACAGAAATTTCCGTACGCTTATTAAAATTCAACGCCGCTCATCAGCATAGGAAGCGGAACGCCGGCGAGCGGAATAATGGGGATAAATATTGAATTCATTAGCCGAACAATAACGCCGCGGCTGAGGCGCAACAGTATTCTTCAAATATTTGCCCAGAACGAGTTCCGACAAATGCACTAAATTTGTTAATAGACTGAAAAGCTACGAATAGAGTGAATTCTTGAATTTCTTATTTGACAAAACTGCGTTTCGAAAAACCTTGAGGAATATTCTTTCCTCATTAGATGTATTGTATTGGATATTAAGAAAACTTTAAGTATCGTGAGATGCATAATGTCTTCGATATAAAGGGTGTTCTCGTGAATTTACATGTCACGTTTTGACTTCTCAATTTTAGGGGATGATCGCGACTTAGCTGATAAAGCTGTTCAAACGTTTCCGATCGAAGCTGCTGCCATCTAATCCCCACATGCTCAAACTTAAAAGATGGCAACACGAAAATACCGACAAGTGTGTAACCGAGGTTTCCGGATCCGTTGGCAATGCAGGTATCTGTAGTTATCAGGCTCTCATTTTTGTAAAGCTATCAAGACTAGCTATCTACTTGTTAATCCTAGAAAATCGGGGAAACGATAAGCGATTCTTCTATTCATTAAAATTATTCTTCAAAGTGCTGCTAGAGACTATCGAAATTGGTAGAAGATTAACTCACTTCAATCCTCTCCATTCGTCGAAACCAATAAAAAAGAGAATATTAATGATATGGATGGAAACGAGGAGTTATGAATCGGTTGAATTGAAGAACGAGAATTTATCGGTGAATCGAATACGACGCAATTTTCAGGATTCGCAGGCGCTGATGATCGATTCTTCGCCCCAGATATCGAATTCTCCTATAAATAGAAAGCCTTCGAAAACACCTGGCACGCGAACTTTTAATCAGTTACTTCGCGATTCAACTTCTCTCGCGCCCCACGGACTTCCCATTCCACGGTTTGAAATTCTGATCATTCAAACATCGCCGAAGAGCACTAAAAGAGTTCAAAGATGTCATGAATCCTACAGAACCCTTATTAAATTTTTCCTTATGATTCATAACATCTCTGAATTTTATTAAGCCCTTTTCACAGTCATTTCAAAGAATCCATAAGACCTCCAAATATCTTGCAAACATACCTATTTCCTTACCAACGTATAAAGAGTATCTTTCAATTTTCAGGATCTCCTCCACATCGATTCCAAAACAACCGAGAAACATCTAAATCACTTCCGAAGTCTCGTTGAAAACTATTCAGAGACCGCGTTTTCCGAAAAGACTCGAGACATTCCCATCGCCGTAGCCGCAAGTCCCGTCGAGGACCCAAGCATCCGGTGCAGACTTCCGCCTCACCCCCGCACAAACGGGCCGCCGTAAGAAATACAACCCACGGCGCGGCGCCTCCGCGCGAGAAAGAGAGGCCCGAAAACCGTTTCAAAAACGTTGCTCGCTCGGGCCTGTAAGGGCCTCCGTAAATTCTCTTCCTCCTCCCTATTCCTTCAGCACCGAATCCGCCCCTCGGACGCAGGCCGTGCGTCCCGAACACGTGCAGGGAGGGTTTTACGCTGCGCCCGTCGATGGTTCTTTGTCCCTCTCTCTTGGTCCAACCGAGCGTCCGTATTCCCGGCTGGAACGAAAGAAGAGACCCGAAGGGGCCCTGCGTAGGCCGGAACGGTTGTGTGAGGCGCGTGTGCACGCACACAACGACCAACACGACGCGCACGGTGTGCGTCACGAACACGCGTGCACAGGCATCCGTCGTCGGCCGACATCATCCTCGTCGTCGTAGACGTTCCTGGCTGGGATATGCGTGGCGGAGGAGAGAGAGGGCGGAAGGTTGGGTGGGAGGCAGGGTGGCCGGATGGTAGGGGCGGGAGGACAGCGAGAGGGGAGGAGGGACGGTCGGGAACAGGCTCGACTGCTCCCCCTAATACTGCAGGATTGAATGGGCGAGGAGGGTGGTATTGGGTTCCCTCACCCCACTCCCACCACCCACACGCCGCTTGCTCCCAACCCACCCGCACCACCCACTTCTGTCCGCCTGCCACCCCGCCTGCCCACCCACTCGCCACCCGACTGCCGTCGAGGAAACAACCTGCAACCGAACCAGGCACAAACCGTTTTCTCGAACAACGAAAATTTCCGCCGAGGAACGGCCCCGAAGGAAGTTGGTGCCGGCCGAGCGCCGAGGCCCGGCCTCCGGGCTTCCCCGTGACGTCTACGACGGCGGACCGTCACCGTTCAACGGATCAACCGACGTGAGTACCCACCGACACCGCCGCTCGGCTCGACCCGTCCGTCCGTCACAGTTCCGTCCGCCCGTCCACCACCCGTGCCGAAACACAATCGTTCCGCGCACTACACAGTCGGCTACGCGAAACGGCCGACACAATCGCGCGCGCTGCCGATCTTTCCTTTTACCTTTTTCTCGCTTTTGTCTCTCGCCACCGGGCTCTCTTCCTCCGCGGGAGAAGCTTCTCTCGTGCTCTCCTCTCGCTTTCTCTCTTAGCCGCCTATCCTTCACTGTCTTCTGGCTGTCACTGGACTCTATCCTCTCCTCTCCTTTAAGCAAGCTTCTTTCCGTCCAACGTGTTGTGTTCATCTGTGTCTTAAAGGAGATACAGAGACGGAGTGTGTGCGAGACAGAGTGTAATCGACTAGACAGAGACAGAGTATGCGCAGGGGAGAGAGATCAAGTGAGAGAAAGAGAGAGGAACGCGTGCCGTGTGCATCGCGGAATAAAGTTGCGTGCGTGTCCACGCGAATCGAAGAGACGACGCGCGCCCGAAGCGAGGAGAACACGGCGAGCCGCCAGCCCGCGCGCGAGTGGATGATGATGGTACACGCGTCGATACGTGGCGCTGCCCGGCTCGTGTGCGTGAATCTTCGGCTGCGACTCGTACTTTTCTTCGTTTCACTGCTTCTTCCCTTTCTTCCTTCTCCCGGGTTTCGTTTCCGCGTGCGCGCGCGCTCCGTTTCGCGCGATCGCGATGCACCGGACGGAAGGAAACGGCGAGAGGATCGCGAGGAACACGCGAGAACAGCAGAGGCGGCGTGCGAGTCCGCGCTCTTTCCTTCGGTACATTTCTAAATCTCTCTCCTTCGGCGAGCAAGCGAGTCGGCGCGCGCGGGCACGCACGCTCGCTCGCCGTCCTTGGTTAGTCGGTAATAATTTCCGGATGAATTTGAATGGCACACTGCGCGCGCCTTTGCCTCTCCGCACCCCCCACCATCGACCCGTGTTCCCCTATTCTAACCCCACCACGCAACTTCTCTTCGCTTCTCGCGGACGGCATCTTTCCTTTTCCCTCTCGCGCCCCGCGCGATGCGTTTTCTCTTTCCATTCCCCCTTCGGCTTTCTCCTTTTTTCTTCTCTCCGTTCCCTCGTACACGCAGCACACAGCTCTTCCTCCCTCTGCCCCGCCGTGTTTGCCCACCCGCATCGCCCCTCCAGCGGAGCGTGGTTTTCTTCGGAGACAGTGGCTCTCAACCGGCGCAGAAGCCCGAGGAACGCCGTGACCGTCGCGTACATGCCACCCGACCACCCACCAACCCCCGCCGCCGCCATCTGTCGCCTCCGCAGGACGTGTCCTCGATCGCCGGGGTAGGGGAATATTGATTTATTCCCGTGCCGGTATATAACCCCTTCCACATACCAAACGTTCTTGCCCACCCCTGTGTGTGCTGCGCACCGGCCCTCTAACACACCACCCGACCTTACCTACATGTAGCCGGGTAGCTCTGCGTCCTCGCTGACTAGGGTTGCGCGTTTCTGTCTCGTTCTCTCTTTTCCTCTAGCTTACTGTCTCTCTCTCTCTCTCTCTCTCTATCTCTCTTTCTAACTGGTTCTATGGTTTTGTCTGCAGCGATCTCTCTTGTTCTTGATCTTTCTTCCTTCCTTCCATTTTCTTTTCATATAGCTTTCTCTTTCTCTCTCACCCTCCCGCCCTTCTTTCATGTAGCTTTCTATCTTCTTCTTTCTCTGGTTTTATGGTTGTGCACCTCTCTCGCTCCCGTGCTCTGCCATTCTTTCCCTTCTCTCTCCTTTTATATAGCTTTTATCTTTCTCTCTTTTTCTTACTACATCTCTCCTTCTCTCTTTTCATATCTCTCTCTCTCTCTCTCTCACTCTGTCGCTTACTCTGCCCCCCTCACCCTCCCGCTCTTCGTTTCCCACTCGCGCGGCAGCCCGATCAATACGCCGACAGGCTCCTTCTTCCTCATTCCGGACAGCACCCACCCGAAAACCGTGCTGCGTCCGCCACCGGATCGAAATCAATCGGACGTCGATAGAGGTGGGATCTAGTTCGATGCCTACTTTCCGGGGCTGAATCAACTGGTTGAAACTCTGCTACCTTTTTCCTTGGACTCTTGGTCTGCTCCGTCGGTCCATTGTTCGATGGATGCGTCGCGCCGCGAGGGTGGAAATTGTTGAGAAATTCTGTTTCAAGAATAGACGGGGTTTCGTGAGCTTGCATTTGCACTGGGGTTGATATTTTTTTTTGGTCTGTCTGGTGAATAAATTTTGGGATCATTGTTTGAGGATGCTTGAAATTATCAATGGGGTTGATATCCGATGGAAATCGTTTTTCTATTAAAATTACTTGTCAGTATTGATTTTCAAATGGTATATATTTTTAACGACACTTCGCTTATGGAAGAGAATTTCAATAGCTTGGATTTACCTTAGAATAATTTGTTTTATACTTCTCGGTAGGTAGATTCGGTAATACTTCCATAGCTATTTACTTTTGCAAATTAAATATCAATTAATTTCTACCCCTTTGTTAATCTCTTTAACATTTTAGAATAACTAAAATTGGTAAACATTTCTTAATGGAACGAAAAGTGTATCAACAAGAATCGATCCGAGTAAAGACATTTTCTCCTTGGAAAATTATCGTAGCAATATTTATTTTGTATAATATCCTACTCTCAAAGATGAAAAGTTATTTCGCCCATCTGTGCATGATGCAGCAGTTAGCATCAACATGGCCGTCGTGTTTGGAAAACCGTAGTCGTTCCTCGAGACTTTTTTCTGTAGATGGGAGCTATTTGAGTATTAGGGTTGAGGATAAGAAATCTGTTGAACGCCTGGATGGCTGCGTCGGTTGGAGTCTGGGTGGGTAAACGATGGATCCCAATCATGGGACAGCGAGCCATGTGGTTCGTTTTTTCTTCCCTCCCCAGGCAGTTGCTTGAAGGGTTCGAGACGTTTGGGCGATGGAGCACCGTTACTCTAGTAGGGGATGATTTGTGTTTAGTTAACTTTCGTGTCCATCATAAATTTTACTATCGACAGTATCACGCTATTCTTATCGCAACAGCCAGTTTCAGTTAACCATTTCTCCGTTCACTAATGAAGATCGAGCTCGTCCAATAAATAAAGGGTAAGGGTGAAACCAACTAAGAACAAACGTATCTTAACCAAAAATCGCTAGACAGCAGATGTTTTCTAATTCACATCTTCACGAACATATCTTCCAAAAATTTGAATCAAAGTAAAATTTCAATTACTCGAAATTAAACATTTCATAGCAAATCTATCGAAATATTTAATGAAAGGTTGCTTGCTTATCATCTCCTGGACAGCATTGATAACGATACGCGAAGTCCGTTTATTAATTGCATTCAGTTTCCACAATAATCGTTATCTACGTGGACAGAATAATTCGCAGGGATTCAGCTACGAAGGAAACGGAGGCTCTCGTTCGAGTTCTAAGTGAAAATCGATACCCCTTTTCAGTCAGCCTCTACACTCTGTACCACCGCTCGAAAGGCGAAAGATTTTCCGTTCATGAATATTTAACGCTCTGTAACACAATCAGGATTGGATTTTTCGCCCTCTACTCCTGGCAGTAGAACGCGGCGGGGGTTGAAGAATTAAGACTGCTTGCGCTCAAGTAAATTACAAAGTGACTTTAACCGTCGATCGAGTTCCTCGAGATCCTCCAGGAATATCCGTAACTGTTCCCCGTTCCTTCTTCATTATCGCGGTTCCTTTCAAAAGGATATTGCGCTACCTCAAGTGCTTTCCCGGTACCCTCCATTATTTCTCCACTGTTTCCTTCCGCCCTTAAATATCCTCGAGCGATTTCTACGGGGAAATTTAAATTGAAAATACACAAACACTTGGAATCGTATGTATTCAAACAGTTTAAGATCTTTTTATTCATTTAGGTTGCAGCTCTTTTCATATCGTACATATATGTTCCAATTAATATCACCAAAGCCATTGTCTCTTCTTTCGATGCTTTAATTAATTACATTATTTCTATTAAACGATTATAATATTTAGAAAATACGATTTTAAAGAATCATAACATATTTCATAATAATTACCTATACTTACTGATGTTACACAATCGACATCAAACTTTTAAAGAAAGGATCGATCGATATCGATAAAGAGAAACGTCAGTAAATTAATTAAAAAATTAGGAGAAAAACAAAAGCGGAAGAATGCTGAATTAAAAATATTTATTCACGAAGCATATCAAAGCATTATGATTGATCGGAGCGATTCAATCAGTTAATTCTATCAAGGCATTAGACTTCTCGATGAAATTAGAGTGTCTACGGGCCGGAGTTTCCTCGAGGCCGATAAACGGTCGTCTCGGGAGGTCGCGCGGGTCACGCCCGCCGCGCATAATAATCACATCGCGCCGGTGTACTTGATTTCCGAGAGACTCTAATTGAAGATCCGTAATGTCGATCGCTGTTCCTAAACGCTTCGTAACAACCCCGATTCTGACGTCGCCGAGCCACCCTCGTCGAAGTGCTCGTTAACGCATCCGACATGTAGCTTTCGCGTTTCGACGCGTTCCTCGGAACTTGCGTGCGCGTCAACCCTCTATTTACGACGGAAACGCGAGAGGAATCTCTTCTGTCGCAATTTCGAAACATATTACGCGCTAACTGTCTTATCGGAATTGGAGAATGGAATTGGTTTCATTTACTTACTCCGTTGATGTAAATTAAATTCATTGAATTCATCGCATTTAACTGATCTATTGAAACGAATATTACTTTCAGTGGAATTTAAAATATTTTAATAGATTCATATGAAAGTGTTTGGTTGAATATGATTACACTTCCCAGACAAATATTGGAAATCGTTGATTCTGTTTTCCGATCATTTAGTGCTGTGAATATTTATCTGCTTGTTGATTATAGATTACAAAGTTGTGTCGGGAAATATTTTCCGTTCGTTTAATCATTTCTGATGCTTTGAACCTGATGCATTCTTGAACCACGTGAATCTGAATATGGAGTTCTGCTTCCGGGAGGAAACCGTTTTACTCAGATATATTCTATGTGTGTGGTGCAGCTGAATATATAGAAGATAAGGGCGAAGGGGAGAGAATGAAGTGGGGGTGGGATGGAAGGGAGTCTCGCCGAGCGTTTACTTTCAGTCAGCTCCTTTCTCACAGATTACACGGTATGTTCGAAATTTTTCGTAGCTTCCTATGATATCTATGAAGGTGTTCCATTGTTCCTACTAGCGCATACGTAATTTATTATTCAGTTAATCGGCGATATCACGTTCTCCTAGGTTCCTACAAGACCCGTGAAAGATAATAAGAAACGTTCCATAAGAATAGGCTTTCAAAGGAAAGTTTTATTCATACTTTCTCCATTACATTTTCTATATCAAACTTATAATAACGGTTTCTACAAAGGAATCATTATTTTATTCTACTTATCTAGTACAAAATTAGGGGAATCTATTAAATAATTCACTGCAGTTTCATTAACATTGCAGCGCAGCTTACATTTGAAAGATAATTGCATTTGCCAATTAAAATCCTTTCAAGCAAATATAATATTATTTACCGTTACTTTCGCAATACTGAAATTTGCCGTATTTCGATACGGGCTTATCTACTGCTGTTCAGTATTACATAATGTTACAGCTCAATCACTTACAAAAGCAAACTATCGAATACGGCAGAGCGTAGCAAATTACCTATCAATTCGCTTAATAATCCTCTCGCAGATCTCACTTTCCCTTGCCGAACGCTTCATTATTCACCGCCGGAGATTTTCCGCGCGGGCGGAGGTGTAATTTGCGCGACGGGGCTGGCCGACAGGAAACGTTGAATCGTCTCGTCGCTTCCCCGAATCCCCGAGCCCCGTCCTCGAGGATTTAATTAAGGTTCGATGACCCAATTACCGTAGCACCTTTCATCGATTCAGCCCCGGAAAAAGGGTTACATTCTCCGAAGACGGCGAAAGAGGTGCGCGCGAAAGGGTAACCTCTTAGCTGTACTGTCGCTTTTCGAAGTGTGTATGTCTACACTGTGCCTCTACAACGATGCGACAACGATTGTACTCGTCAAACACAGGGTATATGTAAGATCTGTGAAATTGAATTGGCACGTTGAATGCCAATTAAATTGAATTACTATGGTTCATTCAGTTAAATGTTTATTATTTAGAAACATTTCTATATTACAGAGAATGCTAGCTAATGCGATGACAGTCAGCTAGATGAACGTGCAATAGTAATACTGCAAGTCAATCAAATGATTTAATAGTATATCTTTACCATTTTGTGCATTTTACTGCATCAAATCGCGCAGCATTTAACGTGTTAACCCTCTACAGGCCCGTGTGACTTTGAAGTCACACACCAATATATTGGTGTTTTGTTGATTCATTTCATTTTGCACGGCAATGTGCCGAATAAAACTCAGTAATTAATTAACTCAATCTTTTGTACGCTCAGGCGCGAAAGTTCAGCGTCATTGTAATAGAAATATTGCAAGGTATATTTATTTACGTACAATTATTAAAGCTATTGAGTACACTGTTCATTTATATTTGCAGGTTGATATTTGTTCATTTTATTTTACACATATATTTTTATAGTCACAAGCAAAAATTCGGCGTCCAGAGGGTTAACTTTCAAGCACATAACACTAGTTCTTCTCTTTTCTTAATTAACACTTAATCTACAACCCGAATACGTGCAGGCTTATACGAAATGTGGACTACCTTTCGCTTTTACAATTAGAAGAAATTCAATTTTTCTTCGCCATACCGTTCGAACATCCACAGCATTCGATTATTCGCAACATGTTTCCCAGTTTCCAGGAGATTTCTTACAACGCGTCACTTTATTTTAACGAGATAATGGCACTTTTCCTACCGTAACTAGTCAAATAACTGGCTACAAAACAGAGACAAACAAATTAGACGATACATCTTTTTTAGTGGGAACAGAAACAAAAAGAAAGATGAAAATTGAAAAAAATTAATCGGACAATATAGGAATTGATATAAAATCAAATGACCAAAACAAGACGCAGAATGTTAGGTTCGGTCATTTGACCGATACGGTTAGTGTTAACGCATGTATGTTCAAAATTTTAAAAAATGCTCGAATTTTCAGCGACCTGCAGATAAAGTGTTAACCTCTTACGCTGGAAATTAATTCATAGATTTGGCAATGTCGCGCGAAGGATTTCGTTTATCTTATTTCGTACGGAGTGATAGATTTCGAAGAATCTAGTAGGTATAATGCAACAAGACTATCGATGTCTGTAACATGTCACTGGCAATTCTGGTAACATCTCGACGTGAGTGGTATGCCTTTCCAGCGCAAGATTTTAACGATGTCTCGGTCATTACAGATAAATTGCCATTTCTTCGTGACGAGTGCGCTCGTCATTTACAGCTAAGAGGTTAAGGTCAGCCTGGAGCGGTGGGCGAATGAGCTCTGTGGGAGGGTGGAGAGGGTTTCGGATGGATTATGTATTAGTTGTAACCCAACTTACGAGCCTTCACCTCGTGCGCAGGTAGCCGAGCGGTGAGGGTTTATTGTTCCAAGGATATAGTAGTTGACCGCCGAGCTCTTCAAAAATGGAGGGCAGCGGCACCGGAATTAGCAGGCTCGACTGCTACGAGGATATGTTCAAGGAAATTACCAGGAAACTCTACGGCGAAGATCCTGACCACAGAAGTAAGACTTTCTTTTAATAATTATTCACATTTCCATGATTGTAATCATTTCAATCAGCGGGCCAGGGATTTTTTCGCGAATTCGAATACTCGAATATATTATTGGAAAAATAGCATTACAATGGGAAATATCTCTGTTATAATAATTACCATAACAACTGCATTTTGGATATTTCATACACTTTTTCGTATTATATAGAATCTATGCATTGCTGCACTTTCAAGTAGTGCAAGATAATCTATTAACTGTGACCAGCGTGGCGGTCGTCGTGTTGATATTTATTTAAACGTATTTAGAAGGTTTCCTCATTTGAAATTCCATTTTGCGGTAAATGGTTACGGCAATGATAATGCACAAGATAAGCCCGTTTTGGTGGTTACAAGTTCGTTTAAGGTAAAAGTCGAGTAACGATAATAAAAGCTTTATTGGATTTTATTCAAAATTGTTGTTCTATTCTGCATATTGCATATTGGAGGGCGGTATTAATGCATGAAACCCGCAGTTTAAACGAAGAGTATGTAGCATTAGACCGAGGGAGAAGTAAATGGATATTTAAAATATATGCAAATTAACGGCGGCTGTATTATTACGGAATTTTAGTTGAATTGCCGCGCCTCTGCAATGTTCTGCTCTGTTACGATGAAGTTTTCGTTTGGTTTCATTGAGATGCTGCTCTAGATACAATATAAATATTATCCATTTACTTCCCAACTGTTTGCATTTAATTTTCAGTTAACCTTATATAACACAGCAAACAATTAACCCTCCGCCGGCAATGTGGTTTTCCACCGACGCGGTCGGCAATATGGACCATTGATCGTCAGGCATAACTTTTCCTTGGGATGTCTGTAGAAATCGAAAAAAATTCCCAGATGCTTACTGCAGTCTATAATTTAATACACAAATAACACTTTGGTCAAATCTTCATATCAGTTTGCAATACAAATTTCAAATCGAAGTGCAACTACGAAGAAATAATATTTTGTTTGAAGCTGCATAACTTTATAATAAACAAATATTGGAAAAAGATATTCTACGGTTTTACGCGTGAGACTACGATCCTTCGATAAAATATGAAGAAATTTGTCAGTCCTTGAAAGAGTATATTTATATTTTTAAGGCTTCAATTTGCATTTTCGACTCGGTTGTGTCAGTGGAAAATAAAGTAAAACATTATTTTGGAAAGTAAACTTGTAACTGATGTATAAAGATGAATTGTGAACAAACTACGAAATATAAGAAACAACTTTTTTAATAGTGTGTCCTTTCACATTGCCATACTGCATTGAATAATTCCGAAAGGTTAACGAAGGACGGCAATATGGTCAACAGTAAAGGAACAAACATTATTTCATTTTAGGACTGTACTGATACCCTGCTTATATGTGACGTGTCTAATCCTATGGCCATGGCAGTTTTAATCGAAGGGTCCAGGCAGTTTTTCTCAGCAGTTTAACGACGCTAAACAATCAAAGTTTCAACAGAACTTTTATGACCTCTAATTTCCGGCGGAGGATTAGGATTGGATTAAGTGTTATTTTACAGATTTAAGAAGAAATGTTCAGCTTTTTATAATAAATAGCTTATGACAGGGCGCGTGGTACAGTCGGGGAGGGGATGATTCTTGATGAAAAAGTGAATAAAGAGAAAAGACTAAAATTTGTTCGTGAAGGAATTCATCAAGGAAAATCAACCTTCGAAAATTAAGGAGCTCTCGAGTGTTTGATTTGCAATGTCATATCGAACGTATGTCTGCTTGTAAACAGATTCTCATGTTAACGATCCTAGGTGTATAAGCTACTAACATGTTCAAATTCTTCGATGATACGATCGTATCTGTAGATTTACTTTTTGTTTGTTTTTGGTATGTTTCTATTAGTACGTCTACGAAACAAAATCGAAGTTTCAAACGAATAAACTTTCATCTTCCCCGCGGCTTGTTCTTTTACGCGGAATCACCTTCTGTTCGGTTGCACCACATGTCTACTGCACTCGATAAAAATTATTTCTACGAAATATCAATCCTGTTTAACAGTTTGTTTGATAAATATAAATTATCTTTATAGAAGCAACTTGAATATTTCGTTTCGACTCAAAACTTCTCATTAACATAAAGAAAGATAAGATTTTTCTGGCAAGTCTTGAACCGTGTTATACGAGGTGTGATTCAATTTCTTCCGCTGAAGAAGTGCAATCTACAATTTGTTCTTTGTGCAGCGTCGAGCGTACAGAACGAGTTCGAGACGTCGGTGTCCTATAAGAACGACGAGGACACCGGAAACGGCACCGACGGAAGCGACGATGGAAACTGGACGTGTGAAGAGGAGCCGCTTAAGGGGACCGATGGAAGCCGTATCGCAGCTTACCATGCTGGAAAAGCGACGTGGAGGTGCTACGAATGTGGTTCGTATATCTTCCTTATCGAATTTTCTCGAATCCAATGCTCGAGTCATTCCGGGACACTCATAACTGCAACGTAAAGAACGAAATTTAATACTTACACCTAAATTTCTTCGCAAAATCAATTCTCAAAACAAAATTAATGCTAGATTTATGGGTCCCGTCAATTCGATGAATATTAAATGTTTTAAATATTATTTAGTAACAGTTTAAGTCGATTCTGATTCGTGCAATTATGCGAATACGCATTGCAATACTCCGGTTTTGAAGCTACAATTTTCGTGATTTATATAGACAAACACGCAGTTTCCGAGGAACAATAGAATAAATTGTAGAATAAACGCTCGTAAATCTAATGTTAAGTATCTATAATGACAAATTAAATGCTTCAACTAATCCGACTAATCCTCCTTTCTTTACGCCCAAGGACCTCCCACTTAGACACACAATCATTACCGTCACCATTGACGTCACCGAATACACCCCGTGGAATTTTACCTGTACCTTAATTTACCTCAACGAACAACAAACATTCTGGAAAGTCCAACCAAAGATCCGCGCAATCTCGATTTCCCCCCGCCAGAAGTGTTCGGTTAGCGACGCCAAACAGCTGACATTAAAATTACCATTTAACTGTGAGGGCGTGAACGGGTTAACGAAATGAATTCCGTGAAACGTTCGCTGTTGGAAGGATCATTGTAGACGTTCGCCACGAGTTTCCCCGGTGCGAGGAGGGCTCTCGTTTAATTACTATGCTACAACGTTGAGTGCCGATGGTCGCAAATGGGGGAAACGTATCGTGGAAATAACGGGCCACTGAACACGAAAGAGACCCCCACCCCTTCCCCTTCCGCAGGCTTGGCAGATTGACACGGAATCGAAGTGGTAAACAATAACGAGTCGCTGCCTACCCGGGAGGTACAGGTACCTCTCGGGACAAAAAGGGGTTTTATTATCCGCCCGGTAATTCTCCAACTTATTCCGTGTCATCGAGTCGAGCCGAGGATGCCGGGTGAGCTGTTGTAACCGGAAAAATCGTTGCGTCCGCATAACGACAACTGCATTTTACGCGACCGAGCTTTAAAGTTTCTTTAGTCTTCGGGTGGGGTGGAGGCTCGTTATTTAGTTTTCGCGCTCTGAGCTGCGTCACGTTCGACGAACTCTCGACCGGACCCTGTTAAAGCGAGCATTTCGTTCCGTTACACGGCGAATTTAACCAATTACGTGGCTGAGCGCACCGGTACACGGAATTAATGGGGCTCGTTGTATCTTCGAGTACTAAGTGAGTGAATCAACCGACGGACACTTTCTCGCCGTTTTCGACGCGATGAGATTTGACGCGGATACCGGGCTGAGGGCAGGGGAGGATAATTGATATTTGCTTTTAACCCTCGCGCGGTGTCCCGGAAAGTGTTACGTTTATGTCTCGGTAATTGAATGAGATCTAGACGGAGATTTGACTGGTCGAGGGAAGACAGGTCGGTATCTTCTGTTGCAACGAATATTATTGTTCCGTGGGTTGATGCTTGACAATTTAATTTGTTTGTTGGAAACATAAGTTTCCGTTTTTTAATGGTGGTACTGTGGTAGTGATTTTCTTATCGAGCAGGCAAGGGTTATTTCGTTATTAACCCCTTGTTTCATAATATCGTGTCATGCTCGTGGTGAAGATTTCAAACAGTTAACAAACATAAATATTATTTAATCTTTTCGAGTTTAAATTAAGTGTAATGGTTTTGTTATCGATTAATATACTTTAGAGGAAACATGGACATAAAATGTTTCTAGAATTCTTTTTTTAAATAAAATATTAATGGTAAAGTAGTTGCATCGATCATGGTTAAGAAAGATATCGCAGGGCAAGGGGTTGATAATTAATTGGAAAAAGGAATCGTGCATTCAGTGAAAATAAGTTTAAAATTAAGTAACGTTAATTAACAGTGGGTACTATTATTTTTCAAATCACTGTGAAGCTTTCACCGAGGGTTTAAATAAAAATCAAACTTACTTATATAAATATTCGAAGAAATGATTTGCATGTAAACAGCTGTTTGAAAGTAAAGAAAATCAGTGATGTAACATGATGTAACTATTCGAGAAAAATCACAATAGTACGTCCGAAGATAATGTCCGGTGGGAAAAGAAAATCGAAGGGTGAGGGTAAGGAGGCGTTATTAAGGGTGGGGTACACGTACATTTCGAGGAAAATTGACAAATCCACATTGTCCGACAGGCGATGTGATGGGAGGTGGCCCCCGCGACGTGGCCGAGCACTTTATGGAACTTCACTCCTCGAGGATACTCGCTGACGACAACAGGAACAGGCATCACTCTCCTCGCAAAGACTATCTGCAGTCGGAGCTCAAGATCGAAGACGTGATTTCATACCTGGAGAGGCTACGGGAGCGAGCCGAACGTGTAGCACCACCGTCAAGACGGACGCAGGAAACTCAAACAGTACCTGCCGCCTTATTGCCTGTTACGTCGACTTTCCTGCTGCAAGAGTTACCTTCAACCCCATCGCCGCAACACCTTCACCAGGTACAATTGAGAAAACTTTGAAATCTTAACCTTAAGAAAATTCTAATTGTTACTTTGATCGTTCAAAGAAGCCAAACTGTCGAGTCCAAATCCAACCTGTCAAGAAAATTCTAATTGTTACTTTGGTCGTTCAAAGAAGCTGTAATCACTGAATGCAAGTAACGAACGTTGCGCCTGACTTCGTTTCTTTCGATCTTTATTCAGTATCGTATGTCAATTTTCAATATACCGATACCAATGCTAATAACAATGTATATTACATTTTAGATATATTTCATTGGTAATGATATTCTCGCCTGACACAAGACCGATTTCATTGTCGCTGTAACGAAAATTATCTTTAAGACCCGCGAATGGATTCCGCGCAAACAGTTTGTACAAAGATAATTGTTTTTTCAGACAACGACGACAATGCCGACGTCCGCTGCGGTGTCTGCCAGCGGGAAAAGGTACACATGTCCCTATTGTCCCTACGGAACCGATCGACGGGACTTGTACACGCGCCACGAGAACATCCACCGCGAGGAGAAGCCGTTTCACTGTTACATATGCTACAAGCCGTTCAACCGTGCCGATCACGTGAAGAAACATTTCTTAAGGATGCACCGGGAACACGGCTACGAGCTGTCCAGGATACGAAGACCTGCTGGATCCAGCGCGCCCAAGCCGCTCCAGCAGGACTCGACCACGGGAAACACCGGCAACGGCAACGCGAACGGCCAGCAGCAACAGCAACAGCACACGAGCTATGCATCTGGGTTCAACAATAACAAGAGTTACCAGTTGCAGCCAAACCCTGGTAACGGAACGACTACAACCACAGGGATTTATCAGGCGACGTCGATGCCTGCGCCCAGCATCATGCAACCAGACGCGGCGAACTGCGGTACTGCTAGAAGGGTCCAAAATGGCGGATGCAACAGTAAGAGCCATCTCAAGGGTGGTTCTAAAGGCGCACAAGAGCGGAGGTGCGGAATCTTCTGTTGAGTTTCCCGTTTTCTGATTTTGATTTCCCTGTTTATAGACACCTTAAGTGTCTTTTCGTTTTAATATTTCTTATATTGTAACATATAATAACTTAATGCGTCATATTTGAATAATAAGAAGAACTGAATGTTTAATATTTTTATCTTTTGTTTGTTAGTTATTTTTACGAATTGTTGTTCAAGATAAAGATTGATTAATTATCTATCTATTCGTGAAAGATTCTTTACTAATCAGTTGCTTATTGCTTAAGAAGTGATGACTGGTTTGTCTGACAACAGTTGTGGTTTACACCGAAAAAAATGAGTTTAAGGGTAAACAACGGTTAGTACGTCCGACTGATTGATTCCTTGTTTTCAGGTACACCTGCTGCTACTGCTCCTGGAGCGGCGTAGACAATTGGTGCCTTAAACGGCATCTAAACACGCATTTGAAGCCGTTCGCGTGCACCCTGTGCGAGTACAAAGCTGCACGAGCCGAGCGTTTGGCAACTCACGTGTTGAAAGTTCACAACAGGCGGCAGTGTTCGAGGTGCTCGTTCCTAGGCGAGGACGCGGCGCAGTTGCAGATGCACCAGCTGCACGTCCACCGTGTCAGCAGCGCGAACAACGCACCTGCAGCATCCGCGGCGCAGGCACCGCCACCGCATAATAATCGCCATCAGCAACCCTTGCAGTAAGAACGCGTTGTTTTCTGTAATTCTGTTTTTATCTTACAATTGAAAAGATTGCTTATCAGTGTTTCATGGTTGCGTTAAGTTGGACGGGGTTGATTGGCCGCAATCTTCATTAATTTGAAGATTCGAAAATTTCAATGTCGGTTAGTTTATTTAGAAACGTACCATAATGTGATTGATAGATGGAAAGAGCGTTTCCTCTGATTCTTCTAGCGCATAATTGTAAAAGTCTCGTTTCTGTCCAGAGAGCATCTCTCACAAATCTGCACACAGCGGTACCAAGGATTAAATTAAACTGAATTAACTGAAAACCTGTGAGTATCTAGTTTGTAACAGTAAAGTTTACGAAACATGCCGTAAACCAAGCTCAGAAAACAGAATTTTTAAAAATCCAGTTTAATTTAATCCGAAGTATCGCTATAATATTTATAGTTTGCGCTGGCGAAAACTGGCGAACATCCCGCTTAGTTCTAATTAAACGATCCGACCGTTTCAAATTAATCATCCATCGCTAACGATCGTTCAGAGAGCTCCATCAATCGTCGAGAATTGAATCCGAGCGATCCGGGGGAACAGAAACGAGCCAGAATTCAATTCGAGCCACGTTTTTCTCGACGCCGGCCAACCATTAATTAAAGTGAGACCGAAGCGGACTCGTCGAGCGTTATAAATCTCGACGCCGGTGTTTAGTTTAGCGGCCGCGCGGTCACCGGCGTTCGCCGAGCACCCTGGCCGTTCGGAGATTCATTAAAACGATTTAATTGGAAGTCGATCACACGACTAATCCGGGCCGTTACTCTTTCGGCTGCGTTCCGCCGAGCAAACACGTGTAACGAGCGGTCGACGGATTGAAACTTCAATGGGAACGCGCGTGTTTATCTTTTCCGTTAGGCTAAATCGCCCCAGAACACCCGATCACGGGCAGCACTCGCTTTAAACAGGATTATTTCTGTCAGACAAATTTACTGTCCAGCGTGATGAGGCCCCGCACGTTCCGCGGACGAAGAATCTGCGTCCGTGAAACGATTGATCGTTTTTTGATGAAGGAATAGTTCGGAATCGCTATTTTTGATAATGCTTCTCTGTGAATGGGTACTCGATACGGAAGTTTCGATTCAAAGAATGTACAGTTCTTTTTCGTGATGGAGTGATTTGAAACAAAAGGGATTTTATTATTTTTTTAATTGTAGCATGAATTGAGGATCAGCTTTTTGGACTTCTTTTTAATAGAGTTTTATGAAGCTCTATTTTTGTTCATTTTAGATGCTGTGCAAGGAAGATTTTATCGATCTTTAATTTTTTTTTAATCTAATGTCACTAATAAATAATTTTTGACATACAGAATCGAATAAGTCAATTGTAACCATGTGCAAAATTTGAGTATTCTATATCGAGAATTCCCATACGATTTTCATAAAATTGCAAAATTACGATTCACCGTAGTATCGTAGCTCATCATTGACAAACGAGATTCACTGTTAATTATGAAATTTACAGCCCCGCGGGAGGAGGTCGTCCGCCACCTGGTCCGCCAGTTTTTCCAGCGCCAGCACCAGCCATCGCACCTGCTACCACCGTGATACCACCGACAACGATACTCGGGTAAGCTTCTACAGATTTTCTGCCGCCCACGCTATACTTGTCTGCTTTCATCTTCTCCACCCTGCAACTTGTATTTCCGCAGCGATGCGAACGTTTCTTATATTTCACTCACGGTTAGAAGTTTTTCTTCCATTTCGAACTTGATTTCTCCTGTAACAGTAGAAACCGATCGACCGGTCCCACGGATGGTTGATAGCAGAACAAATTGATTTATCGTCTTTTGACATAGATTTAAGTTGCGAGTGTGATTCTTACGCTTTTTTTTTTTAAACATGTTCAGTCGAATGTGATGGCTGCAGGAACGATTAATACATTCCTCAAAAAGTTTTTCTTTTTTTTGGTACAAGGATTTACGAAGAAGCACAGCGGAGCCAAAATTTGTCAGTTTTCCCAGTGAAAAGATGGTATCGCGTGACCGTTCTTTTGGCCGTCACAATACACACAATAATCATTCATCACGCCGGGTCGACGTTGTTCAGCAACAGGTCGCAAGTGAAACACAAAACCTTATGTTCTCTCGAATCATTTTCTTTCAATGGCTACTCGTAAAGCGAGAGAAATGAAAATTACAGAAAATTGCGACGTGTATTGCGACCGGTCGCTGAATTCCCGCTCTCCCGCTCCCTCTCCGATTTTCTGTTACGTTGCAGCGTCATTTTTTGGTTGGTCTCGTTAATACCTTTTCGTTCGCGCGTGCACGCTTTCGTTTGTCTCTGCTTTCGGTGTTTCTCGCGGCGGGCGCGGGCTCCGGCCGCCATTGCAGCGCGGCGGCCCGCGGCCGCCATCTTGTTGTACCACGTGTTGTCTTTTCTTCTTCGCTCGTGAGAGCGTACCCGCGCCGTCGAGCGTCGGGTCGCCCTTCCACTGGTAGAAAAATGACGCGAACGTAACTTATGGAACAGTGCCGCGGTGGTTGCAGCCACGAGATGGTAAACTCCCCTGCAACTGCAGCGACAATGGCGTACCCGACATTGGAAGAGGAGAGGAGGCGGTCGAGCGACCCGAGCGGCGATCACAAGCACGAGCGGGCCGTCCCCCACGGTTGCGAGGTGCCCCGTCCTGAGACCGTGCACGATCGAGGCCTAGACAGTCGCCTAGATACCGTCGTAGACGTTGGTCGCAGCGCTGGACCGGCCGCGGATATCTGTGCTATACTAAATCCTGATTTTGCGTGCAGCTACCGAGCGGTGACCAACACGTGCCAGGCCATGGAGTCTCCCGAGTGTCCTTGTACCGAGCGGAAGCCGAGCGAGAGACGGTCTAGGAAGCAGAGCCAACCGAGGAAGGTCACGTGGAACCAGGAGTTCGAGGACGACGATCTGACTGTCCCTGATCAGAACGTTGTAGACGTAGAACAGCCAGAGGATGCAGCCTTCAGGCCAGCGAACAAGAAGATGCTCATAATAAACGAGCTGAAGAAGAGGTATCGACGTCGATCGACCGACCAGAGGCTTCTCAAGTGCGTACAGTGTCCCAGCGATTCGCTCGCTAGAGGATCCGTCTACAAACCGTACCACACCAAGGCTTCACTGGAGTTGCACAAGCTGTGGAAGCACGGCGCGTACGATAAGCATCTCAAAATCTGTGCGTCCAAGGATCGCACGACGTCCCAGGTGTCGTCCATCACGCTAAAGGCCACCGTCTTCACCAGCCATGGATACGGCTATCATAGATAACACGCGGCGATCCCGTGGACGTAGCGGTGGGCGACCGGGTTGGTGCACGTTGAACCGCGGAATACACAATTCTTTCTCGACGCTTTCGATGCTGTTGGAAGTTAAATTTTGATGTTTGTTTTCTGAGAAAGGCTACTGGCTTCTTGTCTTTACGTTGAAGGGTATAGATTTGTTAAAATATATATTGGTTATTAATTGGTAATTCGTTGGGAAAAAGTTCGTAATTACACGATTTGCGTTTATAGTAGTTACGAAACTAGGATCTATACAGTATAAAGAACTTATTTGTACAGTAGTAGCGCAAACGTTGGAGGTAACGTTGACCCTTAACGATTCTCAACAAGCATCAGAGACCGAACTTTCCGCGTTTCGAAGTCCACCTGCTCCGGTCGCCATTTTTGGATTCAGGGTATTCGATGCGACTGACTTTGCGAATCGGACTCGTCGAGGATCGTCGTGTCCAACCTCTCACGGTGATATTTCTGGTGACTGACAAGGAACAAACGCTCATGTTCCGAGGAACTGTGGTAATTTACTTAAATGTCTACGGGGAAAGGGAATGCCCAGGTCTCCGTTGTCGCGGGACATTTCGGTGATTTCCGTCGCAGCCAACGAAACGATAGATAGAAACCAATTTCGTCGATGTTTTTTGAGAGCCTGGATTCAGATCACTCGCGGAGCTGAAGCGGCGACGAGAAACAGTCTTAGGATAAGGATGAAAACTGATCGAAAGTACCTTGACACGTGAACTGCCGATCACACAATTTTAGGTCCTATTAACGATTAAGACGTAATGCGAAGAGTTGGCGCATCGAAACGAATATTTTCATGTATAAGAACTGTAACACGACGCCACGTTGCCCGGTCATCGTTTCCAATCGACGCGTCGCGCGTTTCCGCATCGCCCAATCAAGCAGTCAAACATACGTTCCATCGAAGGACGGAAATTTTGTTCAGAGACGCGCGCAAGAGCCGACGAAAGACATTGCGCCGGGAGAGTACGCCAAAATGGCCGCCAATCGACTCTCGTGACCGTTCTCTCGGCCGGGGGCGAGCATGATTTTTATATTAAGGGATATTTGTACAAAAACCACTATCTTGTTTACGTTATTATATGAAATATATTATATCTATTGTACTTAAGCGCAGCACGCGAGATACCGCGAGGCACGTTGAGTTGCAAAGACGATCGCACCAGTTCTTTGGGACTCCGCGGCTTCCGGTGTATTCATTTTATTCGACCTGTCCTCTGCGAGACGAACTGTGATTCATTTTTGTCATTTAATATTCGAGTTTATACCCGGCGTTACCGTTTCAAGGAAATGTTACATTAAGTCGTTCATCGCTTCGCTTTCTTAAACTTACTTTGTATTAACGAGTGTATAGTTCATATTAATCTGTTGCATATTATTCGCGGCTGTTAATTACTCAGACTGATGGGTTACTTTATTCTACAAGCTTAAGTAAGATCCTGAAATGATGGTCTCAGAGAATCCTCAATTAAGATCTGTAACGTATAGAGGCTCACAAAATGATGTATCACGAAATTATGAATCTCGCAGCATGATATTTCAATTCTTATTTATAATTAATTTTAATCAACGATAGCGATTCAACTGAGTGCAGTGAAAAAAATGTTCATATTCTTACAAAGTGAAGACAGTAGCGAATAATATTCAAATTCTCTGGGATCCTGTATCATGCACTGCAGGAAAATGACTACGCGTAAAACCCTCTGTTCATTTTCCTCAGTTTTCATTTTCATCTCTTTCTTTCAAGAAACATTCTCCTCTTACACCCAGTTCCACGAGGATCGCCTCCGATCGGCAACCGGCTATACACTGAGGCTCCATTACGGTCAACGTACGGATATCCTCAAATCTACTAGGCGTTTCCAAACGACTGCGTTATTTCCGCAGTTATTTTTACGCGCGCTGGAAACGCGGCCCGCCTAAAAAATGTAGATGCGCCGTTTTGAAATTCATCTCCTAAATTATGGAGGAACCGTGGAACGGGAACGACGGCGGTCGTAACTCGCGGCCGGGTTGCATATATGTATGATACCGCTAGTCGTGTCACCTTTATCACGCCGAAACTTTCGCGCTGCGGCTTTGCCGAGCCAGGGAAAAAAGGTAGAGGAAAAACAACGCATCGATATTTTTGACCGTGTCGCGGCTTTGGCCGCACGCGTTGGACAGTTTCGAATTACAACGTAAAAATTACCCTCCGCGGAAACCTCGGCGGGTAAAAACAATTCACGACGAAATTACATTGTTTAACAGGTGAGAACAAAGAATTCTCTCACGCAACATTTTTCTTGCGTCGTTCCCAGCACGTGCCGCATCCTTTCAAACCGCGATCCGAGAGGTGTTTTCATAATACCCGGCGCGAACCCATTTCTCTTCTTTACGGGGAAAAAATTGAATTTTTTACTCCTTCGGGCGGGAAACGCCAACGACGAGGACGAAACCGCGCTGTTTTGTCGCAGTAAAAGTTGTCAAAATACTCGAGCGATGCTCGGAGCGGTTCCGTTTGGTACCGCGAACATTTGTTCGAGGCGGTTACGCGCGCGAATAATTTTCAGATGACTTCTGTTTGGGAAAAAGGGACTACGGTGAACGTATTTTTCTTTGGTAAACGTTAAAAGTCGGGAAGATATGTTCCAGAAGCGATTTGTGGAGGCAAGACTTAAAGATAAATTCGTATTTTTCAGGAAAAGTGAATTTTATTACGTACATATGTATGTTACAAAAATTGTATCCAATTTAGTTAAAGGTTTCTGTTGTTATTTCTTGAATTTGTATATGGCGTAAATATATTCACGAAATAAAATCCAGGGATTTTCCGAAATTCACGTTCTCTTTTCACAGATTTTCCTTTTATTTCAGACGAAGAACTGCATAAGTAATGCTTTATTAATTCTCTAAGAATATATGAAATTAATCAGTTCTAGGTAGATATTCTGCTCAATTTTTCGCAAATTTATTCAAATTTTTTTAGTTTAAAAGTTATCAAAGTGAGCCGATTTCATGGATATTTTCGAAAACTTCTAGTGAACTTCAATAAAGAACGCGAACATGCTTGGATCCGTGGTCGGAAAGAACACAATAGAACTACATAGATCGACGTCACGCGTAACGTGTGACGTGTAACGAGAAACCATGCGGAGGACGCGGGAATGCGAGAGCAAACCGGAAACGCTCGGTTCGTTGCGAACTCCGTTCCATACGGTCACCAAACAACAAAGATAGTTGCCGAGGCGAGACCCTGTCGAATAGAAAGAGTCGAAATTAGTCGAATAAGAAAACAAGAAAAAATCAGGAGAGGAAGAACATTGTCACGTGAACTTCCGATCGATCACCATTGCGTGACAACGTTTGGTTCGCTTGGATTATATCAATATTGCAAGAGTTTATAAGTACGTGACGCCGGCAATTGGTTTATTCATCTGCGCGCAGGGTAGTCATTGTTAGAACAATGAATCGTTTAACGCGAAGTGCGTGGCAGCGATTAGTAGCGCTGAATCGTTGATGCAGAGATAGAGGAATCATTTCAATCACGCTTGATTAATTGAGAATTCACTTAGTTCCATAATTTATTGAGTTCCGCATACAGGATACAGGGAACTGACATTTCACATAGGAGTGACAACCTAATTGTTTTATGAAAAACAGTCATCAATAGCTACGGATTTTTTAATACATTTCATTAGTAGTTAGAATAATAATATTTGCAAACCAACAGATCGTATTGGCTAAGATAATTTAATAATTTCTTTCGGAGTTGTTACTTAGAAGAAAAGCATAATCATTGATTACAATGAAGAAAAACGCGTCACAGATTCTTACTGAGATTAAATCTATTAAAAATAAGAAAATAGAAGAACAATTTCTATAGTAAATTATCATTTCACAAATTAAAAAACGAACATGTATGTATCATACTTTGTGGCGTCCACTGTCTCTCGTAACTCCGCTATTAAGCAGCCATGTTTTCGTTACTCGCGAGATGAAGGAAAATGGCGGACGTTCATCAACAGTACACGATCCTTCGACCGCGAAACCAGGGCGTAGGAACGATGTACGGTATCGCGCGTGGGAATTACGCATGAAACTATATCAGTACGGAATTGACGTAATTAAAATGCAAAGCGCATTTCCGCGGAGATAAATGAGACACAAATAAACGATTACGAGGACACTGGAGAGCTGAGTGGCCGTGGAAAAGGGTCCGCAGAGAAAAATGTAAAAGAGAATTGCATTTATCATTTGACTGCCAGTGGCGTATATAAATTCTTTCGAGTTCCTTCTGGAGCGTTGCATCCGTTAAGAAATTAAAAAAAAGGTCATATGTCATGAATATTCATACGTTAATGCAACGTGCGTTTGCCACGAGAGTGTTGTTCCCTCGCGGTTCCGGGCTTATACTAGACTCTTCAGCAATATAGGTCAATAAAGTTCAGGATAGCAAGGAACACACGAAGAGACAAAACATAAATGTCCTTTAAATTATCTTTCAAGCATACCTCCTCAAGAGACTACTGTTTCATTTCGTAAGATATTATGTATATTTCACAATTTATATAAGAAATAATATGAATAATATTAATAATATTGGAATAACGGCAATAATCAGATAAATCAAGTGGTCCAATGCTTCCTTAACTAATTTAGTGATACACTCTGCTTTCCGTTGACGAGTAATTTAATGCTAGAAGTCGCTATGCGTTTAATCAGCGCGTACGCGATGCATTCGCTTTTTTCTATTAACACGCTCCTACTAGTTTTTCACCTTCAATTTTCAACTTTTTCTTCCGAATTGCACGATCCGGACCGCGCCGCGGGCGGAGCGTAATACGCGGCCGAGATAATCGCGATTCTGCGGGGCCACGATAACAGAAGTTTCCATTAATGCGCGACGGAGACGCGGCGTGCCGCGGAGTTGTCCTGTATTTTTCGAAGATAGGGGCCGCGGTGGCCGTAATTTACGCGCCATTACGCGACCCGCCCGTTGCTTGGGACGTCCGGTGGTACCGGAGAACGGCCCGGCCTCATTCATGAATACGCTATACGTGCCCACCCGGCGCAACTTGCTCGCGAATGCATTTTACATGGACGCTGGCCAGGCTGAAGGTTAAGGAATACCGCTCGCCATTTTTGTTCTGCCCACTTGGAGGACGCGATAACGGCTAGCGGAGCTTTTATCGTCGCTCCCTTTTCGTGAATTCGCGGAAAACGGGTCGCTGACGCTGGAGCCGTATACTTCGACCGATTTAACGTTGGAACCAGCAGTCAAATTGACTGTAACTGACTTGCATCGTAGTTGATGCGTTATTACATTGTTTCATATAACTTTTTCAAATATTCTCTGCGTCTGATCAATTATTGTGACAAACAAGTGTTCTAAAAGAATCCTGAGAAGCCTAAATTCGAAGCTTCTCGTTGATCCTCAAAATGACCAGCTCCAAGCTTTTTTACAAGTTTTGTAGTTAACGATAACGAGAATCTATTAAATGAATGAACTACAAATTTATCCGACCTATTATTCGTACAGAACTATGTATTCGAAATGCACCCAACTCTGTCAAACTCGCCCGAGTACTCGATAACTTGAACAAACCCTCTCACTTGAACCTTTTCGAACTAATCTGTCCCATCCAAAACGGAACTCGTCCAGCTTCCGCGCGCGTGGTAATGCGTTTCGGCGCACCGGGCACGGGAAAACTCGAAACGGCCGAGTATCGATCGATCCCCGACGAAGGAGCAACATTTTACCTTTGGTCCGCCAATTTATTAATGAATGATTAAAATTTCTCGCTGTTGATATCGCTTCCGGAGTGGCAGACGTTCCTCTCCCGACGCTGCCGCAGCTATCAGCCTCTAATTGTGAATTAAACAACGATGCAGGTCTCGTTCCATTAAATTCCGTGCATAATTCAGCGCGTTAGAGTCTCCCATCGTGTCCGCGGCCTGTTCAAGAAACGTATCGCGGGGGCGAGGGAAAGTTTACGCGCTCTTGCACTCCGAGAGATCCAGTAAAGAACGCCTGGCGAAGATAGAAAGGCCGCGGCTCGAAGTTTCGGGACCGTATCGGTCTCGCGGCCAACTTTCCCTCTTGCCTCTCTAGCATACGAAAAATATTCGTTATACAGGGTGGATCGGAATAACTGTACATACGTGGACTAGCGACTTTTCCAATTTCTGTTACCAGCTTACTGGTGTTTCACGTGAACATTTGAAGTCGGTGGGTTGGGGAAATGCAACTGGTGAGCTGTAAGTATAATAAGATGGCGAATTTTACGTTTAATAAAAACCACGGGGCAAATTGTAACTATAGTTGAAACTATGTTATATAGAAATGATTATATATGTTACTGTATGAAAATATGGTATATTATGAAATGATTATTTTATATGGAAACTATATGTTACTATACGATAATTTACTGTATTATCAGAATTATTATATGGAAACTGTACATTAGTATATTATTTCCGTATGGTATAATAATTTTCATTGGTCAATAGTTTCTAAATATCGAATTACATTATGTTAATCCCGACTATTGGTTAATTCAGAATTGCATCACACCCGCTGATCCATATTATTTCGACCCACCGTGTATATCAATTAAGGGGTGCGTAAAGTTAACATAAATTTACAAGTTCCGCGGACCGTTTATCGCGGTGACGTATGAATCCTCATCACCTGCGCCACATCGAGCTCCCCTGTCTTAAAACGGCGAGCTTAAGTCGCCCCATTTTGTGAGGAAAAACTTTCGCGGAGCGATATCAAAGGATTTTACTGCGTGTCCCGGGAGGAGATAATCTCGATGATCGATCGAGCATCGGGCTCGATTGATGTACGGTGCTTTAGAACGCGATGTTTAATCGTCTTCTATAAACTGAGATTACTGTGAACGGATAATTATGGTTTATAGCTTCCACAGATTGAGATAATCGCCAACGATCGTTTATTATAGTTCGTGAAAATGTCGAAGATAGGAAAAGATGGGAACCTCAGGAAAATTTTTATATTGCCTCAAACGTACCGAGAATACCTTTGACAAATAAGTAAACAGTGTGTACACCAGTTTCACAATACCACGTTAGCAACAATGTTGATTTATACAAAACAGAATCGGAATCTGGTGATTCGTTATTGTTTAACAACGCTAACAACGGCTGGTTTACATTTTTCTGTACAAGTCGCATTCCCGGCGCACGAGCGTAACTAACGATTACTGAATTTGCGGATATAAATGTGACTAACAGTCAGGGAATTTAAATACGGTTAAATAGGGCGCATGTTTACACGACTTCGTTTGTTGTTTTATAACCTCGTCGCGCGTCGCAATTAAAACCGGTGTATTATGAGGCGCTCTGTACACCGTCGAGAGTGAAAATGAGCAATTAATCCCCGACAACGTTCGCAGCACGCCGCCGGCCGAGCTCCGAATGTTCGCGTTTCAAAAATTAATTATGAAGTTTAATGATGCAATGCCGAGGCTGATGGCGGCCCATAAATATCGGAAGTCATCACGAATTACTATGTAATATGTTTGGGTAAATATTGGCGATGACCGGTCCCCAGGTTACAATCCCTGCCTAAGGGGAATAAGCTGAATTGAATAAACTGTCCGGCCGAGATTCGATCTTCCACGTTAATCATGAGCGGCGATTAATAATCCTTTATTAAAAGTACTCCAACCGACGTGCATGTAAATACATTACTGCTTTTTCGTTTCGGCAATGCTGTTTAAATCTCGATCGCGCGTAACAGAAGTTACAGAAATATCTCATGCTTTCCCTCGGATTTATTAATTTTTACACGTCACCCCATTTCGTTGAGACTTTTGTATTTGTGCACCATTGTCAGTGAAGATCATACGAATTTATTAGACTTTATAATTTGGTAGAAATTCTGTTGAGTATTATTATAATAATATTGAAATCGTTATAAATTTCATTACAGCCTTATTGTGCTTTGCACGTGTCATTGTGCACACAAAAAACATTTTCTCCATGGAAAAAGTGAATAATGAAGATTATTAAATTCCGTAGGAGAAGATCCGAAGCTTGTTAACTGTAGATTCGTTACAATCTGGGCTCTTCAATACGGAGGATCTTCCTTTTCGTTCCCATACAATAGATAAAAGGGAACAATGCTTCTTCTCATTGGAGAGTCATTAAGAAATTTCGGAGTTTTATGTACTTTCAAATATTCTCAAATACTTCAAAAACTTTTTTCTATTGCGTGCATCTTGTGCAATTTGGATTCACGAATTTCCCATAAACACAGATAAAATCCACAGCTAAGTCATTCAATTTTCCATTTTCATGCAGAATCAAATTCTCAAAAATATTATTAGAAACACAGAATAACGTTAACAAATGATTTCTCCACGTAAATATTGCAGAAGCAACAACACGTTGAATATTTCGAACATTTGTTCCCATCGTACGCAATTTGTGAAATTTTGCATTCACGGATGCTCCATAAACGCATACAAAATGGGCAATCCGGTTATTAAATTTCCAATATGAAAAGTATTCCGTCCGTTACAGTCGCGTGTTTATTGCGCACAGAACATGTTTTTCTATTCCGTCGGTGTTTATTCGGTTAAAAACGTGCGAGTAGCCAGTTGTCGCTCGAATTTTATTTGATAATCGCGCGGCCCCGCGTCATCCGACAGCGTTGCAAATGTTTCGGGGTTAATACGTCGGAACACGACAGTATTGAAGCGGGCCGGGGTCGGCAACCGATGACACGCGAACCGATTTTGTACGGTTTCCTCGGCGGCGGGGTGGGAGAAACGAAAAAAAAAGTGTACGCCCGGTGTTCACGGGGCACCGTTCGTAATGCCGCGATAGAAAAATACTTGATGCGACGCTGAACATTCCTCGGTTTTTCAATATTTGCGATGAAACAACGCACGAGCGGCGAAGCTTTAACGAAGATTACACCCGGTGGCTGGCGTTAACAACCGATCCCTGTAACATCGTCTGCGTTGCATACCATTTTGTATCGCGCGCTACGAGACAGATGAACAACAGTCAAACGGAAACAGGAATTTTTTTTATTGTAGTAACATGGAAAATCTTGAAAAATTAATTTCTGCGTGTCTACATATTAGAAGTGCAAGAGTAGCTTCGTCTATTACTATCTGATTTCAGATAGAAATTTAACTAGGTCAATGGGTATTTAATGTAACTTGAGCGAGATTCTGTCTAAACGTAATTACATTTTGTAGGAATCCTGAAGTACAATCCTAAAGTAATATTTCTACCTGAATTTCAACTTTACGAAGCTAATCGAAGAGACTTTTAATTCCAGTTATTAGAATTTATCATAGCTTCTAGTTCATTTTCCTAACAATTTTTCCCAGAAAATACATTCCATCCATTCAATCCCAAAGATTTCCAATTTACGCCGAACCATTATGAGTCAGACATACTAGCTACGCCCAAATACATCGATTCCGCGCGGGAATTATTGATCGGGCGAACCGATTAATTGCGCCCGACGGAATCACCGCCAAATTCCAATATATAAATCGAGCAATCCGAAGGATTACCGAAATGAGTCCGGCTCAGCTTCCAAACAATTTCCGGCCAGTTTTCATTCACGTTCATAGAACGGCGCCGTAATTTTCGAGATTATAATTGACCGATTCCCGTCTCGTTCCACTGCCCCTCTCCACGTCCCATAACCGTTTCTTTTTCTACTTCGTGGTAGGCCAGGGTTCATGCCCGCTAGTTTCTTTCTCTTTCTTCCGCGGCGCTGAGCAACGGCCTAGGCCAGATTTTCTGGAAAGATATTTCAGCGTTATTCATAACCATCGATCCCGCGCCGCGATAAATAATCGCATTAATAATCGCGTAATCGTCGCTCGTGTCGGCCGCGGCGCTCGCGTGGCCGAGAAATTAATGCGAAAGAACTATCGCGTGTCCGAACCAGCGACGAGCAATCTTCGATGTTGACTCGACCGCACGCGCTCGCCTCGCCTCGTGAAAAATGTTAAAAATGGGGCAATAAAAGCGCGCACGGAATCCTGGAAGTGTTTATCGCGGGCTCATGGAACTCACGGAGAACTGTTCTCAACGTCGCGTTCGACGTTTCCAGAAAAATTCTGAGAGAACGAAGTTTAATCGGTCCTTTCTCGCAGGCAGAAATTTGGAAATACTTTGAGTCAAGTTGTCGATGTGCTTAGTTCGCACCGATTTATATGATTTCCGAATATATTATCGGGGATATGATTTTGAACAGCTGTTTCCTTTATATGTCGTCAATGGAAAACTTTAGTTTTCGAGATAATCGTGAGAAGCTTTCGTCACTAATGCACTGAATTCTGTATTCACGTGCGCGTCCGTCCCCGACAACTTCATTCTACTTCGGCCGTGGGGTACGTTATGTGAACGTTTGTTGAAAGTTAGGAGATATAGTATTATCGTTAACATGTTGACTGCCACGAGAATTTTGAGCGTTCTGTATAGTATTATGTATTCTTTGAAAGTAAAAGCGAATGATAGGATTAATTGTTAACCATTTGGTTTTATATTTCTTTAGTTACTACATTATATATTATCATTATTATTTGGGAGGTACATAAGTATTTGTATTCGACAGAAATTTCCATTTCCTCCTTGTAATTTCTCTTTTCAAGCAATTGAGTAACTGATACTGGCGATCACTATCGCGTGTTAATGAATTCCTGCAGATTCTTTTATCATTCCTAGTGACATTATACGAAGATTTCAGGGAATTAAGCGGTACAATGGATTCGCTTAACTGTTTTATCCTTCTCTTACCTCCTACTTATTTCCTCTTATACTCATAATCCTAGAGAGATTATACCTCGATGCTGGGCAACCTGCTTGTCCACATAACTATTTCCTTCAAACACCTTTTTACAAATAATCCATTTATTTAAAACTTATTAAATTAACACATGATTCTTCAATATTCATCTCGAAAATATACATGACAATATAATTCCTACAAACATATAATATCGTGTTAGACTCGTAACGAATATTTCAACTAGAATTTAACAAATATAAATGTTACTCGATTATTTCAAGTCCAAATTGAATATTACTTTTCTACTATTAACCCTTTGCACTCCATAGGTGCCTGTCAGTTACCACTCGGTTGGGTACAGCAAAATTATGAAGTATAATATTTAATATTAACTCTTAACGGCCGAAAGGCCCCGCTACGGAGACATGAAAAGATCATTTCATTTATTTATCATCGCTGCAGTTTCCTTCATCAAATATTGCAACTTATTACATCATTGGGTTGTTGATCATGCATTGACAACAAATATTTACCGTAATATAACGTCTTATGAGCGAGTATTACAAAAAAGAGGTTAAGTTTCATATTATGCATTAATATATGAAATATTAGAATAAAACATCGTTTAGTTCATGCGATTTCTCGTTGAGTCAGTTTCAAGAAATGTTGACTAGATTTCATCAGAAATTGTGTTGGGTAGTTTCCGTAGAAAACTCTTGGAGTGCAAAGGGTTAATTGTAATGCTTCAGAGTCACCGTAGACGTAGAATAAACGTAGAATTTATTTCTTGCTCTAATGCATTATGAACCGTAAAGTAGTTCCGTGGAGCGCTGTTGCGAAAGAAACCATAATGCAAGGGGTTAACACTTTACACAAGGCAGTCTGAACATTAATCTTCGTAACTTCGCAATCGGATTCCTGGCATTCCCTCTGATCACCACCCATCCGCGAATATTTCATCCGTCGTCCGACCCCGTGCGATTTTTCTCGTTTTCCCCGTAATTAACCGCTCCACTCCGGACCATCAAAGATTTCCGGTCGCGATATCACCAGGAAATGAAGTCCCTTATCTTTTTACCTCCGGTTTTACAGAACACGGTCCGAGGGAGGGCAGACAGTGGCTACTTAACGCGGAGATAACGGGCCGCAAGGAACCTCACGAACCCCCTATTCTTCTTGGTCCGTCCTTCCGCGACCCTCCGCGCAAATCCTTAAAAAGGGACGGATAATCCTTCGAAATCAATTTTCGTTCCCGCGGTCTTAGCTCGATCCATCCGCCCGAAATCGTCGAAACAGCCGGCGGATCCCGCCGATCCCTCGTTACGGCTCCGGTCCAGTCTATTTCGCGGCGTAACACGTAATCTCCTTGGAATGACCGATGTCCGGCATTATTTTCGGACGGCAGACGGGATTGGCGGCTTCGTTGTACCACCGTGCATAGTATTTGTTGCTAGGGCGACTAGAGGGAGCGGATCTGTGCAATTGGATGTTGGAGCGAATGTGAAGGCTACAAACGAGGGTAAGAGGAATTTTGTGGGTATTATGTTTATGATGGATTATATCATTCCGTTGCATTCGGGAGGCCACTCTCAGTCGCCAGATGATTTGATACAGCAAAATTATAAACTTTGGTATTTGTCATTAACCTTTATGTACTGCATCAATAAGTGAAATGTTGAAAGAAAGCTTTCTTCCCTAATTTATGTGATTTTTTGATAAATTAATTTTAAAGAATTTTATCTACACCTAATTAGAATGTATTGAATATTTCAAGTGAACAACTTTCGAGTGCAAAGGGTTAAATAGCAAATATAATAACTATAGTATTCTATGGTATAAATGTTATAGCATTTTTGCTATATGCATATACTCTGTAAAAGAATAGTAGTTTCGAAGTTGAGTTGTACCAGTTCTTGTAAAAGAATAATAAGACTAAAAATGAGGAACACTCGAAAGTCGAGATATTACAATAACCCGGTACATATGTCTCGAAGACAAATTTCTTTTATATAGTTTTGACGATGATATTAACTGTAACGAAGATATGTAATAATACTGTATAAATGATGGTAAGGTACTGATGATAATAACGAGATAATAATGAACTATTAAAGATAGAGTACATGCTTACCTGAAGACTTTGATACTGAAGAAAAATTCGTACAACGTTTCCAAGACATGGAAAGTGTTGCAAGAAATTTGAAGAGTAAAAGGCGTAGTCAAAAAATGCCAAATTCAGCACTTTTCGAGTGCTTTAAGGATAAAAAAATTTGTCGGACATTGTTCCTCGCGTATCCAGCTATCTTAAATAGCAGAAATTTGTCGGTTTAGGTAACATTTTTCAAATGGACTTTTGGAATACCACACTGTGCGTTAGTCTGCTGAAATTCCACGAATGCCTATGCTTTTCTCCACATACGAAACAGATTGCACGGGATTTCGGACAGTGTTGGTCGGATCGATTCACGGGTTTTATTTAATGATGGGCCCAGCTGTGTTCGTTTCTCCGTTCCTCTCCGATTTTACCTCTGCATCGTAATCGATCGGCAAACCTATATCCGACCGGATGAAATAACGGTAAGCAGCGGCAGGGATTAATTAAAAAGTTAATCCGGTTGATCGTTGCTCGCGTGAATTCTCAGAAAATAGTATTGGGGGAACGCGGCCTGCGAGTCACGATCGTGGATCCACGATCATCGGCTTGGTGAATTGTGGCATTTGGTTTAATGATTATTAATTCTTTGCTTGGTATTATTTAAGATGCAACAGTATACAGATGCGATGTTGATCGACTGCTACTAAACCGTGGGTATTTCGTTAATGTCATTTATAACATGATACAAATTGTAGTAATTATTGTTCACTGTTTTTTGTCAGTTGTGTCCATTAGATAAAATTGTAGTTAATAATCAATGTTATTACAGTATTGTTTTATTAGTTCGTTAAGAAGTTGATTCCTTAAACTGTGAAATTTTGACGAAGCCTATCAACGCCTAAATCAAAGAAACAAGTAATTCATTTCTCACCGTACTAATTTAATTAACCCTCCTCTTCATCCACGCCTCACTAAACCGAATAAATCATTAAATCCGCATTCTATCACCTTATTAAACATTCTTCCCAACCACAACCACCTTCCCCCCCATGAACTAAGGGAAAAAACGACATCATTATAATCTGCCCCGAAGAAAACGAAGCCACGCCACTTCAATTATGCAAACTACCACGTGTCTTTAATTGAAACCGGATAGCACGAGTCTCGACATAAAAGCGTCTATTGCACTCCGATTATGAATAGCGGACACTTTCCCACAAAAACGAGCCGGCTCCCTTCACGCAGCGCTTTAACTGAAATAATATCCGCTTCATTTTCACGGTAGATTGGCCCCGCCATTCAACGTTACAATCGGAACAGAGGAAAGTAATCCACACGGAGTGTCATCGCACGCGTCTTCAGGCTTCGATGATCGTTAGCGATCGCAGCGCGATCTCGTCGATGATTAAATGTGTCGCGGTTAATAATTCAGTTGTAGAACAGGTCGAGAAGGATTGGATACGAGATTAACGAGATGAAATCTCGATCGGCTTGTCTGGTGCTCGAAAGCTCGACGACTCGTTAATTTTACGTAAGTGCGCTCCACCATCCGCGTACTGCAATTGATAAAACATTGGCCGCTCGGTGTTTGATTCGTTGCCCCGTGACGACGACGACGACGACGACGACGTTGACGTCGACGATGATAATCGCGGGGACACTATATTCCGCGGCTGTCTTCTCGATGTTCGCGGGTGACACGTGGAAACAGGGCTACGACGAAAGGAGAGACTTAACGAACGACATTAATTAGCGACGTGGCGGAGGGGGCGAGGGTGGCGGAGGATATCGACGGAGGAACAAAGCCGGCGGCGTTCTTCCGCAAAATGGTCGTTATCCCGTGGAATAATTACTCGGACGAGTGTCGGCCGATATAATACCTTGTTATCGGTAAATAATTACCGCGACGTTGACTGCCGAGAGCGGACTGCGGTGCTTTGTCCCTTTTTCTCGGTTTATTGGGGAATGTATAGGCACGCCGGGGTTTTTGTACGTGTTTCGCGGAGGACAGGGACAAGGAATATTTTACAGGCCGTGAAAAGAGGATCGGTAAAAAGAAGAAGTACGGCGGGACAGTGGGTGTATTGTGAGGAGGAAGAAATGCGGGTTGAATATGAAAGTATCTGGGGCCTATAAATATCCTAATGGGGTGGCGAGTTGGTGAATGAGAAGATCGAGGATTAGGGGTTGGTTTTAGTAGGTTTTAAAGGCAGCAGGGGAGTAGTAATAAGGGCATCATTGCTGTAATTGTTGTTGTTGTCGAGGACGGAGGCGATGCCTTTGGCGATAGCCTTAATCGAAATCTTAACGGTGGGGAGAACGGGATAATAAAACAGGGAAAGGAACTCGAGCGACAAAATCAACAAGGATAACATAAGCAGGAAGGTCAGTAAAATCGATAAGAAGAACGGGAGCAGCGTGATAAAAGAAACAAACAGAAAGAATAGCAGGGATGGCAGCAATGATAATATTCAATTGATAGTCACAAATGAACAACATAGTGTGCTTTAGAGTGAATTTAAATTTCCAATCAATAAATAATTTTCTCTTTTTCTAACGAATTATGAACAATAATAATTCATTAATTTACTAGCTTTAGTAGTGATTCATTATTAGTTTACTACTTTTGTCATGAAATTATTACTAGCCTGCTATTTTTGTTATTACTACTAATATATTATTTTCTCTTCTTCTAACGAATTACGAACAGTAATAATTCATTAATTTACTAGTGTTAGTAGTGATTCATTACTAGTTTACTACTTTTGTCATGAAATTATTACTAGCCTGCTACTTTTGTTATTACTACTAATAAGATAGTATCAAGAAGAAATTGGGGAGGCAGGGATTTATGAAAATTAACCCTAGTTCACCAATAGAGTCGCGGAGCTCCCTTCGGATCTAGAGTAAACGGTCGATTGAATTTACAACCGCGATATGCAGGGCCACACGGAGGAAGGAAGGAAGGACGGAAACGAGGCAGGGTCAGTGTCATTTCCGGAACGAATACACGAGGGGACAGAGCACTGCACGCCGCTGATAATTGTCGCTCTTACTCGGCCTGGAAACGTGGCCCGGACGATTAATTTATTCGCGCAGAGGAAACTCGCGCTATAGCCGAATGAAGAATAATGTTTCTGCCCCACTAACTCTATTCCAAAGGACACTCGAGGTTTCAGAATTTCCCTTTTAATAAGCGGAAATTGGCGAACGACTATTCCCTTTGTTAAAAGTGTCTTGCATATGTATACGTGGAGTCCTTCGGAAATAGAGAAACCGCGGATCTCGATATTCATTGAACGACTGCCAGTCTGCTTAACCAATATTACTGTGTCGTGCCAAGTTACCTAATTGTCTAATGCATTTTAATCATTTTGTGAATTAAAATAGAGATCGCGACTCTTACGTTATTTCTGGTACTTCGGAAAGTAATAGAAAGTGAAATCAATTTCTTACTTTTGTCTATCGTTCAAATGTTCCCGTCTATTTTGAAACAATTGATATCCTGAAGTGCCATAATACTACACAAAGAATTTCTGTAGGAGAATAAAAACGAATCTTCTATTATTAACGATTCATTAATATAATATTGATATAAATTGTTTATTCCGTTCCTCAGTTATAGCTGATACAAATAGTATGTTCATAAAGAGCCGTTCATTTTATTTATAACAAGCGAAATCCGAGAATCGCGCGGAAAATTGTCATACCGTTCCCGACAACCTGACATGCGACCGGATCGCGCGCGCTATTAAAGTCAAACCTGGTGAACGCGCTTACAAACACGGAACGTTGGTTAATTATTTAATTTGTTGTTATCGTGTCACACTTCAATTTCAATCATCATCCGGCGGACCGCGCCGCGGGTCCAATCAATTTCCCCGTGCTCGGCACGGTAAACCCAAGTAATTTTAATAACCGTTTAAAATAATGACGTTAATTCGATCGAAGCTCGGGATCGCACCGGAGGCTCGCGGCGTTGCCTGGATTCAAGCGCGGAATTATATTCCATAAAAAGCTCCGCGATATCGGCGTGTCTGTTAACACCTGAAATCGAAAATATTTGCCTGGCCGCTTTCGAGATAAATGGCACGCAGACAGTTTCTGACGGTACGCGGCGAGCGGTAATCAAATTTGAATGTCATTAACAAACGCTCGTTGATTTCATATTTTCCAAGGAAGTCACGCGCGTTTATTATCCCGGGCGATGTGCATCGACGAATCGTGAGTGAAGAGTCGATGTTAAACAATTCATTTCTGTGGAAGATCGGGTAACAGAGGAATTAAGTTTTCATCGTTTAAAAAGGAATAATTTTTTTTTCTTTCGTCGATAGGTCGATTTCTAGAGCATGGACGATATTGTGTCGAGGGGTGACACGAATAAATTGCACCGGTAATGGTCGATTAGCCCGGAGAGGCGCGATTGGAAACAGCATCGGCGGGCTTAGGGAAGAAAGGGAGTTCATTTTGGAGCGATATATTCTCGCCCGGAGTCGATACAATGATTTATGTATTCAAAAGAGTCGGCGAATCGATCGGCCATTAGCACACTCGGCCTGGAAATATTATCGCGACACGTGTTGCCACGAACGATGCGAAAATGAATATGTTGCCCGAGATCCTCGACCCCCTGCTGGTTTCTATGGGGTATTCCAGAAACGAAAGCCGGCTTTCAGGAAACTGCTTCAATAATCCTTCAATACATAATTATTTTGAATAAAAATTAACAACGCAAATCAAGAACTATCTAATTCGGACCTAACCTATCCCTATACATGAAACATGAAAATAACAATCGTCTTCGTTGCACGCAAAATTCCCAGGAACTTTTCAAGTAAACCTCATAGGAATAAAGCTTCGGCTCGAGTATAAACGAATCAGAAATCGTACGAAGTTCTCTTTCTCTCGCAAGTTGCACGGATAATTTGAGGGCAACCGGTAACAGAATTCAATTCAACAATATTACTCAACTTCATATTCTTCCCGTGATTCCTTTGCGACGTGAATGCATAAAGTTTCGCAGTCTACCGAACGATGAACATTCGGGGGTTGGCCCGGAGGGAACGCAGCCGACAGGTCGGCGACAGCTCGCGCAATTTCGAAGATCGCCGGCCCCTCGTGAGAATTACTGGCTGCCTCGAGGTGGGACGCATTCCGCGGTGTTCCGTGGGCCCACATATCAGGGGCGCGGCCGCGTTAGTTCATTCGCTCCGGGGCGAATGAATGTTTAACCTCTCCGGCCGACGAGCTTCATACGTCGTATGGGCTGGCGTTTTATCGTACATCATCCGGCTTCATTAATTTTCCTCTTACTTTATCTCCTGGGGCTGGGCGAAGCTATTTATATTTGGAAACTGTTTAGATTGGTTCCGTTCTGGATTAATGTAAACGTGGTTATTATATCAACGCGTCGATTGCTGTAGTGGTTAACGATGATTGGATTTTTCTCGCCTGGAAGTGACTACGACGGGACGATCGATGTCGGGAAAATGTGTTTAGTAATGTATGGAAGTGACTTGGTAGGTGGTAGAGTAAAACAAGGTTTATGATAGAGTATTATTGTTATACATTATAATTATAATAATTCTTTTTCTTCTTATTATTACTATTACTGTCATAGTTATAATAATTATTTTTCTTCTTATTATTGTTATTATTATAATTACAATAATTCTTTTTCTGAATAATTATTTTTAATTATTATAATGATTATTATTTATTATTACAATTACAGTATTATGAACAATTAATAATACATGATCTCTAATATCATTGATCTCCACTACGAAAAAATAATCCACTGCATATATAATACATGATACGTTCAAGATTCTCGTGACAATCAACGTGTCTCAATAATTGTGCAAATTTGAAACATATTCTTCCAAGCACTTCGAATTCGTCTGAAAAGTGTTACGCGAACTCCATCGTTGAAGGCTCGAAGGGAGACTGAAGCTCGGACCTCGCTAATGATTTCAGATCGATGCAGTCATGTTTGCGGGATTATTAAGCCGCTGATTAATCGCGTGGCCCGGCGTAAATGATTGTTATTAGACAATGAGACGAGCCATCTGACAAGATTGATTGTTGCTCGATGAAAGGTACACTGAACCCGTTGAACGATCAGCCATTGTTATCGTCGCCGGCCGGCGCATTGTTTGCGCGGGCGCTCGTTGACGGCAATGAACGCAAACGGGACACGTGCAAGAGAACGGGCAGAGGTGGCGGGAGCCGGGAGGGCAAACGAAAAATACAATCTAACCGCTGCGAATGACTTCATGAGCGTTTAATTAATTTCATCGCGGTCGGACACGACGGATTCCCAGGGACCGGTTGACGTTCGTATGAACCCCGAAATGATTAACCGATCCGCTTCGACGACTATTTTTCACGGGCACACGCGCCGACAGGATTATTTTATTCGTTCCCGTGCTTTAGCCAGGAGGGATATTAATTGTTTGCACCGCGTATTTATGCGCCGCAGATTAATAACTGCGATATAAGCGGATTACGAGTGTATGTTCCTCGCTAATCGAATTAAAGGTAATATCGTTACAGCGGAAGGGATTAACGAGAAACCTCGAACGTTCGGAAGAAGGCATCGCTCGAAGAAAATATTCGTGAACGTTATCTATTGCTTAGAGTGCCATAACGAGCAGCCGAACAATGTACGCCTAACATTCAACGGAATTCCCTCGAGTTGGAATTTATCCGGTTTTCTACCGTTAAATCTCGCGAACAGCGCGCGTAAGAGAAAAAACATGGAATTAGATATTTGAACCGAAACGAATTGTTCGAATTCAAACGCGGGCAACGATGTTAATTGACCCAATCAAAATAAGCACGCGCGCGAAGGTAGGCGAGGAGGGCCGGCTGAAAACAGGGCAGGCTGCTGTTCGCGAAAACAGAAATCCGCAACGGCGCGGATTATCCGGCGGGCAACCGCGGATTAAAAACAACCCCTCGCGAACACCGAAGCCAACGGACGCAACAAGCTCGCGTGTAATTTACTACGGGATAAAAATTATCTGGCGATAAGAAACAGCTGTGCTTGCAGTCCCGGAAATTCTCGGCGGGACCGGCCGCTCCCTGGCCAAAGTAATAAAAGGCGAAACAACCACCGTCAGCATCGATCACCGTTGTCCGACGGAACGGACCGGTAGCAAGAAAAGCTTCCAGCCGGGGGCTGGAGCCTGTCGGATCTACTTGCAACCCCCTCGTTGCCGCTGACGTTGTGTTCACGTAACCGCTGCCAATTTTAACCTCCTAACGAACAGATTTTTTCGGTGTGCAGTGTGGTTCATGGACTTCGAGTCAAATATTAGCCTTGCTACCTGTTTACCATCAACCTGAAACTGTTACATTGCTTATGGTACAAGTTTCTCGTTTGTACAGAAGAAGTAAATCATAATCTGTAATTTATATGAATCCATAAAGTTTAACACTGTCGTTTGACACGAATGTGCCGAGTGCCTATCAATTTTCGTATGTTTTGCCATTTTACCGGCACTTTTAGCGAAATATGGATACATAATCGGAGAAATACAACATGAAATCATTCGATTGAACGGCGTTATTGATTTTCACGTGTCCACTTTAACGAATATCACCGTTGCATGTATGTAATATTATGTTGCACCACTCGTAACTTTGGAGAGTTTGCGAGCTATTCTTTAGCCGAACGAATTACAGTGATTTGATTTGATTGGAGCGACTCTTGCAGTGCCATTCAAAAGTTGAGTGCCGGACACCGGTGACCTGTACAAGAGCAAACGTGTTAAGCCAGCCCCGAAGACGGCCCAGACCGTTGGCCGCGTATCGAGGCCGTAAAATCGATCGGCGATTAACGGTCCTCCTGGTAAAAAGATTACCGTATCGCGTGTTGGCTAAAGAGATAGTCGCGGTTACAGCGACGGGACACCACAGGTCGACGAAGGGGTGCGAGGGGGCTGGGAAGAGGGTATCATCATCCGGTCGCTCGCCGAGCCAGAAAATTGCCACGACGTCGACGACGTCCTCGTTCCGTTCGCTACCTGGATTTATTCCACGCAATTACCGCGATAAGGGGCCGCTTTAATAATCGTTCGTTAATCGTCACCCCCGCCCAGCCGCCCCTCGTTCCGGCGTTCGAAATCCCAACTCCACTTCCGAAGAGGATGCCGCAGCTTCCACGATCTTATCCGGTACAAACGACTCGGGAATGGTATTTAGACGTTTTCGAGTTGGCCTTCTGCGGTTGGTGGAGACTGATTGTTTGCTGTGTCTGTGGGGGTGGTGTTGGCTTCGTTCGCTTCACTGTACGATATTGGTTAGTAATTGCAGATTGAAGTGGCTTTAATTGAAGCAATTGGGGGTTGCGTGTTGGAATAATTATGCGAAGGTGAAATATTGTGTGTGGGATGTATGTGTTTAATAGTAAATGGTGTTTTGTATTGGTGGAAAGGAAGATGAGACGAATAATGAGCTGATTGGAATGTTTAAGTAATCCGAAAAGAATGTTAGGAAAATTTGTAAATGTCAAGAACGTGCATCCGATTCTAGTGTACACTGAATTTTGCGATTCGGAGAAGAGTGCAATCGAATTAGGCAGTAACGATAATTGTATTGTTAAGTGTTGACAAGTATTACCGAGTGTTCAACTTTTGAAAAGGAACGATCTTAGCGATATTTTTCTTATACTTTCATTCCGATGTATTTAAATAGAAACGGTGCGTTTAGCAGACCCTTCGGCCATGTTTTTATTGCGCTTTTAATTTTATCAAGTATTCCGATGTGGAACATTGTTGTTTGAAGAACAGTTTATTGCCAATATCGAACTTCAACGTTTTAATACGGCAATGTATTAACAGAGCAATTTTCACAGTTTATTCTCTGACCGGCGCAGTAAAATTTTGTTAACAGTTGGTTAACAGTTTAGTCGCTTCGTTCGAGAGAATCGAGCATTAAGTTGAGCAAATTCGGTCGATCACGCAGCCAGAAATTAGTTAATTAAAATAAATCCATTAACGAGCTATTATGGAAGCGGTGTTTTAATAAAGGTGCAGGGATCGGTGGGCAAATGTTTGTTCAAAAGCGATGGTAAGTCATTCTGAGATGGCTGTAGGGACCGCGTTCAACACAGTTTAATGAAGCGCGTTTATAGTGATAATATGTATCGCGTGAATAATTTGAATGAATTAAAAGATACAATAAATATATTTGCAATCGGTTACTGACGCAAAGCTTCCTTTGAAATCAATATTATATTCATTTTATTTTTTTGATCGTATCATATTTTTATGAAATAAAGCCATTATTTCTATAAGTGCGGTTTAATATTTTTATATAATATTTTGATGTAATTTTATTGCCGTCCCATGCAATCAGATTTCACGTTACTCAGATATTATTTATTCCTTTTTTTATGTCGTTTAATATGTTTCTATCTCACATTAATTGACACGGTTACTAACAGGAAGAATGGTTTGTTTTTTAATTACCAGACACCAGAGGTACCGTTTTATTAACAACAGCAAACGTTGACAGAAAACGGAAATATTCCTCTCGATTCGTTGCGTTCACGTGATGATGTTGTTCGGGGATTTATTTGGCAACTTTTTATTCACTCTCCACAAATAATACAACATTGCAAAACTTTTAATTAACGCCAACGTCGAACCCGTTAATATAAATTTCAGTCAGCTCCGGAATATCGAAAACTCGTTCCAGCGATACATAATCAATAAAATCAACGGCAACCGTGTTGCTTGTCGTACTTTTCAATTACCGGTTATTGAAAAATCGTGGCTGCGCGTGGGAATCATAATCGATCGACGCAATTAAATTATTAAAAACTATCTTTTTTATAGTTTATTAATGTCAACAATCTTCGTGGATCCTTATTAAATTACAAGAAATAAAATCAATCACAATCCTACGAGCATTTCTTGCACTAAAATTCCTACTTCATCAAACTTTCACAATTTTTCAGACAACTTCAAATCCTTTCGACTCGATCTCTCATTTTGTCTCGATTTTCAGTTAACAAGTTGACTACCACGAAAAACATCAGCGTTTTACGTACCACTTACACCTTCGTAACAAAAATAAATAGAAATAATTATTAATTATTTGCTATCACAATTCTTACGCTACAATATTATCTATTTATTTGCGCCATTGAATATTTTTATTTGACGTCAGTTATCTTATGAATTATAATTGTTTTCAAATTATTTTAAAGCTCCGGTCACCAGAGACCACTGTGGCAGTGAATGTGTTAATAACGTCCTGGTCCCGTCCAGAAAAATTTAAACTTGAGAATATTATACGGAAACTTGCCAGTCTATTCCTAATTTCTAAATAATATAAGTACACGGATAAATCGGGTGGCGCAGAAATAAAATTATTTCGCAGCACCCGATGAATTAGGAAATTCCATATACGCCGAGCTGTCCGCAGTCCGCTGTCCTCTTTACCAATCAGCCGAAGCGGTTCACGAATTTCCAATTCCAAAAACACCGATAGAATTCTAAACACGATCCATATTTAGCAGCAACTTGGAATAATATCGCCGTGAAATTTTCGAAAAGAACGGAGCCCGATAATGGTTGCCGTTATACGGGGGTTGGAAAGCAATCGCCAAGTATTAGGGTTGTTACTTATTCTCACGTACGCCGGGGCTGCGGCTGTGTTACGTGGCTCCGCCAATGCTTCCATTACTCCGTGATATTACGCGTTTCTGTTTCCCGCGAGTGTTTCGACGCGCCCTCCTTTGCCCCTCGCAATCCACCCCCGTCTTTGGTGTTCGAAACGTGTTACGTCAGCGAGACATTCGCACGCCTTTACAGTGCGTGCCATCCGTGTGCCAGAACCTACGTAGCTACGTGTACACGCGTTCACTGCTGCGCGGAAGTATTTGGACGTTTGATGTCGCGTTATTAGAATGTTTATGCTATAAAGACAGATTCTAATAATATAATCCGTTCAGAGTTCCCTGTATTCCTATCTTTGCACCAATGAAATTGTGAATCTCTGGTGTTAGGAATGTCTCTTTACAGGTATTCAATTAATGTTTTCTCTCCTGCGATATTTGGATTCTATTAAACTGAATGTTCTTTCAGTTCAATGGTTGATTAACTGAATAGATACCATTAGTCAGAGCAAGATTATTATTATTAATATATCATGTTCATGGAAGTTCTATAAATTCTACTTCAATATCAAAATAACATCCCACATCAGATTATTATTAACCCTTAGCATTTACAGGTTCCTTAGAAATATTTAATATTTTCTGATGAGACGATATTCTTTGAAATTAACTCGAACTGAAATCACCAGTACATTAAGGGGCAAAGCTATTTTATTCGAATATTTCACGTATCGAGGCATGATACAAAGTTCAACATTAAATATCAGATTTTACAATTTTACTGCGTTAAATCAAGTGGCGACTGAGAATCACCTCCCGAGTGCAAAGGGTTCATAGATGAAATTCAAGTCCTCTGAATTCCGCTTCAACACTAAAACAATACCCTTCGTTTCATTCTATTGATTAAAATATTTCACAATCCCCACTAACATCTCCAATAAAACCCTACAAAGTACTCCGATCGCGTGCACCCTCTCCGACCACAGTTACGTGGGAAAATTACAATGTACCAACCGCGAAGCACTTGAATGTCGTCTGAACACACTTCTATTCCATTCTGGAAGGTGAAGAGCACAGGCTGAGACCAATTCTAGAGAACAAGGTACCGCAGAATTTTTCCGGAACGGATTCTGCACTCGCGACGGTCTGGTTCGCAATGCGACCCGGCATTCGGAAGCCGCGAATAATCCGTTAAAATACGCGTGGAGGCATCTGCGGGCCGGCAGTTCTGCGGAACCGCTAAAACCGGCGAAAACAGCCCGGGAATATCGTAATTGAACGAGGTACACCGGCTCCCGTCGGAATTTTGGGGGCGTCTCGGCGCAGGCCGAATACAGCGTCCTCGAGGATGCGATGCTATGATGTACACATACGTACGTACACGCGCGTTTACGGGGATGGCGTAATATCGCGCGGTTACACGGCGCCAGCAATAACAATAGCATCACCGGGAAAGATGACGGCGGCGGCCGGGGGGATATAATAACGGTATCACCATGCTACGTTGACAATTATTCATTCGACGGTATTAATGGCTGTGCGCCGCAGAATGTTTATTGTTAGGTGGCTCCTTGATCCTGCGAGGTATTCGTCTATCACTTTCTCCTTTGGCTTCGTTTTTGTCGCTTCTGGCGCGAGGAACGGGGACTGCGAGTGTCAAAACGTGAAACTGGGGAAGATTAAGGAGAACTTGCACTTAAATTATGACGCGGAGATGGCAAATTGCAGGATGTACCAAATCGGATCGCCTTTTCTTTGACGATAAAGGAAGAAAATTGCTTGATTATTGATAATGAAAAGCGACGAACTTCTTCACTTCTCTTTTGCGAACGAGAAACAAGAAATGAGGAATGCTATATAATAATAGTTTGGAATTATATAAATGATTTTATAGGAATTCGAACTCTTTTTACAAGATTTTCCTGTGAAGATTCTTCAGCGTAACAACAGTGAATATTGTTGCTTTTTTCCATTAGAGATAATTAATGGTTACCGTTTAATTACTTCGTGACCATGTTACGATCGAAATTACTTGAAACCTCACTAATGCACATTAAAATAATTCCAAAATTATAGGAGCGGCGATAAAGAAGTTTCGAATATTCCGACCAAATGATTAACAATAATTGATTATCAACGAGTCAATTATTATAGGTGAACGCGTGGCAGTCGCGAAATTAATGACAAAATTCGTTATCTGCCGTCGGGAGTGCCCAGCGGAATTATTTCGGAATCAGGATTATTCGGATGATCTTTCGGTTATAGGGAACAAGCGAATGTCTTGTTTGCTCTGTGTAGAATCTACGGGCCAGCAATTGGCTGTTAACAAGTTGCCTGTAATTAATTATTAACAGAGCCGTTTCTCGAGAAAATTCTGAAGCGACAAAGCCTAACAGTCGAACGGAAGATACGCGCGCGCTATAATTGGATATTGCGCGCGGAGTATGAGCCCAGCACGCAGAAGGGGCTTCCGCACTTGATCGTTCGCCTGTGAAACGGCCTTATCAGTTTGGCTGGTTAACCGCGGCCCCATCGATCCTGCTTTCAGGAAAAATTCTTTCGCGCTGTCGGGTTCCGTTCGCGGGCACACGAGAATTGAAAATTCGTGACTTAATACCTCCTAGGAAGTTCGCGGCTTCTACATTTATCATCTGGAACCACGAGAGCTTTTAAGATAGTTTTCAACCCTTTGCGGAAGTGGTTTTTTCAAGTATTAAGACCCTTTTCCATAGGAAGTTAAATTATGCGAGGAACTCTTAAATACTAGAAAAGACGGGAATTTAGAATAAAGAAATGTGGAGAATATGGAAAATCTAACATAAGACTCTTTTTTATATGATGTGTAATTTTATGATAATCTCATTTTCGAGGTGATTAGAGTTGCTCGTACTGTCTGTGAATATCGACGAGTCGAGCGTACTTTGAAAGTCGATTATCCTGGAAACGAAGTCTTCTGTGAGAAGATTTTATTCTCCATTCATTTTCTCGTATATATTCTTTGGTTTTCTAGTTGCACTGCCATCTCAAAGATAGACCGTATTAAATCTCGGAAATATCGCTTTCAGTGATGTTCAACGTATCCTGTTTAATAATCAATTATGGAGGATCCCACGTATTAAGGGATGAATCTCGGTTTATACGGTTCCCTTTCATCGCGAAATCGGTTCCAGCCCTATGAAATTTTTATCCCCATATTTTTATATTTTTATAGCGGGATTAACCTTATAAAAGTTTTATAGACGCCGGTCAATACGGCTGGCGTGCTTTTTCACCGCTAGAGTCTAGAGCATTATCATCGCCGCTCGTGAATGAGAAACATCGTCGATATCCGTTGCAGTTTCGGATCAACTCGCTTTATTATAGGGAACGTCCGTGGCTAAGTACGACTGTAACAGGTGGAATGTAAACCCTGTACTTAGCGTCTTATAAATATTTGACGAGTGGACAAGCTACGACCGCCGGATACGTGGACACGTCCCCTTCGCGATTTACGTGCCCGAGGAAACGCGCGCAGAGAAACTAGGTCGTTCCTCGCGTTTACTCTACGCTAATTAAATTCGGCCGAATCGAAATCAACGACACATAACCATAAACGCAACGTAATTGCGCTGAGCATACACCGATTCATGTTGCTTGACCTGTGATTATAATTAATTGACTTGTAACCGGCCACTACTGTACAGCTTTCAAGCTTTATTTTCACTCGATTGTACAATCACTTTTTTTCTAGAATACCTGGTAATATTTATGTTCACTGAACCTGTAGCGAAGCGAACAATACGATGTTTTTATATGTCGATGTATTCGGTGAACTAGTACTGAGGCGCTACTGTAGAAAACGTTGAGATTCTCATTACAATCGATAAATTGATAAGGAAGAAATAATGTAGGTAATCTAGAAAGTACTTTCTGCGAGTAACGAACTAGTAACGAGGTACTACTATAAAATTTCCAACATCTTTTACTAGACAGTACTTGATTGAACCAGTAAAAGAGCTACTATTGCAAAACCTTAATAATCTCTTCTCGCAATCGACGTGCAAGTATCGAAGCTTTACTGCACTGACGTCTACCTTCACGCCGGCTAACTTAATAATAAAGTGTTGTAACGCAACCGTTCATGCCTCCGCATAACCAGTGGACTACTATTGGCACTACCGCAAAAAGCCAAGATTATCTTCTCGCGATCAACGAAACCAGCAACGGGATATTACCATTTGCCAACGGGGCTCGTCTCATAGCTTGAATACGTTTCAGTGAACGGCTCCCCCGAATTTCCAGCGTCGGAATTGTATATAGGTTTGATAATATTCCCGTTCTTAGGCGTGGACGGCACGAAACGTCGACGCCGCCTTAAATCGGCTGGCGCATAATACCGTGCCGGGGAAGAGATCGTAGATTCGGAGACAGATAGACCGAAATCCGGAGCTCGCCGCCAGGTGAATACTGAATACATTACCGGCGTAATGCAGTTCGCACATAAATTAACATACGCCACCGCGGAATCGCCGTCCCGCGAAAGCTCCTTAAACTTTCAATGGGCCGCGAAAACTTTCCGACGAAATGAAAATTTCTCTCGAGCCTCCATTCTCCATTCTCCCTCTTTCCTTTCTCTTTCTTTCTCGCTCTCTTTCTCTCATCTTCTCTTCCTTTCTCTCTCCCTTCCTCTCATCTTCTCTTTCTCTTTCTCTCGTCTTCTCTTCCTCTCACTCTCTCTCTCTTCTCTCTCTCTTGCTCTGTCTCTTCACCTTTACTCCCTTCATTCTTACAGGCGGTCTCCGGGGTTATTATGAGTTCGTTAAAGTACCGAGTGGAAAGATCGGACTTATCTGCATCTGTTCGATCGATTTCCCCTTTTCTGAATAGCATGGAGAAGCTCTATGACGCAAAGCGTATTGTCGGCGCGGAATAAGGAAAGTTCTTTTGCCCTAGAGCTCGTTTCGCGTGATTCGATGAATGGGATTTACTCGCGAAGTTTTCCTCCATCTTTCTTTCTTTCACTCCAAGTTTCTTTTTTTCGAGGGAGGCGAATTACGTTAATGTGTACCTCGTTAATTGCGGGGGACTACAAAGTAACAGCATCCAGGTTTCATTAATTAAGCGACATTACACTCACCTGTGTTGCAGACGCAACGACACTGACGCTAATGCAACTAAAACGCAATCGATTATTGCCAACCGAACTCCCATTAAACGATCCTAAACCACCCGCGTTTCGTCCAATCAAAAACTTGTTCCGCTTTCTCTCGCGCGTTACTCGACTATCGGTCCCATTCGTACAGTCAGATTGGATTCAATTTGTCTGGTGGATGTGGCGCGTGGATCTTCGATGCGATGGAAGTGTGAGGCGGTAGAGTGGTGAAAATTGGTGGCAAGGGAACGAGCAAGCAAACTATAATATTTAACTATCATAGTGGAAAAATTACCGTTCTATTTTTAACCATGAAAACAACTGTCCGAATACCAAGGAGATATCAAGTAATTTAACAAAATTTTATACAATCTATGGTTTGATTAAATTACTTGTAATCGTACAATTTGCAAAGTTACAGTTACACCATTTATATAATAGAAATTAAGATTTTCTCAACAGTCCAGTCATCTCAAACCATCAAATTTCTCTGCAATTATCAATCATCGATTATCAATTCGCCAATCACCTAACCAAACATCTTATTTGAAACGATACCCTTGAAAACTGGAGAGCTCAGAAATCAATATAAATCACATTTTGCATTACAATTGCATTGCTAACCAAACATTTCAATAACAGCAACGTTCATGGGATGTCTCAAATGATAATATGACTTATACCCTTCAACTTCTGAGTCTTCTAATTACTTCACCAACTGATCCTTCACAAAAACAATTTGCACGCTTTGTACAGGACCATCAAGAGACGGTGCTCAACCTGTGCCTCCTCTTCGGCGGCACATTGGTCGTCGCCATTGCGTGCTCATTGCTGTCGACCAACGCCTGGTGTTTCCTGGTTCGGTTACCCGTGATCCAGCTGCTGCGCGCACCCACGAGGATTATCGTGACCCTTAGCGGTTACATCGTCGTCGCCGGGACGCTCACGTTTCCCGCCTCACGAGTCCTGTACCGCGAGCACAACGTGACCCGGGATCGTTCTCTCCTGCCGGTGAGTCTGTTCCCTGCTCTCCCTTGGCTTGTTTTCCGCCCCTGTCTCCCCGACCGGGGGTAATTAAGGAAATGCCGCGATTACGTAAGAGTGCGAGATAATTGAAGGGCTTTCGGACGGTTTACGAGTTCCGTGGGACGACGCGACGCCCAGGCGCAAACTGAGCGACGTTACGAAACGGCTCGGCGCGCTTGATAGCGTGGTCTATCATCTTGGCGCTCTTTATCGTTCGACATGCTGACCGTCACGAGAGTGTTGACCCTTCTGTGCGAACCGCTTATTAGACAAATTGGTCGACATTTTTCGAATTTTTATCAATTTCACTGTCAAGGTTTCCGATTGATTTTTAACACGTTGAATGCTTTATTATATTTTGTTACATTTTATTATATTGTATTATATTTTATTTTATTTCACTACTATCGCAAATAAATTGAATTTAGTGTTGTAAACATTTCGAATCCCCGGAATCTCAAGTTTCGATATTAATACGTTGAATGCCACGGGGGTCACCGGTGATCCACGACCAAATTGAATTACTATGGTTCACTCAGTTAAACGATGATTATTTTAAAACATTTCTGTTATAAATAATGCTACCTAATACGGTGACGCTCAGCTGAACGTGTAATAATCATAATGCAATTCAATCAAACGATTTAATATTATACTTTTTCCATTGTGTGCATTTTGCTCGATGAAATCGTGCGGCGTTCAACGTGTTAACTTCCTATATTTAAGACATTTTTTTTATTATTCGCTGTAATGATATGAAATAATAAAAATTTAGCCAGGCGAGCGTAGAGTGGAATAATTATTTTATCCATTTTGCACGTTCATTAGGTTGACGATACACCTGTGATAATAAAGTGAGATACATTTTATAATGTTTATTTGATGTTTTACCTAAAGGGATATTCTGTGCAAGCAGATTCTACATTCATATTCTCTATTCATATTCTATGCAAATAGAATTTCATTGGGTTGTAGTTATTCAGACTTTATTGAACTAGTTAGGATTTAGATTTCGTTCAACGTTGAAGAAATGAAATTGATATATTGAATCAGATTGCTAGATTGATATTGATATTTATTAATTTAGATGATTGGATCTTGAGCAAACAACTGTGCGAGAAGAGTTTATGAAATGGTTCATGAACCCTTAGTAATTGAGATTGAAGTTAATGAGTATTATTGTATGCTATTTCGCGTGATGTATCCCCATTTTGTCAAGGGAATTATTGTAAATTATTAGCGAAGATTGATAAAGCATCTGTTCTATATTCATCGGCGAACACATTAAATGAAAAAGAAAAACGAAAGTTTGGTTAATTCGCGTCGATGTTTTTCGTTCGTCGTGCTTTCATGTTCGCGTTTATTATGAATGCATAAAGGTCGCAGTGTAATTATAATTAATGGCCAATCATTATTCGTATCTATAAAGTATCGTAATTCTATAAAATTTACATACAGGGATCAAAGTGTAATTAACTATAATTCACTCTAATTTCCGGGAATTTCGCTTCCACCACCTGTGCAAAAAATAATTACAGAAATTTCACGTATTTCATCATTGCGGCAGGGACGATTAATAAAATACGAAACGGTCCACTATGTCACGCTATTAATAATTAATAACGATTTACATGAAATAACAATTAAAAATATACACCAACCATGCAACGCGCAAGTATTATTTAAATGCGATCGCTGTCCGTGCTGCGTAATACGCAATAGCGATTGTATTGAATATTGAACGCAACGAACAATCATATTTACATGAATAATAATCGCAATACAATTCACAATGCGGTGCGGATGAGAAAAGGAATTTTATCGCGGAACTGCTCCGCGATTCTAAGGCAGACATTTTACCGAGAAGAATGTGCGACTGAAGAAAGAGCCGAAGATATAACGCGCACTCGACACGAGTGGAATTGATCCTCCAGCATTGCGCGGTAAATTTGATTCTCCTCGGCTTTGATACACCGCGTCGATAAATACTCGCTAGGAACTGATACGATCGCGAAAGACGCTGATCGAAAATAGCGTACCCACAGAAACTCAACAAAGGGTTTTCCTTTGTTCCCGGCCTCCTTAAACCGCATCCATTTCGTTCTTCATTCTGGAGATTATTAACCGTCGAACAGATATCGGTATTACCTCATTTTCCAAAGGATCTTAATCGAGTCTAACGTCTCTATCGTCGATAAAACCCTAAGTACTATAAACTAACAATAATCGACACTTCTTCGCAAGCAGATCAAATATAAAAATAAGAATTCAATGAATATTCGAACTTATTAAGATTAAATCAAATTGAGAGACGCCTAATGTATAATATAGAACTTTTATTGTATACAATTTATTTAATTAAAATTACATTTTCATCATTATCATGACCTATATCGTCCGTAAGTCAATAATGAAATAAATTGGAATTAAATGAAATTGAATGATTACTGGCCACGAACCTTTCGCTAAATGTGATTGCATCCTTCCACCCCCGATATTCGCAACGAAAAACCCTGTGTAATGACCTCCGAATGACCCTGCTGAATTATTTCCGTCCTGAGTGCATCGTTCCAGTACCCGGAGCCGAACAAGAGACACTTTACGACCCGATATACGGTTTCATTGAGTCAATACCGAACCCGGATCACCATAGATCGTGAAACCCGCGTTATTGCTGGAGAGCCTTCTCGCTATCTGCATCGGAATGAATAAAGTACGTTCCCTTTTATCTCGGGCTTTCATCCTGTAACAAGCTCGCGCCTTTTTTCGAATGGGGAACTTCGGCTTTGTTTCGCGGCTGATCGCCGCGAGGCTCGGCGATTGCACCGAATTCGTTCGATCCGAATTAAAAAGTGTTATCTGGACGTAGCACACCCGGAGACTCGCGCAGGAAACGCCGCTACGATCGATCGGGCGCCAACAGAATGCGGCGTTTAATATTTTCGGAAATTCGAAACGCTCGAGTGACAAACGAATTGTCGGAATTGTTCGCGACTGACGGATCGTACTGTCTGCTGAAAGATACTCCGAATCGGATAGAATTTATGATAAAATTTGATAAGGTCGCGGCGTATGTACGTTATTGATGTTCGTGATGCGCCGTGTACACGTTTCGTGCATAAATCGTGCTCCTTCGCGAAGTATTATTCGAGGGAATCTTTAACATTGGATTTAGGGACATTTGTTGTTCGCTGTATTATATTAAACGTAGAAAAGTAGCTGTTCGTTGCGGTAAGATCATTGATCTTGGAAATTAGAGCTTTGAAAATAGAGTTAGGATACGTCTTTATGAAATTTGATATTCGTCAAATTGACGGGTTTCGTGAATCCACTGGTAACAACGATTATTATACAGTTTGTATTGTCTTTAATATTCTTTGAAGAGTGACAAGTTTCTTTTTCTAATATTGTATTGTATTTCCTTTGTATTTGTATGATAATATCACATAGAAGAAGATTCATTTGTCATGATGATACTTGTCTCCGAAAACCTTAGTATCTTGGAAACGGAAGCTGGAAAGTTGACGTTAGATCAGAATAAATTTTAAAGAGGAACAAATAAACTGCTTGTACAATTTTTATCAGGGCCCGCAGATAGCGTTATCAAGTAGAAAATGTCGCCGGCAATGAAACCGGACGTCAATTCAGTGAATGATCGGCGATGTAAACGACATGCCGTCAAGCTGACGATTCTCTATAGTTTCACTTCGGACTGTAGTACGTCCGATGTCGTAAAACACGTGGCATATCGTCTTGTGTGGCTCTACCGAGGACGTGTCCTTTCGGAACTGTTTTCCTCAGCGCAGCTCGTTTGGAACATCTGCCCCAAATGGGCTAAGATCTGACGGGACAGTTCGCTTCCGGTTCCGTTACTTCGATTCACCTTTAGCCCGAACACAGTCCAAACAAATAGGAATATTTTCTCAAATCAAATCAAATGTTTCTGTTCGCGATTTATTTTAAATTTACTATGAATCCATAGCATTTACTATGACTCTGGACAAAATGCAAGAAATCATTTTCTGAAATACTGAGATGAATTCACAATTTGATTGTGAACTACTACTTGGATTGAAATATTTGTAGATTTTAATCATTACATTTGCTTCATCTAAGATGTATCAAGTTACTTAGCATTTATCATAGATGTCTTCAAAAATTATAAAGAAATACGTAATCCAAACTCTCATGAATCTAACTAGTCTACAGGTTAATAGGTTGAATGCCATGGGGGTCATCGGTGACCCCAACGAAATTCAGTTACTGTAATTCTCTCAGTTAAACGATGATTATTTGAAAACGTTCCTATATTGTAAATAACGCTACCTAATGCGGCGACATTCAGCAGGACAATTAAATAATTTAATATTGTATTCTTTTCATTTCGCACATTCTGCACCCTAAAATCGTACATACAACATGTTAAACAATTTCACCAAGAGATATAAAAATTGGATTCATAATTCCACTATTAATTATCCAATGAATTTTCCTAGAAACAAAAAAAACAAACTCCACTCAACGTCCTCACCAGCCGACCACGAACAAAATGGTAAGGCATTCGTGAACCGTGTACCGCCCGCAATTTGACTTATCGCAGTTCACCGAACTCAACAGATAAAACGACGATAGTTACAGCCGCTGGTTTCGCGTCGTTTGTTTAACATCAACAGAGCTTTGAACTAGACTTAGTTATGTCGGTATGAGAGACTTCAACTCGACTTGCAGACGCAACTGAATCTCAACCGTATCCTAGAACTACACACCAAATTTACCTGTAGCACGAGACTGCTCGAGCAAACAACCGAAACTCGGAATACCGAAGATTCCCAGACAACGTAAAGAACAAAGAACAAACTAACTGTGGAGCTAAATAAATCTCGAGAAACGACGTCGAGGGGTTCACCCCATTGGACGAGGGCGCAAGCAGTCCCGATAACATCGAAGCGGATTCGCCCTGCCAGATCAGCCAGAAAGGGAACACATCCTGAGCCGCCTAGGGGGTTAATAGGTCGAGAATCTCTCCCAAAGGGAACTCGGAACGGTAGCCCGAGGGAAATTTATTTCCGTCGCGGCCTGTCCGTCATAGATCACGGTGAAATCGTCTGCGAAGATTTAAGTGGTCGACCGCTAGTTCGACGGTCGTCTAACTCGACCAGAATTTTCCCTTAAATTTCACACTGATTCGTCGCACAATGCGGCCGCCTGTGGACGAAACCCTAAAATTCGACCATTCACACAACGAAAATTGAAGGTTACCAATGTGTCGCTAAGTAGTCCCTGCTGTACAAAATGTTTTTCATTCTAAACATAACAATGATATGCAAATAAATTCCATTTCTCTATTTACACAACGCTGGAATCGAAAAGCGAAATATCTATCGTCACTCAAAAAACTTCATAATATCCTCATAATGTAACAAAATGTAACCACCACATGTTTAACTCTGCACATTACAACTTTCGTCTGAAGCATTTGTTTGTATCACTCATATTTTCCAAGTTATTGTTGTTTTCTCTAGAAAATTGCGCGTCGCGTTCCTCGATCACCTGTGAAAGAATCGGAGTTCGGAGCGCGTCGATAACGAGGCACTCGCACGTAAATACGTACGACGATCTCACGAGGAAGAAGTCAGATGGCCTCCATTGATTTTATCAGGTCAGGAAGACACTGAAAGAGCTCGATGGTACAAACTGGATTTCATCCCCTCTCTTCAACCCCCTGACTCCACAACCGTTCGAATTTATCTTTACGGCCGGGTTCATGCCGGATGGAATAAGATCTTTCGACGCTGTCCCTTCGACAGAGCAATATATTTTCCTTTTCCGAGCGGCGTTTTCATCGCGCGCACGGCGAACACGCGCCGTCCCGAGATCGGATCCGTCCGCGCGATTGACGATCTCGCGCGATAACGCTCGAGGGACCTTTCCGTATCGCGCAACGTGGGAACCGATTTTTGAAAGCGAAGCGGTGTTTGTTTGATCTATGTTGACGACTTTCAGGATAATCTTGTTTGGGATTCATTGTAAGGTTGTTTGAGTTTGTCGTTCATTTGTGAGGTATTGGAGAGGGATTTTGTGTTTGCTACAAGTGCGGATGTGTTTTGGAGGTATTCGTAGCGAAATGGTGTTTTGCTTGGATTTATGTGCGACATGGATTTAGATAATTGAGGAGTTAACACCTGAAAAAGGATTATGCGTTTTATGGTATGAATGTTTGTGAAATATTTTAGAAGTATGAAAGCTACGAGGAAGAATATTTAGTGAGATTTTTAGTTGATACGTGAAAAAGGATTTTAGACATGTTTGCTGCAAGTACCAACAGTGGGAAAGTAATGTAAAGGAAGCAGTCCACGTATTACGCGTTAGAAGTTTTCAGGACGTTTACGAACATTGGGAGAATAAAGAAAAATGTTACGTTGTAAATTAGGAATGCCTTCCTAGAATTTCAATTAACGAACGAAAAGAACTCTCACATTTCACGGCGAGCGTTACAGACGGTATTATGAAAAGAAATCTTCGAATTTCTCCTATAAAAATTCGAGGTTATGGTATATCCCAAAATTTCGGGATTCCGCTCGTAGCCACTTCGTTTTCTTGCACCGTGTACCCCTAATACCGTGGGACATTACACACGGTAGTTTAACGGAACTTACAGCTGAGACCGGAAACAGTCAGCTCCTAACACCGGTGAAACGTGCACACACGCGCGAACTTTCTGTAATACGCATTACCGAAACGAGGGAAAGTTCGTTACAGTAATGCGCGCAATCTAACAAACTCGTTACACGGTCGGCCGAAATTCCCTCTTTTATGCTGAACATCGTATTCAAACGGAGAAAAAAGGGCAAGAAAAAATGGAAACGTGTGTGTAATGAAATTCCGTCGGCATTTCAAGGGACCAAGAATTTCCACCTCTTTCTATTCAATTATTTCCGGTCGATTGTTTACGAAAGCAGTACGTTTCCGGAATCTGAACTCCGATGTATGTCATGAACTGTGAATAGACTGTGAATTTGTAAACCTTTTGAAATACGAGAAAACAAAAATACTTGTGGGTAGTCGCTTTTACTGCACCGTTAATCTTCAGTGTAATATTATATTTTCATAGGGATTTCCTTGAAAGTTCAATATTTATTCATTTGAACATAATGACTAATATTATCGTAGTTTCTTCGTGCAGATCTACGTACATATTGACTTTTCGAAATATAGTTTAAATTGCAAATTTGCAAACGATCCGCTTTCTTCGGTGAACCAATGTTCCTTTGCGTTGTTCTTTAAAAATTCCATCTACCGAACTTCTCAAATATTTGAGGAGAATTGAAGACACCCCGGGAATTTTTCAACTTTGTTGAATTAAATATTTAATGTGGTCAAGTATGAAGGAAGATGAGAAACAGCGAGGGAAAAAGTAAAATTTCATTGGAGACGGTTCGTAAAAGTTCGACTTAATGCACTTAGACGGAACTTCCAAGCGAACCTCGCGCGCTATCTACTAAAACCGTTCGCGAAACAGGGAATTCTCGCAAATATCCGCGGCTTAACAGCAAACAATATAACGAGACAATGCTTCCATTCGGGAAACGGAAATATCTCGGGGAAATACTTGAACCCATACCTCGCGGGTTTTTAATTCTTCAGACGATTAACTCGAAAACGATCCTCATAAAGCTGTATACACAATTCCAGAGGGATTCGAATAATGCCTGTAGTTTCCCCGTCGGATCCGCGGAAAGAAACGGTACGAAGCGTCCCGAGACTCAGGATTCTTCACCCCGTTGCCGAAGAGAATTCCTCGCTTCCTGCGGAAGCATCCTAGCAAGCGAGCGAGCGAGCTTCCCGCGGCAGCGTTCCGCGAAAATAATTCACCGAAAGAATGATTTTCTTTCAGCATACACGAAAAACGGAGATTTAATGCTTAATAATCGCAGTGAAAACATGAAAAAATATAGAAAAAGATGCAGTAGAAAATAAAGGACGCAAGGTTCTAAAATTATATCAAAAAGAATGAAAAAGTATAGAAAAATATACAGAAAACAATGAAAGATTCAACGTTTCAAAATCATATAAGAAAAATGAAAATATATAGAAGAAAAATACAGGAGAAAATGAAAGATTCAACATTCTAAGCTTACATAAAGAAAATGAAACGACGCGGTAAAGAATGGAAGGATCAACGTTCAAAAATCGCTTGAACATTATTTCCGTCAAAACTGTCAGAAGACACCTGACATTAATTATAAGATTAAATCCAAGTTAATTTCCAAGTCCAATTATTTTCCAAGTCTAGTCGTACATTTCGAATTGACTTTTCCCGTGATTAATTTTATAATTGTTATTGAAAAAGTCGAAAAGTAAAGTCGAAAATTGTCCGCGATTGAATTTTGAACATTTCCTGTGGTTAATTTTATAATTGTTATTAAAAAAGTCGGAATATCCAAAATTCTATCGAGGACAAATTATTAAACTAAGAAAACAATCACAAGCTAAAATCTTAAGACGTATATTTCGAAACCTTCGGTTAACAGAATGAAAACATAGAGACAAAGATTGAAAGTTTGAGCGTTCGAAAATTATAATGAAAGAATGAAATATCCGTTGTAACACACGGTTATTACGGTGTCCACTGTGTTTGCTAATACATCACACTTGAGACGGCCTCGCGGCTCGTTGTTGCGCCGCGCACTTGTTCCGCCGGTCAATTACAGCGTCGAACGAAGATTAATCACGGGTTTCGGGGTCAGCCATTTTTCATCGCGGCCGTCGCGCCATCTTTTATAATTATTGCGCCCGAAGGAAAAAGGAGATCAACGGGAAACATCATCTCGGTGAAGGGTAGAATCATAATATTAATTTTTCGAGCATTCCACTCCGCGAAACGATCCTTTCCAATTTTTTAATTAACGTCCGGCGATTCCCATTTCAACATAAACAACGGCCCCGTTCGCGTAAACACCGTCACCCGGTGTTTTCGTTCCATTAAAACATTCCGCGTCGATGTCCTCGTTTGGAACTGCCGCATGAACTCAAGATAATTGGAATTCGTAAGCTCGCCATTCGATAATACCCGGTTTTAAATATTTCAATCATTTTATCAATTGCCATACTTGATCAATATTTCCGATCCTCGCAGTATGAATGTCCCCGTAAAATCAGAGTCTTCGAAAGTTCCTCGAAATACCTATTCCCTAATAATACCTCTGTTGTTACATTAAAATCATTTTATTAATCATGGAACTCGATAACGTATTAAATTTTTCCCCGCGACACGAACCTTCCATTCAAATTAAAGGACATAAATAAAATCGGAAGTCCCTCGAAAACCCGAGCTACAAAATTCGTCGTGTTCAAAACAGGAGAATTATCTCACTATATAAAAAAGAGGAAAAATAACTTTCCTTTGGATGGATAGTGCTCGCATCAGAACGAGATCCAGCAATCGCGTTGCATTAAAAATACGAGCTGTTTCGACAGAGGAGGGAGCGATTTAACTGCTCTCGGAGCCAGCACTTCGCGCGTGCCGCCGCGGACCATTCTTCATTGTGCTTGCTTCAAGAGAGAAAAGGCAGAGGTGGAGGGACGGGAAAAACAAGGGATCAGTCCCTTCGACATTTTTCAACGTTTGATAATTCCAGAGGAGAATGTTTTGTCCGACGCACGACTGCATCATCGTTGCCCGTTTTGTCGCCGGTCACGGCTTAAATAACGCTGGTGCCATCTTCTTCCCTCCACGTGTGATCGCTGTTGTTTCCTTTTTTCATCCATCGAACGATGGACCGCAAGGTGATGGAATATAGACGATATTATCGACCATGATCGATAGACAATCGTTGCATTCTACATTCTTTTGTTCCTCTCTCTTCCGTCGAACGGAAAGGCTAGACGTAAACGAATGACTTTTTGTCGGCGTTGCAACTTTCTGCCGTTGCACCGTGTCACTGCAATTTCACGCTGCATCGACGATTGCGAAATAAGGCGACAAAAAATTAGAAAGATTCGCAACGTCGACAAACAATCTTTATCTGTGTCCAAGTATGCGACAGTGCGATCACCGGTAGAAATAAGCTTTTGTTGATACCGTGGAATAAATTACAGCACGAGAGAATTCAATTCATTTGAATAAAACAAACGAATCAGTCAATCATACGCGATCGACAATTATTGCAAAACTGTAATGAACTTAATTTTAATACGCTTAGAAGTTTATGGAAATGCGCCCGGAGTGTTCCAGATTTATTTGAGTCTAGTGTGTGCGTGTGTGTGTTCGGCGAAGATTTTATTTTATATAATTAATTCGTGATGTAATCATTGAATGTATGGAGAAAGACGCTGCTATTTAAATTCCCACGCGTTCTCTCGCTGGAAATCGAGTATCGAATGTTTCTCGGGTTGCAGGGAGAGCGATGTTTGCGTCGGTCACGGGTGACCGGCGGATTTAATCTGTTTGCAAATCGGCGCCGCTACCGCGGTTGTAAAACTGTCGCGAATGGACTCACGCTACCCTCGTGTTTATTAAAACGTCGCGGTCGAAGACTCGCGACACCCGTGAAATTGACCGCGCGAAATGTTGACGGAATTTCATCCTGGAATGATCCAGGGAAACGAGCTGCTGTTCGGCGTGCAGTCAGACGCGGTCGAAGTGACGATTGCCTGATATGGTCAGACGTGACACAGAGATTGGAAAAATTTAGTATTTTAGGCTGTGAAGTTTTTCAACTTGTTGTGAAGGTGTAGATACATTAACAACTAATTTGTGATATTTGTTATTATATTACAAAAATGTTCAATTTAATTTAATTTTATTATATTATATTATTTTCCATGTTTTATTAGATTTTGTTATATTTTATTATATTTCATTGTATTTTATTATTTTTCATGATGCTTTATTGTATTTTGTTATATTTTATTATATTGTACTATATTTTATTTTATTTCATTATTATCACAAATAAATTGAACTTAGTGTTGTAAACATTTCGAATCCTCGAAATCTCAAGGTTCAATATTAATACGTTGAATGCCATGGGGGTCACTGGTGACCCACGACCAAATCGAATTTCTGTAGTTCACTCAGTTAAACGATGATTATTTTAAAACATTTCTGTTATAAATAATGCTACCTAATACGGTGACATTCAGCTGGATGAATACAGTAATACAATTCAATGAAATTATTTAATATTATGTTTTTCCATTTGTGCATTTTACTCTAACAAGTTGAGTGCCGCACGATTTTATAAAGGTTGTTTCCAAAGTCTCAAGACTCAATCTTAAAGTTTTGAAAGCTCGATTTGGGCTTTAACAACCTTCAACGTTCGAGTTTTTATGCTGCTTCGAACATAGGTTACTGATTAACTGTGATTTATCTTCAGCAAGTGATATGAGTCTGCGCATGATCAAACATGCAACGTACAGGAAATTCTGTGTTAGATTTGATGAGTGTGGAATTGGTTATATACTCAGTTGCGTATGAAATCTGTTCTAAAAATTATACGCTGTTTAGTATTCAGTGGCGCAGTCAGTGAAATAAACCCGTGTATACTCAGACGGGTTATAAAACTGTAGAAAATAAAAATGCATAATAAAACGGCGCATCTGTGTCCAAAATGTGTACTAAAAATATTTTCCATCTTCTCTATAATCTAGATGTTCTTTATTCTTTAGAGCTGAAGTTAAATGTTACTTTTGTCACGTTCATTATAATTAACAACAGATCAAGGGTTTGAATGCCAAACAAAAACCCTTCGAACTTCCCATAAAATCGAAACGATTTTCTCAATAAAATAAAATCCAGAAGATTGAGATTCTTTATAGCGATTGTTCTAGTGTCGTTGTGTCTCTTACGTCAGCGAAAAAATTAATTTCGAAGTTTACGTTAAAAAATGGTGTCATCCGAGTTAAGGTAACGTGGTAGTAAAAGCGTTAACGCTTTGCGGTCCAACGTCGAGTGTGGCTCGGCATAGTATTGAAATTTAATTTCAATTTAAATTTAATCAAGTAAAATTTAACAATGATTTATGAAATCACTGTACATTGCTTTACAATTTTAGAATTTCCGTATCTTTATTGCGAAGTAAATTACTTTATTAACCCTAGATAACGAACCTCCAATTAGTGTTACTATGTAACTAAGCATTCGTAGACTACGAATTAAAGCTTGAAAAATATATTAGTAAACTTTAATTAGAAAATAGAAGAGCGTAGGAAATTAATGTTCGTAATCTCGGTAGATATTAATCCTTTACACTCCGTATTTCTTTTGCACTGTCTCCTCGATCACTGTATTATTACGATATTTTATTTAAAATGCTTTCTAAAAAACAGTTAGTTTGTAGAGAGCAATGTAAATGATTTTTCTTAGTAATAACATTGAAAATAACATAATAATATAATGCGTCTGAATATCTAGTGTTAAAACCGAGACAGCGCTCTTAGGTATATAATTAATTGATAAAAGTCAACAATTAATTCGGATCGAACAACTGGAAATCGTAAAGATGAATTTGGACCGCAAAAGGTTAGCACTGGAACTACCAGATGAATGAAAATGATTTGTTTCTGATTTTCTGTTACAATTATTGAAAAGTTACGGGTACTTCTACGAAGAATTATTAACGGAACTAAATCAGTAATAGCAAAACTGAAATGCGACACAATTGAAATCGAAATAAACGCGAGCTTATGGTTTTTATAAAGAAATTCGTAAAAGTCAGTTTAAGTGATCGGTAGTTTTAGCGTTGAAGAAGATCGTACCGATTTCTTCGTGGATCATGACACACATCTCTTCCGTTCAAGCAGGATCGCGTTAGTAAGACGTGACTCACGGATCCACTTACTTCCGTAGATCTCGAGTGAACCAGGCGTGTCCGTGTACGCACGTCGAGTATTCATCAGTATGCGTACTCTGGTATTATAGATCACGTACCGGATTACCTGAACGTATCAAGCAGCAGGTATCTAAGCGCAGGTCGATCGAGAGCGGCCATGTCAATATTATCCGCCGTTGTAAATCAGCCAGACACGTGGCTCGATCTTGCCGAGATGAAATAGTTCCAGCTTACAGTTGGATCAAGTCGGTGCTGCTAATTAAAATGCCTAACAAGAATTAACTTCCGGACTGATTGCTGCTGTCTGATTACACCGCTTCCTTCCGGGCGCTACTTTCATTACAGCTAATGCGTCTTTGATGCTCGTGCGATATTCGGATCGATTTCATTCGAGCTGAAATTTGGAACGTTGCGTGAATGATGAATATATTGGAATTATTCTTAAAAACGTAAAAAAATATTTAATTATATGTTCAACCTTTTTATATTAGAATATATATGTAGATATATAGATTTCGTTACTTACGTTTTACTGGGAAACATCAAAGGGACAATTCCTTGAATTATATGTACGATAATTTCGTATTTTTGAATTAATTGAAAGCTGCGTGAAATGATTAATTTCAACGTCCTACTTTGCAATAACGAGTAACCGTGCGCGCCATGGAAATTTTGGTGCAGATTTATAATAATGGAACTGAATAATATTCGTTTCGAATGGGATAAGGTTTTTCGTCCCATTTTAAATTGTTTTACTATTATCAACGCTTAATCTCGACGATCCGCATACGTCCGCGATATGCATTCAAATTATTGTTCCCGCCGCGAGGTATTCACGTTACATTAATTGTTGTGTACATTGCTCGCGAAAGGAATTCTAAAGCAACGGGTTAACATATATTGGTATGTATTCGGCGTTCCGCTACTTGCACTGATATTTAAATCCTGAGAAATTCACGGCTGAGAAAATATTTGATTACTTGTTTCGGAAGTAATAAACTTCGCCCTTTTGATAAACAGAAAACGAGAGAACATATTCTTCCGTATATCAGTATGTATTAAATTCATTCTTGAAATTTAAGTGAAATTCTGTAAAATAATATTTATAAACAATTTTTGATATTTTAACTGATCCATCAAATCTTTTCATAAAACGGTATCACGCCCGACTATACGCAATCCCATACTACTTGCTCACTTTCCAATCACATCCCGAACTGCCATAAAAACGGTCAACGATACGCTCGATACGCATTGGCGATGCAGGTCCTCTTAAAACGGCAATATCCGTATAATCCTCCCAATGTGTTCAGTCGCAGCAATTTCATAACTCTGCAATTTCATAACATAGAAGAAAGTACAAGTTTTAGTCAGAAAAGGTTAGCGAAGAATTTCGAAGCGGTTATGGCCACCATAACTCGGGAAATAAGTATTAAATATAAGTAACACTTTTTATACATAATCTTTTCCCAGTACTAGCTAGTAAACAGCAGAATATCTTAAGTAAATATTACAAAGAATATTTCAAGTATTTACCGACAAACTCCTTAAACATTGTAATCTTGTAAATGCTCCTTTATAAATATAGAACCTTTATCTATTTACAAAATCTGTAATACTCAACGCTTTGCACTCGAGAGATAATACTCGATCGCCATTCGATATTAGATTACAAAGTTCAATATTATATTATATTTAATTAGCATTAATATTTAATTAGTAATATTATATTATACTTATTTAACTGGTTTGAATTATTCAAACATTATTCAGTAACAGTTTTCATGGATATTGCTTCGTGCAATTATATAAATACGTATTGCAATACTCCATTTTTCAAGCTACGATTTTCGCGATTTACATAGACGAACACGTAGTTTTCTAGGAACAATAGAATAAAGTGTAGAACAAACGTCCATAAATCTAGCGTTAAACACAATATAACAACAACGCGCGGTATCGAAATAAATTATTTCGGTTCCTCGGTTTACGCGTTAATTAGCCCTGAGCTTCAAAGAAAACATCATCCATAAATCACCAGAAGTTATTGAATATTTCTATAAAGACCTTCGAGTGCAAAGGGTAGACACACGGCGGGGGTCACGAGGAAACAGCGGAATGACGGCGGATAGTACAGAAAGCAAGCGTGGCAGAGGGCGGGCACCTCGGGGACCACAGGCGGTTCATGCTCGGAGGCAATTTCGCGAACATCTACGCGAAAAAAGGGCGTCAGCGGGCGTGAAACGAGACGGCAGAGAATTCATTTTTTCCGCGCCATTGGTTGCCGCGAAATATTCCGCTTTGTGCAGCGGAACGAACGCGCGAGCACCGACAGGAAACTGCGCGTCCTCCCTCCCCCCGCTAGTTTCGAATCGCAGCCAAGCCGAAAAATATTTATCATATTTACACATTTTCCCCCTTTTATTCCGGCGGTGAGCGAAACGAGTTAATGGTTCAATTGGACGGTTCACCAATCGAATTACTAGCGCGCAACGCTCCGACGGCCGAGTTCCGTGAAATTACAGTTCCGCGTGTACCCTATCGAACGATCGATCGACGGGTACATCGCCGCGGGAACAAAGGAGAAGTCGACAATCGAACTGCTGACAGCCACGAAAAAAGCAAACATATATTAAAAATCCTGTCGGCCGCCGCGGCGACGCCCGATATAAATCGTGGACAAATTATCAGATCCACGCCGGGTGAAAAAATGGCACGAGTTATGGGCCTCACTTGGACTGACGCTGGCTTTATGGCGATCGCGTTGGCGATAGAGTGCGGCTATCTTGAGGAAATCTGTCATGACGTTACGGGATTAAAAATGGGAAACGGCGATGTTGAAGCCTCGGCGCGCGGGAATAATGCAGTTGAAAATGGTTTGGTGAAAAGAGTGCGGTAAATGGAATAATGTGCAGTGAAATTTGGGATAGATGTGATAATGTGATAATGTGGAGAACATGTTTGGGAGGTATAGAAGGTATTAAACATGTTCTGGAAATGTTGAAGATGTATGGTTGTTCTCGTATAGAAGATTTAAGGAAGAATTATTGTTGCTGTTGATGTTCTCGAGATAGGTGTTAATGAATTGGTTTTCGTTTAACACCTTGTAATATCGTGTTGGACCTGTGGCGAAGATTTCAAATAGAGTGTAACAAATGTAAATATCACTTGATTTTTCCTAGTCCGAATTGAATATTATATTTTTATTATTAACACGTTCCATGTCACGTGTACCGCAGTCGCGGATATTTGTAAGAAAATATTTTTAATAGATACATGGTCACGGATAGTGGTATACGTTACAAAGCAGTGAAGATATAAAGAAACAATAGCGAAATACATGAAAATGACCAGAAACCTGAATATAACTTATTATTTTATTGAATTGTCATGGTTCTGAGTAGAGGTAGAGATATAATAAGCGTACAATTTTCCTCTGTTTATAATGAATTATGAAGAACCAAATATCTGTTGAGCGCAGTTGTGAAGGAAATAGGGTATGGAGTTATTGAAAATATTATTCGTAAAAGAATACGAATTTTTTTGAGATAGCGTCTTAAAGTTGTTGTATTTCGGTCGAGAACATAGGAATGAAACGGTACACTGGAGGAAAGTAAGCTGATACAAAATTGATGGGACGCGATGCAGAATTTGCCATAAAATTGAGTAACGTAAGTCAACCTAAAGCACATCACCGTTCCGCCTATTATCGCGCGGGGGATACTAAACACAGTGCTTTCGTGTATAAAGTATGAATACCTTGAGAAAGTAGTTTGTCGCGTGCATAAAGGAATATACTTCGTCAGCTGACGGAATCTTCACTGGATAGAGAATAATTATTTATTCATCGTGACACGACAGTGAGGAGGATGCTTTTAGCGTATACATAATGCAGCCTGTGTACGCCCAGTTTCCCTTATTTGTAAATAGGTGACGAAGCCCGTTCTCCCGCGCGGAGACAGTGAAAGTCCTGCTGTTGACCCTATTAAGTTATATCAACTTTATACTATACTATACTGTACTATTTTATTGTATTATTTTGTATTGTATTCTATTGTATTGTACTGTATTATACTGTATTATATTACAGAATATTTATTATATAATATCGATATTATTAATATTTGAATTCTATTGAGTCAATCTATTCAACGAACATCCACCGCACTCAAAATACAAGAAATAGTGAAAAAGGAAAAGGAAAAGAAAATGAAAACACATATTGTACAGTTAAACATCTAATGTACAGTTTTCTTTCTGCACTTAATATTGCCATCAAACCTATAGCAAATAATAATAATATTACTAGAGTACATAATACTATAGTAAATATTTCGAATATCTGTATTACGATTGATCGGCGCAAAACTAGTTTCTAAATTTTATCCAACAAATCGCATGATTGTACTGTTCGTCTTCTCTGCGATTACTCCCCCGCGAAAGGAAAAGAGTAAATTCAGGCAAGCGACGTTAAAACATACCCCGTCTGAACACGTTTCGTTCATATCGTAGCTATGACTGTTGCGAACGAACGCGATACATCCCGGGAATTAAAGATATTCTTCTCGAGTCGCGAGTTACACGATTACCGTGGAAAAACTGGATGGTCTCTGATCATCTCCGTAAAATGCAACACGCTCGTTATACTCCACTTTCAGGCTGTTGCATATATTGATTTTCTTTCTCTTCGCATTCCATTTTTACGTCACATCTCTCATTCAAAACTCATTTATCAAAATTAGAACTCGAGTTCCATGTACCATAACCTTTCTGTTTTACATTCTCATAGCAATTCCCTGATAACCAGCGCCAATAAAACACACTCTCCTCCAAATAGAAAACCAAACAATCTAATTCAAATTTTTATTCACTCATTCGTTAAAACTCTCCAGAAAATCTACAGACACAAAAATCCTCGCTCTATTTACACCCACGAATACTGCCTCGCTAACCGTCCTCAAACCCACTATCCGCAGCGAAGTAGGCAACTCGATGTCGCAAAAAATTCCGTAACAAAGGGAAACTCTGATTACGAGACAGCGTTGGGCGGGGACGAGCGAAACGCGGGCTAGTCACAGCGAATTAATAAAGTTTCCAGGCAAGCGTTACTTCAATTCCCGGTCCGCCGGATAAATCTCTCGACGGTCGACCGGATCGATCCGCCTCGATAAATTGAACGGTCCTCGCGAAACGTTATTATTACACGCTTATTAACCCAATAAATTCGCCAGCCGATAATTCTCGGCCCGTCGAACTTTTGCATATTTCGGCCGATCGGCAATTTCTCGGAATCCCGCGCGTAAATCCGGCCGGCTCCTGTTGCTGCGACAACCGTTTCATGCATCTTTGCTGAGGAAACGGCGTCTCCGAACGATCCGGAGCCGCGGAACCTTCTGAAAAATTCGTCTCGCTTCTCGTGAAACTTCACGCAAAGAATACCGCTGGTCGCTGCGACGTTTGACCGGGGAATAATTTATGAGCCAAAGACGACGATGGAATCCAGACGGCTTAACACCGCCGCTACGGGCCTCTGATTCCGTGCTGAATGATGCAGAAGGTGTATGGCTGCGGCTCGAAGACGACCGGTACGTTTCGAAGATTGCCGGAATCCCTTGGTTACACGCGGCAAGTGGAACACGAAAGTTTAGCTGGAGCGATTTTCGATTTAATTGGGTGGGAAACGACCTGAGGGGTGAGTAATGGAAGAATAATTCTGTAGTAATTGGAGGATGGCGAGGATAAAGGAATTACGAGCGGGTTGTTGTGTTGGTGTAATGAAGGTGGGTATTTCTTTTGATCTTAATCCTTATTTCTTGTTGTGTTTAATCATTTGAATGGGTTTGAGGGATTTTAGCGGTTTGTAGTTGAGTGTTTGTGTGTTTTATAGTTAATGATTTGAGCATTTTGTGCTTGAGTATTCGAGTATTCTATATACGTGAAAATTTGAGTAGTATATATTTGAGTATTTCAGTAGTATATTCTTAAGCATTTTATTCACGTGTTCAAATATGAAACTGATAATCAGTGTTTTTTTTTGCAGACAAAAACTAATTTCCCGCGGTTGGATAGGAATGTTTCAAATTTTCCAGTAAAAATTCACACCAGAAGGAAACTGTTCGACGAGCAGTCCCCAGCTGCTCCCGAAATTAAAGGCCGACCCCTCGAGTGCACTCCGGAGACGCGACACGTAGCCGAGAACCGAATTTTTCCAAACGAAATTAGCGACCAATCTGTAACTGTTCGGGAAATCAATTCGCTAAACCTTTAATTAAATCTGTCCCCTCCTTGCTTCTCTCCGTGCAATCAGCCGTGTTTAATCTACAATAATTAAACACTTTTGCAAATTATATACAACTTCATTTCGATATACATATATACATTCGAAACTTATCCATCCAATTTGAATATTAAACACTAGTCGATCGACTTTATAATATTCAAACTAATTATATTTTAATAGGTATATCGATAGTCAATTAATAGACCAAGAGATAGTTCTCTCTAAAGCTGAATTAAACCGCAGTGCCCAATCGAACGTTGACACACTCCACTGAAATCGAAATAAGTTCAATACACACCCGATTGTCTGAAGTAACGTTGCCTTTCTTTTAATTTAACATCAACCAGGATAGAATACACGAGATCAACGTAAAGTTTTACAATTGTATATTTCTAGTACATTAAAAAATATGTGGTATTAAAGGAATTTAAGTATGTTTTATTTAAAAAAACAAACATAGGAATAAATAATTGAATAAAATACAAATAAGTAGAAACAATATAGCTCGCAGTGTATAGGTCTTTTCTCTTCTCAGGTTAACGCAACTCTCTCCAAAATCTCTCGCCATCCGCACTTAAAAATCATTCTCTCCCCCACAAGCATTCTTCTTGCTCACACTTCCAACAAATTCTCAAACACACCCTACTCATCATCCTTGCTTACGCATCCCTCGGGAAAACTCGTCAACCCTTGGGCCTGGTGTCCATGAGTCCCTTTCTCTTTTATGACCCTTAGAATACTCGCTATCCCACTGTCTTAAAACTACGATACTACAAATATAATCCATTAAATATTTAATTTCATACCGAAAAATCACAATTTAGAAAAATTATGTATACGACGACACTAGTCGACTAAACTATACCGCATAATATAAATTCAATTGTCAAATAATTAATAAATTGTATAACATAAAACATCAAATTTCCTGTCGCATTCGCCAATTCCATCGTTCAAGTACTTGTATAATAATACGTTTCACAGTTACAAGATTGTTGTGTTCATTTACATGTCGATAATAGTGTACATATTCTGATTGATGAAATACTTATTCAAACATAAAATCAATGTCTTTCCCTCCTGCTCTGTTTCATGTTATATGAGCCAATGATATCGGTGAACAAAGGGAACGCGTTTCCCGCCACTGAACTAAATCAATTGGCCCGGGGGCGGATAAGCGTTCGCGCATTCTACTTAAACGCAACAACCCTCAATAATATTCGATCGGTGCAAACGGCCGCAAAAGGTATCCCGGATTAAATCTCGGCGTGCCAGACCGCAAAACACGGTGGAAGGTGTAAATTTCCGTTTGTAAATCGAACGGTGCTCGACGTTCGACTGCGGAAAGACCGCGGGATTCTCGCGTTTAGTGGCCGAAACCGCCACGCGCTCGGCTTTCGTTAAACCAGAAATCCGCAAGCCGCTCGGTCGATCGATCGAAATCCTAATAGGCCGTCTATCGCTCTTTTCCGGGCACCTTTCGACAACAAACGCGTTCGTTACTAAACTACTAATTTCGTTATTGATCTCTAAATATTTAAATGAAACGTACAAACTCAAACTTCCAAATTTAAATTTCCACTTCACTAACACTGATTCCTTTTCCAACGGTCGTTGATTAAGAATTGAACAAGCTCATTTGAGTGCGTCCGAATTGAATCACTTCGATATTCGGGGGCTATTAACACCATATTTGAACCATTCACGCTTAATTAATGAGTTTTATTGGTGTAGAAATTAAACCAATTGGATTAGATAATCTAATAAATACTTCGTTGCTAGCAGTGTAACCTACCGTTGCAATATGGTGATCGATTAAACATATTAATTATTCGAAAATTACTACAGTATTTACTGGTTCCACTACAGTGAGCCTGTTTTTCAATACACACGGTTAACAACAACATGTACGTCGCAGTGAATAATTATCGCGACGAGCTTATCGATCGACAACCAATCATCCGAGTCCGAGTCTTATTTATCCAATTATTATAACACGATTATAAATGAATTACACGAGCCGGTAAATAAAATATTCGTCGACGCAGACGTTCGCATCCAATTTCCATCGCGTCTCGAATAACGATTGAAACGGGCAGTCCAATAAAATTTGTGATCCGCCGACGAAAGGAATCCTCTCATCTGTCCCGGACTATTAGAGAAAACGTCCGAACGCGCGAAAGTTCGCGCAGTCGTCTACGCTGGCCAACAGTCCAACGAGATCATGGTCAAGAAATTTCGGCGGCTCGGCGTGTTTACCCAAAATAACCGGTCCGGCGTCGAAACGCTCCGGACACTTATCGAAAAAAACGAGGAAAATGCCTCTAACGAAAACGAAGGAAAAAAACATAATCCGTACCGGCAATATTTGCTGTAAACAGGCTTATTTGCCCACGATCCATAAATAAAATTACCTCAACGGCGGCTCAGCGCAAACAGCTCCCGGTCCGTGGCTCTCGCGCGTAAATTCCTCCGGCTCCTCGTCGGCAAATGGTCGAAGACAGATTTTAATCAATCGTCGCCCCATAAATCTTCTTGTCCCGGCGCTTCTCGAGCCGGCGCGGAACCGTAAATTCGTTCGACGAGCGTCAATTATCCTCGTTCACCTCTTTTCCCCCCTCCCTTGTTTCGCTCGCCATCCGCACCCGTCGTTCTCGTTATTAAACAAATTCGTTTCGTTTCGTTTCGTTTCGTTTCGTTTCGCGGACGACGGTGACGAACAACCGGGAAAATTCGTTCGCGCGACCCAACCACGATAAACAGAGCCGTCCGCCGCGGATATTCCCGAATTTCCGCGGCGGAAAATTGGCCCGCGTGGATAATTGGCCGGCGAGACACCGCGCTAAGCCGACCGACATCCGCAAATTACGGACGCGATGCGTTAGCGTTCTCCCGGGGCCGGACACCGTGACGCTCTCCATCGCATCGCGGGATTTCGTTTCTGTCGTCCGAGCCGATCCAACATTTTGTTTGGATTTCAATTCGCCGCGTTTTTGGTATTTTTAATTGTTCGATTGTACGTCCCTGGCTGGTCTTTCTCGCGGGAATTTTTAACGAAATGCGATTTCAACGCAGTTGGTAGTGTTGTTTGAAATGTTTGTGGCGGAAGCGGATTGTGTTCGTTTACAAGGAAGAGGTGGTTTACAAGAAAAGGATTATTTAGAATAGTAACTATTGTAACTGTTAAATGATTGTTTTGAAAACAGACTTAACCCACGTGTGAAATGAATGACTCATTTGCTTTGGTGACGATTAAGTTCAACAAACCTTCGAAATGAAACAATGGGAAAATAAAGCTGGAAACGATTATTGCATTTTGGAATGTAATGATGTACGTTACAACTATAAATTATAACATTTAGCGTTAATTTACTGTCTTTTGTGAAAAGAATAATTATAAGATTGTAGTCGTTATGAATGTGTAATGATAATGAACGAGTGTTCCTATGGCACTAAAGCTTGATTCTATTGTTAGCATGAGAGAGAAGCTTAATATTCAGAACTTAAATGCAAATAAAATGTTCCTAAGCAGTTTAATGTACTCAGATTGAAAGTTTCATAGCGATTGTAAGTTCACAAAGTCTGCGATCTAATTATAATTTGCGGAACGCCGGAAATAGAGCGATGGAGGATGCAGAATTTCAATCAGAGAAACTAGAGTTCAACTGTTGTACTTCAGAATCTGTCGTATTCCGACAAACTCATATCGCAACGAATTCAATGCGGCGCAAACAGTTAGCGGCAACTGTGGAGTACGATGTAACGGGTACTCGGAGTTTTCCGAAACAGTGCGCGTGCACATGGTAAACAGTATAAATTATTCGAGTATAAATAAAGGTACACGGTGTCCGCAACCAAAACACTACGGTACAAACAGTATAAACATGTCTGGCAATAGTGCTTACGGATATTACTATCGAGGAGTTTACGTATCCGAATTGATACTCCGCAGGAACGTCTAGAAATATTCATTTACCAAAGCAAACATCTGTGATTCGTGAAATTCAAACAGCAAAAAGGGATAGACATATCAATCTCTCAAATTCAGAAAAAGCTCTATTTTTTCAATTGAAGAAATTAAAAAATTTTGAATTTTATTGAAAAACTGTTACCTCTTCATCTTTGTTCATGAATTTCATCTTTAAATCTTGTACATTGTTCACTATTTGAACATTTAACTTGACAATTCGTTAATTTTATCTATATCTTAATACAGTTACGTAGAAGGTAAAATACACGGGATTTCTGAATGAATGGAAGATAAGGGTTACAAAAAACAGAGAAGAATTTCTACATGCACATCAGTTATAATTGAAGTTAATCTAATAAGTGAAATAAGAAATGAAATAATTGATTAAATCCTTGAAAATTAAGGGCAACGTGTTGGTCCTTGGACGAACTAGCAGCGCCGCCATTTTGCGAAACACACCTTGCGCATTAAGGTCCGCCTTAATCATTTCCCGTGACCCGATCGCCAGCTTCGTCGAACCATAAATAACCCCGGTTGCATCTGATAAATTGCGCCTCGTTTCATTTTATCGCGGCAGCTTTAAAGAACGTATCGCGCCGTCATTAAAATCGTGCACTAATTCCGAGTATTTGTGTTGCCTCCGGTGAGTTTCGAGTTTCCAACGTTGCAGGTCATTTTCGGACCAAACAGACGTTCAATGTAAATGAACTTTCCAAATGAACTCTGGGCCAATGAGAGTCATTCGTGAATATTTCATGAAAAAAGCATGGGGCATCGACTGGTAATAGTTAATTGGATTCGTCAAAGGAATGATTACACGCTGACATTCAACCTACTTACAATGAAATAAACTTGGAGTGAAAATAACAAGCGAGCCAATCAGTATTGTTTGCTCGACGAAACAAATAATTGATATAAATTTTTTTTTCGTTCTCATTTTATTTTTGTTTCATTTTTTCCCCGGTGAAATTACGTCGAATGAAGCGCAACGAAATAAATGGTTGTATTAAAATTTCAAACAGCTTTCACGTTCCTTTCGTTGTAATGGAGGCCTTGATTAAAAAATGAATATCGATTCAGCGCCAGTTCACGTGCAATTAGCTCGTGAAAATTATTCATTTTGGAAATTTCAATTTCAACATTACGCACACGCGAATTATTATTCGGCTATGAATTACTTTTTTTATTTCTATACGTTTACAAATTGTCACGTGACAAACGGGATTTCCCCGCACGAATAAACAAATCAGAAAATAACCATCGTTCGTTGCTGGGAAATACCGTTCGCTGCGCGAAACGCCATTTTTATTTTCCAAGAACGTCGCAAAGCGGGCGAAACATTTCCCAAGGACTTCCATAAGGTTCAATCGTTTATAAAAATCTCGTTCTCGTTTCCGAGATTAGGTCGCGGAAAATGTACAGGGTGAGTCACGAAAAACGCATTTCTACGCTCATAGAACAACAAAATACACACGAAATTCCAACAAACTAATTATCTGAATTTTCACAAAACGATAAGAACCGATTACTTTTTATTCTCAATCTTTCCAATCCTGAAAAACAACCACTCTGAGATGATCTTCGAAGTGTCCTTGAAAACAGTTTCCTCTTTTACATAATTATAATCCTTAATCTTCTATAACTTGTTTCTCAGGAATTTTCTATTTCCATTAAACTGACAACAAAAGTCTCAAAGTTTATTAAAATTTCAATATTACAATATTTATCCGTAAAATTATTTCTATTGAAACAACAAAGACATGTAAAAATATTCCAAAAGCGAAGATCAATGGCAATTTTGTGAAACCTTTACAAAAACAAATTTCAATAAAATCGAAAATGAGTACTCCAGATGCTAATATAAGAGTTGAAAGTCTCGAGAGTCCCGTTTTCCTCGACCCACCCCTTATACACGCGTTGCGTGCCCATTCGCGGGTCTCTCGCGGCGCAGTGTTCCCGCGATGCGATAAATGGAACCGCGTCAGATAAGAAACTCCGAGAAATTTCGATGGAGGTCGAACGGCGGTGTCGCGGCGCGCGTGAATGGTCGGTCCCGGAGCGAAAAGCTCGCGTACGTAGAGGGAAAAGCTGAACAACAGATGTTGCACGCGCCCGACGAAGCCGGATCGATCTTCCTTGCCTCGACCGAGTAAATTCGCGACACGCGGCGGCATGTTAACCATTATCTAGGTAATTTTTCGTCTAAGAATATTGAAGCGACCTGAATAATACGGAATAATGACGATCTACAATGATTTATTATACAATTGGCAGTAATTGCAATTAAATGTAGATTCGCATGACAATTCTGATATAATTTAATGCAAGAATCTTTGAATGAATGAATAAGAAAACAGAAAGACAGTTGAAGGTAAAGAAAAGATTTAAATTACCGTGATTCGTTCGACTACATGATAATCGGAGTTACCAGTGACGTAACACGAAACGTTGATATTCTTCAAGATAAACATGTAAGAAACGATAACGCTACTCAGTTAGGTCGTTGAGTATTATATTTCCCTAATTATGTATCAATATTTCGCAGAGAGCGCCGGTCGCTCGAGCAAAACACACGAAAATCGATCGGTATTCGAAGTGTCAATAAAAATTGACGTGTCGTCGTTGGTCCGACTCGAAAAATTTATAGGACGACGCGAATTTTGAGCGACGCGTGTCGTTGTTTGGCAAAATGTCTGCTGCTTCGACGAATCTTCGTCTGGAGCGGCGAGAATGCTGCGGATTTATCGATACAAAGAGTCGACGAACGAGGGAAAGAGAGAGAGAGAGAGAGAGAGAGAGAGAGAGAGAGAGAGAGAGAAGCGTGGAGGAAAGTATTCTGACAGCCGACAGTCATATGGAATATTAGATCCGGATGGAATGGGGATTTATCGACGACCCGGATAACTCGATTGATTCCGGCCATTTTTCAGGCAAGAGACGCCGCCCGCTAATCCTGCAGATTGCGAGAGAAGAATTCCTTCTAGCTTTACGTTCGATTTAACAGTCGCTTCAGATAGTGAATTTGCGGGGACGGCGTTGGTGTCATTGAGCCATCGAAATGATGGATTACGGAATGTTGGTTTTAAGATAATTTAATGTAAATCAGAATCTGCCTGAAAGTGCCAGCTCATCGATTCGTAGAATCAGATTAAACCTATTTATTTGTTTCCCTTCTAGTTATTAATTTTTATCTTTATCATCACCCGCTCAGAAATGGAATAATGGAACGATCACATTATTTAACATTTTCTTATGTAAAAATAGAAAAGTCGCAATTCAGTTTCGAAATTGAAACGAAAGAATTGCGATCGCGCCGCTTGTCACTTTCCGGCTCAAAGTGATCGAATATTCCTGAGCACACGACTTGTACCAATTAGTTTCAGTGCTAATTGACCTAAATTACTTCTCTTACCGCAAGCACCGATAGTTAGGACTTGTATATCAACTTGAGAATGGGCGAAAGCTCTTTAGGATCTTAAGATCTTGTAGCCTGTTAATCGGCTTTTTGCTGTCAGCGTTCATCGACTCGTAGCATATTAATCGAATTTTCAAATTTAGATCTTCATCGATTGCCAATAGCGATGGTATGGTAGGAAGATTGAAAACGCTGCGTTCAAACATCCTAGGTTACATTTAGTTTCGCCCAAAAGCGAGTTTCGATGTATTTTAAATATATTTTTTGCCGTGAAGTCGTATAAACTAGTATAACGAATTTCAAGTAAATTTCTTTGGCTGACCGTTATTTCGCTAAAAATACAGGATGCTAATATATCATTCATAGGCCGCTGTGAAAGTAACCCTAATACACAAAGTTTTAATATGGGACAAAGTTGTCGGTAATTAGGTAGACGCTGAGAGTGTATTATATTAAGTAGCCTGAGAGCTTTATATTGACTTTACACCGCTTAATTTCGCTAGAAATATGTTCTCACTACGGCCGAGTCGTTTGAGCACGACAAAGTTATTATGGAAAACCGTGGACAGGATTCTGCAACTTTTCAGCAAACTACAACTCGTCTAACTACGTGCCTTTCTTCTTTTAATCAATATTTTATCCCGTCATTAGCACTGTGCAGTTTGCGTTAATGCTATAACGAGGAAATTTAAAAGGTGAATTCATACAGAAAGTGCACCGTATCCGAACGCACATCAAACTCTTTTGTAAAACATGTCGCAATATACAAAAATCTACCTTTCAAAACTATAATATTGTGGGATGAATGGTTCGTTGTATGTGCGTGCGGGCGGCTGGGTCATATTGCGACGACCGGCGCCGCTATGTTTGGGAAATAGTGTGACTGCGTTTGGAAAATCTTGAGTGGCTGAAAGAATGCTAATGTTTCAAGGCATCCTGGTTTTAACACTAGAAATACCGAGAAATCAAATTAACTTCCTTTTATACTTCTGGAAATATTATAAGAGTGTATTTTGTGAGATTGTCATTGTCTTATATTATATTTTAGTCCCGTTTCTCTAGTCATTTCTTTAGTCATTTTTCCGAGAAACACGTGTATCTTATCAATGATTGTAAAAGAAGAAATCAGGAATAGGTAATTTTGACCTGTCCAGTAACTTTAATATTAAAAATCGCAATTCAATTTCCAAAAACGAATATACTAACTTTCGATACAATATGCCACCGTCGTTTCTAATTTTTCCGCCACAAAGCGCCTCGGGATTGAACGAGGTGCCGAAAAGATGGCGGTCGGTCGCGTTCCCGAATCCCGCGCCGACGTCGATTCCGGTTGTTTCGTCTAACAAGCTTTCCGGTATCCCCGTTCGATTGAGTCAGGTCGGCCTGACGGTGGCTAATGGATTTTCAAAATAGTATTTTTCAATGGAAAGTCACTTCCATCACATATGCGGACCGTTGCGTCGGCGCTGTGACGGCTGAAAATCATTCGGAATAACAATTTCGCAGCAACGACGTGAATTTTTCAGGTAGCGATCGGCGATCCGCTTTCAAGATCGACTTGGTTGCTTTGTCGGCGGATGAGAAACATCGACTGCCGAAGCTGACGATGGCACCGCATCCGGTGATATGAAAATGTCTACCAAATCGGGTCTGCTTCCGGTACCCATCGCTCGTTTGGCCAGAGACGTGAGAACCGCGATCGAAATCTTCGATGACGCCTGTTTATTCGTGGCCAACTATTTTATCATGTGGTGATTACGTTGATTATGATAACTTTTACTATTTTTCTGCGATGAAGAAAGTATTATGGGGATACGAGTGACTGATCAGGATAACGAATAAAACTTTACTCGAATAAAATTGTATTCGGTGTTAATCAGTAACTGGTTAGCGGAGTAAAAATTGTTTGCTTGTGTAGGATAAGATTAATTATCTTTTACTTGTCTGTATTGGTTTTTGTATTAAGTATGCTGTTTTAAGCTGAATATCTTAGGATACGGTAACAAACATAGAAATCGTGAAAACTTCTCCATTACAAACTCACGCAGGAACGGAGTAAAATTTGTTAACCACGGGCATGCCCACTCGCAATCAAAAGTAATATGACGACAGCAACGGCGCGCGCTTTCAGTTGCGAATAAATTGAGAGCAGCGCGGGACTTCGGCGAAGTTTGATATCGCATTGCGCTCCAAACATTTGAGCGCGCGATAATTGTATAAAATTCGGAGCGAGCAGCATCGAATTGCGAGTTAAGGGTCAAATATTGAACCTGCAAGATCTCGCCCTAATAAGGAACGAGATTTGTTTAAAAGTTCCAGTATTTACACAGTCCCGACTTCACAGAAGTCGTATTAAGGCCGTAACTTCGTTACGTCATACACCTGCGTGGAATTCTAAATTTACCGATTAAATTCGACCCTCTTTCCGAAATATGAGGAAACCTTCGTCATAGCAATATAACATTAAACTTATTTACGTTAAATCTAATTTAATTCGCTAACAACTCAAGTTACAGATTCAAGGTAGTCATAGTTCGAATTCCGGATCGGCTGCGGAGCATCCGACCGTTCGATTAAGTAATAGGCAACGGGACAGATAAATCAATCTGCGTTCCAGACGATCACCCTGCTCATCGTGTGCTCGATATTCCTGGACTGCTGCGCGAGCCACGCGATCGTCTACCGGATGTCCGCCTTCCTCGAGTTCGAGGGTTTAGCCACGCCGTCCGCAAGTATCAAATCGAATTCCTAAGAAACCGGCTCGACGTTGTCGTGCTTGACCGATCACTGCATTAGGTCAAGACACAACCACGCGCTTTGATTCTTCTAGACGGATTTCAAACGAAACTTCTTCTTTAAATGTCAACTTAATATGAATGATCATGAAAATTCAAATTTCGATGTTAGGTACCGGAGAAAGTTCGCGTGGGCTCTGAGATCAAAATTTAAACACAGCGAACGCTTTTGTAAAATAATCTTATTTTACTTGAAACCAAATGCATAAATACAATTTAAATATAAATTTAAACTATAAACGTCATTCATCAAACTGGTGAAATACTAATTGAAATCAGACCACTGCTAACAAGCAAACCGCACGAACTTTCTCCTAATAATACTATAGTTTATATAAAAACACGATCATTTTCAAAAATGATCAACCTCACACTCTTAATCGTACGACATCAAAATCAAATCACTCAGAATAATTCGCAAAATCAATCACCAAATTTCACAATCAACGATCACCAGTCCGCACAGTCACGTAGCAAACATAGAAAATGCGTTTCGTTGATTCAAATCTATTTCTATCTCTGTCGGTATCAAAGTTGAGCGATTCATCTGAGGAACCTGAAATCAGTGGGTCATCAAGAACGCAGGAACGTCGCAGAGAAGATGGCGGAAAACGGGACGTACCGGAGACACGCGAATTACGGGCGGGCAGCCTCTTGTTTTCTCGGCGCGCGTTTTCATTACGCTTGCTCGCCGGGGAGTCGAGAGCCCGTAGGGCTCTTATCCTTGCACTTCCGGTTCAACAGGCATTAAGATGAGTATCGTTGACATCGTTTCCGAGCTGCAGACGCGGTGCCCAGTGCCGGAGCCGCGCGCAAACGGAATTTAACGAACAAAAGAAAAACCTGTGGACAGGGAGGGCCGTGTAATGTCTCCGTGTCCCAACCCCCCCGTACCGCCGCCGGAGTTCCGTTCGTTTCAGAAATCTTCCCGCGGCTGCCTGGAATTTATATTCCCTCGACAGACACCGGAAACTGCACCCGCCCCGCGTCCTTTCTCATCCCGCGCCGCTCACATCCCCCACGCCCGTATCGTCGACGGCCTCCCGGCTGGTTTTTCGCGACGCTCGCCCGAGATGTTTGCATAGGATACTCGGGATAATGTGAGAATACTGTTCCCTTGACGTACATTCTTCGGAATGGATAAATAATGTTCGATAATATTGTGGACCGGCGATGTTTGATCATCTCTTCCGAGTGAACGAAATCGATCCTTTCTTTTCCGTGAATTGGAGATCCGTCTGAGAAGTATTCCGAGAGATTTAAAAGTGACGGGTTTGAAGTTGGACTTGTATTGGAATTTGAATTTGAAGATCAACGATCGTGTTCGAATTTCAATGGTTAAATTCTTTTCTCTTCTTTGAAGTTTAAATTGTAATTTCAAAGGCTATCAGGTTTCAAAGGACAGATTGAAATTTAAATTTCAAGAGCCTTTGGTTCCCATTTCAACGGTTAAATTTAAATTCAACTTTTAACGGTCACTTTCAAACGTACGTATCAACGATCGAATTCTAATATCAGTTTCTACGGGTGCTTTGATATTTGAGGTTTGAACATTCTCGACTTACTTATAAGTAAATTTAAATTCAGAATAAAATTGAATATCAACCGTGAAGTATCGGAAAAAACGAAACATTCTCGACTCGCCGACCTAGTTTCGATGTCAACACCTCATTCTCGATGTCAGTAAATCCTGCAGACTTCCCAGAGTCCCCAAAGCATCCGACAAAATCGTCGTGAACGCGGTCACGTCTTACGCGACGTTAACGACTAGCCATCCACAAGTTTCCTCGCCTACAGCAGAGATTTTGCAGCGATTCCTTCTCGCAGCTCCGTCATCGTTTAAGGCGCTCCGTTAACAGAGGATGACTATTCACTTTCGCCTCGCGTGACGTAGTTAAAATGGCGGCTCGTTCACCACTTCACGAAACGAAGTTCCTGCTTTACTCTCTCATTCTCCTCCTCTTTATTTCATTTTTTTCATTTCATTTTTCTCTTCGTTACCACGGTCCACGACTGCCGCGGTTATCGTGCTGACAGCGACGCAAAAGTTTTGTCCCCGTTTCCCGCGTTTCCAGTTCAGAAAACTGATCGAGCTTTAACCCTAGTACAACGTATGTTGAATCATTTTACAGCGAACCTGCTCTATACCAGTTACTATATTTACGTATTTGCTGATCGATTAATTCATTTACATGATTATATGCGCAGAATTGTAATTGGTGCAGTGACTAGTGTGCAAAAGATTTAATACAAAATTCCTGGTGAAACTTGATTGAAATGGGAATTATAGAATGAGACAGAAATGTTTGTCTTTCCGTTTTCAAAGCGAAATATCCACCGAATAATATTGTATTAACAATATTTAACTTCTCCGGAATTTCATCTGAACTGTTTGGTAAAAAGAAAAAGAATTGGTAATAGAATATGGCGTAACGGATGCGAAGTAAATATATAATGTAGCGCAAGAGTTATAATCTCTACGGTAACATTCCACTCCACAAAGAAAAGAGTCTGATCCATCTCGCGGCAAAATCGCGCCTATTCCTCTTCTTCTAGAAAGCACTTCGCGGTAAACTCTCGATCCTAATCGCGCGCGTGCACGAAATAGCAGTAAAAATTGGTACACTTCTAGTTGCGCTTTTCATACGTTTATCGCGACCGGCGGCGGTCATTTCCAATGTAATTACACAGGGCCAATAAAACCTTTTTCAATAAAGCAATTAAACTTCTGTTTCAATATTATTCTGTCAAATTACTCGGGGCGAAATTATTCTACGGACCCTTCTGCCTAAAACACGACACGGAAAAATTCCTGGAATCCAAGAACGCTTTAATTAAAAACGTTTTGCAAATTGTTTTACACGAGAAGGGGTGGATTTCGATTGTGCGCGACCAGTGTCCGTTTCATGGTCATTTCCACGTCGCTCACAATTACAATTCCGTAGAAAATAACCGTAAAAATGAGTCAGACCTCGAAACATGATCCTAGCGGACAGGGAACGAGTTCTTTAAGATGTAAGCGTGTTTTCACGCGCCAATATCTGTGTTAGAATTTACGTTTGCCGCATACTGAGTGTACGTATAAACAAACAGAAGCGTTTAGACGATGATTTTTGCGAGACTCAGTATCGAGATGCTGATTGTTCACGGACGGAACACTAAACCGAATTGCGTTATCCACGATAGCAAGCACGAGTGTTCGAGGAAAGAAGATAGATTCAGGTAATAGATGAATAACTGATAGGGAAGGAAAAGAAATATTTATTGAATTATAATATAAATACTTTCGGATATATTTAATCCTTTCTTATATCATTAATTTAAAACAGTGAAATAACAGCGTTAGATCTAACATGTCAGAAGTAACTTCTTGTTCATTGTAATTATACACGCATTTATGTATATATGTATGTAATTATACACGCATTAAAAACTTATTTATGTTACTATATAATAATTCTCAGTGTTACTGCCGCGATACACGTATCACCCTACAAAAGGGATCTAGAACTGATTGATTCGACGTGGAAATTCCAACCACAGAGGAATTGAAAATACAGGTGGTCGTTGGGTCGAGGACTTTTATCAGTCGAACAATTTCACAAGGCGAAAGCTCCGATAATTGTAAAACGGCGGCGTGTTTAAAACGCGCTCTTTATATTCGCGGGCCGGCGCGATCGCCATCAACACACGAACGAAAGAACGAACGAACGAACGAACGAACGAACGAACGAATGAACGTTGTCCAGCTGGGAAGCCGGCCATTACGTGCTAATTAAAAGGCAGATTTAGAAAATTTATGCTCAGAGCAGGAAAGGTGGACGTCACGCGACGCGAGAAAGTACGGGAAACGAATCGCGAAATAACGATTCCCTCGGTATCCCGGCGATAATTCCGAACGAATATTTTTGCTGGTTATTTCCCGTCGACGCGGGGAACAATGTTCCTAATTAGAAATAATTTTAAACAACGATCCCGCTGGTCGGTCCATCCGGTCCTCGTGTTTGCTCCGGAAACACTGCGACGATCATCAAATTTGAAACGCGTCGTTCGTCGAGTTTCTTTCCCCGTCGATTAAATATTTTTACAAGAAAGCTCACGAGCGAAATTTTCGACTCATATTACTGGCCGCGCGGTCCAGCAGTTATATGAGTTTCTCTTCGAACTTTTTCGCGAACCTTTGCCCGGTGAATTCCTCGAAAACCGGGAGTGTGTTACAATATAACCTGGATGGCAGTGAGCGGATACGTCTCCCGGAAGTCGGGGCCGAGATCACGCGGCATCGGCCGGAAGTTCTCAAGATGGCGGATCGCACTCGGGAACTTCCATCTTACGAGTTCCTGTCGCGCAACGCGGGATGCTCTTTTGTTACGTTCTTTGAACTTGAAACGGTGCACGGTTTTGATATATTCTTGCCGTTTACCGGAAACCCAGTGTAGAAATGATTTTTGAAGTTCCCGAAAAATTCGTTACTTTAGGAATTTAATTTGAATAGTTACGCGATCCGATCGAAAGGTCTCTCATTTTGTAACACAATAATTATGACCGCATTGTGTTCGATCGCAACGAAATATCTTCGCGTCCCTTTTGTATTGGGTTGATTATTCCATCGGAAACTAGATTGACATCTATTGTACCTTAATTACGATTTCACCATAAAACCTACAAGTTTGAATACACGCGTTCGACTGCTGAACATTATTCGCTTTAATTAATTTCGGATAGCCATCGATCAATAGTCTCGTTAAAATAAACGCTATCCGACAGATAGCAAATAACATAACATGCATCGATTATTTTCATTCATAGCACTATAATCGAACGTACGAGTAACTCAGCTCGATCATTTTAAGCTTTCGATACATTAAACTGATCTTATCTCCAGAAATTCGAATGCCAACACTCAAAACTTAAATTCTAATAAGAAATTCAAGTATCAACGCTTAAATTCCAACCCAAACTGTAACGCAAAACTCAAATATCAACGTTCAAACTTCAATGCAAATATCAACCACCAGGTTCCAACATGAACGCTTAAATTCAAATACGACCGACGAAATTCGGTCAGTGAAAAAAAGAACGCGCGCACAACGTGAAAGTAATTTCACCAGAAATTTCAATCGAGAAATTGATACAGAGAGTAGAAGTCTCGTGTCGCGCGTTTTTCTACACACCGTTCGAAACGCGTTATCGCGGTCTCGTTAAAATTTCACGCGGAACGAACGTGCGAACGACGCCAGTCCGTCGATGAAGAGTCGTTTGAATCTCGAGTAGAGATTCCGCCGGATTTCCACGGGCCGCCCATAAAAATCGGCCACTCTCTCCGTAAATCGCCGGACATTTCGGATTTCCGGATTAGACCCGTCCGCGCGGTCCGCTCGACTCGGCCGGCCGGCCGGTCACGTCTCCTCGTAAATTCTTCCCGCTGAAAACGGCTCGTCGGACGAGCGCGAGGACTGTTTCTTCCCTTCCACGCGGCGACCATTTGTCTCGACACATTCATGACCGGAAATCGCTAGTTCCCAGGATGGCGAACGTTACGGCTGATCGTCAAACGTAAACCTCACCTATACGTTGCGCGGCGCAGATAGAGTTGTTCCCTCGACAAGAGGGCAGTCCTTAGCCGTGAAGCGATTTACACGCTATCTTACCGCACTTATCCACCTCCTGTTTTGTCGGTATAATGTTGAGGTTCCGTGAAATTTATGGATTTGTAGGTTATTTATGGACATTGCGAAAGATATTGGTGCGCGACAGGTGAATCGACGTTCTTAGCAGCAATGATCGTTATAGTAATTGGATTTAGTAGATAGAAGTTAAAGCGTTAAATTGTACAATATACATCAAGACACCTAATTTATATTTATGTCTAGATTTCTACAATCTACATTTGTTTAACATGTTGCCAGAACTTCCAGCGTTTCGTATTATTTATCCTTTCATAACAAAAGCAAGTGGGTGCTAGAATAGATTATCAATGATTTGGTATTGCAGTTCTCAAGTTACACTATTATTTAGTTATGTTACTAAATATTCCGATTCAATATCAGTTTTCTTCTAGTAATTGCTCTCAAGTAATCTGAAAGCTCCGGTCATTAGTCGCTACGGCAGTCAGTGTGGTATGAATATATTGAAAACGCACCTAATAAAACAACCTGCTAACATGTTAGCAGCCTATTACTACAATCCTTAGACTTCTACTCAAACATCAACAGCAGCGATTCATCATTGAATCCACGCGAATAACTTCGACAATTACCTACTCCGCAGCATTCGCAAACCTCCTGCTGCAATGCGCCCAACAAAAGTTTCATCCGTATCAAAAGGTTTCAAAAGCCGACGGAACGGTCGAGCATTTCGAAACCTCCCACGGAAGCTTGAACTCCCGGAAGCGTCGCAATTATACTCAGCCAGCGTCTATATATCGCGACGCAACGTCGTTAAGCTTCTTCACGGCGAACGGAAACAATTCGACGGGAGCAGATTCTCTTGGTCGCGAGCCGGCCAGAAAGCCGGCGCGCCCATGGAATCGGCGCCGCCGACGACATAACGCCGACGACATAATTTGCCGGCGAAACTTTCCCAATGTATCACGCGTTCGGCGTCGCCAAACAGAAACGGTTTATCGCTCGCGCGGCCTGGTAATGGCTGAGCGGGTTAACAACGCGGGACAAGCAAACAACGCCCGAGACAGTTTCCGCGGGCGAAAGTTCGCGCGAAGAGAGACACCGCGGGACAATAACGGGGCCGCGGCGGCGCAACAACCTCGGATTACTGCAACTTCCCCGGTTTTCCGGCAGCCCCCAAGAGTTTATTAATATCGCGGCGAGCGGCCCGGGACGCGCTCGCCTCTTCCGAACCCTCTGCGAACGGATTAATGCCGCTCTTACTTCTCGTTTGCGAGATTACGCGAACCACTCGCCCGTCTGGGATTTAATGCAGGTGTTACTGGGAAGGGGATGACGGGGCGGTGTCACTGATCGGACAATGTTGGACATTATTCGAACATTTATTTGAATGATGATGGCGAGTAAATGATCAATCTTTGTTTGGTTATTTGTTATTGCTGCTGTTCGATATTGCATTTTCCATGGTTTTATGAAGCGGTATTTGATACCTTGCCTGGGAACATTGTTTGGGAAAGTTATTCAAAATGATGAGTGAATGTAGTTTATTTATTCATCGATTTTATTTATTTAACTGTTTTCGGATATTCTGGTTAGTGCTGGAGGAGAAATCTCGTTTTTATATAAATATCTACCTTCGTAGCTTTGCTAATTACCACATAATTTGTAACAATATTAAATTTTATTAGAACTGATTATTTTAAAATTATTTACAAATTTATCAAATAACAATAAGATATTTGAATATTTTACATATAGTCACATAAGTTGATCTCATTGAAAATCAGCCACGCATCTCAGTTTTTTAATTAACTGGTACGCAATGTGTTAAGATTGATGACTTAATGTTGGAGTAATCGGTAAAGGAAATTATACTGTTATTCTGTGATTTTTATTTTGAGCGGCGTGACATGGTAATTCATTCATGGTGATTCATTAGAATGCGATTAAATATCGAAATTGGAATACTTGAAATTAGGAGTGTGATCATTTCGAAGGGTAGTAGTTTTTATCGCGGAGGCAAGAGAATATTCGTTACCGGTCGGAGTCGACCCAGCTTCCGGCTCGTACGTAGAAGGTTAAATACCGTAGTTAGTGTGATTTAATGTCAGTTAACCGCCCACGATGTGCTCGAGTGATTAGCCTATACTTTCAGCAGGAAATATCAGAGGGCGAGACCGCCATCAAACTTGGACAAGTCAGATAAATTGCACCGTCGCCTTTTAATCAATTCAGTCAGCTAAATTACTTCGAGGATTCTCTTCACTCTTCCTTCCCAAGGAATTCTTCTTTCAGTCATTCCTTAACTAAATGGATTACCCGAACCCACCAATCCGACCGCTAAATTCCGCGGCAGGATGAAAATTTCAAACAGAAAAATCACATCTTCCCCGAGGACAGCAACAAACAACTAGATTCTTGAGAACTGCACAATCTCGCGTCACTGGCTCGCTCGAAATCTAATTAACTCGCAAAAATTGATTTTACTTTTAACGTTCAATATCCTCAACGACGAGTTATTCCTCGATCTTCCATTAAAATTCATTCGTGAAATCTAATAATCTCTCGGGCAAGGAAATAGTTTAATCGATTTTCAAGGAATATGTATGTACTAACCTTTTACTATAAAAACTGCGAAGGTACACTCGGAATAAATTTATATTAATTATGTGCAAACGAGTGTAGCGGATGCGAGGTTCATGGAAATTATTTCGGTTCGTGATATTTGTCGGGGAACGTGTAATGGATGTAACGATACCGATATGTGAAGAGGAAGTCAATAAATCGGGATGGCAGGTTACCGTCCAAATTATCTGGTCAGAGATCGTGATCGACCTAGTTACTAGATGACGATGTTTTCTCGACCGAGCACGGTAATTGACGCTCTTTTTGGCCCTCCCAAGGGAGAGTGCACCGTTTAACTTAATCGATTGTCGGGTTTTTGTGACCGGCCATGTCGCTGTATTATCGATACCCTGTATTGCGCGGCGCTCGGTCGATTCCGACGTGTGTCCAAACGGATAGTACCGCCGCTAACATCGGCAAAAACTATCTCATTAGAATTCATAACGAGATTATTCAAGGAATTACAGCACGCTTATTAAAAGCGAAAGTCGATATTCGACGTTAACGAAAGAATTTAATAAATCCGATGAACGTATTAACGAAATAATTTACTCTCGCATCTCTCCATTAAATATCGAATAAGGTATTGTCATTTTTGGATTTCTATGTTGTTAAAAATTCGTGATACTCGACGAATGAAAGTACACGAACTTTTCATTTTAAAAGCAAAACATTCCGTTCGGATTTTCCGCCATTAACGATTGCATTTTTCTTCCAGCTCAAACAACTCATAATTTGTATAGAAATCGCTCGGATCGTTCGGGCGTGCACATTTTTTGCTAGAGGGAATGAACTTATTCGAGTTTGACGTATTTTCCATTGCGAATGCAAACAATCTTTTCACGCTGCATACAGGGTAATATCGTTCCGAATTTTTTCTGACTTTCCCTTTGAAACGCGAAATCGCGCGTATTATTCACCCCATCGTTCAATGCTCGTACGTCTAACAAGTCGCGAGTGCTCGCACGGTACACGTTTCCATCTGTGCGCCTATGATGTCACCTCACCGTTCTAAATAAAAATGCATCACTTTCTGTCGAACCTCACTAAGCTTATTAAACTAAGCATTTCCATGTTCAAACATTCATTTTATTCTACTTGAAATAGTAATACGGATAATTCTCCTTTCGAATAAAAAATTGTCAGACCCTATTCACAAAAATAGAATCACAATCGTAATAGTTCTTCTCAAATACTATAAGAAACACTAGTTTAACACGTTCGCTACGTTCATTTCGATGACGTCCTTCACAGTCGTAATATTCTATTCGACTCAACAAATCTTCTAAACAAAATATTGAAGAAGTGAAACTGAAACGAGTCATTGAGTCCCCAAATATAATGCTGCAGCTTATAACTTCAAATAACAATATTTATAGAAATAATTTAACTTTCTTTATGTAAAATATATTGCTGCCGCCACACATATGTGACACTGGTAGCGAACGTGTTAACAGATTGTTGACCGGCAATTTTACGCGGAAGCTATTTAATGTCACCAGTTATTCCGTAATTAACATTAGGTTTGCGGGTAATCATTCTGCAGTTTATTCTATTGTTCCTAGGAAAGTTGATATTCGTTTATTTAAATTGCGAAAATTATAGATTTAGAAATGGATAATTAGAATACACATTCAAACCCGTCGAAACATTTACTAAATAATGTTTATAAAATTCAATGTGCGTCAAATCAACGCGTTCCGAAAACCTAGCGTTGAATACGAAAGTGAAACGATCTAAATAAAACTTCAATATACTTTATTTATCTTATACGTAATAAATTGAAATGAAACTTTGCACGTACCTGTTATATAACTTTGAATATTTTGTTTTTGCGATATCTTATATTGTCCTATGTTTTGAAAATTCATATAGTTGAAGCAAGTGGAGATACGAGTTAACTCGTGACCGGTCAGCAATGTGTTAACACATTTCATAGATGTTTTCATACTTCCAAATATCTGTATAATCCATAAAACTCCATAATCCACTCGTAAAGATACGTCTCAGTAATCCCAAATGGCAGCTCGAGGAACCTTGAACCACCGAGTCATCGGCCGGATAATTAATTGGCGAAGTGATGTCCTCGCCGCGTTACGACGAAATAAATCGTCCGGACCGCGGACAAAAAGGCGTGGACAGAGGGCCCCGTCAACAAGCATGCTGGCACGGTGCCGTCGGAATTTCAGCGTAAGATTGTCTCGAGGCCGCGGGTTGCCAAACCCCGGAGTCATGGCCGCGGAAAACAGGGATTTTTACTCTTTTCTCTATTTCCGTTCCTCTCGTCGGCGGAAAATGAATTTTCCACCGCGGCGGGACGATCGAAACGGGGTCGGGCTACGTGCATGCGCGGCGTCAATTAAATCCAAGTTATAATTCGGCCCACGGATACAGGCCCTCGAATATACATTTCATAATTGCGTCATTAATTCGTGGAGCACGAATCGTCGCGATTCGTCGCCGACGCCGAACACCGGTGCCCGCCGGGAAGCCCGATCCGACGAAACGCTGGAAAATTCAGCGCGACGATTCGACGAACTTCCGAACCGTCGGATAATTGCCGCGACCTCTTCCTCCGTCGCTTTTTATTGCATGCCCTCTGTATTTTATTCGTTTCGAACCTGGTTATTTAATATGGGCATATAACTGTGTTCCGCGAGAGCTCGTTTCATTGTGGCTTCTTTCATGTTTCCCGTGAAACGAGAAATTGTTTAAGGGTAATATATTTTTGGGGAGTTTCGGGCTTAAATCGTCGAATCAACTGAGTGCTACTCGGTTTTAAAATTAGTTTCGTTCTATGCCTAATTACGTGTATTTTTCTATTGCAAGGTATTTGGATATGGTTGAAGCAGTTTTAAGTGATTCACAATGAACGCTGTCGGAACAGTTTTAATTTACTATTGAAACTACAAGCCTACAAATCTACGATATTTCAAGACCTTGACAGCAACTGCTTATTGCTACGAATAATCATCACGTCGTTTCTTCAGACAATTCTCAAACGTGTACAAATTAGATCAAACTCGTAATATTCAAGATAAACAGAAACTCATTTCTTTTAATAAGCTTCAACACTATTAGAATTTCCTAGTTCTGTCTGTACATAAAAATTACATTCCAATTCCAACGTTAACAAATAACTACAAACAAGCTCAAACACTTGAACAACTCTCCAAATCACTTTTCGTAAAACTCCTCGATGTAAACCATCGATCCACCTTCCATAGAAATCGATCAATCTATCTACACACCCTTCAAACCCCGATAAAAAAATACAAAGGCAATCGCTAAGTTCGTAAGGTAGTGAAACGCATCTGCGATGGCGCGTTTTCGGTGTTACAGCGTGAACGGCATGATCGACTCGACACCATTGTCGCTCGCCCCGACATCCTATCCCGGCGTCAGGTCGGTGCACCCTGAGAAACAGCCCGGAGTGCCTGGAGACGTCGACGGCGACATGAGTTTCAGATTTAGCAGCCGGTTTTGCCCCGAGGACCCGTCGGAAGATGAGAATCCGACGAGCCCGCTAAGCGTCCGAGGCTCCTCTTTAAAGAAACCCTCTCTCGGTGCCACTTAATCGATCCCGGACGGCTTTTAGGGCACGGGGATAGTTCGTCGACCAGCCCGTTACCAGCCACGACCCGGCATCCGGCTCGTGAGAACGGTTTACAAGCCGCCCACGTGATTTATCTGACAACAACGGAGCTACCCCGGTCTTCTTTGGAATTAGCGATCCCGAGTCCCGCTGCCGCTGTCCCCGTGAACTTCGAGACCGTGCTCGTGTTGTACACCTCGGCTACGGGAATCTCGATTTATGTCGTGTCCCCTTGATTCCCCTTCGGTTTTCTCATTCGCTTCTGCTCTCTCCTTTTGTTTTCCGAGTTCGAGTCGAAACATGAAAAATGGATATAGCAGTGAAGAGGTACAAATGCTCAGTTGTTTAAAGGTGATTTTCGTTTGGAATAGAGATGATTTTTTGTTAGTTAGACTTAGTTCGAAGTTAACCCTTCGCACTCGATAGGTGATTCTCAGTCACCGTTTGATTGGATATAACAAAATTACGAAGTGTTATGTATAATATTAAGTTTTATAGAATGCGTCGTGAAATGTTTATGCAAAATAGCTTTGTTTTTTAATTTACGTATGTTTACTTATTAGTTCGTTTCAAATAATGTCTATGTCTCATGGGGAGCGTTGAATGTTTCTAGTGGAAAGCTTCTGAGTGCAAAGGGTTAATTAGACAAAGGAATTGAAGGAAGAAGGAAGTAGTTGGAAATCTTTCTTTTAAACGCGTTTTGTCTTCATCATTTTTCAGTGTTTTCATTATCCTATGTAGATTCATATTTTCTTGTAACATAGGTATTACGGTTTTCTAAAGTTTAGTGCAACACAGAATTTCAGTGTTCAAGGAAGGTCTCCAAGTTTACTTCGATGCAAGGGAATCTTTGACAAGGCGTACAAACGCCTTGAACTCCAGTCTCTGCAAATTAATGCATAAAAATGTACATTTTTGTAAACATCTGGCTTTCTTTCTCGTTACATGGATGAATAAAGAAAAGTTTCCACGTTTGCCGGGTAGTCTTGCTATGTAGTGGCTGCGAAGAAGTTGGGGTTGCACGGAGATCAACGACACGATTACACAGAAGGTATACGATTCTTCTGGAATTAAATCCGAGCGTCTCTAAAGTCTCGGGACAATTCATTTAAACATTGTAGGCGAGAGATTAAACAGGCACGGAGTTCAATGAAGTTTCCAGAAAGAGGCTGAGAACGCGTTCCTTTCACGACTCCTTTTTATTCGAGGAAATAAAGAAGAGTCGCGTGGCTGATGCACACACCTAGCTCGCCTGATTTGTCTCCCCTTCACTACTTTTTTATCTCCCCGAGTAAAAGGGACGATGAAAGGAGCCCATTCTCATTCAGTTTCGGAAATTCGAAGTAATGTAACGCTGGTATTAAAACGGACACCAAGAAGTGGCTGCCAGGAATGTTACGATCAATGAATCCGACGCTGGAATGCGCGTACAGCGTCTTCGAAAAGAGCGTTTTCAAGAAAATCACACCACGTATTCTTAATATCTAGAATGAAAGTTTCAAGTGAATTGTTATCGTTGCTTTCATTACATACAGTTGTAAAAATTGTTCCATCAGACTTGGAAGACACTTCTGGGAGTAATAGTTGTCGTACACTTTATTTTATTCGCGATCGTTCATGTCGAAAGCGTGAAAATAACCCTACAAAAAAGGTAGAATCAGAAATTCTATCATATAAAATATTACACCCGAAGATCATTCTTCTACAATATTTAAACATTTGAATCTGTCGACTTCCATTTTTATATGAATATTGCGAATTTACGTTTAAGGTAATTACAATTTATCTTCAATTAAAGTTCTCTTTTAACATATTGCATGCTGGTAACAGGAAATATCGTTTTTTATGTAAAGACATTTAGCTATGTAACATTGCTAATTACCACAGCATTTAAGAAAATATTAAATTCGATTAGAACTGATTACCTGTTTAAAATATTGTATATTACATAACAATACATTCGAGTTTCTCTATATACAGTGATATAACTTGATCTCACTGAAAATCGTCATTCGTCTAATTCAGTTTTCTGAAAATTAGCCGGTACGCAATGTGTTAACCCTTTGCACTCGGAAGTATTTCGTTAGGAATACTTAACATTTTCTAACCAGACAAAGAAGGTATTTTTTGAAATTAACTCAACGAGAAATCGCAAGTAAATTGTGAAACAAAGCTATTTTACCGCAATATTTCACACACCAATGCATTATATACAGTTCAGTATTAAATATTAAGTTTTATAGTTTCACTACATCAAATCAAGTGGTGACTGAGAATCACTTCTCGAGTGTAAAGGGTTAATATAGGTAAACACTTAGATTTCGAACAAATAACTCAGATGTTTGCACGCGTTGACAAGAGATTAATAACGACTTTTATACAAATGTACAAAATACAAAATAACTGCATAATTACGCCGGTAATATTAGAAACTAGGAACAGGTAATATCGAGAAAGAGTGAGGAGGGGGGGGGGGGGGGGGGGGGAGCGCACCCTTTTTCCTCTTCGGGTTGCAATAAGTTTGGAAAGAAACGGGGATCGAATCGGTTAATCGATTCCCGCGCCCGATGGAATTACTCCCGGCGAATGGTATTTGCATAAATGGATATCCATTCCCAATGGGACGAATCATATCGAATACCGATTCGACAGCAGATGAATTCCGGGTAACGACGTTTACAAGACTGCCGGGTTTACTTTGTATTCACATGCGTTTAATTGCGAGACCGTGCGAGCAATTCCATTTCGCGGATGCCACGGGAAACTGTCAGTTTAACTTTAATCACGACCACCATGGCTGTTTGCCTCGATTTTACTTCGACGAATTTGAGAATTGCTGCGCTCGCGTGCCCCACTGTTCTAATTACTCCGTCGAAACGAAATTAACCAATTACCGTCCGTGAAAATTTGGGAAATTACGCGGCACCGTGCTAGCGAATCCATCCACGAAACCATTGATAAACTTTACTTACAAATTACTTTCCTCTTTTAGTTTTTCATTCAGTAATTTACGGCGAATCGTTTCAAACCTTACTTTTACCTATTCCACAAATTACTTCAGTTTTCCTTCACAAATCGTTCACAGTGTTTAAGACATTTTTAATCCACGAAATCTTGGTAAATTACATAAAAAATTCTTTTCTTGCAGTAGAATAATAGGTTGCCTACGATGACGTATTTTCATCTTAAAAGCGTTAAAAATCGTATATCACTAGTCTGTACTGTATAGAGTTAAACGAGCGCCGAAATAAATTTGGCTAATAAAGAACTGAAGAAATAATTTAGCGCAGCTGACAAACATCCGGTCAAGTTGAGCACTATCTCGCGAAGAACTTTCAACTAGGTTCTCCGCGGGAGCTTCTTTCTCTCTGTCTAAAAACACACTCGATCAGAATTATGTACCTCCGAGGGAAGTTCCGCTGTTCCGGCTCTGCTCCCTGAAGTAGATTCAGACATTACGATACATCCAGAACATTACAGTAAATACCGGCGGAAAGTCAGAGACGACGTGAAGATAAAATTTAATGAGAATATCCGGGGGGCGTCCGCGAAAAGAAAGGGACTCGTGACTGCTGGCGCAACGTAACAATAATTATCATCGTTTCCAGCCGCGGTCACGTACCACTCGTTCAAGGGAAATATCGAATAATCTTGGCAATTAAGAGACTTCGGGAAGGATCTCGTAGGATCGCGGGATCTTATCTTGCTCCCAAGAGAATACCATCACCGAGATAACGGACGACTATTGTTAACGAAAGCGATTTTCTTGCGAAACGCTGTTAATAAAGATACAGAGATAAAATATTCCAGAAAATGTCCAACGAAAATGATTTGCAGAGGGGAAGCAGAAATATTTACTTTAACACGACATAATACTCGTTAACGATTTAATTACAAGTTTACTTACAATGCAGTATTGCAAAGAATTGGTGCGTGTCGAGTGAAATTAATTTATCGGCGTTACGTTTTTTAATCGTCGCTCGTATCGACCACTCGACGCAATTTTCCCATTCAATATCTCGTTCGTCCGATCGCTCGTTACCCGGCTTTACATATGCACGAAGAAGAGCATATGGAAAACTGGGGATTATTGTACATATTTTATAAATACAATATACGTGTGTTTCGGCGGTACACCGGAAAGTGGCTCGGATGGCTCAGTGCACGGAAGTGTTCCTTTTTGCCTAACACGGTTATGAAATTTACGAGGTCGTGGCACGAACCGAAGAAAGAAGGATTACTTTCCAGTTGAATTATCAGCGCGCCGTAATCGGCTACTTACCGTGTTCAAGTCAGCGCGAGTTCTGCGACCAGGCGTCGAAAGACTATGGAGCTGGTATGATCTTGCGAAACCGGTCAATCGGATCAGAGGTAATATCGATTTATCGATTTGCGGCGCGACTGTGAGATTACTTTGTGTCATTCGTGAAGCGATTAGACGTTACGAGTAAGTTTGAATAAACCATGGAAGATCCTTGAGGATCGTTTGAGGACTCGGAGGGATCTTAGAGATCTTTAAAAGGCTTTCGAGGATCTTGTACCGAAGTTGATGTATTTATGAATCGTACTGGACATTGGAGATCTTTGTGGATTCTAGATGATTCGAGAGATCCTTATAGATACTTCAAGGAATGCATTAAGGTCTTTAGAAGATCAAAGGACTTTGTTGGATCTCTACGAATCTCAGTCCTAAGCATCTTCAAAGGATTCCTAAAAATCCCGCAGAACCTTAACGTTTCTCCGTGAACTTTATTGAGTCTAAAACGATAATCTATGGACTCTGATAAGTTTTAGAGACCTCGATGGACCTAACCGAAGTTTATTTATATTTTCAAGATTCTTGATAGACTTTCAAAGAATTAAACCCTGGACTCCCTAATAACTTCATAAAGCTATTAACGCTTAAAAGTTCCTTCAACGCCTCGAGAACTCTGATACTGATAGAAGACTCTAAGAACTCTCAAGATATCTAGCACGACCTCAAGAAGGATCTAGTGAATCCTCCGTGGACTAAGAATGTCCCTCATCAGTTTTATTGAATACCCAAGGATCCCCTGAGTCCTTAAGGACTTTCCAAAGACTTCGATAAATCAGTGGCATCCACAAACAACCAAAGAGAATTTTCAACGAGCGAAGTGACACTCGTTGCTGCACACTTCACCGACACCCTCTGTACAATAATTGTTTTATTTCAATCTACTAAATATGAAACTGCAAAGGCATTTTATTCTGAAATGTCGGCTGTGCGTGAAGACGTATTGGGTATAAATAGTTTAATATTATATAATAATAAAATAACCTCAAAAATAATATAATAATAACAATAATACATCCTGATGTGCCTGAGCCCAGGGAGTCCGTTTAAGTAAGCTGTGCAATTTAGTTCGAAAAATCTCATTATGCGTGCAATAAAGTTAAGCAATAAAGTACAGTTCTTTACTGACATGAACCTAGCTGGCCAGTCGCTTAATACGTTCGCTACTAGCGCTTATTTCAGTGACTGTCTCCTCAATTATAATATCTTCTACAATCCAATAAATCTTCCAAATAAAACATTAGAAAAATGAAACTGAAACGAGTCATTGAGTTCCAACGTTTAATGTCGTAGTTTATAATTTTTAATAATAATACCTATAGAATTAATTTCATTTTCATTATGTAAAATACAGTATTACGGCCGTCACAAATATATGAAGCTGGTAGCGAACGTGTCAAAAGTGACTCGCGCTCGGCCTGACAGTAATGGCAGAATTAGTTTCGGTACATCATTGTTACTGGCCGAGTCCCTTTGCCCTTCTTCACTTTTGAGCTACAAGCCGACTTGTCTAACATGAGCAACGTGCAGTAGAAGCGGAAAGACTTTGGAGCATTGGCCCTCTGTTGGCGAAGAGCTAGAACTGCCGCCACAAGGTAAATAAAGTTCCGCCACATTCGAGCCTAATCCCGCTGTCCCATCGCGCGATTCAGCGTGTCGTTTCTTCCGCGATTTCCCGGTCGGAGCGAGGGGTGAACTCGCGTCCAGGTGTATTTTTATTTAGCGCGTTCAAAGGGACGACTGTGAAAGAGCGCCGCGCGGAGGGTCGTACGGACAAGCGGGTCTAGAAGCAGCTTGAAAGCGTGCGGATCGATGCCGTTCACCGTTTAATGTGTCACGCAACTTCGCCCCAGCGTGCGGATGTCAGCTATTCAAAAAAAAAGGAGGAAAAAAGAGAAGCGAAACACGAGTAAATAAAAAAAATACGTACGGGACCACGATCCGCGGCCTCTTTACATTTTCATTGTTCCTATCATCGGTGTATCTGCTTCTGCCTCGGCGCGCGATTTTTTCAAAACGTCCTATCGTCTCGTCCCGTCAACGTTTCTCAATATTTACGCTGTTCCCCTGGTGAATTTATATTTGCCCGGCGACATCCCGGGCGAACCGATTCGATCGTACGAATGAAAATACCGCGAAACAATATGTATATTGTAAATCTCGTTCATGTTATTAAATATTCGTGTCGCTGTATTAACCTTTTGCACTCGGGAGGTGACTCTCAGTCATCAGTTGATTTGATGTAGTAGAACTGTTAAACCTGATATTTAATGTTGAACTTTGTATAGTGCCTCGATACGTGAAATATTGAAATACTTTGTTCCTCAATGCACTTGTGGTTTCCCTTTGAGTTAGCTTCAAAGAATATTGTCTTCGCCTCGTCGGGAAAACAGCCGTTTGGCCGCACAATGCAGCCGCCTGTGGACGAAACCCCAAAATTCGATTATTCACGCACCGAAAATTAAAGGTTACCAACTAAATAGTCCCTGCTATACAAAATGATCCCTCCAAAAATAACGATTTTGTGCAGATAAATCCTGTTTCTCTATTTACACAACGTTGGAATCGAAACGCAGAATGTACATTATCACTGAAAAAACTTCACAATATCCCCGTAATGTAAAAAAACCATAACTACCATATGTTTATTTCTATACCTTACAGCTCTTGTCTGAAACATTTGTTCGTATCATTGATACTTTTCAAGCTATTAACATAACAATTTCAGTCATCACTTGATTTGATACAGCAAAACTATGAAATAGAATATCCAGTATTTTAAATTAAACTTTGCATTGCTATGTGAAACATTTAAATAAAATAACTTTACTGCTTACTTTATCTGTGAATTATTGTCAAAATCAGTTTCAAACAATGTCGACTGTATCTCTCGAAAAGCTTTCGAGTGCAAAGGGTTAAGTTTTCTCTAATAAACAGCCGTTCGGCCGCACTGTGCGTCGACGAAATTGATTCGAAAGTTCGAGCCGGGCAGAGACGATGTGAGAAGCTTAGAAAAAAACGCGGCGACGCGAATTCGCCACGAGGACTCTTCGCAAGCGCGTGCAGCGTCGAGTAGCTCGTGTCGGGGAAAAGATCTACGAGTCGCCACTTCTCTTGCGCCCTTTTTTCCCCTTCTCTCGCCAGGTTTTCTCTTTTTTTCCGTGGAAAGGGGAAAGAGAAAGGGAGAATTCGTTTGACGACCGTCACGGTTGAAACTTCGACGGACAACTCGCGGACCTGTTCCTCCATTTTTTCCCTCGTTTTTCGGTCCGACACTCTCTTCGCTCTGTTGTACCCTTTGCGGCCGACGATTGAGCACGATTGAACGGACGCGTTTATAGCTGCGGATTATAGTCAGAATGATGCTAATGGACGCGAATATCGCAGCGAGAACGTTATCGGACATGGTGAAATCCGAATGATGGGTCGGAACTGATTTGCGATGAACGACGAAAAGCGAAAGTGAATCGACCACGGAGATTAATGCTGCTCAAGGTGGAGGGGGTATGAAAGAGTTATCATTAACAGACGGGACCGCGCAAAACGTTTATATCTTTGTAATTAGACGAGTTGACAATAATCGAATTGCTAGCGATTATGTGAATTCATCCTGTTCACCAGACGCGACGTTGGAACGGTTTGTTGCCGTATCACAGATTTGTTACCTTTAACGAAGTGATAATTACGCGCGCGCAGTTTGATGTTTGAAGTAACGAGCTCGAAATAACGTTACATGAATGGGCGTGGTGGGAAATTGTATTTGATAAATGGAGCGTGGAAATAAGATAACCTTTGACTGATGCGCGTGGCATTGGGTTAATGACGATATCGAACTGCGTTGGATTTAATGAAAGTTACTTTGGAATTGAGAATATTTGGAAGGTGATATCGTGTTTGTAACATGAAATATTCGCAACCGAAGCTTCCAGTTTGTGAGATACTAAAGTTTCCGCTGGCATCCGAAATTTTTCATTATTCTCACTGCTTAATCCCGTTATATTTATATAGAATAGGTTCATAGCTTTATTTGATGAATTATTTGCTTCATCGTTACCTTCTCGACAATCTCGAAACAAGAAATGTCTTCTCGTAAATCCTCGTTTCTACATGCATTAAGATTCGCAGATGATTAATGGTTGATCAATTAAAGTTAAACAACCGGGTGACACGCGAGCCGCGTTTCCTCGGAACCAACATTGTTCCTTTTCCAGTCTGATCGCGGGCGCAAATGAAATCCGATGAGACACTTTGATAGCTCGCGGGGAACGGTTGACAATGATTTTTCCGTGAATTTCATGTTAGCGCAGCGCCATCGTCGCGTCGCCGGAAAATCGGATTTCTCGGTGAATTCGAAAATGCGGCGAAGACCGCCCATACTTCTCGCCCATGTTCAATTATTAACCCTTTCGCTTCCAGTGGCGTCGCTTTGAGAGCACACATTTCAATATCGGTAAAACGCGAACCGATAGATCGGTCGGGAAGGCACCAGTATAAAATCGATATAGTAATCACTTCCTCTTTTCCTTGACGGTTAGAATAGAGTTTTGTATAAATTTATTTTGTTAACCCTAGGAACACCTCTCTTGTCACAATGACGAGTTTCAGTTTTCTTATTTCATAATTATCGACACCTTAACAGTGTTAAACAGTTGAAGTGATTTGAAAAATATATAGCCTCACTTGAATATTACAATGAATACACGAAGAAACCAAAAAGAAAGGCATTGTTACAATTTTTATGGAAAGTGCATATTAATCATATTAGAATCAGTAGTTCCAGTATTAAAGTTGATAAGTTAGTTCGCGTATATTGTGAAAATAAATGTACTTTTTGCTAAAAGTTTCTATATGCAACCTAAACATTGAAACAACCGATCTCGATCGTGCCTATCGTGGAAACTTATAAGCTTCCGCCGGCATCGCTGATCGCGCTTAATACCCGCTCGTTCTTTTCTTTTTCAATTTCCTGTCGAAGCCGGTGGCTTCGGTGACGCCGCATTCACATTGGCAGCGACGATTCACCGTCGAAATAATTAACGACAGCGTTAACGAGAAATACTCGCGATTTATTCGGGCCACGGTCCTCCTCGCGTTCGTTCGTTGCTTTTCTGCTCTGGAAAATCTTTTTCCGTAGTCATCGAAACGGGCGTACTAATATAATTAACGAGGCATCCATGTGAGGATACAGATTTTTCCGACTATTCGTTCGTCAGAAATGTTCGGGATATCGTTTTTTTTTTCTTTTTTTTTGGTATTTTTGAAAGATGTATATTCATGAATTTCGCTTCTGTTTTTCACGTTTTCCGTTTAGCTTCGTATTAAAGGAACTCAAACATTTAAGTTTCATTATTTGTTACCCCTGAAGATTTTTCGTATTTTTCCGTTTTTATTCAACACTTTTGGCATTTATTATATTGATTAAACGGCGTGTTGACATTATACCGGCAATTCTTCCATCACGTAGATTTTACGATATTTGTTTCCGCGTTCCGCAGCTGCGTTATTTTTCTATATTTTCCCGCATGATGATTTCGTGTGATACCGCCTCTCGTTTCTCTCGTATTTGTTCAATATTTTCGATGACCAAACGCCCGTGCCAGAGATAGGGGAGTTACATCTTTCCTTATACACAGAGAATTGAGGCAAACACGGATTAATTGTGTCCATCGGTTTGCCCGAGTATTTTTAACGTGTTTTGCCCTGATGTATCTGTTTGATTAAAGTATTCCCAATGAAACGGTTTCATTAGTAGTACAAATATTTATTAAGTAAATGTTTTGCGATATTTTTAAAATCCTTTAATGTATTGCTCTAATTCCAGTTAACACGTTAAATGCTGCACGATTTCATACAGCAAAATACGTTTGAATTCGATTGAATAGCATTATTGTTATCGCAAATTCATCTAGCTGAATGTCACCGCATTAAGTAGCATGGTTTATAATACAGAAATCTTTTTAAATGATCATAGTTTAAATGAGTGAACTATAGTAATCCAATTTGGTTGGGAGTCACACCGTGTTAAATATAAATACTTTTCAACGAGAAACTACGATTTTCTTTAACTTCCTTTTAAAAAAATTGCTTATGGGGCAGAATGGGTTACAGACCGACGGAGTCTGTACGTTGTGACTTTCTTGTTTATATAGTTAGAGAGCGACTGTTATAGTACCCATGGAAAATCTGATCAACTAGAGCATTTCCAAATAAAAGAAAAGAAATTCCTGATCGATAGGAAGCTTTGATACATGTTACATCAAGTTCACATTTTGTCCTGTGATAAAAACGTAATAAATGTTTAAGACCATCGTCACCGGTATTTTATCCATTGCTCTACATTTCGTCGTGCAAAATGTATTCTTCGCAAAGAAAAACAATTTTCTTACCACATTAAATGAATTATAAACATACGTGTATACAAATCAAAATGATCAAACATGAATGAATTAATGATTCATTACGGAGATACTATCTAATAAATAATACATGTGTATTCCGATCGATGTTTATCGCCTTAAAAACTGTCACAATTATTCTTGCTAAACCTTTGCGATCATTCGTTCCGGAAACTTTCAAATTCATATATTTCCAATCGACGCACGATAACACGAGGAATGATTAATATGCTCTTGATACAGTCAACTGTTAAAAACGATGTTGCCTGGAAACGATAATGACGTATTCGGGATTATTGCACGTTTCCGCTGTGAGTTGACGCAGAATTTGTTTTCGTCAGTCCGTGAAGTTCACTGTGACGTGAGCAATATAAATATCGCCAACAATATAAATTCCGTGTCCAATTTCAATTCCATAAAACTCACCCCTAAGCTTCTGTATCCTTCAAGGCTCATTTTCTTCACAAAACAACCTTCCATCAAATCCCCATAATCTTCGTCCCCTATTCTTCCGTCTCATCCCTGGGAACACGTGTTAAAACAGAGTTGCGTTTCACTCCGACACGTACAATATGAACACTAGACACTGATATAGAAATATTGTCACGAAGATTGCTAGAAATTTATATATGTAGAACTAGTAATCGCATCAGTTATTGCGCATCAAATATCAAATTCAATTTAGAACTACGTCTTCGAGAACTCCACCGTGCAACAAGAGTACGTTGGAATCAAGCAATATAGTCAGATGTATCATACATTCTACATTACTATTCCCACTTTATTTGATTCCCATTCACTACCCTCTTCCAAACACCATCTCAGTGTTCAAAATTTCAGTTACCACAACCAACAGAATCGCATGAATGATAAAATGGCGAACGATAAACGATAAAACGAAATCCAATAACAATAATAAACAGAATAACACAATACCCAATGAATATACTAATACAACACAACATTCCCGTTTTATTTAACATATGCTTTCTTTGATTTCACGTCATTTTGCGTTTCCCTCCCCGATACCCACCAGCAAACAACGAAACAATGGAATTAAATACCGTAATAAATGATAAAACGAAATACATAAATATACCAATGGAACACGACCCCTCTGTGCTCCCCGTGGATTGAAACACCAGCAGCTGCTGATGTTTTCTTGACTTATCCCGGACTCGCCGTATAAATATCAATCGGATCGGGGTCAGCGTGCCTCGTTCCCGGCCGAATCTAGTTCACTGTCATTCCACGCTCCTACTCTATCCGGCCGCTGGTAATTCCCCTTTAAGCTCCTTGCAGGTGGTCCACTCGCGTGTCACACATACCACGAGGGGAATGAATACAGCGAGTGGGTGCCTTGGCGAGGCGAAGGGGTGGTCGGTGGGCTCGTTGTCCCCGATACACGACGACGCCCGTGTCTATCGGTTCTCCCACCCCCCAGCGAACCCTGTATTGTTCCGATGCGCGCGCCCTTATAGTCGGGGACGTGGTTTAGGCGCGTACATTCGTAGGAGGCTTACCGAAGACGACGACAACCGACGACGACAACCGACGACGACAACCGACGACGACGACAACGACGACGACTACGACGGTCAGACGCGGCGAACAATAGGGCGATTAACGCGGCGAGTAGGTACATGGAAAAGCAGCGCACCGATAACGGAAACGCTTCACGCCTGAAAGGCCCGCGGAACAAGCGGCTCGTAAAAGTGGGTTGAGACGGCCAGGAAAAATATGGCTCGATGAAGAGTGTGTTTTCGCGCGCGGAGACGATAACGATGCGGGATCATTCTTAGCTCTTCGGACGAAGGTTTGTTCCAGTATTGGGGAGCTCCGAGCTGAATCGAACGGCTCGCGCGTCGATGAAGCTCATTTGAATTCTTTGGGGTTGTGCCTCGGCGCCTCGTTGAGACTGATGATTACCTTCTTGCGAATGAAATGAGTTTCACTGGTCATTGGTTTAACCCTTTGTGGTCGTATTAATTGTATACGTATGTGTGAATGATAGCAACGTAATAAAACGAAATATTAAAATATTGAAATTACATTAAATTAAAATGATAAACGAAATGTATTATTTTCTTAAAATTGTAGACAAATTTCATGCAATAATAAAGTTTCATTTAATAGAAATATTAGACTGTACACACCTGGAACAGTGAGAGAGCTTCGATATCTGGGAACAGACGTACGACCGCAAAAGGTTAATTCTTTGAGTGCTATGAACGCGTGTATGTTTTGGAGATTTCTAATCGTGACGTGGCGATAATTCTAAGTGTAAGCGATTTGTATACGTGTTTCTTAGTATTGTTCAACTCGAAACTGGAGAATCACAGTTTACTTACAACTTTATTAATTGTATGAATTAATAGAGTTCAGCAATCTTCAGACAGAGCAAATATGTGATTCTCGTGAAATGTTTCAGTTGGAAGTCAGCATTCAAAGAGCTAACACGATGATATGGTGAATAGGTTTTTGAATAGGGATTGATATATTTTTTTCAGATGTCACAGGTTTTTTAAAAGGAGTGGCATTAATGCTGGCGAATAAATGTGTCGGTCAAGTGAGGGTCCAGAAGATCATCCGGTTGCGGCAAGTAGAGGCAATTAGAGTGAAATCAGCGAAAGCTTCGTTTATATTCCGCGATCCCCCAGCGAGATTGGAATGAAAGAGATACGCCCTCTTAAAGAATATCGAAGGCGTAATCGCAGAGGGGGTGGAAAGTCGATATGTGTGGCCGAGATGTCCCGCGATAAGAGGAAAGGAGGCGATCTTTATCGGAGGTCGGACCGCGAAAGTTGTTGGAACGAGAACGACTTCGGGATCCGACGAAAAATGATCCTGGTTCAACTTTGAGAACGTCAACATTACACGCCCCCGCCCTTTTTCGAACTTCCCGCGTTAAAGTTCACCCTGGGGACGAACGCCGTTCGTCTCTACATCTGTGACTGAAGACTCTTTGAATTTAAACAACTTCAAATTTTTCGCCTCGGCAGCGGGAGAACTTGTACTCTAATTTTATACGTTATCCGTTTTACCAGGTAATAATTGTTAAATTAATTTTGCCTCTGAAATATAAGCTCAGAATTTTGCTCACCTTTGCACCCCTCTTTTTTCGCAGAACTCTAGTTGAAAATACTTAATAGATTCAATATTTTCATTTCTGTTAACTTAAATTTATTTCTAAGACTCAAGTTTATAATATGAAGTATCAAATTTTGTGTAACTTCTTTTTTTAGTTAAACAAATTCGCCGAAAATTCTACGAAATCAAACCTTGAAATTCCTAATACACACAATAATTTTGTTCGCGTCTGAGCACTCCTTTTCCGCAGATCCCTAGTTAACAATCCTCAATATGTTCAATATTTTCATTCATAATAACTTAAATTAATTTAAGAAAAACAATTCTTCGAATTATTTCTACGAAATCGAACCTTGAAATTCCTAATACACAACGTTGTTAACTGACAAACAATGAATAGAAAATCGTCGTCATCGAATTCCCGAATAATTCGTCCATGGTGTGATCGTTCGCGTTCAACGAAGTCCCTCGTTTGAAATCATTTAACCCTACATCACTGACGTATATTCAACTGGTAAACATTTGTTCCGTAGACGTAAATAGACAAGATAGTTATTTCGACGACAGATTAGTGATCCAGGGTTAATTTCATTTAATCGCTCGAACAGCGAGCGTCGAATCCGGTCACGATACCAGAGGCGGCGCGGCGTTGCGGTCTCCGCAATTGCGTGCAACGCGAGAGGGAGTCTCGCGGTGCACTCGCAGTCGGCGCACTCGAGGCACAATGAGCCGCGCCGGGTAACAAAAGTCCCGGAAACTCGGCGAAAGTAAACCAGCACGGGTGCCAATAAAAAAGTGCAACGCGTCAGTGGAACGGCGTTGAACCGTTCCCGGCGACGTGAAGAGGCGAAGATCAACGAATGGAGATGACGCGTGGACAGGAACAGAGAAGAAGGCAAGGAGAAAGAGTGAGAAAAGAAGAGAAAGAGGGAGAAAGGGAAAGAGGACACAATTAAAAGGAAAAGAAGGCAACAAGCCAAAAAGACAGGGAGAAATAAGTAAAGACAAATAGAGAGAGAGGAATTAGGAGAAAAATATGTAAAGAGAAAGAAAGACAATAAGGGTCAAAGAGAAGGTGAGGGGGAGAGAAATAAATAAAAAGAAATAGAAGGAAGGTAAGTAGGAAGGAAAAAAGGCAATAAAAGAGAAGGAGAAAGGAAGACAGGAAGTAAAGAGAGACAAAGTGAAAGACAGAGAGGTAAAGGCAGAAAAAGGGGAAGAAATATACAAAACAGAGAGAAAGAGGGAAGGTTGGGTTTCAAGGGAAAAAAAGAGATAAAAATGGCAGGAGAAGATTCTTCTGCGTTCTTGTTCCCCTTTCTTTTTTCTTCGCTTCTGCTGCATTTGTCGTGTAGATGGCCCGCGACGGTGAACATCGTGAACAATAGGGGCAATTAAGATGGCGGACGAGACGAGAGAGGCCACGCGTCTTGTGCGCTCCGAACGAAAATGAAAGCTCGTTCTCACGTAGAAACAACGGGCTTAGAATACCGTGGAAAGTTTTTTAATGAATTGCATTCAAAGTCGTGCGGTTTTTTTCCATTTTTTCCTCGAGCGGGAATGAAACACAATAAACCGCGTGGAGGGGTGTCTGCGGTCGTTTTCGGGAAATGACGCGTCGGTTTTGGAACAATACAATTTGTGGTGAACTGGTTCGGCTGACTTCTGAAAATATTGTACATCTTACGCTGAGATCGACGATTTTCAATTGTTTTTTTTATCAACACGAACGTATTTTCTTTTTATTTTTTGATTGCGAGCGACGCGCTATGGAAATAACAATAACGGATATTACAAACTTGCAAGAAAATTTCAAAAATCTTAATCTGAAAAACGGCTCCGTCGTCTTCTTAATTCAATCGTGGACTTCCGTGATTTGTCTACACCGTTTGTCTACACTAATCGCAAACCACGAGAAACCCTCCCGGCATTGCGCGATTCATAATCCAACGATGTGTTCCCACGAATTTCCAACAACAACGGAAACACCAAATTTCCCACAGCCTTAATCGAAAAGTTCAACGGAGAACAACTCGGCGAACTTTATATCACTCGAACACCGAGGAATCTCTCGAATAGCTGTTTTTCCTGCGACACTGTGCACAATCGGCGTTCAGGCTGAGATTTTCATCCCCCGGCTTTTTCCCTAGGCCTCTCTCGCCGTAATTACGGTCTTCAGGCTTAACCTTCGTCTGTGCTTTTTTGACGAAGCGAGAGGGGGAGAGGGGACACGAAGAAGGGGAAAACAAATAAACAGGAACGTCTGGGAAGAGCTGAACGGAAGAAGAGGGTCGGTCGGCGGCTCGGTTATCGCGTTGATAACGGGCGGGGGAACACGAGGCACGAAACAGGGCGACATTCATTAATCGACGCCGTAGCATCGTCACCCCTTTAGGCGCAAAAGCTTTCGCGTCTCATTAGTGCGCCACCGAGGGAGGGTTGCGTCGAAGAGGAGCGCCGCTTCACATTCATCACTTTCTCTCTTTCACTCCCCTCTTCGACCACCTAGCCGACAGTGGCGTAGGCCAGGTATGTTCATTCTCATCCTCTTGTTTTTCTCTTCTTTTTCGAGTGGTATCAGATTTCGATACTCCGTTTTGTACGGAATACTTCTTTCCTCCTCCGATTATTGAGGGACTACTCTCTGGGAATGATAAATGATCCTTGTTACCCTGATTTGCTGTAATTAGTTTCCTGTTGGTTAATAGTCTCGTTATGGGCGGGCTAGATAACCGTTGAGGGACAACGTAATTAATCTGGACAGCGTGACGTATTCCCTTTGATTTTTTATCGTTTGCACAGGAAATCGTTGGAATGAAGTTTGAAGACGTAGCATTGGAAGGATTTATTGTGTCACTTTTTATTTACGTTGGAAGTGTGAAGCTCATTGCTGTGTTAGCGACGCAATTACTTTGTTCTTCGATGCGATGGAAAGATATAGTGTGAGATATAGTGTGTTTATCGACAATTCTTTGATCAACTTTGATCCTTTGCAGTCGGAAGTTTTTCGCTGGATATATTCAATGTTTTATGATGAGACAGTTGGCATTCTTTGAAGCTAAGTAATGAGAAAGCACACACAAGTTAATAAGAAAGCTATTTTGTTTCAATATTTCCCGTATTGGTACGTTATACAACATTTAATATTATATATAGAATTTTATAATTTTGTTATATCAAATTAAGCGGTGAGTGAGAGTCAGCTCTCGAGTGCAAAGAGTTAAGGATGAATTTTTATGGTCATCTACTTCCGGTTGTTCGAAAGCGAGGCAAAATATAAAAATAAATGTAAATGTATAAACTGTATGGATGAGAATAAAAAATATTGTTTGTTTCTCGGCTTTCGTCGGCGAGCTTGCGTCAATATCGTTTTTTTTTTAAACGCGAACGTTGCGCCGCTGGGAATTCGGATGTACGGGTCGAGAAATCAGGCAAGGACGTGGACCGTTGCAACGATGTTGCCATCGATTCTGGATCTGAAAACTTTGCCGCGTGAGCCTCTGCATTGTCACAATGCAAAATCCACGGCGAAGCGATTTCAGGGCAGACCTCGTTTCACGTGACGCGGAAGTCAAACAGGTCCCCGCGCGAACCAACTTGACAATGAGTAAAACCATTGGCAATGTTTACCTTGCGCGCGTTGCCTGCGCCAGGGGGAGAAAGAGAGAGAGGACGTAGCTGTGTACGTCTATGTGTGCGCACAATGCCGCCACCTTACGGAAACAAAGTTATTCGTCGCCATTCCTATGAAAATTCGGGAAGTTTGAAGTGAAGGACTCGGTAAAAGTTAGGGAAAATATTTCTATTATTTTTCCTGTCGTACGTTTCATTTTGAAAGAACAAAGCCTCCATTCCGAATGAACAAGGCTGAATAAATTGAATAAATGAAATGAAAATATTTGAATAAACTGTTCAAACAGAACAATAATTTGCTGTGAATAGTAAGTAATTACTATTATCATTGTCATTGCTATTACTTATTATTACTTTAGTAATATTTTCTAATAAATATATCAATAATTATGATAATACTGATCAATATTAGTAATTATCACATTGATAATAATACGGTTAATCTAATAATCTAGTAACAATATTATTACTAATTCATTATTAACACGATTACCGCCACCATGGTCACCGATGATCGGACCTCTAAAAATGGCTGAAGACAAGTACACGAAGAAAATTGGTGTCGAATCAAAATACTCAATAACACAAGTAACCAAATAACAGTGTAACTCAATAACTATGACACCAAACCATTAATAACCAATTCCAATGCCATTTGCCTTCGTTACGAAAAAACTCGTAACATTTTAAACGAATAACTTCCACCTCCTAACGCTACGAAAAAGTCACATAAAACCACCACCATTCCATATATCAACAAAACTCCAGTCGAGAAGACTAGTTTAGGTACCCTTGTGTCGCAATTATTGACACCTTAAATTCATTAAACATTCGAAATGATTTCGACAATATATAGTTTCACTTGAACATAACAATGAATGTCTGGAGAAACTGAGAGTAACCTATTGTTACAATTTTTATACGGATTACATATCAATCGTATTAAATCCTTGGTAGTTCTAGTGTTAATTGAATACACCATAATTGCGCGAAGTTCGTAAATCAACGTCGACACCCCGACAGGTCCCCGGAAAAGAGTCTTCAATGGGTGCATAGATGATAATCTCGCGAGGTAAGGTAAGGGTGGCGCGATAGAGTGGAACCGTGTGCACGTGTCTGTTGCGGCTCGACTAGCTACGCCACTGCCTCCCCAATCGGCGGCTCGTGAGGTGGAAAAGGGAAAAGGGAAGAAAACGGTCTGGCACGACGAGGGTGAGAGGACACTCGTACGCTCGGTCGAATGTTCCCTTTGTACTTAGCCTCGACGAAGATGATAACACTGGCGAAAAGAAGATCGCGCGGGCTGCCTGGACGCGATAACGCCGGATCTCATGTGGATTACGGCGTACACCGTCGGGCTCTGCTCCGCGGAGATCTTCGCGAACCTCTTGGTCGGACACATTTTGGCGGCCCGTTAGATGTGACAAACGATCGGTAGATGAACCAAGGACTCGTCAGTCTTGTTCACTCGCTAAATGGCAGTTAACCCGATCGGGAGCAGGGTTTTCGTTGAAAGTTGTGGGTCTATTGATTTCAAATTCCTAAATTCTTTTACAATTATTGAAGAAATAATAGATTCTTCTCTAACGAATTTCTAAAGGAATTGTTTTAGTAATAGGCGAACTAAGTTTTAAGTGATCGAATGGATGGATGCACTCTTGGGGTTTCTATGGAAAAAGTTTGAAAAGTCAACTTGACTGCTTGGTAGTTCTAGTGTTAAGGAATGTACGTTGCCATGGGGAAAGTTTAACCTTTGCGCTGCTAATATGATTTGACAGCAGATTTATTCGAAAGTATTCTACTCTGTTGAAACATTTTTTATTTGTATTATGTTATTATACTATTTTTAATAGTATCGGTGAAAAGAATCGTTTACGCTGTTTGCTATTAACTAATTGTCTTTCGAAATACATTTCAAGTAAAATACTTAAAGCACTACAGAATTATGGAAAAGTAAATATGAAAAGAACTCGGAAAGGGTTGACGTTTGCGAATAAGTAATGGCTTTTCTTCAATCATTGGATAATCAAATGATTTTTTAATTGGTTAAGGATGAAGTTGCAATTTCATTTGGAATACTTGAATACTGGTTTGAGCTGGGTATCCCTTGGTTTTTATATTATTCATGTTATTTCTATTTTTGTCAGATTAAAGTAGATTGTACTTGATAGCTTGATTCAATTAGACAAATGTTCCCTTTTTACAGAAGTGTCGTTGATGACAGGTGGTCGAAAAAGACAGTGAATATGTTTTTGTACAATTCATCTTCGGGGACAATTGACTTCTTCGATTAAAACGTTCCTCGTATAAGACATAAGCTGCGAGTGTCACAAAAGTTTGTTAACGTGAACGTTGTTTTACATTAAATGCATAACAAGCCGCCGTATACTTACGATATTTATTAATATTCACGTTGAATATTCGTGCGACGTGCGCGACGAGTTACGCGAAAGTCGTTCAATTTCCGAACGCGAAGAAAAGAGGGAGCAGGGTAAATTGCGTCAGCGACGAGGGCTTCTCGCAGTGGACCGATGTCTCGCTAGAAGTTCCCTCGAACTTATTCCGTCCGATGGAATTAGTTCGCGAGCGCCCTTAACCCTATCCCGTGTAATGACAAGTAAGGCTTACGACAGAGATTTCTAGTTCGATTTAAGGAAAATCAATATAACTACCTACTTACACATAGCCTTAATTGAATTATTCTAGTATTATTGGGGTATTATTTTTAAAATCAATGTGTATTCGCGATGAACAGAAAATTCGATTACGTTCGCGAAAATGATTAAACCACAGTCATTAAATCTTTAACCTTAAATTATTGAGCTTTAATTATAAAACCTTCAACATGGAATTATTAAGCAATTATTAAAGCTTGAACCTTAAAATTGGAAACTCTAAACTATTAATTAATCAGATAACGTTTATTATTAGATAACGAGAGATAGATCTGCGCTCTTCTTCTTTCTTAATGTTTATCATTTATATTTTCCAGTTTTCACATGGAAAGAACTTTCCAGAAATTTAATCAAATTCTCAACTGCAGAGGATTAATGGTAACAGAATTTTGACGAACATAGTGGCGAAGAAGATCGTCCCGTCGTATATTAATAAGACGATCGATGCACTGTTTCAACCCATTCGTCAACGGCGAGGATAGCAAACGATGTCCAGATAACAAGAGACGAATCTCGCGCGCGCGGTACCTGTATTGCCTTTCGCAGACATTATTACGTTTCATTTGACGCGAGCATCGACCGTTCCGCCCGGCATGAGAGTTGTAAATAAATCGCTGCGTTCCCAACACTTTTTTTTCATTGCAACGCTGGTCAGGAATTTAAGACCATTCGGCCAATGGAAATAGAGATCGTTAAAATGACGAACTTGACGCGTTGGCTATGGGTGTGAGGTATACAAAACAGACGTAAAACTATATGTTAATTTAACGAACCAATCGCAGTCCAAATAAAATACTAAAAACACTTGTCCCCCAATGTTTATTCATGCCAAAATGAATCGTATAAAAATTCGTTTCGCGACCAAACTGGCTACACACTTGAAAAATGAACGCTTCAAAAAGGATTATCGGATTACGAAATCCATAACCGTTAGCATCGATCGAACTGAAAATTCTTTGACCTTCCAATACGCAATTATAAAGAAAACATGAAATCCAAATAATCCTGTTAAAAAAAATCCTCTTCACGCTTTATCTCAAAGCAAATTCGTTCCGGAGCACGACAAAATCGTTATTAAAGAACGTATATTCCTCTACAAAAGAAACTTCGCAATCCTATTTCCATTACGGTAAAAAGTCGAACAAAAAATTATAATATCGCTGTGGTAAAAAAGAGCCGAGACTCGACGGTCCCAATTCCGTTTGACAAAGGGTTTCATCGGGCTCTCCGGCGGCTTCGGAAAACACGGAACACCGCGGCAGGGACGGAGCAAAATTGAAAATCCGTATTGTATGCCATTTTTTTTCGTGAGAACGGAGGAAACACTGGAAGAGAGGACAGTATCGAGCCCAGTGTCACTTTAGCGCACGAACGGTGGGACGACAATAGCGGGTGCGCGCGGAAAACAGGATATTCCGATGCGATAACACCGAAGATGCCGCGTCGCGTCACACGTTATTGGCTATCGCGCCGCGGCGACTTTCGGGAGCCTTTTGTGCGCGGCCGATCGGCCCAAATTGTGCACGATTGATTCGCTGCCAGATGTACACCGCCGCCGATCGAAACTTTTCTCGCTCGCCGGCGCGAATCCGCTTCATCTTCTCCCGACCCCGACGGGGACAGAGACGGGTCACTGGAAACCGACTTGTTTCGCTGCGAAAAATAGCGAGATTGGAACTCGACGGGAAATTCGTTGATGGCGAACGTTAGTTAATCTACGGTGTGCGGACAAAGAGAGAATGAATCGATCGAGGGTTTTTGTTCATTTTAGATGATGGAAAATGATGGAGTTTCTGTATTCGAAGTTCTGCCGGAAGAAATGAAGTGATTAATAGAGTTTTATATTCTTTTGGTTTATTTGGGCGTTGCTTTTCTTTTTTTGCGATTAGATCGCGTTTTGGGAAGGTTCTGACATGATGTTGAGGACGAAGTTGTATCGGTTGTTAAATATTTATTCAATGTTTATTGAAATCGTTGCTTATAATTGCGGTAGTTGGATAATCAATTTTAAAGTTGTTTCTGTGATGGTTTGTGTAAGATAGAATGCTCAGAGAATTATAGTACAACTACAAAGGTGGCAATATGTGCAGATTAATGTATTGAAGTACTATTAGTTAGTTTATATATATTGGACCACAGAGATCCCTCCTCACATCGGTAATAATATAATTTTCAACGGAACACTTTGAAATTCAAGCTTACTGTTCTCCTCTTCAATATACTCAAAATTACCTGCAGCTGTATCAAACTGTATTCTATTAGCTGCAATTATCCTTTCATTAGAAGCTGACAAACACCCCCAGCCGCCGTCGATTTGTGATGCGAGCAACGTAAATCTCGTCAGCGAACAATTTCTTCAAATAATTGTCGGCATAGTCTCGCATTGGTCTCGCGCAATTATTTCCCATGAACGCTTCGCCCCTCAAAACTATTCCAATTAAATGCAAAATCGAAGCGTCCCAGAAATGAAACGACGCACGAAACGTTTGACAAACCTCGACCGTTTCCAGGGTCTTGCGGCCCGCTAGAAAACGGGACATTAAATTACTAATTAATTTCGCAATCAGTTTCATTACTGAAATTAATGTTCCGCGCTGGCGGGAGAGCAGCTAGAGCGAACTGCCGGTGAATTTTTCATTGAAGCACCCACTCACGGCTGTGTCCGGGAGAAGCTCGAAACATTTTGCACGGTGGATTCGTTGACACGTCGCGAACGTGCGACGGAAGCTTCTCCTCGCACAAATTAGGCGCGTGGAAACCGTTTTTGGACACCCGGGGCGCGTGTTCGGGCGCTTCTTTAATGCTAAACGCACACGCACTTTGTATACAGGGTGAGGCACTTAAAACCGGCCAGCTGTATAACTTTGCTGCTATTGGTAATAGGAAAAAATGCATCAGGCCAAAATTATTTGCTATCTAGGAGCTGACCATCCGATTTTGCTAGAAGATCATCTCTGTTCTTTTTTAAATGGAACGGTATATTTTTTTACTTACATTCTGATAGAGTATTTCAAGACGAATACAATGACCCATTGGAAAGGTCATTCGTGTTCTGGGTTAAGCGAATTATGATGGAATATAATTTATACAGTGGCGTTCAAAAATTTCCGGCTAGATCGTTTTTATAACTTTCCCTACACAATAAAGGCTTTCAGAACTGTTTGTTATTATGGCATATAAAGGACATCTTGCATAAGAGGATACTGTAAAAAATCATCTATTCTTTGTACATATTTTTTTTAGAAACAAATAATTTAGAAGAAATGTTATGGTGGTTGTTACTACATCCATTTTATTTATTGGTTAGTTTGCTGACATTGAAATATGTGGTTTCGAGGTGATCCTACAAGGGCGTAAATATTAATCAATTCTTGTGATTCTAATTAAATATTATATTCTTCTGTTATCAATTGTATTGTACTTTACAATGAATATCGACACAGAATATACCTAGAATTTTTCTCTTAGTTCATTAAATAATTAATGACAAGGGAACATTTATTTATATTTTACTGACAGGGTGTATTGACTTTACATGAATTATTTAGCTATATTCCACAATTTTTTCTTCGATTCTTGTATATTTTAACATCGTTCCGTTGCGTTCTCGTTGCTTTCGTAATCACAGAAAAACATTTTTGTACGAAAATTGGCGTGCAACTGTTCGACTCTCGTGTCACCTGAATTCGGATAACAACTGTTTGTATAGATTTGAAAATTAATTTCACCGATAGCGCGTCAAACGAATTTCGTTGGATGCGCGAAACGCGAGAAGTTCGAAAGAGCAATCGTTATGACAAATTTCGAATTTTCCGTTGCTACTTTATTTAGAAAATAGTTTATAAAACGAACAAAACGTGGCAAAATGGAACTATTATTTTAATCAATTCCTGTTCCGTTAAGTGAATTCCTTCATTTTTGTAAAATCTTCATAAGCGCGCTTTCAGCGTGTTAAAGACGTTTGAAACGCGCGAACCGCTTTTCTGCTCACACCCGAGGCGAAGATAAGCGGCGGTCGAGGAAATTATGAAAGCGTTCAGGTAACGAGTTTACGGTGAAGTTCCGCGCCACCGGTATCTCTGCCTCCACACCGCAGAAGTTTCGGTTACAGTGAGTATTCACGAATGGTTTCCCTCGATCCTCGCGAAAACTACTTTCGTTTCTCATTCGTAGCCGATTTTTTTCTCTCGCCTCCGTTCCTCCTATCTCTCGCTATCTTTGCCCCTATCTCCTCCCCTATTCATCAGTACCTGTATCCACGAAGTGAGACATTTAAATGGGAACACCCGAATATCTTCGTTATTTACGGTCGAGTAAAAAACTTTGCTCGGAACAGAGCAATAGACATCTTAAATATTACACCTAACAATAAAATAAATTACTCCGTATTCGTTATTTCAAGATTTCACGGTAATAAAATTACAAAGTATCATTACATCGTTCTACAATATTCTTCGAAAACCTTCGTGCTTCGTCTACAATTTTTTATAGTTTGAAGTTCGAAACTATTTGTTGAAACTCTATTAATTTATTTCTCTCCTTTCATATGTTTTTTAAATATTATTTCAGTTATATATCAATACGTGATATATTATATATTAACACATCGTCAATCAGTTTACCATTATAAATCAACATTCCGTATTACACTTGAAGTTTCTATCAGCCCGACATATTGTACTTTCCTGCAGATTTCCCCCGTTAACTTTAAACAAATAAATTATCTCATCTTCTCTCCCCTCACGTGTCTTTCGTCTCGCGTGATCGAGGGCGATGCAAACGAACACGAAAGCATCGGCCGTCCCGGGAAGATGAGGGGATCAATGATTTATGTGCGAACGGAGCAGCGTCCCGATGAGAATAATTTTCCATCTGCGAAAGTGGGACGATAGGATCGCGGATAAATGGAGGATCGGCGGGAGGTGTGTTCAATTTATTTCGTTTAGCCATAATGCCGATAATCAAGGACAAAGGAGCTGGGGCTCAGCGAAATGGGAGAAACTGCGAAGAAGAGACACCCACCCGGCTCGCTCGCCTAGGCATCGATTATTCCGCAGACTTCGCCGCGAGTAATCCCCTTCACGCTCCGATTAATAGCATTCAATATCCCGCGATGTAAATTCCATCTTTCGTTGTTTCCCCATTGTCCCACGGGAATCGAAAAACTTTGTGACTTCGCGAAGTTAAGGAAATCGAGGATCGAACCAGGTTACCGCGAGGTCAGCTCGCTCTTCGGTTCCCTTTCCACGTGTTTCTTGTTTTGTCCGTGAGAAACGACGGAACTTCACGCGATCGTGAAGTCGATGGAAGATAGAACGATTGAGCGAAAGATCGACGCTAGATCGAGATACGTGTTTTTTTAAACCATCTCTTTTCTATTTTCCTCTAACGTCGTTCAAGAGTTACTTCGAAATGGGTTAAGTTTAACTTTGTACCGTTTACACAGTTCTTCTCTTCATCTTTATCGAAGTTTTTACACTTTTGCACTCTCATTTACTCCACCATCCTCCAATAACATTCTTTCGAATATAAATTCAAGTAAGCAATAAAGTCAAAATGTGTTCTACTTAAGATTCACAAAAATCTTCAAATTCCATTAACCCCTCGCTGATTTCTTTCTCAAATATGACACAACTACTTTGTCATTAATAATTTATTAAGAAAAAGAATAAAATGATAAGCATACTATATATCAATCTTCACTCCAAAGTATGATAATTGATAACAGAAGAATAACATTCAATTTGAATTCAAAAGAATCGAGTAATGTTCGTGCTTGTTAAATTCTGTTTAATATCTTCACCACGAGTCTGACACGTTATTATAATACAAACTAACTTTAAACATACAGAACCAAGAGAAAAACTATATATTTACCAAAGACTAATGAACCTAGAAAAATTCACGCACGTCAGCAACGAATAAATCGAATGACAATCCATACGTCAAACCACGAGTTCTCCGGCCTTGGTCTTCGTACCCTCTTCACCGGCGAGAAGAAAAATCATTAATTTTGCGAAAAGATATCGCGGAAATCATAGTTCCGCGTGGAAAGTGGGACACGTCTTGGGTGAAATGGACACGGTTCTTCGCGCGGCGAACACTTAGACCTCCCATTGAGATCAGTTCCAGCGATCCTAGCCAGACCCTCGGCCGTTTCGTGGGTCTATCGATTCTGCTCCTCGGTCGCGGCGACTGCATATCGTCCATCGTCCGGCCGCCATTGTCCGGCTCTAACGACGACGGAGGATCGGCTGCCGGCGATAATGGAGCGCCGATGTAAACGGATCAAACCGGAGATAATCAGTCCGTTCACGGAAGAACTGCCGGCCGTACCGCGACTGGTCCGAAAGCCGGCCTAGGACGCCGACCCGATTACGTATGCTCGGTCCTATCCGACGATAGAACCGTTGTTATCGCGGCCAGACATCTTGTTCACTCCCCACGGCCCTTGATCTTCTGGGGGTTGTCGAGCAGAAGGTGTCACTCGATTTTCACGCCCTTAAACGTTCTATTCTAGCCCCGCGTCGACCCTGATGGAGACTCTGTGCTTCGTGGAGTTGATTTTTAACCCCTTGCCCTATGATTTCTTTCTCAACTATGATCGATACGACTACTTTATCGTTAATAATTTATTAACCGTGTAAGTACCAGAGGTTTTTAAAAAACATGGAAAATAGCGCCTTCTGAATGGGATGCGAAAAGATCCAAGCAGCATAGCGATCCTTTTATTTCATGTCGAGAAAAGCCATGCAGGGCGACAGCGCTTGTCTTAATCTATGTTCACATTGAGCGCCGACTCCGTGAAAGTGCGGGATCCTGAGTTTATCGCTTGAGCACCGGCCCCGCAATAATGCGGATTTCTGGATCCGTTAAATTGTATATGACGAATATGCAATTAAAATGTACTATTTTACGAAAATGTATAATGTTTTGAATATTTTTTTTTGACTACTCATTGATCAGATACGAAATACAAAATGTATTACTTAGATTACTTATATGCAAGAAAAATAGCGATGCGACGTACATGCATCCGAAAAGTTGAACGCGTTTCTTCAGATTGTGAGTGCGCCTTCAGTTTTCCGTACCGTTCAAATACGCTGGGTTTTTTCGACATGTAGCATCAAACGGTTAAGAACAGAAGAAATTTGATCCCTTTGCACTCGAATGAGTCTCACTCACGAGGCTGTTCTTTGCATCAACTCCAATGGCGAGTCACGATCACTATTTTAATTTATATGAACAATGTGCGTTAATTCTAATCTTGAATCTTACGTACTGTTCCAGTATTTAGTGGTGTAGATCAATATCTTTCAGAAACCACTTGAAATTTATAACATTTATGCGGATTGGATTCACTTGCGATGGTGGTTAGTAAGCGGGTTTGATAAGTGAATGGGTTATTAGGTGATTCGTGGAGTAACTAAATTTGTCGAACGTTAATTTAAACATTGTTCCATTCATATTATTTCAATAGTTCCAAGTACGTGAGAATGTAGATTCATTAAATCAAGATCAGTGCAGCTGGTTTCAATTCCTTTCGCGATTATTGAAATCGTGAAGATATTTATATCACAGAAACTTAGAAGAAAGTGTCGTTATAGTTTTCATAGCAACAGTTATATAGAATATCCGGTAGATTTAATATTCAATGGCACAGAACAATTTGACAAGGGAACTGCGTTAGCGAAAAAAACACATTCGTGTTTCACGTTCCGTCAGCACATTTTCGACATACGAAAGAACAGATTGCAGAAGACGGGGAAAGAGTACCGGGCTAAAAGGTTGTAGAGCGTGAGCCGTGATTGGAGCCATTTAAAATTCTGTATGATAATGCCCGTCGGCTGGCAGGATCAGAGGGATTCTCATTTTCCAGACGACTGGAGCATCAGAGTGTATACACACGGATCCCGGTAATTTCCGAGTGCAATTACACCGCGATCAAACGACACTCTATAGGGGGCCGAAAAATCCCATTTGCACCTCGTCGCGCCGCGAGAACTGAATATTTGAAACAGTCGCGTGTTTTCTGGGCTCGCCGCTTGCCACGGGATTATATCGACTGTTGATCAGTTTACAGCGGCCCTCCATTATTCCCGGCGCCCAGCGCGCGGCGCGATCAAGCGATCGTGACGGCGTCGTGAAAAGTTATGACTCCACGGAATCGCTTTCTGAAGGTCGCCGCGGCGATACCATGGAAACTGCTGGGACGATGGGACGACAGGGGGAAGAGGTAAAGGAGACTCTTGTAAATAGATTCTGCTCGCGTGGTTTTCTTTGAAAACAAATTTTTGGGGGATTGCATAACATGGAAAGTTATCTTTCTTATAAAGTAACTTAAATGCAGTTGAATTCATATAGTGTATTCATTCTGAAAATCTTTATTTTCACGTACCTTATTGACAAGGTAGAATAATGCGCTAAGAAATATTCTGGTTAACAAAGTAGAAATTGGTTATACCAGTGGAAAGAGACTGTTTCTGCTGAAACAAGTTAACTGCATTCTTAGTTACGACAGTTTTCTAGATAGACGAGAAGATAGGGCTTTCCTCGACTCGACAGGAAACAAGGAAAACCCTATGTAGACGGGCAAGTAGATATTCTGTTCTAAGAGATATATAACAAAGAATACATAGCAGTCAGTAAGTAAACAAGTGAATTAAAACCGTCCCTAATTAGACCAGAAGTATAGTACAACGGAAAGTATAATAGTTGATTTTTAAAAATAGTCAAAAATAACACTAAGTAGATTGAGAATGTCTCCAGCCAGACAAGCTACAATACAAGCCATCGCCTCGAATCTAATAGAACATTCTCCTAAAATATTGTCGCACTAAAAGACGTCGCTGTTCCAGCATAAGTTCTTCTGCCATTCGCAGCCCATTCAAATGACCGCGAAACGTTGCCTCGTTAGTAGGGGATTCGATTTCTATTTCACGGGGAAAATCGATGCCGCGCGCTCGGGAAACACGATGGCGAACGGAAAATGGGTCGAGTCAACGAGTAACGACTCGCGATTACCAGCCAAACGTGGAGGTGTCACGTAAACGTAATCAGAAACGGTTCCTTCATCCCCTCTCCGTGTCAACTACCCCGTCGCGACCACCTTTAACGCCGCAAATGAAAGTTACGGAGACCAGTGTAATCTGTTTCCCTCCTTGGGACACGTTTTTCTCATTTAACGAGATTAATGGAAGACCATCGAGCATCGTTTCTAACGGCGACTGTACACGGTCGCCGCTGTAACCCGCTGTAATTTATTCCTAACGAACGTTACTTATTAATCTTACTTAAAATACGCTGCGAGGACGCGGCGAAGTGTCGCGGCTGCGTGCAGCTTTTGACGCGTCCTCGTTTAATCCAATGGCAGCCAGATTGCCGCTTTCGTTTTAATATCGTCCAGCGTGCACTACGCCCATGAGAGATTCCGCGATCCCATCTAATGCCTCGCGCTGCAATTTGTCCTCGTTAACCGAGGCTTCCATTCGTTTTTATATTTTTATTGCTTGAATTTCCGCTTCCCAATTATTTTGAAGATTTGCTTCTCTTGTGACAAATTTTGCTGCGTCCAATAAGAAGTGTCTCACTAATCTGGAGAGGTCTCTCTTAGTTACTCGTTAGTCATTAATTAAGGGAAATCGGCGTGTGAAAAGTTGAGATAGAAATTTCGGTACTTAATAGCAATTGCAGGTATTAAGTAGTTCTGTATTGGGTTTCTTCTAATTAAAGTTACTTCATTATGATGATATTTCTGTAGAAATACACAGTTTCACCGAAATACGATGATCTGGAATTCCTTTTACATATGGAAAGAGATTTCGAATGTATTAGGCCATCTCATAAGATCTTCATGTTAACACATTGTATACTGACAACGAGAGATCTCGATTTTATATACACTTAGCTGTGTAACTTTGCTAATCACCGCAGCATTTGAACAAATATTAAATTTGATTCGAGCTGATTATCTATTTAAAACATAGTACACAGCAATATATTTGAGTTTCTCTATATACAGCGATATAAGTCGATCTCGCTAAAAATCGGCACCCACAGAATTCAGTTTTCTGAAAGTCAGCCAGCAATGTGTTAACTTCTGGCGAATATAAAAAATGAATGCTTACGTCTCTCTTTAATCTTCAACGATCATCATTATTTATAATATTTTCCCATTTCTCGATTAATTTCTTAATGCCACTCTCGAAATGGCACGCAAGAGATATCTCGTAAAGTAAGATAAGGAACTACATTGCTCACGGTACGACACAGTATTTTAAGCAGCAATTGGACTTCTAGAAATGTAACGTGCGGTGACACACGGGTTTCCTTACGATGTATCTGCTTACATGGTGCCGGGATGGCGGGCGAGCTCCATGCGTCCATTTAATTTGAAAAAACGGCACACCCCGAGGAAACGGAAGCACATTTTCCGGGCACAGACGCCGCGCGCGTGTTTCATATTCATGGTTTCGGAAATCCATGCGGTACATATTATTTATGTGACGCGTCGCGGACGCCGGCCTGCCGCGGCAGCTGCATTTAGACTAGTAATATATTGTAATGAGACCTGGAGTGTTTGGCACGCGTTAAATCCTCTTAATAATTCACTGCTCGAACCGTTGTCTGCAATTTTACGCGCGGTTGTCGAAATTATTCGACGTTATTGTTTAAAATCCTCTCGCGCGGATCGCTGTGAATCCTTCGAGAAAATAGTGTCGTATCGGGGATCGTTTATTCGGAAATACCTTCGTGACATCGAAATTCTAATTACGAGATTCCGTTTTATAATTGACCCCTGAGCCCTGTGATCTATTTCTCAGCTGCGGTCGACGCAACTTTATTGTTAATATTTTATTAGAAAAGGAACAAATTTTGATGCTTATTTTATGTAAAAATTTACTCCATATATTGATTATAGGAAAATAAAAATTAATTTCTGTTCAGGTCAATTAAGTGACACTTAGATTTGTCAAATTCAATGTAAACTTTTCGTCATGTGAATGACGATATTGTAAGCCAAAGGGTTAACGTACAGGGTATTAATCACCGAGAGAACATTTTCATAGAAATCTTTATTTTGGAAATTATTTATCGTTCAATACTAGTGTTGAATTCCTCGAAATCGCTGTATTTACGAATTGAAATAGTATTCTAATAATTATTTAATCAATATATTAGAATAATTCTCGTTCCATTCATTTTCCGACTTATTCATTTATATCATAATAAATAGAAAATAAAGAAATCATACGAACCTCACTAACGATCACATATTTTCCGTTCCATGTTTCTGTTTACAAACGACGATTTTTCAGCGACGATGGTCCCGTTAATACTCGGAGAACAGTGTTCCCGAAACTCCGAATTCCCGGTACCGTGATTTTTTATATAGACCGATACTCTCAGCGTGACGTTCCTCGCTCCTGACGAGGCGTCGCTCCTAATTCTGGAAACAGAGAAAACGAATCAACGAGCGAAATTGCGACCAGCGTGTTCCAGGTCGGTCGGGGGCCGGGTGGTGATCACCAACACGCTCCGAACTTCTCTCGAAAATGATAACGTTGGGAACTTCGGTGGAATCGAAGCTAACTCCCGAGATGTCAGCGGCCGTATGGACGTCCCTCAAACGGATATAAATCCGAATCCGGATTAAGTCCTGAATTTTTCACTGGCAGGACTGTGGGACGCAGGCTGCTGACTTTCTCCTTTTTGCCGGATCTTCCCTTTCCCGACGGGAAAACGACCGACGGATCCAAACACACGGGAAAACCGTCAATCCTCTAGGGACGCATTAGTAGCTGGACACGTTATAGATTGTGCCAAAAGTCCTTTCAGCTCTTTTCCTTTTTTCTCTAGTAAATGGTGGATTTGTGGAGTCGAAGCAAAGGAAGAGGCGATGTTGCGCAGCAAGATATTCCTTTTGAAATTGTGTTTGAAATTAATGGTTCGGTAATTGTGACTACTCGATGTTAATTTTGTTCGTTTGAAATGCGATAATGGTTAACTGCAGTGTTGTATGCATTTGTCATTTAACGTGTACACACAAGTAGATACTTCTCATGCGAGAATTGAACCGAATGAATTTGTATTTCTGTAGATAATGTAATTTTTATGGTCAATTAGTGTTTCAGACCAGATTAAAAAGGATTTGAAAATATTTCATACATACCGCTGCAGAGGCCAAATTAATTATATGAGCGTACCTGTTCGCATTCATAGCGTTTGATGAGACTTTTGTGTTACATTTTCTAAATGCTTGACAAAGATAAATTTAATGAAATATTGTACCCATGAAGTCTGACATTTAATCACGTGTAATGAAATCGAAATTCGAAATAGAATTTTGATAGAGTACATTAATTACAGTAGAATATTCATTAAGAACATTCCTGCCTTTCTTCTTCTATTATCAAAAATCTGAAATATTTATTTTCTACTTCATGTAATACAGTAGGTCTTCGCATGGTCGGTGAACTCTTTTCTTCAAAACGATGCATGTTATAGGCAAACGAAGCACCGACTAATGGACGTATAAAACTTTTAAAACTTGTCATTCGAACGACAATATTTATAACGGTCTAACTACAATATACATCATACAGTAACAAACAACAAATGTATTAATCATTTAGGAATACCCTGCGTATTTTCAATTCTTTGCCATTCTGTTTACACATGTTGGCACAGAAACTGTACTGTTTGTGTTAATCCCTGCAGTGTTGTATATTTTTCCCGGAAACTCTGTTGATAAAAATTGTTGAATGTTCTGAAAAATAACATGCGTGAAATATTTTAAAATTTCTCCCCATGATAGTACACTATACCATTTTGTGTAAGAGTCCAAAAGTCAATAAATATCACCAAAAATATATATATATATACATTGTATCTACCGCTACTCGCGCGCTACACCCTTCATATATATACAGGGTGGAAATTATAAAGAGTTACAGTCGAATATCTCCGAAAATATTGATTATATGCAAAAATGATTCAGACGAAAGTTGTTCAATACCGAGGGGGACATCATGTGGTGGAACGTTTATTTTTCCTGGTGGACACTCCAAGGTGAGGTGAAGGTCAACTTTAATGCGTTTTAAGACGAATTTAACGACCTATGACTCAAGGTCATTCAAGGTCAAACTTGCAGGGAAATGGAGAAAAGGTGTGATCGTTTTATCTGTACTTTAGTTCGTGCCTTCGAACATTCACACCAAAATCTGCATTGGATGAGAATAACGGCGTTTCAAAATCTATGGACTCTGAACGTTTGGTGCGGCATTATCGACAATTTTGTCATTGGGTCGCACTTTTTCGAAGGACGTTTAACTGAGCAAGTTTATGTTAACTTCCTATACAATGTACTACCCCAATTATGTGAAGAAGTACCTTTAAATAAAAGGCACGTTATATAGATACAACATGACGGTGCACCTCCGCACTATGCACTATGCTCTCGAACAGCAATGAATGAAATTTTTGCAGAAAAGTGTCGAGGAGGTCCTGTAGCCTGGCCGCTCCGTTCGCCGGATTTAACACCAATCGACTACTTTCTATGGGGTCACATTAAAAACTGCGTAATATCCATTAAGCCTACGACGCGTGAAAACATGAAAGTCAGAATACGCGAAGCTTGTGCTAAGATAAATGTTGAAATGTTGAGCAAAATTAGAGAATCATTAAGAAGAAGAATTGTTAAGTCCATTGAAGTAAGAGGCAATCATTTTGAACACATATTAAAGTACAAATAAAACGATCATACCTTTTCTCCATTTTCCTGCAAGTTTGACCTTGAATGACCTTGAGTAAATAGGTCGTTGAAATCGTCTGAAAACACACTATTTGATGGTAGATAAAAAAACGTGTCATTCTATTTAAAAAAAGAAAGTTGACCTTCACCTCACCTTGGAGTGTCCACCAGGAAAAATAAAAATTCCACCGCATGATGTCCCCCTCGGTATTGAACAACTTTCGTCTGAAACATTTTGAGTATAATCAATATTTTCGGAGATATTCGACTGTAACGCTTTATAATTTCCACCCTGTATATAATGTCCAACAAGAAAACATCGATCATTTTTAACATTTTTAAACAAATCACAGTATCTCATTTAAATAGAAAACATTTCCCACGAACGATTATAACAATACGAACCAACTTGCAAGCTTAACTTTAATATATTCCAAACAAAATAAATAAAAAATCAACGCTCGATTCAGATACTATTTATAATACTATAAAATTCACGGAAATTTAGAATACAACATATGCTAATTATAAGTGAAAATATAAATTTCTATATACTATAAAATTCATGTGAAATCGTCAATCGATTCCCCATATTCCGACCGTGTTTCGCTTTTCCCTATTTCACGGGCATTAACCGTCTTCGCGTTACATCGAAACGGTTCGCGGAGGGCAGAAGCGGAACGAGGATTAAACGGCAGTGTATTAATGGAGGATAAATTATCGGCGCGGCGAGCCGTGAGCAGCTGCCGCTCCGAAAATAATTGTTGTTCCACGGCGCGAGCTAGTAGTCGTAATTATTGCTGCGACGTCGATTTATAATCCCGTTCGGCGCTCGCGGAACTGTTCACGCCCCGAGACTTCTCCGCCTCGATCTCGATCAACTCGTGAACCAAGGACGGATCTGACATGCCGCGAGCCATTACTGCGGACTCGCATAATTTATTTAAAAATGATAAGCACCGTTCCCACCCCTGTCCGCATAATTCCGCTATTCGTTATCTCTTATCTGACCACGACGCGATCCCATAATCTAATATCCATTTCCCCGGAGACTTATAATTTACTTGGCGATTTATTGCCCGTCAATTCCTCGCTAGTCAGGATTTTGTAACTGTGTACTTTAAAGATCGCAACCAGCTGTGATAATCTACCGTTTGCAACTAGAGATTCTTGTAATTTATCATTTAGAGAGTTTCACGGGTTTTTAACCCTTATCGTCAGTACGCGAGCTGCCTTCGCTGCTGAACATTGACACGAACGCAATTGCAACAGTGAAATACGTATGAATTAATTTCTGATTTGAAATTGATAGAACTTATTTGGAGTAACTGGAAATTATTCTGTGATGTTCTTGGAGTGATGACGGTTAACACGTTGTAAATGGAGATTTTTAAATTTGTAAGACTTTGTTGTAGAAACAATTAGATTATATATCGGAATCCGTTATGTTAGAAAGGAAGAAAAGAAAAGAAATTATCGATCTCTCGTTGTTTGAATATTTAAATTACTCATTTACAGGTTTCGGTTTTAGATGTGAGAATTGGAAATCGCTGTTACGGTGATACAGGGTTAACACTTTGAACCGTTATAGAATCGCGAGTCTTTCAATGGACGGAGGATTTTTGTATTTTGCCTTTATTCCGGAGAGTGTCTTGCAAAGCGTCAAATTCACACTAAACAAGCATCGATCGATGACGAGTTCAATTAAAACCTCACACTCGATGCTCACAGCTGTGTTCATTGCGCAGTGAACTCGAAACTAACGAAACTGCCGATCGATCGGACTTTATTTCCAGAACGGAAAGGTTCCTGCCAACGGATTCAAGCGATTTTGTCATTTTCAGCTGGCGGACAGAATAATTCTGTGTGCATTGTCGAATCCGAGGATGCCAACTCGTGTGAAAATTATCAAAACAAGAAAGAGTCATATCTGTTCCGAAGATCAAACAAAATTCGACAATACTTTCGTATCGCTAGTATAGTTCTTCCATTTAAAACTGAAGATCGATCAAGTAAAACATCGCAATAATTGTCACAAATACAAATTCCCGGAAAATTAAGAACTCCCAAGAAACTTCAAATAATTGTGGCTTAACCTACAATCATTCACATTTTACGGGACAGAAATGATTTACCCGAGAAATAGATAATTCAAGATATTAAGTGATTACAAATAACGAGCGCTTAATCTTCCAATATTCCCACTTTATGCGACAGAAACGATTTCAACCCAAGAAAGCGATAACTGATGACATTAAATAATCACGAACTATTCGAGTACCGATGAGACTTGAAAATTTATGATCAAAAGCGACCATTACCGAGTGAATGAGACATCAAATTAATACTAAAACTACAAAGCAGTTACGTTAAATATTTGAAATTTCTCTATAGAAACTCCGAGAGTGTATCTATTGAAACTTTAGTTCGTTTACAATTGAGTTTACGCATTATTAAATCAATTTCTTTAATAATTTCTTAGAGAAACATCTGTTATCTTTTTAAAAATTCCAAAAGGAATGAATTAGGAATGGGTCGTTCTGACCCGTCCGGTAGTTTTAGTGTTAAGTTCACCGGTAGGTCCAAAGTTCCTCAAGCTGAACGCTTTAGTAAAATGATTTGTAACGAAGCGCGCGAGCGGAATCGATACGGGTTTCGAGGATTCCTCGAGAATCGACGACGAGACCGACGGACGGAGCGTACATTTCTGACGCGACACCTCATTTGTGACGGACGGTGAGTCCAAGGATTTTCCATCAATCACTAGTCCATTAAGTTTCGGGCTGGTAATGCCTTTGAGCAGAAATCTCAGTCCTAATACCGAATTCCCTTGCGTTTAAGATAGGATCCGCCAGGTAATCCTACTAACAAGTTTCCTGTACATATACAATGACGCCGGAAACTGGGCCAGGACGTACAACCAATCGGAGTGTCCGACTTTGACAGCCTTGTTCGAATCAGGCGGAAAGTAGAAATACAAGATTCTGACAGATGCACGCGTTTCACTGTCCGTACTGTTTAGAACTGTCCGGGGAATTTAGTTTTCGTGGGCGAGCGGGGTGGAATTGGTTCTTACCGGACAACTGGGGCGAAGATCATTGGAAATGGGAACAATGAAACAGGTTCTTCTAACACATTATTGACTGGTCACAAGTTAACTCATGTTTTCGGGCTATAACGTTGTTGACCTGTCACGAGTTAACCCGTGCTGGCATTTGCATTAGCCATTTCAAGTTTTGAAATGCAGGGCAATATAGAATACTGCGAAAACAAAATATTCAAAGTTTATTAAAGTATATTAAAGTTTATTTAGATTATCTCATTTTCATATTTAATTACCGAATAATAACCGGTGACATGGGATAGTTTCTGCATAAAATTGCCAGTCAACAAAGTGTTAACACTGAAGCTGCGCGCCCGTCAAAATAGCGGGTTTTAGATATCTAGTTTCGTGATTATTGGTATCTCGAAAATGTTAGGTACCTGAAGTTGTCTGAGAAATAAAGAGTTTTAATTACATACTATAATGACGCTACAGGGGACACATGGCGATTGTGCTATGGGAATTGGCAATCCCAGAGCATTTGACCTAGGCGAATCAAGCTCTGCTATGTACGAGATACCTATGTATCGAAGATATTGCTTATTCATATATGTGAGAAATCAAACAGGTCTCATTAATAGAATAAAAGCGATAATTGGTACTCCGGGCTTGTGCCAATCCGCACATTCGGAGTTGACTTCGTAGTGGCAGTGGTTGAAAGCTTGCATGCTGGACTAGAGACCTTTCGAGGGTCTCGGCGCGTGAGCAGCGTACTACCTACTCCTGGACCGTACAGGAAATGTGGTAGTGTTTTGGAAAGTGAGCTCGGTGCTGGCAAGTGTACTTCCACGGGACTTGTCATCCTCAGGAAGCTATGCTGGTAAGGCTTCTGCTTCGGCTGATTGGGCCTAATCCCAATTCCACGCCCATGAGGGCCCTTCTTGTTAGGCATTTATGGCGGGTACAAGGAGGTTAAGCAAAATTTTCTCTATGTACTATAATGAATGTGTAAAGAAATCGAGAAAGTTTCATTTGTGGCCACTTGATTTCTTCTGATGGCGTTCTTGCGCATCCTTATAATTTTGGAACTAGATTAACACTAGAACCACATGGGTCAAAATGATTGGTTCCGATCTTGTTTCGCAATTATTGATATCTTAAGAGCATGGAATATTTGAAATGAATTGAAAAGTAAATAGTTTCACTCGAATGCTATAATGAATGTTTGAAGAAAATGATCTATTGTCACAATTTATATAGAGGATACATGTGAGTCGTATTAAATGCTCGGTAGTTCTAGTGTCAATATACAATAATTGCCATCATGTATAATCAGTGAATGTAGTTTGACGCAAAAATTGAAAATAGAAAGAATACAGTAGGATTTGTGGAAACCTAGAATGTATAGATGTGCTAAAATTTAATTTTATGAAATACCGACGGTGTCCAATTTTGATTAATTAAATTATTGTTGTCATTTCGAGGCTCGTATAGGCGGTGAAATACATCAAATACGTAAAATCCGCTACACGAGAGTATAAAACGAACGAAACTCGTTTAAAATGTTGGAAAAAATCCACTGCTCACGAAATTTGCGTAAAGCATGACATCAAGCTCTGATCGATAGTCATTTATAGAGAAATGTGATCTGTTCGTTTGATATTTATCTTCCTCCGCGAACGATGGGAATTACAAGGATATAGACGCTTATCGAAAGAGTATCAACTTGCCGGGTAAATTCTGGTATCCGGTCGTGTCGGATTTTTCTTGTAAACGCTGCACAGAGCTCAAATTCTGGCAGAGAAATCTCTCGCGAGTAAACTGGCGACTATGTAGTCTCGTTGCTAATATGAACGGCTTAACGTCTTCGCGCAGGAAAAAGAAAATGAACGGAAACCGTGAATGGCTCGAATCGGTCAAAGTTTTCGGATACATTCGCAGCAGCAATCAGCCGTTTTTAACGAGTCCCGAACCGTCAAAGGAGCCTCTCATTTTCCCGAGGGATCGATAATTGTTCGCGAGCCGATAGCGACGGCTTCGATACATTTTCTGGCCGCGGAGTATAAATCATTTCATAAATATTTTCGTAAAAACGGCCAGGTTGGAACAAACTTTAAATAACCTTGTCAGATTTAATCTCTCGACATCCATTTTTATCATTCTTTAACTGCTTCGGGTCTGACGGGACAATATAAATTGACTTTTACAGGAACAGATGGAATATTTGCTTCCAGATGTAACTGTTTATTCGCAGTTCCGCTTTTTTTACAGTTCGAATTCTTTTTTTCTCTGTCGACGCTCGGACCTGTTGGAACGAATAAATTTATTGCTCAGCGCTGATGGGGTAGCGCACACTATTTCGACAATGATCGTTGACTACTGTATTAAAAAAAACGATCTGCCAGGTTAAAATTTCTCGACGAAGTTGATGATGAAATACTATCTGAGAAAATAACATTTGTCATTCGGATTACTAATCTAACACTTTGCACACGAGAAAAATATAAAATTTCATATTTAATACTATACTTCGTACAATGCATCAATTCGAGGAATATCGAAATAAAATAGCTTTGTTCCTCGACGTACGTGTGAATTCTCCTCGAGCTAGTTTCACAAAATACCATCTGTACATAATTAGAAATTGCTAAAATATTCCTAGCGGAGAACTTCCGACCGCGAAGGTCTAATTTGAAAGGAAATCTGCATATTCTTAACTCTCTAAGTTTTCTAATAAGAGACCCGCGAAACACGTTGGTTATTGATTTCCATCTAAAACTGAGCTACTGCACCATCATTCTTCCACACTCGCAATCGAAATTTCAATGGCGCAAGAAGAAAAGCAATCGGAAATCGGGTTAATATGAGATTGTTGAATTAGGTCATTTAATCGAAATGGTATTCGGTAACTCGCAGACAATTTCTATCGCAATCACTGGCTGCAGAATTGCACTTAAGCTCGTCGGCGCGGGAATCAAGTACCCATCGCTACTCGCGAGCCGAAGCGAGTGAGAAAAAGCCGCGTCGATCCGGCCGATAGAGCATTTAATTGGTACACCGGAGCGGAGCCATATTTCGCTCCCGCCGGATTTCAATGGCGGAATTTCCGGGCCGGAAAACGCCGCGGCCATTGAACGCCTAATACGAAGGTTTTAGCGCGATAGAGCTTTAAGACTGACCCGGGCGAATAAAGACCGATTTCATGGTTGATAGACGCGCGTTGTCCGACCACGTGCGTGAACTCAATATAAATAGGGTGTATATATATATATATATACGTAAATACATAAGTATACGTTTGTGTACGTATTTTCATCTTTTTTTTTTCGTTAAATAAAAATTCTCCCATGACGCGAAACGCACTGCCGCGTTCGTTACCGACCTCGTCACTATAGAAAAAATGGAGCGCGCCTCGCATGAAAACACACGCCAATGAAATTTCCAACGAAATTCCATTTTCAAGGCAAATTGTTATAATGCCGATTCTGGATATTGAAAGCCGGACAATTTTCAATATTCCATGGGTTTTTTCCCCGTTTATAGAATGCCACTGGTCCTGTACTGCTGAGGGCTTATTTAAATCCCGCATCCTGCTCCAAGCGCGCGACAGTTATTAGTTTGTAAACGGAAACATTGCCGCCAAAGTAATTGTCCGGTGATTTTGGATCTTTTTATATCGTGCCGTGAATTTTTTTAGCAATAACGCAAATATTCTTTTGGGAAGCGAATTCTGGGTTTCTGTTTTGTAGGAGTGCTTTTACTCTTGAGGAATGCCTGAGAAAATTTGCTAGTAATAGTAATAGTTATCGATTCAACTCGGTAGGATAAAGAAAATGTTTAGAAATTTTGTACGATTCTGAGTGCACTAAAACTTATTACGAGGTAAATAAACTTTCACGTTTTCAGGATTAGTATCGAATTTTCTTGGAATTATAGTAGAATATTGTGGGATGATTGGTTTGTTGTGCGTGCGTGCGGGCGACCAGGTCATGTTGCGACGGACCGGCGCCACTATGTTTGGAAAAGAGCGTGACTGCATTTGGAAAATCTTGAGTGACTGAAAGAATGCGAGGAAGAGTGTCTGAAACTGAGCGACTGGACCGCGAGAAAAGCGTGTACGTGACTGCGTGAATTTTGATTATGGACGAAAGATGCGAGTGAGAAGGGTGCAAGGGTGAAAAAGACAGAGCGAATGGGGGTGTGTATTAAAAGCGAGTGGGAATGCGTGCGCGAGGGACATTTTGTGCGAGAGAGTGGGGAGGAACATTTTGTGCGTGATCGGAGACAGGAACATTTTTGTGCGAGATAGTAGAGAGGGACACTTTGTGGATCGTGGCCTGAGTTGAGCGTGATCTTTTTTAGCGAGTAATAGTTAGCGAGTCAGCGAGTTATAATAGAATAAAGTATTTGTTGTTGTTACTCAGTGAGTCTAATTCTTTCTTTTTATTCCTCACCACGGCAATACGTGGGATTTTAAAGAAAAATAACTCCCACAATATTTAAATACATTTCAATATTTAACTAAACGTTAAAATAATATGTCGAATGATATGATTTTTCAGGATCTTATTAACACGTTGACCGCCGCATTGTTTCATAGAGTATAATACACAAAATAGAAGAGATATAATATTAAATCATATGATTGAATTGCATTATTATTACTGCACGTTCGTCTAGCCCGATGTCACTGCATTAGGTAGCATTATTTATGATATAGAAATGTTTTTAAATAATCATTGTTTAATCGAACTGTAGTAATTCGATTTGGTTGGAGGTTACCGATAACCCTCATAACTTTCAACGTGTTGACACTAACCGAACCGGTCAAATGCCCGGATTTAAAATTCTACGTTTTCTGTTGTTCATTTAATTCTATACAAATTCCTATATTATCCGATTAATTGGGTTTTCAATTTTCATCCTTCCTTTTGTCTGTTTCCACAAAGAAGAATGTGTCATCTAATTTGTTTATCTCTATTTTGTGGTTATTCGACTAGTTATGGTAGGAACAATGCCGGTATGGTTAGTGTTAATTTCAAGGAACCATCCGCTAGATTTGCATCCTCAGTCCCGACTTCCGATTTCCCATGCGTAACGACCGCGAGGATGTCTGATCCAATGAGACTGAAAAGGCCTCGCGTCGATCCCTGCGATCGATCAACTGCGTCAGAATGCGGCCCGTCAAAAACATATCGTTATATCCTGCGAACGAGCGCTCGGCTGGTTCCAGAGGCGTTCGCGAATTGTCGAAACCCGTAATAAATGAACCAAACATTTATACGTGTCCCGCGCAGTGATTTATGATTTTATTTTGGGTCGCTCGCGGACACACGGGACACGACCGCCGATTTTTAAGGTCGTGATGAAAATTTGATGATCAGGGAAAGCTTTGGTCCGCTCGTATAAATTTCTGTATGTGGAAAAAGGAAACTATTTTTATGGAAACAATGGTCAATTTCGAAATCATGAATAATGGAATTTTTCGTTTCACCGGAGATGATTATTCGTTACGTTGTCATTTATTTTAATAACGCGAAGCACGCGGTCAATATCAGTCGATGATTAATGTAGAATAATGGAACTATTATTATATGAGGTTACCCTTCACGGATTATTAGGCACGCCGCACAAAATTGTTTACGTAATCGCTTGTTTGTTATCCCTCCCTGGTTTGTCAGCGACAAACAATAATGCAAATTTGCACTCCGATGAACTTCTGCAATTATAATATCCCTACCGGGTTAGACACAAACGTTTCAAAGTAAATTTTGAAGGTGAGGATAAAGAGAATAACCTCTGTTAATAGTAAGACATTACTCAATTGAATGTCAAGTATAATTTTTCGTAGTGTCTACTGTGTTGATTTATTAACCCTTTGCACTCTACAATATTTTTCACTACAAAAATTCATTATTTTCTGACGAAATATTAACAATATTATAGTGATCCCGGACGAGCCCCAAGTTTATAGTGGGGCTAATATTATTATAGATATTGAAAAGGTGGATCTTCAGTAAAAAGAGAATTAGGAAACAATATGGACAACACGTAAAAATACAACTTAATACCACGAAGGCCAACACACGACTCTCTATCACGCACAAAATGTTCCTCCCCACTCTCTCGCACAAAATGTCCCTCACGCACGCATTCCCACTCGCTTTTAATACACACCCCCATTCGCTCTGTCTTTTTCACCCTTGCACCCTTCTCACTCGCATCTTTCGTCCATAGTCAAAATTCACGCAGTCACATACACGCTTTTCTCACGGCCCAGTCGCTCAGTTCCAGACACTCTTCCTCGTATTCTTTCAGCCACTCGAGGTTTTCTAAACGCAGTCACACTATTTTCCAAACATCCCGGCGCCGGTCCGTCGCAATACCACCTGGTCGCCCTTACGCACGCACAACAAACCATTCATCCTACAATATTTTAACCTACGCTAAATAATTCTAGATACTACAATATTATTTGTAACTTACATAAAGAAACATATTGGATAAATTATGGGACAGGGTTGTTTTATTTATATGTTTCATGTGTTAGTACCTTATTCAACATTTTATACTGAATTTTTCATTTTATAATTTTGTTGCGCACAATCAAATGGAGACTGAGAGTCGCCTTTCGAGTGCGAAGGGTTAATGTAGAAATTAGAATTATTAGAACGGTAATTGCGGTACGTTGGTATATTAATAATAAAGCAAATAATAATTTGATACGTTATTATACCAATAGTAAATTAAACAGATGTGTATTAGTAACGTAATAAATAATAATTGAAGTCATTGAATACAATAAATTATTATTACTGCAATCACACGCGTATACAGTTTCACAAATTGTTCATTAATTCTCTACCCACCGTAACCATCCAGTACGATCTAACAAATAGTTGGTCATACTTCTCCTCGTCGGTGGAATCGCCCTTTCCTGCGCCGCTGCTTTTCGTTCACCACTATCCTACGATCCTTTTCACCTCTCACCCTTCTCCACCACACCACTGTTCACCCCTTTCCCGCCGAAAGTACCGGGCGCTAACGTCGAAGACAAACACTCGCTCGAATTTCTTATGCAGCCGTAGCGCATACAAACGACGTGTTTAGGGAACCATTCTTTCCCCACCCCATTCGCTGTCACCGTCCCCCAGTGTCAGTTCACGAAGGCTCCCGCGAGAAGCTCGAAAGTGAGAACCGTGAAAGAAAACCGGGCAGTTTTGTTCGTTGAACCGAGGACGAAACGCTCGAATCCCTGTCGACGAGGGCGAAAATTGTCCCCTCTGTACTTTGGAGATTATAATTCAAACCTAAGGATACATTAGTTCGTCCCATAAGTAATGTCGTTTACTTCATACTAACTTCTAAGGTAGAAGCTTAATAATTTACACTTCTTTTTAATCATCGATGTATTGATGTCACATACGATATTCCTCCATTTGTTCACTAATGTTTCAATACCATTTTGGAAAAAGTAGTGCATTAACAAAGTTCATAAGAAACGACATTACTCATCAGATAATCTGATATATCAAACTTCGTTGGATCGAACGTAAAACAGTTTGAATACCAATTAAAGTGATACGATATTTATTATAACGCGTGTAATACTCATTATTTATAAATTCTAACGATCGCTAACAGAATTGTATACTTTTAAGAATCTCCGAGTTAGAAATTCCCTCGATAAACATCATACATAATAATCAAACAAGCAATCTACAGAATTAGAATTCATCGCTCGGTCAACCTTCCACATGAAAAAATCCCTGGTTCCAAGAGTCACGACCTTGAACTTCAATTCCAAATTGCGAGGACCAGGAAGCAATTACGTCACCTGTCTGACCTTTAATACGATTTGGACGTCCTGCCGCATTAAGTCGCGCAAAGGGGCGATTATCCTCTTCATTAAATAATGTAGGCTGGAAGTGCGACGGGGGGGATCCATGATAACGGAGAACGGGCGTCCTCTATCGTACGTTTCGAGGCCTTTTGTCCCGGCGAAACGAATAATGGATTTTCGGGGTTGGGAGCCCCGTGTTCCCGGACCACCATCGAGCTGTGCCAGTAGGCGCCGCACGAAAATAGAGAATGTAGTTGATGAATGTTGCCCCGGTAAAACTCGGTTAACGGAGTCCGGTGAATTATGAACAATCCCTGGCCGTGCCCGATCGCCGGATTTAATTATCGACGTGGTCGGGAATTATTAATTGTGCCCTGCCGCGTAGATGGAATGTTACTTTCCGATACTGCGGGTACCGGGAAAAACGTTACAAATTGCATGGAACGAATTTCGAGGTACTGTACATTATCAGCGAACTGATAATGTATGAGCTTGGTTAAGTGGAGCAGCAGTTTCAGTGATCGGACGAGTGAAACAGGGAATGCAAGGGTTGTTAATTGTTAGGCAACTGGAATGAGTATCGTCGGTTACAAGGGAAGTTTTGTTTGTGAATAACGAGACGAATGAAATGGAGATTTTTAGATAGGTAAGTATAATAGAGATTTTTAGTTTTAAGATGAGGGTGTGCAGATTTTTAGTCGCGAGATAAGTGAATAGAAAATTTGTAGTTGTTAAATAAGTGTTGACGCGCGATGTCACAAAACGAAATACCGTTACTCATCGGTCTTCCAAATATTTCAAGGGATCGTAGCTCGAATAACTTTATGGAGCCATCGACCATCACTTTTAAAAACCACCCTCAGATGTTCGAGGATTAGCATTTTTCTATTTTTGAGTTACTCTTTACATGAATTTCCCTGACGTCACACGAAGGTACTCTTGATACCTGCAGGTAACCGATGGACTTGGAGGCGGTCAACTTTGCGGTGACTGTCACCAATCAGGGAAAACGGCCTCCTCCTTGTCCAAAACTCAGAGCTCCATCAGACAACCAATCCGCATGTCTCATCCCCCGACGCTACCCTCACAGTAACATATTTAAGGGTGGAGCTTAGCAAAAAACTCCGAATTTCTAACTAAGAATTCCACAAAGTAAAACGTATCGAGCTCTGACGAGAGTCGACTTCATTGAAACAACAACTCAATTCAACTAAATACAATCTGCTTTCATCTTCAATTCAACAAAATCCTCATCGTTTCAATCAGGCTCAGCATCACTAATCTGAAACTGAGCCAAAGCAATCGTCGTTCTTATTGCGACGCTCAACAAGAAGTATAATAGAGATTTTTAGTTTCAAGATGAGCGGACTGGAGATTTTTAGTCGGAAGATAAATAGAATGGGGATCTCTTAGTTGTTAGGTAAGTAAAATAGAGATCCTTAGTCATAAGATAAATGAAACATTTCTAATCGTCGAACAAGTAAATCAGAGACTTTCAATGGCTCAACAGGCATTTTCCAGTTGCCAACGAAGTAAATGAAAATCTTCCGTCTGAAACAAGCGGATTAAAGTCTCCATTCTTCCGGAAAGTACAGCGGGCACCGTTACTCGAGAGAATAAAATAAAGATCGTTGATCATCAACGAAGTGAAGCGAAAATCTCAATGCTCAGGCCAGCGGATCATAGATCTCAATTGTGCAACTGAAGTAAGGACCAGTCCGACTAATAAAACGAAGTCCATTCAGGTAAGTGGATTGAGCCATTAGTTCATGTTGAGCGAGTAGAGCAACGAATACCACGCAAGAAGAGTAAAGTACCAGAGATCATGAGATAAAATATGGACGTTCAGTGGGTGGACAAGTAGAATATGAATCGCCGGCAGTTATGCAAGTAGAACGGGGAGGGCCGGTTCAGAAAATTACATCGTGAGATTCTCGCGGCTGGTTGTCCCACGAATTTCCTCTTCCTTTGCGTTCACGGTCCCCCGAACCCTTATGAATTTTTCAATCGCGCTCATTGACTTCGTTCCGCCAGCCCTCCAGCGAAGTCGACAGGAAATTCCCGTTAAATAAAGTCACACCTAGCCCACCTTCGCTGCTTTAAATATTCAGGCATTCATCGTGCGGAGTACTGTTTAATCTTTCAACGTCGGTACATTCGCGCGCTCTAATTTCAAACTACGATTTATCACCATCTATGGAGGGTTGCCGCGCACCCTTCTCCCTATCCCTCTAGCTCCCACGCGAGAACATTAAGCGGACTGCGCAATGATACGCCTGGATTACTCGCCGGGACCGGATTAACCGCGTAATGAGCCCGGCTTTGTTACCGTTATTGGGCCAATGTTATTCGAAAGAAACGCTTAGCGGCAATACCGTCGGCGACGCTACATTGCAATTTCTAAACTGGAAGTGTTATCGTCCACGGCACGCCGGAATTAGTAATTCTACGTGTCGCTTGCACTGCTACCTGGAAACCAGCAAGTTTCGGTTGCAATTCTTAGGGTTATCTTGGTTCGAGGGCGCCTAATTTTTCTTACAAACGATCACTGGAGTTCTCGAGTTTTCTCGGTTTTGGGGAAATAGGAAATTCGATCGTTTCCTGTTAGAAATCTCTTGGAATATATTCCTGTTGGAATATTAAATACTTGATATTTGGCACATTGCGTACTGGCAACGAGAAATCTCGTTTTTATATAAAAACTCCTAACTATGTAACTTTGCTAATTATCATAGGATTTAAAAGAATATTAAATCTGATTCGAACTGATTGTCTATTTAAAATATATTACGTAACAATATGATATTTCAGCTTTTCAGTACATACTGATAAGTTGATCTTACTGAAAACTGCCATCCGTAGAATTCAGTTTTTTGAAAATTAGCCGGCGTACAATGTGTTAACATGTAATCATTTGGATCGGAATTTAATTTGCGTTTTTAACTTTGCAATGCTAAGAAACTAATGGTCGATAAAATAATGAATGTGCTCCACTTTTGTGATTGTTAGGTACTCGTGGTTACCGTAACAGTGTTCGAGCTTTGTAGGTGTTTGCACGTGGTGTGCCGACTATAAAACTTGTACGGTTCGAAGGACCACCCGATTTGATCGGGAACAAAACTTAGAAATGTGTAGGAGGTGAAGTGGACTTTGACTCTAGTGCTATGTGCTTGATCGAAATTGCTATTTGATACTTGATACTTTGTAATCCGTACTTCCTACTCCGTACTCTGTGCTATGTACTATGTGAGTTGATACTTGTCTAACTATGTATTTCCAACTTGTATTTTGAACTGTCTGGACCTCCCAGAATCGTCTTCGACGACACCTCCGCAATGTCGTCTTCGCGGGGGTGAAGACGTTCTGGTTGGCCCTTTTAGATCGAGATGGTTGTGGAAGGGAGACACAATCCTCTCCCTTCTCGGTTCTTCCTAGTTGCTAATGTTAATAACTAATTTGTCCCGTTTGCAATCGTCGACCGTGGCAGGTAAAAAGCAAGAAACTCTTTGGCCTTAATAACACATGCTAACAGACGGGCTAGAGAGTTAAAAATGCTGGTGACTGGACGCCAGATGTGAACAATAGACAAGGAAAATCTACAGTAAGAATCGCGGGCCTTATGGGTTCAGGGATTTATGGCTGTCACGGTCCCTTCTCGTAATACCGTAAGGACGATTGCAAGTTGCGACGGGACGAAGGCTCTTATTGTTACGAAAAACTACCAAATGTACAGCTAAGTCTTAGAAAATATAAAAAGTGTATACAAAACTAAAACTACGGCGGTTTAAGGGCCCGAACGAAACGGTGAGGCTATAAGTGGCCTTAACAGTGATTATAGTGGTATAACAATAATGTTGTTTATATTCCGACTTCATACAAAGTGAACAACGACCGAGACCAATATTCAAGATTGCCAACCCAATTCAATTGCAATTAATATTACCCGTTACATTACATACCCCCTGCCTTTTTCCACGCATAAAGCTTACACTGCAGAAAAACGTTACAGCTGCGCAATCAAATTTGTCGAGGCGTTCATATAAACCGCGGCAATAAGCACGTGATGAACAAACGAACATCATCTGATACGCGTTCGCTCCCGCGTATTCTTCCATTGTTTTATTATACTTCGCTCGCATCCATGGCGTCCCCTCGCGTTAGTCTATAAGTCTGTGTATCGTCGCATGGTCGACCTAACGTTCATCGAGGTTCACCTCCTCATCAATCATATCAAAATTCATTGGAAAAGCCATTTTTCACTTACCCCCTTCGTTATAGAATATTCAGCTGTAAACAACATTTCTCGTTCCGAGCTTCGTTACGTATGTATTTACATAAAAACGTACGTACTCATCGTTTCCAGAAGGCAACGCGCGGACTTTAAAACGGCCTTTCGCACAGAACGGATCGCAAACTTGGAAATTTGTCATTCTCGCGGATCGTCGCTGGTGACGCGAATCCAATAAATAATAATCACAATGGAAAATCGCGCGAAAAGCGATGGGACAGCTTTACAGTCGAACGCCATAGATCACCGGGGTCACCGTCGAAAACGGGGTTCGTCAGAAAAAATTCTCAACGCCGCGAACGAGAGTGCCAGGGGCAAACGGAGGAAGGGAAAAGGCAGAGCTTAATAAAATTCCAATTTAGAAGGATTATTGGGAGCGAAGGGAAAGGAGAGGCCGGCGCGGCGTTTCTCGTAAACGGAGACAGAGAAGGAGCTTTCGCGGAGGCGCCGACGCCTGAATAGAGAGAAATTACCCCGAAGAATTGAAATTGCCGGCGCGCGGCAATCGGCCCTTTGATTTCGCTGTTCCCGCATCGGCCGGTGTACACGGTAGTCCGCGAAACTTTTCATCGCGTCAAACGCGTCCGCTTCTTTGAATCGTTTCCCGGAGCGGTTCCGAGCGTCCTCATTCCCTCGCGACGAAATAGGGAGTCTGGAGGAAAAGGGATCGCTCGGTGGACGGGCCAGGAGGAAAGAGGCCAAGAGATCGTTACGATACAGAGAGGTAAATTACAGTTTTAATGCTTCGTTAAGATATGGATTCGAAAATTAATTTTGTTAGTGATATGTAGGGAAAATCAAAGGCTCGAGTTTGCGAGGTATAAAGTTAAACGTTTACACTCCAGAGGCGCTTTTCAGTCGCCAATTGATTTGACGCAGCAAAATTGTAATTTGATATTTAACCCTTTGCACTCGGGAGATGACTCTCAGTCACCGCTTGGTTTGATACAGTAAAATCATAAAGTTCGATGTTTAACACTAAACTTTGTATAACGCAACACTATGTGAAATATCAAAGTAAAATACTGCTGTCCCTTAATTTATCGATTAAATTATTTACATTAGTCGCAGCAAGCATCGTCTATTTTTTATCAAGGAGTGTTGAATATTTCTAGAGAAAAACTTTGGAATGCAAAGGGTTAATATGAAATGTTATACAACGCACAAATATGTGAAGTATTAACAGAAAATAGTTATTTTCTCAATATACGTGCGATTTCTCGCTAAGTCGAATATTTAGTGTTTCCAGTGAAAAACTTCTACAGTGCAAAGGGTTAATTTCTTCTTGGTTTCTGATAAGGAGATTGATGGATTACGGGAATAATTTGGTGGGTCGATTTGGTCAAGTTGTTAAGATTGAACCTGAATTGATAGGAGGTTAGTAATTGATATTGCCCAATTTGGATTTTGTCAATGTACTAATTATGGTTGTGAGTACTAAGAAGGTCAAATTTTAGTTGATTCGTTTGTTTTGTTATTTGAAGCATGTTTATTGCTGATCTATTTTAGGACATATCTTGGTAATGAATTATAAGGGGTGGATAAAGAGAACTAAAGAGTTCACGATGAATGGAGAAATGCAGAGAAAGGACAAAGGATAATTGAAGGACAGCTGAAGGACGTAAAGGGCCAAGCTGGATGTCGCGTTGTCTTTTTCTCTGTTGTTCTTTTGTTTTGGTCTGTCTGTAGGTTCTTGACCTCTGGGGAAAGGAAATTAGACCGGCACTCCGTGACAAGTTTGCCAGCGGTGAATCTTTGTACAGAACCAACGTAGAATTATTGGCCTCGAAGGATTAATTGAGAGACCCCGCTGCTGGGGACAATGGTCTTTAACAAGTGGTTGATGGAGTGTTTGTCTTTAAGCAATGCTTTCAGGAATGGAATAAGGTTCCTCGATGAATGACGCTTAAAATGTAGACAGAGGGAAATGGATCTGTATTCGGTGGTTTGTAACTGAGAAATTGTAATTAACGAAGGAGTAATTGGGGATGGACTCGCAGGAAATATATAGGAGGATTAAATTCGCTAACAGGGTTCTCGTTTTCGAAGAAAGATTTAATGAGATTGGATAACACTGAGTTGAATAATTATTACGATGACTATTGAGAAAAAGTAAGTGGAAAATGCAACTACAAAGAATCAAACCCATTCGTATCATTAACGTACACACACGCTCCCACGCTAGACTGTCAAGAAATAATTAAACAATATTACTAGTAACCTGCATCACTACATTATTATCATTACTATTGTTAGTATTATTCACTGTATTACTATGATTATACACTACGATCTACGAAATAATTTCCAAACATTTAAATACAATAAAAAAAGAAGGAAATCCGAAGATACATTTAACTCTACCATATGAAGGCAAATGGATTATCGAATCATCTAGATACCGAACGATCACGTTCGATTGACAAAAGCCATTTTTAGTTGATAGAGTACACATGCGAATATTTGTAGGAAGTAAATTGACGAATGAAACGTCAGATTAAAGGTTAATCTTTGTAGAGCAGACAACGGAAAATGGCGACGCGGTATAGTGGAAAGCACTTTAGAGAATAAACGAACACGGCCGACGAACAACACCGAAAGCTCCTAAAAATGTCGGTGGCGGGCTGATCGAGCCGCTCGCGCCAGTTAAAAATTTGCATCGGCAGTTATCGTCGTTCGCGAACGACGCGGAAGAAACGAACGCACCCGTTTCCGGTCGCGTGCAATATGCATCCCCTTTAAACAGTAACTTTACGATATCGTTTCGCAGCGTTTACACTGTAACGTAGCGTGCGCCGCGCTGGTTTCAGCTTCAACAAATTGCTGCGGCCGGCTGCAGGGCGCGTCCATGTTTGTTTAACGCCGCGTGCACTCCGCCGAAGAATGGAATTTCGAAATTGCAACGAACGTTCCGCGCCGCGCGGCGCCCGCGGATCTGACGGAACGCTTTTGTAACGGAATCTCGCGAGAACGAGGTTTCTTCCCGGAAACGGAGGAGGACTGCGGAAGATCGTCAGCAAACTTGGAACATTTATGCAAATTACTTGGAACTGAAAAATTCCCTGACTCGAGTGGAACGGAATTTTAGTAACGACCGTTTTAAATATCGTTTTAGGGAAAGGGAGTCTATTAATGATTCTGCATCATGCTTCTTACGTTGGACAATCTTTGTTGGAAATCTACATTTGTAATTTGGTTGTGAAGTTTTAGCAACTTTTAGAAATTATAGGAAATTGTATATATGTTTATGTGATTTATCACTGGATATTTAAGGAAAATTGTATTTTTTGGATATTGGGCGATGGAACAAAGGGATTATTTAAGTTCAGCTTCGTTTAATATTTTAATCGTCGCTGTTTCATATTGTTTTCGAAAAAGAGAGTTAATCGGCGAAATAGAAATTAGGTCACGTTTTAATGTACTTGCGTTTGCGATTCTTTATGTTTGTCGGACACCAGGCTACCACAATCGAGCGGAATTTCACAATTGTCGCCATAAATGTCGGCTAACAACACCACAAATCGCTTTAATGAACCAGCAACGTCAATCCCCCCATTACGCCTCTCATTACGTTCTCATTACAAGCAGTAATTCCAAACTTTCTGCACTCGTCCCATAACCTCGAACCAGCCGCGACCTGTTTTGGAATCAAATTTCACCTAACTATCGCAAAGAACTTCATTAATCAGCAATTTCCTTTGACACCGTCGATCCGTCGTAATTTCGTGGTATCGATGAATCCATTGTTAACGATCCCATAATTTAACCCTTTGGTATCGCTTTTATCCTTCGTTAAAGACGAGCTCTTGAATAGAAGATCACAGGAGCTTTTAAATCTTCACAAGGAAATTCATGAATGATTTATTTGTATCAAAGGGTTAATAACTATTTCACTTGCTTTGCGAGTTCCTCGCTAACTGTGGAGAAAAATTCATGCGGAAACTCGAGAGGAGTTTGTCTTTATAACTACCGGAAAATTAGTGGTACACGCGGACAAAGATCGGACTGTCGGCAACTCGACCCGGGAGTTCCATTCTAGCATTCTTCTGTAAACTTCCAACCACCTGTATAACAAGTCACGATATTTAAGCTCGATTTTACGATGAAAATGAATGCAAGTTATTAGCCTGCAGTGGTAAAGTTCATTCTTCTAACGTAAACGAATCAATTATTCCTTATCCCCGAAAGAAATGATCGTTTACATTGAAATTCATAGCCATTTTATTCTCCAAATCACTACAATATTAGTAATTAACAGATACTATATAACCACTAGTCTCTATTTTGCACCCCTTCAAACATTTTTTAAATATTTCTCAACAAAACAAGATTTATGAACAATTAATATCCACTTTCTCCTCACGATTGCCAACAAATGAGTAGCATCCATCAGAAAAGATCAGACAGAAGATTGCCAACCCCCAATCCCACAAATACCAGCCATTTCTCCGTCAAATATACATATACGTTCCAGCAACAATAGAAGTTCAGGCTTGAATCGAAAGCAATTTTCCACGAAATTACCACGAAATTAGTAATCTGCCCCAACGAAGATCAGACAACCTTTCGAACGCGCCCTCGACCTTCGGCGTCGCGAGTCGAAGATTACCGAGGCAACGGTATCATCAATCATAACCTCGTTAACGGAACAATGCAGGGTGAAACACGAAACCGTAGGAAAACGTCGGAGGGGTCGCAGTGGAAAGGTCGGGGAGTCTCGGAGCCGAGCCACTCGTTGGTGCAACGATGTCGTTAGATCTTAATGGCCGACACCGACGCTTAAGGACGTTTCGACGAGCAAAACGCACGCGGCCAGGAGGAACGAAGGGTGGCGCCGCGCCGGGAGCGTTCAAGGGTCGCGTCTGAAGGCGAGAAGAGTTCGTTCACAAAACGTGGAGCGCGTGTGCCCTAGGGGATGAAAGTATTTGCGCACCCGGTGCGGCGAAATAAAGAGAACCAATATAGTCAACAAATTTTTCAAGGATAGAATGCTAGAAGAATGGATTGAGATTACCAGAAGACCTGCGTGATCCGCGTAAATTTGATCAAGGCAGTGACAAGGGATGTTTTGTTATTTAGATACTGTAAAACTATCATTTAGTTTGGAAGTTATAGAGTACGATTGTAAAATATCACAGGATTCAGTGATTATAGAGATTTTTGGGAAAAATGAAATGACACGCTGAATAAATTGTAGATTGAATTTCACCATTGGTCAATTTCGAAACTGTAGCGAAAATTGAAAAGTTCATTACAGCAGTGCGAGGAATAAGGTTCAACGAACTGGCGATTAAAAAAGAATAGAGGCATCGAGAATTCGAGTGAGAAAGGAACGTGGAAATTATTGCCTACGGCGCGCGCTAGATTCAAAAATGGTAAACGACTGTGTATTTCGTTCGCAATAACTTCATGCAAACGATGCTATTAACTGCGGGAGGGGGGAGGGTGAGAATAGCAAGGCGCGCGACGCTTAAATCTCGCTTTAAACATGGCGCGCCGAAACGGTGGGCTTCCAGATGCATGCCGCGCGAATAATTTTGTCCCGAGCGTCGGCACGGGGCGAGGAAAAGTCGCGGGAAGTCGTATCACGTAGGAAAGCTGCGTTTTAAAGCCGCCGTCCGAGATTCACTTCTTCCACGGAATCCCGACGAAATTTACTTCCACGGCTGCGTGGGAATAAGAATTTATCGTGGTGAATGAACTCCCGACGTTCACAAAGAAACCCAGGAGCAACCCTTTGTTCGACCCTCCACCACCACCCCCTTTCCTTCCCACGCTTTCTCGTAACCGAACGAACCTTAAAGCTCCGCTTTAACTCGATCCTCGGAGTTTCTTCTTTGATCGAGAGATGTTGGCAGAGTTGCGATCGGCACTTCCCTTTGATTAACAATTAGCCATAAGGTTAAGAAACGATCTTTGCCGAACATCGCGAACGCTTTCAACGAACAGGTTCGGTGTAAGTGTTCGTCTAACCTGTGGAAGCCTTTATTTTTTAGTATCGAGGTCAAATTGCTATTTAGTTTTTTAATATTGAAGTGGAGCTAGTAGTTATTTCTTTAACATTAAAGTGAAGCTACTATTTATATTTTTAACGTAGAAGGTTGTTATTTAATTATATTTCATATAACACGCAGGAGAAAAATTATAAGGAACTAAAGGAAGTCATAAGAAATTTATTTCAGTCGATAATCGATCGATTCCTCGTTTAAGAAAAAAAATCGTTGTAATCTGAAAGGATTAAGCATGAGAACCCTCTGATTCTTTATGAGCGGAATTAAACGTGAGAATCGTGATTGTAATAGCATGGTTAGTCGCAAGGGCAGAAGGGGTGTACGAGCCGTGCAAGAAAAGCGGAAGGGTGGGCAAAAAGAAGAGTGGACAAGAGCGCGGACGTGACAAGCAGCCGAACACGCGGCCGTGAAGGATGCGGGGCCATTGAATTGAGTGCCCTACACAGAGTCCAGTTCTCGAACCGTAACTTTCAAGCAGGGAACTTCAACGAGCTGCTCGAGAGGATTCGCTTCATGAAGAATAAGTCCAAACGGATTTTTGTCCGTGTGTGAGCTCGCGTCGAGTGTTTCCGACTTCCTCCACCCCTCGATTATTCCCGGATGACGCGAAACAATTGATTCGTTGTCGCGGAACGTAACCGATACGACTGATTCCGGGACCTTCGAAAATTAACGATAAAACTAAAGAACTTTAGGGTAATTTATTGTAGTTACTAATTTCAGTTCTAATTCAGAGAGCTTCTTACACAATAATTTCCGATCATTGACGATACAGCGAAATTTTTGCAAAGAATTTTCCTAGTTTCCTTCTATTTCATATTAATCAGCAGTTAAGGTATCTATGGTATATATAAATTGAGAAACCTATTAGAAAGTAATAATTAAAACACGATTCGAGGCGGTATAAATACAGAGATAATATGATCGTCGATTAATAGTGAATAACGATGACCAACGTTAATCGAACGGAATGCGCCCGCTGCCCGTCTCGCCCAAGTAGTTTGTATTTTCCGCTCGGAATTCCGCGAATCATTGTAACTGCGGCATATGTATATCGTCCGGTTTTAATGGACAGCTGCGCAGAACCGAAGCACTCTCGGCCATTAATTCGATGGTCAAAAACGTGTTACTCGGATAAATCGACGGCTCAGTGAGCACCGATTAACCGGGCGCGCCCGATTTGCCGGTTAACCGCGTCAGCGGCAATTAAAACGCTGCCCGGAGGAACGGTTTTACACGGCGCCGCGCGAGCGACGCGACGGTGCCACGGAGCACCGCCGAGGACATCGGCAGTTAACGTTGATGTTCCCGGTGCGATGCTCTCGTCTTATTCAAATACCATTCGCTCGGAATAAAACGCGGGATAACGGGGCATCGTGCAAATCGACTATCGGAACACGCCGCTCCAACCGATTTCCCGTCATAACGATACGAAATGCTGACAAAAGGAGGAGGAAGCAAATGGCCGACCGTATCGCGCGATTTCGTCGAGATGGAAATGGATTTAGGGACGCGATCGAGATTGGAAGTCGATTGAATAGTTGCGAAAATGTTTCTTTCGAAGAAATGGAGGAAAGGTATGTTTTTTGCGAGAATTCAGGTGACCGGTGACCTTGGTCTATTGAGGTAAAGCTCTTGGAAGTTCAGGTTTAAATATAACGGTCATTCGGAGGTTAAAGTAACTCTAATTTCAGCTCCAAGTCCGGGAGAAATCTTAAAGGTAACCTGAAAGATCAGGTAAATATATGAAGGTCAGTCGATAGTTCATACTAATTCCGTCTTCAATTTGAAGAGAAGTTATAAAGGTAACCTGCAAGCTCAGGTAAATTTATGACGGTCAGTCGGAAGTTCAAATAATTATTGATTTCGTCTTCAAGTTTAGAAGTTACAACACTATGCAAGGTCAAGTAAAACTGTGAAGATCGAAAGTTCAAATAATAGTAACTTATTACGTCTTCAATCTTAGAACTTATGAAAGTATCCTTCAAACTCAGTTAAACATGTTAGAACCAGCTGCAAGCTCAGGTAAAAACATCGAGCTCACCTGCATGATGGAATGCAAAATTCTCTCTTCCCACCAGCATCTCAGTTGGAACTCAAGTTTACCTGTGAATTCAACAGGAGCCATGCATTCATCCTGCAAGCTCGGGTAACTTGAACTCAGCTGCAACTATAACTCATTCATTCTACCCCTTAACCGGCTTGATTCGCTCGCAATCCACGATCGATCACCTCGGTCTCGACTGGCAGACGGTCTCGTCACCCAGAAAAGCCGCGTCACGGAGTGCATTATTGACCTATCGATCGCAAAAGCTCTCGATAGAAGGAAAAACGATCCCCGGCTCGTGCTCGGAACTTTCGCGCGAAACAGGGAAACTTGATCGGAGGACCGCGGAATTATAACGTGATTACATGGCGAAACACGATTACACGCCGCCCGGTAACTGTTCCGCGAAATTATTCTCGCGCGTGAATCTGCGCCGCAAACGAAGTTACGACGCGCACGAACAATCGGCAGCCGCGACCCGCGGCGCTGGCAGCTCCGCTTTTCCTCCGCCGATTTGCAACGTTAATCGATCGCATCGTCAACCGGGAAACTCAATTTGCGCGCGGGCGCGGGTACGAGGAGAGGAACGGCAGCGTGGCGTGGGGAAAAGATAGCCGCGGAAACGAGGCTTTGTTCCGGCACAGCAGACCCGCGTTTGCGTTCCGACTCTTTTATCCGTAAACCGGTTCGCGCTGCTTCCGATCCCGGAGATTCGGAAAACAACGTCGGAGAAAGGAGAACGAAAATTATTTCGGGGGCTACGCTGGTCGACTGTCTCGTAAGTGCTAGCTCTTCGTTCAGCGTATCTTTGTTGTTGTTTTACGCGTTGAATGAGTGATCCACGCTGAAGAATGTTTGGCCATTTTCGATATACTTTTTATTGTTCTGCTTCGGAGTCTCTTCTTACGTTTGGTTTTGAAATTGATTAGTGAAAGGATGATTCAATTGGATGAACATCCAATTTGATTATTGTATACACTTGAGAAAAAGTGAAATAAAAACAGTCTCTGATACCGTAATCGTACTTTCGTCGCTTCTCTACAGTGATATTTATAATCTCCATACAGAACCCGTGAGAACAAACGATCGGAAAGGTTTAAAAAATTAAAATCACAATTCAAATACAATTTTCACTAAGATATACAAGATGTCCCAAAAATCTCCGCAATCATGATCCTCATAGATAAAAGAAAATTCCCGATTACACGATCTCGAAATTAATCCCTGTAAGATCATACTCGCATTACGACTCTAATTCAGCGATTCCGCCCCCCCCCACAGTACCGAGTAAAGAACATCGATAGTTTCCGTGTCCATTTCATCCGTCCAAGGAATGCCGAAGACAATGCGCCGATGAACAATTTCCGCTGTAATTCGGAGGGAAGTAACCAGCGCCGTCACATGCACGCGGAACGCGCGATGTGTTCGCGCTGAGAGCCGAAGATAAAGCGTAAAGGCTCGTGAAATGACCTCATAATAATTTTCCAGCGACGTGAAAAGGAAACCGGGGAATTCCTTTGCGAAGAATCCCCGATGGAAAAATTGTCCGCGAACCCGTTCTACCCCCAACCCCTTCCGAGAGATTATCCAGGCAGCGCCGCGCCGTTTTAACTCTAGAACAGATGGAAATGAGTTCCCAAGGCTGGCGCGGTCCACCGATTAGATAAACTCGTTAATGGTATAATTCGCTGATTAATTAATTTAACCGTCCCGCGGCGCGGCCCGGGGAACGGAGGGTGAAGAAAAGCTTCCGCTTTATCGTCGGCTTTCGAGCGATAACGACGGCAAGATACTGAAAGGGATCGTTCAGCTTGATGAACAATTTGTCGGGAACGGCGCTAAGGATTGCGAGATACGCCGGCTGCGATCGGGGATTCGATGTTCCAATTCTTTTTTCCTCCCTCGTCGAGGATATTCTTCACTTATTATTCGGATTAACCGGAATACTTTCTGAAGCGGATGGAATATATTTAATGCGATCGGGATTTTCGAAAGCAGAAGTGAAACGTGACTTGTATTCTCGCGCGGGTGTGCCAGTGAATGCAAGGGATTTTAAAGTGTCTACGTAAACTGGGGGATCTAGAATCAGAAGATGAGGAGTAGTGTGAGAGAAGAATTTTTAAATCGTAATTCACGAAAGTAAAGAGAACATAATGACTCGAAAATAACATCGTGTGTATATTCGGAATATATATATATATATCGAATAAATGTAATATGTACAAGTTGAAGCTTGATTCTTGAATGTTTCACCATTTTCGTGATGTTTATGCTTTTTGATTCCATTTGAAAGTAATCTACATAACAAATTTTCATTCGCAGCTTAACACGTTAAATGGAGGTCATCGCCAAACCACATTACCATAGTTCGTTCAGTTAAACGATGATTATTTGAGAACATTTCAATGTTATAAATAATGCCACCTAATGCAGCGCCATTCAGCTAGACCAACGTGCAATAATAATAATGCAATTTAAACAAACGATTTAATATTATATTTTCTCCATTCTGTATATTCTGCTCTATGAAATCGTGCGACATTCAACGTGTTCAGGAAACATGGAAAACAAAATCCAGTGGAAACACGGGCAAAGCGTCATTCCTTTTTTTATCATTCTAGCTTGCCGTTTACCCGATAAACTTCAAATTTACGTCCCCGTAAATTATCCGTCTTCCTCGCGCCATTGCTCCAGCCTTATTTCGCACAAGATTTCCGCGCAAACGCGTACAACGCGATTTTCGTCATTAAAACGAATCGTCGTTATTCCCGCGCAGACGAGGATGAAAAAAGGTTCACGCGTCCCGCGACGAAGAGTACGCGACTGTGTGTCCTCCCGCGATATGCATATTACACTCCGGCCTCATAAGTTATGGATGTTAACCAGCGCCCGGATTCTCGGCTCGCGTGCACCGATACAAAATGCAACAAGTAAGCCGCATTGAAACGAGCAACGGGTCGCGGTCATATCGGTGAAGAATTCATGCGGCAGATCTCGGCCGAAATGTTCAAGTGAACGTCACTTGAACCTCTTGCCACAACTCGACGCGTGAGCACGTTAGAATTTTCAGCTTATCAGGAGGCAATATGAAATTCAGTGAGTTTTTGTGTACCAATCTAGTAAAGATGTAGTTAAAGATGCAACTTGTATTTCTCCTTCTAGTAATTACCTTAAAACAAGAATAAATACGAAAGTTTATACACAAGAAATACACCTTCAACAGATACAAGCAGTTCTGGAGTAAAATTACGTGTTCGAAAAGTGGAGGTCCGAAACGATTTTGTGAAAGTTTTAAATAACGTAGCAGAAAGTGTGAAACTGGGCAGTTACGTAGGTAAGTACCTGGTTGCTGAGATAAAGGTTAAATTAGTGGTAAATTGTGTTAAGTAAATGTTTAATGAGAGAATCGGCGGATCTCGCAGAAGTAAAATTCAGTAGAAATAAAAGAAGAGAGACATAAATAGAAAAAGTATATAAAATACCAGATAAATGGAGGTTTAACCCTTTGTGGACGAAGACTTTTTAAACTAGAGAAAGCTTGCAACGTATAAAGCTGAATTATACATCGAATGCTTAAAAAATAGTAAAAAAGGGAACTATGCACTGATAACTTGCTATTCAAGTAATTGAATCATTCGTTTGCAACTTAGTATTCCAAATATGAAAACTTCATCTGATCGAAATGTCGACATTCGTTGTCGAATCGTTAAAGAATTATCTTCTAAAAGTTTACCACTTTTCCTCCCATTGTTCTTAAAAACAAGGTTTCACTGCTTACCGTAATTTCGCCTGTTTTTGGCACTTAACACGTTCAGTGCCACGTGTACCACACGTGGTACACGTTAATTTTTGTAACAAAATATTTTTAAGGGACACATGATCAAGAATAGCTGTATACGTTACAAAGCATCGAAAACATCAAGAAACGATATCAAAATATATAGAATTAAAAAAAAAACTTGAATATAACTTAATATTTTATTTAAAAAATCAATACAGTTCATAAGCAAAATGTGACCGAAATTTCCGTGGCACGGAACGTGTTAATTGAACTGTCTACAGGTATCGCGACGATTTTCACGTCGATCTTTATCCGAGCTTAATCGACCCGACAGCGAGTCGCTTGCGGAAAGACCGTTCGTAACGATTTCATTACATGCCACAATCTGATATTAATTTGTAACCTCCTTAAGAGTTTAACCGGCGCGAGCGCCTAGCGATCGACGGGCTTCGCTGTTACGTGATCGCCCCAGATGGAAGGCTTCAAGGTAAGTTTCGCTCCTGTAATTTACGGGCAGCTTCACGCCACGTGTCCACTTGACGGCTCTCAATTTCGCGAGCAGAGGCGCTCCGAGGTTCATAGCAGAGCTTCTCAGGTGATAGGATAGATTACTGAAGACTCCTAACACCTTGCCTTTGATTCTTCCCCTCGTGGAGTTAATAATAATTTTCTAAGGGAAAAGGCAATAATGTACTCGTTTAAAAAATGAATTTACAATAGAGATTAGGTTCTTGCAACTGCAAAATTGTGTTCTTGTAATTCTTCTAATTACTATTGATTATATAGTACTCATATTCTTAAACTTAACATTCGTATAAAATATTCACCACGGATCCAAATCGACAATACAAGATAACAAGTCAAATTTCATATTTCTAAGTAAGGTGGAGTGAGGTAAGCGCATAAACGGCCTCTTATTAATATACTATGAGAGAAATTGCAATATATAATATGTAATAATCTACTCAAAGTTAATAGCATCCTATCCACGCAGATGTTGCCCAATTAATGAGGAGAATCCCCGACTTATGCCAACAAGTTCGAAAGCACCACATCTAAAGAGCATGTCTACTTATGAAATACATTATATACTACGAAATAAGATATTTGAATGCGGTAAAAAGTATTTTATAGCAAACATATCAATAGTTGTACTCTTGCCTCGTAGCATATGATATAAGACTTCAAATCAGTTTTAATGGTCGGTTGTGCAAATGCCCCATTTTTGGGGAAAGAGTACAGTTGCTGGATTTTTTACAATTTTTAAAAAAATTAAAATATACAAGTGAAATTAGCGTTTTTGTCAATGTTAATTAAAGCGTATTAACTTAAGTATTCGTTTATTTCAATAAATGTTAAAGTATTATAAAACAAATTAAAGATATATGGGTTGAAAGTCAAACTTATTAAAAACTGGGGTGCACTTACCCCACTCCACTTTAATCATTACTGAACTTTCGAATAATTACTAAAATGAATCTTTGATGATCAAACAGACGAACCAATATTTTTCGAGTATTTACAATTGACAATTCACAATGCCACAGTGAAAAACACTTCCAAATCGAGATGAAATTTTTAAGTGAAAAACGAATGCAGGGGCTATGGTTCATTTATGAGCTGAATTCGGTGCATCGGAGGGTCACACGGAGTCGAGGGAAACTCGACAGACGTCGACCTTTCTGTCGTTCGCGGTGAACGGGGCAAAGCCAACGGAGCGTCGGAGGATTTGAAAGTTCAGCCCTCTTGATCCGATCACGGCTAGACGTCGATCGTACGATTGCTAAACAACGCCGTGGTTTTTTATTGCCTCGATCACGCTCTCGTCTCGCAAAGAAAAAGGAAAGACAAAAGGAAAAGTGAGCCGAGCACGTGCTCCGCCGTGCGCCTCCCTCGATGTTCCCCACCCCCTTTGTCACTGCCACAGGCTCCTTGTAATCATTTCCGTCGGGCTTACGGCTCGGCCGCACGCCATAAATTTCTGGGACGAAAGTGTAATTCATTTGCGGAACGACTTAATTCAATGAACGCCGAGACCCGCGGCTAGAACGAAATTTTTCTTACTTGGCTCGCGGAGTTTATTTTTTTATAATCACGGCGGCCGTGAATTTGAATAAATCGCGGGATGTACGCGCGTCACGTCTCTTCCTGCGAGTAAGAGTGAACATTTGGTGAACTTGCGGAATAAATTTTTCCGAAACTGCGTTTGGGAAGCGTGATTGAAACGTCAATTATAAATTGATTTTGGTAACGTACATTGAAACAAATGAATATCGAAATAAAACAGAATATTTCCTAATTCTCAATTTTTCTAATTCGTTATATTTGTCTCGTTACGGTGCGTATCTTTTCTATAACATTCGTCGTCAGTTTCTAGCAATAAGAGAAATGGAAATACTCGTAATCAAGCACAAACTAAGCTTCGGTGAATATTTCGAAAATTCCCCAGAAATCCAAAGAAACGATGTCAGAACCGTCGATTTACTTTCACAATTATATTTGCGTGGTTCTCCAATTATTACAAGCATTATAGCGTGGATCGTGTTGTGGCTGGTCGATGATACTCGAAGTCAATTGGTTAATTACATCGTTTAACTGAAAAATAAATTGTTCGGTGCTTAAGGTGCTCCGTAACTCCGTGGATCGAAGGGAATTCTAGGAAACGCGAAACCGGGGATAATCACTCCAGTTTGTGTCAACCTTTCGCCGTGATTAATTATTGATTCCACCCTCCATCATTCCGCCGTTATCGTTACACCGAGCGGCAAACGGAGAGGGGCGGGGAAGATCATTTCCCCGTCCCGGTTCGCGAAAGTATCCCATTTCCGACATAACAATATCGATTGACGTATTGGCTCATCTAGGAAATTAGGTTCCCGGTCCAATCGAATTATCCGTGATCGGGTATGCAATCACTATATACCGCCCCTTCGTTGGCTTACAGCAGTTTCCTTTTATTGGCTCCACTTGGTTGCGAGAGGAACGCCAGTTGATGAACCGTGTCCAGTGACGATTCGTTACAAGCTTACTTATATCGCTCCCTTTTACTGCTCCAGAGAGGGTTAAGTATGCCCGATGACTGTTAACGTCGGCTTCGTTAGTCATACTGCTAAGTAGGGGTGGCTAGAAGATTGATCACGAGCCTCTCGGAGAATAAAATGCCAACTCATGGCAATTAATGAATTAACCTGTGAATTGGAATGTAGGTTTACTAATAGTGCCACTTTGTATTGTGATATGAGTGTACCGTTACGTTCTCACTGGCATCGTAATTAATGGAAATATTTGTAAATTCAAAATTGAATTCGAAGATTCATTTCTTAGATGTAGGTAATAGGTAATGGACGATTCGGGAGCTGCGAATGAATAGTTTCTCCGAATAACGGGAGATTCGTATCTACTCTTCTGTTTCAATATTTAAGACTTCAATGGATAATGCAGCTTGTTATAAAAAGGATTTTTCAAAGTTTAACGAATTCTCTTTCACGGAGGGTCAAAGGGGAACTTGCCCAGAGAAGCTTCCTAAAAAGCTTCGTCGAATGATTAACCCTATCTCATTTCTTCCGCGAAAAGTTCTTAATCACAATCTATAATTAAAACCATCTTAATAACGATTTCAGTTTCACTCTGTTCAATAATTTAACAAGTCTAATGCGTGCATTCCTAAAAAGAGAATCTGCAATTCCACGTTCATTTCAAAACGCATTAATTATGCACCAAGTTTATTACTTTTACTATACTCGACCGGACCAAGAATTACACACTCACAGGAGGATAGTTACTACAGTCACTTTAAGGATCTACCGAACAATATTATTTCGCCGAGGCAAGAAGAAAGCTCTCAGCTCTTATCGGTGTTCCAGGACACTCGGGGTGGCTTGTAAAGACTTTCCCCCTCCATTGTCCCCTCCTCCTCCTACTGAGCGTAATGTGTTACGTCGATTGGTGACTCGGTGTAATCGAAAAAGTTTCAGGTGGAATTAAATGTAGGAGTCCGTGGGGGGAGGCAATTTGAAACTTAAATAACAGCATCGACGACTTTCGAACTATCCCCTCTGCCTTCTCCCGCGACGCATCGCGAGCAAATAAAGGAGAGGAGAGAGGAAAAAAGATGACGGAAGTCGATCGACCGATTCAGCTTCCGTTCCCAGAGAAATTATGCGATCCTTGCACGCTGCCCGGTGAGGTCGGAAGACACTCGCGCAAATCGTAATTTACATGCAAATCAGCGCCGCCAGTATACTCCACTGTTTTAGAAAACGACGAAGAATAATGGGCGCGCCGCCACCGCGAAACGTTCGAGGATCCTAGCAGGATGCTCTTTGGTCCTGCAATCGATTGAAAACCAGTTGAGCGGTGATAACGTGAATTGTATTGTTACTTGACACTGCAGCAATATATAATGTAATGTAATACGGGTTCAAACATGAAATCTACAGTAAACAGGGAAATTTGATTATATTTTATCCTTTGTCGAGAAATATTCAATGTAGAAACTTTCACTTTTATGTCAATTTGTTTATTCAATATTGCAAAAAATAATGTTATTTCGATACTCGCATATTTATTTGAATTTCCGACGAATTTTAAGAAATCGATGCAAGTTTCACTTGCCATGCAACAACAAAGACAAGTTAATTTCTCTTTGAATATATCTTCTCAAAAATTGATCCGAAAAAATGTGAATCTTCCGTGAACGTTTATGGTGCTCTTCCAAAGTGTACGCTCTCGGAAAATTCTATGAAACGCCTGGAGCGATAAAATTCGGGAGGATTTTTTGTTACACGAATTTATTTAAAAAAAAATGAGATTCGTCCGGACGGTAATTTTCGTAACACCGGTACTGCAGAAATGCGGATCCGTGTAAACGACTGCACCGTTGATATCGATACTAGACATTTTTTCAGAGGCCATGTCTTCCAGCCTCGATAAAAAGGTGAACACCAAAGAGAGCGAGGAGCTAGTAATTTAGGCTCCGACGAAGATACTTCATCAAAGCGGGCCAAGTTACCGGCGTCGTGGAAGTGTAATTACTTCCACAAAACGAGGCAAACTTTTCCAACGTTCCGAACCCCTGCCACAATTATCTCCGTCCGCGTTATGGTGTGTTATGGTGCGTTTACACTGACCAAACGAGTGCTATACAATCTAAGAAAAATGTCTGCTTCCAAAGAAAAATCATACAATGCAAGTCACATTTTGATTTTGGACATATAAACAGTGTTACCGTCATTAAAACTTATCATTATTAACACGAATAATGTAATTATGCCAAATCTAGTTATTATTATTAACTAATAATGTAATTACGTCACTAACCTTTGTGCCTAAGATTGAATTCCACAGATAACTCTCCACTTCATCAATTAAAAGTTTCAACGATCAAAACTTTTCTAAACTACGCGGAACGAAAGTGTGACAGTGATCGACTCTTATGTTCTACTTTCTAAAATCAATCGCGTTTGTCGAATATATGGAAATATTCAGCTTCAGTTTAACATTGGAAATTCAACGAGCATTCGTTCGGTTTGGCGTAAATGCAGCATTATAAACGTGCAGCGAGCAACCCTCGTAGATCCCCATTTCTTGTCGTCGTCGAGACATCGTTCGCCAGTCCTGACGAAGAAACGACAGACGAACTCCGATAATTGCCGCAGGGTGGAAAACAATTCGCGCTAATTATCGCGGTGACGTCGAGCGTAACATCTAATTACCAGGTTATCCACCCTGCCGTCGTCTTCCGACGGTTTTTACGGACGGATCGCTCGTTAGAACGACGAGCTATCTGCAAATTCTCAAACGTCTTAGAAACCATTTTATCTATTGTTCGGTGATCAATGAACTGACTTGTTTCAGTGAAGCAAAACGCAAATGACATCGTCGATTATTTATTGAACGTTCATTAGTAGCATTTACATGTACAAGAAGACTATAGTCGCAAGAATTGATTGAATTTATCAAGTGCATCATTCGGTTTCATTGAACTTTGCGTCACTTGAAATTTCACGTAACCGTCGATACACAAATGCATAAAAGCTGCGCTCAACTTGTGCTGCGTGGAACTCCGGCATCCCTAAACTAGTTTCTCGCTACTAATTAATAGTTTAAAACGTGTAGGGGACGTTTATTTCAGTGAAGTTTCGGGGGATTTAAAGTACCGCTTTCACGAAAATGCTACAACGATCCGCGTGTGCTTACAATATTTTAGATGCAATTTAACTCAACTTCAAGCAACGCTACATGCAATTTGGACAATTTAAATGCAACTCAGCAGTCTTCTAGCAGTAGATGCTATAGACAAGTAGATATCTTCAATCTTGAAATATTTAAACACAAATAACAGTTGACCCTAGATAACTAAATTTAAATTAGCGCTACTATGCAACTAAACATTCGATTCATAGACTACGAGTTAAAGCATGTATATTTTTATATTCGTCCATTTATTTCAAACAAAGTAGCACAGTTTACGAGATATACTATTAGATTTTAATTAGCAAATAGAAAAGCGTACAAAATTAACATTTGTAGTCTTGGTAGACGTTAAAAATCTGCTTCTGCCTTCGAATTCGCAAAAGTGACAGAAGTTTGTGTACTATGTAGACGAATGTTTAGTCCTGTAGGGTTAAAAAAGAAGATTTAGACCCACTAAGACACAGAGAATTTATTATTTACCATTATTCACTTATCATTAACATTCAACGACACCAAAAATCTTCAAAGGCTCCTTTCAATCTTCTCAGCCTGTGCCTAGTAATCTTCCACGTCAAAGAAAAGACTATCGACTCTCAAAAAAGAGACAACTCGAGAAACACGAAAACCACCGAGCACAGCCTTTGCTACCAAAATTCCTGAAAAGACAAGAAGCGAATTGCGCGCGGCGGAGCATCATCGAAAAAAGCTTCGGCAGCCGTGTCGCCAATAAAACATTTACTACCGTCGCGAGGAGTCCGCCGGTGATGAATAATAAACCCGAGGAACGAGACGAACGAGTCCGGAGCGGCGCGACGCTCGTTTTATTCGTGAAATTGCCGTGGAAACGTTCAACGGCCGTCTAGTGTTAATAACCGGCGCGGATCGGGCAAGGGGTGAAAACGCGCGCGCGATGCTGGACACGAGGGCGAACGAGGCGCGCGTGGAAGGGGGTCAGACGTGCGGCGCGGCGGGGCGAGAAGTCGGGCGTGGAGACCAGATAGAATGAAAAAAGGACGCCGACGGAAGGCGGAGAAGAAAAGGAAAGGAGAGGACGGCGGAACAGGCGCAAATGAACGGGTAGACAAAACACAGCGGCGAAGAATGGAATAACGCGGCCCGATGGGGTGAGTGGAAGGAGGAGGACGAGGAAGAGCGGCGGGGCTGGGGGGATAGGAAAAATGAGAGCGCGGAAAATGGAGAAGGGAAATAAGAAAAAGTCAGGGACAACGGTCGGCCATTGGAGAAGGCAACGCGAGGGAGGTCAAGATGTAGGTGAAAACGAAGGAAATATGAGTAGGCTGGCGGGGGTGCGGCCCGAGTCCTCGTAGCCAGCGCTCGCAACTACTAATATTTTCCTTCGCCCGCCTCGCCATCGAGCTTCCGTTCTCCTTCGAGAACTTTGCTCGCGTTCGTTTCTTTTGTCGAGCCAGCCCGTCGCGGAACACAGTCTCGAGCTGACCCGTCTCTCTATCCGGCTCCACGTAAAAAGTTCATTTCAGGACCGTAGCGACGGGCTTCGTCTCGCGGACGTCTCGCGCACCGACTTCTTCCGCCTTCGTCACCTATTTTCCGCGTGTACCGTTTCGCTTCGCGGGTTCCTCGGCTGAGAGGGGCGCGACAGACAGTGTACTGATGTCATTGCTCGGCTTTTATATTTTATCGTCTCATTATTGATGTTAATATGTAATTCTTTAACACGTTGAATGTTGTGCGGGTGATATAAATCGAATAACTATAGTTCACTTAATTAAACCTAATGCGGTGACACATTCGGCTAGACGAGCGTGCTGCGATACTAACGCAATTCAGTTAAATGATTTGGTATTATATTTTTTCGATTTTCTGTATTTCGAAGCCGTGCGGCGTTCAACGTGTTCATACGGTTACACGTGATCGATGAGAGAATTGCGATGAAGTGTAAGATGATTAACGGTCAAATTGATCTTCCTTGCGCGAGTTGGTCTTCGAATGTAATATCTTGCAGATTTGTTAACTTTTGATACGTGATATTGAAACTCCGAGTATGCGTTTTGGCACGCAAAACGTCCGAGCCATAAAGAATTGCGAGGACCCATAGAAATTCGTATCCAACCGTCAATGACGACCGATGCAAAAGTTGCATCCTGGGTTCGGATCGAGTTTCAAATTTGCCAATTTGAAATTATAGTGAGTTTCAAAATATGAAAGCAAAGCTTGATAAATGCACAGGAAACTTAATATATTTTATGTGGTCAATAAGCTACACATATTTCATTGCCCACAATATGCTAAATTTAATTAAAATCTCGAATCCAACCTGCGCTGCCAGTGTATCTAAAAGCAGTACCATGTCGCTCGTCGGGCGCGTTGAACAATTCGCAATTCGTCCGCGCGCAACGCGCGTTCATCGCAATCTCAATAACACAGAACCCGGCCCACTAAAAAGTTTCATCTGGTTCGATAAAACTTTTATTTCACTTCGGCTCCAATAAAACCTTGACCAAAGGAGTCAAACTTTTATCATCTTCCAATTTTCTGCAAATCGATCCATAAAAATCTATGTTGGCGTAAAATATCGTGGCATCTAATCATAACAGGTAACTGCGTGGTGGCAAACGTTTCCCGTTCAACCGGAGGATGCATTTTTCATGCGCCACGTAATAGTCGTCACTCTGACGAAATAATGTGTACGCGTTCGCACGCGCGCGACAAACCGTGGTGTTATAATAACAAATACATGCGTGGCGTTACTACCGTTGCTGTTGTTACTATTATTGTTGTTGCATTAGCGTGAGTTTGCCGGGAAATTATTAACGTTACTCGGCCGGTGCGCCTGCTCATTACTTCCGGCTATAATGGGCCGTTTTATTGCGATCAGCTCGGGCCTCGCACAAAGTAACGGAGACACGGATAATTGCGCGGGCAGGAAGTGGGTCAATTTTCACCACGATTGACAAACACACGGCTCCGCGATTCGCCATTTGCCATGGGAATGGCCGCGCCAGGTAAACTACGTAATTCGACTACGGCCAATCATTGTTATTAATCGCGCTTTGTCCCCGCGGAAACAAAGGAGCGGCGAACACAGATCCTTCATTGCGCGCGCGCTTTCTCTGCGTCAAAAGGTGTCCATTTAATGCCTCGGCGCAAACAATTCGGAAAATACTGAATTACCGCGAGCCGAGCGGTCGTTTCCTTAAGTGAATGCCTCCACCGGCGGGAGGCGAGCATAAAAGTACCTTTGCGCTTCGCTGAATGGGCGGAGTATGCTTTATTGGAATACGCGTGATCGAATTATAGATCCTCAAGAGAATTTTTGCTTTTATGGATTATTTCGTCTCGATCGAAAAAGGGAAAAATTCTGTTTGTCGTTTCGCTCGTGTATCTGTGAGCAGCAGTTTCTTTTACAAAGGAAATTGGAAGAGTGCTTCGAATGGAAATTTCATTTATTGTATAATCTAACTGAACGGTAAAAATTCCCTTTGTTTCTAATACAATATGTAAAATCTAACCTACCGAGACAGCACATTTGATATCTCAGTTTGGAATAGAAATTAATATCTCTATTGCTTCTACGTGTATAATCCAACTATCATTGTTGCGTATAAATTACAATAGAATAAAGTAGAACAGAAAACTAAATTACAGCGTTACCCGTATAATTCAGTTATCATAGATAACACAACAGAACAAGGTACAACGGAATAACTGAAACGATGCGCACAACACCTCGATTTAAATTGAAACCAAATTTATATTGCTCCTAGTCTCACCGGTCCAATTACCGACGCTCCTTACAAAACGTACGACAATAGAACGGTCGTCGAAACACGACGAACCAATTGAAAAGATGGCGTCCTCGCTGAAACGAGGTCCAAGCAGCGCGCTCGTACCGTCCTGTGTGTCCCGTTCGCGGAAAGTTTCCGCGCCGGCGTGTCCAGCGATCTCTTGTAATTGGGCAAAAAGCCAATAACATTCCGCCAGGCTGAAATGGGGCGAACTTTCGTCCGGTTTTCGGTCGCGGCCGGTCTTTCATGGCCGCGGAGACGTTGAATAAGTACGATGCCGTGCGATACACGCGACCGTTACGCTGTTTTGTTGTCTCCAGCCGTATTGCCGCGCTTCGCTGACCCAGTTCGGCGATGAGTTCCATACAATTCGCGTTTAATCATTCCATCGCCGGACAAAAGGTAATTAATGCCGGCCCTTAATATTCGATTCCTACAGCGCAGCGGCCCGCTCTCGCGGAACGACGTGACGCGAGCGCGCACCCGTCATTATTACGGGCCACGGACATTCCTGGGCTTCTGACGAGATTTTCACCTCATAACACTGGAAGAACCGAGTATTTAATATTTAATTAGTATGCGATGCCTATAAAAATTGCGAGAATGCGTTTCTTTTCATTTCTGCTTGTTGGTTGTTAATATACTGTGGACTCTTATGTTATTTATGGGAAATTTGGAAGTGTACAGAATGAAAAGAATGCGAAAAAATATATGAACATATTTTTGGGTGTTTTGAGATATTTAATCAATTATCCTTTGGTTTTAACAGTAAGTATGATAGCAGCGTAGAACAATGTTCCTTTGAAACGTAGCCGTTAGCCACATAAATGTTTGCCTCGAAGAAAATTCGTGATTAAATGGAGCGGGAGAACAATGATCGCATAAATACCGTTCTCTGAACGGTGTAGCTTATTGCAGCCTCCTTTGTATATCAAACAGGTCTGTAATAATTATTCTGCACTGTTCGAAATAAGAAGATTACATACTTCCATAGCAACCTGTAGCAATACTCAGTATTTCACTGAGCAAATTGAATATTTCTCAGAAAAAAGAAATATTTAAATTATGTACGAGCAAATCAAACCATTAGAGACGAACAGTCGTCCCATTTTTCCTCAATGGATGAGCCTCGAATAACAGAAGTAGATAAAAAGAAATGAGGTCCCCGTCGATTCGACGCCGCGACGAACGCCGAACGGCGAAACACGAATACAGAGATACGTGTCTTCAACGGCACGAAGAATTAATACAGCGTCGCGATATAATCTCTCTGCCGCGACGCCCGCAGTTTCGTGCTTTCACCGGGACAATAGGCAGTCAGTTCAGCGATAGTCTAGAAATGGTCTGGCCGTGTTCCGCATAAAATGCAAACTGGAGTGTTCATTGTATTTAATAAAATAGCGGCAGCCACTTTCGGCCGCCGGCGACACGTCAGACCAGCGCAACAATACGCCCGCTCCCTCCGAGTGAACGGAACGAGGAAAAATTACAATCAACGTCCCGGACGAACTCGCAAAAACTGTTGTTCCAGTCGGGCCGTCGTTTCTCACCGGTGTAACTTCCGGAACGCGGCCGACGCGCGTTTGTGACGCGACTGGACGGCGAACCGGGGTCAAGCTTAATGGTTTCTGACCAACGGTCACTGTCGGGCATTTTTCTTTAACGTTTCAGGGACTGGAAACATCTTCGTGCATTTCGGAGTATCGTTTCTACGGCGAGACGAATTAAAATGTGAAACCTTTGTATGAAATTTTCTTCTGGAACGACATTGTACGACTGGAGAGATAGGTAAATGTCGTAACAACTCTGCGTTTTTCACTTTCGCAATGGGACTTTTTTGAAAGTTGAATTATTTTGTTAAATGGTAGAACGAAAGTAGATAGAGAATATAATATTAGAGAATACAATATTTGAACATACAATATTAGAAAATACTATACAATATAATATTAGACAATACAGTACCAGAGAATATAATATTAAACAAAAGAATGTTAGCTAATACAGCATTATGTCTAACACAATTAAATACAAAATTGTCTTTGCCTGAAACAATCCAAAACATAAGGGGTCAAATGAAAATCCACTACTCCCCTAAAGAACTGACAATAATCTAAAAAAGGGGTAAGAACGTTCTCGAATTCCCCTGAAGATTTCTCGGTGTCGCGTCGCGCGCGTTCGCGTTTATCATGAAATGCATCGGATCATCGGCCCATTGATCGTATTCGCAGAGAGGTGAACGATCGTCTCGTCGTTCTCATCTTTTTTATATTTCGGATCGATTTGAAAGTCAAAGGGCTCGTTAAAGTCTCTGCTCGTGAACCTTTTCGGTCGGGAAGAGTGGATTCCCCGGCGCGCGGCGATGCGTCGCGATACCGATTTCCGGGACCGTCGGGACAGAGGTCGGGAACGTGACGTCTGGGATCGCGACGTAATGCCGCGTTTGAAATTCAAAGGCGAGTCATGTTACGCGCGGCCACGCGCGATCGATCATAGAATCAAAGAAACGTCTCGCAGACGATATCGGGACCCGCTGCCAGCGGAATTACTGGGAGCATTGTGAGCGCACGCGGCAACCTGTAACGCGACCGCGAACGGGACAATCTCACGCGAGAAATTATCGGAAAGATCAACCTCTTGACCTCTAATATCGTATCTAAGTCGAGCTACATTTCAAATAAAATTTGACAGAAGTAAATGTTATTCAATTCTTTTGGGTTGGAGTTCAATGTTGTTGTTCTGTTATCAATATTTATGCTTTGAAGTGAATATCGATGTAGATGGAATTCTTCGTTTGCAGTGAATTATGGATGACAAAGTAATTCTAGTGAGTGCTGGTGTGAAATAAATTATTCAATTGTTTGAGTGCAACGTGTGAACAATTTTGCAGAGGATGGTGCAATTTGAAGAGTTTGACATATGAAAATGTCATTTTCTATTTCTAATTACTTTCTTTGGATATGGACCCCATGTTCTCAAGTTTCCTAAGGTATAATTTACTGCGTAAGTCAGAGTTATTTACTGCTAATAGACTATGTCTAAAGAATCTTCGAGAGTTTGCAAAGTATGAAGTCTATTTCACTTCATCTTAGATTCTCATAGATCAATAAGAGAAGACGGAAATGTCAATAGATTATACTTTCGTCGGCTTCTTCCACGAAAGGCAAAGAAACGGGGTTGTTCCGATGAAAATGTTTAACGAGCCTGTACAGCGAGCATTTCATGAATCGTCGCGTGCAATTCCAACGCGGGAATTATCGTGAATCCGCGCATCGTCGCGCAGGCGTAACCCGATCCCCGGTCCCGCCATGAATTTTTAAAGTTTCATGAATTACATATTTCACTGGGAGACGCGCGTCGACCCGCGATGAATATTTATACCATTAAAATCGTTGTTTATCGCGCGGTCGCATGCGTAGATATCAAAGATTAGCCGGCGCGTCGTGTAAGCGTGATGGAGGTCTACATAATTCATAAGCATAAATGGCCGGTTCCCTTCATCCAGCCACGAGACGCAAGTTATTTCGAGAATGTCGCCTATGCTTGAAATCTCACGGAACGATTGCGCGCCGGGAGATATTAAATAGTTCCGGCACCGGCACCTGCGGCATCAGAACGAAAAATCGTTCCCGAGTCGGTGCTGTGACTTCGCTGAAATTGAAAAGGAAGTCCGACCGAGTTCGCTGAAGTACGGCTTTACTTCGATACTTGACCGATTTTAAGAACGACATTCATTGTTGCGCTTCAGACGACGGACAAAAGAATTGTACAAGCCTCTTGCCCGTACTCGCTGACAAATCGGTGCTGTTGTCAATTAATTCGCAAGTATGCGAATTAAGCAAAAATTTGCTTCTTTGTTTCTCCTCGAAATTTAGAAATTCATCGTAGGGTTCTTGTAGTTTCAGGTTTCAAATGCAATTACGTTGCTCCTGAGTAACTACAGTATTCTCAGAAATATTTCTTAGAGCTGCACCAATTCTTAATGAATGCAATTCTGTGATTCATAAGAGTTATTGGGTGGAACCTATTCTTTCGAAAAGAATATTTGATTCGAACCTACTTCTACGAAATAATCTTCAGAGGATTTGCAGTTTGTACAAATTATAATATAAATAGTGAGCATTTGATATTTATACAAATTTCAGTATAAAATCTATTCTCTTGAAACAAATGTTTGATCCGAGCCGAGTTACAATCCGAAATGAATAGATCGAGGGCACGCGATTACGAGATTCGAACGACGTATTTCCGCGCAGGTGGTGTTCATTCAAAGTTTTCATTGACGTCTGGCGCAGTAACTTCGCGAAACGGCGTCCGGATTGTAACGCGCGGTGCCGTGGTCGCAGACTGGCGGCTCGAAAACACAACACACTAACGAGATTCCGTGAGTCCCCATCGACTGCAGCAACGATACGCATTGTCTGCTCCCACGGGCGTTTCATCGCGCATGCATCGGCCCGGAATGTCTCCCGAGGTGCATATGCAGCCAGTGTTATTATCGTTTAAGCGGGGAACGACGCACTCTCGCACGCTAGCGCGCTAGAACCCTCGATCGTGCAGTCGACGTAACATTTAGTTGGACATAAATAATTCTAGCGTGCAAATAATTGCGTAACACGAGAAAAATCCCTTTGTGAAATTGCGCTCGCATTTACACTGAGAACATAAGGAATTTTCTATTCTGCGGATTTTCTTACTTAAAGAATGGATTTTCCATGTAACGAGTGATGAGGAAAGAAATGTAGAGATTGATGTGAAGTGGAAAATAAATGTAGAAATATAAATGATCTAAATAATATTTGAAATAATAATAAATGGAAAATAATATTTGGTTGATAATACGAGTTAAGTAAGAATGTAATTTTCAAAAATATAACGAAGGTCCTAATCAAATATGTCGAATGTTCAAATATTCGAAATAATTACCAGAAAAGAGATTCGAGTGGAAGAAATACAATCCTAGTCGAAAGACGCGCATTTTCTCGAAGAATGCTACATTATCACAGAAAATTCGAATTTAATGTATTTGCAAATTGATTATCGCTTCATTTCAGGAGAACAGGAACACTCCCTGCTCGTTAGGAATCCTCGTGCATCACAGTATTAATCGTTCGATACGTTCGGCCGTTTCTAATAATTCTTCCCCCTGTTATTTGTATTTTTCATTTTCCAAGGTTTGCAGACGTTCGCGGTGGAAGATAAAGCACTCTCCCTGGTAACAACTTATTGTCGAGATTTATAGTACAATAATTCACGGGCGCTGCGTTAAGTTCCAGCGCGGCCGGGCTTGCGAGCACGATTAACGCCTCGTCAGCGAAGCTATTCCGGCGAATTAATTATTACGTTTCAGACAGACTCGGAAAACTGGCAGGAACGGAAGGCTGCGATACTTTCTCACGCACGTAAGAATCGTTATTAACCGAGACGCGTGCACTAATCGAAAACGATTAAGGAAATGATTCATAGCCCGCGGTAATTACCCCGCGCCCGGCGGTTTGTCATCCTTCACGGGTAATGAGCTAGCCGACTACACACGTTTCCGATAGCGTTGCATCAACTAAGCGCTCACTCGTTCACTTTCTTCATCAAAAAAATGTAATTTCAGAAGAAAAAGGTTTCAAATATTTTAAGAACTTCAAACGGTCTTTGGCACTGTATAAAATATATTCGTGTAAATAAAATAAAGCTGCAAATATTAAATAATGAACATACGCCGCAATTTTTTATTTTATTTTAGGTTGAACAAATTTTTTATAAAATCAATGTCGCACTATATTTTACAATACAACTACGGGAAATTTTTGGTGAAACTCTGAGTTCAATTTTTTGAGTCTCTTCCTTTGTATATAACCTAGAACTTTAAAGTACGGTATACTCCGTAATAAAACAACGAAATAAATAAAGTAATCCAATCTAGTACGCAAAAAGTGACAAACATGGCCAAAATCAAGATCAGCCTATCAAAAGTCAAAAATAATATTATCCTGAATCACATTCGTGATCGATATCAGTGTCATTGTCGCGAAGTTGGAATGAAAATGATGGAAAAAGTATGAAAACCGACTTTAATGTATTCCAATTTGTAATTTGAATAGGACGGAAGCCGACAATTCAACGACGGGAAAGTTAATCGCAGGAAAGCACGTGTCCTCGCGGCCCCTGACCGAGATACGGTGCGGATCCGTGAAGCATCCGAGGAAGAGGCGCGAATCTCCTCGAGGAATGCGGCGAATGCAACGACTGCACCGGCCCCTAATGACCGCCATTCACCGGCACCCTCTTCCAACTTTTTCATCGGATCAGCCGTCCCGAAAGCGCGGCCGAATGTTATTCGAGCCCCAGAATCATTGGAAGTCTCGATGGTTTTCGAGTGCTTCCCCGAGGACCCTCAAGCCTTTACTCGCTTTCCAGGCCGCGGACACGAAATATGCGAATTTTATGTCTACTTTTCCCTCGACCCACCCCCCGCACCGCTTCACCGCCCTGAATCATTCATTTCGCTACCGGATACGACCGTCTCTCTCCTTTCTCAGTAATTTTGTAACCGGGGGAAAATGTTTCGTCGCCGGAAACGTTGATCGATCGAGGATTTTATGCGACATTCTTGAGGTTTTATCTTCCTTGGAACGCGATTAACCCTTCGCGGGGATTTTCTGACGATATTAAAGCTTTTAGCGTAGAAAGACGCATTACAGATCGAATTTTTGAATATTACGAAACGAAGAGAAGCTAATCTTCCGTTATTATAACAACTGAATTATTTTACTTATGTTTGTATAGATCATTAACGTTAAAACTACCCAGCGTTTGATATGATTATAAAACTTGTAACAATAGATTTATTTTCGGTGTCATCGTATACTCGTTACAGTATTCAAGCGAAACTATTTCTCAAACCAATCTGGAGGTTCAACACTTTCAAACCATCAATAATCGGGAAATACGAAAACTGAAACCCGTCATTTCGACGGGTGCGGTATCTCTATGTTAATATCGTGACACTGAAACATCCATTGTGTTTTTCGATGCGATTCGTTTCAACTGGATCAGAATATGAACGGATATGCCGAAAATTGGAATTAAGGGACAGTTACGGAAATGTATGTATGTGGAATGCAACTCAGCAGAATAATCACGTTCGAATAATTTATATAAGCCGCAATTAATCATTTTACCTTCTTTCGCGAATTCATGAAACTCGAATCGAGAACAGCATTATACACCAGCGGAACATGCGAAACGTCCCAGAATTTTGTCCGGTTGTTTTATAACAGAATGTAAACATACCGGTTTGTGTTCCATTTCGCCGTTCCGCGATTCAACGTGAAATCACTCTGTGAACGGAGGGTCGGGAGCAAGCGGGGGCCAAGCTCGTAATCCGAGCGGTCGTTTTGTATCGAAATTATATTGAACCGAGCAGTCGGTTATCCTCGTTTTCATATATAACATCGGAAAGCGTATTATTAAATTTGGCCCACTGTTTTCGTTTCGACCGGCCGACAAATTTATCTACGCCATTCGTGTATCGGACAGACGATCCGCGAACGTAACGCATTTACTTTTGAACCCTATTGTCGTCGATTTCGTTGAATTACCCAAACAAAGGGAAAAAGAGAACAAAGTGTATTTTTACCGATATTCGTTACCTAACAGCACGATTGACATTTCGAATACCAATTGTACAATTTTGAACCTGAAATAGTATGTTTATTTTCTCACTCGTTATATAAGAATGAAGAATTTTAGGTAATAATGGCTCACGGGAGGCGAAAGTAAAACCTTCACGCTTTATAATGAGTTAAGGAAGAATATTGTATAACTTTCTGAACAAAGTTACTGGAGTTCGAAGATTGATTTTTTTTTTACAATGTAGTGATTATTTAATTTTGTAGACTAGTGTATATTCATCATGTTTCAGAAATAAGGTTCTGTTGACGTGTTCAACGAATATATAAGAAAAATATTAAAATGCCTATTTCAGCAAATGTGGCCCCCCTCTGGAATACGCAGCGCTGAAAACATTAACATTAGGTCTGTTACACTTAAATTAACGGATATTAAATTTCATAAACACTGTGCGCTGAAAATCTACAATTTTGATCGATGCGATTACTCGAACACGTACCGTTCCTTGCTGCCGAAGCTCGAATTTCCAAGATTTTCGCGAACGAACAGCCACTCGTCAGGAAAGGATCGAATAAAGTGCACGATAAACGTTCTTAAATCCAATATTAATCCTGAAGATCAATCGGCGTGGTCCTCATAAACCGGCATACCAATGGCGCAGCTAATAATCTTCTCCCAAATTAGCTTCGATTAACGTTGGCGCGAGTAATCAGGAACAGGGCGCGTTTTACCCTGTGACCGGCGCAGTAAACTCGCATTACGAATGGTCCGTGCAATTCATTAGAATTTAACGTCGCGTCAAACGTGTGAATAGTTTACGCTAGTACACACAATTACGACGGGGACAGTTGGTAATTACTCCGGAAATATTACGGACAACGCTGCCGAGAATTCCGTGTTATACATCATTTATGTATTTATATGTTGGGTCCCGTACACCGCGTATTGATTCTCCTTAAATTGAAATCAGCATGCTCCGTATTCCGTGCCCCGGAATTAAATCATTTCGAGAACGTACGAAATTCAGTTCGTGTATGGGACATAATTTTCCTGCTGGAATTGGTATTCCACCTCGATTAGCCATGTCGGACAGAGAAAAGCCCGCGTTTTCCACAATTTTCCGAGAGATAACCAGAAAAGGTTCCTGAGTCGCTGTCCCGGGTCCAGGGAACGCTGGATAGAGCAGAGGCCGGCGTCGTCGTCCATGTACACAGACGGATCTTCTCGTGTACGCGACGGCTAAGACCAATTTCGTCCTTTGGATCATCCCGACCCGTCCGCCGAGCGCGCGCCAGCATCAGAGGAATCGTCATTTTTCCGCGACGACGACTAGAAACCCGTGGAGAGCTCCGAGTATTTCGCTCACGTTTCCGGAGAATCGTTCTTCTCTTTCCTTTTCGAACGATTATGCGCGTTCACCAGCACATACTCACTAGGTAATTCCTCTTTTGCGGATAGGAATGCAACTTAGACATTTGCACTCTGAGATTTCTTGATAGAAATATTCGACATCCTCCGATAAAGTATAGGCGACATTCTTTGAAGCTGACTAATAAGGAAATATACATAAGTTGCAAGTGTTAATTGTTTAAGGCATAAAGATGGAATATGTAAATAGAAAGAAAAGTGGAGTTTTGAACTGGAGGATCATCGGTGCTTTGAAGCGTATGGCTTATTAGAACAAAGGAATCGAAGGTTCTGGAAACGTCGAAGTTGGGTTCTCCAGGTGCCTATAGTCTGGAAGTAATCGAGTCTTAGGATCGAAATCTTATTGCAATATGGGCTCTAATTACTCAACTATTAGAGTAAAAGGACTATTTTTGGTCCAAGTCAGGTCTAGACTATGTTATCCAAGTATTCTGGATGAAAAATTGCGAATTAGTGAACCTGTAAGACTGTCGTGACCTAGCACTGGTAAGATTACAGAACTGAGGTCCCAACCAATAATTTTAACCAGTCAATGAATCTGAACCTAATAATATGAAAAGCGAGGTTTCCCATTATTCTTGACTCCGTCAAATTTTCTTTTGTTCCAATTGTATCCATCTGTTCTGCAGAATTTCACCAAAACAGTTAACAGATAATTGAACGTAACAAGAGAGGCATCGTAATTAATGCGAGTATCGTTGTGTTATTTATCTGGCTTCGGTCGGCCGACATTAATTCCGTCGTTGGAATAACAGTGAAATGTAAATGCTGGAATACCAGAAATGAAGCGGGCCTCCTTCTTTTCCACGAGCCAACCCGTTTTTTCCCCCGTAAAGTACTTTCTGTATGCATGAGTTACGGCTTAAGTTTCGCGAGGGAATGCGTGTTAGTGGAATGGAGCCGGGGAGAACAAAGATGCCAGCGTCCACAGAGACAAATGTTTAAAACATAACACGGATGGGTGAGTATCACTGACGGAAAAGTAAATTTTCGTGTTTCCCGTCTCCGCGATTCGACGGTGAGCACTGAAACCGAATTACCGGGGAGCCGCGCGACATTTTTACTAGAGCCCGCTGATCACTTTGAATTTTCTTTATTTACATTCGCTGGCTATTTGCAAGTAGCCCGTTCGCCGTCGATGCTGCCACCGTTTATCCGTTGTTCGACGGGAAATTGTACGCACGGCATTTTTGTCCGTAAAATTTCCAGTTACGAGTGGCGCGAGATAAAAGAGCCGCAAAACGCGGGAGGAATGGGTCGCGCGAAAACGATTCGTATAAAAATTCAAATGGGTATCGTCGAAGGGAACAGATGTCGTGTTTAACCCCTTGCACTGTGGTATATTTCACCAGTGCACTCAAGAGAACTACTGTAGTGATTCTAATTCATTAGGAAAGAAATAGTTCCACGATCATTGTACATTTACGTATGGGTTCTTGAAATTGCCACAATTGAATTGCCACAATTGGTAACAGGAGAATAATATTTAATATAACAGCATTGTACTATAATATTTAATCTGATAGTATTATACTATAATATTTCATTCAAAAATACTGTAAGACAATAGGTTAACTACCAACTCTTGATCCAATTCTTTCACTTTTTTATTTTGCAACGCTTTCCAGCGCGTTCACATTTGAACTCTCACAGATTCGTAACTCTCGGGAACTACCACTCTTTTTTCTTTTCCGTGGATAGTGGCCCGTGTCCGGTATATTTCCTTTTTCCGTTCGGCGCAACGAGTTTCCATGCAATATTTATGGTGGCCGGTGTCAAGGTCAGACTGGTGGAATGAAAATCTCGAATTGGTAATTCACGGAGGGTAATAGAATCGGGAAATAAGAACGGTGAACTATTAGCTGTGTCGGACGGTTATTTCTTGTATTTTTAAAGAGGAAACGGCAATGTAGTTTAGCATCGATGTATCTTCCAGTTCACCAGTTTAATAACGATGGAAGACATTGGAGAAAAACGATGAGTTTTAGTTGAGAATTATTGCCTGTCGACTTCCTGCGGAATAAATATTGGTCTTGGCGTTAGATATTGAATTAATGATTGCTTTTGCAAATGTTTGAAAATATGTTACTGTCCAGGGAATGGCGTCGACGATCAAGAAACCGGCGAAGTGAAACAATTGCAGAGGAATAAAAAGAAGAAGCGGAGAAGGGGAATAAGAATAGGAAAAAAATTGGTACGTTTCGTTTACGGTAATTGGACGCCATTGCTTGTAGCTACGCGCGGAGCCCGACGGAAATGCGGCCATTGTCAAAATTAAAGCAAATCCTTTTCCCTCCGACCGCCGGTGAATCTCGGAGGAAACGCAATCTTGCAAATTTCTCAAAGTTCCGGTTAAAATAAACATCGATTGGTTCGCTCACTGTTGGAGCTTAACGAAGCTTACTGCGCCGCTGTTTTATCTGGAATGTTCCACCGGAACACAAACTTTTAAACAAACTGAGGCTTCATGGCAATAAAAAAGGGGGAGGGGATACACTATTTAAACAACGATTGAAGTAAATAATAAGTTTCTCCTAAATAATTCGATATACAACGATTTCGGGGAAAATAAACAGGGGAGTTATTGCTGCCTGCATTCACTCAAAGTATATCCCTATTAATTTCTCATTCTCGTTTATAACAGATTCGGCTTATACTACTTTTAAAACATCGACCAACGAAACGACGAAAAGAAAGCTCTAATACAATTCTTACAAAATCCCATCCACAATAATTCCAAATCAATCCAACTCAATACCATTACCAGATTATGAATCTTCATGCAATAAAGAACACAATTAGAAACATGAAATCAAGAGCACAAGTAGAAAAACAGAACTACGATAAAAAACATTATAAACACCTCTATTCTTCAGACGTTCTCTACATTTTTCCTCATCATCAGCATCCCGTTCAACGTCGAACCTTCGAGTTCCCTATAAAAGCACAAAAAGCCGCGGTCCAATCATTACCGAATTACTTTCCCCGCTTTCACGATCGATCTCGCGTATCACGGAACCTCTCTCTCCAGCGAAAGAATTTCGTTCGCTATCGATCCGCGTATTCGCGAAGGCACCGACTGTTCCAAGTACCCACAGCCGTTATAGGGGCCCGTGTATAGAAAATTACCCCGGGCATTCCATAAATACCGCGGGGGTGTATTCGCCGAGGTTCGACCAGCGAATCGACTGCAACGGCTGGGACGAGGCCGAGGGTGAAAGGTCGGGCGGGGCGCGGAATTCATCTTTCAACGGAACGTCCTCATTAACTCATTGATCCGGTGGAACGCCGGCACCGTCATCGACGCGGCATGATTACCATCGCGCCCGGTTCATTTTCATCGATGACTTTTCGATCCGCGCTCTCTCCTTACCGGGAGCAGCGTGGCTCGTCTCCCTCGGGTTACGCGCGACCGCGTTTATTTCCTGGCAGAGGGAAACGCTGCGGACTAAGGCGGAACGTGCGCCGGAATAATGGGAAGGCGGGAGGGCGTGCGCGTTCCTCCTTTTTTTTGTTTCCTTCTCTCCACTTTTTCATTCTGTTCGTTTTTCGAAAATTGAAGAACGGAATGGGTATCGAGAAACGATGAAGCGGGAGCCCGGAGCAATAAAAATAATAAGAGGAATCGGGGAAAGACGGAACACAGTGAATCAGCGCGACGATAAACGCCGCGGAACGTGACCGGAAACGCGAACGGCCGACGCTCCCGAGAACTACGACCGATACTAGACATTAACGAATTTCGGATCTCCGCGGCGGATCTTGGATTCGTTTTAATGCGATTTCTTGTTGAGCGGTTCGTTTCTTTTTTAGGGTGACGTACGTGGAAATGGGATCTTGCGGTAAAAGCGGCTTGGACTTTGGTGGAGTATAGTAGAATCTTGATTGCGAGGACATTGGTTATGGGAATTCTCGGTTTTACAAGTTGTTCGATTACTTGTACCGTGTGTTTCACTGTTGGGACCAATTTGGTCTAAAGTTGTTCATTGAGATTTTACTATATTTTTCTTTATTATTAGGGTTATCTTGATTGTCTTGCTGTTCATTATTTCGAATAATCAAGGTTCTATTGTATTTAGAAAAGCTTCTAACGAGATGGATAACTTGTTTGTTTGAACATTGAAGGTGAATAAATATTCAAGTATTTTGTGAAGGAATCGGGTTCAAGATGTAGCAAAATGATTTTTATATATTGATATTAAATGTAAAATAGAACGAGCGAGAATGTTGACCTTTATTATATACGATGACTGTAATGTTTATGCAACTTCCCTTTGTTGGAGGCAACGTTTTTGGACATGACATCAAAGGGGAACTCCTGCCTCTTATTCAAGGTTGTTCTTGACTCTAAAAGAAGCTAGGAATGTTGTACAGTTTCATCGCGATACTTATTTCTCTGTTTAAAATGTGCTGTTTTAAACGTTCTCTGTGTTGAACAAACTGTTTTATACTACCACGCGCGCTTTGAATACACGAAGTCCGCGGTACCGTAATAAAATACCATATAATTTTTGTACGCTGCAGAATATCCATGAAAATTCTCGGCGTAGGTAAACATTTTCGGCGTAGGAAATTGATATTTGCGTAAATACGTTAATAAGCGACGCCGGGCAGTGCATACACGACGTGTTTGATTGACAATTAATGAGGTTTCCACTTATTATTCGATTAACAACCGTTTCCAATTGATAAAATGTATTCTACGGCATTTTCGCGAGAAGTGATTCCACAAATACAGGTATAGTACAGTGAGTCATAAAAGTATTGGCACACCCAGTTTTCTTCGAATATCTTTGAATTATAAAGTAATCTATTAATATTAACTATGTTTATTAGTCCCTTTTAATACACGTGAATAGTATGTTTACTGAAAATTCTCAGTTTTTTGTTATAAGAAAGTAAAGTAAAAAAAAAACAACCGACAAATTCGGTTCTAGGAAGGAAAACTTAAACACTGTTATGAATTGCTCCTGAGATAGCACAGTCAGTTTGTGTTTACACTTTGAACAAAAATCATGTCTACGAAGAAGAGCGAGTTATCCTTGTGCGTTGCAAAATGAAATTATTTCATTGTATAAAAGTGGTGAAAGTTACCGAAAAATCGGTAATTCATTAAATTTAAGTTTTTCGACAGTGAGAAATGTAATAAAAAAATTTAAAGAAACTGGTAGTGTCGAGAACAAGCCTCGATCAGGTTGTCTGCAAATACTTACAACTAGAGAACGAAGAGACACTGTCAAAGAAGCAATAAAAAATCCTTTTGTAAGTGGCAAAAATTTAGCTGTTGACATTACAACATATTCGTGAAAAGATGTGGGTGCTCAAACAGTCCGAAATGTTTTACATTCTGCGGAAATTTAAGGTAGAGCAGTGAGAAAAAACCGTTCATTAATGAGAAGAATAGGAAGAAACGGTTCGGGTTTGATAAAATATATATAAATAAGACAATGGAATTTTGGGAGACGGTTATTTTCTCGGATGAGAGAAAATTTAATCCTTTCGGCTCTGATGGAAAAAGATTTGTATGGAGAAAACCGAACATCTAATTAAATCAAAAGAATATTATTCCTACAGTAAAACACGGTGGTGGTCACGTCATTGTATGGGGCTGTATGTCATACCATGGAGTAGGAAATTCGGCTTTCATTGACGGTAATATGAATGCAGATGTCTATATCGACGTGTTGTGAAGTAATTTATTAACGAGTACAACAAAAATGGGCGTAGACGGAAAGTTTTTTTTGCAACAAGACAACGACCCGAAGCATACGGCAAGGAAAATAACAGCATGGTTATTGTATAATGTACCAAAACAACTCCACCACTTCAGTCGTCGGATATTAATCCGATAGAAAATCTTTGACATATTATAGACTTAAAAATCCGAAAAAAGAAAATAAAGAATAAAAATGACTTAAAAGCAACGCTTTTAGAAGAGTGGTCTAACATTTCATCGGAAATTACACAAAAACTTGTCGAATCGATGCCTAATCGATTACAAGTCGTAATTAAGGTCAAAGGTATGCACACCAAATGTTAGGTAAGTTCATATTGTTCATTATTGTGTTTTCCTCGATAACATCACACGTGTGCCAATACTTTTTTGACTATGGAATTTTCGTTTTTTTACTTTACTTTCTTATAACACATAACTGAGAATTCTCAGTAAACATTCTATTCCTGTTTATCAAAAGGCACTAATACACATAGTTAATATTAATATATTACTTTATAGTTTAAATATATTCGAAGAAAACTGGGTGTGCCAATACTTTTTTGATCCACTGTATATGTTTTAAAGTGATTTAAATAAATCATTAAATGATGCCTGCAAATTATTTTAGAACGGATGATTCGATTTCCAACGTTCTATGCTCTACAAACAACACTGACCAAATTTTTAAAAATTCTTCAGATTCAAACTTCACAATTCGATCATGGAAGACTTTGCGACAGAAAAATTATTCGAATTATGTAATTAATATTTCCTAACTAAGAGAATAGTAGCTTTACCATATAAAATACCAAATATTCATACATAAATTTAATAAATAAATACAAATATTTATATCACTCCTTATGTACACGAAAGGTTCCAATCAAAACATGGTAAAACGCCGCATAAAGCATTCCAGTTAACACGAAAAACGGAAAGGAATCACCCATCGTAAAAAAAAGGCCAAATAACCCAGTTCACACGAAGATTGATAAAACTACAAAGCGACGGCCCGTTCGTAAGAGAACGGGAACACAAACAAGACCGCGAGCGCAGAAAAACGAAATGCAAAGCGAGGGGAAGCGGATGCGAAGATGAATCCCCTAATAATTAATCCCGTTTGTTCGCGTCTTTTTGCCCCCGACCGGAATCGAAACTTCGCAGCTCATCAAACCCCGGCGTCGCATCCCTTTGTCTTTATAGCGTGCAGACATCGTTCTCCTTTTTTCACCAGCGGATAACTTTCGCGAGATAAAAACAGCGAACGATGGGCAGGAGGGACGGGAAACGCAAAAGAACCAGAAAAAAAGGAATCGAACGGAACGAAAAAAAGAAGGAATTCCCGCGGGGGAACTTCGTTGCACGCGGCCGCGGAAACGAGCCGAAGCAAAGCGAATGGATTAAGCAAACTAATTTATAGAAAAAAGGAACGAAACAGCGCCGGAAAAAAATAGAGGGGCCGGAAGCGAGGGCAGAAATACGATTAACGTGGCGAACGGAGAGAGAGAGAGAGAGAGAGAGAGAGAGAGAGAGAGAGAGAGAGAGAGAGAGAGAGAGAGAGAGAGAGAGAGAGAGAGAGAGAGAGAGAGAGAGAGAGAAAGGGCGCGGTAGCATCGCGCGAACAGAGACGGAAGAGAGAAGAACGAAAAAAACGCTCACGGTCATGAAGAGCCGCAAGATCAGAGGGAAAACAGGTGAATTTGTTTCTCTCTGTAATTAAACACTCCGGGCCGAGGGTCGACGGTGTGCTCGCGACGTCGTCGTTTGACATTAATGTAAACGCGGACCTTTGTCGCCGTTCGCGATTTTCCCCGATATCCTCGTCCGACGAAGAATTCTTTTTCCCAGGGCACAAAGAATCGTTCTGTCACGGGGAAGTGAAAGGGACGAAGAAAAGAAAAGGAATTGCCGTTGGGTAAAGAAGAAAAGGAAGAATCAAAAAAGAAATAATAGCGGGTGGGTAAAATGGAAACAAGTGGGCGTGGACGTTGAAAACGGAGGAAGACAAAGAAGAAGACGAGGAAAAAGAGAAAAGAGAACTAACGAAAGGAAAATTTGCATTTGATTCATCGGTATAATTGACCGGTTCGATTCGCGCCTCTATTCAATCGTCACCGGGGAAAATGTCGCCTTATTTCGGATTAATAGGAATTCCGTCTTCCGACGCTGCTTTTCCTCTCTCCCCGACCCTCCTGCGATCACGTTCTTACACGGGACGCATTGGTTCTTTGTAACTCCGCGGGAGACACGAGATTTTCGAAGGATGTGAATGAAAATGGTGGAATGGATGGGGAAAACGAGAGTGAGGGTTGGAGAGGGTGGAAGAGGGTGGAAACTAGAGCAGCTATTTATGCGATTAGTGTTTTTATTTTGTGCATGTTACTAAAGTTATTATTAACCTCTTGATCTATGAATTGTGTTACAATTGAACTCGACAAAACTAGGTTATCATTAATATTGTATTAGAAAGAGAAAGAAATACGGCTCTTATGCTATGTATACATTTACTTTAAAGGTTAACGATAGGTAATAGAAAAGTAACATTTAATTCGTATTTAAGGAAAGTAAATGATACTTAGATTTTCTGTATTCTATTTAAAATTTTCATCACGAGTGTGACACGATATTATAGGGCAAGGGGTTAATCAAGCTTTTTTGTGAAAATGTTTGGTTCCTCGTTTCTAATTTAAAATGATTGCTAAGTTGGCTAAGAGCAACAGCTATAGTAAACTAATCAATCACAGTATTAGAAAAGAAAACATTCGGTGTACTTTGCTGAAATTGACAGCATTCCTACGGAACATTCCTACGAAATGTCGGAAGTAAAATGCTGAGACGAGTCTCTTGAAATATCTACCCTGAAGGGTTTTCGTTTAGATTCTTTCTGTTTGGTTCTTGGATATTCGAATTGTGTTATTTTGGGGAAAGGAAGCGGTTAAATTGTAATTGAATGTATAAACTAAACGTAGACTTGGAAAATAGTATTCAGTAAATATTGTGATGATGTATTGTATAGAATTTTCGCCATTTCTAGTTCATTAATTTGTGAATGGCATTGAAAAATAGGTAAATGAAGGGAATTTTAAATAAATTGTTCAATTATAAGGTATTCACGAATTTGTAAATTTACAACTTGAAATGTGAGACCATAATATATGTCAATGCGAATAACCTGTTCCTTTTTAAAATAAAATCGGAATGAACCTTAGGGGATGCGTTCGACTCGCCTTGAAGAAAGTTCGCACAAACATCGGCCTGGAAATATTTCCTTTCCGAGGCGCAAGCACGCTTTGTTTACGAGAGCTTCTGGCAAAGTCACCTGTCGAGGAGAAAAGTCCAAGGACTGTTGCCTTTCTCCGTCTATTTCAAGTAAATAGCAACACAGCTCCTGAACTTCTCGGCACATTCGACGGTCATTGAGGTGTTTTTACTTTGGAGACCAAGTATTTCCGTGTTTCCGTATAGGTGTGCTCTCTGTCTGCTTTAGTAGCTTACTTCGCGATCAGCGTACGGCTTCTGGTTCCATTGTTTTTTGCGCAACGCGTTAACAAATGCAGGCAGAATTGTATGGACTTTTCCATCCGCTGCTGTTTCCGTAAATGAATTTTTATTCGGATCAATTAGTAAACTACGGAACAGAAACAGTACATTTTTGCATTCGTTGAAATATAGTTATCCGAGACAACAGCCATAACTACCCTTTTCATTTAAACCTTCTCTCGTTATTTGCACACACCAATATTGCAAATGATGGAGAAAAATTTTCGCCGAGAAAAACAAGCAATAAACAATAACGATAACAAAACGATAACAAATACAACTCAATACGCAAATTCGTATGCTAGCAATATAAATAACGAAAAATTTCGAATTCTCTGAACAGCGAACAACCGGAATTCATTTTAATTCAAAAGTGAAGACGGACACAGGTCTGTAACATAACCAAGCAAAATCTGTACACAAAACGAACGACCAGCGAGGCGCGCAACGAAAACAATTTTCTCCGGCTTAAACGCGGAAGCGGTGCCAGCCGGGTTCTGCTGGATCCCTTCCGTGAATGATCCATCGGCGCGCCTGCGGTTCGAATCGGTCCGTTGCATGAACGCTCGGTGAATTAACATAAATTCTCTGTCTCCATTCGCCTTTCTTCTCCGAGTGGTTTCATCGAGAGATCAGATACCATAAAATATCCGGTTAAAACAAAATGACTCGCTTATCCAAGATGTATGTATGCATCTAAAATGGTTGCATCCAATTAGAAAACGCGGACTCGTTAGTATTTTCATATAAAACTGAAAACATCCGATTTAAAAAAATTTCTTTACAGTTTTGTTGTTCATCGTATAAATTGTAAGTAGGTATACTGGAAAGCCTTATCGTACTTTAAGCCCTTCAATCTCGCAACTTGTAACTTGAATTCGAATACAGTAAAATTTTAATTAAAAGGCAGTCCAAATCGAATAAAACGTTCGAAGCACAGTTCAACGAAGTTCAACCTTACGAGGTGAAAGTTTTCTTCAAGTCTCGTTTAAAAATGATTGTACTCATTGCCGTGCACCACTCGATGACTATGTTGAATGCAACCCTAATTATTCAATTCTCTTTCCCCGTCTTGTCTTCTACGCCAATTTCCTATTCGCCAACGCGGTTAGAGGTAACCGATAAAAACTGCATCAAATACAATGATGAATGAATCAATTAATAGAAGCCTGCATACATTGAAAACAAAACACATCGCAAGAGATACTTATTCCTCTACCATCCGTCTGTCCGTCAAGCATTATACAAACAAGTGATTTCTGTTCATCCGAGTACCTCGCGGACAATCCAGGTGCCCCGCCACCTAACGAACAACAGTCCACTCGAACTCCGTGCGAAACGAAAGAGGATCGTGAACCGGAAGCGATCGTCGTCGGGTCCTCGCGGCAACGGAGGCCAACTTATCCGGCGAACGGCGAGCTGAAAGGAGAAAGCGCGAGGAACAGGGACGAAGACAGAAGGCGCGCGTTGTTCGATACGCATGCGAGGTAAAGGGTGTGCGCGGGCGCGTACAACGGGGCCTCTTTTCGATCGACGGAGCCGCACACCGCGACTCGACGACCACGGCGACGACGATCCTCGACGTCGGCAGGTGGCCCGCTCCCTGCGCTGTATTGGTAACGTTGCACCGGCGTGTCGCACCCCACGAAGAGGGGGTTGAAAGAGCTACGAGGCGGTGGGGGTTGCGACGCTGGTGGTGGTAGCGGCGGCGGTGGTGGTGGCAACGGACCCGACAGTGGCGACGCTAACGTCGTCCGCGACAGCTCAGCGTGTGCGCGACGCACGGTGGCCCCGGTGGCTGGTATAGTGTCACGGAGGCGAGCGAAAACTCGCTCGAGTGCGAGTGGCGCGCGTTCTTCGGTCGGGATTCGGTTTCTGTTCGGTGAATTATTCTATTGTAACAGCGTATCGTCGGTTCGTTTCTCTGCTCGACGGGGGAGTCTTTCTTTCGGATGGTAACGGCGTCGACGGACGAAACGAACGATAAGAGGAGTGCGAAAGTTCAGAAAGTTCGCGAGATGAAAGATTACGAGGGATGACCGGAGAAATGTGCGCCGGGTAAGATCGGTGGTCCTCAGCGTTGGAGTAGTTTGGATTATCGTATGTTAATGGAAAGATACTAAGTACAAGGAAGATTCAGATGATTGGATTGGTTGATAGCGGCTAATGAGAAAGCAGGAACGCGTAACATCGCGTGCGAACGGTGTTGCTCCCGGAGTGATCTCGCGTGAATTCGTGCGCGTCTCGTTGGACGTTGTGCTTTGAGAATGATTCGCAGTGATTGATGGTGCGCGTTTCTCGGCTTGTGCGGGTTCCCCTTGTTTGCAGCTGGTCCGAGGATCTATAGGGTACCAGCAAATCGGGTGCACCCGTTCGGCTTGTGTGTTGATCCTGCGGATTTCACGGTACGCGGCGCGGAAGAGGTTTCGAAGTTTCGTCGCGACGCTGGGATATCTGGGAGCGACGATGCGCGAGGAGCGTGCAACGGACACGCGGGACGAGGACACCGGAAAACCGGTGCCGTGAACCGCGAGGGAGCACAGCCGGGACAGCGGCGGCGGCGGCGGCGGCGGCAGCGGCGGCGAGGATGATGCTGCTTGATGATCGGTTGCTATGATCGAGCCGCGGAGGGTTCACGTGGAACGATCATGATTTACCTTAGGCTGCACTTCGGGAGGAGTCTACGGTGCAACGCGAACGCTAGGCACTGGAATGTGTTCATCGTGCCGCTCTTCCCGCTCTGGATTATCGGTGCTTTCTGCGTGAAGGACAGTGAGTACAATGACACCACTTTTTCTGATGCGCGCCGAGTGGGTAGGCGCGCGTTAGGCGTTTACCTGTGTACCCGATCAACTGCTCATCCTCTGTGTTCTCCTTTTATGGGTGTCGGTGCGGTAAACTACCTTTGATGGATGTAAATATGGAATGTGTCTGGAGAGGGAATTTCTTGTTTTTCAAGGGATGCGAGGAAGAGATTCTGATGTGAATTGTTTTTTATTGGAGGGATAGGTTTGGTGATTCATATTTGGCGTGTTTCAATTTGCTTTTCACTACTGAACAAATGTGAAGAAGAGATTATGAAGATTTTTAAAATTAGGAACAGTGTTTTGATATATTTCCGTTTAGCGGATTGGAATTTGAAGTTTTTTGGGGGTAGTTTTTCTTGATTCTTAGTGGATGAGACGAAGTGTTCTTCTTTAAATCGTTTTGAATGAAAGACGTAGGTTTGACGAATTGCTGTGTGAATTTAAATCTGCACTCCTTTCAGGGGTGGATTTTTTGTATTTCTGATTGAATGTAAAGGGAAGCGACTGTGATTTTTTCCTTGAAATCGGAGGTACAGGTTTGATAAATTGCCATTTGGTGAATTTAAATCTGCACTCTTTTCAAAGATGGATTCCTTCAACCCTAAGTAGATGTATAGGAGAGTATCTTCTCTTGAATAACGATTTAGACCTTCGCAAGCTCTTTTTCTTCAAATTATGAGGGTGGGTATGATAAATTGCTATTTAATGGATGTTTATCTGCACCCTTCGAAGGGTGAGTCTCTCTTTATTACAGAACGAGATAGTGTGGAAAGGTTTATTCCCTTGAGCAACAATTCTATTCTATGTATATTGGCGCGATATTATCGTCCTTAAAAATGGATGATCTTCTCCATTGTTCTCTGTATTGGAACCACAAATCTGACAGATTACAATTTAATCCAAGTAACTTTTAAGAAACAATTTCTCTAGATTTCTTTATCAAAATCGCTAATTCAAAAAATTCTGTCTTGTCGAAAAATTTCAACCCTTCCCTGAAATTACTACTTAGCATCAGAGTATTCTAAACTACAATTCAATCTATTTTTCAAACTTAATTTCCTTTACCTAAAACACTAACCCACAAAATTCTCCCTCAAAAATTTCAGCCGTTTCCCATAAAAGTATTTCTCAGCATCAAAATTTAATCTACCCTTCCAAGAATCAACTCCTTTACACTCCCTCAAAAGAGCTAATTCACAAAATTTCCCAATCAAATTCTCTTTCCGAAAACGTTAACTCTTTCCAATGAAAGCATCGTTTGGTATCGGAATCCTCTAACCATTACCAGCATCTAAACCGTCAGCAGTTTCGCCCAGATAAGCTCGGGAGTTGTCGAACCGAGAGAAGTATTCGTTCCTCCCGAGCAGCCATCTCGCAGCTTCCGGAGCCAGGTCGTTCGATAGCGAGCTTCCATGGACAGACTTCCAGCGAGACAACGTCTCTCGATCGTCGCAATTCTGGCGTGGGAATTCATTTACTTCGCCGTCGACCAAGAAAGAAACAAACGCTGCGTTGGTGTATGACCGAGCAGAACTGACTCCGCACTTCGACACGCGTTCGCGACGCAACGCTGAACAAACTTCTGCACCGGGAAGCTTTGACACACGATCCCGTTAGCCTCGAGGGAAAATTAGAGAGCGAATTTCCGAGAGCACCGTGTTAATCCTGTAACATTCGATTTATGGGCATTTATTGCACCGTTTATTCCATTGCTCTTAGAAAAGTTGATGTTGATTCATTTAGACCCTGGAAATTGGAGATATAGAAATGGACAATTAGGATACACATTCCTGTAATTGTATCAATAAAAGTCGACGTAAATATCTACAGAATAGTTTCTAAAATTCGATATTAAATTGACGCGTTTTATGAACCTACTGTTAATGTTTGATTTGAAATGCCAGAATGGCATTGATCACCGTGAATATTTGTCTGTCAAGACGTGTCGACTACCATCGACTCGGTTGAAGGTTCAACTTGTAATGCTGACCACCCAGATAGGACACGTGTTCCCTTATAATGATCGAAACGAGGAAATAACGGGGCGCTCGTTATTATTCACCCGGACAGTTCTATTGGGTGCTCTGAAGAGTTTGCGGTCACGTACTGCCTGTTCGCTTCAATGTTACACGTCTACCTCACTGCTTGCTTCGACTGATTTGTTGGACGTTTCGATTATATACAATAGTACGTGTTAGGTTAGCTGCTATACTCAAGAAGAATACCACACTAAGATCTCTTTGAAAAATCATATTCAAATTTCTTACACCTTCTACTCGCAATCTTTGAGTAATTACAAAAATTTCCCAAAACATTCAACACTTTTACACAAATATTAATATATGTCTCCAGTTACCTTCAAATTCAACAAAACATTTCTCTAGGGAATGCTTATTCATATTTAAAAGTTTACTGTATGAAACGATAAAGAACTGCTTTTACAATTTTCCCCGTAAAACCGTGGTAATATTAAGTTTGTTAAATCCCGGGCTCGACGTGTATCTTTCCGAACTGGTAACTCAGCATTACCTCTCGCAACTGGGACCCAATTTTCGTCCGAGCCCGGTTCCACCGGGTTCCGACAACAGTTAATTAAAATCCCGCAAATCGATCAGCGTCCGGTATTTTAATTGGCCCGAAATCATCGGCCGACCCAGCCTGGAACGCGTTACATATTCATCGCGGACGCAATTGCACGCGCGGTTTGCGTTTCCTCTCAAAGGCAGCTTCGGGCCCGTGTCAAGCCTCGGCGCCGGCTCCTCGCGAGCTTTTATACCGGAACAAGTCGGCGCCCGGACGATTGGCTTCGCCTAGTTGGTATTCAGCTTGTCCGTTCGCGTCACTGGTGTACAAGCCGGCGCAAATAAAATGTCGCAAGCTGTTCGTGTCGGAATTGCTGCGGACATCGATTCTATCGCTTTACATGGGACGAAGAAAGGGATTAATCACTCGCTACCCAGGAAATCGCTCTATTGAGCTCATTCGCGATCTTATTATTAAAAGTCGGAATTCTTCATTTCCTAGGACTTCGACTTGAAGCGGTATCTTCGAAAAACTAAATTTTATCGTAGTTTATTCTATCTTCTAATTTATTTCCTTCGGAATTGTTTCTAATCAATAAGACGAACGAAGAATAACGGCCAACTGTTAGTAGAGTTTGATAAGAATTATTAAAAGAAGAAAAATTGACCCTATGCAGACCGGGATATTTTAAAACAAAATTCTATTCCAGAGAAAGCTGGATTGAATATTGTACTCTTAAGTTTTAGAAAATGAGAAAACGTACCGAGCTTTCGTCGTTCGAATAATTAAATTGCTGGATTGCAGCTCTCGAAGAGTCCAACATGACGACATTTTTTACTAAAGGGTTACAGTGTTGTTACGTAACGTTGGTTCTTTTCAGTTCTTTAAAAGATCGCCAGTAGACTTTTCTGTTGGTACAAGGAACACGCAGCACCGAAGATCGAAGTGAATGTCTGCAGTGGATTGAAAGGGAACAGACTGCTGGATCCGGCGATCGTGCACGAAGTGTGACTGTTTTGAGAAAGGTTCGATTCGTTGCGCGGAGCACGTTCCCCTCGAATTCGAACGGATCGTGGGAGCGGCGGGAATCCTACGAACGGTTGTTTCTGTTGAAGATTTAATGGCGTAAGACCCGGAGACAAAAAATGGCGACTCGTGAAATTGCCGGCTGCGAACGTTCCTCGGCTACGAATTACATTTTTCTTGTGTGCTCCGGTGATAAAGCTAACAGAACGGCTGGCAGTTTCTCGATGCCGGCCTCTTTCAGGGCAGACATGCGTGCTCTGCGTCGGAAAGAAGTGTGGAGACAGAAAAATTAGGTTCTAGACGCGTTTTCCAGGGAATTAAAACTGGATAGCAGGATATTCCTTTAGAAATAGGATATTCGTGAAATCAGTGATTTTCGGAGGCTGTTATGAAAATGGTTCTATGGTATCTTAAAATAGAACGTGGTTAAATGAAACTGTAAAAATGTGATGACCAAGTAACTATTATCAAAAGTAACAACGTTTGGTAGTTATTGAGAATTTACGAATCCCGCGGATTAGTTTTCATTGATTTAAGTGAACAATGTGGCGGACGACTCACAAGGGAAAGGAATTTCAGTAGTTCGAGTTGACTATAGAGACCACTAGAGTAGGTTCTAGTAGTTTTAGTCAACGATTTCCGAATCTCACGTGATTGATCTTTCTTCGTTCAAAAGAACGATTTCTATGTCTCTATTACATGTGTCTTGCATCTATTCATTTTTCTCCCAATCTAATAATTAACAAACTTCATTTCACGAAGACCTAATTTGAAGATTAATTCGAATGTTAAGAAAAGTATTACGCGTGGAATCGATATTTCGAGGTTTTTGTATACATTCCCAATTCCTGTAAAGTTTCGTAGCAAAAATATTCAAAACGGTTAAGGAGGGCTACGACTCGGTGTACGTGTATGAATACATTACAGCAACGTAATTCCGTTACGGTTTGACGGTCCTGTTTCAAGCTTCCCGAACAATATTCTCTGGTCGGTGACCGTGTTAAACCAGCACGTGACTTTCACGGTCGAAACAGAGACGCAGGAAGCTGCGGGCGTCGTTGAATATGTACAGGCCGCATTTTTCTCGCAGCTCGGCTCGTGTGAAATCAACTGCACATGCAGCGTTGCCCGCGGCGCTTCAATTAGACCGAGAAATTGCTACTATTTATGTGGAAACCGTGCAACACTGATAGCGTTTACAGTTTGTATCAAACATCAAGGATAAAGAATGAAGGGGAAAATTCATTTCAAAATTCGCTGGTATTATTCATTTTATATCCTCTGAATATAAATTTCAGAATTCCTTTATTTCGTATCTTATCGCTCGATTACTCCGATAATTTATTTCGCTGCTCTTCCCTGCTATACAGCAGCGAACACTTACTCCAATTTCAAAAAATTCTAACTTCAACTACTGCCCCATATAACTTTAAGTGAGGCAGCCATTTTATTTACAGCTACTAACACGTTCAAGGATCACTAATTTCATTCCAGATTTTAGAGATTCCCTTTAAAAAAACTCTCATTAGACCCTCCTTAATAACTTAACAGCGTTTACAGTCATAATATTTCACTATATTCAGCTCGTCCCTTGTATAAAACGCTGGAAAAATATAACAGAGTAAACTCATTAATTTCTTGAACATCACGCAACGCGTTATAACTTTAAATAACAGCTCACAGAAAATTAATTCACCTATCTCTACTATAACAGACGAGGTCGTCATAAATACGCGAGGGTGTTTATTTTATCTCGCTACGTTATTTTAATAATTCTGAACGTTATTCGTAGAATTTCCATAATTCCCCGAGAATACCTGTACACGCTATATTAAACTATACACCGATCAATCGATTCAATGTATCATCCCCGAAACAAACATCTCCATCATCAATCTCCTTCCCAAATCCTTTCCAAATATCCAACACTGTTTATCATATTTTCCATCGTATCAAAAACTCACATCTTTTTCAGAATCCTCCGAGGAAACGTCCACTCACTATATTAAACGGTACACGGAGCAATTGATTTGCTCGATGGCCCCCTTCCCGAATCCTCCCGTCGACGACAAGTTCCCTTCCAAACGCGTGATGGGAATATAATGGCTTGGCCAGTGTTTATTCAAGGCTGGTTACCCCTTTTCATCAGTAGAGACAACAGCGTTCGGCTCCGGTGCTGGTATCATAAGTCAAAAAGTTTGTGACGGCTCCCGCCGCCGTTTACACGTTCATCATCACCGTGGCGGGCTTCTCGCAACTCATCGCGCAGACAGATCACGTCAGCCCCCGCGACTACCGACAGTTCATCCTGTCGGCAAACAGATTCCAATCTGTCGCCCGCCCTTTCTCACTCGCCCGTGCCGCTTCTGTTTTAAGCCGAGCTTACGCTCGAGCCCGCGTCCTTCCGCTAATCGCAGTGCAAATTCGCCGGCCGAAGATTGCTCCGTTCGTTATTTGACTTCGGATTTAGGCCTCTCGAAGCTAAGAGGGTTGAACCCTTTTCAGTCAGTCGGTCAGGGTCGACCAGTTGATTTCGACCTATCTCCACACTTTCTACTCGTGCAACGATGGGAACTAGTTTTCTTATTAATCGCATCTTACTCCACTTTTCGGTGATTCGACGCTTCCTCGTTTTGTTCTGTCGTTCTGGGCTTCTACGGTTCCGGTTGTTTCTGTTGAACGAATTTCCTTGAAGCCATTGCATACATGCGCATTTTTCCAAATTCTCTTATCTAGGTCTACGATTATTCTGGTTACTTGTTGCCAGAATTTTTATAGAGTTACGGGATACATCTGAATGATACAAATGAAACTTGAATTAGACCCTTGATCCAGTCTTTATCATTCAATAAACTTCGAGAACTGCATAGTAACTTCATCGATCTTCTGATTTAATCGATCCCAACGCAGATCTTCCAATCACCGTTGAATCCCGTATTTCTATGACCATAAAGCAAAATCCAAAATATATCAAAACATGCAGTGCAAACATACATCGATATTCAGATGAAAGAAACATTCAAGAAACCTGTGTCAAGAATGAAGAAAGATTTACTACAAAGAGACACACGACAGAGATCCCGAGGTACTTTTGAAATTCGATGCCGAAAGGGCGGGTTCCATGCCGGAGCAAGGGTACTAGGCTCCTCGAATACTTCCCAGCCCAATGTATACAAAAGGTACGCCGGTCGGCGACTCTATAAATTCTCCATCAGCGTCATGCAAGTTTCATGTCCGTCGAACGCGTCGCACGAGCCGAGAAATCCATATCTCCGTTTCCCGGCGGCCATAATACGTGCGTTCGTAGCATGCATAATCGTCCGTTGTAATCTTATTATCGCATCATTAGAGTGGCGGGGATTCCCGGCGGCGGACGTACGCGTTACGCGTTTCTCGGCCGATTGCAGCAATACGCGATGCTCGGTATTGTACCGGCGATTCGGCCTGGCGCGGATGTCCATCGTTTTGGAAATTCCTTTGGTCGTGGTTGTGATAACCCGATTACGTCTATACAACAGACGGTTGCCGCCGGATATGCAGGATGATCGAGTTGTCCGTTGGCTCGTTGTTTCCTTGCGTTCCACTGATTTTTTTGGTACTGACGTGGAAAAGAATTTCGGAGAAGAAATGGAAGTTTGGCAATGGAAGAAAGTTTGGAAGGTTTGTAAATGAAAGATCTGGTTGTTGAGTTAGTGTCGCTGTAATGCAAACGAAGCTTAAATTTTGCAGTTTGTTATACGCTATGGTATCGGGTTAAGGTTGTGAAAGTGTTCGAATGAATCATGGAAAATTGTGAGTCCTTTGAACTATTATGACTAGACACTAGATCTCTATGTAAATTGAACATCTGAAAAATATGATTAGAGAAATAGAGTAGCCATAGAAAATGGTTTTCTATAATGAATATTATAAAATCACTATATTCTGAATATTTTATACATCGTTTCTTATGGCGACGTCCTGTTCAACTTTGCGGCATAAAGTTTTTCATGAATGCATAAAAATCCGTTGTCTGGTCATTACATTGTGAAAAGAAATCGTATAATAATGAATCCGTATTCTTTTTAAAGCGCGAAGCTTCTACTTTGATAATGTTCTGTTTGTTTTCTTTAAGATACTTTTATATCACGTAGCGAATAGAAATGTGACAGTACTTCTATGCCTTCAATGGCCGGTTCGTTTCCTCGACTTAAACGGACCTCGATGTCCTTTCTTCGACTCTGCGGCACGACTAATTGGGCCAATTCCGTATGCGGTTTCGTGATCGCCGCCTCTTCGTGCTTGCTGAGTTCGCCATCCGGGACGTTGAACGTCCGGGTGAAAATGTGGTCGGATTAATCTGCGGTGAAGGTACCCTGTCGCAGTTCAAACACTTCCAGATGATATTTTGTGTTAAATGATTGATTGAACAGTTTTTGTGTGGATATCGTCAGAAGCAGGAAGGTATACATGTGGAAATTAATGTTGAAAAATGCTAGCGATGCAAGATACAGCTTTAGCTTCAGTCCTATTTCATCCTACCGTGTTATTTCGAATTAACATGCTACAATAATTTTCATTGAATAGTTAATAAAAAAATAGGGTATCAAAAACGAAATATATGACACGTATAATCAGTTTAAACAAAATTCAATTTATCTAACGATAATAACTACTTCGTAGTTACACGAATAAAATGTATCTTTCTATTTGAATAAGCTAAAATAATTTTCAAGTTCGAAGATCTCAGAGAGTATGAAGTAAATATAACACGTCTGACTATTGTGTACCATTTCCACTTTCTAAAAATTTCTCGTTAATATCACAGCTCTCAGAGAATGACTACAAAATAGGAGAACATATTTTATTATTATCATCAGGGTGGAATCACAAGAATTCGCGTTTACTTTTCAACGGATCATGTTCGGCGACGATCGCCGAATTCCCCGCGTCGAAACCGCCCAGTATCCGTCGACGTTTATTCACTTTCGCGGCTCGGAAGCGTCGAAAGCTGTCGCCTGGCTGAACGACGAAATCCGATTTGCATCGTGCCGACAGGATTTTACAACGAACCCAACGCCATATTGCGAGGTAATTCGCCGAGCGAATGGATTCTCGAGTCGTTCCCGCAGCCCATGCGGAAAGCGTGGATATCCACGGCGCAAATCGACCGCGTTTCGCGATGACTGACAACGTTTGCATAATTTCGAAAGGCGATTTTCCGGGGTGGAGGAGAGGCGGGAAAAAACACATCGGTTGATGTTATTCCCCCGCCGCTGTGGGTTTTCACGCTCCGCACGCTTTTACATCCTCGTAAAGTCGCAAACTGTGCGCGCCAAATCGGACAGTATGTCCCCAGTTAATTTCGGCGCGAGAGGGATACTAGAGAGGACGACACGGAACAAGGGAGATATTGATACGATTCGTTTGCACGACCCTTTTGGGATAGACATAAAATGCATCGGTCTTATTTCTCAACTTTTTCTGGTATTTATCAATGGTAATTTTTGTATTTAACGGTCGAATTACTGAGCAAGTCGAACTGATAGTAATTTTGTTATATATATGTAAGTTATAATGATACCTTAATTGAAACTTGGATTGAATTATAATGTAGTTTACATATTATTGAATATCTTAGGCTATATTTAATAATAGTTTAGAAAACGATTTGCATTGTTTCAGTAACCGTGGGAAGAGAATTTCAAAGTGAAGCTAGTTCGAATGATTTAGTTGTTCTACTATAGCACTAAATGATTACCAGTGGAACAAGTCAATCTTTGAAACGACCACTTCAGAAGAATTAAAATTTCTGCGAGTCTAGAGAATTTATCGATCAAGGCATTCTCGAGCCAGGATGTTTTCAGGAAATTCCTTAGTTCGTCGAAGGCCTTCAGGAGTTTTGCTCAACGATTCCTGAGCCATTGTAGCGGAAAGAGAATATTCAGTAGTTTCAGTCGGTGATATTTGATACATTGCTAGGGAAAGAGGATCTTCGAGGGTTTTAGTCCGCCATTCAAGGAACGTTCCAGTAAAAAGCGACTGGAGGCAGACTTGATCAACTATGTATGAAACATTTTGTAGCGGAACAGGCGGAACGCGGCGTTTTTCAGCGGCAATAATCTTTCCGTCGGGTTTTTTGCCGTCCCTCGCGATGCGAGGCCCGCGTTAAGTCAACGTTCTTAGGAGAATTTCCGCGCGAATGACGTTAATGCCGGGTGAAATTCGCGGAGGAGGTGGCGGTACATTTTCAAACGCATTACCGAGGTAATTCCCTGTGCTCCATTTGCAAAATCTTCCGCAATTAACGTCGCTCGGGGGATTCTGTAAACCCCCGGCAGACCGTGAAACTTACGAGCCCAGGTTTTCCGTCGTTCCGCGAGGAATCCCCCATTCCGCGATTAATCATCGCTCCAGATTCGGTGTCTTCAACATTCGATCCAGTTATTTATTTTCAATTTCTCCTTATCAAAATCACTTGCTTATTTATTTCTCTGTTTACCGTTTATTCATATTTGTTACTTGCTTTTTGACAATATACTGCATCATTTTATTTCTCTCTTAGTATCAACATATTAGCATTATTTATCTACAATTAGTGGCACACAAGAAAAATTGAAGGTTGCGCGACGTTATACGTCAAATACGTAGTTATTAATATAATTTCTCAGTGTTTTAAATTATTCAAGTTATCTAACACGAAGTAGGAAAATTCGAGTTTCAATGAAACGGTTACGAATTTGAACGCGTACACCGCAGCGATAAAGACGTTCGACCGTACGTGGCGTTGACCACGAGAATTTCAGTTCTTTCAATCGATTAATTAACTTTGAACTTCCATACACGTGACTCGTCACGCGACTTCGTCGCGGACGTTGCTCGCTCCATGGAACTCATTAGTGTTCTAAATACAATTTCCTTTGACCGCATTCAATTACTCGTCCATGTGTAGTACTGCTGAAAGCCAAGTTTAATGACAAGAATAATCGGATTATTAACTATAGTACTTTGCTTCTTCATTGTATTAACGTTTCATTGCATATACTGCCATCTTGATTATTCTTATCGTTAAATGAACATGCAAAATAAAATATTCAATTCACGATCAATTACATATCTTCATTCATAGATAAATTCATATTCAATTAGACGTCTTCATTACATATAAAGTGTGAATGGAAACTATTTTTTCTTATTCTCTTGAAACTGTAATTTCTGTAAACAATTTCAGTCTATTTTAATTAAGGGAACGCCAACGTAAAGGTCACCTAAATCAAGCTACCCTAAAGGTTACATAAAAGGCTTAACAAGCAACAGTTCAAGAACATCGTGATTCTTCATATTTCCCATAGCTAATTTTCCAGACAGAAAAGATTACCTTGTATGCAGCGCGTTACATACCGAAAAACTAATTTCAACGAATAGAATATTAAAAAAGAAAATCATGCGCGATGTAAAAGCTTTGCTCACGCGCGTGTTATTACCCGCGGCCGGAAGTTTGAAAGCAACCGCATTTTTCACCACGAAGTCGAACGACTGTATAGTAGACCCAGAGAACGCTACACGGAAAAATATTCTTCTATGCTCGCGAGTGGGATCTTCACTGTGCTTACCTATGCAAGCATCGTGACTCTTATCTCTAACACTTGATTTACCGACAGTTACTTAATAATTTCCTAGTCACGTAGTACTAGCCTTCTGAGTATTTTAAGCGTTCTAAACAAGTCGTCGCAAATAACATTATTCAATAGTATCTCTCAGGAATATTATTATTTGCAAGATATGAGTCTATTTGGAAACTTCTTATTATTATTCAAAGAATAAATTATTATATTTCATAACATATTTTCCTATAACATCAAATTTCTTACCAGTCGCGACCTGATCGTTCAACTGTTTAATTATACCTTCAAAAGATACAAATGTTCCGAGGAATATTTTAAACACGCATCTGAGAAAATGCATACGTTCAAATATAACATGCATTAATTAACACAACAGTAATCTCAATTGAAAATCCAAATTCTCTTCCTGGTTGAATGATCACTAATTTCTCACTCTCCGTCTGAATAATTTGAACGACCAAAATTTCTATTCCCTTCGAATAAATAAATTACGCATTAGTTACACGACTTAGTGGTTTCCATACAAAGCGCCGAGTTCCAGTAGCAGCGTCGAATCCGCGCCCCGTTTCTCGAATCTTACGTTGGCACGGAGTCACTTAAATTGCCGATAAACTGCGCCCCGACCCAGTCGATGCTCGTGAGGTTTGCGCGCGCGTAACTTCGCCCGTCCGTCCGCCCGCCCGCCGTGCCGTCGCGAGTTGAATATTTAAGCATTCGTAACCTCGCCGGTAATTTTCATAAAACTGCGTTTTTCAACGGCAGCGCATAAGGGACGGGCCCGGCTAAAAGCGCCGTTAACCAGCGCCGGATGTAAAAGCCGGCCGGCCTGAATTATTAGCGCGGCAACATTATTGCCATTCTTAATTTAACGGCGCCCCTTCTTCATCTGGCTGGATTCCAACTTCGCGAAATTAGCATTGGACCACGGATCTTCACCCTCGGAACTCTAAATGCGAGTCTCGGTCGCCAATTGTTTGGATGCAACAAGATTCTAATAGAACGATATTTGATGCTAACGCGTGAGTGGCTTGAAAACTTCGGTGTTTTCTGGAGAAAAATGTTCTGTGAAGGGATTTTGATTAATTAGGTACTAACGTTGAAATGTTATTAATAATGCTAATTAATGTTGGTAATTGTAATGTTAGTGTTTAATTAATACAAGAATATTTCACAGAAGCTTGCCTTTTGCTTTAAATCCCAGAAATTGGAGTTAGATCACTATTGCTATGAACTGTCTATCGACAGTCGTTGAATAGCTTATTAAAGATTAATAGCCAATACCTGATTTCTTAATAAATCTTTCAATAGTAACAAAAGTGTAATTCTAATTTAAAATATCGTAATAATAATATAATCGAATTACTTTCATTTGTGAATATTATTCGAAGAAAATTATTGAACTGCATTTTGATATAAGAGAATCGCTGAAAAACTAGTTGATAATCATTTAATAAATAAAGTCTAACATTCGAAATATTGTATTTATAATCTTGTAACATAATTGACAATGTCAAGACAATGAAAACGGAATAAGAATTCAGGAATCGGAATCGATCGAATCAAACGTTTTTCACAAGAACAACCAACTGGTTGCTGCCACGGCTGATTGCCCGATAATTTAAACCCGATTCAGCCCAGTCGTTAAACGGCAATGGAAAGAAACATCAGGGCAACGTAACTTCGTTTTGTCGAGCTGTTGAGGCTCGGCCGGTTTCCCGAGAGCGTTGCTGGAGAAAACATCGCTCGTACCTTTAACGTTGCTTAAAAGCTCCACCGAATGAAACCTGAAACAATGAGGTTATACAGTTTCCAGTGACCGCTAGACAATTACACGAGATAAACCGATTAATTCGGTCGGAATGACATTTTCGTTAGCAGTCGTGAATGTTGCAACGGCCAAAGTGGTAGTTTTTTTCGGAGAACCTGAAAAATGAGATTCAATCTCATCGCCTACAGTCTATTTTAACCCTTAACAATGTTACTAGTTATATTCGGATACATACTAATGTATAAGTACTTCAAAAGAAATTAACCTATTTAATGGCAACAGCGCAGCATTGGCACTTCTTATCGTCTCGATAACAACTTCACTTACAACATTCGCCACTTCAACTTCAATTCAATGTAAATTCATTTCAAACTTCTCGGTACCCAGTACTTTCTCCTTTTCCGACTATTTTCCTCAACATCGAGTAAGAACACCACCACAGGCACGTCTTTAATAGCGAACTTCGACATTTACAAAAACGGTCGACGACTACTCGATGTTAAAAAGCTTTTCGTTCCTTTTAAACTAGAGGAACGTTTGGTCACGCTCAGATAACTCGGTCACCGTTCACACCGGACGAGCAAGAATTTGTCAGAGCAGCAGTTGAACGAGCATATTCATTCTATTGGTGTAAACGCACCGTAAAACGCGTGAAGGAAAGAGAAAAGGGGGGTGGGCAGAGAGAGAGAGAGAGAGAGGCGCGTTCTACATCGTCGCGGGGGATTCTCGACGAGCAGCTCGTCGACGTCAAGGATCGTCGCGTTTAATGCACCTTTCCGCTGACAACGGTGTCGTACTTCGGGAAACCCTCTATCGGGTATTGTGTTTTCGCGTCAGCGAGACCGGGTGGAAGCCACTCTGCACACCCACTCACTCGACCCACATCTACGCACTAGGAGCTTCTTCTTCTTGCGTAAGACCGATTTCCGTGGGTAAAATCTGGAGCTAGTACTTTTAACCGGTTACTTGAGTACCCACGAAATATCTGGATAGACCAAAATTATTGAGAGCGGAGTACCTGAGTATCCATGAAATGTCTAGATAGAGCAAAATTATCGATAGCGAAGTACCTGAGTACCCATCGAATATCTAGATAGACCAGAATTATTGATGGCGGAGTAACTGGGTACCTGAGTACCTGAGTACCCATGAAATATACAGATAGACCAAAATTATCGATAGCGGAGTACCCGAGTACCCATAACATATTTTTATAGAGTAAAATTATAGATAACGGAGTACCTGGGTACCAGGGTACCTGAATACCCATAAGATACTCAAATAGAGAAAAATAATCAATAGTCGAGTACCTAGATGCCTGAGTACCTGAGAATCCGTAAGATAATCGTATAGTGCAAAATTGCCGATAGTCAAACAGCAAAGTACCCGAATAGCTCATCAAATTTGATAAGTGAGTAGTAGAGCTTTAGTACCCGACCTATTGGGTACTCGGAAACTCGGGATTGTAGTTACCTGACTCTACAAAACATTCTCGAGTATGTTTTACTGCAGAACCTGCTTGCGTTACTTTAATATTCGGGTAATTCATATTCTTGTATGAAATAATGAGAATAAAATAATTATTTGATAAGGTACTCGGGTATCCGGCTATTCCATCAGTTACTGACTCCAGTAAAAACTGAGAGTCTGATGTTTCCCCTTGCCTCGACCATTCGACAGACTGACCGGTAGCTTTTTCGGTGTCTGTTTCTACTTTCGGAACTCCCGACAAGTGGACTAGACCGAATTTTCGAGATTGTTTTGACAGAACTTCCATGTTTGGCGACTGACGATTGATTTTGTCCATAATGTGGACCGTTTTTCTAAGGCATAGTTAAATGATTTTGGAATTTCATACAAAAAGTGTTAAGATAAAGCAGAGGAAAGTTTCTCGTCGAGTTTCTTTTAAATAAAATTGTGGACACTAAGTAACGTTTTTGAAATACGTACAGTGAAAGTAATTCTCAATAGTTTTAAGTAATAATTATTGTTAGTCGGTAACAAAGGGAGTTCATGAATAAATATTTAATTTTCTAACATATTGCGCTCTTATTTATTCGATTACCAAGAAATATAATTGAACTTCAGAAAATAGTGAGTTACATTAAGAAAAGTGTATTCTATTACGAAACTTTTTTATCATAAATAATTCTTCAAGCTTTAATTAAAATTTCATTTTGATGTATGAGATCCAGGATTCGAAGTGTACGCGTAATGTGTAACTTCAGTTTTTAGCTGTTTCCAATATCAGGTCATGCCCATCGCAATATCCCGACGCCGCGCCGTCCTGAGAGTCAATTTAATTCTCACACTTTTACAGAGTAACCAAGCTAGTTCGGTGTTGTCAGTGGGCCAAGTAAACGACGTATATTAGATTCCCGCGAGAAATAATCGAGTAGATCGTCAGGCTCAGCGATTGCAGAGGCAATTGATCCTGCGAATTCTCCTATTTACCAGAGAACCGCTCATCCAGCTACCACTTAACTTCAAGATTAAAGCCTCGGAGAAGCTCGCGTTGCGTTACATCAGAAATTCTACCTTACATAGATAAAATTCTTCGAATTGTTCGTGTGCCTGTCCTCCGCAAGCTCTTAATGAATAAATAGTTCACGTGGCACAACCGCGTCGATCATTAAGATAATCAGCGAGATGATTAACTTACATTAAAATTTCAAAAAGCCCCAAGTACACTTTAAACTATTTAAATAGAAGTTTAGCAGGCTGTTGCTCGAAACAACTACTCAAGCACAAAATTGCATAACTTGTTATTACAATACTGTCAGCTACAGCAAGCACACTTACCCCCGCATTATTACCATTTTAATTACAACTTGGTAATTAAAAGCTAACTGCAGTTACAATTTAATGATCAGACACTTTGCGATGTTTACGACGTTTAACACTGGTACTACCAAGCAATTACAGAGATTTATTCATAACTTCTTATAATAAATGCAAAAGTGTCTTTCTTGGAATTTGACGAATATCTTATTATTGTATTCCTTCAAATGCACAAAATGTAAATTCTCACAAAAACATCTTTATTGTTTCAACAATTGAAGAGTCGTCATAAAAAACACTATAAATATCACAACTGAAAAAAGTAATTCTTTTATTATATACGTTCTTTCTGTAACTATTCATTAATAATACTGACAACATCAAAAGATAGCATTCGAAAAAATTTGATATTTGACGCTTACAAGCTTCTCTCCAAATACTCCTCAATAGCAGAAAAATTTTCAAATGGGTCATTTGATAGTTCCAGTGTTAAGAAATGCTCGAAGCATACGCCCGTTCGTTTTTACTTCAGCCTGGCCGCATTTTCGCGACCCAATATGATTCCCCTATCACCGAATACGAATTTTACGTCTCCTCGCGTACGTGTGCAGCGAGCAGCATCTGAAGTTTCGCGTCGGATGCGAGTTTACGTTGTTTTTCGATGATGTCGCGCGTCTCGAGAACGTTTCGTCTCCTGGAATAGCAATATCGCGAGACTTCAAACCCTTTACTGTTCGGGTGAATTTTATTTTCCGCGACCGGTTCGTTTTACTGTGTTGAAGCGATAAATGAATGGGTGTCTCGAAAAGGGAACAAATTTTTACAAATGTCCCAAAAGCTGCTTTCTGCGGAAATAGGACAGAATGCAATGCAAAGGACGCTTCAGTGAAGTTTTGTTCCTTAACTCTTTAAACACAAATGTTATTCACGTTGGTGATCGAACTTTGATATCGAAAATCGAAAGTTACAAACTAATATTTTAAATATTCAAATAATAAATCAATCTATACTTTTCATTTTTCCTACCAGTTCAGAGTTTGACGTGAAATTCAGCTTGTCATAGAAAAGATTTTTAAAGTGTTAATAAATGTTCCTCTGTGAAAGGTCAATTATTATTATAGATATTAGTAATTGAGTGTAAATGGCCTAAATTAGAAATTTCAATCGACATACCTAATAACATATCTATTCTACACAAACATTTATTGTTTGTTAACGAATAGAAAGAAGAGCTTGATTCCATATTGTATTTTCGCAAAATAATAAATTCCTTTGTAATTATTGAATTATTATTTTCGTCTTTCAAAGTGGAAGATTTATTTTTCCACCGTTCTCCAAAATCTATGAAATTTAAGATCGACCCTTCTTCTAAACTCCCATTCAAATATTTATCGTATAACTGCGAAACAGCCGGTTGGCCGAGTATCAAGCGAACGCGACCGGCGACACTTAACGTTCGCTGTCCGCGGCGCTCGGGCTTCATCTTGCAGAGACACAACGAGCCTTTTACGACCGATAAAGAACGGATTCCTTTTAAAAATTACACGGCTACGTTCCGTTGGTTCCGAAGTGCCTTCCTGGCCACTCACTCGTACAGTATTTATTATCATACGCTGCTCGCGAATCGCTAACTTCGCGCGTGAAATCCCGATGAAGTGGATAAACACTCCACTCCCGCGTGTATACTCTTAGGAATAAGTTCATCGATTCATGTGGCTCTTTTAGAATCAATTCAACTGTTTCATCTTGCATGATCCTAACAAATTTTCTAATATTCATTAGAATTCTAAAAATCTAATTGCGAATAACAGGAACCATTTTAAAGTAAATTCGCATCTAGCACTGTTGTTTTACTATTTTTTGAATCCAATAACAATAGAAAAATAAAATTTAATTCATTTCGATTGATTTTCATTTATAACTTCTAAGTATGAACTTAAGGTACATCAAATATTACTTGTTAGGTATTAATAAATGTTAATATTGGGAAGAAATAAAAAAATAAATCTTAGAATTGCGGAATATAATAGATTAGACTAACTATGTTAATATTGTTAATTTCATGAATATCATTAGCATTGAAATAATGTTTCGATTGCTTGCGTGGCAAGAAGTTTCTATCTGATACAAAATAACGAGGCCACGACTCGTAGACAAGGTTAGACCAAGTTAGACCACTCGACCCCGCGAAATATCGCTCCGGGAATCGGCAATAATGTCTGACTCCCGGGGCGCTACACCGCTGGCTGCATTAAGCCGATAGTAAAAAGCCGCATCAAGGAAGCCGTAAGTAGCATTGCCCGTCACAAGTCAGCCGGAGTTCCCGAGACCATTATTCCTTGGACGTTCATTGTATTCAGTGGACCTGCTCGAAAAACTAGTCGCGAAACCGCAACTCGAAACAGAGATTGAAAAAGATTTTGATATCGATTTCAGTTCCCAAAACAATTGTGAAAAGTGAAAAACATCCGTAACTGGACATATCGATTTTATCCGTTTCGGTTTTGTTTCTGAAGAAGTGATATCACTTCGGTTACATAACTGTTTTTTTTCGGTTCTGTATCGGTTAACATTGAATTGAGGAGTTATATGCAAATTCAGATTTCTGAACATATGATTAGAAATATAGAATTACTGTGGGAAATACTTCTTTCTAATAAATGCTCTAAAAGGCAATACCACATGGTAATTTTGTATTTCTCTAAATTTTGTAATTTTGTATTTCCCTAAATTTTGTAATTTTGTAACTTTGTAATTTTGTAACTTTATAACTTCGTAACTTCGTAACTTTGTAATTTTGTAATTTTATAATTTTGTAATCTTGTACTTTCTAATTTCCTACAAATGCATAAAAACCTTCAGTGTATTTATCATAATGTATAATTGCACTACAACCAACACAACACTAAAAACAGCGGTTGTAGAATATAGAATCGATATAGAGGTGAGAAATAACAATTACAAAGTTGAAATAATGTCAATTCTAAAAAAACTGAAACAAAAACTAATGCAAATTGAAACCGATACATCCACAACAGTTGTAAATATGTTCTTAGGTCTCGTAACTGTTTCAATCAAAGTCGATATACAATAATTCGAAATAATTATATTCGTAACTGTTTCAGTTTCTGCTCGACGCTGCCCGCCAATAATTAACCAATAACCGATCGCGCGTGAATATTCGTCTTCAGGGTTAATTAACGTCGCAACGGAATAATATAATTAACGGAGAACCCTGATAATTGATCTTTCGTGATTGAACGGTTTCCGCGGCGATATTACCGAGTCTTTCAGGCCAGTTATCGGGCAACGAAAGTTTAATTAAAAATGATGACGGTGCCGTATTAAGAAGTTCGAAGCGGTGAACAGTTCGTGCTCTCGAGGCTTAAAATTCTTCCGGTCCTGATCAGCTCTCGACGGCCATTTTAATTATTCAGGCGTACTTTGACCGGCGCGGTACCTTAGACCTCCACGACACTCCATTAACACCGATTTGCTGGCTCTTCGCGCGTTTTCCTTGGCTCGATTTGACGGCCGTCGAATCCTGACTGCACATTTCATAATTAATAGGTTTTTAGCGGCGTTTTACCTCCACGGCGATGTCTCGGGAGTAATTTCTTGTGTGTAAATATTCTGTCTGATATTTTGGTAATTTCTTGAAATCTGTCTTCCTTTGAGGAACACATGATATTTATTGAAAATGTAGACCTAGTGCTTCGAATTATCTGAAATGAGAAATATTCTCATACTAATGATCTAATATTATTTTCAATTGACGAGTATAGAAATCATGAAAGCAGAACTACAGAGAATTATCGAATAAAATCATTGACAATTTTGATTGAAAAATTAGAAACGTGTTTAGTTTAACGAGTAAACTTACTGTTAATATTAGTCGAAGTTTCCATTATTATTCCTTAGCAACGATTTCACGCCGTAAAACGAGTCGCGAGTTAATAAGCAGATATTACTTCTCGCAGGGCGTCTTTTTCATAAAAATTTACTGCCATGTATAATAAGGATAGACCGTGAGGATAAATGAAAAGGGCATATAATTTGTTTAATGTACTAGAAAATACGAAATAATTAAGATAATGTTCCGTGCGAGAGCGAGAATCGGCGAGTAAATGCTGTTATAAAATTTAAACGAGATATAAGTTGTTACGAAATAAAACAGCGAGGGGAAACTGAATCAACACAGAACACACGGCGGCGTCTGTGCAGCTGCTGACGTTTTCATTGCGCGAAAGATTTAATTTCTCCGTGGCAATGCTATCTCTGAACATAATTTGCGTTGTTACGTGCATCGACGATGGTGTGCGCCGCTTCGGAACTTCCACGACCGATTCTTTGTCTTGGCTTAAATTGAACCGAATTCCTTCGATATTGGAGTCATAAGCCGTATGCAGAAACTAAGAAACGTGTTATTGTGATTTTACTTTGATCCGTATCGCGATGGGTTACGAACGAAGCGATAGGATTAAATTTTCACGTATGTGTAGATAAACGTTTTTTTCACTTTATTCAACCCCTTTCCAATGCTGAACCTTAACATCTGCGAGCTGCAAACTTTAATTGAAAACTGCGTAAAAATACTCAGACTGTTGAAATTGGAAAATTTCATTAAATCGGAGATTAATTAGTTAACTTAACTAACTAACTCAGCTAATCGTGCAACAGCAACGAATTACTATAAACTAAATACTGTTATTACAGGCAACTAACTAAACTTACTTAACTAACTTCACAACAACAATTATGTAACTTTCCTTTCCCCGCGAAAAATTTGGAGTTCAGCGCGTACCATCATTCCTACAAATACTCTACAATAATTGAATCGAAAGTAATTTTTATATTTTATTATTTTTGTAAATTTTAATAGAATAAATAGCATTATATTACTTATTATATATTACTTGTCTCTTCGTTTTTACTAGGCCAGGAAGCCCTTGTCTTTATAGCTTCCGAATATGTCGTATAATAATTTCAAAAGCCAGAACATTAATTTCCTAAATTCTTCCTTTCTGGACTTAAGCGCGCCGGCTTCCGAGTGGCGCAAGTTTTACCACTACAAGACATATGCCACTAGAAACACACTGCTCCGAGGTTTCCTCTTTTTTTCCATTAGATGCCGATTACCGGCACCGTTATCCGGGCTTTGGCAGCAACACGGCCATCGGCCGAGTAATCTCGGTATTAACCGTGGCGCCCCGACGACCGTGCCACCGAAAACGTAAACTGGCGCGCCGTCGTCGCTAATCTCGCCGGATCCTCCGTATCCTTGGTAGCGCACTTGAACTCGGCGAGTAGGGCATTTCGAGCACGGTCGACGACGTTATCCCGTTACGTCACCGAGACGGCAACCGCGGCTGGGTGTCGTGTTCTAGTCGAGCATTCTCAGCTTCGAATACCTCAGACGTGTCGCGACACGAAAATTTAACAGGAATCGGCTCGTCGACGGGTGGAGTCCATCCGGCGTGACGTCTCGTGTTTCTTTAACGTTTGGACTGTCAAATCTTTTCGATAGTGTTATTCGCGAATTTAGTAATGTTGTACCGGTTTGCTTATTAAAAGTGAAACCGTTGCCACTCAATTGCTAGTGGTAAAAGCTTTTCCTTCGTAGAGAGAAGCGAAAGTGGTCTTGAATTTAAGGAAATTGTATTTATTAATTAAGGTTGTAACGCGTTCTCTCGCTGGACCAAGCGTTACTCGTGGGTTCGAGGTAGGTTGTGTCGGGCGGTGCGGATGGAACACGACGGCGAGTTGGGTTGACACATATAAACTGTTTATTCACAAGACTGTACAAATAAATATCAATCGTTTGAACGTGTGAGGCGCGCCGCGAGTAGGAAGAGCGTTCGTCTGATAGGCATAGGTAGGAGAGGCGTGGTAAGAGGGATCAAAGTGATCGGGTAGCACGCACTATTTGTCCGGCGAGGTCCACCCAAGGGAGCCTGTTCAGAGCTAGATAGATACGTGGGAGATAGGACTCGCTAGTGTCGGTAGGTCCGTCCAGGTCCACTCCGGAAGCCTTTTCAGAGCCGTCAGACCAGTAGCGGAAGGGCGCAGGTGAGATCTTTGAAGTCCGAGTAGGTCCACTCCGGGGAGCCAGGTCAGAGCTCCGCAGATCTTGGTGAAGGGCTGTTCTTCGCCTAGAGGTCCGTCTGGGTCCGCTCGGGGAGCCGGTTCAGAGCCTCGTAGGAAGGAGCTTGCTTCTGACCTTTTTGCTTACGCCGGGCCTTTTTATACCTGAGCCGGGGCCTAGGTTAAGTCAAGGTCAGAGGTAGGGGTAGTCTAGGCGTGGGGGTGGCGTAGGCGTTAGACGAGCGCAGGGGCGCTACTCTGATGGGCGCGCGGGATAGCTACGGGTCGTGTAGGGCGCTACAAGGTATAATATTGATTTTGCATTTATTATTTAATGTTAGTCTGTGATGTTTTAATATATAATGGTTTATATTAGTGCGGACGTGATGGTTTGACGAAACACATATTATTTGTTGAATGAATATGAAAACGATGTGGTATCGAGAAATGAAACTGAATCTGAATTAATTTCGAAAATTGTCTTGATGAACGTTGTTGTCAAAAGGTTTCATCGTAAAGTGGAAAGATCGGTAGATTTATTGAAACTTTTACCAGATGGCAAGTAAAAGATTTTGAATCTTGATAGCATGTTCAATACCAATCGTAACATTAACGATTTTAAATGTCAATAGCGTCGAATTCGAAGGTTTTCACATGGAACCACAATTAGTCCCTACTTGCTTGGAAGCCAGTGATCACAGTTTGCAGAGTTTCTAGGAGTTTCAGTCACCCATTCGCGAAGCGGAGTCACGTGTAATCATTTACAGTACATTTAATCAATAATATCGAAAGCAATTACAGCCAGGCGAAGATTTTCAGCAGTTCTAGTCAACCATTATCGGGAACGTGTAGCTGGTAGCTGGTTTCGGGAGTTTCTGTCAAATATTCAGGCGGTATTCCCATAGAAGACGACATTCAGTAGTTCCAGTCAACAGTACGCGAGACGCTACGATGAAAGACACGTATCAGAAGTTTCAATCGACTAGTTAGGCAACAGTCACGTGGAAGACGTGTTCGGTGGTTATTGCTAACAATTCATGAGACATACCCCCATACTAATCAGCAGAAATAGAAACTGAACAATAATTTATTATATTCCTCCATTTAATATAAAACACGTCTAATTTTTAAAAAAATATTATTTTTCTTCTATTTTGATTGAATATTCATTGTATTAGATATTGAAAATATTCAAAAAATAAATCCTGTCATAAATATTCAAGTAATTCCTGTTCACGCGTGATAGGGAGTTTTTCGTTTTAATCGACATCACGTCTCCATTATGGATTTTTATTACATTTTCTAACACTGTAACGAGTAAAGATTATATCCCCTTGTGTCGATAATCAAAAACCACACGATTAAAATTCCTTTAATAAAGTTCCATTTGTATAGGATCCAGTTAGCTGGCACGTTTCTTCGCGACGGAAAAAAAACTTCAGCACGGCTGGGCGCCGGTGGAAAAGCCGGTGTCGATGAATCGATAACCGATCACCGTCCAGCCGTTTCCAGTCCGGTCTGGAAAACCGGTCAACGTAAAATTGACGAACCATCGCTGAACGGTCCGATGAAAATAAGCGCAACCCCGATGACCAGTTTGCATATCGTTCCAACGATCCGCGGTGTGCCTTTGACCGTAACAAAGATGGCTCAATCGATGCCCGGCCACTTAGCCATTGAAACGCTTGTGGATTTTAAATACTCGTAATCGACCGTGAAAACATTCATTATAGAATTCAAGCGAATTATCCGAACCAATTTTTCAATGCAGAAAATTGGATGAAAGAGGTTCGAATTGAAACAGATATATTTTAAGTACAATTATTCCAAGAAACTTTTCCTAACCAGATCACTTTGGAGACTGAATACCATTTAAAATTACTATATTTCGAATATTGCTTCATATTCAATGCCTTATCAATTTTTTCATAAATTTATAATCCTTAAAATTAATGAAATTGATTAAATGCATATATAGCTCTAGAAGGCTACAGAAACTATATAATGTTCTTCTAAACAATAGTTCCCAAAGAAATGGTTACTCTAAGGTTATTAAAGAAAACTGATTAACGATAATATCGTTTATTCGAAAAAATCCCTAATAATCTTTTATACTTTTAAAACACATTTCCAAAAACCTACGTTCCAAAATAAAAATTCCAGCAAATTCAGGAACCCGAAAACCACCAGTATTTCGTTCGTCCGCGCGTTTCTCTAATCTTGTCCTCCCCGGAACTGCCATTCTCTCCCTCGAAAACCCGACAGACACTCAAAACGACAAATAACAGGACTGCTCAGGGTGCGAGCACGTTCACAGAACGCAAAAAACGCGAACAATATCCCAGTGAGCGGCGTTTCGCAGCACACTCAAGGGATTATCCAACCGACGCCAGTCCCGGGAGCACCGAAACACTCGTCACATTAACAATGAACTTCGTCTCGGGCTCGGTCTGATACGAATCGCGACAAAGGGTGGGTCGGGCCGAGCCACTCGTAACGCGCGCGCGCGCGATTCCAGTCGTAATTAGAAAAACACGGCGCGGTTTTCCGTGGCTCGCCGGGCCCTTTAGCGCCGCTCGAGTATTCTCGAGTCGTCGTCGAAGTTAGCGAGCTAACCGGGACCGGTGGGCGTCGTTCCGACTTAGCTGACGCTTAGCTAACGAGCCGGCCGGCCATTCCCCGTTTTCGATGGAAACCGAATTAGCGAACGGACGACGCCACTTCCGCCTGAGGGACCGAACGTCTTCCGTAACGGAATTTGCGAAACCGCCGCGTGATTTCCACGCGAAATCGTTCCTTGAGGTAGAATTTAATATTGTTCGGTGCCAACGTCGTTCGTGTAGATTGTGACAGACTGAATTCGTTGGTGAATTTGCTTCCGGAACTCTTTTTATGGATGGTTAATCCCTTGGCACAAAGGAAGTTCGACGTTCTCACGAAAGGAAAAAGGTGCTTCAAATATCGATTTCTACGATATATTTAGGAATTATGGAAATTAGTGACGAAGTATGAGGATGTATAAGCTTACTTCTGGTAGTGATGTGTTTAATGGAGCAATTGGGCGCGAGGAATTTTTGTTTAACGCATTTATTTAACGCATTAATGTTGGCAGGAGAATTTGGCACCAAATTTTTAAAACTATATTAAATTATACTAATTTATTATGGTGATATTGCACTGTTGTTAGTATTCGATTATAAAAGCTTTGATACCCAGCCAGGTAAGATGACGACGAAGATGTCAGAGAAGTTTCTTTCTCCGTACCGCCGCATCAATTCGCGAGGAAGGATCTCAGGGATTTGCTTCTCTCTTCCCGGATTTTTATCCGGTCAGATTTTAATCCTTCATGTTCTGAGGATACTTTAAAACTGCGCGCCTGTTAAAACGCTGTTGCTAGTTAAATATTCTTGGGTTTTCGGGAAATTTAATTTGCACTGCCTCGGCGCGAATTAGAGCGCTGGGATTTGCAGAACATATTTATGTATATTATTCAATTTCCGTATGAATGTACAATACTTCCTCGTTCATTCGTTTGTCCGTCGGATTATGCGCACGTTTAATTTGAATGCACTCCGTTGGAAGATACAATTACAAACAGAATTTGTTTATCCAACAAATCCGCGTACAATGAAAACTCTATTAGAAGTTAAACAGAAAGCACATCAATTTCACACATGTCTTCCTACAGACTGAAAATACACAGAGGCTAAGGATCCTGTTTGACGAATGTACTTTTCAACAAACTGACAACTCACGTTTGTAACGCAGCGTTGCTCTAACGCGGGATGTCACAGGATACGTAGTACAACCGTTCGCGCTGTTGACTGTAATCGATTTGTATCATACCTCGCCGAATGCCGTGGATGTAGCGAAACGCGGGACACATTGTAGCAAAAACGATTGATGCCGACAGTAACGAAACCCACGCGGCAGGCTCGACAATAGCCGAACCGATCGAAACTTCGAAAACTTCGGAGTGCATCGCGCCGATCCTAGCAGGAATTATCTTCTCGCCATTGTTGCTTGGTCGCGGCGAACGGCGGAGAGCTAAAATCATTTTATGGGTACGCAGAGATCAACGAAATTCGTACAAATCGACGGAAAACACGATTGTCCGCCGAAAAGGAGAGTGAGGGGCAGGCGTGATTGACAAACACGCTTGTCCGTGGTCGCTGGAAATTAACGTGGCTCTCGTGCCCGCTGGAAAATTGTTTCGTTCGGGCGCCACGAGTTCTGTAACTGAATTCATGCAATCGTAAAGTTGTCCGACCCGGTCTCGTGCCCGGAAGTTCCCACCCGGAAACATCATTAAGGACAATGTGTCGCCTTTCCGGTGAGATTCGGTCGGAATATTTGTCGCCCGTGTAATTATTACCGTGGGATCCAGCGAGAAAAACCGTGCTCTGACATTGACGGAGCTGTTCTATCGATTTGTCCTTTGCTGCGGACTCTTCCCATAGGGTTTGAATTCTCTTCATCCCACTAACTACTGAACTACGATATTTACTCTTAGAAAGATTGTACTCTGGAAAGTTCCTGACCTGGATGGTCGTGATAATTTATTTATGAATTATTAGTTTATAATTATTGTGAATATCTGGAAGTTCACTCATTTGTGTTGATGCGACTATCATAGAAGATTAAGGATAGAATTTTTATTCGAACGTTGTCATTATACTACCAAATCTCTATTAAGATTTATCCTTTAACGAATTAAACTATAGAAACCGAATTGGAAAAGAATTTATCTACGAATGGCGAACTCGATTTCTATGGAATTCCAAAGAAGTTAAATCTCTTCAATCTTCACAAAATACTTCACCGCACTGCGCGTATTACGAAATCTCCAGTCCAGTCATCACTTATACCATCAAAAATCTTCCAACTCCAGGTTCCTCATAATCAAAGGAATTGCTGAAAACGTTTTCGTCCGCTGCATTAAAAAACACAGATCTACGGAGTCCAGTGTATAGCGCGCAGCGAAGAGAACGAAAAAACGCTAATCCGCGGCGAAGGCTCCATTAAAAAGCAGTCAGAGCCAACGAGGGAACGAAGTAAGCTTAATTCGCGCCGGGAACTTCCGGTTACACTCAAAACTCGCGAACGTTCGCTCGTTCCCGGTTTTTAATCGCGCAAGAACCAACGGCGGAGATTAATAAACACGATTGGCGAACTGGTACATGCGTTTCCGAATAAATTTGCATGGCGGACACGGCGTCGGGCACGTTCGCCGGTAATGACCGTTTAAAACTCGCCGCGCTGCCCGCGATAAAGTGTCTTCCTCGAGTTTGTCTTCGGTGTTTGAACGACAGCGGGGTATCAGCTTCCAGCTGCGCCGGCACACCACCTGTTAAGTGTTGTCGAGCGAAATGTAAACGAGAACGGCGCATGTACACATGTACTTACACGGGCGCGTACACCCGCGCGCCGGCCTGGCTTTGACTCAAAGGCGCCGTCGTCCGTCCGCGTTTTTATTCCGTCTTACGGAAACTCCATTCCCCCGACCTGCCTGTTTCGGAATCACCGTTCCGCGACGATATTCGACCACTTTTCCGCCGCGGCGGAGGATCCTTTGAGAACACCGGAGCCCTTCGGCCAATTGTCGATGCGACAGGTGTAACCTTGATGGCAGTCGAGATATTCGATTTCACAGCTCAGTTTCGGAGAAGTTTTTGCGCTTCGCCGCAATTTGAAATATTGCGAGGGCCGTTGTCTTTATAGCGTGTTTAAATAGCTTCGGAAAGTATGAGGTCGTAGTGGGAATATTTAACTTTGTACTTGGAAATGAGAGAAGTTTTCTATTTTTTTTGGGGTAGTTCCCTCGGTGTACGGTAATTTCAAATATTGCGAGGGTTGTAATGTCTTTGTGGTTACAGTGATTTTAGGAAGTGTCTATGGATTAGCAGTGAAGGTATTTAACTTTGTAGCAGGGAACGAGAGAAGTTTCCTCTGTTTGCGGTAATTTGAAATATTACGAGCGTTGTAGTATCTTTGTAGTCAGTGTTAGAAGTTTTAGGAAGTATGGGGTAGTAGTGAGAATATTTAACTTTGTACTGAAATATGAGGGAAGTTTCCTCTTCCCGTGATAATTTGAAGTATGGTGAGTGCCGCAGCGTTTTGGTACTCGGTGTTAGTAGATTTTGGAAGTAGGAGACACGAAATATGTCACAATCGATAAACACAGTGGCAAGATGGTAGCAAGAAAGAATCAATAGAAATCAGTTTTCAATGGTTCCATTTTCACTTACTACTCCTCTAATTCCCAAAAATCCACGAAGTCCCCAATAACCAATACCCAATCGCTGAAATAATCAAACAACCGTCATTCGTGATACCATAATCCCCATCAAAAAGCGAATCACTCGCAAAACCCTTTCATTCCTCTTTGCCCGTTCGCAGTCCCATCAATATTTAATTCCTGCTCGAACCGGACTGACCATTTCCGCTCGAAAGAAAGGGAACAAAGGGAAGCCAGAGACACTTATTAATTCACGATGGGGAAAAAAGGTGAGCACGCAGGGCGGGACCAAAGAAACGGAATGCGGAATGCGCGCCAGCGTAAAGCATACAAAATGCGAAATCGATCAGTCGTCCAGGAGGCTAGTCTGAAGCTGTTCCTAGCGAAATTCTAATCAATATGTCGTAGGGGAACAGCTTTGGAGGCTCCAACCCGTCGTAAAGCCTCGTGTACCCTTTCGCTCAATAACGGCCGCCCTCTTCCGCCCCCCCGAAATTCTGTCCGCCTCCGATACGCGAAATTATATTCCACGAACGGGCACGATTGGCCCGGGTACGACCGTAAAGCTCGAATTTACAGCGTCGTATTTCGTTCAGCACGTTGCTACAAAGAGGCGGCGGCCAGGGTTAAAGGCCAGACGCGCGATCGTAATTCCCAAGATCCCCCCCCCACTGACCGGCCGTGCTGCCAAGTGGATCGGGTGGGGTGGCAGACGCTTAACGGCGTAACGACATCACCTTTAACCTGTAAACGCTTCGGGTAAGTGGTGAACCGAGTGCAATGTAAACGGCCAGGACAACCGGCTCTCTGCCGGTTGCCTCCACGTTTCCGACTGCGAAACTGCGCCCCGGTCGCGGCAGACTTTCCAGTCGGCCTCGAGAACCACTTTTCGGGGTACAGGCCACGAAAGACCGTAATTGCCGGCGCAACCTCTTACGGCAGACGCGAAAATTCGCGCAGCTCGTGCTGCTAGTCCCACCAGGGTGCACCCGAGTTCAAGGGAAGTGGGGGAAGTGACGCTAGGAGCGGGCTGCTCGTTCGACGGAGTATAGTTGGTTCAAGATGGTGAGCAGATTGCGGATCTGTATGCGAATTTACTCTTTTCGAGAGTGTGTAGGGAGTAATAGAATTATATCAAACAATAGTATCTTATAGCATACTATGAACGACACTGTACTTTGGACAATTTATATATGATCGTTGCAAATTTTTATGTACCGTGAAAATTAACTTATTTCATTTTATTTGTAAATAGAGATTTCTAATTATTCTAAGTACACATTTATTTCGAACATAAAAGCATTGAGAGTAGCTAAACAACTGTTCGTGTCCTTCTATGTGTAACACACTAGGTCCCCCTATAAAACGATTAAAAAATGATTGAAAAATAAGGATAAAAGTGAGACTTTTTCTTCGTAAGAAAAGAATAAAGTAGACGAAGAAGTTGGACCCGCGAAAGTTGACTTTCAATCGAAATTCTAATCGCGTTACACAGGTTTCTGCTTCAAATAACATTGACTTTTATTAAATTCTTCTAAACATCTGATGGTTTAAATTTCTTGTTAGCAACCGTAAGTACTGTGTTCATTAACGGTTCTTGAAACATTGCTGATGTAGGTAGTGCGACAGTTCGCGGTGTCGACCGTCATAAACCTGACCACGGTGAAGCCCCGACCGAGGCTGATTGCGACTGCTTTCGACGTCGACCTTAGCTCCTGGCCACGAGCCACCCGTATGCAAATTACCAGCTACACTTACCAATAAAACTGTCCGGCTTGCTCGAACTTAATTATCGCCGGAAGTTATGTAACGGATTGCGCCGTGGCCGGCCAGGTCGGAGACAAACGGCCGCGCGCGTGGACCGGGAATTAGCAAGGGTAAATAACGATACCGGCGAAAGGGAAGGACTGGGAATTAGGTGAAACCCGGTACTCGCGATCTGTAAGGTTTAATTGATCCGGGTGCCTTCGAATTAACTATGCTCGCTTATTGATTCGTTCGCAATGCACCGCGGTCAGAATAAGAAAATTAAATCTCGACACTGTTCGTTCGTTTACTCGTTCCGGGAAAAATGAACTTCTTTTGCAGTTGTTAATTTTTCGGCGGAATTGTTTGCAAGAGAGAGAATATGAAAAATATTGATTTTACTGTATTTCTTTTATGTTTTATGCGAGGTCGTTAGCGAGACAAAAATATTTTTTTACATTTGTTAATTCTTCGGGTGCAGTAGTTTGCAAGAGAAAATCTAGAAATATTTTGTTACGTTTGTTAGTTCCTCGTGGAATAATTTGCAAGAGAAAATCTAGAAATATTATGTTACATTTGTTAATTTTTCGTGAAGTAGTTTGCAAGAGAAAATCTAGAAATATTATGTTACATTTATTAATTATTTCGGTAGCACTTTGCGAGGCAGAAAATTGTCGTTTTTGCATTTCGTAACTTTTAGGTATGATTGTTTGCGAGAAAATTCTTTCTAATAGGAGAAAAATATCTACTAAATAATAAAATTGGTTTTGCGAGGAAGAAATATACAGTGACTGTTAATTATAAGTAATTCGATATATTAAATTCTGTCGCGTCATTTTTGGATAAGAATGGTTGACAGAATAAATGAATAGATATGTCGGAGCCGTAATTTCCGTGCCACACCTCAGCGTTCGAATTCTCGGAAGAGAAATGCTCGACACTCGGTAAATGATTATATTGCGGCACCATTTCTAAATTCTCCATTGAGCAAGCAACATGGACGACAGCGAACAAATGGTACATTTGAATGGAAAGTGCTGGTACTTATTTATTCAAGCCCGCGTGAAGAGCGGCAGCTGAGCTGCGCGTGTAGGGCTTAAGGCGGCGCATTGAGGCAGTGAAAATTAACATTTTAAATGTTTCATTAGCGGGATATCAAGCTTAACTTCCTAATTCACCGTGAAATCATTTAAGCGTGAATTCGCCCAGTCTCTAGTGTGTTCGTAAAACCACGTCGCTTCTGCAATTTGCACGACGATGTTCATGAAATTGTCCCGTAAGCGCTTATTACACAAAGGGTGTCCAGAAAATGTCCCTGCTTCTTGAATATTCGAGCGTACTGTTACAGCGCTTGCTAACCTGCAAACACTTAGAAGTTAAGACTTAAAGCCCAAACATTTTTAACACGGCGTATTACACGAATATTCAAAGTTTAGGTATCTTATTACTGGTTGCTACAATAATAACATTTCTCCATGATCCAATAATACAATTTCTATTTTACACCATCATCGTTTCACTCGCATCATATCTCCCCGTCTTTCATCAGCCATCCCGAAGTACACCAAACAAGCAAATAAAACCTTCACAAAATATTCCACTCAACATCCACCAAACACCAAAGCAACACGACAGATTACCAGAAACATCATCAAAAACCCCCTGTTGTGCATAAAGATCGATCAACCGAAGAAAAAAACACTGCGATTTTGCATAGAAGTCGTTCCGCGGAGAAGAAAGGCAAAAAAAATACCGTCAATTTGCATAAATATCGCGAGTCCACTTACGAAGCGGGAGAGCGTGCACGATGAGCTCTCGAAAGAATGCCTCTCGGAGCTAGCGAAGTGCCGACAATATGGCGGCGGGAACGAGCAAACGAGTGGATAAGACTCTCTTCGCGCGCGGATAATAAAGAGACCCGTTGATTCCGTTGCGCGCAATTTCGTTCGGCCGGCTAATAAGTCGAAAGTAATGCGGCTAGCAGCTGGAAAAACCGGGAAAACGGGACGGTGGGGGGTCGCGCGGCTTGTTGATCACATCTTAATATCCCGGCCGCCTCGGTCCAGATCTCGCAGTCACGTTCGCGGCCCGTTCCGCGCTAAAACTTCGACTTTACTGTCGGTCCCCGTTTCCGGCGTTAATCTTCCATTTAACGTGGCTCGAAACCGCGCCGCAGCACCTGCTGCCGGCCACTGCGGAAAGATTATTTTCCGCGGCGGGGAACGCGACTGCGGGGAATTCGTACCGCGGCGATAACGCGCGGCGTCGCGCCGATATCTGGTCTGTTAGCACGTCGTTACCGCTTTATTTGATTAGCCCCGGATATACGGGTTCCTGCTCATTTCGGACACGTTTATCTTCGACGTCGCGATCGATCGTCAGACGGTTTTGTACATTCGACCGCTGGCACAATTTTGCCCCGGGAGGATTACCGACGATAAAAGAGCTACTTATAACAAGACTGCGGATCCCGATGCGGAGTTCTATGAATGAGTTCGCGGAGATTGGTGGGAATTTTTTAGCACCTCGGCACGTTGTTTTTATGACTCTAGGTGGAGGGCAATCTCGTTTAGATTGGGTCGTTCTTTTGAGGTACTTATTTACAGTTTTAGCTGAGAGTGTTGAAATTAAGTCTTTCTGGCACGATTTGTTTGATGATGCTGCGTCGTTGGGCGGTTTCATTTTTTTTTTCATTGAGCTGATAATTTAGATATACTTTTGTTGCTCTAACAATTGGTATATAATATCTGTTTCATGATTAATGTATTAGTGTTATTGTCAACGCACGATCGCTAGGAAAATAGTCCCATATTCTTAGGTGCGGCTTATTATTGTCCCTTATAACGTGGGACGCTTACAACGAGGTCGGCAACAGATGATAACTGTTGATTGGATATAATCGATTGTAGTTTCCAAATAAGTAGTAGTACACCTCAGGTGGCGGCTCGGCCAGTAACAAAGACGTGCTGAAACTAATTCCGCCATTACTATCGGTCCAAGCGTCGCGATTTTGCACATCCCCCCTTACCCCTCTTCACTTTTAAGCCACAAACCGGCTTGGCTCACTTGAGTAACGTACTGTAACTGCAACAGTGGTATAAATCTACACATTGTGTCTTCGATCAGAAGCATCAATGATTCACGATCATGGTTGAAAATAAGTCTTCCAGTCATCCGGAATCAATTAGCATCGATCACGAATTCCACGACGGACATGGGTACCAGGAATGTAAAGCCTGCGGCAGCAGACTGTGTCAAGATATAACGAGCCACCCACCGACACACGGATACCTATTGTAAACTGTGTTATAAACCGCAGATCCCATGAGCTTCTGATAGTTAGTTAGTAACCGGCGGGGACAGATCGTCGCCGACAGGATCCTCTTCGGGCATTGTAGACGCGAGACACCGCAACGCAGTCGCGCGTTCTAACCGCCGAATTCGTCTTTGAACACGTGCCACCGTAACGCCTACTGGCGTAGAGTAGACGTGCAACCATTATGCAACAGAACATCACCGAAATATCGGCCAGAACCTGTACCTTGAAAATACCTAGCGACGTTATGAAGCAAAGTCGACGGGGCATACCTTGAATTGTACAGATGCAACACAGAGAAACAGTGATTCATCAGTTTTTAAAATCTGAATTTTTAAATAAAAAATTTCAAATTTAACCCTTTGCACTCGGAACTACGTCAAGAAAGAAAGTTATTTTATATGAATATTTCACATATTGGTGCGTTATACAAAACTTAATATTATATATAACACTTCGCAATTTTGTTGTATCAAATCAAATGGTGAGTGAGAGTTACCTCTCGAGTGCAAGGGTGAAATGTTCAAATTCTATAGTTAAATTTAAATTTTCAAACTTTATTTTCAATGTTAAGTTTTCGATCTCTTTCCAAACGTCAAATTACCGGGTAAACAAAAGACGTCCGGGTAAAACAAATATCGTTCCTTCTATTGTGAAATTTTCGCTTTCAATTTATTCTATAATTATCGTTTGTAGTAGAATCACTTTCTCAGTGACTTCTCAGCCGACTGATTTAATTTGATCTCTCTTTAATACGTCGGCACGGTATTGCATCAGGGGCGACTCAAGGGCTTTCAAGAAAACTATTGTTGTCACAGCGGAGGTGACTACAGAATGTAAAGTAGCCTTCGAACGGTTCGCAACGCTCGCTCGTCATCGTGTATAGAGGTCGTGTTTCCATTAAAATCTGCAGTGAAAAAAAGGAACGCGCAAGAAAGCGGTATACATCGTTCATCAAACAAGGGAGTCAAACATTCGCCGAAGGCAATGAAAGTTTTTGAAAATCAATCGAGAACGTGCGCAGTTCACGCGAATAACCTCGCCGATCGCGTAAAAACATCGGTGAGCGTGTAACGACGCTCAAGAATGTTCGACACGGTTGTCGAAGATTCATGTTTAAAGAGCCGTAAACATTTCTGGGTCAGTCGAGCGAAATACACGCCTGGAAGAAGGTCCTTTAACGCGTCCCGATGCGTTCGTTAATGGCGGCGCCGCGGCAGTCGCGTATCGATTCTGGCTCCCGTAAAACGCAAATTGAAAGGCACGAACATGTTGAAGTAAAGTCAAACATAACGTCCGGTCGCTGCGTTTTAATTTATCGGAGGACGAACACTGGCACTTCATACCAGCCCGATCGAATCCTGCGTTCCCGATGTTTTCCAGCGGTCAGCCCGTTGTTTCCAGTCCTCTATTCCCGGCGAAACGTTTATTTCGTTTTAAATCCGCGGCAATTTTATTTTAAGCTCATTGGATATTTGTTTAATTGTCGGATTGCAACTCGTTCAATCACCCTTGGAATTACTTCTTGTTTTTCTTTATTTGATTTCTTGGTTTACTGTCATTGAAAAGCTACAAATATTTCTTCCCCGGGAATTATTAAATAAATTAATTTAGTAACATATAAATTACGACATAAATTGATCGAAATCTTAATAAATGCACCTATATAATTTGTATAACGAAATTACAAATTCTTACTGAGTTTAAGTGTACCCTAAATCTAGCTTCAAGAAATTTCCGTAGACTTCATTTAACCCCTTCCCGTGCCATTTAGCTCGACGAAACTGGGACCCAAACGGTAAGCATCAAAGCGTGGTAAACAAACCAGACTGATGCTCGAGAATAGTTACAATGCGAGCCTGGCTCGTGATGTTTATGTTTGGCCCGACTATCTGTTCACGAGCCTGGCTCGTGATATTCGTGTTTGGGCCAAAATCTTCATCACGAGTCAGACTCGTTAAAGCACGGGAAGGAGTTAACTTTCTACTTTCTTATAGTTAACTTTAGTTATTAACTATTTATATAATATTTAGTGAGAGGATCGGAGCATGTTGTAGATGCGCGTTAAAAGAAATATCTAATGGCTCAATGTAATGGCTCTAAACACCACCGCTTATAGGATCTTCAGGAATGTCCCATCTCCAGGGGTTAATTCGAAGCTAACGCTTATATCATTTCATTCCGATTTACAGTGACGACCTGGTCGTATTCTGTGTTAGGAAAGCTGTATTGGAAAGCAGCGATAGACAACGGCGGCTTATGTCGACGCTGAATTATTAATCGAATATCGAAGCGGCATGGGGAGTTGAAGCTAGACCTAGGTCTTTGGACGTCGCGGGACAATCGTCATTTAATGCCGAGCGGGGCCTAGTATTTATGCAGAAAGAGAATACAATATTAAAGCTTAGGGATTCGCTTTGTCGCAGGACGACGTGCGTTAGTCATGACATAGATCGAGAATCTTAAGCTGTGTTCACAGTGGCTTACCTCATATTGGCTGACGGTTAATTAGAAGGGACACTGAAACGTGATAAAGACAAAGAGATAGGTTGATGAAGGTTAGGGTTGCATTATGGTAGTTCCATATAGATATTGTCATATTCAAAGCATCTTGAATTACTTTTGATACCAGTATAGACAGGTTTTGCTGAAGAATTCCTTAAAAGATTGAAAATCTATAATGTCTGTACGTGAAGAATGCATCGGTGGAAACATGGCTTAATGCCAGTGTAATTCCTCGTAATATAGGGGTAAAGACTTCTTTCGAACTGTTATTCGCGAAATTAATAAGTTGCAATTCTGCCATTCAGTTTTCTTTTTTACGAAGAGAAATCAATATTCTTTTATTTATTAAAATTAATTTAAGATTTCTAAATTGACATTATTAATACTAGAACTACTGGACGGGTCAAAATGACCTATTCCTAATTTCTTTATTTCCAGTTATTGAATAAATAATACATACTCCTCTGAGAAATTACGAATGAAATTGATTTATCAATACACAAACTGAATTGCAAATCAATTGAAGTCTGAATAGTTGCACTATTGTAGTTTCTACAGAAAAATTTCGAGAAGGCAATTTCACTGCTCGGTAGTTCTAATGTTAACGCGCTTCAGTAAATGAGGTTATGTTCACCATCGCAAGACTGCTTAACGAATATCCCTTGATTACCATTTCTTGATTTTCGTATATTCAAGATAAGCACCTTACTTACGCAATTCCCACTAAGAAGTAGAACTTCCTTTACAAAATTATCGCCAGTCAGACGTAAACAACTTCTACCGCGCAGAGTTTTTACGGAACAGAAACAACAATTTTCAAGCAGCTCTTAATTATTAAAAAACGTCTACACCTACCGTTAAACGGAACATCATTAATTATTCATCGCATTCTCTCCACCCGAAACTTGTCTGCACCAATTACCAACCATTCCACTTTACAAGTTCCCGGCTCCTCGACGTAAATTAAAAACACTCTTCATCAATCTCACCGCCCGCCAACAACGCGATCCCAATCATAGAATCGAAACGTTCCATCGACTAGCGTACACTTCTAACCAATCAGGACGGTTTATCATTATTCGATCCGCGCCGTGGCAGCCGCTCGAAACCCATTAAATTTGTTCTTTGAATCCACTGCAGAAAGATGGCGTGCGCGAGTGCTAACTAGAAGCGTCCGCAGATGAGCAGTTCTAAACTCGGCATTGTACACTTGACTGGTAACAAAGCGGACTCGAACAAGTGGCTCCGCGATTGTTTGGAACAATATATTTGCGAAAGTTCCCGGGATTATCGTGGATCCAGGAGCCAGGAGGTCCCGGCCGAACAAAGAGAGAACGCCTCGGATAGCTTTTCCTCCCGAAGCTTTTCGGTCTTCCCGTCGAAAGGTCGAACTTCTCCGCTTTGATCCAGTTATTTCAGCCGAGTGAGTATGCCCCGTGGGTCGGGGTTTGGGACGGCGCGGATCGAACAGGGACGGGAACGAGGAGAAAGGGAGCGATCGCAAAATTCTCACTTTCGGCCCGCCATTACCCGGGGCTTCTTTGTGTCCGCCGCGTCGCGTCGTATTGGTTCGAGACGCCCCACCAAGGCGTTTCCGAATGTCCTAACGCGGTTAGTCTACTCGTGCCGACCGATTAACCCTGTCGCGGCTGGAATTTCTTTCAAGCGAGTTTCCCCGAGTTCACGGACTCCGGTAACCCTGCCGGAAACCACCTCAGGGAGATTTCAAAGATTGTTTTAACGCGACGGGCAAATTTACTCAGCGAAAGTTTCCGGCTCTGGCAAGGAAATTTGGGGGGGGGGGGTGGATTAAAAATTCACTGTTCGTCGCTGCTCCCGGATCCCCGGAACTCGTTCACCGGAAGTTTCGCTGCGAGCCGTTGAAAGGTTGTAATCGTTGTTCCGGGGTAACGGTAGCTACACGCGCGAAATTTAATTCTGAGACACGCGAGCGAGAGAGATGGCTACTTTCGTGGAAATTCTCATGAAAGTTCTCGGATCCTGTTGCGGCTCTTTCATGTTTGTTTTTTGATTATGTTGATGATAATATTTTACTTACAGGTGGATCATCTTTTTTTACGTCTCTTACGGTTAGAGAGAAAAATTATTGAAAATATATGAAAGTATGTGTTTAGGTTCTTTGTTGGATTCTTTGTACAATGTTAACACGTTAAACGCCACGGAAATTTTTAGCGTTTTACATAATACTAATTCTTTTAAATAGCAAAATAAATAGGATGTATTAATAATTATTTATTATTATTATTATTATTAATATAACAATAAATAATACATATTATAAATATTTTCTAGCAATTGAAAAGTGTTAGTCATCGGTGACATATATAGCATTTAACGTGTTAAGGGAGATAGATAATAGTAGAGATACAGATAGGTCTAATAGGAGTATAATATTATAACGACACTGTAGAAGGTTTTTATTTGTTAACTTTTTTAATTATGTAAAGTTTCCATAACTTCGACTTACACGGAAAAGTATAACGCGAAACGGACATTTCGTCATAATGAACAAGTTATACGTTTAAATTGTGCATATCATTCGATACATCTATTGAAATCAGATTATACAAGGTTATCAAATTCGCGTCGTCCCGCTTTAACGTGTTCATAATCGATATCATGCATATCGAAATATTATAGTGCCATGTACTCTCAAACCACGAGCTGATTGCAAATCAACGATTGAAGTTCAGAAATTTGTTCTCGTGTACGAAAATCAAGGTTCGTATTCAAATTCAATGCCAAATACAAAAGCAGTATTATCTCAACCACGATGAAAATTAATTTTTCTGTTATGTTTATAAACCTAAAAGAAAAACTCTGGATTCGCAAGTTCCGAGAGGAACAATACATTTCATAAAACATGGAATTACAGCACCGGAGTAATTATGTTTTACAACTATCTCCATAACATTCCATTAGAGTTTATAAACACCAGACACATTAGTATCTGGAAAAGCTTTTACACTAAGGTAATAAAGTACTTGACCTGGAGTCCATGTATTTACAAAAACGGGTCAGAATTTTTCATCCTGGGACTCATATAACATTAAACAAATAAAACTGGAACAATTCCGAATGAAAACGAAAACTGTTGTAGTATCTAGTAAAATACTGTACCCTGGTTAACCTTCACCGAAAACAAATACTAATGTAAACAAATACTAATACTTAAAATAAGAATCTATTCCGAGATCTTCCGGTAATATGAATAATCCACAATCATCGAAATTCCTGCGTTTTACTCGTCTCAATGAAATATCTCGAAACAGATTTCTAAGGCACATTTTAAGTACCTCACGCTTCCATTTTTCCATGGCCCATGCGTTGCGTTTAATTGCCGAATCGCTCTCATTGTCTGCCCGATAAACCAGAAGCAGCGTTATCCGGGCAAAATCAGCAGCAGCAATGCCGCTTCGTTATCCAAATACATAGAGCTGGATGGCCGTCAATTTAACGAAACGCGGGGAGCAACGACGGGCTGGTGCCGGCTGAGTACAGGCATCGTAGACACGCGAGGTAACCGGAAGATAATTAGGCGCGTGCATTAAACGACCATCCATCGCGCGGTCTCGAGGAAGTGGCCCATGAAACCCGTTGCCCCGGCCCTTCCGCGCATGTTATGACGAGACAGGCATAGGGAGAGGGAGGCGGAGGCAGCCGAGTGGTTCCTGCAAAACTCGTTCGCATGAGGGAGGTTCGAGGGAGGCGATGGTTGGCGTGACGAGGACCCATGAGGAATTTAAACCGGTTCGCCGACTTCGCGCCAACGCTGTTGCCCATATAATTAATTTTTCATCCCCTTTCGGAATGCCGTTCTCGCGTGCCCGCTTCCGTTGTCTGCAACCCATCCACCCCCGCGAAATAATTGCTCACATGGACGTGCTTCCGTGCAGCCGACACCAGCGTGTCGGGCACGGCGATTAATTCTTTGATTGTCTGGTTAATTTTAACGCTTGTGTGGGAACACGGTGGCCATCCTCAACGGATCGTGAGATTCGCTGGCCCCGCTAGGATTAAGCTTTCGTGGATTTTGCAAATTTCTAGGGAGTTGCTCTTTTTTATGGACAGTTGCAATTCAGGAAGAAATGAGAATTGGAGAAGAGGAGGAAAAGAAGGAAATTGTATATTGATTTTATATTTCAGACTTAAAATTTTAAATTATCAAATTTTGAAATTGTGAATCTCAAATTCTTTTAACTCGACAAAGTGGTTTTGTTAGTCTTAATACACACTTCTGAAATACTTTCGTACCTCTCATTCCGTCACTTAAGCTCTCGCTTTTTTCATCATTAATTACTTCAACAACTTTCATCCAAATGACCGTTAGACCGCCGTTTCAAATTATTGAAGTTCGCCGCAGGGAAGCTTCTTTAAAAGTAACTTTCGAGGTCCTTGGAGCAAATAACCTACTCCCGGGTCAAAGAATTCCTTCGTTAAAGAATGATCACGTTCTTCGGGCTTGGTGGGTTACGAGGCAAATGACGAGCGGCGGCTGGCAGGAAGGGGTAAGTGGGCTGGAACACTATCTAAGACACTCGGATGCGCTCGGTCGTGAGCTCCTTCCGGCATCACGAACAAGAGGGGCCGTCGTTGCTTAAGTAAAAGTCACGTTCGACGGTTACGGAGAGTGGCACTCGTTCGAAACAATCACGAACGAGCGGAACCAGAGTTCTAAACGACTAGACGAGGTGACCGTGCTGGTTTTAATACATCGAATGCCTTAGAGGTCACCAGTGACAGACACTCAACTTTCCAGTGATCCCTAACTAAATTAAATTACTGTAATTCGTTCAACTAAACGACAACTGTTGGTAAAGTTGTAAAAGTTACGATCGATGTAACAGAAGGCAGTGATATTCGACAATACAAACGCGCAAAGAGCAACAACGCAGTTCGACTAACACTTTGAACGTCACATTCGAACTTGGGCGACAACTTTTATATCTATACGGAAAGTTATGTCGCCTAAATATAGGTAATATAACATTAAAAGTGTTAAATGAATTGTGTTATCGTTCTTTGCTTTTATCGGTGATACATCATGTGAATTTGATTTTCTTGAATCTACCAGATGCAAGACAGTCAAGAGAGCAATCGCTAAAAATCTTATCCTTCCGATTTCCGTTTTGTTGACAAAATTCTTTCGATTCTATAGGACTTAAGTGACTGTCGACTAGGTAGTTAACTGCGGTCAAAACGCGTGCACCGCGCGATGGACGCCACTTCGAATGGAGAATTCGTGGGGTGGATGACCGATAAGACAGAAACGAGAAATCCAGCTTGTCCTCCGGAAAGAATGTTCATTCTTCCTTGCGGCACTCGAGACTTTTCAGCGCTCAACCACTTGAGCTTAGAGGCTCGACGCTTCAAAGGAAGCAAATTTAGCAGTTTCGCAACCCTCGTGGACTCTTCGGACGGATTGCCGCTGTGCGGTCTTAGACGAGCCTCCCTTGAAACTTGAAACGCTGTTCAGAATATTTTCCCCAACGTAAGCACGGCTTCTAAATTTCGTAGAGCTGGGTCTCTTAGTTTTAGTTCTTAAGAAAGAGGTCTTCATACAATCCTGAACATTCCCTACGAAAGTATTGTTTTTTAACTAACATTCAACGCTCACGAAATTTTCTCCCATTAGTTTTCATTTAGACAATAAACACTAATACAAGTATAACCACAAAGACTCCTAACATGTATAAAAAATTTTATTTTCCAATTTCAAAGTTTCATTTTACGAATTACGTATACGTTCTAAATGACATGAGCTCCATACATTTTTTCCGATTGAGGTTAGGTTCAACTGGTCCATCGCAACTCCGCCATTTTGTCGGCTTACCTGTAAAACACTTTGGACGCGTCTTCGCCTCTCTATCTATCATTCATCCCACGGTGAATTAGTGAACAGAATGTCTGGGCTGCGTATCGGCACTTTGAGCCGTAAAATCGCGTGTTTATCGTCGCGCAGGAGAACCGGAGCGCGCGTGGCTCGAGGCGAGGCGGAATCGATCGATGCCGCGGAGGAGCGCGCAATAAACAGTGGCCCGGCCCCTGCTCCCCTTATAAAACGCTATTTTACGAGGGTTACGGGGGTGCGAGTAAAAACGGTGTCGTCAATTTTTCAAGTTGAACGCGACCCGGTGTGTCGCGACACCGGTGCACATCGTCGCTTTTAATCTGCAAATTGCGAGTCGAGTTTACGAACCACGTACCAATGCGCCGAGACGGGTTCCGATACGCGTTGTGCGTCTATGTCTTTCACCGTCGGTGTTTCCGCTTACAAATAGGCGCGAACAAATGCGATATTTACTTCCGAGGGGAACTGAGTTGTCTTCGCACGATGATATACGCTTGCGATATCGTGAATTACATACGCGTGGTTCGCGTATGAAATATCACCCGTGCAAGAAGATGAGAAGAGAAAAGATGAAAATTACGGATTTCTTTCGAAACTTTCTTGTTTGAAACGCATAATGTAGTTTAGCTGATATCTAAATTACCTATTGTTCGTCTACCACTTGATAACTAAGCTGAGGAGTTATCCAAATAATAATGTGGACATCAATTGCGAACCGACAATTATAATTTTCTATATGTCGATATTTCCTTTTCAACTTTTTGTCTTGAAGCGCAGGATATTACACTGAACAAAATGTGTAATACTTAACTGAAATGTGGTGTGAATTTATTCAATATTAGATTTACGAGGATTTATCGTGTAGTTTGTTTTATCGTTCCTAGAACACTAGATGTTCGCTCACATGGATCTCGGAAATTGGAGCTTCAACAACAGAGAATTACGATACGGTTTTGCACAACTGCATCAATTAAAGTCGAATTAAACTATTGACAGATAATACTTATGAAATTCAATATCCATCAAGTTGATCAGATTCATAAACCTAGTATTAAATGCGTTATTCTAATTGTTAGAGGTATCCTCTTTTCCTGAATACTTGGTTGCATCGCTTTCGTGTGAATAATGCTACGGTTCTATTGATTGTGCATTCGGATGAACAGATAATCTGATGAATGAACACCTGCATATTTCCGTGCATACATGTTTAAAAATTTTTCTACGTATCTGATCGCTCTGGAATATCGAGCTCGTCAGAACGTCAGTATAGCACCTGCTTAAACTGATTTGATTCAGTGTTTCGTCTGTTTTGAGACGAGAAGTATCGCGATGCAATCGGTTTATACGGACAGTTCGCGTGGAACTTCGGAAAATAATTTTTTGATCGTTCCGTGGCAGACGCGCTGATCGAGTTATCGTCGTGCGAAAGCGGTCCAACAGAAGAAGGGGATGGAAAACGGATCGAAGCGCGAAAGGGGGCGTTCAAGCGTTTATTTCATGAAAATTATAAAGCGAAATAGATTGAGCGCATATACGGGTCACGAATAACTACGCTGACGAAGATTGGGACCCGGCAGCCAGAGTAGATTAGTGCCGAACCACGGTTGGAACGGGATATTGCATGAAAAGCCGGAAAGCCGCAGGATTTTCGGTTTTCGTTCACGCTGGGCGAGAAAAATTGGACGGGAAGCACGGGGAAATGTGGGCGACCCTTTATTGGTTTGCCTACTGAAATTCGAGATGATTTCTCATTGGCAGTGTTTGAATATGGCTTACACTGTGATGAAAGTTTTTCGTGAGTGTGGCTGAAAATGAAAAATTTCGTTTCATTAATCAACGATTTATGGATTAGTAGATTATTCAGAATCGTCGGATGCATACGAGTGGAAAGAGACTATGATATTGTTAATACCTGTTCATTAGTATATAATTTTGGGTTTAAATTTATTTACAATTGGCGTTTTGAAATTTTTTGTGTGGTTTATTAATGCATAAACGAATGTTGGAGAATCTTATAAACGATTTTGAACATTTTTAACCATTCTAAAGGATTATCTAGTTGACATTATTACGTGTATTAATTTGGGATATAAAAATTGATCTTTCCACGGACAATCGAATATTTTCCAGCGTGAAAAAAAATCGAGGTCAGCGCAAAAATGGCCGCCCGCGGAAGGCTCCGAGCTTACGGGATCACCGGTCAACGAAACAGTTGTTAATTAATTACCAAAGTTAACAAAGTAACTTCCGTCAGAGCCTCTGATAATTTGGATTTTCGAAGGGAAAAGAAAGTTCGGAAGTGTCACCGGTATTAATTAACGAACTTTCATCACCGGGAACGTGTAGAGATCCGATAGTCCTCGTGTCGCCATTTTTTCTTGTTTCAAGAGGGTGTCGATAGACAGACACGTCGATTACTTTTTTCTTTAACACGTCCGCTAACAGGATTTTGTGTCCTCTGTAATCTTCATTTCCATGATATTTTGTGATTCTCTTTTTCTTATGATTTCTTTCACAACTTTGCTCGGTGAAACTACTTTATCCTTAATAATGTGCAAGAAAAAGAGAAGAATCTGATACTAATTCTATCTACGTTTACTTTATAGATTAGCAATTGATAATGAAAAAGTAATATTTCATTTATATTGAAAGAAAGTAAATAACATTTAAATTCATCGAATTCAGTTTGAAATTCTCATCAAAAGACTCACACAATATTATGGCACAAAGGGTTAACGAGATGCAATAAAAATTTGCACAATATTAACTGTACTTTTTCCATGAGAAATACGAAATTGAGATCGTCGCAAATATGTGAAGCTGCTTTGCCAGCGAACATGTAAAATGTTTTTCATTTTATTGTGTTACCTTTGGTCGACTGCAATCTGAACTTTGCGGGGTTTCGAGCGACGAGACCCGCCTAATCGATTGTATTATGCCGGACGTAGCGTGCGGCGCACGGTAACGTGCAATGCGGCTCGATTATCGCGGTGGCAATACATAATACCGAGCTGGAAAGTCGAGAATATCGAAAACAGCAGAAAAACGAGATTTCCGCGATTCCAAACCGATGCTATCGTCGATAATACAAAACTCGAATCTAGAAAAATGAATTCTTTGCTACTTAGAATCCGTAATTGTGTATTGTAATTGATTATAACTGCTATCCGAAAGTCGAAAGCCGCGCGATAAACACAGAAAATTACGGTGTTCGTTACGAAGCAAATTTACGATACTGGAAATTATTATTAAACGTTATTGTAATGCGATTAGAGTCACGAAAAGGGGAGTACGAGTTTAAATATAGAAAAAAGTAATCCTTCCATACAAAGTTCGAGATTTTTCAGTTACGGTTCTGCTTGCTCCGGATTTTGTTTCGAATGTGGAAACCGTTTAAATTTTCTGTTTTCCCAGTTTCTGCTGAGCAGAACGTGCTAACAAATTCCTCTCTTCGAAGCCATTGAAGTATTTAATATTTACCGAGCGTTACAAGTTCGTGAACATCGATTGCGCAATTACACACGGAATAATTTCTTTCGTATTTACTCCATCTACCTCTGAATTCATTAATATAAATTTCCACTGACAACCTGCTACTCCTTCCATCTATGAAAAACACCTTCAGTTGACAATTGAAACACGGAACCATTTAAAATTTATTCAACGTTCCACCGTTTTGAATAAAAAATCATTTTCACTGAAAGTCCACACATTTCCCAGTCCATTGCTTCTCTAAAAGAATAAATAAAAAATAGAAACTAAAACAATCAAACGCAAAAAAAATCCTCCAATTTCGCAATGAATAACGGATTAACCTTCTAAACCGAGAACCTTTAAAATTTCAAATCCGTTTGAATAACTCTGCGTTTAAAAATCCTACCAGCCACTAGCTGGTGTTTCGCGGAAGTTTCCGGTAACCTTTCTAACGGGCGAGGTCGAAGTATAACAACGGATGGTATTTCACAGTGACCGCCTAAGCAATTGGACGAGCGCGTAGTTTACAACTCGACGCGGGGAACGAGCGGAATTCGCGGCCGGGAAATGGGAATGGGTGCAACCGAATTCCCGTTTTGCGCGGCTACTTCCTGATATCCGTAAACCTTTTAATGAAAATTCACTATTAGCCCTTTCTCGGTGAATCATTTTTAACCGCTGGCCTTGTAATTCCTTTCAAAACCGCTCGCTGTAATTATTTTTATGTTAATGATTTATTAGACATATAGAAGAACTCTGTAGTCATTTATTAAGATTATTCTATGAATAACTTCCTTCATTATTTTACTTTGTGAAATATTTTTTAATGGCACTTCGAAAATGACTCAATCAAATGAGGAAAGGTTATACATAATGATTAAAATTTCGTTACCAAAACTAAATTCGCGATTCAAACACATCAATATATCGAAGAAACTGAAACCAATACTTCCGACTCGACTCACTCCATTCATCGTTCCACCTTGCGGGCCCTTTCCCAGAAACAGTCTCAATTATTTTCGGAAAACTGAATATTCATGAACCCTGTGTGCGCTAGTTGCTAGAGGGTGAATAAAAAACGGCTGGGGCGTTTATACAGATCAATTGGAAGCTCTTCGCGCGAAGGAGAGATTGTAATACCGGTCGGCCGGATATTAATTAAAACGGTATTACGCGTCGTTTGCATGCGCCCTGGTCCGGTTTTCCAATTACACATTTTTTAAATTGCAAACGGAGCGCCGCCTCGCGCAGCACACCGCCACCGTGTCGCTTCGGTGTGCGGGCAAAGTATATTTTGCGCACGAACTCGCCGCGTGACTCGGGAATCGAAATACGCCCGTGCTTTCGGGGTTTATTTGATCCGGCGGACGGATCCATTTCACGGGCGAACGGGACAAAAACACCGGGAACACTTATTCAGGAAATAATAACGGTCTGATGGAGGTCGCAAATATTTTGAAATAGGTTGCGAGAAATTGGTAGGGTGCCGCGATTGGTCGCGCGGACTGTCCTTTCAGAGGTAAACCGTGGAATTTGAATTTATACGCGGTATGACGTTACAGTATAAATTCCACTTGAATTTTTATGCGCTTCGTTCTGGATTCGTTTATTAGCCAACAATAAATATGAAGCTTAATAGATTTCTTTGAGTAATTTGAACACTTAATTATAGTATTTAAAAGTTAATCTCCTGCTTCACGACTGTAATTGTTATTACAATATATTGTCACTATTATCATTGTCATTATCAATAATTGAAGCCTTAACGTTGAATAAATATTCGTTCCGACTTCAACTGATATGTAGAAACCTTAATTCTTGATTGCTTAAGTCAACCTGATTACAAGCCAGAATTATAATGCGGCATTATAATTGGAGGATTGAATCAACACGACGGGCAATTAATTTTTAGCGGCTCCCAGCTATCTGGCTTGGCGTTTCTTACAATTCCGGGGATTCGGGAATTCTCCATTGTTTAGCACGGGGCCGCGCAAATTAAGGGGTCACACGTACACGCGATGAATTATGGGAATACTGAAAGGGCCGGCCGCGTGCTCTAAACACGATTTTCGTGGACTTAATTAAATAGGAACTTCGGATATAGAAGTTTTCATCGTAATTCTCCGAGTGGCTTCTCCACGGTCCCATTTGGTTCCGGTTCCGCCGCCGTGGCCCGCTGCCACCTTTACAACTTCGCCCCTTGCGTTGTCACAATTTACTCTTCCGCGTTCCGGTTCGAGTAAGATCCCAAGTTGCAAAAGTGTTTCTTGGTTGGAATTCTCCGCGGCGACTATTTTGGATTCAAGGGTCTTCGCGTCAGGGACCGTAGTTCGGGGAGATGGTTACACTCGCGAAGATAAATGAATATTCCATCTTCTTTTAATCTCGAATGGTATGATATTACATGGAATATTAAAAAATTAGAATTCGACGCAAATAACTGGATACCAAAAATTTGTGCAAGACCTAGTATTCGCAAATTTCACATCGTGATTTCATTCATATACCTACTATATTCATATACCAACGAACAAATCACTTGCACGTACATTTACAACATAAGCCGCGTTTCCCCGCGCCACACGGAACGACTGAAACAGAAATCCATTTCCCATATTGAATCTGAAAAATATTCGACGCGCTCTCTAATTTCATTTTCCGTGGAAGGATCATCCCTTACAAGAGCCGACAGGCGTTATCGCGGTACGATGATACCTAGTCCGCGTGTTTCCTGGGTTTCCCTCGATTTTCGCGCGATACATCGGTCGTTTTTCACGCGACGAGGCCGAGCTGTGCGAATTCACGCGCGAACACGTCGAAAGGGTCGGCGCCGCCGCCGGGCGAACGTTTCCTATTGATATCGATGCCAGTTTTCCACAGCGGCACGGCTCGGACAAAAGCTTCCTGGCACGCGTTGTCCCTGCTATTTTTTCCCCGGCGGCCTCGTTCGACCGGCGCCGCCGACCGGCTCGCATGGCCGAGCATCTCGAGCAATTACGCGAACCGTCCCGGCCCCGTAAGTGCCGCTAACAATCACCAGACGAACGCGTTATTTCCTAGGCGAGGCCGACCCGAAATACGCTCATCGATCCTGGTCGCGATTTGAATATTAGAATCGGGAATATTCGCGTTGACCCACAGCGTTGTGGACGGTGCGTGAACTTGGACGATCGTTGGGACCTTAAACTTTTGCGTTGGAAATGAACTCAGAGATTTGGCAAATTCTTGCACGAAGAATTTTGTTTTTACCTACTTTACGCGGATATGTACAATAATTTTTTTCTTAATCATTTTGTATAAGTTGATACATTTCGAAACAGTATAGTGTGTGTAATGTAACAAGACTATTAATGTGTATTAGACATCATTAGTAATTTTAGAACAAAAACATCTCGACATGGCGCGTCTTTCTAGCGCAAGAGGTTAACATGTTCGCGCGATGATCATTTATTATAATCTCGAAGACCAGTGAAATGACGAAACGTTGTCATTTGTCGATCATTTCCTGTAAAGATTGACTTGTTTTTAGCTGAATGTGAATATGTATAAGATTTTGATTGCCACATATACTTATAATGATAGCATTTTTAATGTTAGTATTTATGATGCTAGCATTACTTATAATGTACAATACTTATAGACTACTATAATAGAAATTTACTTCACGAAAAAACTACTGCGATGATTATTGGGACTGTTCGATTACCTCTAGATATATTTTTAATTACACTAACACGAATCAACAAGATTAAAAGAAAACCTTCGGTAATACGTATCACTCCGTAACTTTCGGTTTCTTTTTAAACTTGTTATTCAATTATGTAGGAAGTACGTTCCTAAGTAAACTGCTTGCAGGAAGAATATTCAGTTAACTACGTAAAATTTTATCAGCAATAAGCAAACAGACTGGTAATTATGTTACCCACAGCATCGGACAGAGCCAACAAGTGCCATTTTGTCGGCACGCCAATGGGAATGGCATTGTATCCGCGGCGTTTTCATCGGGACTCCATCGGGGCCGGGGCGAACACGGCTGACATCGAAAGACGCAATCCGTAGTTGCCAGTAAATCTGACATCCGGGAAAGTTTTAATTGCTCGCTGTGTTTCCCGCCGCGGAAATGACTGCCGCATTCCGCGGCGCGATGGCGTCCGCGACGTGTCGTGTTATGATTCCCTTTGAACTCTGCATGTTTCACGGTTACGCTTAGATTCCGGAATATTATTCTCCTAATTCCTGAACATTTCAGTTGGTCAGTCCTGAAATTACTTCCTGCGGGTTTTAAAACAGAAAATCGAATTACTTATAGAGCAGACCGAATCGGAATTAGATCGTTTCCTCTTAGAAAATACAGGAATAAAAACACTGAAACCTTACTAATAACAAACGAAAAAGAATTTTTAAATCTTCCTTTTGCCAGTAAGAAATAAGAAATGAGAAATATATTCTGCGATATAACAAACGTGCACTGAATTCTTATTTCAATCCGATTCTCCTTTTGATCCGAATCGCCTCGGTTTACCCTAACAAGAAATTCACAAGATCCGCTTCAAGATCAGCATAGTACTTCACATTGAATTTTTCTCTAAACGAACGCGCTTCTCTCAACAAGTGTCTCATTATCGGACATCCGCGGGACGCATGGGTTTCGTTTAATTTCATTAACCGTTTAATTATTCGAGCAATTAGTCGCCGCGCAAATATTACCCGTTCGTGAGCAGAAGTAATTAATCTGTCAGCGGTTCGCGCCGTGTTTCGCGGATAAAACGGTGCGTTATTGAGTCGCCGTCCCGGGAACGTCGACCGCCTTCGTCTCCTGCGTTTTCTTTTTTTTTACGCTCTCCCCCATCGCGGTTTGTTTTATAAAATTAATGCGCGTCGCTCACGGTGATGTAATTAAATTACAAGGGTGAAAGTGGGTCGCTTTGAAAATAACCGTAACCGCCCATCATCGTTGTATTCTATAATTCGCCGGGCTGCCTTGTTTATTTTCTGCTCGGGGATTCTTCAGCCTCGTCTCGGTTTTTTTTCACGCCGCGCTCGTAACTTTCCACGGGGAGTCCCCGGCGAGACCCGTCGGACTGAAACGCGCGCCAATGAAACTGCGATCGCATCTTCCGAGTGCGGACCCCCTGCGTCATGTTGTCCGCGGAACGGTCACTCGTAAAATCGAATGACACGACGCGTTTTATATAATATCGAGCACGCGACGCATCGTCGGCGGACTTTTTATGGTACGTGCTTTCTCCCGTCAATAGCGCTCGTTGAAATCACTTTCGAGCGCGACTAACCGCTCGTTACACCGCCGTGACTGTATTACGGGCTGATATTACATCAATTTGCGGATATACACTTTTGAAAATAAACAGCGCAACGCGGAAATTGCTGCCGTGCTTCCGGAAATCTGTCCCTCGAATGCTCGGAATTTAATTAGGGAATTCGGGTCGCCTGGAATTCGATATTCGTGACTCAGGCTTGGGAAACGTGATACAATTTGCTTAAGGTGAGCGGAAGTTGATATTTCCTGTTGAAGAGAAGGAAATTTGATTCTTAGGACTCAATTGGTTGTTTAAGTTACGTGACATTTGATACTGAAAACTTGAAGTTCTTCAAGGTCCTTTTTTATACATTTTTCATAAATCATTATTGTTTTATGTATCATTGGATACATATGGATTGTAAGGAAAGTAATTTGATGCACTTTTACTTAAAACAAAGAAAATTGATTGCACGATTCCTAAAAGGAAGGAAAAATGTATTAACTGGAATGAAATTTGATACTGTGACTGAAGTGAAATCCAACACTTTCGAGTCAAGATGAGAGAAATTTGAGCTCCGAACTGGAACGAAATATGACGCCGACAACTCAAGATACGCGAAACTTGATACTTACAGTTGAAACTGTGTGCGACCTGATAAGAACTTCTCAACACATATGAAACACGATACCTCGAGGCAAACGAAACTTGACACTTTCAGCTCAAGACAAGTGAAATCTGATTCCTGGCTCTCAACCGTTCTAACGCATTATCCTCAACTCAAGAGGTACAAAACTTGACACCATTTGCTGGGGACTAGCGAAACTTGATACCTTCAGCTCAAGAAAACTAAGATCAAGATCAATGAAATCTGACATTATCTACTTAATACAAGAGAGACTTGACGTTTCCAACTTAGAACAAGGAAAATATGATACCTAGGCTTTTGTTACCTATAAACTACCAAACTAATAACATAAGTATTCGAATACTTGAAGCCGGTTAGTCTCGAAGGCCATCAAACCTGATGTTAATAACTTAAATCTACGGCATAATTCACTAACGAAATGAGAACTTAAATCGACGCTAACCAATAAATTGATATCAATTAAATGAATGTTAACCAAATTAACATTACCTAACCAACGCTACACTAGTACACCAATTAATATCATCCAAATAAGTAAGTATACCAGTAACATCGCTCACAAATTCCAATGGCAATCCCATTCCTACATTGCACGTTCTCCAATGAACATCACAGGCCCAAACGCGTTATTGCTCTCGTGTCGAAGACTCGCCAATATCACGCGTCACTGGTCCACGATGATGAATCCTTTGCGCGTTAAGTAACGTGATTAAAATCGTCTGTGCACCGTAATCGCTCATTAGCGCTCTTGAAATACACGCGCGGCGGGTGGCGTTCGACGAACGACTTTTCGCGCTAGAGAATACTTTTGTCCGCGACGAGCGTTCCCGATCGTGCCAGGTTCATCAAAGCGTTCTGTATTCATCGATTCGTTGCCAGACGCGTTCGCCGCCCTTTAATTAAAATGTAGCGGCGAACAAAGCTCGGTCGCTCGCGGCCGCGTCGCATAATCACCGACAGATCCTTCTTTTTCGTTGGAATGTCGCGCGCGAACGGGACTACGCTGCGGCGGCAGCGGGGAAGATGAAAGAAACCGCGCGAAATACGGAGGCGTCAATTATTCTGAATATTCATCGCGAAATTAATTAACAGATATCAACGGGGCGAGGTTACCGCGCAGCGGGCCGCATGAAAATTTATCGCGCGGAGCGTTCCGGCCGCGCGTGTGGCGGAAAAACGGTTACGACGGGCAATCCAGTAATATTCATAACGGAGTTGTTTATAAAAATTGGCGATCCCGCGGTTCGCGTGCAATAAAATTTTTACCGCTGTTCCGCAGGATTGATCCCAATTCCCGGCGGCCTCGTCGCGACCTCGGTGAACGGGGCTCGCGTAAAATTTTTACGGATGATAGAAAATGCTGAGGTTTTTTATTGTCACGAATTCTTCTGGTCGGATATTTCTACGTTATTCCTTCTTCTCATCGCACGCATATGCGTTTCGAATTTGTCACTTCATTATTAACTCCTTGCTGTAGGGTACCTTTCTCAAGTCGAGTCGATACGACGACTTTGTCATTAATGATTTACTGGAGAAAGAGAAAAATTGTATGAATGTTATATGTCTATGTTTGCTCTTAAGTATAATGTGAGTCTGACATGTTCAAAATCCAAACGTTTAAATTGATAATGGCGTTTCTGTCGATATATGATGCAATCTTTGTTGTTTATATTCGTCAGATTTGATTAATTGCCATTTGAAATTTTATTGTTACATACTTTCTTTTTTGGAAATAATTGGTTCGCGTAGTGTCTAGTCTGTGAGCTCGTGAAATTTGATTAAATCATCAAATTTAATTAAACCTTCAAATTTAGTGAAATCGTCAAATTTGAATTTTTTTTATTAACAATGGTGAATTCAGGCAGCTTTCTGTGAACTCGCTATATTTAATTAATTTCCACGTAAAATTCTTCCGCCACAATTTTTGCCCGTTTTATCGGAAACAACCGATCTACCTTGTCTCTGTTCCCCGAATTAATCAAATTTCACCAATATCCATGGAAAATTCCACCGTTACAATCTTCTTTTATATTTTATTACAGACGATCGATTTGCCAGATTTAATAATTCAGGTTAAGAGTGAATTTTCTGATTAATTATGCGCTGCTGTTGTTAAAATATTCCATTACTGAACGAGAATCTGGCGTGATATCGGCGGGGTAGGTCGAAAGGAACACCATCGACACTGCAAGTGAACGGCCACCGTAATTACGTATTCCGACCATTATTCGGTTCGCGGGCCGATCGGTCGGATTATCCGGCTGGTCGATGAATTATTAAAAGCAGAAACGGTGCCGCGCGCGATTCTTGAAAGCCTCGTTTCACCGAGGCACCGGGCATATAAGTCGTTTTCACGGTTCTCGCGTTCGGTGAAAGCATTCCGCGGTAGGCGCTTGTAGAAATAGGATGTCGATGGGTAACAGTTTCCCCTAAATATTCGTGATATCGAGTCCGAGAAAGTACCGGGGTCGGGACCATTAAAATTCATAAAGCATAAACGAGGTACCAGCCGGAGATCGGTTCCTTTTTCCTTTAAAGCGAGTCGGATGAGATGCATATTTAGACTGCAGATGCAGATCGTCTCGCCTCAAGAAATCTACATATGCATCTCCTATGCGCAACAATTGAAGAGCTCTACGAGCTGAAGTAATTAACTTGGAATAATATAAATAATTTTCCAATGCCCAAAACTTCTAATTGAAAGTTTCGAACTTAGGGCGTATTGTATTGAACAATTGTATAAATACAAAACTGTGATTATCACAGAATAAGCATGATGAAGTAGAGATTTAGAAGCAACTCTTCGAAAAGAATAATAATCGTATGTTGAAAATTTCCAAATGAGAGCTTCCGAATTCCAACTGCATTCGATAGACATTTCAAATTTTCCAATTCCGCTTTCCTTTGGTCAGTAAAATTACGTGAGCGCAGAACGAAAATTGATTATTCTCGACTGAGAGTCGTCGAAGTAGCGAGTTGTAGCCAACTCTTCAAAAAAATTAATTATCCGCGGTGGACTGTTTCAGCGGTTCTTAATTAGTCCCTTAATTGACGACAATAAGCAGTCCCGGACGCGTTGATTGTTCAAAGTCTTCGCGATCCAATTAACAGTTAAAGCTTCCCGCGGGACACGACTGGTTTTTATTTACGGCTTCGGGTTCAATCGCGGAAACGTTGTCGCGTCGAACGCTAATTACACGAAGTACCGTGGAAACCGCATTAAGCGAAAATGAACGCGGAAGTCCACTTTCGTCGAAGTGTTCTGCAGGCGGGGGGCAGTTTTCCGTGAACGTCGTCTTGAGAAAACCTCGAGTAATCTTCCTATTAAGGGAACGCCACTTACCTAACAAACTCGATCGGCGTGCCGCGCCACTGTTTGTATCGCCGCGCGGGAAATATCCCGATTCCGTTGAAAGGGATTTCATTCGGACTCTTCCCCGGTACTTTCAGTTTTCCCTGTTGTGTTTCTTATTGGATCGATACCCATGAAATTTCTTATTGTACTCGTAGATTACGCAGCTCTAAGGAATTGGCAATACCGGCGGGTTGTTTTCCGAATTGGTAGATTTTATAAGCTGCAATTCAGTTAATTCTCATCTCAGCTGATCGTGGACGTTGGAATTTTCAATTTCTAGGAAATTCGAAGAGAATAATCGTCGGGAATTAATACTGTTTAAAATTTCATGGATAAATTGTGGATTACGTTACTTTGTATTCGAACAGTTTTATTGTATGTCGTGTATTCACGGAACTGAATAAAGTTTGTGGTCCAAGTCTCAAATTTTTCGATTATAGTAATAAGTTCGGCGTTTTTGCGGATGAAAGCCGGGGAACCGAATATTTAGGGCACGTAATTTATTACTTTAACGACGTCGGGAATGCTGGATTTGTGAGATTACTTTTTCGCGTGATTTTTAATCAACTTACGCGGATCGAGCAGCATTGCGAGCATCGGGTTGAACGGGAAGTCTGTATACAGACTGCTGATTAAGTCTCCGTGGATGATACGATATCTCGAAAACTATCGGAAAGAGGACGCGAAAATACGTTGAATGGTTGGATGGTTCGAGCCGCCTGATTAGTATCATGCCTTTTACTAACGAGTACCGGGTGATCGATCGGTCACAGGGTCCAGAACCTTCCTGCGTTATAAATAGATCGCGATCCATCACCTCCCGACAACATACTCCGCGATTTAAATAACTGGCCCTTCATCCACTTTTCAAAGTCCGACTTTTCACCCGGTGTCGTGACCTGATCGATGTTTTTCGTGTTTCCTTCGTGCGATTGTCACTTTGGACAAACCGATCTTGTAGTACAAGAATAATCGGTCAATTGTACGAAACCAGAATTCGAGATTAATGAAGAAAGACAATTAAATGATTGACAATTAATTTGAGGATAGTAACCTGTGAAGTATTTCGTAAAGGAGGTTGTGATACAAAAAATGTTACTTTATATTTTTGACCTGTTTGTTTGCGTAGAAGATGTAATTTGGAAACCTTTTAGTGTTTCTAATTAAGTATGTTAGATCACTGGGGAGATTCATATTTTATAGGAAAATTACTTAATATAGAAGAACCAAATTGTATCGTGATCATTGTTTTATCATTGTTATATTATTATGGATCATTTTGGACTATAATTGTAACTATATTACTTACATAATATGATGTAATTGGACAGATTTCGCGGTACTTTAGGGGGAATTACGTGAAATTCAATTCATGTCAGCGAAAGGGTTTAGGAGTTAATGAAGAGCATGTAGACAGACGTACTATTCCATGTGTACTCTAAATACACAGGTATTCTCGTTTCAGAATCTATCTCTTTGAATAATTAATAATAACATCCAAATACTTGATACTCTTGAGCCCTTAGAGTTCTAACGCTCTAAACAAGCTACAGTCAAACTTGCGGAATTCTAAGACAGTTTCATTAGTCTTAATATTTCCCCGCAATTCGTCTAACTAATCTCGCACCTGTTTATTCCGCGAGAAAGGGGTAGAATCAACCTCAACCGTATAGTAGGCGAACACTTTACGCAGAGGGTATATGTTTACACACCACTGAAAGAAGAATTTCCGATAACAACCAGATTTTATATTTTATTTTCATTTCGCTTCATTAAATTTTCGTGACGTCAATTACATTCCACAATTAATTTACAACAATCATATTCCTTTATTTTCGATAAAACAATACCGCTGTAATACTATTTCCAATAAACAATTCATTTCGAAAGATTCCCGGCAAAATGAAGCGCAAACCCAAATTTAACGAATTCACGCTCCAATTCTCGAGCATCAAAACTTCACGTTCCACGGCATAACGGACCCAAGAATATACAAATATATTTGAATTATTAAACGAACGCGGAAACCTATATTTATTCTATGAAAGAATTATTAAATCGTGTCTATCGGCAGCAATAAAACATTCCTGGATGCATACATATTATACGGACTACCTTTGTTTTCTAACTGAATGAGTTAGGTCTGAGTTATTATTTATTTAATATTATAACGCATTATTGATATCTCATTATTATTATTGTCATTATAAATTACTATTATTATTAATACTTCATTATTATTCTAACCGTTATAAATTACCTTTATTATAACGTTTTATTTCTTAAATACAAAAGCAGTCCATGTAATACGTAAGTACCGATTTCTATACCAAGGAAAACAGCGGAAACAGAGCGGAACCGTTACGAAAACGCAGCTGCGATCGTAACGGGTGGCCGAGACGAGACGAGTCCATCGAAGCCCCGGGAAAACGGGCTGCGATTACTTCCAGCCGGTTTGCCGATTGGTCCGTCGAGTGGCGTAGCGCCACGGCAACGAATTAATTTGAGCGGCACGGAAGGGAAAGCCTCGCGGGAAACCGGCAACCTGTAGATGCGGGTTTTCTGTCGCGGAAAACCGCGCCGCGAGCCCTCGGTAATCCAGGCACGTCCGCGGGACGCAGCTGCGCGTCGCCGCTTGTGGACGGAGGCTAGAGCGATAGAGCATCGGTGAGTGGGAGGAAATGGCAGAGAGTTAGAGAGTCAGAGAGAGAGAGAATGACAGAGATATAGGGGAAATGACAGGAAACTTGAGAGTAAGCGAGAGCTAGAAAGTAAGGGACAAGGAATGAAAGATAGCAAGAGAGTAAGGAATAGGTAATGGTAAAGAAGAAGAGTGTAAGATAGAGAGAGAGAGAAACAAGAGGAAAAGAAAATAATAGAAAGTAAGAAACAGTAACAAGAGTGAAAGAAAATGGAAAATAATAAAGAGAACAAGAGTAAAAAAAGAAGACGGAGAGTACCAGAGAGGGCAAAAGTAAAAGGACAAAGGAACAGTAAGAGAGGCAGAACATCGGTGATAGTATGAGTAAGAAATGGAATATGACAAAAAACAAGAGGGTAAGATAAAGAAGACAATGGAGTCCAAGAAAGTAAGAGGGAGAAGGAAAATGATACATAGAAGTTCGCAGGGGTCTAAGCTAACTAGATGACGAGTGTGATCGCCAGGCACGTGTTGCTGCACCGCGGTAAATCGTGCCCCGCATTCCAGCCCGTTCGCTCTGTCGTTCCCGGTTCGTGGGGAACGGCTTGGTTAGGGAAACGATCAAGATCCGGCCGGCTACGGGGAGGTAATCGAATTCTGACCCGGCGCAGGGTTTGGCGCCCCGTTTCAAAAGTAATCCAAGATCCTCGTGGTTATGGTTGAACCGACCCTACCACGGTTCTGGCTTGGTTACTGCAGGGACTGGATGGCATAATTCGGCTAGATGTCTCTGAGTTAGACTGCAGACGGGAACTAATCGAATTGTAGGACATCCATTTTCTTACCTGTTTATTGCATCTTAGATATGTTGGCGTTTTATCTTTTGCACTCACAGGCACTGCTAAATTTTGGCACTCAAACAGTGCCTTTCAAGCAGATTAATATACTGCATTGAAGGTCGAACTGTTTGAATTTACAGTTAAACTTTAGTTGCATGTGATTTCGCGTGTCATTGATTTCAGTATTTAGTTGTTCGCCTAAATTTACTATTCATCATGGTGAGATAATTCGAATGCAAAAGACTGAATAAGTCTGAAATGAAACTATTTGTTTTAAGGCAAATGGATTCTTTTGAGCATTGTGTAGAAGATGGTAGAAAACTGTTTAGTTTCAATAGTTCGATTTTGATGATTTACTGTGGAGAGATTAAAATTGTAAGGGAAAATCATTACTGTGTTGTTAATGATTTTATTGGAATATATATTCTTCTGAGTTTATGGGACGTATTATGAACTTTCCCCTTTCATCCGCTGGAAAATGGTGGAAATGTACGCCCGCGAAGTGCCTACAAATGGCACGTCAAGGTCCCCAAATTTGTGGCCTGAAACTTCAAAGGTTCCGACAGAAGTTTCACCTCCGTAAAAATACTGCTTCGTGATACCGTAGTTCCGAGGCTCGAGTCTTGCCCGACTCAGTCAACAGTCGGGATCGACCAGGCTTTTCGCGCCGCTGCACTTCCTCGCGTGCTCACCGCTTCGGGAGGGTGGACATTGTTTCCTAGAGTGGTGAGTTCTATGGGGTGAAGAGTTTCTTTCTAAACTCTTAACTGCCGGACTGCTTGCTCCTACAAAATTTACGAGGAATTGAAACTTTCGTTTGGAACGTTAATGCATTGACTGACACCGGAGACTGCAAGATATTAATTTTGGACGAATATCGGTTGGTTAAAGAATCATTAGACCACGTCAATATGCGCTGTTCAAGGATAAATCAAGAACGATGAACAATTAAGAGAAAAAGTATTTTCTACGCTCCAATTGTAATATATAATGTAACAAAAATGTAATGAACAATATAGAAAAATCATCCCCTCTTACAATGTTACGAAACAATTCCGAAAGCTGTTTAATACGGAATTAGCAATTCTTCGCATTGCATTAAATCAACCACCGGAACCAAATTTCAGCCCCTTTCGACGAATTCACTCCAATTTGCGTTCAGTTCAATTCACTTTCACTCCACCTCCCGTTCACACCGGTTTCTTCGAGTTTCTCCGAAATAAAACGAACCGAGTACATCTGTTCCGCAATCCTTCTTCGAAGAACGCAACAGGAAGTTTCCTCGAGGAGCCCGAATAAATCGTGGCTTCCGATAATTCATCCGGATCGAATTTCGAAGCTCGATCCCCGGGTGTCCCGAGCCATTATCGCTGATACACAAATTCCGGTGGTAATCCTAGAGTATACCCGTCGAGACATAAAGGTCGATCGACACCTCCGGATATTTCATAGCTGCCGATATTTTCGGGGCCCGACCATCGACTTAAAATACCGCGCGCTGAGGCCGTTAGCCTGCCACTAAATTTTACCGCGTACATACTTTGTATCTACAAGATGTTTGGAAAGGAATCTAATAATTCTTTTCAGTATATTCGGTGAATCATTTTATTATAATTAAAAGACGACATACACATCGTGAATTCCATTTCACTTATTATTACAGTTATTCTATTTACTCTATCATTCTATCAATTAATACTGTTCTAATGTAATTTTAATAATTAATATTTAGAAATGTACTCGAAATATTGTAATATTAATACCTAATTTCAATAGTATTTTCATTAATTATTATATCTACATCAATATAACCATATTCTATATAAAACTATATACCTTTTTACGTTAGGGTACAAAAAATGGTGGCCTTCCTCGCGCGAAAGTATATCCATTAAAATTTTTAATCGTTGTCACAACACTCTCGGAACATCAATTCGAATGTCGTCGATTGCATTGCGTGTTATACAAGTTAAACTACGATTATCTCGAACCGACCGAGACCCATGGGATACATTACTCTTTTCATTCGGAACAACCTATTAAACAGACCGGTAGTATTATTCGGTTTCCTCTCGGGACACCCTGCGTATCGCATATGCACTGCATCCAATTGCCGCGCGGAGAAGGTTTCTCACGAGGTTTTTTCAATTCGATAACGAAAGCCTCTCTTCGCCCTTCTGCACCGTGAATTTCGAATATCAAGCATAGCCGATACCGTTCCGCAAGGTCAGCCGCGCGTACCCATCATCCTTATGCGTAAGGCGGGCAATGATGTACGAGCCTCGCTCCGGGCTGCACTTTTCTTCCGCCCGGTGCAGATAACCGCGCGCATTACTTTCACACCGACATGATTTTCCACCGTCGAAATGGCCGATTGGCTGTAGAAGCCGATGCGCGGCCACGGATCGCTGGTTTCCCTTGTATCCGATGAGGGCGGAGATGAATGGAAAGTGGGTCGGCCGGGGAAATTCTAATTTTCTGGCCTCTCCCTTGGAATGTTGTTCGACTGTGCATCAACTTCGAATTCTCCACGCTGCGAGGAACGCTGGTAGATCGAATATGAATCATTTTGTCACTGACAACGTTGTTCGATTGCGTATCAATTTTGAATTTTCCATACCGCGAGAGATAAGTATTTACGTTATTGTTCTCAATAGGCACTAGAGGAATAATAAAAGAAGGTATTCGGAATGTTTGTGTAAAATTCGGAGAATATTTAAGTAACCAAAATATTTGAGATTGTACAAGCTTTGGCATTACACTTTCAGAAGATCTAGCAGAGCGATATTTTCTATATTTTCAAAATATATATACATATAAAAGCGTTTGAAGAATTCAAATATCAATATTGGAATGAATTTAATAAATTGTTATCGAATTCTCATGAGTGAGGTGTCAAATTCTCACTATAAACTATGAAAATGGGATTCTTAGTAACTAATGATCCACATAGGATTTAAGAAAGGGAGCTAATAATGAACAATATAGATAAATAATGCTTGACTACTAAATGCACAAAGAAACTTGGAATACACACGTGCAACGGAATTAACAGTTTCAAACCTAAGAACATTCTTTCGTTTCGGTGAAAATGAACGAATTACCCGCGACAACCCCCAGACTTTCTGGTCGCTTTATTGGGGGGTGGCGGTAGGGCGAAAAGACGCAACGTTGCAGACTGTTTTCCGAGGATATCCTCCGGCCTCCCAATTACACGGAGACACCGTTGACAGAGATAAACAGTGGCGGGATTAAGGGCACGCTGGTCGACGATAGAGGGGTTAGGAGGGGACGAGGAAAAACGTTTCGTAGCCGGCGGCAGTCTGGCTTAATTCTCGGCCTCAGCTCTGTAGAATGTAATTAGTCGCGAATTATCAGGCGGTCCGAGGCGGCTTGATAGCGAAGTTTTGACAAAATTGATTCGGTCTTATCGGCGGTGGGGCAAAGTTCACGCGAGTCGCGCCGCGACGTTGAAATCCGACCGCGAAAGTTCCGAGACAAAATGGCGCTCGGTTTACCCACAGCGTTCTATGTATCATATTAGCCGAATGCCTGACGCTTTAACGGCTTAACGCCTCCATTGCATAAATAGCTTGATATCCCAGTAATCCGATACTCGAGTATTCCGATTACTCGATTCCCTCTATCTCGATAGCGGAATGCTAGGATGCGTGGGGAATTTGATAATTAGATACCGTAAAAGATCGATAGCCTGGTGCTCGGTTACCTTAATGATCCGATAAATCAGTAAATATTATGGTCATCGAATAACCCTCATACAACAATCGCGATAACCATCGGCGGCTACCAGTTTTCGTTATTCATTTCTCACTACTTTCCACTTTCCTCTGAATTCTGTATTCCGTGATCTACATCCTTTGCGAATTGATTATGAACTAGAACATAATACTGTTTCATACAAGAAACTTCTACTTCGAAACATGGACTCTATACGATACCGATGATTCGTACAAAAGCAATATTCTCAATCTCTAAACAGAGATTTTCGGATTTCCATCGAATGGGATAGAATATATCAACAATTCTTGCGAAACCAGCTGCAGCCCGGGTCGCAGAGAATCGACGACGGCGATAGGTAATCACCGTCGAACGCTTAAACGATCGAATAATTCCGGCCGGTACACGCTCGGGGGTAATTAGCGTGCGGTAGTACTCTAGATTTAACTGGAATGATCAATCATACAAGTTGCACGGGGTACCAAGTTTCACCGAAATCCGGCGCATCTCTATGCCGGCGGTGTCGGGCGCGATCTTAATCGAACGGGAGTGAGCGGGAAGCGGCCGCCCTCGCATTTGCATTAATCCGCGTCGCCGTGGCGCGTTTCGTCGAAGGGAATTCACATCCAGCTTCCCGCATGACGCAAGCGACATCGCCAACGAGACAGACGGGAATTCGTGGTTTTCATTTTTCTTTTTTTCCACCTTTTTTTTTTAAACGGGTCACCGCCTGCACCGGCGAAACCGGCAATTACGGAGATAATTGCCCCCGCAGAGAACGCCCCTAACTCGCTTCGATTATCCCTTCGATTCCCGTGTCTCGTTCCGTGAGCGGGCTCCGGCGCACCTTTCAACGTGAACGTGCCCCGGATCACGTGAAAAACGATTTTATATCCTCGTTCGCTCCGACAAATATTTACGTTCCATTCGACTCTGTGATTCAATAAAATGCCTGGATGTTCTTCCACAGCGTTCCCACGTCTCCCGGTTTTAGTTTCTGCGCTTCTCGATGGCTTAGTCTAGTTGCCCTGAACGCGAGCGGCTGAACTTTCGCACAGCTGGAGCGAATGGTGAATAGTAGTTTTAGACACGTTGGAAATCTTCGGTAATAACGGGGTCTAGATCGATCTGTGAACCTTGTCACTGTGCTGGCAATCCATAAGGTCTTAGAATTCGAAGTTTTTGTACTGGAAACCTGGAACAGATAGTCCAGACTCGGTTCGTATGAAGAATCGATAGTTCGATACCTCAGATAAATATTGCTAAGCTTGGTCTACGTATAAATGTAAATATTTGATTAACAAAGTATTTCTTAATACCCGTGGAAAGTGATCATTATCTATTTCTTACCACCAAATGTACAATCTTCATTAGAAAAAAGTTCAAAAACTGATCTTCATCAATGTTTAGTAACACACCAATCAGAATTACCTGTCTTACGAACAATACAAAGAACTTTACTTCCATTATACAGAAGGGGTACGTGTAATCCGACGTGTAGTGATCACCGCTCTATTCTCGTTCCTTTAATCGCACAGGGAACGGCTCTTGTTCGCCCATTTGTCCCTTTTTGACTTATCCGATCCACATTTTAGCTCCGGAGAGCATCGCCATTAATTCCACCGCAACATTTAACGTCCGACCGTGCCGCGAAACGTTACCCTCCCTTCCGCCGCAATAAAAATCGAAAGAAATACGGGTCACGAGCCGGTACCAATAAGATAAAGTGGCGTCCGTGGTTATTCACGATGCCGGATAATACACGGCGCGACCAACCGCGTGTATTTTTATCCCCGGCGCTGGACAACATGTCCCCGATTATTATTGACATCGCCTATTTTACAATTATAGCCGGGCAATATCGCCGCGCAGAGAAAAGGAGCGCGCCGGCAACAACCGGACCGCTCGAAAAGCGGGCAAAAATGTCGGATGGCTGAGTATAGAGACATGAATAGACACAAAACGAGCGGTTTCCTTTCTTCCCTCATCTATCGGGCCGTCTATCCGGCCGCGGTACGTGTCTCCTGCTTCTCACCGCCCGTTCCTCTCGAATATCATCCATCTAGCCGCTCATCAGGCTTTCAGCGAATATTACAAGCTTCACCTTTTCATCCGCTTCCTGGCCTGAACGGGAAGACGAGCTGAACATGCGGCGCAATACGATAAAATCCTTGTTGAACATGGGACGGTTAATACACAGCCGGAGAGGATGAAAAGTATACTTACAGGGAAAACATTTTGCGCCGAATTCAAAATCTTTGAATCCATTGGGAAGGTATTTATAGAAAAACGAATTCTTTGGTCGAAGATCATGTTTATAGAAATTAGAAAATTTTGTTCTACTTTTGTCTTGAAAATCGCGTACATGGGAATAGTATAATTTCATATATTGCTCTTTCATATAACTTTCTACTGCGGTTTTTCTATTTTTGGAAATAACTTTAGTGGGACGAAACATAGGAAAGCTATCCTCGCGAAATTTAACGCTCCATCATCCATATTTCCGGTTTCCAAACTATTGCGTCTGGCCGTGGAAAAGCTGTCGCAGGGGGAATAATTTCGGTTCGCGGTGCTCGACCCGGTCTATCAGAAACTTGTCATCGGTAATAAAGTTTCCCAGCTGTCCCGGACTTAGAATCATTGCAGCAACGTGAATTACTCCGATTTCGATCGCGAGAGGACTGTAGGCGACCTTTAATTCCTCGGTCGGCCGAGGGATAATTTTCAGGCGATGTTCTGGCGACGCTTATCGCTGGGAGATTGAAAGACCGTGGCTTGAACGAGGATCCGTTCGTTTGGAACACGGATTATCGATTTCCGGTAGCTTATTGTGACTCGCATGAGTCGATGTTTTTGATAGAATAACTCGGCTTGGAGATTACCGCGCGAGGTATTCAGTAATATCGGATTCGAGATTTGTTTGGATACAATCAGGAAGTTATACAACCTTCAATGAGAAATCGTTGTGGCATTCGCATTTTTGCACATTTATTGCCACGTGTGTGAAATAAAACGAACGAAAGTTTCTTTTCAATTTGTTGGGAGAGGGATTTATTTTCATCTTCGAACGCTAGTTTTATCTCTATAATTGTCAGTGATGGAAAATGAAATGTCATATTAATTTCTTTTATCTATCATCTTAAATATTATTGCTGTATATAAATCGCTCGATTTATTCGTCACTAAATTGCTTAACAATTATTTTTTAAGAATCCACTTTCGTCGTCTACTGCGATTAAACCATCTGCCGACAAAAGATATTCAAAGAAATTTAAAAGCAAGAGGAAACACAAGAAGGAACAGCAATAATGAAACAATAGGTTGGATGATTTTTTACTTTATTTTCCTGCTTGATTTGTATACAACGGCCATCAAGCCGGACAAAAGTAACAGGAATCTCGGAAACAAATTGAGTCGCGCGGTATCCTTCTAACGAATTTCCGGAGAAGGTTTCTGGTACAAGTGATACAGGTCAATGGCAGGAACCGGGGAACGGTGGGAGGGAAGGAACGGAAACAGCGCAAGAAGGGTCGTAAAATTAATGCAAACGTCGCGGAGGCTAGTGACAATGAACGGCTCGGATACAATTGGTCCAAAGCTTCTGTAACGACTGTTTATTCTATGATTTACGTTAATGAACCTCTAAAGTTAATGAGGTCGTTCGCGAAACACTGCAGGGCCCAGAGAACGGGATTAGAAGGGCTGACTGAAGTGTCTTCGTGCCATTTCAACGACGTTCGTTCTTATATAGTTGTTCAGGTCCATTAGCAACGTTGCATCGTGTACTATTTAGCTACGCAGGCCGGATCGGAATACGCTGGCTACTTAAAATGACCAATGGAATTAGCCTCTGCTCGGGAAATATATTACTTTACACTTCTAATTACTCAGACACTTTCTGGAGACTAAAATGTATAAATATTGCTGAAATTTGTAAAAAGAAAGATTGAGGAAATATACAAAATATTAATGTAGAGATGTGATTGTCAGTGAATGATAGTTTAAAGGATTTTTATTAAACTCGACCTTTCTCATTTATTTTCACATGAAATATTACCTATTTGTTGGTCTAGTATTCTAGGTTCGAAGAATTCTAGACTCAACGATTTAAAACCACTGGATTGTATTTCTAAACTCCATTGACTAGGAATTCTAGAATTTATAATTTACGAAATTCTAAAGTCCGAGAATCCTCTACTCCAATATCCTAGGAAAATCAAGTTACTCTAAGATTCACAAGCCCTCGAATCTCGAGAGTAAAATATTTTGTGCTTCCATAACCTAAGGATTCAACCACCGTATCAATCCAAAGTTCCAAGAGTCTGCGCCCCTAAAGACCTAGAATCATCTCGAAGCCCAAAAGCCCCTGTTCTACCATCCTAGAAACTAGAATGTCTCCAAAAATCCAGTGACCCGGAAACATCGAAGTACTTCAGCTGCAAGACTCAAATACCATAGAATCCATAAACTTCCAAATTTCAGTAATTATTTCAATGTTCCGAGATATACAATTCATAGAAGCCCTGAAATCATTTAGGAGTCCAATACTCCTCTATTCCAACATCCGATCCGATTATGCAGTGACCCAAATCGAAGTCCTTCAACACGATGGCTTAAATATCATAAGATCCATAAACTTGGAAATTTCGGAGCTGCAGTACCTCGAGACATACAACTCATAGAAACCGTGTATCCCACGCAACTCCAATTAAAGTCCAAAGATCTGGAATCGCCCGGTAACCTTCCACCTTTAGAACACTACATCACGCGTTCCCATTCTAGATTAAGTAACGGTTCCCAGCGTTGCATGATCCCGGAAACCCAGCTGCTCGATTGTTTCGCCGGTGTTACGATATATTAGCTCGGTGTTCGGCAAACAGCTTCCCCTAAAGACGACCGTATTCCGTTGAGGACGGTACAAGCTTTAACTACGGGTCGGCGGGCCCCGATCGTACGTTCTCCCGGTTGTTAATAACACGGGCGACAGGGTTCGTTGCCGCGCGGGGATCGAAATACGCAATTTCGCCCGACGTCTTTCATAAACGACGCCGCTTTGTGCCAGTTTGCCGAATAGACTTGGCAATATCGATGCGTTATCACGTCGCGTCGACGCCTAATAATTACGTAACACCAGCTACCGGCTTGATTGATTTTTTCTGCTCGATGGAAACCAGGTCGCGATTACTCGAGTAATTTGTTCCTACTTAATCATTCTTGTCGGGCGAATATTGTTGTACTAATAACGTTAGACTTTCATATTTGAAAGAGAGAGATAGAGAGAACACAGACGAGTGATTTAACTATTCATACAATAAAATGGTTATAGATATTTTTCTTCTTATTTAACAATTCGATTATAATTTACCTTTCTGCGATACAGCTTTTAGACAATAAGAAAAATTTTCGTGCTCAAAGGGTTACTGTCATTTGTCCCTTCATTTATTTTACGTTAGTTTTATTGATCAGTAGGAATGAACTTAGTTTAATTTTTTAGTTTATTATTATAACGCGAAAGAAGAATATCCGACAGTCGGTCAGATAACGATCACCGTGCGATGTATCTATTCGTCGATCGTTCCATCATCTTCCCTTCACTTTTGTAACCTTTTATTCTTCGTGCCCGCACCTTCGCCATGCGTTTTATTCATCCTTTATCCCACGGTTTGTCTTCCACCTATCGTTCAACTTCTTTTTCCATGCTCTTTTTTCCTTCTTTCTCGATCACGTCCCGCGATTCGTATTCATGCGAGGGCACGAACGACGCCCGCGTATCGCGTTTAAATCCTCGAGCGTCGGGTGGACGCGAAAACGCGATCGCGCTGGAAATAGCGATTTCGGTTGACACGTGCGCGCCGGCAATAATCCCTTTCCCTGCGAGCGATGTACACTGCCGTGCATAAGTATTTAGACTGTCGCATTGTTGGACGCGCGTGAAAGTGAAGAGATTAATCGTACCGAAACGTGACTATGATATAAGCGAAGAAAGTTAACCGATTCGCATCATATTATAGAATAAATTGTACTCCATTATCTTCGAATTTATATATTTTCATTATCTTTGAATAATTAGAATTCAGATATTACTCGATGTATCATAATATAAAATCATGGTAATACAGTAAATAATACTAACAGCAATGATAATAATGCAACGATGTGGATTACCAGTAATAGTGATTTTGGAATTCATTGGCAATCTTCGATTCGATAATGATATGATCCTACGATCAAGATATTACTTACACGTAACAATATTTTATTATAGTAAAGAAATAAACAGTTTTATGAGATTGCATCTGATATCCAGAAACTTATGCACCGTAGTGTACATGCACCGAGCCGCTGAAAATAGGTACACGGGTGAACTGGGTATGTCGTTCGAATCAGGACCGAGGAACATCTTCGGAAGACTTGGCGATATCGGTACATATTTCTGATAGGAGGAAAGCCAGTGGCTTAGAAGATATTTTATCAAGTTGGCAGGGAAATTCTTTCACGAAACCGAGAGTTGTAAGTGGATTGTGGATGCCCATGCAAATATGAGTTCTCGGGAACTTGTTTGCAGCGTTCGGGATCCGGGAAATATTTATTTCGTCGGTGAAGAAATGTAGTGTGTTAACATTGATACGAAAGTTTTGTTGGTGCTGTTGCTGTCGGGGAATCGATAACTGCAAAGAATCGACACTGAACGAAAGGAAGAATATTATTAAGAATATTGATAATCTACCTATTCATTTTAACTAATTTTATAATCTACACTATTTGATATATTTATAAAATATATTGGCAACGAATTATTGCCCGATTATCTCACTAAAAATTCGAAACCTATCTTTCAACGATACAACAAAATTTATTTTATATATAATATTATACTCGTTACAAACGTTTGAGCCAATATTTCAATAGTTGATGTTTAGTAGTCAATACTTTTAGTAATATATCGAATAATATTATCGATTCAACGAAAAGAAGACGATTCTAAAATTCACGATAGATCCGAGACACATGCCTCCTTTTCACTGGTTCGCAAAGAAAATATAAAGCATCTCTTCTTATGCATCTCACATTCAGGTAACGAAAACGAATACATCAATGCTTGCATCTCAAACGACATAATCTACTCTGAAGATCGCGAGCTGTGTTTCACCTGCGAAACGCAGCCAGATGCCGGGTATTCAAAGACATAGTTGTTTCTCTTAGCAACATGGATCGCTTAAGCCGCCCCCGACGTTCTGAAAAACGAGGCCTAGCTCCATGGACGCGACGTTTTCCATTAAATGGATCGGCGACCTGTACAACGCGGGCATAAATGGTTTTCGAACAGGATGTCGTAAACAGACGATATATCCGACGCCGCGAGACGGTTGTCATAAAATGCTTATAAATCCAGCTTGTTTGATCGAGGAATATCCTACGTGAGCGCCATGTTTATCCGATAATTGATAACGTAGTTGTACTAGGTGTTGCGAACGATTCTATCCGATTTTTACGTGCAATCAACGCTTTATTTGAAAGAACATTCCAATGCTTAATTAATCGTTATTTTTATTTATGACGTTCTGCTTCTTTTCTAGGAATCTATGAATAAATTTGGCAGCTTTGGCGAGATGAATTTATTCAGTCCAGTCAAGCTTATCGTAAACTTTTTACTGCACCTATATTTAAAGTGAAATATTCTGGAATACAGACACTAATGCGATTGAAGCTTGGGAACACTTGAGGGGTTCTTTGAGAACTCAGAGGAACTCTTGGATGGCCTTTGAGCAGCTTAAGTATTTGCGGAGGGTCACAAGGTCGTTTGAGAAGCCTAAGCTGCCCTCTAGGATGTGTAGAATATTCAATGGGTTTTAAAAATTGTTCGAACAATCGGAAATATTTTGGATTCTTGAAAGATTCTAAAGATTTCTTGAGAAGTTCAAAGAATGTTGAAGAGTGTTAAGTATTCTTCAGAAATCCAAGTTCCTTTCATAGATCTCTAGGATTACCCAGAGTTGCTAGAAAGTATCCGAAGAATTCAAAGATCCTTTTCAGAATTTTCTATAGTTTCACAATTCAGAAGTTTAGAATCTAAAACCACTCTGAATTCAAAAAGTCCTGTAAATCTTTTAAACAGTTTAAGAAATCCAAGATCATAGAGTTCATTGGTCTCCGCAGATCCTGAAGATCTCATAGGTTTCCATAGAACCACAAAAGTCCCGAAAAAACATTAAACATTAAGCTGAAAAATATTGCAACTTCACTCAACCTTCTATTGCTTCACATCCTTTTCTTTCATATAAGCGGTTAATAAACGGTCTACAATCTCCGACACCATTCACCATTTCAAACCCAAAGCGCATCTGTTCATCATAATAAAATCTCGTAATAATAATTCATTATCGGGATTAATGTCATCGGAAACTACTATTAAACACATTAGTGCCATCGAAAACTCCTTCCCCAGTCTATTTAATATAAAACTAGCGCTGTGTCCGCGAGTTGAAGAGCAGCCACGCGTTATTTGTAATTAAAATTAATTACTGCTGCGTTCCCGGGTGAGCTCGTTTCTTTCGGGACAGTCTCCACGCGTCTTCGAAAACATTAACGCACGTCGAGTGCTGCGAAACCGTAGCCGCGACGCTTCCACTTCGTTAGACACGGCGCGAAAGCCTTTTCCCTCGCTATACCGATGCTTTTTCCAGCATGAACGCAACTTTCATAGTCACGCCTCACCCTCGCGTTTCTCTTTATTTTCATTCGCCGTTGAAACGTGAATAAATCTCTCAAGACCCCGCGGCCCGCTTAATTGAACCCGTGCCGCCTGCATCGCGCGGATATTAGTCGGTTCTCTACTTTATAGCGACCTTCAGCGGGGAAAAGGAGGCGAGAAAAAAGAAGAGAACCTGTTTTACGGTAAAAGTTTATCCTAATTAAACCGAAGTCTCTTAATATTGATGAAAAAGTGTAGCCTGCTTTCCGAGGATCATGAATAAATGCATTAAAACTTATCATTCCTTATTTTCTGGCGGTAATGGCGGCACGAGGCGGGGACACTGGATACATCTCGAATGTCGTTCGTGTCTTTCATTTTGATTTCGTCAAGGGTCAAGCTTTAATATTAATATCGGCCGAACATCGTGTCGATGTTACGTCGATATCATCGAAGTTAATAATAACAATAACTTCCCCATTTCCCACTCGCGGTAAGGGTTTAATTTACTACGCTCCTCCATATTCATGTAATCAGACATTCATAAAGTTTGTTCCTCTATCCCGTGAAATTGAATTTTTCCGGTGCGACGGTTAACAACGATAAAGTGAATCCGATAAGAGTCATCCGGCGAACGATAACCAACGATTTCGCGGGAGCGGATCGACGGTCGGGCTGTAAGTAAATTATCGGCGTGGCCGTCACCACGACCGTTCACAGGCGGGTAGTATAAAACGCACGCCAATAATATGAACTAATGATTATCCCGATGATGTATGAATATGCATGCGACGAAACGTTAACCTCTCTCTCTCTCTCTCTGTCTCTCTTTCTCTCTCTAGTCTCCCATTTTGATAGTTGCCAGGAACGTGCGCCGCGTCGTGAACCTTCATTGCTCTGCCGTGCACGTGTGAACAGTGAACCGCAACTGTTCACTTGCACGATGGACAAAGCTGGCGCTCCGTCTGCGCGGTATAACAATCCGATGGACTCTGGGAACGCCGCGTCGAGTTACCGCGCGAATAAATCACAGAAGAATTTCAGGCGCACCCTGTGGGCTGCAGCTGCGTTTTATCATTTCGCGCTGGATTTCGTTAAAGCGTAGCCTCTAATTTTTTTCATTGCAACTTTGGACACTTGTCGTGCAAAAACTCTACTTCCTCGGTTATTGCGACTGGTTCCTGAGTCTTTACAGCAATCTTGGTTGAAAATTAGAAACGAATTAACGTTGTTAGGTAGTTTCTTCGCTCCACGGCGGATTGCGATAAAAGAAACGATACAGCTACAGCTCCACGGGTTTTGCGATGCCAGTGAGAGCGCGTATGGCGCATGTATCTACATTCGACCCACTAACAAACATGGGCAACACACTGTGCATTTGTTATGTGCCAAATCGCGAGTGGCACCAATCAAGATATTATCATTACCACGTCTCGAACTCTGTGCAGCTACACTCCTAGTAAATTTGTACCAGGAAGTTAAAAAATCTCTAGCAGGTCTTATCTTTAACCAGGTTAGATTTTGGTCGGATTCAACTATCACTTTGCATTGGATAAAAACGTCTCCACACTTACTAAAAACGTTTGTTGCCAATAGGGTAAACCAAATACAATCACACACCAATTTTAAGGATTGGTTTCACGTTTCAAGTGCAGATAATCCTGCAGATCCCATTTCGAGGGGTCAATTACCTTCAGAATTTCTTAAAAATAGCATGTGGTTATATGGACCACATTGGTTGTCAGAAGACGAAATTCATTGGCCGGTTAATATTCTTGAAAATATTGACCTGCCAGAAAAGAAGCAATCGGTAGCCTTTCCTATTCATCCAAATATTGTCAGTTGCTTTTCACGTTATTCATCCATTGAGTTGTTAAATAGAGTAGTTGCCTATATTTATCGTTTTTATAATAACGCAAGGCGAATTAACAAGCACACTGGTGCTTTGTCGCTATCCGAAATCCGTAATGCACATTATCACATTATCCGCTCCGTACAGGTAGAAGCATTTAAAGGCGAAATATATATTTTAAAAGGAAGTAAACCTGTTACTACAGGCAAGCTGCTGACTTTAAATCCCTTTATTGACGATGACGGTATTCTTAGGGTTGGTGGTAGACTGAAACACGCTCCGCTCAGGTATTCGCAGAAACACCCCATTTTATTGCCGCACAGGCATCATATTACAGAGCTCATCATTAGGAGAGAGCACTTGCGTCATTGGCACGCAGGTGCACAAACCACTTTATACGCAGTCAGACAAAATTATTGGCTGGTGAATGGTAAAAGTATCACTAAATAAATTGTACACAACTGTGTTCGTTGTCGTAAACTAAATCCTAAGGTACCGCGATATATACTGGGAGATCTTCTAAAAGGTAGAATCACACCAGCCCGTCCTTTTGAAATAGTTGGGATCGATTACTGTGGGCCTTTCTTTATAAAGGAAAAGAAATTTCGCAACCGGTCAAAGTTGAAAGGTTACGTAGCTGTTTTCGTCTGCTTTTCGACAAAAGCAATACATCTGGAATTAACTACGGACTTGACTACGGAATCGTGTCTAGGCGTGCTTAAACGTTTCTTTTCAAGAAGAGGAAAACCGCGACAAATATATTCTGATAATGCCACTAATTTTGTTGGTGCTAAAAATGAGATTCGGCGGACACGTGAATTTCTGTTGTCAGAAGAATACAAAGCAAAAACGCAACAGTTTCTTACAAAGGAAAATGTTGAATGGCATTTTTCTCCTCCACGCTCATCACATTTCGGTGGTCTTTGGGAGGCAGGGGTGAAATCCTTCAAGAATCACTTATACAAAACTGTAGGTGATTCAATCTTTACATATGAACAATTTTATACGTTAATAATTGAGATTGAGGCTATTTTGAATTTTCGTCCTTTAATACTGCTTTCCTCTGATCCCAACGATCTGCTGGCTCTAACCCCTGGCCATTTCCTTATTGGTGATTCGTTGACCAGCCTACCGGAACAGGATTTTGTCGATATGCCAATAAATAAATTATCACTCTGGTAACACATCCAGAAGATTAAACATCACTTCTGGAACCGGTGGCAAAGAAAACATTTACAGGAGCTCCACACCAGAAACAAATGGCACAGCGGAGACACCACGCTCATCAAGGAAGGAACCTTAGTGACTATCAGAGAAGATAGTAGTCCCCCACTGCATTGGCAACTTGGACGAATAGTCAAGGTTCATCCAGGAGAAGATGGAACTGCCCGCGTGGCTACCGTGCAAACCACAACTGGCACTTACACACGAAGCATCAAAAGACTCTCACCTTTACTGATTGGATCACCTTAATTCTATATGTTTATATGAATTATTTTAATTTGTACTTCATTTTATAGATAAGCTAGAATAAGGTCAATACTATTGTATCAAGCACATTTAGGTAATTAACCGACGTTTTCTTTGAACGTTGCCGTTCAAGGCGGGCGGCATGTTCGGGCCGATTTGTACGGGGTTTATGGCAGGGATTAGAAGCACAGCTATTTTTGAGAATTTGTAAATTTAGTTTCTTTTTTACCATCTGGACGACACTCGCCGGATGGTACGCTCTTTACAATTTTTACTCTTTGTCATAGCATTTGTCGATACCTTTAGTTTCTTGCACGTATTTTTCGTTGGTCTCAATAGTTATTGCCCTGCTGTGAACCTTCACGGCCTGAGCATGTCAGCAAGAACCATGGGTCACCCAACGGTTTCTGCGGCCGATGCAGGGTCAGGAAACCGTCTCTGGTGTTGACCAAATGCGTCGTCCACCACCGCCGAATTCTAGAGTCTCTCCCCCCTTGGAAAATCTCGCGACCCCTTCCTCAAGGAAACACGCCGAGGGCGTAAAGGAAGGGGTGTCTTCTAACCTAGGTTCGCTGATTGGACTTTTCCAAAAATTGCAAGAACCAAACAGTGGACAATTGCAAATTCCAAGGGGCAGCTGAGAAACACTCGCGAGTTCAAATTCCATTCGTATAGCAACCACCGACTAGAAGAGTCACACTTAGAAAACTTGTAACCCGGCTAAGTTGTACAAATACAGTCCACTTTTTTCGCTAAGTCGCGATTTCTAAATCATTCACGAGATAGAAAGATAAGAAACCGCGGAGAACAATGCCAAACATTGTTTTATTTCAAATTACAGTAATACATTCAATGAAGGTTATTAATTGGCAATAAAGAATATGTGCTCAAGTTCCACCTATTCGCGTAATTCTTTTTCACTGCGAAAAACAGAGATTCCCGCCAACATTCGCAGCTAATCGCAAGAAGCTCGAGCCAGCAACGGTTATACGATACCGCAACCGATGTTGCGCGCGTTCCGCGAGGAATTCGCATGATTCCACGGCGAACAAAGCCTGGCTCGATTATTAGTCCCCCTCTGACAATCAAAACTCTGTCGGCGCGCTTCCTCTTCGAGATTAATTACCGAAGGAAGAGCATCGCGGGCCAAGTTCTTCCCAAGTTCGTCAATTTACGCAGACTCCGCGGTTCACCGCCGATCTTAAGCTCGATGCGCAGCGCTGTGCCGGGCCAGACACAATCAGACCGCTTTCCGCATGTTATTCAGTCTTGCTGGAGCAACGGTTGCTCGGGCGCAAACCAAATAGCGCCGGTTGAACGTCTGAGCGAACGCATTCGCGCTACGTCGGATAATGTTGGAGCACAGCGGCGCACTCGCCAGTGCAAATCGTGAGACTCGCGTAAACGATCGAGCTTCCGGTTGCAGCGCGGTAGCCATATGCAAACATCGCCATTCACTGTCCTGGATGCACGGTTACGCTCAATTTTAATCTCCGACCGACGATCCGATCGGCTGATCCGCTGCGAATTGAAATGCCTGCCGCGGCTAATCAATCTGCGACCTTGGCAGCTGCAATCTTCGTCGTCTATAGAAAATAGGGCATTAGGGATCTTCGAATTGATCGAGGAATTCCTTGGTCTCTGTACAAATGTAAACCTTTCTTCTATTTCTTTTGCAGCTAGCTTGACTGCAGATGCTTCGTTGTTTTAATCTTTTTGAACTTTTGTAATTAGCTTGATTCGATATTGTTGAATAACGCGTTGAATAGGTATAGTTTTGATCTCTCAAGAATTTTCCCAAATTGTTTCTTTTTAATCAGTACATTGCAACTTGCTATGTATAGCTACCTTATAAATTTTGCCGACAATCTTCGCATAGTGTCAAATAGTACAATAATACCATAAGTAGTATCTTTCTAAAATTCGCAGCAATATCGCTAATAAAAGAAAAATGAATTACCGTCGCTGAAAACAAAGTACACATCCCCCAAATACGGAAGTACGCTTTTTAATATTTCCGTTAGCTGGGAACGGAATACTGCGTTTATCGGAACGGCCTCTCACCGCCGCCGGCGTAAATCAAACGAGGTTTCCGGAGGGTTGCCACCCCCGTTGAAAAGGGTTGAAAACTCTCCGACGAAACTTGTTCGTGTGGTAACGGGCAAGTCCCATTAATGCAACCGCTAATATCCGTAATCGAATGAACGTCGATCGGGTTCGTGTTTCGGCGTACGTACGCTCGCACGAACACCCGGAGCGTGGCCGAGTCGGCGAGCGGGGGGCGGACGTGACGATTTTATCCGGCGGCGCATAAAAATCGCAATTGCCGTCGACGCTCGTCCCAGCGGACGCGAAGTCATATTTCACCGGACACCAGGGGTAAAAGGGATCCCGTTGATGGGAGATCCGAGCGTTGATATCTCCCCGCGCGGAATGAAATTACGTGATCGCGCGCGGTCCCGCTGCGCCGCCTGCGGACACTTGCTCCCGCGTTTCATACGATTTTCGAGCCTCCGGTGATGGATCCGTGAATCTTCTCTACCGATCTCGTTTCCCCAGAGTTATTACTACGCGTTTCGAGCAAACAAACGTTGGTATTGTCACGAATTCGAGGAAAAATTTCGGCGATAATCGTTTGGTATTTGTAGGATATCATTGAAATCACTATTGCACTGTTGTTTATTTGGAATGTAAGAGTTGTATTTGTATTATGGTGCTATAGTTAGATGTTACTTACGATGTTATTATTTGGAACATTATTGTGGGTAATATTACTGTTCCCAGCATTAATGTTTGCAAGAGTATTATTATTAGCAATAATAACTATTACGATATCGTCGTTTGCAATATTATTGTTTACAACATTGATTATCGCAATGTTATGACTGTAATAGCGTAATTATCTACAAGTATTGATTATTCCAATATTGTCATTAGCTGCGTAACTACTATGACAAACAATTTCAGAACATGAAGAATTAAAATCAAACTTTCATATCCTTAATTATAATATTTCGCGTAACTGTTCAAGCACAAAACAAGAAATACTCAACTCCCGACCCCAAATGAGGACCATAAAATTCCTTCTTCACGAAACTATCCGTTAAACTTCCGCGCTACTGTACCAGCGTGGGATCAGCATCTAAATCCACTGTCCCATAAATTCCGCGCGAAAGATCTGGAACAATAAGCTCGGATCATTCGCAGTGTCCCAAATAATAGAGCGGATCTCATCACAGCGACGAGCCGCACTTCAAATTTTCCCCACAGCCGTAAAACGTGAAAACCGCGATTTCGCGGCGCGCGTGGCGATCATCGTCGTCGTCGCGCGCGCTTCCTAGGTCGGCGGTCCGTATTTTAATTGCCGTTAATTAATACAATCCCTACGCTGCGTTGCGTTCCTGCATTTTCCGGATTATTAATTTCCCGCGGGTTACGGGGGTTACGTTCGTTTATTAAATTAACCAGCGCGTCCCGCTGATAAAAATGCTCGGCGGTCGATATGTTACGACGCGCGCGCGGCTATTACTGGGTAATTAAATTTCCACCGCGACTCTGTTTTACGATCACTAATAACGCCGCGGGAACGATAACGAAATGCTTCGGCTCGTTACGCCCCGTTAGGCATCGATGTGTCCCGAGGAACGCGACGGGGCCGCGGAAAAACGAGAATTTCGAAATTGAATCTCCGTTTCCTGGCGCACGGCTAACGAGTCGTTACGCCTCCGATGCTTGTTCGTTCGTTCATTCGTTCGTTTTATCGCGAGACGGCCGTGGGCTGTCGGTTAACGAAGGGTGACGAAAGTAATTAACGCGGAGCGCTCCTCATCCCACGAAAGTTCCGCCCTTAAGCGTGCCGCGAAACTTTATCTGACCGATGCCGGATGGTTTATAAACCGTGTTACTGTGTTAATTGGGGCTCGATACCGGCTCCGCCGCCGCGCCGCCGTCAAACTACCGAGCGCCCGAGATCGCGTCAGGAATTAAGATCACTTGATATCGTGCGGAGCGAGTTGGACTTACTCGGCCGTCTGTACGACATTTCCTTATTACAATTGTTTTCAACTAATCTGGAAGCTCCAGTCATCAATGTCCACTGTAACAGTCAACGTATGAATAAGAACGCTGTTTACATATAACACGATTTACAGCTGCAAAGAAAATGTCGAATTAAGAAATGAGTATTTACCGAATAGGATTCCTTAAGTCCAAACAGGTTTTCCGATAAATATTTACCATCTCCACGCTCTTGCTTTTGGAAATACAATTTAATATTCAGCTTTGAAGCGGTGGGTGCTCGAAACTTTTGAACGTCAGTGTATCCAACCAGGAACTTCCTTCATTATTTCTATGCTCGCGGGAATCGATCCGCCGGAAATGTTACGTGCGCGTAGAAACATTTTGTATTTTACACGGAGAACGGTACAGAAAAGCGGACAGATTCATCGGGATCGTTGAACGAGAATCGACCGGCCATAAAGAGCAGATTGACCGTATTCCGATAGAATATTAACCGACAGTGATCACGGCCGAGCCGGAACCGAGGCGGGGAATTAATTGACGAAAGTTGACGGCTGGCATTTCGAACGAGCCCATCGCGCCGCCCTCTGAAATTAAAACTAGAAACTAATTTCGTTTCGGACGAGCCGCGTCGTGTTTCCGATAATTCGCAATCATTCTTCGCGCGCCGGGATGGGCGAATTTATCCGGAGTGCGCGCGCGCGCACGTTTAAGGTACGCCCCGCGGAAAGCTAATTAACATTCGAAATAATGGCGCGTCCGGTTGATTAATTGCGAATAAAATCGATGCAAGCGTACGCGTTTTTGCTGAGCCGAGTAACGCGTGTTGTAATTTTTGTGTTAATGGAAACGGATGTACTCGCGGCGTGGGAGAAATTGTACGCTTGGATTGGCGAATGTAATTATTGAGTAAGTTAATATTCCATGTAGACGGCTGAGCGAATATGATGTATACTATATATTTATTTTTCATATGGAACTGTCTTTTTCTATCTCGATTACTTAGCTACTTTTTGTAGACATTAAGAGACAAATGAAATATGACGAAATAAATGAATATAATAAATATAACTTAAATATAGCATAATGTTTTTCTTAAGTATAATTACACATTTTCTTCGTTTTCATCGAACATTTCTCAGACCTCAGTACCTCCAATTCTAGATCGTACCTCGGTTATCTACCTTCTATGAACACTAACAGAACGAACGAAATATAACGAAATGAATAAACATAGTGTAATACATATGGTTAAAACATAACGCGATATTTCTCTCAGGGGCAGTTATAAATTTTCTTGATTTCCACTGAATACTTCTCGAAATACAAATTCTCGAAACGAAAGCTTGCCACTCAAAGCTGCTGCGTAACCAACAGCGTTGCCAACTAGATAACACGATAATTTTAGATCCTGCCAGAACAAAGCGACGTCAAGCCGGCTAAAGAACTGAGCGAGCTTCTATCCAGGGGTTCGTTAGCGAGATTCTACGAGATTGGATGCGTGAGTCGCGCCCTTTAACTGTTAATTTAACGGAGGACGTCGCGAAGCGAAACAGCGAGCACGGTTTGCGAGCGGGAAGGCAACTCGATTTAATTCTCCCGTGTTTTCCTTACCTCGTTTCTGGAAGCGGCGCTGTTCCGCTCCGTTGTACCCGTCGCAGCCAGCGGATCGCCAGCGAAAACGGTCTCGATCCACGTCCGGCAGATCTCGGTTTGAACTGACGCTCTCGCTAATGAATCTGCGAACGCTACACCCTTTAAAGACAAAGGAACCGTCCGAGCGCCGGCGACACAAAGGGGGAACGCGTTCTAGCGAACGACGTTATAATCCGCGTGCCACCGTATAAATCATTGGTCCATGGAATCTGTTCCTTTCTTCAATTCCGATCGAATTGCGAGACGCTTGTGCATTGCTTAGCAATTCGATGTGGGAATGTGAGAAGTGCATTAAGCAATAAATTGGTTTTCATGCCGTAGTGGGGATAGAGTATTTCAGTAACATTCAAATTGGTAACTGTGAATAACTTTGATGTTGCCAAGTTTCAGCTATACAGCTGATAGTAATTTCTCGGACGCCCAGTGTATAGCTCCATCGCGTATCAGAAGGTTAAACGTTAAAGGTTATTAATTGCGCGGCTCCTTTCGCGAATAATATTCGCCGAACAAAAGAAGCGTGACAGTGATGGCTGGTATCGTGCTTCGAGCGTATAGTGTGTTCTTCATCGTGGAACGTCGACCCGTTCGTCAAATCGAACATCGCGGCGAACTGTCGAATCCGAATCGCCGGCGGGGGAGGGATCACTTCGGGCTTCCACTGTTTTGCATTCAATCTACTCCGAGCCTCGCCATTATTTGCCCCGAGCCACTCTACATACACGCGGAACCTCGTTCCAACCCTTTACACGCTGTGTAACACGGACGTGCGATGCCTTTTGATGGTTCGCCGAAATGTCGATCATGGACGTGCTGCGGTTTGTCACGGGATCACCAGAACTTTCGGTGCTTCAACTTCGATCATCGTTGACACGCGTGAACGACTAGTAAAATACTGCGAATACATAGTTAACGTCATTATTCGACAAGAATTGTTTTAACACGCTCTTCGTGCCGTATCATTTTCGGCACGCACCAAAATCTATTCTTTAGCTACATGACCTGTCTTGTCATTGGTAATAGAAGTTCAAGAAAACGATTCTTTTCACTGCTGCACGTTGTGAAAATTTATTTTGGCTGTTGTATAATATACTTTATGATTCTAGTGCTCATTTCAGTAATAAACAAATTTTGCAGCTAACACAAATGAAAAGTATAGAACTTTATATACCTATCAAAGATAGCACCCATTATTTTCAGTGTATCTGTGGTTAAACTACGTTCTTTGCCACAATGGTATACACCTTATTATTGAAAATAGAACTACAAGAAAAGTTGTATCTTTTGAATGCAATGCAAGGTTAGTTTATGGTTATATGATGCATTTTATAGTTTTAGTGTTTCCTTTGCTAGTACATAAAGTTACACCTCAAGGAAAACAGAAAGAATATAAGTTTGATGTATTTAATCAAACTCAGTAAAATATTCCTGACGATGTGAATTGAAAAACGTTATGCGGTAAATGCGTGACCGGTAGGAATGGCCGTTTTCGTGGACCATTCGGGTTTTGTTACGTTCTACGTCAACTTTTTAGAGATCATAAAATGTTTTGGACCGGTTTTACCGTCGGGTGATACGATGCTCGGTCCTTCAGCTTTATCTTGCCCTGTCGTCTGGTATTAGCGGCTTGACCCATGCTTCCTCTTACTTCGCGATTCACCTTTTTGAAGAAAATTGAGATTTACGAGCCGACTTGTTCCGTTTTATGAACATTTTGTTAATATTAAGTTTCGTCTCCTCTTAGTTCACAATTTATCACAGTATTCTCAGGTTACAGACACTGAAACACAAAGTTGTCCAATACTATACACTAAATTTCATTAATCACGTTCAGTAATATTCTAAATTCCAATAATATTTAAAATCAACATTTTTCGAAACTATCTATGCCAATAGAACCATACAATAAATAAATAAAAAATAAATGCATTTGTTACAACTTCGTATTCCTTTGAACGCTGATCTAATTACCCTAAAATCGGAATTCATTTCTGAAATCAAACGACGGTTCGTTGAGTGGTCGGAAATATTCACTAAATAAACCATTCGTTTCCAAAATTGACCGTGCATCATTCACTAAATGAATGCGAAATGAACGAGCGCTCGTTTGGACTTCAATTTCGTCGGAGTGGTGTGCATTCGTCTGGTCAGTGTAAACGCGCCATAAGGGAAGCGCAGCCAGAGGCTGTCGGCAACAGAGAATTCAATGAAGCCATCGAAAAACCCGCTCGTAAAGAATTATGTCTGGCGCACCGAAACCGTGGTCCGCGTCACGCTGGTTGCCGGCCGTGTGTGTGGCGCGACGCGGCGCAGCGCGAAGTAAACCGTGCCGGAAGCGCGTCAATATCCCGTGGACGCGAGGACCGGGGCTGCGGGCGAAATCCGGTGTCACGGGATCGTCAAGCTAGGGACAGACAACAAGCGTTTAACGTATTTTCGCGAAAACAACAGTCGGTCGCGTTTTCACTGGGCGTCCCTGTCTAGGGTAAAGCCTCTTTCACACGGAGAAACATGTATCGCGGTGGACGATGCTCTCGAATAACACTGTTTCATTCAGTAGTATACTAAGGATTTTTCCATATTCATGAAGAATTTGGAAATGGAAGATCGTCGAGTGCATGTTATATGAGAAAGTACGTGAAATGTCTAATGTGCAGTGACTTTTGGAGTATTTGTCAAGAAACATATTTCTGTAGTTGGGTCGTTTTAAACTGTATTGAAAATTTGAGTTTGTATGAAGATACATTGCGTGGTTGTTAGGAAGAAGGTAGATTGAGTGTGAATCGGATTGACGAATTATTTGATGAAAGAGTAAAGATACTGAACAGTGATTAAAGAAAAGTGAAAAAGAATGTTTGAACATTTCTTTCGCAAATAGGGAACACGTCTGATATTTTCGTAGGTTGAGCTATTTGAACGATTATAATATTTCAAATCTTAGCTATAACAATTTTACAGAGGAGTAGAAAAATTAGTTGAAGGATGGTAAGAGGTCATTAAATTTATTTTCTTCCTTTGTTGTATTCATGTGATGTTTCAGAATAGCGATGGAAAGAACGGTTCAGTAGTATTTTTCACTGGAATCCATGTGCAATTCGGTATCCGTCATACCCGTGTCATCGTGTGAAAGCGACCTAACGTGATCCGGCCGGACCAGCCTCGTAACCGAACGAAATGAACGAATTAATGACGCGACCGCGCAAAAAGCTCGCTCGCACTGTTTGCTGTCGCTGCGCGCAGCCGGAGCTACTCGTTTGCACTTTTGTTCCGCGCGCTTTGAATGGAACACACGAGCTCCGGGGTTGAACGGTCGATGGGCGGACCGGTCGCGAATACAAATAGAGATGTGCGACCGAATTTCGGACGCGTCGTAAGTTGTATTTTTCTAGGAACGATTAGCTCAAAATTTCAACTGAATCTCAATAACGATCTGGTTCATAGTTTTCTCTTGAGCATCTGCAGAGATGGGTCGTATCTAACGCAATGTTATTCGAATATACTTACTCTAATTTTATCAATTTATATTACTAAACTATATTATATCACTAATAATTGCAGAAAACATTTCAAAAGACTTACGTTTAGTTTCATTTGGATAAAATAATTAATCGGAATAGAAAGAAGCTATTACGTATGCAGTAACAAAATATTAATAGATAATTTTCTATAAATTGTAATATAAATCTCTACATACCTGAAGAATATATGAGATCAAGAACGAAAATGATAAAAATATTAAGCAGCTTCTCTTTAGAAGTGAAATATCTTTGCACGTGGCATTAAAGACAATGAAAACAGCTCTGTGCCCAAAGAATATATCGCACCAAGAACGAGAACATTTGTAATCCGGGAACAATATCAGACGCGTTCACGCGAGCTCTCCCCGTGAATCTTGTTTACCGAAGGACGGGTTCTCTGGGACATCCTGTATATTTCACTCAGAGGAGTTAGCGGGCGAGACTCTGAATAAGACAGCTTGGAAAAAAAGACGGTCGGTTGGAGTACAAGGAAAATGAAAATGGATGCTGACTTGCCGAAGGTGGCGGGGAGGGGGCGTGGGATGGGCGCGGAGCAAGAAAGTTTACGAAAAGACAGGAAGAGAGGGTAAGGGTAAAAAGTGGCCGCGGCAATAAAGGACGAAAAATGGTTGTCAAGAAAGATGGCGAAGCGGGTTAGAGGCGAGGCAAGAAAGCGAAAGAAGGGAAACAATAGTGGAGGAGCAACGGAAACGCGCGAACAAAGAAAATATGAGAAGATGATAGAAAAAGGGGGAAGCTCTGCCTTGACGAAGTAGGATCACCGTTAGAACGTACAAAACAACGTAAAGGCGACCGTGATAAAGCACCTCGGTAGCAAGAAGCGGAAACGCATTAAGGATTAGTGTACAAATCAGGCTTGGAAACTCTCTTACATCGTCTTCAGTTTCCCCGTTATCTTTAATATTTGCCAAGTGCTACGGGGAAACGGAATAAGATCGTAAGAAACGCATCAAGGATGATATATATAGAAATCCAAGATGAAACGGAAAAGGGATGAAGACACGGTCTTTCGTAATCCAGTTAAACGCTAAAGGCAATGCGGCGAACGCGGGTAGAAGCAGCACAAGAAGAATTTATCAAGAATTCAGAGGTAAATTGGGAATGAAAATTCCTCTTTGCGGAATACGGGAACGCGAGACTTTAAGACTGCCGCTCCGGACGTAACATGAGAAATAAGGGACACGAACGGGGAATGAAAGGAAGAAGGGACAAGAGCACTGGCGAACTTCCTCATTCCGTTTGGACTGGTTTATCTTCGGAGACAGAGGAGCAAAGAAACGTGAAAGGAATTTATACATCCGTGAATTGGGGATGAAAACTGCATCCCGCGTAGAATGCGAATAAACACGAGATATCATGAGCAACACAAGATAACAGAAAGTATAAAGCAAGCGTACGGTGAATATAACAATGCGCTAAATATGAAATAAGCACGCGAATTCGGGACGAAGATTGTGCCTCCAATATTCATGGAACGGCGCCGAGAAAAATAAGCTCACAAGGAGTTTATGACGAATGGACATAGGAATGGGGAACGAGCCGAAAGAGGAATGGCTGTGTAATACGAGATATTCGTGAAACGCCGGGAATAGAAATAAAATATTGAAGAAAAATCTATCGGGAGGGCGTGCACGAACGTGGGGGAAGGCAGCAAACGGGGTGAAAGTTGATTCTTTGCCGGAGGGTCGGACGGGACGTTTTGAAACGGCGATAACCCTTAGAGACGATGACCTTCCGGGTGGAGGGACGGTCGAACCGAAGCGGGCTGCTGGTTGTCGTTAGCTCCGAGGACGAGCCTCGGAATTGTAACTACGTGACCGGGCAAAATTAGAGGGTAGCTCGGAATGAAGTAAAAGGACGTGGCGGTTAATAGCCGACTAGGAGGAGCTGTCGTCCTAAGAGCAGCCAGTTAATAGCCGGCGAAAAGCTGTCGCGTGAAAATTTATAATGACAGGAACGGCTTTTATCGCTCAGGCAAAGTCCGCGCGAATTCTAAGGAGATTTTTACCGAGCGGACATAGCCGGCCAGCTCGAATATTGAAACGAGCCGGTTAATCGATGCGGTAAAGCCTCGAACAACGGACCCTCCGAACGGATAATTTATCGAATCGTCGGGAAGGCTTCCGCCTTTTTATAATTCACCTGCTTAAGCGCCGATCGCCCGTCTTTCGTACGATGGCGCCGCATAGGAGTTTCCGTTCTCTTCGCCGGCGATAATTCAGGATATAGAGATTCTTTGTCTTCGAATATTCATTGTTACGCGAGATATATATTCCCGCGGATTCGAGGTGAGTTATTGCGCTCGATGAACGGTAACCTGTTAATACTTGAATTGGGGCAGAGGAAACGTATTAAGTAGTCTGGGAATGTGAAAGATAAGAGATGTTAGTGAATACCTGGTTATTTTACTCTTGTATTGTACATTCTTATGCCTTCTCATTGGCTAGCTCTTCAGAAGCTAGGTATTGAAGGCACCTTAATCTAAAACCTCACTACTAGGCTACTATAACCTTTAGGTCTTGGTGTTCTTATAATCCGAACGATTCTCAGTTTTCCTTTCATTGTTGAATACTTAGATCTTATAATCTAAGTCATTTATATATTGCAACTCTTCTGACTATCTCATTACCTAGTTTTCTAGGTCTTAATGATCCTACAATCTGAACGATTCCCAATTTTTCTACTATGACACTTGGACTCCGCATCCTAAGCTTGTCAAGAATTGGAAGTAGACTTTGTCTCAACTGAAGACTTTGTTTCAAGGGTGCTTTGAACTTACGACCCCATCAGCGCTAAGTTACCAGGACTCCGAGATTTTGAGTTTGCAAATCAACTAATCCCAACTTTTTCGTCAATAACAATTAGATCCCGCAGTCTAGACCTGTCCACCGATAGAAACGGTTCCCCTTTTCCATTCTTTGCGCTAAATTTTCCACAAAGATCAATTGAAACGGCAAAGAAATGGAGAACTGCGCGGAAAGAAGCGCGTATTCAGCTTTAACCCGGCAATCCTATAGAGTTTGCACATTGCACGAGCGAAAATCGCATGTCGGGCCTGGCGCCGCGTAATTGTTCTGGTGAAAACAGGCCGGTAGCGGCCGAACGGTCTACATTTTATTCCGAAGCCGCGAATGCCTCGCAATCGGCGCGTAGAATTGATTAACGAGCGGCTTGCCAATAGATTTCCCGGCCCGGCGGACGCTCGATCCCCAGAGAGAAATTGCGTAACAGATCGTGTAATTGTTAAGCTCCGCGTACACCAAAATTTTCCGCTCGCAGCGGGACCACGAAATAGACACGTGTTTGCAGAAACTGGAGCGATTTTAATTATTCTGCGATCTTCCGACCACCCTTCTGTTAGGCGACTTCCGGTTTCGGCGACAAAGAGAACGAACGCTCGCTGTACCTTTGAATCCTTCCGGTACTCCGAATGAAACATTGAAGCGCGAGCTTTTAACGTGGTTCGGAGAAATAAAAAATAAACGTGCGTACGCAGTGTGGTACGAAAGTAGGATTGTAACACGGGTTCCGAGCTGCTTTTCATGAATTCTAGAACCTATTGAAACAGTTTGTTATGTATTATACATAGTAATGTTCTTTCTTTAGAGGATTCTAATTCTGCGATTTTTTCTGAAGTGTTTCTTATCTGTTCATTTCTATTGTGGTAATATTGTATTTCAGTGTTTTCAATGTTGGATTAGTCGATAAGACGCGGAACTGCTTAAAGTAATCAACCATGGAAAGGTCTCCGCGGGAAATGAATTTACATTCAGAAATTGCGGGGAAAGCTTGCTCGCTTATTCATCGTGGAGCGCATAGATTTTTAAATTGTCCTTTAATTAATCACGGGCCACGACCAGTACTCATTTCACAATTTGTACCCTCCGCAAACACGAGGAGTTATAAGACACTCAATTTCTTATTTCCAACGGCAAATTCTTTTCGAGGCCACCCCTGTCAGTATTCTTTTCACTGATTCTATCCTGCAGTCGCGTTTAATTTTTTCCCCTCTCTCTCTGGTGATTCTTTCAGCCCTCTGTATCCCTTTCTCGAACTTTATTTCTCATTTCTCCCTCGACTTTTCTTAAGTGCGCACAATACCTTTTCCTTCTCTTTAACTTTCTCTCGTCCTTTTCTCCTTTTTTTGCCTTCTTTTTAATCTCTTCTCCACTTTCTTGTTTTTCCATCTGTCCTACTTCTCTGCTTTCTGATTTTACACGATTATTGACTTTTGTTCTAATTTTGTTCTAATCCATCCAGTTTCATCAATCTTTAATATGTATATTACTTATTCATACGAATATATTAGGAATAATTATCGTTATAACTAATTACACTCGAAACACAATTATTACAATTATTTCCAAAATAAATTATTCTCGAAACACGAGGGCGACTTGCCTTCATTTCAATGTATTATATTTCCCATAGCTTCAGATGTATTTTCTATTTTAATATATTAAAAATCCTATCAATGTTTTTCCTACATTCAGCTAATACTCTATTGCCTTACAGCTGAAGTATGAATTCCTAAAAAATTATAGACTGCCCAGGGTTCAGCGTTGAACCATCGAGAGGCACCAGTCTTTACGAGCCATAAACCGAGACTCCTAGCATTGTCTCGACCATAGAAACTAGTGCAGTCATTTTCGAGCGACCGTTCTTCCTTGCGAAGAGCGCTCGAGCCTCGGATTCGTTTGCATGGCCATTGTTCATGCAACTTTATTACGTCGCTCTCGCGAAAAGACTTTCGTGTTTCTACACCGTCGAAATATTTTAATAGGGATCAAGCTCAATGTACTCAGTCCTATATTAACTGTTTCAATTATTTTAATTCTCCATCGCGAATGTTGTTCGATTGAAATTGTCCGCATTTCTTTAGATTATGAAGAACAATACGATCGATACAACCTCCGTTTCTTTTTGTAGAATTATGTTCGATTCAAACGCATTTTAAATTCATTTTTAGAAGAGCCTTTCTCTCGAATTCCATTCATCTACCGTTGAATTTAATAAGTCATTCTTGTGCGTATTTAGTGAATGGCAATATGGAAATATTCATAATGAAGTCTCTCTGACAATTGTTCGACTTATTTAACGTTATACAGTTGTTCACTGATACGTTAATAATGCATATTGAACGTCTCTTTGTCTCCGAATTTAATACTCCAATTTGTATAAAATATAATGTGTATTTAGGAAAGCATAACTTCGATGTCTGCGTTCATCTAAATTTTTGTAGAAATTCTTTATTTTCTAAGCAAAAGTCAACATAGAATTGTTGAAACAATAGAAATCCAAAGCAACATTGACAAATTTTCACAGGAACAAACAAATTACGTAGTAGAAGGTTTCAAAATGAGTACCTAAGTACCTAATTACCAACCTAAGGATTAAAATCGCATCTTCCAAGCGGTCAGCGTGTCCGCGTTTCGTTTAATCGAGGCAGGTAAAAGTTTACGCAATACGGGTCGGCTTATAACTTGGCCGGCAGCGGAGAGATCGAGAGAAGTTTTCTCAGGTAATTCAATTCGTCCCAGAAATTCGCTGGGAGAGCCGAGGAAAAATTAAACGTCTCGGTACATGTCAAGAGCCCTCTCTCTCTCTCTCTCTCTCTCTCTCTCACTCACTCACTCACTCTCTCTCTCTCTCTCTCTCTCTCTCTGGATCCTCCAGAAGCTTAGCACAGCATCCGAGGGTTTGAACATCGTCACGGGACGTGTCTCGGGGTCGAGAACTCACCCCATGAAGCAGTTTATATTCGCGGTAGGGAAATTGCCGGTTCTGTTCCAAATAAAATTCAATCTTGCCCTGTGTCTACCATCCCCGAATTAGTTCCAATTCTCGAATCCACCCTTCTCGATTCGCCAACCCCTTCTTTCCAGCTTAAGCGCGATCGCTTCTGTTTCTGAAACTCAATCATTGCCACTGAGCTGAACACTTTCAATACGTTACTAAATGTATTCCCTATAGAATAAAATTTGTAAATAAAAAGTTTCAGGTATTTGCTTTATGAAGACATCTTGTGTTGTTTTCGTATATTCACGCGTTGTCGACTAATCGAAAATTTTTATTACTAACCTGTAAAGTGCATACTTCGCAGCGTGAATATACCATCTAACAATTTTCTTTGCGTTCGAGGTTGAGAAGTTGGCGATTTTTTGTTTATTTTAATTATGCACCGGAATAGTGAACATACTAAAAAGTACATAAGTTAAACAACTTTCCATCATTGACGGAAAACGTAAACATTGTCTAAACATTTACCTATCGATGATTATGTATTCTACATATAAATTACAAAATTATCTTGTCATATAATATATAATTAAAATTAAAAACGATTTTTCTAAATTACTGGTGATGACCGAGCTGCAACCTTTCCGATGATCCAAAATTTCTGACGTCCGCTTGCGGTATTGAAACTGTCGTGGGAGAGCTACCTGAACTTATCTGTCCGCCGAATGTCCAAAAACGTTGAAGAAAGTACAGTCTATGAATCCTTATGCAAATTTCGGTTTTTAAGAAAATATTTAGAATAAAAGAATCATGATAGAAAATCGGTTTTCTTACTAAACACTGTGCAAATCACTACGTTTTGAATATGTTATATATTTTTTTCAAATTCTTCGCGTTCTGTTCAATTTTGCATTATCAAATTTCCCATAAATGCGTGAACATCTGTAGTGTAGAGACTACTGTTCCAATTAATTCATATTTTACAAATTTGAAAGAAATTTGATACAATAAACGTCTGTATAAAAGTTCGTGTTTTAATGTGAACGATTGACTATGCTAAAGTCGAAGATATTCATTTAATGGAATGGAAATTGCTAGATTAAGATATATCATACGACGTCGCGAAGATTAATTTCAAAGACTGTGGAAATAGTTCCTAGATAACCGACATGGCAGTTAATATGTTTAATTCACTTGGAATCACTCGTGTAGAGTGGATTGAAAGCGACACGACGATATATGTACGAAATTCCCTGCTAAGTCGGAGACTTGGGGCTACGAGCCGCTAGGGGTGGCAAGGATTTAAAGTGTCGGAAAGGGATTGTTCCGTTCGGGATTAAAAGAGGAAGTTACGTTCTTGAATGGATTTCACTCTGAGCAGAGTGATTTCGGAGCGTCCTTGTACGGACAGCTGCTTAAATAGTCGATCATTCTACAGTCAAGCAGAAACGTTCCATTATACATTAACAAACAGCTGAAACTAAATGTTCTCGATTCTCACAGCGAAACATTCAAAATATTTGAATAACTTATGATATATCAATCACAATAAGAATATAAAAAATTTTAACAGAAATTGCCAGAAAAATAACCAATTTCTTTAATTCTGAAGTACGTTCAATTTTACGTTTGAATATCATCCAACTCTTCGAACCTGAAAGTTCTTATCTTTATCTAAGTGTAATTGTTAATTCATCCAAGTGCAACACATCTCTTATCAATCGTGTCGATAATCCACGACTAAGTGCCATCGTGTAAACCGAATAGAAAGCGAATCACGGTGGAATTTATTTTTGTTCTTTGTGTCGATGTCTGGTTCGGTCGCAATCCTCTCCAGGACACTCGGCTTTATAAATTACCCCCTGTTGATTCACGGCACTCGTTATCCGACTGCCGATCGCATCGGCCCGAGGCGATGAAAATTTAAACATTCATCCGGTCACGAAAGTGGTGATAAAATTTTAATCGTCTCCCGATTAAAATCCATCCGGAATTTTCGGCTGAAATCGATCAAGGACGAAGTTACTTGGCTATGCAAATTCCCTGTACCGCCTATTCTTTCTATGTATCACTTATAGTTCAATTATTTGATTCTACTGTAACGTTTCCTTTGCACGATTAATATTCTACATTCATCAACCATTTTTATATATTTCCCATATTGTCCATTCCACGAGAAAAAATTTTCAAACGAAGGAATCAAATCAAATGAAAAATCACATACAAAATCCGGTGATCACTGCAAACGGCTTACAATCATTTATAAAACAAAAATCCGAACCCTCATATGACAAAATGAATTCAATATCAATTTTCCGTGATCAAAGCATTCTTTACGAATGTACACCGTCCAACTGTATTAACATCACCAAACTCCAAACATTAATAGAATTCATCCGTTGTTCATTTACAAAAATCATCACCGCGGAGAGTAACGTTTCGGTTGTATCCAACTAACGCGCGGTACCGGTCGTAAGAATATATTAGTATATTTGATTAAAGACCGTACAAATGCGCCGTGTACATCGTTACAACAAGGCATGGCAGTATCCATAGAAACGGCAGCGGCGTGACAGTTATCGAGTTACGAGATCCATGAACTCGGCAGTACGATGTAAAAGTGAAACTCCATGAACCGGCAGGTCCAGCGCTCTGCCGCGGCCATATTGGTCGCTCTAAAGCAGCGCGCGAAGCATTATCGCTTCGTGAACAACAATTTCCCAGTCGAGAACAAATGACGCGGACGCCATTAATAAACGTATATTATTACGTATGCCGAGTGCTCCTCGATTTTGCTGCCGTACCTGTAATATGAACACCGATCTGCTGACGCAGTAACCGAGATATCACCGCAGTATCGCGGTTTACTCTCGAACTCGTCAGCTTCCATTCCATGCAATAGTTAGGACGTCCGAACGACCGCAATTCATTCGGATAAAACTCGACTGGAACTGGCGCCCGGTTTGGCAAACGATTCACGGCCAACTGGGAACGAAGAATCATCGCGTAGATTTGTAACGCCCGTGATCGTTATCTTGGGAACGGTTCGTTCGCGTGTCGAAGGAAAACGAGACACGCGCGTTAGATGAACGGTGCGAGAAAATAATAGTTGTACTAACAATTAGTTTTTACTGTGTACGCAATCGTTGAAATGCGAGATTAAAGGAATTTGCGATATATCGAATTGACACGTTGATATGGGACACTATGATCTTTGTAAAATTGTGTGTGACGATAGATACGTTTATCAAGGTTTCTAGATTGATTCAAGGTTTCACGTTTGATTGAAGTTTGCAGTGCTCGGGATAATTTAGAAGCAATGTTATTAAGTGCAATGTACGGTAGAAAGAATATGTAGTTGCGCATGGAAAGGAAACAGGGAAAGTGACGTTTATAGAGGTATTCTTTTTCCATCTCGTTTTCCCTTTGATACCATCCCTGTTAGGGAGGATAATTAGATGGCTTGTTTTACAAGGCACATCTCTTGTAATGTCTGCCCAGCCCCCATCTTTATTTCCCTCTCCTCTCGTTCGTTCATTTTATTTTCCTCTTGCAGCCCCTAATTTTCTTTTTCCTGTCTTTTTTCTCTATTTCTTACCGACCCTCCCCTCCCCGTTGTCTCCCTTGACGTACCTTTCTCGCTCTCCGATGCACTTTAGTACGAGGAAAATAGTATCCGAGCATGCACTTTAATTATTGAAGTTGAAGACGCAATAGTGAACGGGGCACAAGAGCATGATAAATGTAGAATGGCATAACAAGCTGAGTGAAAGAAAGTTGAGTCGTAGGATGCATCTGTCTTGGAACGGTATGAAAAACGAGTACTTCGATTCGCGGATCCGCCCCCTGCCGGGGCGGATAATTGCCTCGAGTCCTGTCTGCCAGAGGCAGTGTCTGAAATGTAAACAAAGTTGCCGAGTTCCAAGCGTGTATAATATTCTAAATGGATCCTCGAAATGGTCCACCGAGAGTAATTCCCCTTCAGTCTGTTTCCTTGAATCGGACGGCAGCGAAACAACCGTCCGCCACGGAGATTTCCTCCTGTAACCTCGCGTCGTCCTCGAACGATTTGGGAATAAACTTCGACTCCCTGGAGTCTGAAGATACGGTAGTTTTTTTTTTAGAAACTTTGAAATATGTACAACTGGAATTGAGAACAGAGGGCATTGAAAAAAGCAGCGTATCAAGTAAACAAAAGCAATTAGTCTGTGGTGAAAATGATTTTAGTTATTAAACATCGCTTTTATTTGGCCATAGAAATATTCTGCTTGATAGATCAACATTTTTAACGAAGCAATAACCCCTAAATATATAATAATAAATATTATTAATACATGTATAAACTCATTCACTTGCAAACCTCAAATATTGCCTTCAAATCATTACATCACCTTCCCAAAATATTAGACACTTCATTAGCCTCTCTTAAATATCATCTCCAGTTTCCTATAAAAACATCCTACCAAAACTATCAAACATTCTCCAAAATTCGTCATACCCAAACTCCAGATCATCCTTGGATACTTAACAACTCCTAGACACTGTCTCCGATTCTCAACAAAAGCACCCAACTAAAGTCATCAACCATTCTCCGTCCATACAATTCAAATACCAACATACTCCAAACTCCAAATCCCGATTCTCGGGCAATTAAGAAAACATCCCACGCGAAGACGCAAGCAGATCCACACCGGCATCCCCGAGTTCCCATCGTATCTTGAACCCTCAGCGTCCCGATCCAACTACAAAGTCATCAACTTTGCTTAAAACGACAAGGGTGTTCGTGGAGTATCACTTGCAGGAATGCGGGTAACGTGCATCCTCCATGAATCAACGTGTTTCCGACTGCAACCTATATGCAGGGGCGTCCAGGGAAACCCATCAGAGCGAGGTGGTTTAATGAGACGAGTAAATGATACGTGCAAGATCGGAAGTTTTGCCGGCGCTGTTCACGAGGCCCGCGATATCCGTCCGACTCTGGAAACACCTCATCAAGATTCCCCCGTTGAGCCGTTCCCGCGCCGCTTCCCCGCCGACACCTTAAAACCGCCGGAATTGTTCCGCGAAGGAAAGCCTCCCGCGCTCGAATTACATCTCATCAGCGCGAGTAACGCGCAATATTCAAATTATCCCGCTGACTGCCGCCGCCTAATGAGACTGTATGCAAATAACACGGGGAACGGCTGCGCCGAAGGTGCTCGGCGCGGGGCCACACCAATTATTTAGCTTAGCTAATTATTGTTTGACAGGGAGCGACACCGCGGCGCCGAGCGAGGGTGGCGATGTTTCGGTTGTTTTAGGGTTCGGGTGTACCCGTTGCGCACTTCCGGTGTTGGATTTAGGGTTTAGAGGCGCTGGGCTAATGGAAAATTTAAGAGATGGGGAAGAAAATGTTGAAATGAAGGTATTTTGGATTTTTCTTTGGATTTATCTTGTAATGGAAATGACACGACTGACGTTTCGGTTATTTTAGGATTCAGATTTATCCGTTATGAACTGTACACGTTGAGTTTAGGGTGTAGTCGGAATGTGTCGTCTGCTCTCACTTAAAAGTCTAGGTAATCTAAGAAACAGTTCAGTAATTGAGAAAATGAAAAGCATCCCAAAGCAAAGTAGAATTTTTATGAAAAAGACTTAATTGAATAACAATCCTTTAATCCTAGAAAAGTAGATATTCAAAGATGGAGAAATAAATATATTGAGCAACGATTCTTTATCCTAACGGACTTTCGAAAACAAGAAATTTGCTTTCGAAAGATCTAAACTAAAATAAAATTTCTTCCTTCTATCATTTAACGCAAAAGCCATATCAAAATTCACCAAAACCATTTATTTTGTAATATTCCACGCGTCCACGCCGCCGAAATCCACAGTCCACCTGTCACGGTATAAAACCGATGTCCCGCTCACCCGCGGCTCCTCTCATGTAGCGACGGAAATTATCGCGCATGCGAATTACATTACCTCATCGCGAATAAGATCCGCTCGCTGCTTATTTATGTGGCATCCAAACGCGTATTAATAAATCACATCGGAGCTAAAGTGGCTCGAGAATAATCCTGAAAAGCGAACGGTCCACCGCGGCCGCTACAAACTGTCGCGCGCAATTATTTGCTCCAAGCTAATTATGTTCCCGAAAATGCCGCCGGATCGAGGAAACCCCGGAAACTCTCCTAATTGGTCCTGGCAAGGGAGCAGGAACGAAACGTTGTCCCGAAAAGGCTACGATCGAAAGTGCTCCAACGCGCGAGCGCGTCAGCCGACAATCGGTCGACGGATAATTAGCCGACGGGAGCAAACGGTCCTCTATTATTCTAACTTAATTAATCCGACTGCGTTGCCCGCCCCGGCATATTTAAATTATTCGGCGCCCGGTGTCAATTGGTCGCACAAATAATCGGACTCTCGGCCGATCCTCCGCGATCGATGAATTAATTATCACCGCAATGCTGACATTAGTTATACGACCCGTAATCTACACGCAACACCGGCTCGCGCCGTGTGTAAATATGACCGGGATTCGATGAATGCGTTACTATTTCCAATGTTGTTCCATTTGACTTTGGATCAAGCGAAGCTGCGGCTTTGCCCCGGCAACGTCTTTTAATGAAGATGTTGCGCGCCAATCCTGTAAACTGTCCTGTCTCTGTTCCTCTCATCGTCGATCTCCGTCATTCCCGGGGTGTAACCATAATTCCGTATTAACCTCTAACGCGTGAAATACGTATTACGTAACGGCTGGGGCAATGAATAATCGGAGGTGTTCGCGACACTGGCTTGCTTCAGTTCAGTAAACCGATCACGGGATTCTCCGAGAGTTAGAACAGGCCTCCGGCGTGAGTTTTGATTGATAATTTAATGGAAATTGGAGTAGCAATGGTTTCTCTGTTTTTAGCTTTGTAAAGTAGGAAAGGAGAAGCTTTGTATCGGAAATGTTGTTTTGTTTTTCGGAATAATCTGAATTGTTTTCTATCGTATGAATATTTAGGGTTTTGGTTAAATAGAAAATAAGTGATTGTATTGGGGAATTTATATACGGAGTATGTAGATATTTCTGAACACGTCGATGATGTCGATTGTTTAACGCCGTTTGAAACTGTTTGACGGTCTATTAATCATTCGGGAACCACTGATTTCAAATGAGTATACCAATAGAAAGCTTCAAATAAATCTTTGTGAATGTTTCTGTTTAATTGGCAATTGAATATTCATGGTACTCGTGTTACCTGTTATTACATTCTCGTGTAACATCCATGTAATCGTGAACATTCATAACATGAGAGTTTTCCCTTTCGAATGTCGAAGTAAGCTTAACATAGAAAACTGTTTGACATTTCCGACGCGAATAAAAGGAAATGCACGAGACACGGTAGCACCGGCAATGAATAAAGCAATTAATCAAGAAGATTATATGTGACGATGTTTCAGGAACATTCAACGTGCAGGAAGCTTGAAAACTGCGGTCACAAAGCGCCGCGCATCCTCAATACAAAATGAAGGGAGGTCGGCACAAAGGCCGACACGGTTGCGTATCTTACCTCGATCAATTTTCCAACAGTTTTCCAGCATTAAGCTTGCAACGCCACTTAGTAGCCCTTTGAGGACCGACGTTTTTCTCGAAAATGAAATCTTCTCGTTTAATTATGTCTCGTTTGCGGGCCGTGCTTTGATCCGAGATCCATTGCTGCTCGGGCGCTTTGGGGTTGAATGCCGGCAACTGTGCAATTAAAGTATATTTACGAACGAGGGCAGCAATAAAACCACCGTTTTAAAATGTTTCCTCTTGCGCCGGCGATCGTTGAAACAAGAGGAGTTGGAAACTTTTATCAGCTATGCCCCTTTAATGCAACTTCTTTCGTCGATTTCAAACTGTGCTTTTCGCTCTACTGAAATATTGTTCCAATGCGGCGAGATTCTTGATGAAAAGTATAAATTTCTCTTTGAACCGTGTTGTCGAAAACTGATCGATGGTAACTTGAGTTTCCAGAATCTTCTTCGGTTTCATGTGATCTCGTTTTCTTCTATTCTTTCGGGATTGAAAAGAATAGATTTTTAACAAGCAATTTTATATATTTATTAATCTAGTCGTATCAATCTAAGTAATATTCGATTATTTCCTTTCATTTTCGTTCACCGAAGGAAACATTCAGAAACCAAAGTCACCTTTAAACAAAGAATTTTCTGAATCTTATCTACGCTAAAGAGATTCAATTTTCCGAACACTTGTTAACATAATTAAAATTAGCCCCGCAGTTTGTTAAGGAATTCAAAGTGAAGCCCAACACCTATATTTTCTCCTTGAACATCCTTCGCAAGCATCTCGGATCCTCGAGGCAAGAAATATTATTTTACAATTTAAACAAGCTTGAAACGTTCACCAAGCCTCGCGAAATGAAGTGCGGAAAATATGCGGAGCCCTTAATACCTTTAATCCCCTCCAGCATTCTTTCTTTTTTCATCTCGGCGAACTCCAACATCTCCTAACCCCCTCTTGAAAGAAAGACGATCGGTGAAATCGTTTCCCAGGTCGCTTAAGTATTCACGTAATCCGGCGCATAAATAGCTCGAAATCAGAGGGAACCGATACACTTAAGCCCGCACGGCGAGGCAATTAAGCGGTTCCCCTTAATGAAACGTATTTTTATTGTCTCATCAGCGGCCCGGTTCGAATTACGCGGGCCCCTTCAACGAAATGCATGCAAATGGCGGCAAGCTGTGCCGGACGAATACCTTTACTTACGCTGTGCACGGTCAATTAATAGCTGTATGCAAAATTAATAGGTGTTTCTATGCGCAACATGATATTTAAATATCGACACACCACTGTGATATTAATTAATCGAGCGTTTCCCTCGCGTTCGTCCTAATTTCCGTTAATTTTACGCGTTATGCGTTGTTTTGCGCTTCTTCAGCGACGTAACTTTCCTGAAATAAAGGAATATATTGTACTGACTCGTGCTTGTTTCATTGAAATTTTTTCGTTTTGAAATTTCAACTTTTACCGTCGTCGTTCAACTTCTGTGTTCAAATATATTTTTATTGCAGCGTATTGAGCAAACAAAACGTTGTTCTTGAACATGGAGTTTCCAGTACCGAAGTACAATATAACCGATGACAGAAGTTTCCAATGCTCGTGTAATAAACTCTGGTATGAACTTCTTTTATGAACCGTGATTAAATTTTACACGATCGTCAGGTACTCCATTCTTCCATGGCAAAAATGGATGTATGATGTCGAGTGACAAAGGAAAACGGGGATGAAATGGAACTTTTTATACGAACTGCTTCGTTCTGAACGTATTCCTTTATAATATCTAGGCGACGACGTTTGAATTAAAAAAGAAACAATATTTACATTTATTATATTATCATTACAAGGAGAGTTAATTATGACAGATTATTTATTAATACCGCCTTTAATCAATTTCGTTGAGAACATGTGTTCTCCACGGGCACCTAACATTCGATTCTATTACCAAATAGATTCCGTTACCGTCATCGATGACAATTATTGGCCTGTATTGGAGCATTCGTTAGACCGGAAGGTTAGTTACTGGCGTCCAGACGTGATAATGCGTCGACCAATGACAGATCGACACGTGGATTAACGACGCTACTGATTCATGGGACGCGTTGCTCTACAACCCTGTTCGTGTATTGATAACCGACTTCTGTTCAACAAGTAGCGTTAATTCTCACATGAAACTCGAAACCTTTAATATTTCCTCTCATCTTAAAATATTCTTTAATTCATTTTAGTATCACAACTAATTATTAATATCACAAAATCTTAGAATCCTTTCCCTTCATATTTAGTTTCTAACTTGAGATAAATGATACCAATTATAATATCACAAGTTCTTAGTTTTTAAATATAAAAAGATTAATGTACTATCAATAATTGCTGCAAGATACAGACGAATAAAGGCAACATCAACACATCCAATAAGGTTTTATTGTTAAGGTTTCAACGCATCATCGATTACTCCGCTCGGCACCAAAACACAAATAATCCATCAGTCTTAACCAACGTTTAATCTCCAAATAATCAAATCTCGATCGAGAACAGTAATTTCCCGATTGAAAGCTAGAAACTCACGTGTGGAGTACGCTAATACCCGGAAATCCCGTTTCAAAATTTAGTGGCGTGATAAACATTATCTGTAACCGTATTGACGAATATCAAGTTATCTATGTAGTTTAGCAGAAATATTTAATAGAGCAGATAAACACTGACTAATTAGGCCAACATTCCTCATTTTAACCTTCAAATGGTAAACGAGCAATACATGCTCCGTCATTGTACTACGGAGACGTTTACGCTGAAGTGTCGAAGATAAAGCGACTATCATCGATTTAACCGTTGACACATACTGTTGCTTTTCTGTGATCGCTTTTCCAATAAAAATAGAAAAATTAATTAGTCAGGTACTTAGGTAGACACGTATTATACTGACTACCTTTGTTTTTAAGAAATGAGATATCAATAATAATAATAGTTATAATAATGATAATAAAATAAAAATAATAATAATAATGTGAATATAATGATAATAAAATATTAATAATAACAGTAATAACAATAATGAAATATTGATAATGTGTTATAATGTTAAATAAACATTGACCCGGACATAACATAAATGGCTGATTTAGTGCAACTTTCCAACAAGAAACAAAGAAAGCTATCTTTAATATCCCAGAAAAATTAATTGGTAGCGTTTATTAGACCTGCTACATCGACTGAACAACTGAAACCGTATAATCATCATAGCTCCGCGATAAACACAAAAGAGACCATCTTGAATGTCAATGCTATGATCAACGCTCTCTTCCCTAGCATGAAGTTGCAGCGTAAACGCAGTCTAACTCCGTTCGCCGGCGAAACGGCGTATCGGTTTCCGTCGGAGATCGGTTTCCAGGGCGGGTCGCTGAGCCGTTCTGCGGCGGAAAATAAAATGTCGATATAAAGTTCCGACGTGACGTTTACTGGGTCGCGCGAGCGCGACGACGACGACGGCGACGTCTCGGTACACGGGAAACGCGTGCACGATGCCCGGGATAGATCATAAGCGTCAGGAAATAAGCTTCGAAACCGGGTCCCGGCCGTCCAGAAAGCTAGATACGAGTTCCATTATGTCACGTTCGCGGTGCGTTATGAGCTCCGTGGCTCGGAAGAATTTCCAGCCCGCGGGGGAATTAATTTCCTATGAGAGATTTGTACGCAGCCCGCCGCACCGTGGCGGATCCTATTCCTTCTGGATTGCGCGCGGAGGATTTCGGATTCGATTACTTTGGAAAAGCGCGGGATTATCTGATCACGACCTTCATTGCGCCCCCGTTAGATTCGCACACGAGATTATTTATTCAATTACTTGGCATTAGCTCCACGCAACCGAAATACTAAGGGGTTTGAAATATTCTTTTTTATCTACTGTAGTAGGTGTGCTTATGTTCCCTTTTAATCATTTGTCTAGTGTGCTGACACTTATACTTATAATTTTACAACTACCCGCTTACTGTTTTCGCTCTCGGCGCGTTTCTTCGGAGTAGCGGTAGTTGTTAAAAAAGTAATTACAAATTAACTGAACCCCTTGGCTCTTTTATTTGTTTCTCAATCACGAATCAAAAGCATGCGATTGTCTAGAAGACGAGAGAGGAGAGAGCTCCTTCGCGAAAGGCGACTGACGGTGAACTGATAGTGTTCCGGAATTTTTATAATTGTTCACCGTCGTTCTCCACTTTTCGTTTCGTATCGGCAATATTTAGCGACTTTCGGCCCTACTCGCGGTCCCCACTATTATTACTTTTGAATATTTAACTATTGAAAGAATATAATGAGTTTTACGGAAACTCTAAGACTGTACACAAGCACATGCCTTATTCATTAACACGCGGTTGCGATACCGATATGTGTGTCAACACTCCTTCCTCACTGTGCCCAATACTTCCTCCCAAGAAACTATCAATTCTCACCACCCAGAGAAGCGATTTACAACAAAATTCCGACATGCCTCCGAACATCCATCGATCAACCAGCACGCTCGTCTCGGTTATTAAACCGGAACCCTCATCCGACCCTCCAGCCGAGATTTCAAGCGCACGGTAAACCGGCACCACCCTCGGCGATAAAGAAATGGAAATGAGAGACCGGGAACGTGCCGGAATTTTACAAAACCAGAACAGACGGGGAAGCAAACAACGAACGAACGGAAAGAGCAAGAGGAACAGAAAAAGAGATCTCTCGATCAGTGGTTTCTGGAGCAGGTAGAGGTGTATGAAGTTCGATCGCGGCATAAAAATGACGGGCGTGGAGAAATCGAGAACATAGAAAGAAAGCTGACCGAGGAGGTACCCAAATTTTCTAACCTCAGAGAGAGAGAGTGAGAGAGAGAGAGGGGGGGCGAAGAACTAATATTCTCCATACATCAACTACTTCGCAAAATAACAACAAAAATGATAATAATAATTACTATTAACAACCATATTTCTCTCAAGATTTTTATTATTCTTATACTTAGTAAACACAACCTAATATCTCATGAATTATTATCAATATTAATTCACAAATATAATTTCCCAATTATTGTCAGCATTCCCCTAATTATCATTACCGCAGCAACCATCATTACTACAGATACCACATCAAAGTTATCAGTATTACCATTTTTCTCCGACTTGGAAGAAAGTGGATCCCACCCAAAACCAGGCCAAACGGAGGTGCAACAACCGACTAAATATGTAAATGCACGAAGAACAGAGAAAGAAATCCCTCGATCGGCGGTTTCCGGGCCGAGCACTGTCGCACGAAGTTCGATCGCAGCGCACAAATGGCGGGCGCGGAAAAAAGGAAAACACAGCGGCAGAAGCTAAGGGGAAGGTTAGGGAGGGGGGGGATCGCGCGAGGCATGTCCGTGCATTGTGTGCACACGACCCTCGGCTGCGCCGCGAAAACAAAAGTTCCAGCCGGCTCTGTCGCGGGCTCTCGCGCGGCCCTGCTCGGTCGCTCGAGGGAATAGCTTTCCGGTGAAGCGTCGGAGAGATTCGAGGGCCGACGCGACGCTAGGCGCCCGAAATTGCACCGGTACACTTCTCCCGCGCGCATCCTGTTGCCCTCTCCGCTGCGCAACCCCTCGTCGCGGCCACCACGTTCAGCCGTCGGCGTTTGCACCCCCTTTCCGCGGACTTTTTTTTTGGTCATGGACTCCGGGACGAGAAATGGATTCGCCGGGGATGCTCCGAGGGTGTAAACCGATCTCTGAGATCTTTATTTTCGGGTCTCTCAGCGGGGTTTCCAATGGATATCCCTGTGAAAGGGTGTCGACGCGTTTCGTGACATCGAAAGGCGTTGTGGTGATTTTTGATAGGGAACAGGTACTGTTATTAACATTAACCGTACTGGAACTTTTACCGTAACCAGGCAAATAACTTGCAACAAAATCAAGGTGCGCAGAATAGATAATGAATTCTTTTTGTAGAAATGGAAATAATGGGAGAATGAAAAATTGAAACAATTGGTTAATCAAGCAATTTAAGAATTAATGTGAAGTTACATGAACGATAGGAAACGCAGAATTTTTAAATCCGATCGTTTAACCGGTTCTCGGTACGATCGGTGTTAATCCTTGACAGTTGAAAGTTTTCCTGCTGTATTCGTTATTTTGCTAATGAAATACCGATGAAGCCTTTGATGGTTTGAAATAGAAGTGGTACACGGACGAAAGGATGGAAGTATTTTATTGCAGTTTTTCATGTCCAATTGTATTGCATAAAATTTGATACGCGAATGACGAGACGGAACTATTTTATTTCAATATTTCATGTTTAATTGCGTTACATGCAATTTGATATTGAATATAGAATTTCATTATTTTTCCATGTCAAACGGCGACTGTCTGTCGCCTCTCGAGTGCGGAAGGTTAATATTCGCGAAGTTTGCGGATGATTTGAATCGATTGAATTTAGAACAGTTGTGTGTTTACTTTTTCTGTTTCGATTCGCTGACAATTTGACAAATTGTCGTTTGATTTAATCGACGCTAATCAATGATACTTTGACACGTTTACTGTACTGCACTCATGAAATATCGCGAATATGAACTCCCAGTCTATTATCCATTATTATGAACGCACCTTTGGAAACAGTTGTGAAATGAAATGATTATTGTATGCCTGTCGTTATTCGTGGAAATGAATTTCGAACGCTACAGCCGTGCGCTTGAATTTGCATTCATGATTTCGGTTTGTAGTCGGACGTTGATCGCTTTCGCCTTGATCTGGATCTTCCGACGTTAGGTGAATATTCTGTTCCAGATTCTAACTCCTTGACCTATAATATCAAACTCGCGGCAAGATCTTTAAACCGAATTTTGGAAGTCGAAGTGTTACTCATTTGTTTTAAATATAAATTAAATATTTCTCTGCTACTATCAATCGCTAACGTTTGGAATAAACGTAGACATAGAATAAGCATCAAAATTCATTCTTCTTCTAATAAATTAGTAACGCTAAAGTAGTCCCATCGATGAAAGTTAAGTCTGTCATAGGACAGAGCGATCAGGAAATATAAGAATATCTGGAACCGCATTTTACGATAGTTTTACATATATTCCTAGTGTATTTCACGAAAGTTCATCGCGGTGACGGTTTCCACGAGTGCACAGCTCCCGAAAAACAAATTCCACGCGTCGAACTTTTGCCGAACCTGCTGAAGAACAACTAGCAGAGGAAGCGTATAGATCAAGCCGGCGAACGGCCGAGTTTTTCGGAGACACGCGGCATAAATCTCGGGGGCCACGGCGTGACGAGGGAAGCTTTTTTTCCGTTCGCCGGCTTTTCGAGCGAGAACCGCTCGGTGCGCGCGAGAGCGTCGCAGCGGAACGAAACGTGACGTCGGTGTAACCGGGCCCGGCAGAAGTCGTTCGCGAGGTGTCGATCCGTGAATTACAAGGCTCTGTGTGTTCTAGCTTCATGGAAGCACTCGCGTGCCTGGGATTCTCTAACCGATCGGTCGAATGAAAGTTTCTGACGACTGATTTTTAAGCGTTGTAGAAATGGAATTAACACAGAGGACGAACCGTGAAAAAGAAAAATTTTTCTTGCTTCAGTTCACTAGATTGAAGGTTGCATATTTGTGAGCCTTCAAGTTATTTTTCAGTTAATGTGAACTGAATAGTATTTATAATTGTTAAATTTAGAGTTTGTACAATCAGGAATTAAATAAAAAATTTGAAAAATGGGGAATTTCATATTATTCGTTAGTTATGTTTCGGAGATACTAAGTTCCACCGTCTAGGCGTCAGTATATTAAACATATCGTGCTTCATTTACATATAAAACATATTAATCACATCTGAATTCCCAACAACAAAGCTTCGATAATTACTCTCCAAGCAATCAGAAGAAAGCTACAAACAAAAACGATGAATTCACAAACAGATCGAACTCCATAGTTCCCATGAATTCAACGTTACTTGCTTTAACACCTAATATGTCCCAAAGATTTTATTAACCTCTTCACCTACATCGTGTCAGGCTGATAGCAAACATTTTAAACCGAATTTGACAAATGTAAGTGTTATTCATTCTTGAAATTGAAATATAAATTAAATATTACTCTTCTACTGCGAATCGTGAACCTTGTAAACGTAGACAGAGAATAAGCATAAAAATTTTTCTTTTCCTAATTAATTATTAACAATTAAGTAGTTGCATCGATCACAGTTGTACCGAAATTACATACTTCTGCAGCGATTTTCGACAGCTGCTAACCAGATTTTTACCGGACACTTTCGGGAAATTTTAGTTACTTTACTGCTCCTAGCAGACTTCCCTGGGTTATCGTTGAAATAATTGTACGGTGTATTACGTGTACAATTGAATTGAATAAAATATGTAAACCGAGGAGATCGCCGAAACAAACGTGAGTAGCGAACGTGTTAGGAAATAAATCATAGAGCAAGGGGTCCCATGAATCCATCATCGAACGCATCAGACCGAGACGATATCAGGTCCTGGGAGAACAGTCTCGCGAGGCCTCTCTTTCGCAGCTTCGAGTGGGCTGCGCGAGGAGCGCGACACGTTCGGAGACCCCTAATCCGACGAGTTCGTCGGATTCGTTCGTTCGTTCGCCGGGCGCACTTTGAAGCCACTCCTGAACGAGTATCGCGTGGGACGCAAAGCCGAGCGGCGAGCCTTAACGAGGTGTTATAGCGTTCCAGCCGGGGTACACGGTTCCCGGATCCATCCCCTTGAAACTCGGTAATTAATCTCCGAATGCCGACTCGGTTTCCGTTTCGTGCGCGGGCTCGGCGCCCGCCACGTATACAGTTACTCGCAAAAGTATCTGCGGCCTACCTAGCTGCCTAATATATTGGGTCTATAGATTATGTTCCGTCCTATACGAAACACCGTAAGTAGAGATTCTCGAAGTTTCGTTTATGACATGGATGGGATAGACACTTAAGTGTCGTATTTATTCTTATTTAATACTTTTGGGCTTTATTTACTACAATCGACATGTTTGTGACAGCAAACATTTATTTTAGTCAACTTGGATAGCATAAGTAGTCATAGAATTTTGTCTCTTCCGTCTTAATAACCGACTAGGTCATAAACTTTTGATTTCGGAAAGGTCGGTCAAACATGTGTACACCGGTCCTTACAGGCAGGTTTCAACCTGCAGGATATCACTACAAGCCAGCGAACCTTCGAGAAACCACCCCGCTCGGAAAGAGGATGGCTAAAGGGCGTTAGTTAGAAAATAGCAAGGATGCGCCGATTGGCGTAAAAGACAAAGGGAACCTCTCATACAATCCAACACAAAGCGTCGACGTTGGAGACGAGAAGACACTTCGACACTTCTCGCTAACCACTGGTACAGTCAATTTCCCACGATCCAGTGGGTCAGTCAGCCTTCACCACTTACTGTGATAGTCATCGAAGATACAGTCCACTCAATACATACACCACAGGACTTCATCCAAAATTATCTATAGGTAATAAAGGAGAATATGTTTTGAATTACAAGTTGCAGCTGAAGTTTTGGAAGTAAGAGGAGTGTCGAGGAACTGCGTTAATTATGATGCTATATTTTTAATCAATGCTACTGTCCTGAGGTTCGAAGTGTTCTTGTTTTTGGAGGGATGAAAGTTGTAGTTTAGTATTTCATTTTAATATCGTTTATTTGAAAATATTCGAGGAGAAAGTGTACTTAGCGCAGATGATGTGATTTTAATATTGTTATTTTATACAATATTATGGGAATAATGTTATAAAGATCAATATTATAATTGTACAGTAATAATTTTATCGATATTTCTCAATGTTTCATCTTCGAACTGAAGGTGCACTTGGATGAAATATTTCTTTGATATACGTCGATATATATTTATTCAGAATCCTCAGTTCATATATTTTACATTGCAATATATTTGATTAACAGATTATAGACAGATTATATATATTATAGATTATATATATTAGAATATGTTTGATTAACAGATTATAGACAGTTCACTAAGCAGAGCACTATATAATTGGATAAAATATATCGTGTATACAGACGGGCAGACACTTTTCGAAATAACGGTAGACGCTCGATGCGTAGAACCACCCTTATATTTCACCCTTGTCCGTCTTCTCGATCCCTCGGCCGCTGCCGGGCATTTTTCGGCTCCACCTTTTTCTTCCGCTGCTTCAGCAGTCCTCGCAGGGTGAACACGCGAAAACGACGGAATTCACAGCTATACAATGCCAGCACGCTCCCCTTTGGCGATGGTGTTCGGTTGTCACTGCACGGAGATACGCCGGCGAACACTGACATACCGAAATGACGTGCAGTTGATTTCTGTAGTAACCGGTGCAACGTGGTACTCTTGGAAATATTTGACGCGTGTTTCCTTTTCGTTGGTTTTCGTTCGCGTCGGAGGGGTGAGAGTGTCTGAGAAGGGTAGGAAATATGGTTGGATGCCTTGGGAGATAATAGTAATAAGGAAAGTGGTGGAATTGTAAGCTTATTCGTAGATTGTGAGAATGGTTGTATTAAAATTCGCAGTTCATTGCGTTCCACTGTATCTAATATAGGTTCGTAATGCAATTAGAAGAATTGTTATTTATATTTATTTACAAATCGCACCAAGTGTATTAATAGTAATTTAAAATTTAAATAACAGACCTAATGAATAAAATACTCAACCAATTACCCTATGTTTCCATTGCAGAGCCGTCGGAACAAAACTACTACCAGAGATTAACGATCCGAATCGAGTTCCCGAAATTTCTAACATTGAAGTATAATAACCAAATGATATTTCTTTAAATTTTATTTCATTCATTACTTGTTTGACTCAGACTTACGAACAAACTTATTTTCATCTATATGCGGTTTTTTAACACAATTCCTACCGAAGATGTCAAAAAACATCTTTTGGAAGCTTAAAATTATTTTCTCAGTTTAATCAATTTTCCTCAATTGAATCTGGATATTTCCTATAGGTAATTTTGTAATAGTTACTGGAAAAGTAGAAAATTCCATTCAGAATATACCACCAAGCTTTGAAAATAATTTTAAATTAAAATTTCAGAAGATGTCTCTTGACGCCTAGAAATAGAAATAGTATTAACCCCTTGCAATACCATTTAACCAGGAAAAATCCCGGTGGCTCATGATATTTATGTTTGGTCCAAAATTTGTTTCCAATTTGTTTTAACATTGCATCGATGACTAGATCATTATCGACAGAAAATTGTTCGTTTGCTCTACTCGAAATTTTGTTATACAGTTGGGTTTCTGTCAAGTTTATTGTATTTCTAATGTGATTCTATCTAATAGAACCAGTGTCTAGGTTTAGTTTATATTTGAACTTTAAGGTTTGATATCTTTGGCATTCGTATAGCAGATGTGTTGCTATTCTCAGGTTGCAAGTGCTGCGGAAATTTGGTTCCATCTTTTTTAAAAGGTGTTCATGAGTGACTAAAATTTTTATCATAAGTCAAACTTGTTAAAGTATGGCAAGGGGTTAAAGAACCCAAGACGACCCAACTAGATCATCGGGTTGCCGCCAGTTTCGGGTTCTCGCACCTCCAGATAACCAATTCATCAAACCACCAATCCCCTCGACTCATTCCACCACGAGGAATCTTTCTCGCGAGCATCGGCCCACTAAATGGATTATCCGAGCTCATCACCGGGACTCGCCGGTAACCGCGGCAATCACGGTAACAGGAACGCGGCAACAAACTCCTTACTCGATTCTATTTCCCTCGCCGATCCGAAATCTCTTCGGAATCGGTTCGCGCGAACTTCGCCTTAGAGCCCGTTCGCTGTATAGGGCGTTCCGAAAATCGTGGCACAACAGGGAAGAAAATTGTACGGGGAAATGAAAATATTCAGTTGAATTATACACTTCGTCTCCTTCACGTTAATTAGTTAAAATAAATGAACAAAGTTCGCGTAAACTTATAATTGATATAATACCAACAATCAATTTAACAAACATTTCGAACATTGATTTTATTACTTTCATACTCTTTTCTGATCGCTAATGAACTTTATCTTAACCATTATAACTCCAGCCAATTTAACCTATCAACAACTCCAAGTCATCTTTATAGTACCCCAATTGAAAGTTAAAGAATACAATATTTCTGAGATTCTCTATTTTCCATGCCAAAGGTGTAGAATTCACCTGTGATAACTAATACCAAACATTTCCTGCCACCCAGTGCATACAGCGTACAATACGTATTATGAATTTCACCTCGAACTTTCAAGACACCCCGCAAGTACGGACAACGAAGTATTCTGAAACGCCTCCAGTTTTCACGCTTTCCACCAGCTCGCCAGATCGAACGGCCCACTAAACCGGTCCTCGTAAACGTGGGCCCCCGCGCGATCTTGGCCGTCCTCGTTTCTTTCCCTTATCGTGTTATAAAGTCCCACCTCCTCCCAGCCCACACTGCCAGCCGACCCCTTGTTCCCGTTCTCATTGCGAGCTTTACGGCGCGCCTTAAACTGAATCGGCACCCGCGAGCGAGGGAGAAACGCCGGGCCCCATCCATTTGGGAATCGCAGGGGCGAATCTCCATACGAGAAAGTTGCGTCTTTGATGATCCTCCGTTGACGCGTCGGGATTTCAGGAATACACTTGGTTTTTTATGCTCACGACTCACGGTGTTCGTTCTCGTGACTTTTATTACAGTCCAGAAATGGTGGAGTCGTTGATACGGAGATGTAGGTACTCAATCTGTTGTTGGTTAGCTTATCCTCTAACTGGTCTCTTTGGTGGTTGACTACGTTGAGGGCGGAAAGAAGGAATGATGGGGATAGTGTTTGAAGTGGTAGGTTAGTGTATAGGGTTTTTGTATGGGTATGGTTGAGTATTTGCAGTAAATATTGTAGAGTTTCTATGTTGGATATTATAAAGTTTCTGTATTTTCATATTGTAGAGTCTATATTTTAACCCTTAGAGTGGTGACGTCGCGACGCTGAAAATTTGTCCAAAAAATGCCAGCGTCGCTCTCGACTCTTTGTTTTTGATAGCGATAAGTAATCATGAATAGAATTTTTCATATTTTCCGTTTTCTCTTTATTCGTGCCTCAGATTATGCATTATGATATAACGTTTCCCCGTTTTGATTCAATTTACAAATGGCACTCAATGGGTTAAACACTGCAGTGTTTCTGTATTAGATGTTATAGGGTTCCTTCATTACATATTACAAAGCTTCTATACTAAATATTAAACATAATAGAATTTCTAGATTAAATTCTACAAACCTTCAAAGAAAACAATATCTCCAAAAATTACAAAAATATTTGAAAATATTTAGATAAGAGGATTATCATCCTCTTCGAATCCCTCGCCACCAGCAATCTAAGTTACCGCAGCAATTTATAATTCTCAATATTGCACCGATCACAAATACTATCTCAACCCTTGGCACTACAATACCTTCCATTACAAATATTCATTACCTTCTGCCGAAATATTGACAAACAATTTACAACAATCATAAAGAAAAATCTTACACAAATAAAAAGTGACAACTATATTATTCCGATGCTTCATACCTTGATAGCTAATACGAAATTGAAATTCGAATTTCAAAGTTCACAATTTACCCATACCTAATACAATGGTAACTGAGAATTGCCTCCCGAGTGCAAGGGGATAATACTGCAAATGCATTACGCACCCCTGCTCATACCATATAAGTCTTCAACAAAACCATTCCAACCTCCCGCAACACAGAGTATTAACAAATCACAATCTCGGCGAGCCGTAATATTTCCCTCGACTTCTCAACAACGAATTGTCCTAATTACCTTCAGCATCTACCCGTAATCCCATCGAGAATTCTCCAACGAGCAGCTCCGCGAGCGTTGCCCAACCGGGGAATCGTTGACGGAGGAGACCGTAGCCGGGAGGATCGTAAATGATAACAACGCGACAGCGAATGCGCGATGTTAATTGAAATCAGGTGGGTTCTTTCGCACGTAACACCAGAAAAAACTCCGGGGAACGCGGGTAAACTCCGCTGATCCATTGATTCATCGTTCGCCGGGGGCCCGTGGTGAATTACGTTTGCCTAACGTTGTCGGCCGGCAGCGCTGGCAAGAAGAAAAAACCAGGTGAAGAGGAAACCGGATAAAAACCGGGGAAAAATTATTGCCTCCGCGGGCAGGACGCGTTGCTTCGGCTTTTTGCGCGGATTTCTCTCGTGTCTTGTACCGGCGCGTTCCGTTCGCGGTGGAAAAGCCTGGTGAAACAACTCCGCGTTATATCGTGAATCACGCGGCACCGGGAGCCGGTTTCCCTCGCGAAAGCTAAGGGAAATGCCCGGGCCATCCGCGCGAGTTCATGAAACAGCTCGGACTCCTATTGTACTTTGTACGAGATCTCGCTGTGGCGCTGATTAATTGTTGTTGATTGAATCATTCTCGGTTCGGCGATCGGTAATTGTTGATTACATCACTTCGGACTTAATTAGTAACGACAAATTTAGTTATATTCGATTCGATGGGCGATGAATTTTCATTTCAATATTTCAAATTTGGCGATTAATAACTGATTTCGTTATCCTCCATTTGAATTGGTGGGTATGGGTTCAATCATTTTCAATTCGGCGATCGATATATATATTAATTTCGTTGGGTTTGATCTGGGGATTGATAATTGCTAATTAGATTGTCCTCTCTTTAGTGACTGACAGTTTCTTCGGATCTTTCACTTTCCATTTTGTAGTATCCATTAGGTTGACAAACGTATAATGGATGGCTCAATTATCAATCCAATTACTCTCAATTTCACGATGAATAATTACTAATTTAATTGTATGAAATTTATCGATTAATAACTCCTTTCAATCTAGCCGCTTATTATTTTGCAGAATTAACTATATCGATAAACAGAGGTTGACACATGGTTAGACACAGTTATATTACTCTAATACTTATCATTTCCGATAATTAAATTCATCGAAGCATGTTGATGCCGTCTCAATGAAAACTCTAGCTGATTTCGAAACGATTCTCGCACGTGCCAGCGATCCCAACGAGGGAACTCGAGTTATTATGCATTATCGGGAGCGAAACGCGGGTCGCTGAGGCGACTGCCAGGTGCGGAAGACGCGTCTCGCACGTTAACGGACGAACGCTTCTCGAAATATGTTTGCAAGTCCCGATGCGATTCCTCGGCGGGCGTAGCTTCGCAGATGATTGGCTGCGCTGTAGGAATCGTGGAATTGGCTTCGATTTAACGGAAGCGGGAGTTCCACGCGCCGGGGACGAGGACTTCGTTAGCCGACGCTTGAATTGTAAGGGAGAAGAGTCGCGTAGAAGTCGAATGCCAGCGAAATTAAATGAAAAGTTGGCCGGCGAAAAATTTGTTTAATTAAGTAAGTGGGACGAGGCCTGAAAGTAGAACGGGACGGTGCCCGGCTAGACGAGCCAGACGACAAATTGTGTGAGAGGCTGAATGTATGGACTGCTTTTTGGTCAGGCAAGTGGGGCAAGATTGTACTCTTAGTTGGACAATGGGTATGACGAATGGTGCTGATGAGGACACAGATTTTGAGACGACGTGTCTGATTATTGAAATGGAACAAATTCTACTGTAGCTGATGTTATGGAAAACTTTCAACGTAAAGTTATGTATATTAACTAGTAGATAATGTTATATATTAAAAATAAATTATTATTATTGTGCATTACCTCGCTTCGTCGCGCGTAATTTCTTTTTTAATTCGAGAAAAATGTTTATCTCTTATTGAAGATCAGATTTTTTTAATATTGCTAGACATTTATTGAATGAATATTGTTTAAGACAATGCTACTAGCAGAATAGTGTGAAATGGGATCAAATAAATTACATAAATGGTACATTGAACTCACAATTATCGAAAATAATCATATATGAAAGTATCACCATAGATAATGAGTTTATTAAATTCATATCAAATATAATTCTCGATAAAATACCCACAGTTCCCCAAGAAACACTAAACCAGTCAACATTAACGTACTATCTCCCTTCGCCAAGAAAACGAAATAAAACTTTCACTCAGTCGAAACAGTAGAGCAAGATCGACGACCAAAAGTAATACCAGAACACAATTCCACCAAGCATCAAGCAAGCAGAACAGCTTACACAATTCGCCCAAACGATACATCTACACTTTAACCCTTTGCATTCCGAGTGTCTTCTACATTTCCTTTCCGAGAATTTTGTATTGTTTTAAGTTGTTTCGTTTAAAATCTAGTTCGAAGTAAATTAATTAAACTAGATGATAGGAAACAAGTGTATTCTTTTCACTAATACGATTGAAAATTCTATAATATAATTCTATAACATAATTCTATAATATAATTCTATAATATAATTCTATAATAATATAATTTTAAATTGTGTCAATGGAAGAGCACACTTTCGAATAAATCTGATGTCGAGTGATATTCGACAGTAGGTCAAAAGGCTAATGATCAAACTAGTCGAACCCATTAACCCTTTGCAAGATCGAATGAAAGTACAGCGTGTATATCGAGTAGCGCATATAGATAATTAGTCAGGTCCAAAGTAGAATATAATCCTCATTATTCTGACGGGTGAAATGAATCGGCAGCGCCGGTCAATCGCATTCGGCGAATCCGCAGATTGTTGTTAAAATGTAAACCCTTTGAAATATCCTGTTTCATCTTTTCAGGCGCGTTTCTGTTTGGCCACGTTCGCGTCCGCACCTTTCAATGTTTTATTTTCAAAACATTAACCGCCGCGCGCCATGCACCTGTAAATAATATCTGCGCAAAAATATCTCGTGAACGGTTCGCGAACCGCCGCAACCGATTACAAGCGGCGCAACGGGACATAATTAATTAACGGTTTCCACGTGTCCGCCAATAAACTTCTCAATTATTCCGTTCTGCCTTGTTAATCGCGCTTCTGGATTTCTGTTCGGTGAACGCGTATACAGAGAGGGGCGGGGGAGCGGGGGACATCGCGTGTTCCGACCACTTTATTTGCCGCCGATAATCCTGCAAATTGTATTCGTTGGCCGTCAATATTTAAATTATTATTAAATCCTTTATTAGCTGCAAGCGTGCGTTCCTCTTCCCTGGGAATTCGTTTAGCCTTAATTCGCTGATTCGATCTCGCTGAGCGCACTGTTTGGGCAACGAAAATAATTTAACGAATAAACGTTACAGAATACGAACGATCGGCGACGCGAATATTTTTAAAGAAGGAACGTATCTGATATTCGTTCCCTTTCTGCGCTGTTTCGAATGCTACGCGCGGTGGAATGGGTTAAGATAAAGCAGGAGGGATTCGTTTAGTCAGGATTTATTGAATACTGGGATTATATTATTCCAGGTGAATGAATACCGAAGCCAAAGCGGTGTGAATAAAGTTATGTAAATAAAATAAAAGTTTTGGAATGACGCTATAATTCGATCCAATTTAATCCAATCCAATCTACAAAATGCATTAGTTGTTACAATATTCAATCGGATTGGAATTGCATGGAGGATAAACTTATTATTCGCGATAGGTCAATAAATAAATGTTTCGGTAAATTAATTTCATTTTCCACAAATGCCTACCCGAAACCTCGTTCCCGTAGTCAAAGATCCACAAAGATAGAGGGGAAATAAAAATCTTTGGAATTATTATTAATTACTGATAAATGAATCTATCGGTAAATAATTTATTTCCTGGTAAGTGCCGATGCATTGTCGCAATATCTCAAAGTCTACAACGGCTAAGAGGAAATAAAGAGTATCAATATTAATAATAAACGAATATTTCAATAAATCAATTTCCCAATTTCCCAATTAATATCCACGAAGACAAAAGCAATATCAAAATTACTTCTCAATTATCCGTCTCATCATCACCATATTCCAAGATCCATAAAGACAAACCGACGAAAAGAGAATAAAGAGCAGCAAACCTTTAACTTCGTCCCAAGATTTAATTACGCCAGGGAGGAAGAAAGCTTCATCCGAGGACAATAAGTTCCGTCAGGGGAGTGGCCAGGCGTCGCGGGCAAATGCCACTCGGGGTGAGCGGCTTAATACGGTTCCCCTCGGCCGGTGGGCTCTCAACCGTCCGCGAAAAGGTCTCGCGGGTCCCTTGGGTCTCGCGATCAAAAGTGGCGGTGGGGCTCTCAGGGAACTTCATCAAAGTTGCAGCCGTTCCGCCGCGTAGACACCGGTGGTCGTCTTTCGAGTCGGCGTTCGACGAATGGGAGAGAACGAGCGGGTCAAAGGGGAGAGATTGAGGTTTGGGTTTCACGCTAGAACTACTGGACAGACAAATAGACTATTTAGTACTTTATACAGAAATTCTAACAGCGGATTCGTTGAGATTTTAATTCGTTTACAACTTAGATTAGTTACAATCTCTTTGTTTAATGATCCTTCAAATTTATTTCCGTCGAAAACTATTAAAATAGAAGTATAAAATAGGTAATAACGAGTGATTTGGTAATTTTTAAGTTTTCTTCAGTGCCAACAGTATTTCTTCGATAAATATAAAACTGAATAATTTTAGTATTCAGTACCAACCAGTATCAAACATCTGTCAACTGAATATGTATTAACACATCGCACACCTGTTATCCTTATTTCAACTCACTTAAATCACATTAATCTGATTTACTGGTTACCGAATACGTTTCTGAGAGTTCTTATTACAAGTATGAGTACATTCGGTCAGAGATAAACGAGGTCAAACATATATACCACTGGAAAAACATGTTCTCACGCGATCCGCGGGGCATCAAGCTCTAGTCAGTTTCCTTAAGGTGCCGATCAAACAGCGAAGCGGGAGTCGATTCGAGTCCCAAGTTTCCCTGGTGTTGGCAAAGGGGCTCGGTGAGTGGCGGAGATGACGATGCACCCGCGGGGATGGCGCGTGCACGCGCGGCGCATTAACCGCGACGGGACTTTGTCTGCTCAGGATCGCGTGACACGACGCTTTCAGTATCAAACTTTCATCTCTCCCCTTTGCTCAGACATCAAACGCGTGCTCTCGCATTTCGAGGTGGGCCGGGATGCGGGCGACGAAGCGGCTGCTTCTTTGCTAATTTGACCGGGAAAGCAGGATGATGCCTGCTAATGAGCTCTGCGAGGAAAATAATGAATTCGTTCGGTATTATGCAGATACGGAATGAAATCTACAGAATGTGGATATATTCATTCAAAGAGAAAGCAGATTCTCATACGCGTTTTTAACTGTACCACGCTGTTTGCTGGAATGCTCGATTGCGAGACGACGAATAGCAGAAGCCATCTGATTATATTAACCTTTTGTATTCGCAATATAGAAATGATATGAATAATAAGAATGATATGATATAGAAAATTTCATATATAACGTTAAATTCTCTAGAACATACCAACGCACGGAATGTTCTAATTAAATTGGCTCTTTCCTTGATTGTCGTCATTTAATTTTCTGTTGGTTGCTCGAAATGTCGGCGACGTTTCGTTAGATGATAACTGGCTCTATGAATAGATTTTCGTGTGCAAAGAGTTGCAAATAAGCTGACAACTTGTGTAGAGTTTTGCAGTAATTGTTGATTCCAGGTCTGTAGTAGATTGATTAGTTCCGTTTCTTTAAATGAAGGACTGTGTCCTGTTATGCGTCAATTTATTTGGAAATATTAACACTGCTCTGCCTCTTCTTGCGGTCGGAGTATCCCTGACTCTACTGAATACCATACTCTGGGCGCTCGGGTGTATGTGTGGAAAGTGGAATGGTCGGTCATTAGTCGGACGAGTGAAATATGAGCAATCCTTGATTGGGTGAGTGAAATATGGTCGTCGGAAGGATGAGCGGGACTGATGTCTTGATAGGTGAGAGATGTGCTGGAGAGGTTTGTGGAAGATGAAGATAGTGGATGCTGCTAAGTAATAGAGTACGTTGCTAGGGTACGTTGGATAATTATTTTTGTCCATATAGAAGGAACAATGATATTCAATTAATGAATTTTATACTTCGCAAAATTCTAAGCATCGACATTGATGTTTCAAGAAATCAGAGGAAATAATGTTTGCTTACCAAATGAATTATATACACAAATTTTATTTTAACAAGTGAACAACGTACCCAATGTTCCAAAGAGAAATATAACCAATAGCCAGTTCGCAGCCATAGTAACACGTTCATGTTAACAATTGATACATTCAAATAAAAGAAACACCTGACTTTTCAACCAACCAGAAGATTCGCGATTCCTAACGAAACAATTCGAGCCAACCGAGATAAATCAATGAATCCTCTCCAAAAATATCCAACCACTATTAGCCATGCGATACACCCATAATCATGCCACCTACTACATTCAAGCTTCCCACAAAGGAACCAGAATGAAAGGAACCCCGTAATGAATTCTCCCGCGACCACGTCGAGTCTCATCGGCGATTCACGAGCAATTTTTCCCTCGTTCGAAGCTCCATCCAAGTGAAATTCTGCCGTCATACTCACCTCGTCTCAATTTAATTTAATTTGAAATTCAAGTGCGGGACCGGCGCGGCCCGATAAAATTTCGAAATAATGGCCACTAGTATATAGTGCGACGCCGTAAGGGGTGCCGCCTGTAGAATTTTATTCATTCATTAACTGCATCTTATCCACGGGGCGTGACTCGTCCGTCGAAATTTCTCGTTTTCAGCCAGTGGGACGGAACGGGTGACGGTGATCAAGAAGCAATAACTCCGCTATTGTTGTGTGCAATCGTTTTAATGAAAGTAGGAGGAGTTGATCGTTGCGGCGCAGTTTTTGTGTGCTATTTCAGTGGCATTGGAACACCAAGGGTCTAGGTATTCACTTATCAGCCATACTAAACTCGTAACCATTTCGTGCAATGAGAGTTTCATTCGATCGTTAAATTCTTAAACAGTAGGCAAACGTATCAGTTAAATTTTGTTGAAAGGAAAGGGCGTATTCTTTAACACTGGACAACTGTGGTTCCTATAGCAATTTCTATTTATACCAAACATAAATTCCAATAAATACCAGAATAATACAATAATACCAAAAGCAACACTGACATTCTAGTAAATAAGCCTTGAAATAAAAATTCCGTGCCACTTAATATTTATTCTACATTAACTCATTAACACCGACAGTCACCATACGGTGCGTTCAAAAGGTTTCTACACAAGTATTTCTTCATTACTTCTTTATTATATTTGTTAAACACAAACATCCTTTTTTATTAGAGAACTAATTATGTTGCGAAAGGAAACAATAAACCGAAAGAAAAAGGGACTTAAATTCTAACACGTTAAATCACAAAAAATCTCGGAAAGTGTTGACTCGCGCGAGAAAGTTCTGCTGTTAAGGGGTTAAACAGTGGGCTTTGATCTTACCAACGATTCCAATGGCAAAACCGAATTCTGTTGTACTAAAGGAACCTTATACACAGGATTTCCCTCAGAGAATGTTGTTTTACCATGTCTGAGAGACAAATACCCCGTAGTACGGCGGGACAGATGAACTGGCCGATCCGTGGCGCTTTACGAGCCTGCATTTTCATCCGCGTCGGCGAACCGCTCTTCGTTTTCTGCAGTTTCCGGCGTCACGAAATGTGCGCTGCGCGGGAGGGGGCGGGGAGGAGAGGGCAGGGAAAGAGTTATTGCTTGGTATTTTGATTAAATCGACGAACGTCGAACGCATCGCTCGCTATAGGGAAGATTGGACTGCGGGAATTTTCGAGTTTCGAGCTTTCCGCCGGCGCGTCCATTTTTAACGTCCGCCATTATATTGATTCTAGCGCGCGCGCGATACACCTGGCGCGCGACGCGACGTTTCATGAAGTTTTATCCGTCATAATTTGAAATTCCGAGCGTGTCGGATATATTTCTTCGAGCGAGCGAGATCCTGCGGTGGTTCCGAGCTCGCGGGAACCGTTCTGCGTATTCCTTCGATTTTTATCGGCCCTGTTAAACCTGCACGATATTGGATCCCCACCTTTCTTTTTCGCGCGGGAGTACAGTGATATCAGAGGAATGGTTATCATCGTGATGTTCCGGCGATGTGAGAGCTGTGGCTATTTCGAGGAAAGCTTAGGTGCCGAAGGAAAGAAGGTTTGGATATTGCGGAAGGATTTACAGGTGTTCCGGCACGGTTTATTTGGTTAAGAGACATATCATAAGAAAACGGCAGTTCAACCACCTAAACCCCGAGTGCACAGCTACCGGTACCTTCGCAGGTCAGATGGGCGACGTACCCCCTACCTCCACTACAAGTAATGTGGGCGTAGGTTTAAAAACGGTAATTAGCAACACCCCCAGCGTTCTAGCCTGCTGATTTGTCACTAAGGACACCGCCCTATCTCTGTATTTTTATATATATAGAGAGGCATTGAGACAGAAAGACAGACATACATCACAAGTTCATAACGATCACGCTGTACTCACTGGACAACACACACACTTTAACTTTGTAAACATATACACATTCCTTTCACTCAATATTAAACAAATACAGTCCACTATCGAACGAGAAAAGCAGAAGCCTCTTTTCATCACATCCATTTCACACAAAGTTAATTCGGCGTGTGAAAGTGTTACGCCACGTCCACTAATACTGCCTGGACAGCGTGCACGAACAACAGGAATTTTGAAATTTGTTCTCGAATTCTGTGAATTTAAGAACAAATGAATTCTTAAGTTATTGACTATTAATGTTTATGGGGCTTTTAATGTAGTTGGTTTGATGACGCGTTGGTGTTGATAAAGATGTAGTTAGCTAGCGATGAGTGTGATGTATCAGAAACTGACAAGTAGTCCGAAAATTTTGGTCAAGATAGAAGCAGTTTGTTACCAAGAAAGAATAATGCAGTGATTTCTAATTATTACGACTCGGTAGATCCAGTTGTGAAAAGTTATATTTGAATCCTAGAATTAGAGGATTATCTGAAGTATACTAGATCTTCCTGAGTTTGGAAAAAGTAGTTCTCCCAAATGCATAAATTCGATGGCATTGTCGTCAGTCGGAACATTCTTAAAACGGCTGGAACACAGAAAAATCGACTCTCTTCGTGTTACACTCGTCTTGTTTGCTTTCCCCGGTGTCATAAAGATTGCGTCGAAGTGAGTTCGACGGGTCGTTATTATGATACTAGATCGATGCTGACCATGGAAGGGGGCAGTAAACCCAAGTCGAATTACGGTCGAAGGCGTTGCGAACGCGTCCCATCAAATTTTAACGTTCTCGTCAAGTCTTTTCTGGGCTCGTCCGCGAACGTTCCCGACGCTGCTCGAACAGGTTCGGACAAGAATTGGAGCCGGGGGAACGATCGAGAGATCTGGCGACCTGTAACTCCGTGGGAGGGTTAATTGGGGGCAAGACCGAATCGCGCGGGAACGAACTGGCGAATAAGCGTGCGGCGGGATTGAAATTACCGGACGGTCGATTACACGATATAATGACGGGATAAATGGTGCTCGCAGGTTTATCGGCGGTCCAATTGTTTTTAAATTATCGTTATGCTGGGGACTTTCACGCGGATTTCCAGAGATCGACTTGTGGAAGCCGGAACGGGGAGAATATTTTCGTAACCGTTTGCACTCCGGAAGCTCTTCACTGGAAATACACAATATTTCCTGATGAGCTGCAGATGACATTTTCTGAAATCGACTTGAGAAATTATCGATACATCGAGGCGGAAAACTATTTCCTTTCAATATTTCATGGATTGACGCATTACACAAAGTTTAATATTGAACATCAAAGTTTACAATTTAGCTGTGTCAAATCAATTGGTGACTGAAAGCGTTAACTATTTGTGGATAGTACTACTGTACGATAAAGGCAGAAGTGGAATCAAGTTTTGCTTTTGTAAATATCTATTTTTAACGCGTTGAATGTCACACGATTCCATACAGCAACATACACAAAATGGGAAAAATATAATATTAAATCATTTGATTAAATTGTATTTTTATTATTGCACTTGGCTGAATGTCACCGCATTAGCTAGCATTATTTATAATATAGAAATGTTTTCAAATAATCATCGTATCATTGAGTGACCTATGATAATTCAATTTGGTTGGGGTCACCGGTGACCCCCACGACATTCAACGTGTTAATGAAGTTTTAATAAATCGATGATTCGATAAAGTCTGTAAATTAATTTTGAAAAAAAGACAGGCGATTTTCTGTATAGGTGTATTTCTTGTGAATAAATTTTTGTATTCATTTCTGTTTTAAGATAGTTATTAGAAGGAGGGATACACGCTGCACCTCCAATTACAGCTTCACTGGATTGCTGTTAAAAAACTCACTGAATTTCGTGCTGCGGAAAACCAGGAAATCCTAACGTGACGTGATATAAATTGATTTCATTTCCTCCCTCCGGAAATCAGTGCCCTTGCCACGCTCACCTTTTTAGAAACACGTCTGCAGATCCTTCATCGCACTCAACGTAGCCGGCATCATTCTCATGAGACTGAGTTCAGTGTAATATAATTTATCATGACAGTGAAACATGTACAGGCTGGATCACGCAAATGCAACGGTGAAATATCTCAACCGCTTACGTGCATGTGGGAGAACAGCAGAAGACATTGAAGTATTTTATTCATAAACATGCGATTATACAATGTGAGCATGATACAAATCTTCCCTGAAATATTAAAAATATTTTTTACATTTATAATGAATATCAAATGTCCACTTTGGTCTTTGATATCCAATCGCTATTTTTGCTTCCTTGTCTGATCACCGTCACATTCTACTTATGTATTCTCCAAGCACACCAAACTCATAACCATTCTCAAATATAATTTCTGTCAACTAAGTAATTGAACCTACATAACCCTTCAATAATATTCTCCTTCGTCATCCATAAATGACCCATACATTACAATTACATTAAAAACTATCTACGTAAGTTTCTAAGACACGTAAGACAACATTACGTACAAATTAATCCAATATTCTTCTATATATTTATTCCCATAACTATATACATAAATTTTGTATTAAATATCAATAATATTCAATCTCTAATCAATTTTATACATTTTTTACAATACATTTTTATTTATTTACATACATTTTTGAATAACTACTAATATTAGAATGAAATCTCAATATATATGTATATTTTAATAAAAATTTGTTATTGGTTAATTTTTCATTAATAAAATTAAATTATTATAACAAATAACAATTATTAAATAATCATATTTAATAAATATATTAACTTTTTCATAAACAAAATATTGGGATTTGTAAATGCTCATTAAAAAATAAAAATTTAAAGATTAGACTAACTCCTTCTATTAATAAATAATTATATATTTTATATAAATAAATTTAAAAAGAATGGTTAATTTTATTAAATAAATATTCAGAGTATTTCTATGAATCAGTTAAAAAATAAATAATATATATATATTTATATTAATAAATTTAAACAAAGTGCGCCATCTCCTCCAACTCACCGTCAAATAAACTTTTCTTCGACTAAACTCCAACATTGGTTCCTTACGTTAATTTATGATGCAGGTCCAGAGCCCTGAACAATGGCGGACACCGGTGGCCGGGAACGCAAATATCGGTCCGCGTTACACGACGCGGCAACTTTCTAAGTGGAATTCGCGATTAGCTAAATCAGTATAGAGCAACGAACAGCGCGGAGCGTAATCGAAGTTGGAAACATCGCTGGAATCCGAAGGGGCCGGGCGCGGCGTGTACCGAGCAACTTTGCTCCGCGGCAAACATGCACGCTGGCCGCGTACAAGGACCGGTGGTATCGCAACAGTAATCGGCGGGCCGAGCGCCGAACTCCGGCAGAACGATCGGTTCCATAAACTTCGGCTACGATTGTCGAATCGCGCGCGGAAATTACGCTTAAACTGCGTTACCATGTTTTTCCCGCCGGCCTTTTGGAGTAACAGTTATGGTTTTCTGCACGAGCTCACTAACAATAGTCAACGAAACGAACCAATTCCCTCTGTGAACGAACGCGCGACCGATTACACGTGTTCATTTCGTCTTTGTTGCGCGTGAACCGCGATCGTCGTGGCCTTTCATTGCTCCACGAAACATAGCGATGTGTGTATTAACAATTCGTCGGTGGGACGGCTATTGACAGGGTTTCACGCGAGTTGTAATTTTGTATTGATCGTTTGTGGTTCGATAACGATAACTTTGGCCTGTGATATGTAATATTGAAAGCGAATCGAAGCCGAATAATCGAATTATTTGAAAAATGGGAGATTGATATGTAACTCTCTTTTTTTTGTAGGGCTCCAATGGTGAATGATGGTTTTAATATTGTAGGATTTTTAATGTACGTGCTGCGTAGGAGAGGTGTAATGAACAATACTCTCTGGATTTTAATATACTTTTAATACTCTTAACTCTTCCAACGCTTGTCTCAGACTGGCGCTCCTCGCTGCCTTCACGCATCTTATTTCATTCTGAATTATTCTATCTTTCTCTTGCACTCACCCTCTCACTCACACAGTCTTTAACATTCGATCTCAAAACACTCTTCATTCGCACCTTGATCTCTCCATCTCTGTCAGTCGGTCCTAAACATTCTTCTCAGTCACCCGATCCCTATCGCTCGGTCATAAACACTTTTCATTTACACCCTAATCTCTCGCATACCCTACACTCCTATCTCTTGGTTATATACACTCTTCATTAACACCTTAACTCATTCACTGCCAATCACGAGTATACTCGTAGCAAAAGATTGCCAGTTTGGTACAATCTTGGTTGTACTTGAAATGTATCGTAATATAAAGCAAAATAAATTGAAAGTACAAATGAAATCACACGTTTTATGCTGGCAGTGAATGGGTTACTACAAGATTTGTCATTGTTATAAAAGAATAAGGAATATTGTATAGAATGTCTAAAATTCTCATGGCAGTGAACGTGTTAATCTCTCTCGTACCCTGCAATATTATGTAAAGTGGTAAAGTAGTATCCTTGCGATGTAGTAATTCTTTCTTAGCGATAGTTGTAGTATCACGGTTAATTGAGGAGGTTGTAAGAATCAATGCAACTTACTTCGAACACATTTTATATCGGATGCAGACTCTTAGATACTTGTTTTGCGAAGGTGAACGAAACTGTGAACCTGACTTTCGAATTTTAAGCTTCCATAATGTGCAATGAACAGAAGAAAATGCCCGGCGTTGCATAAACTTATAATGCAGTTTAAAAGTGCACGCACGGTAAAGCGCAATGATTTCTGAAGGTATTAGGTCGAACCGGTTTGATCTTGCCGAACTTCTTCCTCCGACTTCGCGTTTGTCAGAGAAGTTCCCGACCGGAAAACACCGTGGCTGACTAAACACAGATATATTCTACTTATCGGGGCTACGGTTCGTAATACTGTTACTTGTGTGTGTGTGACAGTACTGTAACTTAGGCAAAATGTCTGTTTACAGAGTGACCTACTCTACTGAATTGTCTGAACATGATCCTATCTCTACTTGTCCGACGCACGTTGCGTTCCTACCTGACTGGCCACTCGTTGGTCCATTCCACTAGTTCGAGCGGACCTTGTTCTGCTTATTTGACACAGAGTTGTATCTAAAATTAGATGTTCCGATGTTATGCATCGCTAAACATAAATTATTTAAACACTTCTGTCACATTGTTGTCCTCCAGTTCACTGCAAACAAGTAACAAGCTTAATAAATTGAAAGTCCGAAGCAGCAAAAGAGAAATGGTCAATTATCTTTATCAAAATTAAGGAATCCTTATTTTTATAAAATTTATATTAGAAGGATATAGGAATGTACAATTTTTAGTGAAACAGAACAAATACATTTATCTTAGAAGACATTTCGAAAGACACTCCCGTTGATTGCAAAAAATATTGAACTCCTGTTCTATATTTGGAACAGTATAATAATTTAAAGAGAATCTTGTTGCGTCTGTTGATTCGATAACAATCTCGCGCTACTGATCCAAACACTTTCACTCCGTGGGACAGTTCCAAACGGAATTTTCGGCGAGGCAGCGTCGTAAACCGGAAATTCCTATCGGCCGGCACCGTCACTCCGTGGATAGAATTTTTATAGACCTCTTCGCGTCGCTATAAATGCATAAAATGTAACTCGTGCAAGGAAACACGGAGGAAGGAATGGCTCATAAACGAATATTTATGAATCCGGGGGGTTAAAAGTCGTCGAAGTCGCAACGTGCGGTCTTCTTTATAAGATCCCGCATAAAATGCACAGGGTGTCTTAGTTTTAAAGATCAAACTTCACTAATTCTTTCTTTAAGCGTAAACAAGGATAAAGTGTCATGTAGACGTAGGACCGCAAACTTTTTATAAAAGGAAGTTGCACGAAAGAGAAACGATAGTGTATTGGGCAAGAGTTCATTCGGAACGAGTATTTTGAATTAATTAATTACTTTTGAATTAATTAAATAATTAAAGTACTTAGTATTATTATTTTTAATAGAAATATTAGCATTATTAATATAATATATTTAATATTATTGTTAATACAATTATCAATGTAAGAATCATTCAATTTCCATATATATTTTATAACATTTTGTGTGTCACAATTGCACAACTATTTTCGTGTAACATTCTTTTTCGTTTCTATACAGCAAAAAATCTAGTGAAATTTATTCTCCGAAATTGAGACACCCTGTGTAACAAAGACTCTTCTACTGGCTCGAGCGTTGCCTGTAACTTGAAAAACCTACCCGCCAGCCGAAATGTTTCAATGTTTTACTCTCGACTACGTTCCTACGTCGTCTGTTTGACATGTAAATAAATACTCAGACCGTTCGGCCGTCGTTTGCATAACGGGTACGAGCCGTACGCAACTCTGTGTCAACGATTGCGAATAAAAACGAAGGTAAACGAACGGAATTTCACCTTTCTTCAAATACACCAGTGTACAGCAGTATTTCAACAGTTAATGCGGTTTTACTGTGTAAAACATTTAAGTTTTTACTGTAATATATCGTTACCATATCTAACTAATATTTTCACTGATGGTTTAATGATTTAGTTATTAGATTGATTGTATTTCAATGACCGTTAGGATCAGCATTACAGCTGCATTAGTAATATTGCATTGGCTTATTAGTCTCACATTAGGATCGAAACTGTATTAGCTTCTCGAACAATGCGAAAATGTAATTTACGATATTCTTTTTAATGTTTACGATATTTACTACATTTGTAGTATTTACAGTATTCACAATATTTATGATATTCATAATATTTACAATATTTACAATATTCACAATATTCACAATATTCACAATATTCACAATATTCAAAATGTTCGCAATATTTACAATATTTACCACTTTGGCTGCACGATAGTGTTCCTGTTCCTGTCGAGTAACGAAATTCTAGCAGTTCTCTCGCGCCATTACGTTCGAGTTTTCGTTGCCCAAATGTTTTATCAGCTTTTATTACTTTCACGCGTCACGGGCTTGAAAACTCGGAATTCGTCGGTCGGTGGAAAAACTCGCTGGGAAACGGAGAAGAGAGCTGGCGAGGCAGGCCGGAAGATTTCTACGGCATTCCAAACTGATTGTGCAAGCGAACGTGCCGCGCGGGGATGGTGAAAAAAATTCAGAATACGGGATGAGCGGGTGGAAGACAGGACCGGGCGTGCCGGTATCATTAACGAAGATGTTTTGCAAGGGAATGGAACGTACTCGCGGTTTTGAAGCTGCGAATGCTTCACTGGCTTTCTGGGCCGAGCGACAATTCATTCGCGCCTGATAATTAATTTGTTGTATTTTCCACGCGGTAATCGCAACGAAAATATATAACAGAATATTTTTCATGCAGCCTCGACAAAACAATGTCACGTACATACTTCTGTCACTAATAGTCGCAAGGAAGAAAAAACTTCTCACGTAGGAGGTATTAATTATTTCTAGAGCGCAAATTACGATAACAAGAAATTCGTTCCTACGCATTACTTCTCAGTCGATTCGATACTGTAAAATTATAAAATTTCATATTTTATATTAAACTTTTCATAATACATTACTACGTGAAATATCGAAATAAAATAGTTTTATTCCACAATTGATAAGTGATTGATCTTTAACTTGCTTTTAAAAAACATAGTCTATATCTCATCAGAAAATATTGAATATTTCCGGTGAAAAACTTTCGAATGCAAAGGGTAAACATATTTTCATGCAACACGGCTGCCCTTTAAACATTCTTACACAGTAACAAAACGGCGCATTTAATTGCTCCAACAATGCATTTCGCAAATTGCACTTACATGTTCCGAAGTCACACATTCCGCTCGGAATGGCCATTCGCAACGCCGCGATAATGGCCTCTCGTAATAAACAATGTATGCGCTTGAATTTTCTATTCCCCGTAACACAATTGAAGCGTGTGGCACGGTAACTCTCCATTAAGTACACCAGAAAATTAACGAAATCCCATTTCCGTTCGCGGTATCGCTAGCCTGGCGGGACCATTGACGCAAGAAAAACGGGGGAAATTCGTTTTATTCGAAGTTCCTGCTATTCAATACATTCATGAACACGAGTTACATATGTGTGACACAGCGATTCGTTTAGCGAGTTCAGCATCACATACTGTGACGCTGTTAACTGCCATTGCTGCGATAATGTTACACGCCATTTTGATTCTGGTCATATCAAAACATCACACATACGCGGCTTTATTTAGTTCATTTACTAACTATGAAATGTGTAACAATTATTGAATTGCTGCCACAGTTTGACGTATTTTGTAAATATTTAAGAAACAAATCTGTCTTCAAACTATCATAACATGTATAAAAGTCACTTTTTTCGTTTTTACTCAATTTTGATTTAAAACAATTAACACATTGAATACCATGGCGTCACCGGTGACATTCAACCAAATCGAATTACTATAGTCCACTCAATTAAACGATTATTTGAAAACACTTCTACATTATAAACAGTGCTACTTAATGCAGTGATATTGAGCAAGATGAACAATAATAACAACACCCTTCAATCAAATGATTCAACACTTTCTTGACCGGCAATTTTACGCAGAAACTATCCCGTGTCACCGGTTATTAATCCGTAATTAAATATGAAAATCAAGTAATCTAAATAAACTTTAATATACTATATTTATACATAATGAATTGAAATGAAATTTTGGACGTATCTTTTAAATAACTTTGAATATTTTGCTTTCGCAGTATTCTATATTGCCCTGCATTTTAAAACTTGAAATGGCTAATGCAAGTGCCAGCACGGATTAACTCGTGACCGGCCAACAAAGTTATAGCCCGAAAACACGAGTTAACTCGTGACCGGTCAGCAATGTATTAATATTACATTTATCTCATTCCGTGTATTTCGCTCCATGAAATCGCGCAGCGCTCAACGCGTTAAAAGCTCTTCCTTTTATTTCTCACAAAAGGGCGTCAACATTTTTGCATCGACCCAATACAGAAGCAACATGTCGCGCGAAACAATTACAAGAATGGCACAGTCCACAAAGGGCGTGTTTCAAATTCAACCGTGGTCGCGGACGCATTGCATGCAAATTCACGAAAGCGTCGAGGCTCCTGTAAATCCGGCGTTCGCCGAATCGCGACGATATTTCGCGAATCGTCTTGTCCGGCGCGCGCGGCGCGGTCCTCCGTCGCATAAATAATTTCGGCGTCGCGCGGAAAATAACCGGCGGAAACGGTCTAATGGAAATTTATGACCCCGGATACGCGGCCGGTTATTGGATTTCGTTCGGCTCGGTCCCCACTTCAATCGCCGCTGATTACTTCGTTTACATTCGGCTGATTTCGTTCGCCGATTAAACGTCGTACGCCGTTGATTTTTCTTTTTTTTTCTATCGGCAAACGCTATCGCGCCGGAAGACAGGTTAGGGGAAGGGGGTAACGACGAAACGGCGCTGGGAAAAATGCCAGTCGAATTTCATCGTCGAAACAACGACAAACAGCCGATGATGACGAATTAGTCGCTTGTCCGCGGCGAATCGCGTGCCCCGTCGCATAAACGACGTTTGGACAATCGCTGCTAATTGTGGTTTAACGACTGCGCATTGATTCCTGCTACGTTGCGACCTCGTGTTTTCAATGATCTTTCTCTGCCGAGCTATGGAACTTTGTGAACGTCATGTTTCTGCGGTAATTTCTTTGTGAACTTTCGATTTGGCTGTTGGCATATTGTATTAGGCGATTTTATTAGTTTTTTATAATATTCTGTGGTTCGAAAAATTAATCTTTCACGCTCCAGAAGTTTTTCATCGGAAATACTCAGTATTTTCTAATGGAATGCAGATGACGTTCTCTGAGATTGAGTTGAGAAATCGCAGTACATCAAGGAAGAAAATTACTTTCTTCCTATATTTCATGCATTGATGCATTGTACGAAGTTTAGTGTTAAACGTCAAATTTTACAATTTTGCTGTGTCAAATCATTTAGCGACTGAGAGGCGCTTCTGGAGCGCAAATAGTTAATACTCTTCGGTTAATTATGGATGTATCGATGATTATTGTATGTGATGTTTGTCTATTTCTCGATTAGCTACTTAGTGCTACCTTTTAAATGGCATTAATCTCTTGCAGTATGATTTCGCAACTGATTTTAGTATGGTTTTCGCAACTGCTATCGACAGAACTATTTCTTATAACAGTAGAAAAAGAAATAATCATACATTCATTCTATGTCTACATTTACTCTGAAGGTCCACAATTGATAATAGAACAGTAATATTTCATTTGGATGTGAAGGAATTATGTGATATTTGTATTTGTTACATTATAGGGGTTAGAAGGGGGTTAAAACATTTTACATTTCTGTATTTTTTATTGTGTCTCGTGTCGTATATACCTTATATTTTTTAGTACAACATAGAATGACTTATATTTTCTAAATGGTTCGAAAGTGTTTTATTTGACGATGAATGAGGAATTGTTGTATGATTTGATAAAGTTTGGAGATCCTATCGACTGGGGCTTGCTTGCCATGGAATTTTTGTGGGACAAGGCGCGCTGCTCGTGGAATGAAAAGCGTTTCTGCGCCAGGTACATCTAATCAAGGCTCTTTCACGGCCACTGACCCCGTAAAACGAGACATTTTCACGTGATGACTGGAAACATTGGTCAATAGAACTTTATGCGACCGCGTAAAGCTAGCTACCGGTGTTCCGCAGCTTTGTGTACGGTTACGTGTGCGAATTTTTCGTGGAATTAGAAGTTTATTACGCTGTTCGTGGGTTTTATATGGCGACATTTTGCCTGACGAAGCAATCTGATATTCTTAAAATTATTATTATAATTCTTGACAATATATTTTTGACATACTTCCCAATGATAATAAAATGCTTTACGAATCTTCGATATGAATAATTTATCAGACACCTAATAATTTAAACAACTGCGAATTTATTTGTACCACAAAGATCCATATATTCCTGAATAACAATTATCTGCAATGTCCACCAATAAAATCAATCAGTTCAGATCACCATATAATTCCATTTCTTTAACTCCCAAAAAGCTTCGATAGTTTTCTCTTTTCAATGCCACCGAGACTGTGTAAAATAATCTTAACGAAGGGAAAGTAGAACGCTCGAAAGTCAGAAGTTAACATTATTTCTACCGAAGGTGTCAGAAGACAACTTACGAAATTTCAACTTAAAATTATCTTCTCAGTTTAATTATTCTCCCTCCATTGAATTTTTGACATTTCCTACAGTTAATTTTATAACCATTGTTGAAAAAGTCGGAAAGTCAATTCAGAATATACCACAAAACTTGGAAAATAATTTTAACCATCTGCAGTTGGGAGACGACTCTCAGTTACCACTTGATTCAACGCAGTAAAACTATAAAATCTGATATTTAACGTTGAACTTTGTATAATGTTTCGATACGTGATATATTGGAACAAAATAGCTTTATTGCTTTGTTCCTCAATGTACTTGTGATTTTCCTTCAAGTTAGTTTCAAGGAATATCGTTTTCGCCTCGTCAAAAAATGTTAACCCTTTGCACTCGAAAGTTTCTTCCTAGAAATATTCAACATTCTTTGATGAAGTCTAGACGATGCTTGTTGCGACTAACGTAAATAATTTAATCGATAAATTAAGGGATAAGAGTATTTTACTTTGATATTTCACATAGTGACGCATTATAAAAAGTTTAGTATTAAATATTAAATTTTATAATTTCACTGTATCAAATCAAGTGGTGACTGAGAGTCACCTCCCGAGTGTAAAGGGTTAAGTTAACAATTCGAAAGGTGTCTTTCGACACCTTCAGTAAAAATAATGTAGTATCGAAGTTTTAAGGCAGTGGGATAGTGAGTATTCTGAAAGACAGGAAGAGGGCCATAATAGAGAAAGGGACTGATGGAGACCAGGCCCAAGGGTTGCCGGGTTTTCCCGAATGATGCGTAAGCGAGAATGATGAGTGCGTGGTGGTGAGAGCAGGGAGTGGTTGAGAATTTGTTGAAAGTGCCAGTGAGAAGAATACTTGCGGGGAGAGAATGATTTTTAAGTGATGGCGAGAGTTTTTGGAGAGAGTTGCGTTGGCTTTGGAAGACAGAACACCTATACCCTGCGAGCTATATCGTTTCTATTTATTTGTATCTTATTCAATTAACTATTCATATGTATTTTTTAAATAAAACATATTTACTTCCATCAATACCACAATAATGTTAAGCCAGAGCCACGCCGACAAGAAATGGCCTTCTATCTAAATAGTGCCTTTCTCAAGACATTCCTTCAGTAGCCTCCAAACAAAGAACATCAGATTAAAAAAAGTAATATTCAAACCAACTTTTCACCATATTATTATTATTGATTCCATAAAATCTCATCGTACAAATGTTAATTAAATTTCCTCTCGATAGTTTATTTTCCTTCGAATCGCCCCGTAGTTGTCGTTCGAATCGATAATTTCCATCGTTCCAACGGCATGACATCGTTCATCGGTAAACAATATAATTCCACGGGTTTGAATGAGGGTTCGGTTGAAACGATCGCGCTCTCGCCGCGTGCGTTTTATTCCGAACCGTTCCGTGTTCTTCGGGCTAGAAAAGGGGAATAAAAGGCGCAGCACCGCGGCGACGGAGAAATTGCGTCACTCGACCTCCAAGAAAACAAACCGCGAGCAATCCGTGGCTCGGTTGCTTCCTTCTTTCGCTGGGGAAATTAGAGCACGACCGTGTAACTGGCTCCGTGAAAACAACAACGACCCGGGAAAAATATCTTCGACAGCTCCTGATTCGTCAACGACGAGAACGTTCCTGCGTGTATCGAAGTGCAGAGGTTCTTGGTTGATTGTTCCGTAACATTTCTCCATGGAGGTTCCCCCTTGAAATCACTTTTATTCATTATTAAACATTCATGATTAAACAAACTCTGGAAACACGAATTGTTTTAATCTTCTTCCGTCGCTTGCTCCTTTTAAACAGTTATTTACTTTTAAACACTCTTTTAAAGTACTTCTCTTGGTAATGTTTACTAGTGTTTCAAGTACTTTTTTTCCAAGTAATTTAAATTTAAAAGATTATCTTCTGAAGTTCTTTGAAGTAACTTTATACTCTTATTTCTGTGGATTTTTCAAACAGATTTTTCATTATTTATTTCGTAACATCAATGATATGCTCTTTAAATGATATTTATTCATCGGTACTTGACGGTATTTTCGGGAAAATAATATTTATCCTCTGCCTGGCGTTTATAAGTATTTTCCTCTTCGAATATTTCAAATATCTATCACCCTTTCAGGTATTCCATTTCTTTTTGCGATTTTCTCATTCCTCGTTCACTAATATTTCCGAAACAATTTTGGCTACGTAATTTTTGCGCGCTCGAATGTAATCCTAGATGAACGCATTTCATACGGCTGATTGAAATTCCGATACGGGATACAGAAAAAAGTATGAATCTATTGTACGGATGGGATACAGGGATTAAATATTTCTGTCGCTTTGGCTGGTACCCTGGTACGATCAATTCGGAAAGATAATGTCGTCTATTGAGATAAATTCATCCGATCCTTTCATGTTAACGGTGGAGAGCATAGAATTGAATATAAAACTCAGAAATTGAAACCGAACGCAGTTCCTCAATCGAGTGTAATAATTCGATATTATCCATTCATCGCGTAAATTAATTTCGAATCTTCTACTTTTAATTTATAAAAAGAAACGATTGGATATTACAATATCATCGTTACGAAGCCACGAGGAATATTTAAACAACTTTTCCCAGCCAGACATTTCCCAATGTCATCCCTCCGACAAGTCATTTAATGGGAACAGCGGGCACTCGCTCGTTCCACATCGGCATCATTCAGATTTACCTAAATATGCATGCAAAGTGATTGGCAGTCAAATATAAACACAACAGAAACAATCGAGCATTCGAGCAATTCCAGTCGGAGAGGACAAAGCGCGCGTTGATCACCAATCCGAACGCATGAATTTTTCATTCGACGGTCAATTACGCGTGGGCATCGTTCGATCGCGTCCCGTGCTGCGTCGAAGACGTTTCGCTCGGTAATCGAGGGAAATCATATTGAACGGTCGAACGAGACCGGCGATAAATGGAACTTCAATTAGCACAAATTGGACGGGTTAATCGTCGGTTTATACGATTTATTTTTCCGCGCTTGATAAATGAATTTCGCCGGCGACGTTGCAAATTGCAACCGCGTTTCACCTGGACGTCGCAGCGATTCACCGTGGCGGCGGCCGGAATTATTGAATCCGCTAACGATATACGAGACGCCAAAATTCTGCAGACTGCACGTAAACCGAAAGTAATTAGTTCTGATTGAATCGTAGTGGATAGGTGCGCGCGCGCGCGCTCGCGCGGCTCCGAGCGGATTTTAGTTATGCATTTACGATGCGCCGGGCACGCGGTGACTAATTGCCATTTACGCGGCACTGTAAAATTCAATTACGCGGTCTGTTTGTTAAGTTGCGCCAAATCGAGGCTGAACGTTAAGCTGTCACGATACAGCCCGCGGTCCCGACAACGGCGCTGGGTTTGATTACTCGCGAAGACGTGGAATTGCGGAGATCGAGAGCGGCGACGTGTATTTACAGTCTGATAGAATAATTATTATTTTTAAGGGGAAAAGGAATGGTGCAGATGTCATTTAATTAGGGAAGTATCGCTAACACTGAAACTACCGAGCAATCGAATTGACTTTCTGTAATTTTTTTATGGAAATCTTATGGGATTTTTTTCGACTGATTCATCATTCAGTTTGCCTGTTACGGAAACAATTTCTGCAATGATCCCTCGGAGAATAATTTGTTATCACTTCAATATTCGAGAAAGAAGTCAGGAACGAGTCATTTTGACCTGCGTGGTAGTTCTAGTGTTAATGAAGAGATTTATGTGTTTATAAAGTCTTATTACCTGAAGTAGTTATTATTTAGATTGTCTTTGTTTCCTAATTGAAGGTTGCTTTAGTCAGTTAGGTCTGGGTCCAGTATTTATTTAATATTATAACACATTATTTTGTATTTACTTGATAAGAAACAATACATCCAATATTATATTATTCATTACACGCATAATATTTTCCTTTTTAAAACATAAATAGCACAATCCAGAAGTTGCTATGGAGAAAAGGAGCCCAAGAGCGTTATCCTAGACCTGCTTTGGAAAATCAGATTCTCGAACAATATCCATCATGCACGCTCACTATAAGGAGTAAATTCCAAACAAAAGAAGGAACAGGGGGAAACAAATTTAAACGCGATTACCGAGAAACGTAAAACTCGCATGTCCAGAACGATTCGTCGAAACAGACCCTTGTATCGGCACGTCTAATCGAAAAATGTCCGAGAAACCCTTGCAGAGGCACGCGAGTGAAGCCCGAGACATCTCATTTGCCGCGTGTTTACAGCCTGATCGCGGGTAAACGCGGATAACGAGAAGATAAGGTATAATAAACGAAAATTTCCGTCGAACACGGAACGCTTAGCTGCAGCCGCAGTGAAAAAACGAGTCTAACGGCTAAGCACGAGCGGCGAAAACGAGCGTGCGGCCGCAAGGAGGAAAAGGACGGCGTGTAATAAATCGCCGGCTGAGTATCTTTTATTACGCAAATCCATCGAAACGGACGCGGAGCATCCCGAGCCACGCGTTTCCACGGGAAATTTCAACGGGCCGTGCTTTACAAAGGGTGGAAACGATTTCGTCAATTGTTCTCGTTCGCCGCGAGATCCGCGAGGACCCTGAAAGATGGCGGTAATTCATTTTAAACTCCTCCATTATGTAAAAGCCGGCTCCGGTAATTCAACAAAATCGCTCCCGCTGAGAGCAACAGGACAGAGGGCTCCGGAACGAGGGTTTTAACGTGCGCGTTCTTCCCCGTTTTCAGCCTCGCTCCGTTTTGTCGCTTATAATCCAGCTTATTTATTTCGACGACGAGTTTCGTGGCTGATGTTGTTTAGTGGCTCTTCGCTTGTAATTATCGCCAATGGATGCGACTCGGCTGATTTCGAATGGACAATATAATCCTTTGCGGATGAGGATTATTTGACATATATAAAACCTTCAGCAGATGAAGTTGAATTATATATCAATTCCTTAATTAATAGAATAAAACGAACTACGTGCTGATCTCTTACTGTTCGAGTAGTTGAATCATTTGTTTGTGACATAGTCTTCCAAACATGAAAATTTCATATCACTGAAATGCCATTCGTCCGCAAACAGTTGACGGGAATACAAGAAAGTTCTAATTTAGGGTGATATGGACAATTCATCGATGAAATAGCTATTTTATTGAAGTAGGAATCGGAGAATTACAGATGGCGTGAAGGATTTATTGTAAAAGTTTGTTACGTTAGATTCTCGGTGAAATTCGGTTTTTGATAATATGTAATGAAACGTGGAGATGTTCGTATATACTTTTATAACGAACATTCATTAATCCCTTGCACTCCAAAGGCGCCTCTTAATTGCTAATCGATTTGACACAGTAACATTTCAAAGTTTGATGTTTAATATTTAACTTTGTATACCAAATCACCGTATGAAATATTAAAATAAATTAGTTTCAAAGAATACCGTCTGTATCTCATTAGAAAGTGTTGAGTATTTACATCGAAACGCTTCTGGAGTGCACAGGGTTAATACACGAAACACATTGCTGATGAAACTAGACCGACCGAGAGTGTAGTAATCTATGTAAAAAGATACAATTATTATTTACTACATTTTTGTACCGTATTCTTAACAAAAACTTTCGATTTCAATTCATAGCGTATACAATATGTGTATTGCTAAATTTCTGGAAATAATTTGAAATTACTCATTTATGCGAATGTGACAAGCAACAAAGTTTAATAATATTATTAGTAAATTGAACATTGTTTCAATGAATCAGTAGATTACTCAGATGGTACATTCAATTAATTCTTAATATGGCTTTCGGTTCACGATTATCTCTGTTTATTTTCCGAACAATGCGACGGAACCGTTCAAACGGAAGCCATCAGCGTACCGCAACTCCGTTGCCCCCGATCAGGTCACATTATCGAGGCGACGACGTTTACTTTGAACTCCGTGAGTAGAAGTTACTTTACGCTTTCGCGCGTAACCGTCAGCTTGACGTTTCCCGCGACGCCCTCTGAATATTTTATTCATAGGATCGATTGATTCCGCGGGCATACGTTAGCTTGATTAGCATGAGGTGTGTTGCGATCCTGTGTACCCTGTGAACCATTCGAAATCCCCTAACAAGACCTCCTAAGAATTCTTACAGTTCCCTTACTCGTTCATTCTTCTACATTTCACACATTCCTGCGATATAATTACCACGTAACACATTTTTAATCTAACTACCGCGCTTCTCAATTTATCTATACATTTGAAATATTACTTAAAACAATAAAACCACGTAGACCAGTCACAAATTCCTTATATTTCCAGATTCAACTTGGAAATGAAGATGCGATTAACTAAAAAACTAAACAATCGATAGGACGCTAAATAAGTAAGAAAATGATGGTGTCAATTAGATCCGATGCACGCAATAGAGATAAATGTCCTGCAATCAATGAATTTACAGTCGTTATCGTTAAGCAATTAATTACCAAGTATCGAAACAAGAATCTACTCCCAGACTCGGTACCAGTGATTATTTCCTCCCGAAAAAAGTCGAGAGGTAGCCGAGAGTTCCTCGAAAATAACTTCCAACCCCGTTTCTCCTTTCAAACCCGTTCTTCAAACATACCTAGCGCCAAATTCCCCAGTCGCGACGCGTCGCCACGAATTCCTCGGAGCGAGGAAAGGGGACGGGGAGACCCGCCATTATTCGTTCCCGCGAATCCACTGTCGTTGTTGGCCGAATAACTCGGTTATATTTGTCAGTATTTAGTTCGCGCTTGTTTACACAATTAACTCGTTCGTCGCGAGTTCAAAGACTGGCCGTGGAGGGTGGGAAGGGGTGAGGAAGGGAGCGAAGGGTTGCGGTAGCCGGTTTGTTTTGTCGAGTTTTTCGTTTGTTCGAGCAATTTACAGTACACAACTACACCGCGAGCTTATGAATTGGCCTCCCGTCGCAATAAACCGGCGTCGAAATGAGTACAGCAGTGCCGCCGCAGCTTGGAACTCGATTGATACGATTTTTTGTTTTCTGTGAGATAATTTTCCCTATCGCCAAGAGGACAATTTATTTATAAAAATTCGTGCGGCTTCTCTGCGATGGAATGGAGCCACGAATGAGCAACGTCAGTGGTGAATGTGTTAACGATATCCTAACGATCTTGTGAAAATATAGAAGTATCGAAGAATCGAAATGACCCAGTCACATCGAAATATAATCGATAAAGTTATCGAATAAGGTTCCAATATTATCGAATAAAATTTCAGTATTATCGTTAACTTCACCTATAACATTTGAATATTATCCGTAAATTTATCGATTGCATTTCGGTATTATCGATAATCGAAATATCGGAATATTGATGATTGAAATATTGAAATACGGAATATCAATAATCAGAATGTCGCTAATCGAAATATCAGTAGCACTTTTAAACGCAAACCCGGCTTCATCGCGTGGTACAGATATTTTTATGACAATCAATCCGCGAGATGTTTATGAAATATCCCGCTGAACGCTCTTCTCATTTTATTTTTCGTTCACCGTTTTGTAAACCTGGAAATAATAGGAACCGAGGATCGGCATCGTATATTCTCAGCATCATGCCCGAACGCGAGAAACATTAGCGAATTTATTTTATTCGGTGTATCCGCCGCGGCGTTTCGGTGCGCGGATCACGAAAATTTTAATTAAAGTGTCAGCGATTTACTCTCCAAATCCCCGGCAGCAAATATCGCGTGCACAATCCGCGTGGAAATCGCTTTTGAACGGAAGAAATAAACCACATCGGGAGGAGGACGTTGACAACGGGAAAACATATTTTTCTATGGAAACTTATTTTCGAAAGGGACGCTGAGTGTATCTAATATTACCCAGACTTTTCGAAAATGTATCCTGCTTGCTGGAAATTTTCGGCAAATATTAATGAAACGTGTGTTACTTATTTATTCACTCGATGTTTGATATTATAAATATTCGTTATTTCCTGGTGAAATATCGATAACATTATTTGCAACTGACGTAAAGAAAAATCTTGCATAAATTAAGAGACAGAACCATTTTATCTTTATGTTTCACGTGTTGATACTTCACACAAAATTTAATATTGAATTTGAAATTGTTTAATTTTACTGAGTTCGATCAAATGGTGACTAGGAGTCTCGAGTGCAAAGGGTTAAATCATTTGCATTATTTTGTTATTTATTTATGTTGATTTATTATCATGAGAAATTTGCGCGAGGTTTGCTTTTAATAAACGAATGAATTTCCCAATATCCGCGTGTAACGAGCTATTACAAGATAAAACAAAGGTTCATAGTACCAATAAACTTGTATCATAATTAACTAACACAATGGAATAGTCCAATCTACAATTTAAGATCCACACTCTTATCGATATGAACCCACGAATAAAATTTTCATGAATCTACCGGGTACACCAGTACAATCTTCCACATCACGAGCAGAGTGTAGATTTTTTGTACTCGTAATATCTTGATGCTCCGAAAAGCGTTTCGCTAAACTGCTTAATAAGGTTGAACGAGGTTTATATATTCCCTGGGGCATGATCCGACCTGTAACAGACTGAAGAAACTTCATTTTCAATCTCAGTCCCCATGAACGAGTCCATAAAAGCAGGCAACATAAAGATCCTTGACTCAATTATAAGTTCATCGTATTCATTCACCAGCGTTACAAGTTCATACTTCGCTGAAGCCTGTAGCAAAGAAAATCATCTAACAAACATTTACATGCATAGGCGTTTCGCTGCGTCATAAAATTCCAAAAGATTATAACATAAAACCCAAAGAAAACCGCGTAAAACCGTCGGCAGGGGAAACGCAGAGAAGCGAGGGAGCGTTATCAGAGACAACGTAACCCTCAAAGAAACACTTGCCACTTTTTCATCGCTCGTAAGAATCTCGCTAGCCACCCAGCCAGCATTCAGCTTAAAAATTCAGTGCATCCATTTCTCAGCGTCACCGCGCGTGGAATTTCTCGAAAAGTTCCTGCTCTCGAAAAACCCTCCTCCCTGGGGCGCCTAAAAACCGGCACGGCCGAAGTTCCCGGCATCCAAAGAAGATCCGTTTGCGCCCGAAGTCGTTGAAGACATTTAAATTTCCCGCCGAAAAAAGTTCCCCGCCGCGGGAGAAGAAGTAAGAGAGCCGCGGGATGGAAAAAGCTCGCGAAAACTCTCGAATCAACAAGCGCCGAACACTCGATCTTGTCGAGCCACTGCGCAACAGTCTTTTTGCGGTCCCGTTGCGCGAGGAGTAGCGGGACGAGGCTCGGGGGAAGGAGGCGGAGAACGAAACTAATCCTCGAAAGCAATTAGTACGAAAAACTGGGTCAGAAAAACCACGTTGCCGAGCACGGCGGCGCGCGGTGGCGCGCGCAAGATCAGAAACAAGACGCGGATTACTCGCGGCCAGCAAACAGGAAGTCCATTTAATCTTTTCTCCGTCGGGCCGGACGAAAAATGGAGCAGCGACCCGATGCGTCGACCCGGTGTACTGGCCTAGTAAGGCCCGGTGCGGGTAAACGATCTTTTTCGTCGGTCCGCGACTTTTTGTCGTTTATCGTTTGAACGGGTTTTCGCGTCGGTAACGCATTTCGGTGCTGATAATGATACCGGCGTTTAACCCTTTATGATCGGCACATTTTTCTGGTGACAGTATCAACTAGTCGAAGCAAATATATTTAATTATTTCTATTATGGGTGATTTACTATAAACATATGGATATTACAAATTTGTTGAAGCTAATGTGTTTTGTTGAATATAAATTCTGTACAGAATAATAAATACAAGGTAAAATAACACTGTGCTCAGAGAAAAAGAACATGACACCATATTGGCGACGCCGATTTCGAAAACAAATGTTAAATGTCGCCGATGTGGCGGCACCGATCGCAAAGGGTTAATAGTTTTAATATAAAATATTAATATTTATGAAATAACGATAATACATTCATAAATAATCTTTATGAAAATTGTAATAATAGATTTGTTTTGATTTCTTTGTGTGTTTGTTATAGTATTCAAGGAAAGCTATTTATTTTTTAAGTCATTTAGGATATTTGACGGTTTCAATATATCAATAATTGAGGAACAAGAAAACCAGCCCGCCGTTCCGACGGTGCGGTAGTTCTAGAGTTAAGTAGTAACGCCAATAGCTTGAAGCTTAGAGTTTGTAAGCTTCTATAAGTAGTAACGCTTCTTTACTCACTTTGCTCTAAAAACTTGACATACTTGAGAACTCGAATTTCCCAGTTGTAACTCGAATTACTTGCCTCGTGTTCAGTATGTATTTTACTTCTACTCATTCTTGATTTCTTCTTTCTGCGACTATTAAAAAGATAGACAGTTCTCTGATAAATTACTAAAGGAATTGATAAATTTTCTAAAGGTCAATTTGACTGGTCGGTAATTTTTGTGTTAAATTTCCTTTACTGAAAAACTTGATAAGATAAATTTTTATAACTCCAAGGACTTTTGCCTTTTACTGTCGTTTAACTGTAGATTCTCAACCCTTTAATAGTGCACGATTTTAAAGGTGAATTCGTCGCCATATTTATGGATCTGAGGGAAGACTGAAATAAAGTGCGGTGAAATGATACAATGACTAATGCAATGACTAGTCTAACGGTACAATGACAATTGGCTAGTTTTTTATTCTTCATTAAAGAAACGAGCTACGCATGAACACAATGGACGATAAGAGGAACAATGGGATAATGGAAAGTTGACGAGGAAAAGCGACTCCTCGTGAGTTAGTAGGATTCTTTTTTAATTAAAGGAATCAGCGAAATGGTTTGCCATTATTTCGCCAGATCCGTAGTTTTTCCTTTTCCTGTTGGTGATTGGTGGCACAATTTCGGTTTGTAACATTTCACGTGATTGCTTCTGCGGTATTGTTGGCCGAAGAATGTTAGTTTCCAATGTTTCATGGAATTCTTTTGTGGCACTGTTGGTCATAGAATTTTAGTTTGTAACTTTTCACGTGGTTTTCCTGTATTGTGAGAGAGTTGTGTTGGAAACGGTAGAGTTACGGCATGAATTGGGACGAAGCTATTCCATAGTCAAATTTGAAGAATTGTATCAATAGAACTGCAATATATCGCTTAACCGAAATTGGAGTTTTATTAAAGATAAAAGAGTAAAAGAGAACTGTAAAATCGATTGATAGTAAGCTACCTATTTTTATAACATATAGAAATTTTCGAAATAGAAGCGTTCGCATGATTTTATTTTTCCCCATTCTATTTTCGTATCGAAATCTGTTGGAAACTATCAACGGCAAGAATGAAATTTCGTTTTATTTTGTTCCCACGATTTTCAACTGTAAAAATGGAAACACTCGTAAAAATCCAAGCCCCAGTAAGAATAAACTATTTTCATCTGGCTCGTGTGCGCGTGCAGAAGAATGTAAAGATTTTCATCGAACGAAAATCGATCACAATCGAGAGGCGCAATTCGTAAGGGTGGTTATTCCAAACAAACTACGAGGCACCGAGAGCAAACCGAAACTCGTCACGGTCGCGGAAACGGAAGACACAATTCGCGGAATCCTATCAGGAAAGTTTCAGCGATATTCGAAATTCTGGGTCAACCGAGGGTTTCGCCGACGTGTCGACAAATTCGTAAGGGTCAATAAAATCGATCAGCGGCGTGCTCTCTCCGCAGATGTTGCCGCATCCCTTTCGATAAATACTCGTAAACTAGTTCACCTTTGCGACCAGTCGTTTCACGTGTTTGTTAGAAACGCGACTGTATTTCAGGCGCAGATGTGAAACTTCCACAATTTATTCTATAAATTAAACAATACAGTTAATCAATTTCATTCGAATTTCAATCAATTTTTTTCGAATTATATATATATATATATATACGTCCACGCAAATAAAACACGAGTGGTCGGCTCAGCGGGAAAATTATTTATAACGTCGGAATATGAAAGCCGAAATAATATTTCATTCGGCAATTAATATGTTCACGATACAATGCGGCGATCAAATAGAATAAATCACATTGTATTGAATTTAAATGAAATTCGAAAACCAACAACGCTTTCTTTATTCAAGATAATTAGGTTGATTTATAGGGTGGCGTAGTGTTTTCAGACAGAAATTCTTTTACGTTCCATTGGTCTTTTAAAATATGCGCGAACACGTGTTCCCGCGAGAGGAGCCGACTGATTTTCCGTGTAAAAGGAAAATATCGTCGGAGGAGGAGAAGGAAAAAAGGAACCAGGAAATCTCGTTAACAGTTCGAAGCACGAATATGCCGTAGGATCGGCGGATTTCGTCGGCTGTCAAGGGTTTCGTCGGCTTCCGGCGACCCTTTAACGCGGCCGGGAGCAAATGGAACGCTTCTTACGGCGGCGTGCCGCGCGGAAAACTAACGAGCTTAGAGTGGTTGCATCGCGTGCCCGCGAAGACTGGCAACGCTTTCCTGCGAGTAAAATGAAAAATTGTAGGCTGATTAGAGGGAACGACTGTTTCTCGGTTCGCCTCGCTAAAGTATTATGCATTCCGAGGACGACCCTAGAGGATCATTTGTTTGCTCCTGGCGTGAAATTGGGTAACGTGACACTCGAACAACGAAAATTAAACGAATAGTAATTGGGTTTAAATGTTAAAGGTTTCTTGGAGATCACATAATCGTTACAGACAAAATATTCCTTGTCTGCGTAATGTTATATTCTACTAAAGTAATAAAAATCTGAACGATATATTTGAATCGAATGAATATTTTAAGATCACTTAACGAAATAGAAATTGTAATAATGTAAATGATTTTATTTTATTTATATATTTCATTTGAAACATGTACCATTTTAACAAATTACAGTTACTTACGTAGGAGATATAATTGTTTATGGTATTGTTAAAATTACTTATATAAGAGATATAATTCTGTCCAGTTTTATCTTGCGTAAATCAGCGTTTAAAACTTCGAATTGGCAAGCTCTGCATCCTATCGCGTTGCACTTTAGAAAATAACAAAATAGTCGTGTGAACCCGGTAGAAACTTGTGTATCTCCGGCGTCCTCATTAATGGTAGTAAGAAAGGATGGGATGGTGGGTGGATGCTGCGTGGGAGTTCGCGAACGAGTCCTCGACAAGAAATTTCGTCGGATGATTAAGGCCACGATACGATATTCCGTGTCGCAGTGAATCGAGAGGACTGAAATATCGCGCGTCGTCTCCATTCCATAAATTACCATTCATTAATGGTAAATTGCCAGGTAGCTTTAACCAGAGATTACGCCCTCGCTCTCTAATTGATTATTATCGAGATCAGATCGATGCAAATGTTTTTTTCCCGAAGACCTCGCGTTATGTTTCTGATACGTTCACGGAAATCGCTGATTCGCGTTGTTACTGCACGACAAGTGAACATGGGGGTTTCAATTGAATCTTCCGGTAGTTCATTCAAATTGTAACAAATATACGACGAGGATATAGAAACAAGAATATTAAATTCTATTTAACCCGAATCAGACCACGATGTGACTTTGAGTCACATTTCAACTTTCCACGGAAATTTTTTGATTGTTTCATATTGCATTTCCAAAAGTTTGTTGGCCTTTTAAAATTTTTGCCCTATAAACAATGTTAAGGCCACGTATAGCCTTCCTGTTTCGCCCGGGTCCTTAGATCACCGTAGCTTTAGACTTGTATACATTTTATCTTTCCTTAAGAGTTATTTGTACATTCGTTAGATTTCTTCAACAATAAGAGCTTTCGTCCCGTCGCGACTTGCAGCCGTCCTTACGGTATTACGGGAAGGGTCCGTGGCAGGCATAATCCATGAACCCATAAGGCTCGCGATTCTTACTGCAGCTTTTTCTTGTCTATTGTCCACATCTGGCGTCCAGCCACCAGCATTTCTAACTCTCTACTCCGTCTGTTTTAGCATGTGTTATTAAGGCCAAAGCGTTTCTTGCTTTTCACCTGCCACGGTCGAGGATTGCAAACGGGACGAATTAGTTAGTAACATTAGCAACTAGGAAGACCCAAGAAGGGAGGGAACTTTGTCTCCCTTCCACAACTCTCTACACTTAAAAAACCAACCAGAACGTCTTCACCCCCGCTAAGACGACTCTACCGAGGCATCGTCAAAGACGATTCTGGAAGGTTCAGGCAGTAGGAAGTCAGACCACAGATAGCATAACATTAGAACGTAATAAGTCACAACAAGAACCAAGTCTACCTTAGCACCTACTCATTTCCTAAGTTATGTTCCCGATCATTCGGGTGGACCTTCGAGAAATATAAGTTCATAAGTCGGCACACCACGTGCAAACGCCTACAAAGCTCGAACATCCTTGCGGTAATCACGAGTACTTAAGAAACAAAAACAATAACATTTTAAGCATTCTTTTTATTCTCATAAGTGACTGAGAGTCGCATCGCAGTATGATTCATTATAAAAATACGTGGTACAATTAGGGTTAATTTGTCCTCTTCATAGGTTAGGTTGACGGAAACAGAAATTCTTCACTTATATTGAACGTAATCGAAATAATATGTTACCCTGCTAAATGCAAAAGTATTCACGCCTCATGAAAATGATCGACAGCGCGCCTAAAGTTATAAAACACATCATTGTTTCCTCATCAGTTGGATCTAATTATCTTCCGACCAATACGTACAATTCGCTAATACACAAAAGACCTATGGAAGTCGCGGAATTGTTCATAATCGATAACGATCGTTTCAAATTGTTATTGTCTCGCTCCGAAAAGCTACATTATTATAAGCAGTTCCGTTCGGTGCTTGATTGATCGGTGGAAAATCAGGAAATGTCCTCGCGCGCGACGAGATATTTAAAACACACGGAAGCTGTGCGCGATCGTTTATTCGCTGGACCGGTCAGCCATTGTTCATACCTGACGATTGTTCCGCTATCGAAAAGTGAGCCGTACGGGGACATTCGAACGGGAACATTTGCACGTTTACGTGGCACGTCGCGCGTTGTATTACGCGATCATATTTCACGGCGATGCGCCCACGATAATCCGCCGTTCGACAACTATTCATTAACTGAATCAAACGTACCCATTGTCGGGGCTCGCATTAGCTGCTGTTTTCGTTCCAGAAATTTCCTGGCGCCCGTTGTCCAACGGCCTGTTTAGGCTCATTTACATGTGGCTTGCGATACAGGCACGCACAGAGACACATTCCCTGCATGCTGAATATTTAATAGCGCCGCCGACTATATCCCCGGGAAAAGATCGTCCAATTCAGCCTAGAATGTTGCTCTTATTATTCAGCCGTTCTACCTGGACCCCTGAGCCATTCAAGTGAAAGGGGAACGGTAAGAGCATTGAAAATTTCATGATCGCAGGCTGCAGGATATATGGAAATCATTCCTGAACGTAGAAATAGAAGGAAATAGAATATTTAAGGTGGATAGATACGAAGCTGTAGACTGCGGGTGTAAAAGTCTGTGCGAGTTACGTGAGCAAAGTGGAAATTGTATGTGGCAATATCGAATAAAATGCAGCGAATGGGATGGATAGGTTATTTTTTATTCTGGAGAGAACTAGATTATGATACTCAAGTATCATGTATGAAAAAATGAGAATCGAGTAGCCTTTAGGATTGTCAGACTCCTAGGTACCATGTAGTATAGCACTGTTAGAATCCTAGGCTTGAGGTCTCATTAATACAAGAGCTCTAGTTACAGAATCAGTAAGGTAATGAGTTAGATTTAGACTACGATATCAAGATGTCACCTGTGGAAAATTGGTATTAGCAGTGATAGGATCCCAGATTATTGTTAGAGTCGAGATCCGAATGAGCCATAGGCTCTAACCAAATACCCAATGAGTTAGATGTTGTGCCACTAGTGCCAAGTTAATTCAGTCTACGATATCCAAGTGTTATAGGAAAAACTTCGGAAATCTGATATCTTCGAGTATCACCAAATCTCTAGGGTCTCCATAGTCTTCTGATAAAATGCTCAAGCTGAGATTCCAACAAGACAGTCTTTAGTTAGGCCCAAATGTTATTCTTTACAATCGTATACGCGCTACTTACTACACACAGAAACTATATCGCCAATTAATCTATTCTCTCCTTGTATCGATTCCATCACGATCACAATCCAAAAAGTCTCCATCCCACATTCTCGGACACATAATAAAACGAAGCCTGACGTTCTCGTCAGGGAATCCAGCTGAACTGCAACTGTCCCGGCGTCGAATTCCTCGTCGTCATGACCTGCCTCGAGAAAGACCCGATCCAGAAGCAATCCAACTCGCTTCATCGACCGAAGTTCGCCGCAATCTTCAGGATTTCCGGTATCCTCGGTATCCCCGAACCACCGTAAAGTCGAACGGCACGTATGATTTATCCGTCGCGGCGGTTGGAGATTTATAATCGAACTTCCCGGATCGCGCGGAGTCGCGAAGAGAAACTTCCGCTTTATCGTGCCGTGACAACGGCCAGTCTCGGCCAATTAAACTTTTCCAACAGTATGAAACGATATTTCTATTCGCTGTAACCCGCGGCTCCATCGCGACTAATCGGTGCTCGGCTCAAACGTGGCCCCTGTGTTTATCAGGAAGCCAATTAATTATTGCGGGAGTAATGATCGCGCACGATCCAGCTTCGTATACTGCTTGAAATTTATAGCCCTGATCATGATATCTGTGTAACATACACAATCATTTTTGCCGCTGAATTCGGGGAGAGCTTGAACTGGATGCGGATCGATTTACAACGTGACATGGCAACATATGAGAACGATGTTTTCATCATCGAAATTTAATTAATGCTCTCCCGGTGAATATCGATTGTTCTCTGTCCTGATGTCTGCATGTTAACTTTGCCTCTCGCTGTTCAACAGATTCGTGGTATACAAGTGGTAGATAATGAAATTTTTTGTAAACCTAGAGTCGTAACATAGAAAAACCTGGGATCGAGCAAGAACTTCATTAGACTGAATGAAATTTTTTATTACGCCGTTAATGGGAGTTCCTAAATTACTTCAGACGGGCAATAATACAACAGCGATAATTGGAAAGATGATATCAACAGGTCCAACTGCGTTTTCTTGTGTCACGACAAGATTTACGAATCCCCGGCCCGCAATTCACGCCGGAGTGAATTATAAACTACCCTCCAGCGCTTAATCCTTATCAAACGTTCGAATAGCTGCGCAGCTAAGAAACTTCCTCGCATTTCCTCTTATCTAATCATTAATCAACAATTGGCCTGCAACTGTGACCGTGTCGACCACGCACGCATGGGTTACACTAAAATGCACAGTTTAACGCGCAGTTGTTTAAATTACACCGAAATTACAAAGTTTGATATTTAACATTATCTCTCGTATAATGCAGCGACGTGTGAGATATTAAAATGGAACAGCTTCGTTCTTTAATTTATACGTTATTCCTTATTAAGTAACTTTCGATCGATCGATTGGGAAACCTTTTGAAGCGCAAATAGGTAATTGAAACTTCGAATGTATGTCCGCTACTTCAACTAATAATGCCGGAGAGATCAATTTTTTACTCGTTCCTAGCTTCCGCAACCTCGTGAGCGTCGATATTAGCAGGAAAATCCGCGCTCGACCAGTAACCGGTTCGCGGAACTGGTTGAAACTGGAATCGTGTTGATCGTTCAGCTTATAAGAGAGGAATCCAGAGGAAACGCGGAAACTCTCAACGATCTTCTTCCCTGCTGTTGGCTCTCACGACCAGTGATTTTTATGTCGGCCCAACATCGGCTCCCATCGAACCTCCGCCAGGTTGTTCCCGCTCGCGGGAAACCGTTACACCCGGGGATTCCCGGCGGTTTTGGCTGTGGCCGCCGGCTGGATCAGATGTTCCCGATTCTCGGGATTTTCGGGATACGCACGTTAACCGGAACCTTTTTCGTTATTTCCGGCTGCGGCCTCTCGAGAGCTTCCCGTTGACAGCTTTTAAAGTTGATCTTCGGAAGCAAAGGGCTTTTCGCGTTTCACGAATTCCATCTTAACGCCTCATCCATTGAAAGACTGTTAGTAGGTTTTCTGACAATTGAGATGTATAAATAGGGAGCTCAATTATCTTCTGAATAATCTTGAAAGATATTATGTTACGTTGCCAAAGATAAATACCAATCCCAACAGTTGTAATTGTCGAAACGTTCATTGCGAAATTTTGATCTGTTAATATTGAATACTCTTTCCTGGAAATACTGTATAAATACAGCATTAGGGGAATTAATTTTCAAATAAGAATAATTAAGTAATCGTGAAACACCTAAGAGAGAAATTTTTCTTTGCAAGTTTCAAATTAAGATCCAAGCTACTCGCGTCTAATTTTAACTAAAATGAACCCCTACCTTAAAGTATAATCCTTCGAGCCAACCAGAAAAATTCAGTAGGAAATAAATACAGTGTCAGAAAGGTTAGTAGTATTCAAATAACATCGTGGTATATCCCAGAACCGCAAGAATTTCAATTTGTACATGCTTTTAAGGAAGTTACTTCCATTATTGCGATTTGTTTGTCATCCAGCAGCCAGCATCGCGTGATCCACGCGTGACGTGCTCGCTCTCGAATGCTTCGCAGCCAGCAAATCAAAGAGACGTTCCTAAGCGAAAGTTCCGCGCGTTCCTCCGCGGCAATTTCGTGAATGCGACGCGAAAGTTCGAAAACCCACCGCCGCAATAAAACGCCTCGCATTACTTGCTCCTTAGTGTTCGGCCGGGGACCCGGGCTGAAATCTCATCTGGCCGCGGTTTCCCGTCAGCGAGGAATTCGTTTCCAGTCTGCGCGACGCGAGGACGAGGGAAGCTGGATGAAAAATGAGGAGACGCGGAAGAACTCTCTGGGAAAGGATACGAAAAGCGTATACGTGAAAGAAACCGTGGCCCAAGTTGGAAATTTAATTGTCACGCAGGCTGCGGATTAATTTCCGGTGATTTCATAACGTTATCGTCTACGATGTACAGGGGAGAAAGCGAGTGGAAATTTTGTGAAATAAGGAGTAGAATGAATATCATCTCATTATATTTAACGAGGTATTAATAATAGGATTATAATACATTATATGTATCATATATAGTAATAAATGAATAACAAAAGAGAAGGCGAGTGGAATAAATAATGTGTGGATTATATTAGTGAACCAACAAATAGAACTGACTTCTTGATATGTGTCAATGTTAGTTCTGGCGTTCACTCTATAATAGTGTAGACAAATTGTTTGTTGGACAAATGAACAGTACCAATTTCTAAGGAAATAAGTGAAATCGATGCCTGATAAGTGATATCAATGGCTACGTAAACATGTAGCATAAAGCAATGCTTATTCACCGAAATCGAAGTAAACAGGTGAACCATACCAGTGTTCACCAGTAGTACAAATCAATGTCTACTCGGACACACGACAAGCACCAAAATTGAATCAAGTATGTAGCCTAAGTAAAGCTCCACCTGCGTGTGACCAAAATAATTAAATCTGTGTAAGCGGTCCGCGACAGGGGTCAGCGTCCCGTGACACGGGAATGTGGGTCAACGGCTTGTCTGTCAAGCAGGAACCGTGCCGGGAAAAATGGCAGAGGTTCTTATAAAGTTCAGAACTAATTTATAGCGGTTTCTGAAAGATGCTCGTGAGTGACAATTGCCGAGAAAGTCGGTCAGAGCGGGAAAGAAAAGGAGAATTTTAGCCGGCCGATGTCAAAACTCGAGACTCGCGGCGTCCGCGAATGGATGAGAAGACGCTCCCCGATGCTCCGCGGAACGCGGGCCAAGGACGAATTTATGGGAGTTTGATCCTTTAAGAGCGCACTAGCCGTTGCCTATGCGGAATCGAAGATCAAAGAGCGCAGGCTTGGAATAAATTGAATCGTTTGGCTCGGAAAGTCGGGACCCGGCCCTTTGTTGAATTATTAAATTGGCTCGGAGTTTATCCGAATGTCTTCTTTGTAATTTTACGGAACCTCGCGGGTTGACCATGCCGTTCCTGTAAATTCATAATTTATCATCGGGCTTGAACTACTGCTGCTTCGAGATCCTCCGCAAGAGACTTTGATATTCTCGAACACGAACGATTATGAATAATCTCTCATAAAGGGGACTAATAGTACATAAATTAAAAATATAGTGCTTGGCAATTAGTGAATACACTCCAAATCACAGCGCGAGAATTTCTATATAAAACAACAATTTAACAACAACTAATAAAATATTTAAAAAGATCGAACCTTGCTCTATAAACTTTCCTATACAAATTTAGTATATATTCATTTCATAATTTATTCTATAATCAAGAAAGTAGTCAACAGATTCACTTTGTGAAACCATAAATCGTGTATATTTCTAGACTACCGTACTCGTCGACATGACGAACTTCAGTTCACTGATTTCGCAATTAGTGCTATATTGAAAGCACTAAATATCCTAAACGATTTTACGAATAGGTACTTCCGCTTCAATCCTATAATCAGCATACACAGAACCCGGAAAAGTCTATTTCACGATTTTCAAAAAGATTACGCATTAACCGTATAAAACGCTCGGTAGTTCTACCGTTAACGAAGCGTTCGCTAATTCAGCGGAGTAGCGTCTCTCGCAGCGGCCGCTAGAAAAAGAGTCCCCGCTATTTCGTCCGGCGGTCAAACGGAAATTCGTACAATGGACGCTGTCCATATTATTCAAATCTGTTTGCAACGGGCTGGAAGTTTTCTGCGCGGCTCGGTAAATCTAGCATGGAGAGCGCAAACGGTCCGACCGGGCTTAATACATCGCGGCTACTTTAATCCGGATATTTCGTGCACCCGGCCGAGCCGGCGCGGTGGCGGACACTTCTGGAATACTTCGGGAACTATGCGAGCCCCGAACTTCGCGGGCTGCGTCAACTTTTAAAGTGCACCGGGCATAAAACTGCGTGTAACGCTCGCGACGTGTTCCGGGGAAACTGTAAAAACCGTTTCGCCACGGTCCATCGAGCCACTTGGAGCTAGAAAAATATCGCGGCGCGCCGGGACGAAAATTTCGCCGTCCCGTCGCAGGATTTTCGATGGCAATAGCTTTCAACCTCGAATTTTTCGAACTCCGCCGTCCCTCCGATCGCGCATGGAAGTTCATTCCGCGCCGGAAATGGACCGGCGGGAAGGAAGTATATAACAATAATAACAACGTGTTTATTGCGTCTGACGGATGGAAATGTTTGTAGTGAAAAGCGGGGAAGTCGGTAAAAATCGAAATAGAGTGAACACGTGAATGCAGGTAATGGGCGAAACGCGATGGGAAAACGAAAATACGTTAATTAGGGGTGAACGGGGACGTTCGTCAATGGGTATGGAAGATTCCGGATGAATATTGTTGTTGAACTTTGACCAGTTAACTGTGTAATTTGGTTTGAAAGACTCTTTGCGCAGTGAAATCGAATAACGCGTCAAACGCAGAGCACATGCGTCTATAATATATTGTAGTGGGAAATTAGAGAAGAGTAAAGAAGAATTGCACATTTATCTGATAAAATAAATGGTTGAAAAAATTATTACCGTTCTTTAAGATGACGTCTATACTCGTCGAACGTAGTTAACTGGTTAATCCGTAGACGTATTATTTTCTTTCTCTACTAAACTCATGTAATATTTCACTATCTATCTTTACTATGGAAATTTAATTTGGAGATAATACATTGATAATAGTGAAATAGTCTTTTCCTTTGATCCGTGGACAATGAACAACATTGATTTTTGTTCATCGCTAAGGCGTATAGTTAATAGGCGTATAATTGGAAATATTTCATGCGTACTTTGAATGTTAATGTTTCTCTTATTGCGATCGATGAAGGAGTATTTCTGTTTTCGTAATTCAACTAATTTTGATTTTGTAAATGATTTTACAAATCTGCCGCATCGTAACCAAGATAACTTTCCTATTTTCATAAATAAATTTCATAGAACCTGTTCTAATTTAGTTTCTCTCGTAACAGTTATGTCGACAGAGTTATGGTAAAATTAAATAGCGAGAGTAAGTACGCTCGAGACGAAAGAAATCGTAAGGCAGGAGGTTAAGGTTGTTATCTTGCGTCACGTTGTTGGTAGCGTTTTTATGAATATTGTATTTATTTAGAAAATTTGATAACGATGAATTTGAAGACATAGATACTTGATATAAGTTCGCTAGTATACACGAGGAATTTAATTCCGAAAATTCCCACTGAAAACACGTTTTAACAGTAAACGTCTTATTTAAAGAATGTCTGTGCAAACCGTGATCGAAATATGATGCTTCACCTTCTAATACAACAGAATAATATAAAACACACGTTCAGAATATCGAGGAAAGAATGATCCACCGCGTTTGACGTTCTTTCAAATATTATTCCTCCAGAATAAACCTTGGAGGTAAATAGTTGCGCGCACAAATAAGTTGTTCAGTATGGAACACGCACTTCCCAGCTGCTTCTCTCTAAATATTCGACTTTCTAATGGTAAATATTTCTCCGGGGCGCCTAAAAATTCCCGAGGAAATGGTCTAGCGTTCCGTTTCTCGGCGGAAGGCGGAAAAATGGCGGCGGAAGTTGTCGCAGGCAACGCTATCCGCTGATGAAACGGAACCAGATTCTAGTCCCGGCGGAATCCTTGAATTCTCTCTTCTTCCATGTTCATATCGCGGAATCAGAAGTGTCTTCCGGGGAGATAACTCGATTCGCGGGAGTAATGTGCCCGAGAACGAGCGAAAGAAACCGCGACGAAAGTTTGGCGGAGCATGGACTGCCGGCCTCCGCTGTGCTGGGAGAGAACTTTAATTTAGATCTGAAAAACGTGGCCGAATACTCGCGTGGGAGTTCTGCTGGAACTTGTGGTTTTAATGAGTTCCTTTATCTGCAGCTTCCTTGGTCCTTGATCGTGCATTATGTTATTGGGACCAGTGAAAATGTTGGAATCATTTCAAGCACTAAAGTGTTACTAAAAAAGATGACACAGGTTGGTAAATTGGACTATTATTTGCTTGCATAGATACCTTTTTTCAATGGTACTATAATTTTTATTCGATCAAATCAAATTCTTATTCGAACATCAAATTCTGAATGTTCCCTGATTCAATATTGATTATTAATAGTCACTTCATTGTAGAAACTTGCTATTATGGTATTTATATTATACTTTATCATACAAGATATCAAAAAGGTCTGTAATACTGTACTCTGTGTTTCTTTATAGTATTGTCTTCTTCCTTTGGATCTCCAATTTACTACCTCAAGACAAATAGAACCTATTACAAGGAAAGTCATAGAACAAGAGAGAAGATTCTGTTCTCGTTACATGGTTCGCAGCTCTTGAAACACGTAGCGGTAAAAATTCAGGAGATGAATGCCTTGGTTAACGTATTCTAATTTTCAGCATCTTACATTAGAAAGTTCTGAGACTTCTGATTGCAGTAACTATCGCAACTTTTATGTATTCTTTATTAATTTGTTTATACGATTATATACATATATATGTAGGGTTAGAATTTTTAGATCCAACCCTTCATTAAGAACAATAGACGAACAGGTACACGAAAGTTACAAATACGCACAAACCAAACAGTTAGAAAATCGTAAGCCGTAATCGTAAATCGTAAGCCGTAATCGTATTTCGTAATCGTGATCGTATATCGTAATCGTACTTGTACTTGCTTCGTGACTCGTAACTCGTAAACTCTTTTCCGCGCCGCGGTCGCGTCCTTATATGTATTTACGCGGCGCCCGAACATTCTCAAGCTTTGATTTCGAACCCTCGCGAGGTTTCGATGTTCGTTGGGATTGTGTCCCTTCGTTCGCTTGTCAACAATCACTCATACATACACACGTGCACACATACACACGGGGTCGACGCGATCGTCGGTAACGGCTTCGCCGAATCAGCTGTTTAGCCGCGCGGTATTATTATTGTCGTGTTCAGGATCTTTCTAGCCTATTCGCGGCTAGAATTTAATATATGTACAACATAAATCAAACATATGGTAAATTAAGTATCTTAATACGAATATGAAGATATAAATATTTAAAATGCAATAAAAATTCTATTATGAGTTCAAGTGGCGATCCGTCATTTAAAGGTAATTATCGTTGCTTTCTTCGAAGCGAGCGATCAGCCGTCAAATTAATTTTCCGCGAGGAGTTAGCTCGAAGCGAAGGAAACTATTACCGGGGCGATTACGGCGAAGATTCAGTCGGACAATGCCCGGAAGTTTCGACAGGTTCCGAAGTTCCGCGAGGTGAAAGGATGGTCAACGGAAGAAATCGTAGAACCAACATGCGGGCCCTTTGCGATCCTGCTCGAGAACTACTTCGGGAGAACGGAGAAATCCGTTCGGATGGAACGGGAGTGGAAAGTTGCGATTTTAACGAGGCAATTTCCCTGCCGAACTATTACTAACAATTCAATTGCACTTTCGAACATCCGGTAACTTTATTAACACTTCGACTGCGACGTCAGCTGAATTCGAGTGACGCGATTTTTCGTAGAGATTTGTAAATTAAGTTTCACCGTAATATATATTAAGCGAAAAGAAAATTGTTCGAATCTAGGAAAAGAAAGAAGATTAAGATAGTAATCATCCTGAAACATTCTACCCTTCAATTTCTATTCGATTAATAAGAAAACTTTCCAATTTCGAATTTCACATCTCAATATTACAACTTTGTCATTTTGTACAATTACTCGAAAGACATGCACACTTCTTTACAAAATTATCAAATGAATTAATCTAGTGACACTTAGGCTGAAATATGAGTAAATCTAATTGAACCGAGATCTCAACTAGTTCTATAGTTCAAAAGAAACATTCAAGAATGTCGACTTTCTGATCAGTAGTTCTAGTGTCTACTAGTGCACGATTTCGACGAATGCTAATTCGAATCACGCAACAAGTTAACCCTTTGCGGACGGATGTCGGCATTTCGGTGAGATGAAATGTTTATATTTGGAGGACTAAATCGTAGACAGATGATCTAATTACTCGAACAGTAAGATATCGGCACGTAGTTTTTTTGCTGTTAATTAATCAATTGAAATATAATTTAACTTCATATGTTGAAGGTTTCGTATGTTTCGAAGAATCTTCGCCCGCGAAGTGTTAATTTATCCTCGTAACTCAGATGTCATCCGTTAATGACTTTCTTCCCGTATGTACTCGTTGATCGTCGCATGTTGCAGTTTTTACGTGGCCTGCGAGCAAACGCATGCAATCATCCAGCGATACAGTTCGCCGTTGCTCCCCACTCGACGTGAAATATTATACCGCTTGAAAAATCACCGCGCAGTCGATCAGAACCGCGAGAAATGTAGAGGTAAAATATTTAAAATACTCTTTAAAATGCTCGCTGTTGCACAGATCCAGCGAAATGATGTTTCTAAATAGGAAACGAAATTTCAGCGAGCGAAGAATTTTCATTTTAATAATTTGCGCCGTGGATTGGTGCATTTTAATCTTGTATTTAATATGCACATTTTGACGGTAGAAGTGAATCGATATAGAAAATGAATTCGATAAGTATATCGCCGTTATTCCAATGTCACGAATCACGGTAACGAACCCCACTTATTACATATTTATCGAACGAAACAGTTACATTCGAAAAATATTGCAACCGGCGACGCATTTCATTGAATTTATTTGAAACGGTAAAGTTGTTTGAATGGAAGATTAAAATGTTAATTACGTTTATTCGTTCAATTTATCAAAGTTTCCATTCAGTCGAAAACATATTCAAAGTCGCTGCTTACGAATGTACAAAGATCCGACGATCTTTACCAACGAATTTATTATCCCCTATAATTCGAAGTTTGCTCAAAAGTAGCTTTTAAGAAAGTAGTTTCCGCGAATCCTTCAAGTTAAGAGTCAATACTAAATTTCCTTAGAAGTGCTCCGAGGATTAATGACAAACTTTACCCGGTCATTTAACGAACTTCGTGCACCGGGCGACTTCTTTTCAGATTTCGAAGTTACACAGCTCGAGGATGGAAAAAGCTGAAACGAGTTCAGCAAGCTCGAACAAAGCTAAACAAGTTTTCTTCTTCTCGTTTCAATATCTTGACATAGATTGTTCCCGTTACGAGAGCCTTGATTAACGCGTTCCTCCTCGGAGTTGCTTTATGAAAGCGTATTGGCGACGCTGAAGCACGATTACATGGAAGAAGGAAAGAACTGATGAGGAACGAGCTTCAGTAACGAGTTTTGGTGTGGAACAGAATGATAGGGCGATATGCGCATCTGTATAATGTAGAATTCTTAGCGTAGGTTAAGGTATTTTTAAGAAGAGTGAATGTAAGAATGAGTGTGAGTGAAAGACAGGTTGTAAAACGGTCGAGGGAAAGTGTCCTGCATAACGTCGCGGACCCAAGATTGCAGGGCCAGCTTTCCAGGGGTGCATCCGAGTGTTTGTGATGAGTGCGAGTGAGAAGAATGCTCGTGGCGGAGAGAATGATTTTTGGGAGAGAATGCCTGTAAGAGAGTTGCGGGAAGAGAGTCGTGTGTTGGCCTCCGTGGCATTGAGTTGTACTTTTTACGTGTTGTCCGTGTTGTTTCTATATTTTATATTTTTACCATAGTTTTAGCTTTATTCTATTAAATACGTACATTTAATCCTAGCTCTCGATTACTCAAGATCTACCTTTTCATTATTTATACTATTGTGATATTAATGGTATTTTAAATATGTTTTATTTTTTAAAAACACAGGAATAGATAATTGAATAAAATACAAATAAATAAAAACGATATAGCACGTAGTATACAGGTCTTTTCTCTTCTCAAGTTAACGCAACTCTCTCAAAATCTCTCACCATGCGCACTTGAAAACCATTCTCTCCCCCACAAGCATTCTTCTTATTCCCATTTCCAACAAATTCTCAAACTACACTCTCACCACCACGCACTCATCATCCTCGCTTACGCATCATTCGGAAAAAAACCCACCAACCCTTGGGCCTGGTCTCCATGAGTCCCTTTCTCTTTTATGACCCTTAGAACACTCGCTATCCCACTGTCTTAAACCTACGATACTACACTATAGTAACACTATAATAATCAAAACGAGGAAACGTTCATTTGACACACTCTGTATATCGAGTATGTGTACGACTCGCAATAAGGAGGATAGAGGAAAAAATGTAAAGGACACGCGTTGATCTTGATCAAACAAAATGATAGGACAATTATTATCCAAAAATATTTGATTAAGCAAGGTGTTTTAGATTTATGAAATTACCACCTTTCATTTAAGTTTTAATCTTATACCTTTCCGACTTCCAGCGTTCCAACTTTTCATTCTTCAAATTTTATTACACCGTGATTCCAGTCATTAGAATGTTGAATTTAAAGATTTTTACTACTGTCTGATGTCAAGGCGTTACAACGTTTCATTTAAGTTTTCATTTGAATAGTTCTTTTAAAGTGTTCTAATTTATTCATATATATTTATATATCATTCATTTCCGATTTAAGGCGTCTCAGTTTTCCATTTAAATTTAAATATTATTAACATATAATTCAACGAGTTCCGATTTCTAATGTAAATTTCAATCTCATTAATTTCCAATTCAAAGCCTTCCGATTTTTAATTATTTCCGATTATTACTACACTTTTAGCAATGAAATTTCGTACGTGCGTGCCGAACGTCTTAGAAGTTCCCCAGACCTTTCATGCAGCTCCAGCGATTATCGCGATGCTAGCTTCCGTCGAGTTCCAGGTGCTCGTTGCGAACTCGCCGAACTTTCCGCCTTTGTTTCAACCGGAACGCGTCGACTACCATTTTTTTCCTTCCCCGCCGTTTCCGTTTCTTCCAACCCCCGAGCCACTGCATCCAGTAACAGCAACTTCTGTCCCTGTAATTCTAACGCGCCTCGCTTACTTTCACCTGTTATTTCGCTGGAACGGCTCGCCAGGACCTAGCACCATTATTTCAGGTCGCTGTTGCACGAATTGGCCGCGTCGGTCGCCAGTTTTCTCTTCCTGCTGGACAGGAGTCGCTGAGTTCGACGTTAACCGACCTGTTAGAGCTTAGTTAAATAACGACGAGGGATTTAGCTCCTTAAGTACCGTAATCTGAGTTAACGTGAACACTTCAACCGCGGGTTTTCGGGTAATACGCGTTTGAAGTTTCTGGAGTTTGATGATTATTCATCTTCGAGTATTCAGACCATTCACGCTGCCACGTTCAGAGTGCGGGATTGTTACAGTGAAAGTTAAACTGTAAGCTTCTAGATAGAATACTCAGTGTTAATCGTTTGTCCAATGGCTTCTCGGTTCCCCAAATTTTAAGTCTTCTAGATTAGCTTAACACATTGTTGACCGGAAATTTTACACAGAAGCCATCCCATGTCACCGGTTATTATTCTCTAGTCAAGTATGAAAGTGAAACAATATAAATAAACTTCAACATACTTTATTTATAAATAACGAATTGAAATGAAACTTTCGACATATCTTGTATGTAACTTTGTATATTTTGCTTCTGCAATATTCTATACTGCCCTGCGTTTCAAAAATTGAAATAGCTAATGCAAGTGCAAACAGGTCAACAGCGTGTTAACAATTTAAGTTCGTTTCAAAAAAAGTAAATACTTTCCTCATAATATTCTGTATTATACATTTTTCATCGTTTCAAATTCTAGACCCTTGGTACTTGAAACTTCGAAAGTTCTCAATCGTAAAAAATTTATATCACAGAACTCAAATTTCAGAGATTAGCGTTATATCCTACTTCCTCGTAATTGATAATCTTGTATCGTTAAAATTCGGGTCTTCCAAAATGTTCATTTCGGAAGTGTCAAATTTGATGTTCCAAAAATGAAACGAAATGTTTATCAGCGTTAGGTAACCTCTCCTATTATACCTCTTTAAAGTTTCGAATTTTCTGAACTCCTAATATCGAGTAGCCAACTTCGTTATACAAGGATAGGGCATATTAGTTTTCGAGTTTCCAATTACGCCGATAATGCTGATGGATACCGTCACTTACCCGTTGCATCGTTGACGTCTCGCGAGACCCTGCTCGCGTTACGAGGATTCTAAATGTCAGTTTCTAATTTCGCTCTTGATGTATCCCTGCACCTCCGCTCCGGCGTAAATCCTGCCGTTCGACTCGGCGGGATTTATATTTATGGGGGCACTAAGGTGGGCCACCGTGCGACCTCTATCTATCGTGTATCGACGTAACAAGAGGGACGACTTACGAGTGAACCCGAACGACGATAGTATCGAATTTTGAGAGAAAGGTCCCGGGCTCCGGCGTGCACCGTGGATGTTTTAAATCCTATCGGTGGCGTTTCAATCCTGTCTCCGGCCCGGATTCCTTGTAAACAGCGAGTTATCGAATCGTTTCTAAATCTTCGCCGACTTTCCCCTTGTTCTCTGATACTCCGGAAAATATCGTGCCGGCCGGGGACAGTGTTCCCGTCAGTTCGTATCTTCCGCGAGATAGCATACACCGACGAAACTCTCTGAATAAATTGTGAAATTTGTGTATACAATTCTTTTTAATTCAGTTTCATTTTGTTTCATACTATTTGGTTTACTTAATATTATTTAGGACTGTTTTATATTATTTTATATTATTTTATACTATAACTTTATATTTATTTTTAGTTATATTCTCGTAATTTGGCGTTTGTACTATTCTAGAAGTATCTGAGAGAATTTATCATTTCTGGAATTTACGTGTATCGTGGTTGGGATATCCAAGTTGCTCAATTATACGAAAACATTCTCGATTTCGCCTTATTAACAAGAGGAAATCGGTGGTTTGCTTGTCTGACCACCGCCTGGTCTATTCTACTTAGTCGTATACGCGGACGGTCTAATCTACTTGTTTGACCAATGGCGAGCCAATTCTACCTGATTGGCAAAGGGCTTCTATTGCACTTCTGCGGTTAATTACTGACCTGCACTACTGACACTCCTACACAGTCCTCCTAATCCACTTACCGGGTCAAAGCAGTGTTTATTCCACGCAGTTGAGAATAGACAAGACTGGTCTCATTGTCTGATTAAGGGAAAGCATATGCAATTTCCTTAATACCCGTTGTTCTTAATATTTCATTCGTATGACTGAAATAATAATTTCCAATCTCGTGTTCACTGAAAATTTCAACTTCTTCTAAGTGGTGAATGGAAGATGAACGCGTTTCAGCTGTCCAATTAAAAATTAATTCGTTCTAGTGGCGTCTAAAGATTAATCCCTTTCATTTCTTTGACAATGCGAAAGATATTCCTTTATTGGCCTGACTAAATATTCACCTCTTCCACTTGCTCGTCTAAAAATTGTCCTCCTCTACTTGCCTGATTAAAAGTGACCTTATCCACTTGTTTGACTAAAGATAGAACCCTTCTACTCGCCTGACTAAAGATCATTCTCCTTCACTTGCTTAGCTAACCATGATCCCCTTCTATGTGTCTGACCAAAGATTAATCTCATTCACTTGTTCGAGTAAACCCGATCCTTTTCCACTTGCATAATTACAGAAGTATGTTCTCAGCTTACTTCAGGAAACCCAAACCCCTTTATCTTTATCCTGTCTGATTTAAAACGAATTCTTTCCACTTGTCTCGGTAAAGTTTCTCCTTCACATTTCTGACTAAAAATTAATTCCCTCCACTTGCCTGGCTGAATATAATCTTTCACCGCTAGCTTGACTATATATTGTCCTCCTCTAGCTTGACAAAGTGTGACGTTCTTCCACTTGTCTAACTAAACACGAACCTTTTCCACTTATCTAATAAAACACGATTCCCTTGTACTAGTCTGACTAAATATAACGCCCTTCCACTTGTCCGACTAAACACGAACCTCTTCCACTTGTCTGGCTAAATATGAACCCTTTCTCTTTACCTGACTGTATATGCATCTCTTTCAATTTTTCGAGATCCACAGATTACAACTAACATTCAGAATAACGGGTTAGAAAAACAATGATCTCTTTTTCCAAACGCTATATTCCGTTAACAGTCATCTCTCAGAACCCATTAGAATTAAAAGAATTTCAACTTCGTTAACCCCTTGCCTTATAATTCATTTCCTCACTACGAACAACTATATCATAACCCATTAAAAAGAATGGAAACAATTCCAAACGCATACCGATCCATATTTACTCCAAAATATCCCGCTTAATAACAAACAAAATCTTCTAAGTCTACCACGTCAAGGAAACACAAAAACCAATTCATTTATTCTCTCCTGCAAACAAAACCAAGAACTAACCAAACTAACGAAATCTACAGAAACCTTCAGAAGAGTTCGTCCATTGTTCAACGAGCGGAGCCATCTCGCGCGGCGCGGTCCGCGAGAACAACTTCCGTCGCCGGAAGCGGTGCAAAACGTCGAGTCCGACCATTATTTACGGTCCCAACGGCCGGACAATTTCGTTCGTTTTCTGGCGGCCAGTGATTAACCGTGGCCCCCGGATCCAGGATTTCCAGAGGCGGCGCGTTCGATCCCCGCCGCCTGAAATTCGTCCGGGAGTTTGTCGGCCTGGGTAATTGCAACGCCTTTCCGAGATAATTGCCGCGACAGCTTTGTCGCCGTGAGCGCGCCGCCGTTCGAGGCTTCGCAATTAGAACGGCGGGGCGGAGAAAGATGGAAGGAGACGGGCCGGAGTCAAGACGCGTGGGAAACAGGGGCGCAACAATGTCTTCCCCCGCGCGGAGGGGTTCAACGTTGTCGAGTGGCACTCGACTAAATAGCTGGCTGCGTTCCGAACGCTCCGGTTTGTTTATGGGGCGCACGCGTGCGCTTCCTTCGCGCAGAATGAATTTCCTAGTGCCGCGTTCTTCCGGCTTCAACCAGAATAATTACTTGTGATTGCCTCTTGGCGATCGTCTTGAAATCAGTGTTACACTGTGTGCAGGGTTCAACCCATTGCACTCGAGAGGCGACATAGTCGCCACTTGATTTGATGTAGGGAGATTGACAGTTTTACGTGTAACGACGAAATTTGTGTGACGCGTTGCTTCGCGAAATATTGAAGCAGCTTAGTCTCTTATGTTGTCTCGTTAGTTTCGAGGAATTTCTATGTCATTGGGAAGCGTTGGATGTTTCTGCTGAAAAATTGAGTATGGAGGATTGCTTAGTGACAGAGTGTCTGTTAAAAGTGTCTAGAATCTGTTAAAAAGTTCTTTCTATTAGATTATCTATCTATCAGTAATAATATGTAGCAAACGATGCTAAATGTAAAGCAGTAGTTTAAATAGTAGACAGACTGCGCGTTTTTATTAATTTATGGAAAAATTGAAAGTTCAAAGTTTCATAGAATGCAGATGCATAAAAATACATAAAACGTTGAAAGTCTCCTCGGTTCATTTTATTTATTCCCATTTATTCTGAAATCCTGCGTCAGTACCGTTATCCTTCAATCTACTGTCACATTAATTACCACACAAACGTGGTCGGTGGCAGATTTTAATCGAACACAACCCCTAGCAAAAGTGCTAACGTTACAAACAGTTTCCACCCTATGAACAGAGAATTATCCAGAATAGTAACGAACGATCGCGTAACCCGAAACGACCGGTTCACGCGAGAAAAGTGTCCGTCGCGGGCCACTTCGGGCCGCAATTAATCACTCGTCGCGGATGACGGATCGCGCGCTGTCATGGACGCCGCCCTGTTTAAGCCGGCTAGCCGAGCCGCGCTCGAGCCACTCGATAAACGGGAACGGCGTGGGAAACCCGGGAATCGCGGTCGAGCACGAAATTCCGTTTTCCAGGAGGAAATAGCGACCAGGGGGGAAAAAAGCTAAAACAACGGCAAGGCGGCGCGCGGGGGCGGGACGAGGAATTTGTTTCGGCGGCGGGTTTCACGCGCGCAAATAAAATGGCTTGATCGACTGCGGTTCCGGAGCTCGTTCTCTCCTTTTCCTTGGCAAACTTTCGAAATTGATTGCCGACCCCTGTCGGGGCCGTCGTCCGTTCTCGGTGTCGATAAAGCGTCCTCCGGCTGGGAAATAAATTTCACAAACGACAGTGGATTGCCAGGCGAAGTTTTTGGTAATTATCATAAAATTAGCAGCGTCTTCACTAAGATGATAGCTAATGAAATGTAGGAATGCGACTCGAGTGAGGTGAAATTGGAGGAGGTTGAAACAATGGTATACATTGGACGAAGTATAATAGATGTTATCGTAACTGTTATTATACAGGAGTTTATTATTATCTAGAATCATTCGTTGAACGCTGAATATTTGATAAAGGTTATCGTTGACGAAGTAACTGAAACTTCGAATCTTCAGAATTGAAGCAGATGAAACTCTAATGTTGGTTAATGTATAAAGTAATTTCTATTTTCAAAACGTTTGTACTTACGTTCAATCGTTAATGTAATGTATAATTAATTAATTCTGTAGGAAATAACCATTGGGTTAGAATAAACTAAATGGTTTTATTTACGTCGCTGCTCACAATATCTCTCACTATACTCTCCGTTCGTCAACCTCTCACTATGACTCGCTACAACTCTCTGACCTGCGGCTGGAAAAACCTATTGCCTATGGCCACCCTCTCTCGTGCACCCCGTACCCCGCTACACCCGTCTCGATACTTTTCGTTGCGACACTCGAACCTTAGCCTAAACAGTCACCCGTCATTCACACTATTCACTCGTCCCACTCATGCGACCACTCCGTTCACGCACACACCCCACAATTCGATTATAACATAATGTAATTTAACAACGTTCATTTAAATTCTCTTAGATATCTGAAACCTACAATTCAATTATAACGACCGAACTTCCGAAAAAGTCAAATATTTGCGGTATTTAATATCGAGGGTTCGCTTAATCTCCGAGATTACCTGATGCTCAGCAAACTTTCGAGTTCCATTGATTGCCACTTCTCGCGGGAACGAGCCGATCAGTGTATCAGCGTTTACGTAACTATTTGTTCAACCGATTATTGATGGTGTAATAAAATTTCTAGGGCAGGATTACGGTTTCCACGGGAGCTCTTTCACTTATCAGGAAACGGATATGCCCAGATACCCGCCGGCTCGCAATATTTTCATCGGTATGATCGGCGTCGCGCCTTAGGACCTGCCGCACAGTGCGGCCAAACGGCTGTTTTCTGGACAAAACTCGATAACTTCGAAAGTTCGAATGATATAAACAAAATGCTTCAGAAAGCTGTAAGGTATTGTACTGAACATATGGTGCCTACATTTTTGTGACATTACGTGGTATTATCAAGTTTCTCCAACGATAATCGATACTTTACGTGTCGGTTCAAACGTATAAATACAGAAACGGAATTTATTTGCACGAAATTGTTATTTCTGAAATGAAAATCAGTTCGCGTAGCAGGAACTACTTAATAACACATTGGTAACCTTCAATTTTCGTTATAAATAATAGAATTTGATGTTTTGTCATAGGCGGCCGCATTGTGCACCATACGATTGCTCTCGCCGGTTTTTGTTAACAGTACAACTATCGAGCACTTGAACTATCTTTTGAACATTTCTTTCTGAAAACTAAAAGCGTAAATTTATTAACATTTCAGTTGACTTATACTTCAGTTCAGGTATTGCTGAATCGGCTTCTTTAATCGTTTCTTAGAAAAGTATCTGCACCTTTGCGGTAATTCTAAAAAAGAAATTAGGAATTGGTCATTTTGACTCATCTGGTAGTTCTAGTGTAAACTAGATCACAATGAACGAACCCCGAAGCGATCCGACGCCTGAATAACACCCTAGCTGGCCGCGGCCCACTTTAACCGCGAAGTCCTCCCGCAAATCGCGCGCTTGCCCTCTCGCGATCGCATTTTTTTCCTTCGTGGTATTTTGTTTTGTCGGCCAGCCATCCGTTGAACGCGACACGCTCGACAGATTTGCAAAAACAAGAGTAATTTTTACGCACGCCGCGAGTGTGATCGTCGTGGCACACCTTTCTCTGTATTTTTTGTTTGCTCGCTGAAAAATAAAACACTAGGACATGAAGCATCGCCCGCCATCAAATACCGCGAAGCTCGGGACACTACGCGATATTTCCTGCGAGAATCGAGAAGCGTCGTATTTTTTAACGCTGACGCGACCCCCGGTTTTTGGTTTGAAATGTCGTCGAGAAAGTGGAAACGCGTGGTTTAGGAAATTATCTTATGGTGTTCTTGGATGTAGAGTGTCCTTGAGAGAATCTGAATGTGGGGGAAATTGAAGCTTGGAAATGGCAGCGTGTATATTTAATCACGTTCATATAATATTCATGATTTATGTATAATCTGTTAGCTTGTGCCTTCGTTTCCAATTATGATTATTGAGAATTTGCTAATTGATTAATAGTTGTCTGCGAGAATCGGAATTCTGTGGTTTTAGGGAGGCAATGTTTGTTTCAAAGGTGACGCATTCATGGAGGAATAATTATTTTTCATTTTAATAATTATTTCAATAATTATTTTCATGTATGAGATTTAAGAGATTTGAATGGTTTGATGTTTGTGCTTGTTACACTCGAGGTGTATTCATAAATAAACAGGCGACAAAGATGCGTTCCAAAATATAATCTACAGCAACGCAGCTAGCGCGGGGAAAGTAAGGACGTTTCCCGAAATCTCGTTAATTTTTCCGGCCTCCATGCCTGGGTCATAAAACACCCGGTCACCGCATGCAACGCAACAGCTACTTCAAAACTTACCACCATAAATCACCACAACGACGAGACGAGACGAAACCAGACTTCGACAATTTCCCACCTTAAGAAGTAAAATAGAGACACCCACAACCAATAACAAAATACAGCTTTTCTCCACCTAAAACTGCAACTGACCAATACGAAGAAACCCGAGGTTTCATAAACTGTTAAAGATCCAATCATTCCATCAGTATTTTTACCAAGAAAGTTCAATTTGTATAAAATAAAGTGATAGTCATTATCTCTCGCCTTGTTTTCTTCCTTCGATCGGGACAAGAACCTTTCCATAAGTTGCAGCAACATAACAGTGCTGTATGTATGCCAAGGTATTATATTATAGGTCAAGGTGTTAAGGAATTTCCAATTTCGAAGAGCGCATCAAGAATTTTACACTCGAATTCCGTAACGCAGTGCTATAAGTCAACCTGTCGTTAGAACAGCTGTACATTTCCATTTCGCCGGGCAAGTAGTTCAGGTCGATTACTGGACTTGCCAGTAGAATGAATCTCCATTTAGTCAGAACGGGAGTTCAGGTCAGTCATTAGCTACTTCAGGTGGTATGTGTCTGTATTCTGTCCGACAACCAGTGCTGGTCGGAGTCTCGTCAGACCAGTAATATAGATCACCTTCTAATTAGAAAATAAATGGAACAATTCATTCAAATTTCTTTAGAAACGCAAACACAGAATATGCAAAACTCTTACCTTCTTAATTAAATTCCTAACAATAAAATAATCCCAACAATTACCATCGCTTATTCCTTAATAACAAAGATAAACAACAACTAATAACCCTTTGCACTCAAAAGGTGACTCTCAGTCACCATTTGATTTGATAGAACAAAATGATGTTACAAAGTGTTATTGCAAAGTGTTACATATAATACTGATAATTGATAGAAATTGATATTACAAAGTGTTATATATAATATTCAGTTTTCTATAATGCTTCAATTAGTGAAATATTTATATCCAATAGCTTTATTTCTTCAGTCACGTGTTTCCTCATTAGTAGGTTTCAAATAATCGTCTAGGTCTCATTAGAAAGTGGATTAACAATTTAATTATCACAACTATAACATCACATCATCTAATATACTCACACTATTAAACATTCGTCTCCATTATCAAACATTCCGTAATTATCTCCTCCTCGACGAAGCAAAATTTAAAACAATAACAAACATTCCAACGCTATCTACAACATTCTACAAGCAAAATGTTTTGATCGCAGTATCTAATCCACAAAATATAATAAAATATCTCGTCTTTCTCAGTGGAAGGGTTAACACGTTGAACGCCGCACGATTTCACACAGGGAAATACACAGAATGGAAAAAATAAATTTTAAATCATTTGATCGAATTGCATTATTACTATTCCACGTTCACCTAGCTGAATGCCACTGTATCATGTAGCATTTATTGTAATACAGAAATGTTTTCATATAATCATCGTTTCATTGAGTGAACTATAGTAATCCGATTTGGTCAGGGGTCACCGGTGACCCCCCCCCCCCCGGCATTCAACGTGTTGAGCTAGGTTTCAGATCTTTTAAAACTGCGAAAATAATTCCCGCAGCGCCGGCAAGTATTTTATGCGGCACGACAAAAGCGGGGACTCAATGTGGACGGTTTTCGCAGTGTTCCAGAAAACTCTTTGAAAATCAGGAGCCGCGGCGGGAATTCCCGGCTATCAGGCAAAGAGTTCGATCCCGGTGCGGCGGCTTCCGCGCGCGTTTGATCAGCGACTTCCTTTTTTCCCGCGGCTGATATATCGCGCTACGGCAGCGTATACACGGCCCGGGCGAAAATCCGCGTGCGCTCGCGGGCCCCGGGCGAAGCTTTTTTTCGGCGGCTGGCGTTCATCCAAGGGGGCCGAAGGCGCGAAACCCTCTCGTCTTCCTGGAATCGTCGCGGAACGCTTCGAGGATCGATCCCCGTTTGTTTTTGCACGGCTAACCCGGCGTAGGGACGAAAGAAATTCCGTGGACGATTTAACCCTCTATGGGCCGAATTTTTCTCCATAATTATAACAAAACGTATGCAGTAGAAAATTAATAAATATCCACATACGAATTAACAATGTATTCAATAGTTTCAATACTTTCATCAAACGAATATATCTTCTAATTTTCAAATTACGACATTAAACTTTCACACCTGAACGCATGAAAGCTTAAGTTATCTGATTACACAATTTTATTCACCACTTTGAGTGCACAGCGAAATAAATCCCCAAGATGCCAATATACTGATATGTGAGTTGAAAATTACATAGACCTACAGAGGGTTAATGCTGGAATTACCGAGACTCAGATCGAATGTTAAACAATTTTTTGTTGTTGATGTTGTAAAGGATGTTGGTTGGTTTGTGGTTTAGTTTTTGGATTGGGCTGATGACTTGTCTTGATTTTTTTACACTATTTCTACCGGAGGTGTCGAGCAACAGCTTTTGAAGTATTAGCTTTAAATTATTTTCTAAGATTAATCAGGTTTCTTCTTTCTTTCTTTCTTTCTTTCTTTCTTTCTTTCTTTCTTTCTTTCTTTCTTTCTTTCTTTCTTTCTTTCTTCTTCCTTCTTTCTTCTTTCTTCTTTCTTCTTTCTTTGCTTCTTTCTTTCTACTTACTTTTGTAATCGTTATTAGAAAAGTCAGAAAATTAATTGAGAATATAGGACTGAGCTTGAAAAATAATTTTAGGTTAAAAATTCAGGGGTCTTTTGACAGCTTCGGTGGAAATAGTGGTAATGAAGCTGCTGTGCCTTTGCTGTGATTGCGGGAAGAAATGAGGGATGAAAATGAAAGATGTTTCTGTGATGACACATGAAAGTGTTTTTAAATTGCGGTGCAACCACGAAGAAAATTGTTTTCTATAGAAAATTCAGTAGAGAATATCACATTTTTCTGGTATAATGTTTTCGAGGTAATGTTCAACGTTCCAAACTGCTTCTTTATATCTTCGACGCGTTTTTTCACGATGATTCACTTTCTCCTCTATATTAATCCTAACACATTATTTATTCTTTGACGAGTTATAAAAATTGTATGTTCAATAGAATGTCAAATTTCTTGATTGCACGAGAACGGTCTGAGATTCCGAGAAAAAAAGGTATTTCTTACAGTTGAGGCGTGTGATTCTTCGGACCGGAATTTCCAGGTCCATTGACACCCGATGTACATCGAGTAACACGTTTCAGCCGGCGCCATCTTAGCGCAATCAAGGTGTAACATCATATCCTCTTCAAGCTGGCTACACCGAGAAAATATTGATTTTTCTGCACCTGTTACGGTCTCTTGCCCGGAATTAAGAGAACCCGGAGGGAACACGGGAACTCCGAGTACGAGTTGCGCCGCTTCGAGTCTGCTTCGGATTATTTATTTATTTATTCATTTGATTAACGGTTGCGCGCGCTCTTTGACGCGACGGACACAGAGATAAAACGAGCGAGTGAAAACGAGGGGGAGCAGAAAGATAAGAGGCGCGGCGTTAATACATAAAAGGAGTTAGATCATGAGTAATTTCTCTGCCGGTGCTAATTTTTCACGTGAAATATGAATATTTATATTAATTTTCAGTCACTCGTGTATTCATCGTTTCTCCTGCTATTGCTCCTCGCCTCTTGAACTTTTTTAATCCGAATGCAAATAAGAAGCTTTGAAAAGTTTGATATTCTGGGAATAGGAAATCTTCAAATTTAAGATATTCGAAATTAATTATCGGGGATGATTATTTAACAATTTTGTTTTCAACATTCTTCAAATTGCCGGGTTAGAAAATTGATAATAATTTTCAAGCTCCCAATACAATATTTGTAACTATAAATCTATCTATAACTGTAACTATAATATTTATAACTATAATTATAACTATAACTATAATAGTTTAACTTTCATAAATATCTCACTCACACTATTCCTTAAACGGTTACCCGATTAATCGGGACGCCATCGAGGCTTTAATTTTCACCAATTTTTCCCCGACGCGAGAGGGCAAAGCTTCGCAGCGGCCGGAAGGCGAGCTCTCGTCCGGCGATTTCGAGGTAAAAGTCACGAGGAAAAATGGCGGGATGGAGCCAACCGGTTCCTTCTGTTCGAGAGTTCGAAACAATCTTCCGCGGCCGGCGTTCCGGGCGAGGCTTCTTCGAGGCCGCGCGAAGAGGGATGGATATACGTGACCGCCATCCCTTTTCCTGCCATCTGACGCTTCAATTTCAGGGCAATTCACGGCGGCCGAGTGGCAATTCGCAGGCAGCGCATCGACCGCCGACACGAAACGAGATTTCTATCTGTCGGAATGAGCTAATGCACTGGCGAGTCTGCTTCCGCGCCCTTCCGATCCCATGACCTAGATTCCGCTCGCCGGAAATAACCTCTTCCCGGCCAAATTTCTACGGTATTTTTTAACATTTCAGGCTTGATCAATAACCATATGTCACTGTAACATTGCCATAATTATTATTTAACCACCGTTTCATTTAACTTTAAATACACTGTAATTATAATATTCAATCCTCAGTTTTGGAAGATTTATAATGTCGATTAATGGGACAATTATTGAATTATATATTTATGAAATTTTTATCATTACTGTGAGTTGATAATAGAATTATTATTAGTATATATTATTATACGAAATAATAAGAAAGTAATAATAGAAATAAACTTCCAGCGAAAAGTTTCATCGTTAAAATATCGAAGTCGGCCAATTAGAAACATTTATGTCAATCCCTGAGAATGAAGAAGCAAAAGTTCCAGTGGCAGTCTGAGAAATTCATTACTGAGCTTCGAGTCAGACGGAAGTTCATCGAAAATCAGCAGCTTCCCAAACATTCGGTGCGCGAAGCGGCGAGTTGTAACGTTATCAGCATTCGCGAGGCTTCGTTAAAATTCGAATTTATTGAGATTCGGCGGGATAGGTTAGAAAACAAAATACTGGGAACTCGGTTGGAACAACTAATCTCGTTCCATGCGCCTTTCCCACGCTCGTCCCGCGAATCTTATTTCCGTTGGTTGATTTTAATTGCGTAAGCCGCGAACGCAAATAGAAACGAAGTTCTCTGGGCGCTTCAAACTTTCCCTAAACAACGCGGAGACCGTAACAAGTAAGTACACGTCACAGCCGTGTCAGGTGTTGAGGCAAATAAGTTTCCGCCGTGAATTTTCCACCAGCCACCGCGTAGCGCATTTTCAGCGATGATCGCGACGAACTTTGCTAACATTTCCTTTCGCCATTAATGAAACTTCTTTTACATCGGATTATACCTTTCCTCGTTCGAAGCACTTCGAAACTTCTTCGATCTAGAAATTGTACGTTTTATTACGAGACATCCGACACTACACCAATATTTTCACATCTTGCTGTTTATGTTCTTACCTCCGTATTTAACCCTTAACGGTCGTAAATCACCTTTCATGTGACGACAGTAATTCGTCTCTGCAAATAATAGTTGAAAGCTTACAAATAATTATTTGAAACTCGTATATTTGTAATACCCCTTCAATGATAAATAATTTTCAACAGAAATATTATTCTTATAATACTGAAAATTGCATTTACCGAATATCTATTTACCGAAATCAACTGCAACCTGGTGAGAATCATCTACAAAATGCTAGCGTCCGATAAGGGTTAACCCTAATCGTACCACGTGTTTTTATAATGAACCATACTACGATGTGACTCTCAGTCACCTATGAGAATAAAATGATTAAAATGTTATTGTTCTTGTATATAGGGTCAAAATTTTAAAAGACCAAACAAACTTTTGGAAATGCAATATGAAATAATTAAATAATTTAAGTGAAAACTTCAAATGTGACTCAAAGTCACGTCGTGGTCTGAGTAGTAACCACATATTTCTCGTTATTATTACAAAAAAATGGAAGAAATTGTTAACATGTTAACCGCCACGGTGGTCACCGATGATCGACACTTCGGAATTGCTCGAGAATAATCACAATATGTAAGATGATTGAGGCTGAATAAAAATGCGTAATAGCGCAAATAATTAGATGATAGTAGTAAGTAAAAATCGTGATGTCAAATGATCAATAATTGTTTCTATACACTACGAAAGGATAAGCAACACATAGAATTCTCAAGATTCTCGTGACAGTTAATGAAACAAAACATTTACTAGTTTTATTAGATTTACCAGATTCCTTGTTTCTCACCAGAAAATTTACATAAACCAAATAATATTTACGATACACAATCCGCAAATTGATCCAACTCATGAATCCAATATTTACCCTTTGAACTCGAGCGGTGACTCTCAGTCATACGATTTGATATACCAAAATCATAAAGTGTTACATATAATATTAAGCTTCTTACAATCCATGAATATGTGAAATATTGAAATAATAACTTTGTTTCTAAACTTATGTTTTAAAGGATGTCGTCTGTAACTCGTTGAAAACTATTGAATATTTCTAGCGAAAAACTTCCGAGTGCAAAGGGTTAAAGGAAGAAAAACACAAACTCAGAAATTTCCAAAAATTCCAAAAATTAGTCCTTCGAGAGACAAAAATTCCATTCGAATCACGAAATAGAAGACGAGTCGCCGTGGAAATCGTTATATGAAACGAATCGGTGACACCGTAGCGAAGCGCGGGAGGGAAACGCGAGCGAGCGGATAACAGCAAAACAAAGATGGTTGGAGAGGTGCAGCGATGATCGGGGTGGAGGGCAATCAATCCCGGTCCCTGCGAAATCAAAGAGAGCGGGCAGACAGAAGAAGCGTTCGCGAGCCGCTCAAAGGAGCCGGATTTCCTCGGCAAAAAGTGACGTTCGCATGCGCAGCTATTTCGTATGTATGCAAACACAGAAGAGCGGGGTTGGGGGGGATGATTCGTTGGTAAATGCGTTCGGTCGAGAGAAGACGGATATCCAAGATGGGATGTTGTCGCAAAGAGCATCGGGAAGAAAAATAATGGAATTTTCTTCTCGCGAAAAACACGATAGTCGAACCTTTTGCGTAATTTTTCTTGTATGCGCCGCTTCCCGCGTATCTGTTTGAAGAATTTATGACCGTCTCCGTTTTATATGTCGGTGGATTCATCGTGGAACACGTTTAACCCCTTGACCTACGGTTCAGTTTTGAGGTTGAAGTTATTTGAACCACTTACTGTTAATAATTCAGTAGATAAACCTGAAAATTATGTGGTTCTGTATGGTACCTATGTGGTTAAACTTACTCTAGTAAATTTTACTTTTAACGGTAAAATTTTGAAATTTTTGTTGTAAAGAGAATTCAAATCTATTCAATGGGTATATTTTAATAGAAACGGGACTCACTAAAATTTCGTGTATATTAACAATAGAACTACCGTGCCAGTCAAAATAACTGATTTCAGACTTTTCGTTTCGCAATTATTGATATCTTAAAAACATTGAATTCGAAATGATCTTGAAAATAAGTAGTTTCTCTCGAATACTATAATGAATGTCTGAAGAAACTGGAAATAATCTATTGTTACAATATTTATAGCGATTACATATCAGTCGTATTAAATGCTCGGTAGTTCTATTGTTAAAGAACTGAATGATCGAATCCCTGGTATCTTTAATTATCTTTATCTCCCAAACTCTCCCGTTTTCATTGCAGATGTTACCATAATACATTAATCATCTAAAACTTTTGATATTTCTCCTGTCTCCAAATCTAGGAATCACAATAAATAACAGAGTCCGAAAATAAAAGATAATGTCACCGAAAACCATGGGACGCAGAATTTCCAAAGTTCCCTCACCCCATTCCTCCTCTTCCCAATCGCAACATCAATTTCTCTATCATTCACCCGCCGATCAAAGAACTTTCCAAAAAGAAACATCAATTTCGCGTCACCCAGTTCTCGTGACCGTTCAATCGCCGGAAACCGTGAGGAACAGGGTTCCCAAAGTTCCCGAACCGTCTCGTTTATCACGTTCCCGGTTATGTAGATTCATATTTCACGTTTAATTTGTAGCGGCTCGTCTTTCGCTTGCCTTTTAATTTATCGCTTAATAGGACACCCAGCCCCGGGCCATTATTCGATCGTGGGTCACGCGAGCGTCGCGGCAAGCGGGACGTTAAGGAGGGTCGCCTCAGCCCCGGCATTCCCTCAGGGGTAAGGATCCATGAAGGGTTTCGCAGGGACGTTCCAATAACCAAAGAAACCGGTGATTTATCGCCGCCTCGGATTCTTCGATATACCGGGGGAAAATATTTCACGGCGCCAGCAGCGTCCGCCGATCGGGATCAAGAAGGAAACTGCTCCCCTACGGCGCCTACTCGCATACCTACTTATCCGCAGCTAGATGAGGCGTGGTTGCTTTTTAATTAACATTTTTTTCGACATTAACGCGAACGCGGCGGGCGCAGAGGAACAAAGTTCGCCGCTAACGAACCCGAGCTCCTATAAAAATTTCATGAAGCGGGTGATGATACCGGAATTTCCGCGCCTGAATAGCACAAAACCTTACAGCGTTTAATTAAAGCCGACCGATGCATAACACTTCGGCTTCGATTCGCCGATCGGCGAGATACGCGAGAACGCTGAAGTCTGACCGCCTGACTTTTTGAAAGAGTTACGAATTTTGCAAGAGATTTGTTTGCTGAAGGATTGTTCTTTGAAGTAGTTGATACTGAAATTATCGTAGGAGTTAATTGGGTTCTTAAACCTTTGCACGAGAGGTGACTCGTCAGATGATTTCATGCAGTAAAACTATAAAATTTGATATTTAACATTATATTCGTGCGATGCATCAGTTTGGGAAATCTTGAAATATTTCGTTGAGTTAGTTTCACAAAATATCCTTATCTCGTCAGAAAATATTGAAATATTTCTAGTGAGAAACTTCCGAGTGCAAAGGGTTAATACGTGAATAATAGATGGAAGGAGTTTCAAATCAAGTAACAAAGTCTACTTACATCATTTTGAAGTCTTAACTCTTTGCGGACGAAGACTGTTTAAAGTACAGAAACCTTGCAACATATGAAGCTAAATTATACATCGAATTCTTAAACAATACTAGAAAGGGAACTATATACTGATCACTTGCTATTCAAGTAATTAAATCATTCGTTTGCAACTTAGTATTCCAGATATGAAAATTTCACCTGGCCGAAATGTTGACATTCGTCCGCAAAGGGTTAATTCATTTTGATAATAACTTAGACAAAGATACCTAATAATGAAGTTTAATCTTGATGTTAACTCTAACTTTACTGTAGGTCGTAATTCACACGAAAAGAATTAGAAGACAGAAGTTTCTCTAATGTAATCAAATATAAATTAATCGATTCAAGATATCGATGATCCTTCTTTACGGAACGATAAGAAGGAAGCACCTGATTGTTCACGGTTTCAAGCACCGATCAAGCTTGATTAGATTGGTAGCGAAGCAAAGAGAAGTTACCCGACTCTGCGCGAAGACAGTGAAGTTTCCGATTTGAAGTGAGAACGTTCGATTGAATCGTCGTCGCAATTATTGACCCGCGCTACTTAAGGGAAGTCGACAATGGAAACACTTCGGGACCGCAAACGCGGTAACAGTTTCTTCGGCGAGCCAAACACTCGGGCTTACCATTCGTACGGTTAATATGTTCGGTAGGAGGGCGAAGGGGTGGCACCCTATTTAAACTTTCCCGGAAGTCGGATAGTTTCCCAAGATACCCACGCAGCACGAACTTAAAATTTAGTGAACGGCTTAAATGCAAGCCCACCGTGCGACGTCTTAACAAGTACTGTTCACGAATCGCGATGGCGCTCGAATGTGCGTCGCAACGTGCCGGCCTTTGATGAGGTTGAATACGGTGTTACTATAATTTTTCACTATAAAGAATTTGTTATTTATTTTTTAATTTACTGTTATTGCATAGTTATTCTTTGATTCATTGTGTGTTTGTTTTTTTTTTCAAATTTAAGGACATTGTGTTTTGATTTTTTAATTTACTGTAATTTTATATTTATTGTTTGCTGATTTATCCAGTTCACAAGATACATCTTGCAATGTAATTTTAATATAATTTCATTCTACTCGTATAATGTTACGATGAATTGATTAAACGTTTTATTTAGGTATTTTATATAATTTTGAACCTTTCAATACTGTGTGCAATAATTTCGTATCGTGAACGATGAAAATTAAGATAAAGATTTAAAGAAAGATTTATTTACGATGTAATGATATATTATAAATTCGAATGAGAAAGGACAGAAGAAATACGAGCGACATTAAACTGAAGTGATTACCCCTTTTTCTCTTCTAGATTAAATCAGCTAATTAGAGACTCTGTATTATACGGTTTGTCCTTTGTCTGATTACTCAATCACCGACGCGAATTTTCGATCATCTCGATGTTGGAATTTATTTACAATGTAATATTACAATTAAAAAATATTGGAACAAAATATTACAATTACCGACGTCGTAGACAAAAAAAAAGTGACGCCGAAAGTTCACCGAATTTGTTAAGAACATTACCAACAGTTTTTCCCGATTGCTAATTACATCGGCCGTTCGACGAGCTCGTACCGTGCAATTTCCCATTTATCGTGTTGCTCAATTGCCAGCGGAATTTTTCAATCGCGCGTCTAACTGTAAAATGATAAATGCATTCAATGAATTCATCCGCTGATCGTGTGGTACAGTGTACCAATGTTGTAACCGGAGCACCGATATTTCCATGGAAACAGATTTTCATAGCGTAATTTAAGGACGCAGGAATTTATGCAACAAAATATTAAATTGCGGAAAAGGTGACGCTCCTCTCCACATTCGCAGCAGGCAGGAATTTAATTTTGCGCGGAAACATTTCAGTCCACAATTTCGCTGCGCATATTTCTCTTTTTTTCGGGAGTCACTCTTCTCTGTTCGCCACTTGAATGATGAATAGAAAGCCGGAATAATGAACTGAATTAGATCAACCGGAATTTATCGCAATTTACGTTGGAAATATTCTAGCGCGTCTTGAGCAACGATCCACTGACCATCACCCAGGGACTCGATGCCTTCACTGCACCACAGGTTCACCACTAAGACTACTCACCATACCTAATGATCAATAATGGTCCCCAAGGGGGTCGAAGACCTGCCCTTCGAACTCGACCGACGATCAATGACCAATTAAAATCGAGTATCCGTAAAGATCATATTCGCACCTCTAACGGATAATGTATTAGGTCGACTGAATAATTGATTAGATCTACAAGAAAGTTCAGGAAAATACGTTTATTAGTATTTACTGAACAATATAATTTCCAACGTTACTAATAACCTCTTCCCGGCATGATGGTAATTTGTGGGTTACCCTGGAATGGCTCATCTTTGGAAACTTGCGATAATGGGACAGAACTTTCCGGTAGATCTAATGTTATATCAATTAATATGCAATTCATTTCATTATAGATCGTGTGCAGTTTAGCTCAAGTTTGGCTTAAGGTTCTCTGTGCATGTGAAATATTATTTAAAATGTAAAAGGCTATTGCGTGCTGTGTTTAGTACTCGAATTATTCTGGAATTTAAAGTAATACTTGACAAAATATCACGAGCAAATCGAAAGAAATTTAACGAACAGTGCTAAGAAAATAAAAACACGACTGGATCGACGACCGAGGGGCGTAGGAGGGTTAAAAAATTAAATTATTGGAACAGTCGTGTAATATTTTATTTCAGTGATACAGAAAATATTGGAGACCACTTTGACACGCTTTGAACGAAGAATAAGTTTATTTTATCAAATGTTTCAGTTACTTGCATTATAATAGAATTTATTCTCTTAGTTTTAACATTAAGAAACATTTAAAATACTGACATAAAAGTAAAAGAGAGAAAATATTCAACCACAATTTCACATGTCGGTTATCATACAGTTCGTAAAAAAATCATCTACCACCGCCGGGTTAAAAATTCCATCAAGTAAAATATATATTTATTTTATTAAATCTAAAGCAAAGGGCGCGATACTTTAATCCCGCGCGCAAACATTTGAATCGAGATATCAAAATATCAAAATATTTCGTTCCATAGTTCAGAATTATTCCACCAGAGAATTTATTTTGTAATTTCTCCGCGTACGTGAAAAACACGATTCCGTTTAATCCCTCGCCTTACAGTTTCTTCCGTGACTGTACCCTTTAAATCTTTGTTATCCTTAAGAATTCACTGGAAAAAGGGACAGAACGTTTCTACGTTCACAGAAATCTTATGTTCACTGCACAAGCATTCACAAAAAGAAGATAAATTTCATTTTATACAAAGACAATTCAATGAATTTCATAGATACCAGTTAAAGTTACAAGATATGATATTGTATAATACCCATAAACTTAACAACTCTTTTCAATTTCATTTTTCAAGCATTTCATTTCACTCGTGTATTGTATTTAATCAATCATCGCAACTGAAAAGATTCAGGGACAAAAATGGTGGTGCAACGTCTAATATTTGAAATTCTTGTTTCAAATCGTGGTCAGCATTCCCGTTCGGTGACATTAATAAAAACCAACCATTGAACGTAGTTCGAGGGTTAGTCCCATGACAGCGCTTTAAGACGGTCCACGTAAAAACAGGCTATTATGTTCGTATGGGGCAGAAGTTTTCGGAGCCGTGCGGCGCGACGTTGGTTCTCTGCGGCCATGCGCCCCACCTATCGATCCGCGCCACCCCCTCGACCACCTCGGTCACCCTTGGCCTCTGTAACCGACGATAGCCGTACGAACGAGACCGTCGAGGTATTTTTGTTTCGCGGAACGCCGCTGGCTAGACTAGTGATGCACAGCCTTTTGCGTACAAGGCCGTGGTCACGCAGTTGAAACGAAGTTATTAACCCCTTGCCTTAAAGTCCTATGTCAGGCACGAGAAAGCTTTCGAGCAGAAGCTAGCAAACATTAGAAATATTGTTTTCAGCAAATAATGAATATTATTTTTCTACTATGAATGATTAATCTTCGAAAAAATCAGGTGAATAATATATAAGTACATCATTAACACTAAAATTATCAGTTAAAATCACCCATTCCTGATTTCTTCATTTTGAAATTATTAAAAAGATAACAGATGTTTGAGGAACTAGTAAAAAAATTGAATTACCAATACGCGAACTGAATTATTAATTGATTAAATTGATAGATGGACTCCAAGTTTCTATACAGAAACTTTAAAAAGACAATTTGCCTATAGTAAACTCAATGTTAATAATTTCTTTTATTCTTCTGATTCTCTGTTTACGGAGCTCCAATTTCCTATAGACTTAGACTTAGTAACTATAGAGTGAGACTTAGTAATAACATGATCTACGATTCGACAAGAACTAAAATCACGTTTATCAGTTCCAACAACAATTTGCCCTTGAACGAGCCAACCTGCACCCTCCAGTCCATCGTTTCGTCGCCCCCTTCCGATCGCTTTTTCCAGGGCGATGGAGATACGAACCGCCGCCGTTTCATGCCGGACACTAAACCGACGGCTGTATAATGACAGTAACGCGAAGGGACGAAATGATCAGCAAGGTCGAAGGGACCGTAAGGGGAGCCGTTAGGGGGTGGACGGCCGGCCGAATGGTTCCCGGGGGTGGGTCGCCGTGAAAGCGAGTGTTTGCATGAAGGTGATCGTCCGTTCCGACGGGACGCGGGGACGGAGATTGTTTGCCCGAACGCGAGGGAAACAGGAGAGCGCGGTTAGAGGTGTGACTGAATGATTTTGTTGGGGAGCGTTCGGGGTAGCCAGGGGTGGCTGAAGAGCGAGTAAGTGAATGGGGAAGCGTTTATATTCGTTCTATCGTTGAAATTGATGGGCTCGCTTGTCGATGAATCGAGTACGGATCCTTGTCGGCTAGAATGTGGATTCCGCTCGATGAAATCGTGCGGTCGCGACATTTAATGAAGCGGATTTTCAAGGGTTTCCAACGTATCGGTTGGAGAGATCGTTAAAAATATTTGTTCAATCAAATTCGCGTTGACTTTTGATTGATGTGATTCCGCGAACGTTTAATTTACCTATCCCCCTTGATTCTAGGATCATGTTTTTTTTTTATTCTGAGAATACAGAAGGGTGCAATCAATGTTTGCGAATTCAGCGTGAATGAAGGTTCGGTGTAATTCGGTAGAAATTTGAGGAACTCCTCATCTCGAGCCGCCAATTAATGTAATTTATTCTAAGAGACTGTGAACTTTCTGAAGCAGTTGATAATGGTGAATGACTCTCGGAAAGTGTTTAACGAGTAATTATAAGTATCATAACGAGGGATTGCGAGGGAGCCCGCGGAGACGCTCGCTTCAGTGAATGAAATGAAGTCTTCCCTCATCTTTCACCGTTATCTAACTCTATCCAGCGATTCGCTAATTAGAAACTCGCCCGTGATAACCCGATCACGTGAAATTCTCAACTAATCAGCGTTTGTAAGAGTGCCATAAAGCTGAAACGGTTCGTTTAATACAATAGACGCTGGAACGAATTTATTTACTCAATGACAAATAATTACTCTAATTGATTTAAGTTAAATTACTTTGTCTGTTTAGTTTATCGAAACTAATAATTGATTCAACGATATAGAAACCGAAGAATCAGGATATATCAGAGAAATAATTTTGATACTTCTGTATCTATTAAATCCGAATGAAATTTGATTTGAAATCTGAACAAGGAACGTTCAGATTCAAAATTCTTCGTCTAAGACTAACTTCGAAGTGTCGGTCGTTAATCGGAAGGCACCAATAGCGATAAAGTAAGCAAACAACAGCTTAAGCAGACAATACAGGCAATCGAAGGGAGCCACAATGCCGAAGGAACTCTTCCCAAAGAAAACACTTTGTCCCCGGGCCCTCGAACACTTAAAACTTCCATTGGAACGATGTTTCCTTTTATTCTCTTAACCTTTTACAACGTAAGTGTGCCTTTCTAGGTACAAGCAATATCAGAGCGTCATTGTCCAACTGCGCCTGCGAGACACATAAAAGCTCGAACTTCGATACTGAACCTTTCGAGCACCACTAACCCCCGTACCAATACCATTCTGTCTTGTTTCCCTTTTTTCCGTCCATTCCGCCCGCTTTCTTCGTAACCAACGCGCGTATATTATCGACTTGCCTGAAATTTAATGGCGATTTCCTGTTCGAAAGGAAGTGGCATAGACGTCGCTGTTTTTAACATTATGGAAAGCCTTCTCAGCAGTTTCTCTTATTTCGTCTGCTATTTAGATTATTATTTAAATACAATCCACAATGCATGCCCTGGGTCTCTTATCGAGCTGTTTGCATAAATTCCCAATTACTCAGAAACATAATCTAAAATACAAATATCAAATTATTTCGGAAAAGTGTCGTTCCAAAAAATTACTTCTACTAACAAACGACAATAAATCGTTTATCATTGAATTGAATTGAATTAAATTAAATTAAATTAAATTCAATTCAATTCAATTCAATTCAATTCAATTTAATTGTTAATAATGAAAATAAAAAAAACATCTTGGTAAGTGAGACATTACTTTATTGTGAACCATTTTTCTAAACTCTTCACTTACAAGTCGAGTGACAAGTGAAAATGATTGCTAGAAGCTCATAGTAGATTTTCAGTGCAATTAATTCGTTCAACGATCTACCCAACGGTTCCTCTATTACTTCTAAATTTAAATTAGCATGGAATCAGAATACGCGATCGCACGAGTTCGAAGAACGTATAAAACAAGGCGAGCACGAACAAACTGATTAAAAATGCATGAACATCAGCGATACGAAAGCCGATGGAAATATTCAAAGAGGAGAACGACGGGAGGGCTCAATATTTCATCAAAAGCCGGGCTCGCAATTAAATAAAACGTTCGAAGTAGACTACCGATCCCGCTTTCCCGTTTCCAGGAAATCGCTTTCTTATTTTTTCTTATCCTCCGCCCGACGCAAACAAGAAATCCCATCGCTCGCGAAGCTGAATAACACACTCGAATCTGATGAATTTAATTTCCCGACGACGAAAGCGGAGAATTATAGCGAGTTAACAAATTGATTGCCGCGTCAGTCGCCGATGACCGACATTTCCAAATTGCTTGGAAATAATTATAAAAAGACGATCGATATCGAATGACGATATTCAGTAACGTAAGTAACTAGATAACAGTGTTACGTAAGAACTATAACACCAAATAATCAATAATTGCTTCTATTATCATTAATTATAATGAGAACAATAAATATTCAATGTTCATGGCAGCCAACGCGCCAACAATTCATCTCAGAGTACTAGCGCAATATTTCCCGAAATTAATAGCTCTCGAAGCTCATTTCCGAAAACAATCACTTTTAATAACTCATTCGATTATTCAAACTATATTCTCAACTCTTTGTGACGAAGAATTCAAAAAGTATTCAGATGTTTGCCATTAAATTAAATGACTAAATTACGCGTACAATTACTCGACACAAATATCAAAAAAGGAGGTTACACATTCTCTCACTGTTTAAATAATTAATCAATCATAGATACAGAAGATTGGTATTAGTGATATTGCAACATTCGTCCTCAAAGTGTTCAATTTTCAAGACCAACACTTCGCAAATCTCTGCCCCAGCGAGTTCATAAAATAGTGTACGAGTTTCGCTTACAAGTGGCAACGCTGCGAGAAGAATCCGCATGAAATCCAACGGCACGACATTGAGAGAAACAGAGAGAGAAAGAGAAGGAGATGGAGAGATTTAGAAAATAGGAGAACAGATAGAGAAGGTACTCCGCCAGCAGGAAACCCCGCCTCGGGATAAAAAATCAATTAACTGCCGGTTGGAAACGAGAAGCGCCCTAAGGGGTGACTTTTTCTGGCCGGACACACCGATGAACTCTAATCTAATTACGTCCGCGCATTTTCCAGTTGCGCAGAATCTAATTTTTGAAAGAGTCCTCGGCCAGCCCACTCTTCTGCCAGCTCGACAAACTTGTGTCTTTCAACGAACGCGAAAGTTTACCCGTTCGCGATTACTCGTCCGGTGGATCCTCTGATCCTGTTTCGAGCTGCCTTTCATCGCAACGATTCGCGGCCCTTTTCATTCTTTTGATAGAACCACGCGAATTGTCCTTTTTAGAAATGCATGGTGCAGAGAGGATTCTTTTCTTCTTTTTTTTCATTTTTTGAACAGAGGGTTTTGAATGAGGTCATTTTGTAAGCGACGAATCTGTTGTGCTGAGGTGCCTGTTAAATGTTTTGTTATTGTTAGTTAATATTGATTTACGTTGGTTAATAGTGTTTTCGATAGTTAATTAGTTGTTGCGTAGTTCAAATTTCGAATTAATTTACTGTTGATAGATATTATTCTGTGTCAATCGTTATTGGTGCTATTCGGATTGATTCATTAGTTATTAATTCGTGCCCATAAATCAGTCGTCTATCGAAGTTTCGCTCAGAACCTGCAATATAAAATCAATCGCATCTAGATAACCAGTTTTGTAAGAGACAAACTGCGCACAATTTCGAAAGTCAAATTTCAATATTGTTGGATCGAATCGATTAGTATCGGCCATGGTGAAACGAAACAAACTATCCGAGGTATCGCGATATTTTCCTTGATGAACGGTTTCGTCCCGAATTAACCCTGCGCAATAATAGTAGAATCATAGAAAAATATCTCCAATCGCTTACCAATCGTGACAAATTCTCTGCATGGTATGACACCGATGAAACTCAAATTTTTCCATTTAAAGGGAAAAAAATTGCGGCAGAAATTTTTTATTTATTTCTACGGCAATGCGCGACCAAAAATACGTTAGCCCCTTGCCTTTGATTTATTTCGTCCCACGTGTCCATGAGGATGGTATTTCAATTGTAAAAAAAAGTCTGAAATATTACAATTCAATTAAAATTCAATTAAGTTTCTCTGGTTACGATACGACAGATCAATAAAATAAATTGTAAGATCACCGTCATTCTGATTCAAGGGGTTAATAGGAAGTTTTGTAGGCGCAACATGAAAATCATGATACCGAGGGTTAATTCCCGGATTCGGGACTGGTGTGCACGATGCTCAGGTGTACCCATAATTTTCCGACCGATCCCGCAGGATACGCGTCACGTTTTAGTCCCCACGCAGCCATTATCGCCAGGCAGTTGTGCGCCGCGTACGCGCTGCCACCGGAGACAATGTACGGGGGAGTTCGGGTTCGTTTTCCTTGTTCGCTCGGTCAGACTGGTCGGAATTTCATTTTCCATTTGCGCGGGCGACAAACTGCACCCGGCGCCGCCCCGAAATCAGATTTAATGTGTGGTGTAGCTCGCTTGGAAATATTAACGATGGACACGTCGTACGATATATATGTAACATAAACAATAAATATGAATAATATATAATATAAATGTAAACAATGTTCGTTCAATCAATCAGTAAATACCGATGCGTTCCAGATTTTCATCCATTCAAACATATTTAATTCTGGTATTTTAAATTACATGCGTGTATTACATATTTTTAATTTGGAACACAATAAATAGAAAGTGTCGATAGAAATTTATCTGTAACTAGAAATCAAACTTTAGGCAGATCAATCTTGTGATAATAGAGAATTAAATCTATTACGCGTTGCATAATCGATATTTATGTTTGTAATTATGTTTTATAACGTTAGTTCCTTTGTTGCCCTAATAATGAACTAGTAAAATAAGAAATAAATTAATAAATACAACATTAGTTCGTTTGTTTCCCTAATAATGAACTAGTGAAAATAAGAAATACACTAATAAATACAACAATAGTCCCTTTGTTGCCTTAATAATAAAACCGCAGAAAACAAAGGAATTCCATCTGCACCAAGAAAGATTACATCGATAACGTCGAACCGCGACGAAGCAATTCTTTAAGGCTCCTTTAATTAAACCGTTTAACCAAGACCCCTCGTCTCATTCTCCAGCACTGTTATCAATCTCGTTCATTCTCCACTCGACGGGAGGGAATTTCTAATGGATATCGAAGATCAAACGATCGTTGGGGCGAAATTACAAGTTCTCGTCGCGCGACAGTGCCTCGATGGTACTCTGCGGGGACGAGCAAATATTAGAAGACTCGTTAAACGGATGACGATAAATTGTTTCCCGTTGGATGTTCGCCGGCGAGCAATTTTCGCAAGAATAATCCGGCCGCAAAGAAAGCTTCTTAACGCTTCGAATAGGAGGAGCGCTCCTCGATCCCGATGCTCGTCGATGCTCGGGAGACCGTCCAGCTTTTCGCTTCGGAAATAAGCCGAGATTCATCGTGCAAACAAAAATAATTCTTGCTCGGGGCATTCGGCTTCCGATAGGAGCAGACAAGGTCGAAAACTTGGATACCGGGCCGACTCGCCCGTGAAAATCGATCCGATAGCTGGCCCGGCAGGTCTTCCTCTCGACTTTGTTCCAGTTATTAGGCTCCCGAACTCCCTCGGGAATTACGCTGGCTGGTCTTCAACGACTTCGACGTTCCTCGCTGCGGTGAGATCCCTCTTTGCCTCTACAGGGCTGGTTATTTCATTTTTTCGGGAGGAATTTTTAACTATCGAGCAATCGGAATGACTTGTTTCTAGGTTTTTATAAAAATTAGAGCAATATATTCCTCGGTGTTTGCATGCTGTGCCCCTTATTGTTGTATGTGTACAAATAAACGAATTTATTTCACAATTCTTCGCGAAAGCCTTGTCACGACTTAACCTTTTGCGGGCAAATGCCGACATTTCGACGAGATGAAATTTTCATATTTGCAAGTTTAAGTCGTAAACAACTGATTTAATTACTGGAACAGCAAGAAATCAACACCTAGTTTCCTATTTTTCTATTATTCAAGTAAGTGATATATCATTTAGCTTCATCTGTTGAGGGTTTTGTATATGTTAGAGAATCTTCGTTTGCAAAGGATTATATACGTGCAAACTAAAAATTCTAAAATGGGTCGATCTGACTCGTCTGGTAGTTTCAGTGTAATATGTAGGTGGTTTTGAAATGGTACTTTATATACACATAGATAGATAATACATAACGGTATTTTATTATAATTATGATTTTAATACTGGCTGAACTGGATATCATTAACCCCTTGCCATACAATGGCGAGTAAGACTCGCGATGAAGATTTCTAGATTAATTTAACGAAACTCAATACTGTTCATTGCCGACGAATTAAAAGAAGAAGCTATTTTGCTATTATCTATGTATTATCTTCAAATTAAATTTCTGCTTAAAGTAGACTGGAAAATTTGTTGCTTTCCTTCCAAATTGCCGATAGTAAAACGTCACACGAGCTTAGTAGAGGAAGTAAATAATACGTCAAGGGTTTAAGTAACATAATCTGAATATTTCTTATAAGAATGGTGTATATTCGAGTTTAATAAGTAAATATTTCTGCATCTGCTTAATTGTGAGTAATTAAAGAAGGAAAACAAATTTAATCGTGTTTGACCGTTGTAGATGTGCAAACACGACGATTCAAAGAAACAGATGTGTCGAGTTCAAAACATCAGAAAGAAGTTAATAGAGTTCTCTTTTAAAAACATTGTTCATCGTAATTACTGATAAATATATGCAGCTCATAAGTTCCTTATCACAGCCATTTATTTTCTACTTTCAAACAAGCTAGTCATTAGCGTCACAGCGAAGCTACCGGGGATAATACACGCGATTGTTAACGCGCAGACCGCATCCACGCGAGTGTACCAATTACAACGGAATGAAGATCTCATCTTTAAGGGGGATTTAACGAGTACTCCGTCTAAATATTAAGCAGATAAAACTCCCCGTGAAAAAAAGCGAACACCGAATTAATTTCCGCTACTAAAACGGAGAAAATCTCGAGGAATGTAAATTTCTATGAGAAACTTTGTACAGCCTTAATGTAGTGTTTTCATTCGTCTTTGAATTTATGCGGCACACCCACCAAAGAATCCGGCAAAAAGAAAATTTCTCGGGCGTAGAATTTTTAACGAGGGTCTCGAGTATGAATATTGTAACACGCACGCTCGCGGACGGTTCGTTTAATCACCTGATATTTCTTATCTGAATTCGTTCATACCGTTCTCGATACATTAATCGCCATTGTATAAAAACCATTAATTTCAAAAATCTGTTTATTGTTTTCCATTCGTTACCATTCAATTACAGGAACACATTTCTGCACAAATTTTCTTTCAAGTTTCTATCAGTTCTCGGTTCACTATTTCATTGTATTATATCACGTATTTTTATAAATATCGTGTTACCTCTTTCGCTTTGCTTCCTACACAAATAACGCAAGGGCGAATGAGAAATGGAAATAACGCAGCCGATTTATCAATCCGATATCAATTGAGCCTTTCGTTGATTTCATGCTGCACGGATTCCTGATAGAATTACGCCGGATGCGCGGGATTCTTTCGGAAATAAATAGCTCGCCGCGTTCCATTTAGGGGCGCGTTTATACACGGCAAGAGCAGCGCAAGATTTTAATGGGTGGTCATTAAATAGGGGTATTGCGTGGGGGTGTCTTTGTCGTCGGAATAAATGAAAACGTTGGCGGCTGAAACGCGCGCGTAGGGTCTTACCTGGAAAATAATCGTTTGTTTATGCGGCAAAGGGAGAAACGCCGTGGGAGCCCAGCGAATTTTAACTCGTTTAGAAGACGCCTCTCCTTGCCCCAGGAATATTTTCGCAAAAGATTGGACATGGGAACAGTGTAAATTAAATTCACGCTCGCGGTTCCCGCAGTATTTCCCGCGAGTTCTATGGTTCCGCTCGACCGCGGAACGGGTTGGAGAAATAAAATGTTCCTCCTGCGTGTGAGATTTTTTTTCCAACATGTTTAGCGCGTTAGTCTCTTTAACCGGCGAAAATTATTCTCGGAGTTATTCATTCTGAATACGTTGTTACATGATACCGATTCGCTTGCCCGAGGGATTTGAATTAAAAATTGTATATAGTGTTCCGCGCGGGAGAATTCGCCGGAAGAAAAACGGAACGTAGTTTGTCTCCGCATTAGAATCGTGAAGTTCATAGATTCGGCTACAAAGGATTTCGCTCGTAAAATAAATTTCTGAAGCTTTAGTTTGATTATAATTTCAACTGGATACCGTCGAATTCGTGAAATTTTCGCGAATAAAACCCTTCTTTACTTCCCAGCCGGCTTCCCGGGGCAAAAGAATTCTCGACAAAAATTAACGCCGGCTTGTGAGAACGGAGACTTTGTTCTTTGAAACGAGTCCGGATAAATTCTCGCACTATTTCCCTCCGTGGAATTATAATAGTTTAAATAATCGAGGAGGATTTAGTAGTTTTACTAATTCTGCGAAATTTTTATACAGGTATAATTCTTTCATTAAATAATCGAAAGAATTCGCACGGCTTTTTAGAATAATAATTGAAAGCACCCAAGATATTTTATTAAAAGAAACCTTCTGGTTAATTAACATCGTAATTAAAATTTTCGTTAATGTTTTCTTTAAAACGTTCGTTTTGACATACATTCATCAAAAAATTATTAAAACCTTCGCCGTATAAAAATACGTAGATTAAACCAATCTACGTTTAATCAAGGAAACTCAAATCTGTGGGATTTGTAATTAATCAAGGGCAAGGTTTTAAGTAAATCTCAAGTTTAATATCAGTCTATAATTAAATACTCGTAACGCTCACAATTCTCTCTCAATACTCTCTGTATTAATTCGTTTGCTCCAACTCGCAATTCTCACACACGACACAAAATCAAAATGGCAAAAGACAAAAAGCAAAAGGCCAGAAACAAAAGGCGCCTTTCTCCATGCATCCCTCCCAATACACCAGTCACTCATTCACACACTCACACACACGAACCCCGCGGTCATCGCCTCTAATGTCTCGCTCTCATTCTTATTTACATTCGCACTCTCTTTCACTCGTTCTCTCTGTCACTCACTCTTTCGATTGTTTATGTCAGAATGACCGACAGCTGATCGGCAGTCCTATATTCACAGCTGATCGATAATCCTACAAATCTGTATATTCTATTTTCACATCGAATACCACACCAAATTGGTTTCTAATATTCACGTTTCAAGCTGCAACCTTCAATACTAGTTATAACGCAATTTGACGTGAATGGAATTTTATAAACATTCTATGGCAAATTATTAATTTTGATTAATGCAATTACATGAACGTATATTCTAATTTCCTATTTTTAAACTTCTGATATCCAAGGTCTAAATGGATGAGCAACAGTTTCTCTAAGAACAATAACATAAACTGCAGAATAAATATTCACAAATCAAGTGTCAAGTATCTCGATTGGAAAAGTGAAGTACTTACAAGCTTCCATCGGGGATCAGCCGCAAAGTACGCTCAACGAAGTGTTACCGCGTTCTCGAAAAGAATCTTCACAGCCGATCAAAGGTCGGTCGGTCGATGATCGGAGGCAATCGAGACCAGTTGCCTCCCGTGAGAACTATCGAGCAAAACCGCCACCCTTTATGATCCTCTATTAACAGTTCGCGGCGACACTCGATCTCCGGCTATAAAGTCGAAGGGCCCGAGATTAAATGAGCCGGCGAAGTAAAAAGGAACAATAAACTCTCCTTGCCGGGCGCCGCTTGAATAAAGTTAACTCGATGTTAAAACAATTCCCGTCTCCCTCTGAACGAAGCCCTCCACTCGAAACGTCGAAGCTGCTTTTCTCCGCTGAAAATCAATTCGACCACGACCAGTCGAGGGCTGAGGAAAGGGGCGCGAGAGTGGACAAGGGATTCAATGTCCCCTTCGAGTGCTATCCGCGCAATTTTTTCGCCTCGAGGGTGCCGCTGCGAACGCCACTGGCCTTTGCTTTAGCAGCCAAACTGTTTACTTTGTTCAAAGTCAGTCTAATACGATATTTTTGTATTTTCTAAGGGAAATTAGGAGTAGGTTTTATAGTAGGAGCATTGAGAAAATGGAAATTCGAGTAGAAGTAGTAAGAAAGCTATGAAAGAAACGGTAAGAAATTATAGTAAGAGCACTGAGAAAATGGAAATTGGAAGTAATTCTACGAAGTTTTTAGAAAATATTGTATAGTGAAAAAACACTTATTTACATTAGTGATTTATGTTAAAGTAATAGCAATATTGAATTTATTTCTCTAATATATTCTATAATACTATACAATTTATTGTATTATACACTTCATATAAGCGAACACATCCACATTTCAAGATTCTAATAAGTTCCTCACGTTATTCCCAAACACAACTTCAATCTCCCATACATTATTCCTAACACACCTTTTAAACACTTCTCACAAAACCACAAACTTGCCGAGACTCCGATCAATTAGCAACCCCTTCCGGCAGCACCGCCCAAGACAATCGTACCAGATGGAATCCATTTAAAAGGAATTACAGGAGATTCAACGGGAAGAGCGAATTAAAGGAAAAATCGCAAAGCTACCCCTTGTACGGAGTATTTATCACGGATCGATGCCCAAAGGGGATCGATACCCGAAATTCCCGGGCGTCCGTAAAACTGTTCCGTTGCCCGGAAACTCCGCGGATCTCGGATAGTGATTCAAAGGCGAGGATTACGCGGAGCCGGGGCCGGGGGAGGAGCGATTCAACTTCGCGAGTAATACCCGGGCATTCTACTACGGTGTATAAAGTTACGCAATCGAAAACGCTCGCGTAAAGCCAGCCGAAACGGGCCCGAGAAACACCGTGGCCGAAGTTTTCGCGGAAGATCTCCCCGCGCGCCGACTGTTGTCTCCCCCGTTCCCTCTCTTTCTCTCTCGGTTGATTAAAGGCATCGAGAAGTTTCTCCTCGGGCACCCTCTGTCTCGTTCGCGCGTTAATTGATTCGCGTCGAGCCGGGGACATGAATATTGCATGGGGAGGGAAGAGTCGACAACTTTGCGGACTGAAAGTTCGAGGAAGCGCAAAAAGCTCGGCTCTCGCCGAGAAAAATTGACGGCTGAGGAGACTGAGATCGTCGATGATGAGGACTTTGATTTGCTTATGGTGTCACGCTGGATAATGGAGAGTTGATAGTAAAGAATTACTGATACAGTCGTTTTTGTCGAGTTTTGTGTAGAAAATATGGGAATGAGCGATTCTGTTGAGTTGTTGATTGTTTTGTTTGAATGTTTTTGAAAGTTTTTGAAGTATCCTTTTAGTGATTACGGAAGTGAATATTCGGAACAGATTATGCTGATTTATTCGGTTTTGCGCTGATAAACAGGAATGAAGCTGCGTGAGGGATTCGTCTGAAGTATTCGAACGTTTTTTTTTTAACCCTTTGCGATCGGTACCGTTGCAATAGCGACAATTAACATTTGTTTTCGAAATCGGTGTCGTTAATATGCCGGCATGTTCTTTTTTCCTGAGTACAGTGTTATTTTACGATCGAGAGGTATTGTATTTACTATTCTTTACAGAATTTATATTCTACAAAACACATTAACTTCAACATATTTTTAATGTCCATATATTTATTATAAACTACCTATAGAAAAATAACTTTGATCGATGATAACCCGATCGTAAAGGGTGAACTGTTGATTCGTGGATTTTCGTAAAGATGTTCATTTTCCGGCGAATAACGTCATTCAGACCGTGCTTAGTTCGTTTCAGACAGTCTTTGCGCTGCCCACTGTTCCCTTCGAGAGATTTCCTACCTAGCTACAACTACCTTTGGCGTCTGGTCATCTTTAGCTACCGCCAACCCACTTTGATATCCTTCACCAACCTTCCCAACTCTCTCGGCCATTTTTGGTCGGTGCTCTTTGATACTTCGGCCCTTTGATCCTTCCAAGTTCCCAATGGTTCTGGAACTCAACCTTTGATCCCCGGTACCCGAGTAAGACTTAACGGAAGCAGTACTTAGACTTAACTGGAAATTTAATGTCTAATCCTTGCACGTGGCCGTAATTGGTAATCAGAGGGTTTAGAGATCTCGACAGTCTTGATAGACGACTCTTGAGTCCTAGAGACGCTAAGTGGCTCTAAAATACAGCTAATAGTCCTAGCATGTGAATCGTAAATTTCACAGCGGCAAAATATCCTCGTAAACTGGCCAGTTCTAAACATTTGCCTATGAAATTCGAGGAGTTTGTTTGATCCACAGATGTCGTGTTCTATCCTCGAAAGGATCAGGTAAAAGACTCTGTTCGACTTTCAAGAACAATTCATTGATAGTAGTAATAATAGAATTAATAGTATTAATAGTATTAATAGACTTATTGCTTTATCTGTAGTTCCAACAGATTATTAAATCACAAGTATCTTCAATGGTGCCAATAGCTAAGTATCAAGCTTCAAAAGATCAAATTAAGTTTCCAAGATTTTAAAATTTAAACAATTCTAGGTATTCCAAGAATTCAATGCAATTATTTTTTTAAATCCAACAGATCATCGTTACATTATAACTACGGAGCATTCAATATGATTGATATATAATCTCTATAAATATTGTAACAATAGAATATCTTCAGTTTCTTCAAACATTCATTATAGTATTCAAGTGAAACTACTTATTTTCAAGATCATTTCGAATACTCAATGCTTTTAAGATATTAATCACTGCGAAACAAGACAGCTGGAACCAATCAGTTAAACCAATATAATAGTGTCAAATCACGAACATCCCGAATACCATCAAATGCTAAATATGAAGCTCCGAGGAACCAAAATGATCCAATGAAAATCCAAAAAAATTCCGACTAATCTATACAGATCAGCACCGATCCTCAAAAACTGTAAGTGCTCCCAAGGGTTCGCTTTTGATCTTCGAAAACTCCGAATAGTTCCCGAGGACTCGACTTAATCGTCAAAAGGATTGATGCTTGACGTGTATTTTTGAAGGACGTTTGCGGTCCTCGGAGGAATCCAGTTCCCTTAACGTCGTCGGCGACATTGGTCCGAGGCCTCGACAGCGAATTCGCGGTACTATTCCCCGAGGACTAACCGGCAGCCAATGCACTCAGCGGATAGAGGCCGCGAGAGGCGAAAGGGGGTGCAGACGTTTCAAAGCGTACGCGTCCTCCTTTAGAAATACAGTTCGCTGTCGCGGGCGAATTTTTTCGATTGGAAAAACGTACCGAGCGGTGTTTATGTAACCCGGGCGAGCGGTTCGATTGAATGGGCGGTGTCGAATTGAAAATCCTTTTCCGAAGTATATCGCGGGCCGCCGAGAATTTTTGAGCGGTTCCCGAGATTCTATGGAATCCTGCGGTCCCCAGCGCGCTCGACAGTTTATCGCGAGGCTCGTGCCGAGAGCTACGCTGGAAATTCGAATTCCTTCGAGGACGGTCATCGGGCGATGCTATCGAGAACTCGACGAAGTCGATGTTAACGCATTTGGGACTGTTAACGGAGTATTGCGGCTTGTTTGATCTTTTTGAACGTTTGATACTTGATTTTATTGTAATTTTGTAGATACAGTTATTGTAACGGAGAGTATAGCATTACAAGTTCAATGAAATTTACTTAGGAGAATAAGGAAATTACTTTGGTTACGATATGGCAGATTTGTAAAATAATAACCATGTGACGTAATGTATATGCAATATAATAAGCACTGAACACCCGTTAACCTCTTGCCTTACGATCTGTTTCATCTCGAACGTTCCTACTCGCGCTATTTAATTTTACCATAATTCTGTGGGCACAGCTGTTACCAAAGAAACTGAATTAGTACAGATTCGATTAAATTTAGTTATGAAAATAAGAAAATCATTTTGGTTCCGATATGACAGATTTGTAAAATAATGTATAAACTCAATTTATTTTAAACCTTTTGGGGAGATCGTCGACGACGTAGTCCTACGGCATTTCTAATTGTTTCCACAGAACAACGGTCACTTAATTTTATGTAATATCAAAATGAAATGCTAAGTAATGTCAACATAGTTCTATTATATATTTTTATATTAGCTCAGAATTGCATGTGTTCGCCAGTGTGTTGAGAGCTGCGAGAAAGATTATATCTTGGCCGTGTTCCATTTGATTTCGAAACAAGAGTGGAAAGACCGGAAGTATCCCAAAGTCTGCAAATCCACGGGAGGTCCTTTAGAATTTGAAAAACAGAAATTGTAGGATTTAAAGGATACGGAAAGTATTTCTGACAAGAGAGCCCAAACGTAAGGTACTAATTATAAGCTACGTCCCTTGAGCGCTGAGATCATGTGCTTCTATCATGTCAATCTTATTTGATCACACTCACAAAGCAACAATGCATTATTAACTTGGTAAGATAATTCGTTTCTAGTTATATCTCTTATAATATATCTCTCACAGAAGCCATAATAATCAATTCTCTAAGATACAAAGTCTTGTTTCACAATTTCACTGCGCCCCACAAAGCCATCTTCATAATCCCAATACAATCGTCAAATAAATCCTCTGGAAAAATGTTAAATAAGATACCACTCTGTTATTCGCCTTACCTTATTGCTCCCAAAAGAACGTTCAATACGCATCATCGAAACATTTCAAAAACCTACGTTCTCCCACCTCCAACAACGACTTCCAATAATTTAGACACCCGACACGCGCGAGACGCTCCGTGCATACTTAGAATACAGCAAGCAACATGATCAGAGCAGCGTCTCAAAATTCAGCGAGCCCTCCAATTTTAAAAGATATTGAAACGAAGGTTCGTAAGGTATGCAGGTTCTTTGAGCGGGGATTCCGTATTCCCGGTGAAAAGTGTACATTCCACCGGCGGCGTCGGACAATTTCCGATTTCTACATGCTTTCCCGCGATACACGCTCTCCATTTGCCGTTTCCATCGAGGAAAGTATTCCCGAACTCTCCCGGCGGACACGATACAATCTTCCCGGGGGTTTCTAACAGCGACGCCGCTATCAGCCTTCATTCCGAGCCGAATCGCAGTTCGAGTCACTTCGAGTCTCGGACAACGGAATTAAGTCGTCGGGATTCCCCGTCCGGAGAGCGACGATACCCGGCTTTCCATATTGGCTCGAGATATATTTCGGGATTTACGATCGCGTATAAATCCACGGGTCGATGGGGAAACTTTCCCTATAACTTTTGTCGCCAGCCGTCGCGATCGAACCTCGTCTCTTTCCAGCCCCCCCTTCCGTCTACGCCGTTCCCCTGCGACGCGCTCCCAGCGTGTAATCCGCTTATTCTTCTATCCTGTTCCTCTAACCGCTCGCGCGCCGACGAGGAAGATCACGGTGTTCGTGGGGCTAACCCTGCCACAGCTCCCAGTTTTGCTGCAAATTGGAAATATTGGGAAAGTAAGAACATACGGTTTAATCGTAATTTTCTGTAGTACTTTTCATTTTGGAAATGTACTCGGGGAAAGGAGAACGCGATTAAGTTGAAGGAGAGGAAGTAAATGGATCGATGCGAAGAAAATGGAAATGTGATTGAATCAAAGGAGACCCGGAAAACGTAATGAGGTGATGTTTTTGGAAAACCGAGATTGCGATTAGTGAAGGTTTAATCAAGTTAGAGGGGATTTAGATTAATTAGTTACGAATGTAAATTGAAAGCTTTATTTAAAAATCGTTCGAAACATAAAAATAACAATGGGAATTTTTCTAGTTGTAAACAACAAAACCAGAAATCAGTTGGTAAAGAGTCATCACCAGTTAATAACTTCCGACATTTCAACGATCGTGTGACCCAGGCCTTAAACCAGAACGAACAAGTCATTTGTAGCTGCTAATGACGCGATCCAGATCCTCGCAGTTCGCCACAGGTTCGCCACAGGTTCGCCATACTTTCCTGACGGCGAAATCGCTAAGCGACCGACCAGATTACAGCCGCGCAATCACCGCCGCGAAATTATGCAATTAAACCCGCCCCCGCCTTCCAATGCGCGACCCGATTCGACGGGAAGGCTGGTTTTCCGAGTCGTGAAGGCGACTTTCGCTACGTTTGAAAATCGATACGCTCGAGCTTCTCGTCCCTTTCGAGCCCCTCGACGCCCTTCCAAGGTTTGCGCTTTTATAACGTATCGAGTGCAACTGTACCACGTTACTCTGGATTGTTCGGTTCACCGATAAGACCGTCGTTGAATTGTATCGAATTCAGTGCTCAGTTTTTACCAACATTGTCCCGATCTTTTCCTATTTATTGGAAGAATGTATTTTCATATGATTCGCGATTCTAAACGCGATCTTTTTGCATTTATCGTGAACAATTCTTGAGAAACTGCTATTTTGAGACTCGTCGAAATCAAAGTGGTGTCTATTCGAAGGTACTGTTTCGGTTAGGGGATGAAAGTGCTCGTTCATTTATCAATATCAAACGAAATTGCAGAAATATAATGCCGAAAATTTCGAGCGAGTTTCAACTCTTCGCATAGCATCCGCGTGAATGTTGAAAATTCAATGATATTTCAAAATCAATTTTGAATTAATGATTCTCCGGTTCAAATGAAATCGGACGTTCAGAGTTCTGCTTGCGAGAGGGAGGCAAATTGAATGTTCAATAATTAGAAATCAAAAATATCAACTATTTCATAACAAATTCAATTTCAAGTGCATGTTATGTCGAAATTTTATTTCGTTTTTTAAATTAATGCATAAGGTGTATTATATAGGAATGCTTCTATGTGTTTTATTGCGATGAATAATAACAAATTCATCGGATTATACGGATCATTCCTTATCCGGAGATGCTGACAGCTTCCGGCGGGATGATCAAGCCGCGGAAGTGCCTCGTTTCAAGGCGCCGTTCGTTGAAATATTTTTCGGCAAAAACTATTTGACCGACAGCGCAGATGCTGCTGACGTTTTGGAAAGATATATGAAACTTTCGGGAACTTTATTTTCCCGGGGAGCGTCTTTATTGTCGTGCCCCACTGGCGTAGGACTAGTTTTTCGTGTGAATCATTCCGTTTCGTTTCTTCTTCAGAGGTTCATCTGATCAACTCACAGTATTGATAAAATGACATCATCATCGCAAAGATTATGGCTAATACTTCAAAACCCTGACACTCATTTAAGAAATTGACGGAAATATTAATCAGAATCTGACGATCTAAGTTTTCTAAATAGAACCAAAATATCAGTTCACAAATCAACGAATATTTCCCCATTGTAGCAAACTTCAATTTCAAACAATATTTGAGTATAGATATCAAGATTTTCCTATCGCGTTTCTTAAGATATCAAGGTCGTAGGGGTTTTTCCAAACAAATCGGAACTATCACTTCGAGGATCAACGAAGATTTTCCCTGTGAATCAAATTGAAATTTCAAATTATACGTCAGATTAGGAATCAAAAGCTTTCGATCCCAATATCATCGAGGTTTCCTAAATAAACTTAAAATATCGGTTTGAATTTCAAATGATATTTTTCTATCGGACCGAATTGAAATTTCAAATTGGATAGCAGATAGAACATCAAGGGTCGCGATCGAGTGTTCGAGATGAAACGACTTCGAATTTTTTTAACGACGGAACTAAAAACCGGATTCGGAAGATTATACGAAATGTACAGAAATTTAATCGACCGGAAACAATAGTCGTACGGTGCAGTTAACGTGACCGACTTATCGTGTTCCTATGGTATAGGATGTAATATTTTTGTTTTTATATGAAAAAGGATTAAGTATCTCTACAAGAGGACACTGGAAGAATCGTGAGGCACGTGAGAATCTATTAATTTCTATTAATCCTTTGAGAACAAATATCGCCATATTGACAACATTATACTACAATGTGCAGTATAAAAAGTTGCAAATGAATAGTTGAATTGTTTAAAGGTCAGAAGACAAGTACATAATTTTCTTTTCATTTACTATCTAAAAGTTGAATACATAAAACTCCCCGTAGGTTCCCTAAAAAGTTAATTACCCGGTTGATTAATCGACACGTGGAAAACTACAATTTTAAGTAAAATTTAAAAACTTCGTCATGACTTAACTACGATTGCATTACATAAAGAATGAAAGAATACTTGATTTTTTTAATCAAAAATCAAATCAGGAGAAGAAAGTCTTTCATCCGCTAAACTCAATCTCTATTAATGAACACGTTTTCTTGAATTCTACAGAACTTCGTCACGATGAATTCAAATTTATATGCAAGGAGCGCAATGAAGTACAATTGAATTCAATACTGATTTCGCTCTGCTACCCCTGCATCCTGAATTTCAAATAAATCGAATAAATCAAATTGAACTTAAATATCTCTTTATCAGCAAGCGCAACTATCATCTACATTAACCCCTCGTATCACACTCAGATCCGGTTAGATCCTGAACTAAAGACTACTATCTTTTTACACAATACAGTGTTCGATTGCTCTGATGATGACATTCTCTTATCAAAGACATCTTTAAATAACAATAAATTCAAGCTCCTTGAAAAAGTCGCTTTATTTAATAAATGTTCGTACCAATTGGTACCAGTACAACACGAAGACACCACTATTGAAGAAAATACTGATATAAAGCGAAATGAGTTAAAACAATAAAGATTAACGACCAAGTATTACAATCCAAAGTTCGAAAGCACCGCGCTCACCCCGAGGGCCGATATGAACAATCGGATACAACTCAGAACATCTTCTACGCGGCATTAAAAAGTTGATTCCGTGGGACGGCCGGAAGTTCCCTTTATTTCATTAAAAGTACACTCGCCGAACTCGGTTTCGCCGGGACAAAACGTCGCCCCTGTCCCAGGAAAAACAACTTTTGCCTAGACGAAAATAAGAAAAGATAAAAAAGAAACGAAGGGGGCGTGGAGCCTGAACACGGAGAAATGAAGTTACGGCAACTCTCGGCGCCATACAGGAACTTTCCAGGGCAATCGCTCGCGGCGGCGAAAACCAGCGAACCGACCGCAAGAATCCGATAAGGTTTTTCCCTTAAAGACGGCCTGATAGCACCCGCGCGGGTCCCGAGCGCGCCGCGGCGCAGCGCTTCGATATACGCGTCGTGTCGCGTTCGATCCTCCTGCCACCGGGCCGACGCGTTAGAAGTATTGCCTCGTCGGGAATAAGTTTACCACGGCGGTTTCAAAGATCGACAGAATAAACACCCCGAAAAAACCACACTTCGCGACTGTTCACCCTTTGTGGACAGGATACATTCGACATCAATATTTTACTTTATACTGTATTTTCCTGCGAAGTTACTTTTCTCTCTCGTTGGGGTGGTTTCGTATATATTTCGATGTGCAAAGTTTGCGGAATCGAATGAATTTATATGAGGCAACGCGTGCGTGTAATTTCTGTATTGTAAACGATGACGCTTTTTAGTGATATTCGAACTGTCAACGTTATTTTAATGGATGCATCTTCGCGTAAGTTAGGAGGTGAAGAAAATTGAATGCGAGGTAATGTGTAAATGTTTCATGCATCGTAAATTACGTTTTTTATTGCTCTCGATGTGAAACGTTGGTATTTGCGGTTGTTTCTTGTTTAACGTGTTTTACTTTAAATTCGCGTATCTTTCCATCCATTCGTTTAGAAAATTCTTTTATCATATAACTGTAAATCTTTTGTCGTGAAATTTGTATCGCATATAAAATATTGCAGTTTTACTGTATGTTCAGTAAGAAGTGAATCTTCAAAAGAAGTGAAATTCTATTGACTTTCCACTGGAATAAATAATTTCGCAAACAAATGAATTTCCAAAAGTATTGATTGAATAAATAACTACAACATTAACCGACAGCCGGCCGCATCGTGAAATATTTGTTGAACAAGTAGTATCTGGCATATCGTGCGCCAAACCCAACCGCTTCGTTGTTCCCCAAGATGGCGGCGGAGATCGTAAAGCCCTTATAGAGCTCGAGAGGACGCGCTACAAAATTTTGTTACCGTCCGCGACACCCTTGATATCTCCCGGTCGTGCCGTTTCGCTAAACGCCGGGGATGGGTGGAGTGGCCCGCGAAGGGCCATGCATTCCCTGTAATTCCGCGCACGGTCGGGAAAAAAACCGGTCGATCGGTGGCGTGACCGAGTTCGAGAGGCAGTTACAGAGAGGGACGACTATGGAGATTCGTGCGATGTTGCTGACTAGCAAATTGGATAGTCACCTACGTGCTCTGGAGATTCTAAGATGTATTTTCGTTAAATCGCGCAATCTCTAGTTAGGAAAAATAGATATATTTTTTTATATTTAAGGAAATAACACTTCAGTCAAAATAACAGTTGGACTGTCGTTAACACATTGCGTACCGGTTAATTTTCAGAAAATTGAATTGTGCGGATGCCGAGTTTCAGTTGTTATGTAATATATTTTAAGTAGACCATCAATCTGAACCAAATTTAATATTCTTTTCAATGCTGGTGGTAATTAGCAAAGTTACGTGGCTAAGTGTCTTTACATAAAAACAAGATTTCTCGTTACCAGTACGCAATGCGTTAATATCGAAGTAGTTAACGTTAAGCTGCACTGCGAGTCGCTGTCTCACGAAAGGACAAAGTTGAGGTTGGTATAGATAGAATATAAATAGAAGGGGAAAAAAAGCAATTAGAAATTTTTCGCTGGTACAAAGGACAAGTTCGGTCCAAAGGGCTGCTATGACCCTTTGTATCGTGAAAGTACTTTAAAGTACCACTTTGTGTAACAGGCTTCTGTGAAAGAAATTCTTGGGTGTTCCTTTTGATTTGAGTTAATTTACTGATTACATTTGTGTTTTAAAGATTGTAACGAATATTTATAAGTAACTGTAGGGGATAGAAGTAGTACAATTTTTAAAATAAATGTTTAAAACCTGAACTTGAAAATGAAATAGTCTACGATACGATCATACGACATTTCAGAAAGTATTGTAGTATCTAGAATTCTTAACGTAGGTTAAGGTATTTTTAAGAAGAGTGAATGTAAGAATGAGTGTGAATGAAGGACTGGTTGTAAAACGGTCGAGGGAAAGTGGCCTGCACAACGTCGCGAACCCAAGATTGCAGGGCCAGCTTTCCAGAGGTGCATCCGAGTGTTTGTGATTAGTGCGAGTGAGAAGAATGCTTGTGGCGGAGAGAATGATTTTTGGGAGAGAATGCCTGTAAGAGAGTTGCGGGAAGGGAGTCGTGTGTTGGCCTCCGTGGCATTGTTATCCGCGTTGTTTCCATATTTTATATTTTCACCATAGTTTTAGCTTTATTTTATTAAATACATATATTTATTCCTAGCTCTCGATTACTCAAGATCCACCCTTTCATTATTTATACTATAGTCACACTATAGTATAATATTAAAAAACAAGTGTTTCGATCACATGAATACTTGTCCCATCGGAATATCTTCGTCGTTGTACAATCCCTAGCAAATATGTGCCAAGTTTCTCAGGTCATTCACCCCACGCAACCCTCGACGCAACAGAATCCTAAAAAAAGAATTATTCAAGGCTACATGCACTCAGGAAGCAGCTTTTTTTTATCGACGAGTACCAAGTCGAGTGTCCCGATGTTCGACACGTCGTTCGAGACGGATTATTGGAGAATTGGCTCGAAGTGGTGGTGGACGCGATCGACGGAGACAATTTAACCCTTAACAGACCAGTGTTGCGTGTATATTCGCTACAATATTGCAGCGTAAAGTCATTTCTTCATTTTCGTCATTGTTATTGTTGCAACGTTCTCACTTAACGCATTACCTACCACGTGGATCTCTTGTAATTAATTGATTTTCGTTTGTTACCCGTACATTCTCTGCAGAGCGGTAAGCAAATTTAACTTTTTGCGCTCGAAGAACGACTACTATTGAAAGACTATTTTTTAATTTACCCGTTTTCAATATTCACTGGTGCATTATAATAAAAATGTCACGGTGAAAAGTAAATTGATAAGACTTTCTGATCAACTCTATTATTTATAGTCACACTACTTTTAAAACGTATCATTAATATTTCATTAAAAAGCGATCAATACGTTTACCAAGAAAAACTGTCACATGTAAAATGTTAGAATATTACACTTCTGGACTTAGGCAAATAGTGTTTATAAAAGAGAATTGATTTTTCCGTTTTTCATGTCTTATATTTACGTTATTAGTATGATTTTCAACAAATATTTAAACACAATTGTCATTAATTCATTCTCCCTTTATTGCGTAACATGCTCATTCATAAATTTTCTAAATATCATTCTTATTTTGCTTTTTATAAGCTTTTTCCCAAAACCTTAACAAATTCGTGGAATTGATCCAGCATTCTTCACATAGGTACGATACTTTCAGTCACTAAAAGGATTAATCGCGTATACTCATAACTCATAAGTATTTTACTCACAAACTTACTTACAAACACAAATGTATGAGAGTTTTACGTGCATACGTGCATATATGCGTCCAGAGCGCTGAAAGGGTTAAGGGTTAACAAATACGAACGTACCGTGAGCTTCCCGAGCGGACTGTACGCCAGAATATCGATCAACCGGCCGCCCCCGCCGTCCCCGATATTTCGTGGCAGCGCCGTACACTTACGATCACGTGTCGAACGCGCGCCGTTGTATTACAACAGCATCCGAAAGGTATTCGCGCTCGACGTAGCCGGTATGCGCGCCCCACGACGAGACAATTCGAGGGATCCCGTCGACGACGAGAAAACACGCCTCTACGTATGCGCGGCCGAACTGCACACCCCCGAGTTCCCGATCCCCTCGTCGCCGCGACATTTTCCGCGATATTGAGGGCGCCGCGCCACTTCGCCCCTCGACCGTCCAGGAATTCTCCGTTCGCTTTTCGGACAGCCGGAGCTTCTGTTCCCGGATGCTATTTTAACGACTGGACTGTAACGCGGCCGAGTGATGCTCGGAAATGCGTGTAGGTCTGGACCGCTGCGCTGTTTCTTGGACCATTTGCATCTATTGTTGGAACAGCTTGATTTATTAGGGCTGATGCAGAATAGAAGAGTAGGTCTAGAGTAGATAGTAATAGAAGGTTTGTTGAACTTATATATTGAGGTATTCAAATTGTATTTTGTTGGTATTGTTGATTGTACGCAATTGAGTAGGAGTAATGAATAATTGAATTATTATTGTATAATTGATTGAGATTAATCATTGGAATCTGATTAGTTGGATTATTATAATTGTTGGGATTAATCATTGGAAAGTGATTAGTTTGATTATTACAATTGATTGGGATTAATCATTGGAATGTGATTAGTTGGATTATTATAGTTGATTGGGATTAATCATTGGAAAGTGAATAGTTGCAAGAATGAATTATTGAGTTGAATGTTGAAGTATTGAAATTAGAATCTTTGGGTTCTTTGTGATATTTTGTGACAATTGTTTATTATAGAGTACACGGTTAAGTTTGATGTTTAGGAAATAATATTGGTGACTTATTTTATATACGAAGAATAATAAATAAGGGGCTGAAAAATGTGAATGAGCAGTTGCAATGGAAACGTACGATGCTTTTAGACGCAATTAAACATTCGAACGGAATAATCCATAGGAAAGAATCGTTCTGTTGGGAAATTTCCAGCGACTGTATTGACAGAGACTTCTTTGCTTTGTAAACACGCACAAATGAAACCAATGGAAAATCAATTCCTGTGCCTTTATGCAAAAGCGAAATGAGCACGCCAATTCGGATCCCGGAGATTCTACTTTCACCGAATATCCGTTGCTCTCTTTCATTATAGAGATTGTGGCAGCCTTTTTTAGCCCTTGTGCCGCGATATCATTATCGGTAAATACTAATGTAATATCGTGTAATTTCCTGAAGGCAATCTAAACTTCGGCCGGGTTTATGGCAGTTTAGGGAATTGTTGGAGCATAGTTGCGTCAATAGTGTATCACGTGAGTTACTTCTCAAGTGTACACAAGCGCTTTCCCGTAGATAAATTTCACCGAAATTCGCGTGAATCCTTTTCCATTCCCGTACGTTCGGAAAAGATTAATTGAGTAATCACTGCACGAAAATCGTTTGTGCGAACTTTCGGGTAACCTTTAACTCTAAATTTACGGAACGAGTCGACTTCACTTATATTTAATTTTATAAACATTTTTGGTGAATGTTTAAGTCGACTTTGATATAGTTACACAAATATGTACATGTCTACTTCTGTAATGGTCTACTTTTAAACCTCTAATTTCCAGAATCTAAATAAACAAACGTCAATGTTTCTAAGAAGGATAGAACAAACTGTACAATAAACTTTCTTAAATCTAGTCTGAATTATCTCCTATAGTTAGAATGAAGTCCGACATATTTCAAGCTCTATTTTAATAAAGAACGCTCCTTTCTCATCGAATGAACGGCACGGATCATGTACCGTGTACACTGGCAAGGCAATAGATGAAAACTCAATGTTTCTTTTCCTCCTTTTGTCTCGTTCCGAGTGGTCCTTGCTAATTTACATCCCGTTCTAACGATCAAATGTATTAATTGCATCCCGAAACGGCACAAAAACGGTCGATTAACGATGAAAAAGGGACACTCGGAAGAAACGGCATTAATTGAAATATAACACGGCGAAAGAGGCTCGCGTGCAACGATCGGAACTAGCAATTATGCATACTTTCTGTGCAACGATCCAAATTGCCTGGGAATAAGGGTAGTGGAATCGATTTTCGATCACGTGTAAAAACGCGACCGCTCATCTGGAATATCAGAGAACGCGGGCATGCAAATTACAGCTTTGATATTGTTACTTGGTGGAACTTGTTACAGAATAACTTAATTTCAACGATTATTCCACGAAAGAATTCCTCGTTTCAATATTTTGCTCTCTGCGTGTTAATGTATTTTCATGGTATCAGGTTAAAGATGAATTCATTGTTAAGAATATATTAATATGTTATTGGCGCCATATATTATTCATAATATTACACGAAATTTATCTTTCTATAAAACAATGATGTCTATAAAATCGAAACTTGATTAAAAGTGTTTCCATGTCACCAAGTTTCTTGGATGCTTCATCAAATTCAAACGATTCGAATATAAATCATTCCTAAAATATTCCGTTCGTCATCATCATCATCTATCATCATCCATCATCGCCATCCATCATCATCATCTATCACCAACGTCATCGTCATCATTATCGCCGTAATTATTATCAACGTATCATCATTGTTATTAATAGCCAGCATAAAATTCGAAACTAGAAGTATCAACCACAATATGTGAAACTACCATTAGTTCAACGATTCGTCGTCTCGCGAGGACTCAATGAACTGAAATGACGAGGGAATCGATCGTCGAGAGGGCGCATCCCCTTGGATACGGTTCGATTCGATACCACTAGTGAATCGTATGATAATTGAACGTCTGGTGCCTTAACAGCTTGTATTATATTACATTAACCCTTAATCTCCAGGATGCATTCCAGTGCATCTGATTCTTTTCTCCCCTTAAACAGTGAAATTTTGAAATTTTTGTTGTAAAGAGAATTCAAATCAATTTAATGTGTATATTTTAATAAAAATGAGACCCACTAAAATTTCGTGTATATTAACACCAGAAATACCGTACCAGTCAAAATGACTGATTTCGATTTGTTTGTTTCCCAATTATTAATATCTTAAAATCGCTGAATATTTGAAATGATCTTGAAAAGAAATAATTTCACTCGAATACTATACTGAATGTCTGAATAAACCGAAAATAATCTATTTTCACGATTTTTATAGGGATTACATATTAATCGTATTAAATTCTCGGCAGTTCTAGTTAAATATAATTGTGTTACAGTAGATCCTCGATTATCCGATTTGGTTGGCTGATTAATATTCTAGAATCTAAACTCTGGGTAACTGGAAATCGAAGAAAAAATGTACAAAAGAAATCGAAGCATGTTTGTAAAATCTAACTTAAGATTCTAACTATTATTGGTGTAAAAAGTTTGAATAAATATACCGGCAGTAATTGATTGCCAATCTCCAACGATCTATGCAACAGTTATTCCCAAACAATGTGTTAATTACCCCATTTCCAGTCGTCCATTCCCTGCGGCGGAGTTTCGTGAACAATGTAGAACAGTTTAATCAGGGCTACTAGTCGATTAACATATTAATAACCGAGGATATCTTCAAACACCTTTATAAAACAAAGCAAATACAATAAGCTATACATACATTACTATATAGTCTATCTTATTCTAAAGAATTGTTCCTATAAACTACCACAATACGTCCAAAATTTTCAAATGATTTCATCTCCATCCAAGAAAATAATCACAATCGTAAGAATTATAAATAAAGGAATTAGAATGATTAGAAGAAAATCGCGTACGATACAAATCCACAATAAAATGAAAAACCGTACTCCTCGTTCTTTCGATAAGAAACGTTGAATCGATAAGCATCAATTAAAAATTTCGGTTTAATAGATGTTAACAAATATATCAATATACACACCACTAAAATATGTATCAATAATCACAGCACCAAGCTTTCAGTAACTAATATTGATCTGGCATGTAATGTATTAATATTGACATCACTTATTTAGTGATTTATGATATAATATACCATACTTATTTCAAACCAAATATCGTAATAATACAGAGTTGTGGTATAAAAAGTTCGATGGTGAAAATAATGTTTATTAAATAATCAAAGGAAGCATATACAAAGATCCAGCCGATGTATGATGACTCTTGGACTTGTGCGACGAACTGCGCGTTTTTCCGCGAGAATATCGGTGATCACGTCGCCGATCGTGTTTTATTCTACGTTCACGCCACACACACGCGCGCGCGCGCACACACGCACACTCTTTCTTTCTAGAACAGCGATGGCCAACCTTTTGCATACCATACGGCAATTTTGTTCACAGACGAGTTCACATGCGGCATACAACTCAAGCACCTACTCGACCTTACGTTCTCGATTGGGGTAGAAAAATAAGGATAGGAGTAATATTTGCTTCGCTTAGGGGAGGAAAAGGAATAACTCAATTTCGCAATTGAATGAATTCATTCACGCGGGTACAAAAGGCACACGTTTACTAGAGCACTTAATACGTTGTATGCCATGGGGGCCACCGGTGAACCCCAACCAAATCGAATTACTGTAACTCACTCAATTGTACGACGACTATTTAGAAATATTTCTATATTATAAATAATGCTACCTAATGCGGTGATGTTCAGCTAGATGAATGTGCGATATTAATAACGCAATTCAATCAAATGATTTAATATTATATTCTTTCCATTTTGTGTATTTTGCTCTATGAAATCGTGCGGCGTCCAACGTGTTAAAAAGAATAAGTAGGCGCTAGAATGCAATGCGCCACTTGTAACCATCTAAAGCGCCACGTTTGGCGCGTGTGCCACGTTTGGCACGTGTGCCACGGTTTGACCACCCCTGTTCTAGAACATACGATTATTTTTATGGCGCGAAATTTGACACACCACAAAGTTACCGAGGAAAGAATTGAAAGGAAATTCGGGATGCAAAGGGTTAAAGTGTTAATTCCCCGCGAATCCATTTTTCCGCAAAGATCGGGCGACTGTTCCCCAATCAGATTACCGAACGGTTCCGTTATCGCGAAGAAGGCACGGCTAACGCAACGTGAGCCCTTCACCCCTTTCGCCTAGCGCGCAGTCCATTCGTATAAGGGGCAGTTTCGCGGTACGTAATCCCGGCGAATGCGAGCCGTTTCCCCGCCGACCGGAAAATGGAAAATGGAACAAAAGAAGCCGCTGGAAGGTGAGCGAACGCGCGTGAATGGCCGGGCGCTCGGAAAAGTGTGCGCGATGAAATTTTAAGAGGTTTTCGGGGAGAGCGAACGCGAAACCGTCGTGTCCGGCTGGGAACATTTTATTTACGATAATTGATAGCGAATTTAATCCGCTCAGCGTATCCAGATTAATCCGCCGGTTTTTATTGTCGAACTTAATATTTTATTACCCGACACGGGGGAGTTCTCTGCACTTTTTTTCAGTATTCTGGGTGTACGTTCGTTTTGAAATAGTAATGATGTTTCAACGTTCCGATTAGGTCGAATTTCGGTTTTTCTTTTAGATTCAGATGTGCAAATAAAGTGTGTAACTATTGGATTTTAATGAAAAATTATGGTCTGAGTGTTCTAGAAATTTTGACTGAATGTAGTGCAAGGGATTTATTGTATTTAAATGATGAGTATTCGTGATTAGAAAGAATATTGGAATTATTCTTGGTGCACCTGATAGTGTATTGGGTTTTAATTATCGTTGATTTAGGAAAATGATTGATTGTACTTAATTTGCAACGATTTGAATACTTTAAAGGGGAACGTGTTTGTTCCAGTTTGTCAAAGGAATGAAATATTAGTACAGCTCTTTAAAAATGTACGATAAAAATCCGAGAAAAAGGAAAACTCTGCTGTAGCGGCACCTGTTGGTCGTATGAGAGCGACGCCCTGCGTCGCGTCACGGCAGTTGACCTCCGTGCAGTCGGGTATTTACCCGATCTGAGCGACCAAAATTGAAGGCAGGTTTATATCGGTTTTTTACAAGAAAATATAAGAATGTAATATAATAATATGCAATAGTATGCAATTATATGGCATATAACAATAAATTTATTAATATGAATTATATATAATTTCATATAAAAATCTAAACAAATATATAAATTTACATATTATATATTTTATGGTATAATATACAATAATATAATATATAATACATAATAGTATACCCTCAATAATATATAACTGTTTAATTTATTGATTTTTGGCAAATTTTCCATACTTGTAAGCAAAATGAAAGAATCGCAATATTTCTGTTGAAAAATTGCTGAAGTTGAAAGTGATATAATATATCACATAGAATCAACAGGATAGCGACAGAGATAAGAGAGAAGTGGTCGAAGGCAATTCTAAACACAATATAAAAGAATAAAATATCTTTAATGTTCAATTGCGATCTCATTTTTTTCACAAATTACCTCATAAAAATGATGTATTTAAAATTTCATCACTGAACGTATTTGGAAAATAATTACAAAAATTGTTTGAAGATTTACAGAATAATTTCGAGAATAATCCTGGAAATAATTAAAAATTATAAAATAAAATCTGAACTCTTCGAAATTGAAAAGCTTTCGCGAAATTATGGCTTGCTTACTCGTGCAGATATCAACGTAACGAATCTTGAAAATTGAAGTTTGTGTCCGGATCACTCAGGCCACTTGGCAAAAAGGTACAATCTTATTAATGGTTTTCTCAATCGATTGGGGAAATTTAATAACAGATATTGCACTGTCTGCCCCGACGCTCCAGTCAGACCTAACTTTCCTCGCTCGGCTTTATCGATGATTCAGGTCTGCTTCGATAGCTCCACGTCTGTCATTCGTGAGTCTCGGTAGGCGAAACATCGGCGAAACACGTGTACAAATGCTCTAAGGGGAATCGAACGTCAGCAGATACTTTGAATAATGAAATAAGGCACTATCGGGGATGCAAATTGTAGCATTATTCACAGCGTAGGCTTCGCTGGATTGGTTGACGGAATTCGATGGCGTCAGTACGTGAAAATCGATCTAAGCCTGTACCATACTGCTGGAGATTTATCTGTTTTCTCTACTCTCGGAAAACGTGCAATAACCACAAGCATTATAGAAAATCACAGTATCCATCAAATTTCACTTTTTCCCTTAGATTATTTTATACATATTATAGTGTTACTATAGTATAAATAATGAAAGGTTGGATCTTGAGTAATCGAGAGCTAGGAATAAATATATGTATTTAATAAAATAAAGTTAAAATTATGGTTAAAATATAAAATACGGAAACAACACGGACAACACGTAAAAAGTACAACTCAATGCCACGGAAGCCAACACACGACTCTCCTCCCGCAATTCTCTTACAGGCATTCTCTCCCAAAAATCATTCTCTCCGCCACAAGCATTCTTCTCACTCGGACTCGTCGCAAACACTCGAATGCACTCCTGGAAAGCTGGCCCTGCAATCTTGGGTCCGCGACGTTGTGCAGGCCACTTTCCCTCGACCGTTTTACAACCGGTCCTTCACTCACACTCATTCTTACATTCACTCTTCTTAAAAATACCTTAACCTACGCTAAAAATTCTAGATACTACAATATTTCATGCTTAGAACAATTATGTCACCTTAAGAATTCAATATATACAAGTTCTGAAAGTCATATTTTGGAAGAGTATTTCGTTCCGAAAATTTCTGAGAATAATAGAATTATTAATCCAACATTCTTCCTAATTAATTTCATAATAGAATAATTATTCTATTAGATCCTATACTTTTATTACCAACAGTGAAGCAAAGAGGGTAAATGTTCAACATAGTCCCGCATACGGAAACCACAAAAACTCTTGAGATCCCTTCACACGTAGTGTAGGGCAGCATTGAAGAATTACGGTGGTTCCACAGGTAGCCGATTGACGTGATGTTCCGAGGCAGCACTGTTTCCAGACCCCTTCGCGAGGTCGGCGAATGAACCGGAACGAGCTTCCTCTCGTCCAGGTAGGAACGAAACGATTGAATCTCGTCCGTACACGAACACAGCGACCGGCAGTTTCTGGAGAGTCGCCGGAAGTCGCAATCCACCGCAACCGAGACAAGGACTTCGGTCTCGTTAGACTAATCTCGAGCTTAGGATCCGCAAACTTTCACAATCGGACTATGCTCACCACTAAAAGTGAAACTTTCTAGTGAAATTAGATACGCTCATGTCAAAACAGCGAATTATCATCATGAAAAATGGTATTTTTTCTTATTATTGTTTATTATTATTATTCCGATCAGATGATCGTAAAAGACTAATTTGTATAAGAGTTTTTAATAAAAATCCGTGTATGGAAATACGTCAAAATTGATGGTATAGAGCTGGAGAGTAGATCGACTCGTGGATAGAGCATCTACTAACCACCACGAAAGCCCCAGGATCAATTCTCCGTGGTGTGGTGTTTTGTAATTCATGATTTTTCTTCGAATCTGAAGTTAATAAACTATAGAATATCATTGTATGAGAGTAAATAATTTTTCTCCGTGTAGAAGTAATATTTGATGAAGTCTGAACTCGCTGTTCTCGGGCGTGATTATACAAAGCCAAAATTTTCACAACCGTATTAGACATGGCCAAAGAGCGTGCCCTCCCTGGATAATTCATTCAGGAAAATCCTTTCATATTATCGTCCATGGACCCAGAAATCCCATCTTGATCCGCGAGTGTCCCGGATTCGCGCACTGACTCGACAAAATGAGATGAGAAAACAAGAGCAATTTTCCAAAAGAAGGGAGAAAACAAAAGACAGTCAGCAGATAAAGGAAGGAGGGTTATATCACAAGATCAAAAAGAAAACGTAGTTTACAAGCGAGTTGGCAGAAAATTAGAAAATAAGAAAGAAAGGAAGAAGAAGGTCCCAGTGGGCACACACGCACACACACACACACACACACCTTGCACAAGGAGAGTAGAAAAGTAGGTTTTCCTGGAGGAAAACAGAGGAAAATGGAAAAACGGGGGGGGGGGGGGTAACACGAAAAGAAAGTTGGAAAATGCAAGGAAGGAGAACTGAGATTTCTGATAATGACAGGAGGAAAAAAGTAAGCAAAACAGAAGGAGGGAATAACGATTAGGTGAAAATTGGAAGAAAAATGGGGGAAGAAGGATAATTAAATGAAAATGGCAATGCAGAATTGCGAGAAATGAATCAGCAGTCGGAAGAAGAAAGAGCGAAGAGTAAGCACAGTTATATATAAAAGCACTGAAGGAAGTGTTATTACCAATCACGAGAAAACCTGAGAAAAGTGGCGTTAGTACGAAAAGAGAAAATGGGAAATGAGGAAACAAACCGCGAGATTCCTGATAGCGACAGGGCAAAATGAGCAAAACAAAAGAGTGATTAGGCGAGAATTGAAAAGAAAATAGGTAGAGAGAGAGAGAGAACGAACTGAAAATAGTAGTAGTGTGTAATTGCGGGAAATGAGATCAAGTGGTTGAACCGAGGGAAGGGGTAGGAGAAATTGAGGGACAGGAGAAAGGGGAGAAGAGATAACTGGCCCGGCTTTACAGTAATCTCCCAGGATTCTACGACGAGGCCGACGCACAGTGTATGTGGAATACAGCGCGTGTAGAGGCGTCGGGTCACGCGTAACAATTAGTAAGGCCGACATCGGGGGGCCAACCGAGGTAACGGTAATGTGGACATTCGTAATATTGGCAGTAATCTCGCGGTAACGAGATCGCCGCCACGCCGCCGACCCGTTCAAATATTACGGATATCCTTGGCTTCGCCCGTTACCCTAACGAGCGAATCATTTTGCATCACGGCCGTTTCCCTCACTGTTGTTCGAGCGTAACACGTCAAGCAGGGGAAGGTTAACGTCCACTTGAATTACGCGATGCCTCGCCGGTTGCAGTTGCACGCGTACACACGGTCGGGCCGCGTTTAACGTAACGTCGCTCTGACGGTGACGTCCTATCGACGTTGAAACGATTCAAGTGTGTGTCGGACGCGTTGTAAGTCACGCGACGGTTGACGTCTGTTACGTTGCCACCGCCACAAAGGAACTTTTCGATTCACCGCCAAAACCAGTGCGCACGCGGTTCCTGAAATCGATTAATGGACTGTTTACCATCGTGCTCGTTCGTCGAATTAATCTGTCCGCGGTTACAGAAATATCGATGGTGTTTTTACAATAGCCAATTTAAAAATTGAGTACCGATAAGCTCTTTCCGAGGCGCACAAACTGGACTACGTTAAAATTGGAAACGCAATTTTTGAATGAATTTCATGGAAACATTTATTTTCGTTCCACATTCTCCGGAATGTGTTAACATTTGAATTCGTCGAAATGGATTTGTGAGCAGAATGATAAATATAATTTAATGGAAATTACTCTAGTTGATCCAGTGGAATGACAGTACGAACAGTGCAATGAACATTTCGTTTGTTAGTTATTGGTGACAGCATTCGGACCGGCATCCACATTAAATTCCTTTGATTCAGTTGCAATACCACACCGACAAAGTGAAATTTCAGAGTTAACACTCCAATCAAGCTGCCCCGGTGTAACTTTGGTCTGATGTTAAATCGACGTCAGTCAATGAGCTCTGACATTCAAAGGTGGGACTACTACAAAGTAGCAGAGGCTCAAGATTGATATGCTTCGGTATAAATATTGTACAATGAGCTACAACTGTCTTTCTAAATTTTACAATGAAACCTCAGATTATAAAAATTGCAGAAATCTCTTGTTTCAATTCTTTTATTTTCATTTTTATCTTTCCGAGCTTAATCTGTTGAAATTTCTTTCATTCGTTGAATGAACTCGTTTCCGCCAACAAATAAACGAACTTCTGATTTCTCATGAAGATCCTCTGCTGGTCACTGTTCCACGTTGAGCAAGCATTCGAACGATAGTCTAAACATCCGTGTCGCGATATACAGTGAGGAAACGTTGAGCCAACGAAGGGCACAAACATTGCGCAAACATTTCGAGCCGGATATCGTATAGAGGAGGGAACTCGAAATATTCGAGGATTCGTGTCCGTCGAATGGTGGAGATCCGGGGCGAAAGGAATTCACAGCCAGTTACGTCCGGTGTTTCCTTCTGAACAAATACGACGAGAAGAACAGATTTATCGACAGGGTCAACTAGATATATTGGAACAATCCAGCTCGAACGAATGTGCTGTCTGTACAGGGTGAATCGAATTAATTGGTACAAATGACTTTCTTCCAAATGCAAATATGAATTTCATTGTTCTTTAAACTAAATCCACTAAAAGAGAAGATCTCTTTGATTGAAATTTGATTCTTTTAACTATTCTTTGTCAATTATTTTATACAGATGAATAAAATACTATGAGTAGATAATTGAGTGAGTAATAATATGAATAAATAACTGAGAATATAATTTTCTTTAAATAGAAAATTAGAAAACTTTTGAAACTATATTAAACAAAAGAAAACAGTATAACCAGTAATGTAGTTAACGATGAATCAATTAATATTCAGCTTCAGATTAATCAGAAACAAATTTTCCTCGGATATTACAAATTACTTCTTGTAAAAGGTTATTCAAAGAGGTTTTAATACTTTGCACGAAATTATTTAACCCGTACACAAGATAGGCAGGCCAGGGAATCGAAGACATCACAAGCGATGCCTCTCAAAAGCCACGATCCGCCGCAATCGAGCCGTCGTTTCCAGGCTTTACGCTCATTTGCTAATCCCGTCCGGTTTAGGCAGCGGCGTGACCGACTTCGGCCGACGTTTTACGTAAATTAACCATCTCCGCCCTCTGGCCGCGCCATTCTAACGGGAAAAATGCTCCCCGGGGCGCCAAACAAGAATTTCTTCGCGCGTGAAAACGACAGGAACTTAGCGACTATACCAATTTTAGATTCCTTACTGAAGTTAATGTTCCACGCTAGCGGAAATGTAATTTTAATAATGTTTTCGTTTGAATCCTCTGATACTCGAAAAATGGAACTATAAATGTATACCACCGCTACTTTCAAAATAATTAACTTCAGCCATTTCAAAATTGCTTGTAAAATTTTTAATTGAAATTTATTGTGCTTTTTAATTATTCTTGAAATTGTATACACGTTTACCTTGGAAATTGTGTACAAAAGGTCGATGCTTTTAATTACACTGCGCGATGGATGGTGCACAGAAGGTTTAAAATATGTTATTTTTAGTTGCTCAATGATTTCAGAGTTAATGTTCTATGTTTGCAACGAAAATTATTTTGGTTGAGAGACTGAAGGATTTGGGAACTCTCGGAATTTCAGTTGGCATCAACGGGAATAATATTTGGCTAACATAGTAATTCGTGGCAGGATGAAATCGTGTTTTCGTTGAGATATTTCGGCGTCCGTGAGACAGAGCACATTGCGTAAACATACGATAAGCAGCCACTTTACTGTAGAATTTCCAATGTAAATAAGTGTGTCTTCTTATCAACGTAATTTTAATCGAATTTGTCGTTATTGATTCAATGTGACAATTATTCCTCCTACAACATCGAGAACCTCGGAGAATCTAATTCTCTGTCAACGAGAATAACATTTGTTAAGACAATAATAACTAGACGGTCGACTTTTATGCGAATTTGTATTCCTGAATATTCAGTACGTTAACTGAAGAGTTATGTAAGGATTCCAGAGTTAGGACAACAACTCGTCTTCCTGTACTTTAAAATCTGCATTTCATTTACAAGAAATCTACACGGTAAACACCCAAAATTTTCACGCTTTATTATCCAATAACCAATATACAATAAATTTTAGAAAAATGCACTAAATACGAACAAAATTACCATCGCTTAAACTGTTTTCCTCTAAAGAATTTATCTTCTCGTTCATAACATCGAAAATAGAAATAGTAATTTAAAAATTAAAATTTCTTTGGAAAATTTCCAAATAAAGTAAAACGCGCGACAAATGAAAATTTGTATTTTATAATTTGTAAATATGTATATCGCGGCTACGTAAAAATTAGCGCGATTCCATGCCCGATTTTGTTCGGTAACCATTCTGCCGGTATTATTAGGTGTTCGCGGTGCATCGGACGTTCATGTGTCCCTTTCTTAATTGGGTTGCTCGTAATAGTCACACGGAAACAATTGGATCGCGGCCCCACTAATAGCGGAACAGATGTGTCGAGGGCACTCCTGGGTTCGAGCCGTTGGTAATTCCCAATTTCCACCGCGAAACTAGCTCCGAAGCCGATGTTCGCCCGCCGAACGTCTTAGTACAGCGCTCAAGAATAATTTTTACTGATATCGAATCACGACCCTGTTTTCCCTCTTCCTTACATCACGAAGTGTCTTTAGTTCAATCCCATTGGAGGATTTATGTAAAGAAATTAATTAAAAATTCGTAGCAATCCTTTTCTTCGCACGGCACTAATAATTACAAAATGATTCAGTTCTTTAAGGTAACAATGAGATACCAGTTTTTTATTATTAATGTTCAGGATGAATATAGAGTTACAATGAATATATTTTCTATTATATCATTGGGTCATAAATAGCTCTAATTAACAGAGGAGTAAGTGATACCGAAGTAACCAATTCTAATCCTCAACCCCTTGACCGATAACATCTTCTAGAACTGCACTTAATAAAACTATTTCAACATTCATTTATTAGAAGAAGAACAGAATTTCATATTTGTTTTATATTTACAAAGGTAAACGATCGATAAAGGAAAAACTCAATACTTCGTTCATATACGAGAGGTAAATAACATCTTAACTTTCTAGATTCAATTGAAAATTTCCATCACGAGTCTGATACGGTATTACAAGACAAATGGTTAAAATGACCATTTGGTCTCTTTTGGATAGCGCAGTGTTCCTTTTATGGTTCTTCCGAGGGTGGTTGCTGTCCTGGTTTCCGTGGGTATTCGTAACAAAAATCGTGGCCGAGGGAAACGGGGTCGGCCATTTTTAACCCGGAGTTGGAGGGTCGGCCGGCGTGTTTCCAAATTTCCACGGGCAATTCCCCCGAGAACGAGCGGCGCAAAATTTTCGCCCACGGAGATCTATGCGTGATAACGGAACGCGAAGGTATGGCGAGCATCACGCAGAAATGGCCCCCGAAACGGCACCAATCGGGCCACCGGTCGCCATTCCGCGCCCCCCTGGCTAGAAAAGCTGCGATTTGTCGTTGTTTCCGGTTATATTGCGCTCGTTTGTCTAATCGGCGCCGGGTTACGTTGTTACGCGCAGATAACGGGCCAATTGCCGACAGAATTGCTCGAAAAAGTGATCCGTTTCGAGAATTGATGGCGCAGATGCGCGTGCTTGTATCGCCAGTCGGTGTCCATTGAAACGGGCAATTCGAGAGCTCCGTGAGCTCGTTCCCTGCGTTAATTTGTGATTGTCTTAACCTTTTTTCCTTTTTATAGTTCAATTGTCCGTGGGAAATGGATAGATATCGTGTCGTGAATTGAATTGTTGGAAGATGGCTGTTGATATTTTTGCGAGGAATGCTTGTAATTTTCAGGTCGACTAGGAATTTGATCGACTTGCGATGAAATTTATTTATTAATTGTTATTACTTAAGTCATTGTTTAATACTCAAGTGGTAATATCAATGTTTTATTTCGTGGAAACCTCTTGTTATCGAAGGAACACATGTTAATAAGATCATTGTTATTTTTCATTCTGTAGTAAAATCTGTGTGATCACTCAGATGAACATGTGGAGAATGAAAACATTTAGCAGAAATAGATATATTTTTATCGAATGTTACGCTGATACGACATATCCCTTCGCATCGCGTTATTTACGTTTTACGGCCAAACTTCTGATCGATTGAAAATTGCTCGTTTTGTTTATTAACGAGATTAGCTGCCTTTTCCATAATGGAACAGGGATTATTTCATTACGGAAAGTTTCGTGCTTCTGCCGTAATACTTCGCTAATTACACGAACGTGGCTAGTTCTGGCAACGAGTAATTCCATGGAAAAGTTTCATCATAGCAGATTCCTTTACGGCCGTCGTTGCCACTTTTATTTTTTCCGCAACCTTTAACGTCGGAAGATCAACTGCCACGTAGACGGTGCTCGATTAATCTACGACTAGAGTACCGAAATAGACAGCTAATTACATACATCAATTATGTTCGTGGCATTATTACGAAAACACATTCAAATTTCTACATTCTATTCCATTCCATGCCAAATCAATTTCGTTTTTTTCCACGAGAACTGAACAAGTCAGTTGACAATGTAAGGATTAAAAATAAATTCATTCTCATGAATATACAATTAGTCGGAAACTAAATCCTTAAACGATTGAGTAAATCATTTCAATGTTTTAAAATTCTTCCATATTTCGCTCAAGCAGCCGACGCGTTAAAGCGCGTCCCGCTCGAAATCTTTTGTGCTCCTACGCGCGGGTACCTGCCGTCTGTCCGACGAGCGGCCGCGAATTGTTCAACTTCCGTTCACGTCAGGCTGTTCGTACCTTACAAACGGGCCGCTCGTCGGCAGTTAGCGTTGGGTTACGGGTCGCAGAGACAACGCGCTACAGGCGGACGTAGTGCTAGCGCACACACAGCTATAGCAAAATTCCAGAGAGACGCATATACAGGGTGTCCCATTTTAATCTATAAATGAAATTATTTCTGGAATTATTCATTCTTCAAAAAACACATCCAACACAATTTTTTTCTATTATCTAGGGGCTTCGATGTAGACATGTTAATACTTCTTTATACAGTAACCTGGTGCACCGATTGATGCAAAAAATTGTATGGTTGCGCTCGAAGAAATAGTAGTAATCATTGCATATCCCAAAAAAAATTACATTCGAAACATTTTTCAAGTAACAAATTTGTATTTATATTATAATTTGTAGTTAACCAGAGTATTCGTAAAAAAGGTTGCAACTGCTAACCATCGAAAGTTTCGTTTCACAATTTGAACATTAGGTTTCAATATCAATATCATGGATGACTATTATTATCGATAACTATTTACAAAACAAAGATTACACTTATACAACGTCCTACCATTTAATTGCGTTTATAGATTAAAGCAGGTCACCCGGTGTTCTACGCACAGGTGGATAGAGAAAGAGAAGAGAGCGTGTAGGCTTTCGTGGCCAGCTGCACGTCGTCGCGTTGATCGATCGGGACGGGCCGAAAACCCCGGATGCACTGGCCGGCCCGCCAGCCCGTTTCGTTTCGCCAGTGGACGAGCCAGCTGGTCCAGCGGGCCGGCGACCGCGTTTAATTTATTTCCGGTTGGCCCCCTCCTGCCGATTTCGGAATCGATTCTACCCTTGTTCGACCGGCGCCGATAGTGTCTTCAACTTTGAACGCGGGCTCGCGCGATGGAAAACGCATCAGGCTGGATACGATGACGATGGGAAAGGAGATTGGGACGTTCCCGGATCCGGGGAATGAGTTCCGGGAAACTTTGATCTGTTCGATTCATTTTTTCCCTCTCCCCTGTCCGAAACGATTCACGTTCGTGATCGAAAGCTTTCGATCCGCTGGCGTGACACTTTATTTTACCCCGAAGTTTTCGGTAGGTATTAGGTCTATTGGAAAGTTCTGTCCGTTTTTGAATTAGAAAATACGCAGGCTGCTGCGAACGTTTCGGGACTCCGTTGTCGTTCAGTTTGTTATCTTTGTGAAGCTTCGGATTTTGAAGATTAGAAAATGCTGACACAATCTGGTAGAGAAGGTACTATTGTTGAAGGAGAATAGAGAAGAATAATAATTCTGTTAGTTTAAACCTATTTGTGAGTTTTGCTGTTTCTCGGAACTTTTGCAGTAAAGCGTGTAATGTATTTGTAATATGTTTGTTAATGTTTATTGAACAATATAATTTTTATCGGTATCTGATGATCTCTTCCCAGCGTGATGGTAATTTGCGGATTCCATTTCTGTGATATCGCTCATTTTTGAAAACTTGAGATAACATTATTTGATATCTGTATAATATGTATTGAACGTAATTTTATCCGTGATGGTGTGCTGGGGAAGCAACCCTTAGGCGATGGAATTTATAACGGTTAAGCGTACGATATCGAAATTGGTGAAATGAAAATGAGATTTTCCGTAAAATTGCTGGATATTCATTTTCACCGAAATTGAGAGAGATGTTTGCATTTAGTAGTTCATAACCAGTGGAAACGGTTATTATAATGAGTCGCTTGGAAATTCATTTGGAAATGTGTAAAATCTAAGAGGTTAGGTAGCTGTTTCGGGAAATATTATTTCGGAGTCAGGAAGAAATTAAAAATTCCATTACGCCGTAGGGTTTTACTGAAAACGGATAGGTGTGTGGCGGCCGAAAAGCTGCCTTACGCCACTGGATTTCCTCGCTATTCTTTTCCCGTTAACGCTGTCCTTCCGCGCGAGTCTGTTTCGTGTCATCGCACATTTGGCGACCAGACCCGCGCGGGCCCTCGAATTTTCCGAAGGTTTCCCAGGCCTCGCACGGAACTGCCCAGTTCGAGGGGCAGGCCCTTGCAGGTCTGGAAACTTTCACCGTTCTTACGACACTCTTGTTTACTTGTCTGTTCACCATCACCCTTCTTTTTCTTCTCTGTCTTTTGAATCGTTTCTCTCTTTCTCGTTTTTCTCCTACTCTCCTATCTGTCTGTCCTTCTTTAGAGGAATATATATTTTCCGGGGAGAGTTTAGGAGGTCTCACTTTTTCTTCACCCGCGTTCGTCGTCACCAGGAACCTCCGCGACACCGACCTCTGGCAAACTGTGTTGAGGGCCGTACTTCACCAGTCGTCTTCGGTTTAACTCCGCCGAACCCTCCACAAATTGGTGACCCCGACGTGATTCGGTGTGCGCGATATTCAACTCGAGTTCGTGAAGTAATTGACGTTCGATTTCCCGCTTTATCACGCGTATGAACCAAAGCGATCATCGTACTTTAAGGATGACGGATCCAAATACAAACGGACCAAATATGTCCACGGGTGTTTCAGCGACCGTGGACCGCGTCGCGGTTCGGGTACCGGAATTCTGTCCGTCAGACCCGGAGATGTGGTTCGCGATGACCGAGCGCAGTTTCGAGGCCTCCGGGGTAACGACGGAGAGGACGAAGTTCGGGTACGTCCTAGGCGCATTAAACTCGCGTTATGCCGCGGAAGTGCGCGATATTATAATGAATCCACCGGCGGCAGAACCGTATCAAAAATTGAAAGCTGAACTTATCCGGCGGTTAAGCTCGTCGCAAGAGCAAAAGACGCGACGCTTACTGGAACTGGAAGAAATCGGGGACCGTAAGCCGTCGCAGTTCCTGCGGCACCTGCGAGAGTTAGCAGGAAATTCCATAGCGGATAACATATTGCGGACGCTGTGGCTAGGTCGGTTACCGATCAACCTGCAAGGCATCCTGGCGACGCAACGGGACACCGAGCTGGACAAGGTGGCCGAACTGGCGGACGCGGTAGCAGAGACGCTGGCCCCGCGGTCCCACGTAGCCGAGGCCGCAACTCACAGCGTACCCCCCGCATACGGCGCCGGTCCCACACCAACCGACCAGAGCCTTGAGTCGTTGCTCAACGTAAAGATGGCCCAACTTGCGCTATCGCTCCGGCAGGAAATATCGGCTATCCGGCATGAATTCAGAGCGGAGGAGCGGCCCCCACGCCGAGGGTGGAAACGGCGCCCCAGATCCGTCTCTCGTCGGCGATGGCGTTCGTCCTCACGATCCGTGGAGCGGAGCGACGAGGGACGAGATTACCAGGGAAAATGCTGGTACCACTGGCGGTTCGGCACGAACGCGCGGCGATGCGAGCTGCCCTGCAACTGGTCGACCCAGGGAAACGACCAGGGAAATCGTTGATGACGGCCAACGATTCCAAAACAGCGTCACGCCGTCTGTTTGTCACGGATGTCAGGACCAAGACGCGATTCCTGGTCGACACGGGAGCCGACCTTTGCGTTTTTCCGCGGCGATTCTTGCGCGGACCGCGAGAAAAGTCGACATACGAGCTGACCGCGGCGAACGGAACGACCATTGCTACATACGGCATGGTAACGCTCACCCTGAACCTCGGCTTGCGTCGAGAATTCACGTGGAGGTTCGTGGTAGCGGAGGTCACAAAACCCATCATTGGAGTGGATTTTTTGGCCCACTTCAATCTGATGGTAGACATCCGCAACCATCGACTGATCGACCCCACGACCTCTCTGTCTACGCGAGGCCGGCCAGTCAGCAGCGAAGCACCTTCCGTCAAGACGGTGGCGGGAGGATCGGTCTACCACGAGCTCCTCGTCAGGTTCCCGGAGATCACTCGACCTGGGGGAATGCCGGCCGCCGTCAAGCACACGACGGTACACCACATCAGGACGACTCCCGGACCACCTGTTTCCAGTCGACCACGTAGGCTGGCTCCGGACAGGCTTGAAGCAGCTAAAAAGGAGTTCGAGCTCATGATGAGGATGGGCATCGCGCGTCCGTCCAGGAGTTGCTGGTCCTCCCCGCTACACATGGTCCCGAAGAAAGGAGAAGACGCATGGAGGCCCTGCGGCGATTACAGGGCACTAAATGCGAGATCCATTCCGGACCGTTACCCTGTGCGGCATATCGAAGATTTTGCGCAAAATCTCCAGGGTAAGAGCGTGTTTTCGACCATCGATTTAATGCGTGCGTACCATCAGATCCCGGTCGCCCCCGAAGACATTGCGAAAACGGCAATCACAACGCCGTTCGGCCTATTCGAATTCCCGTTCATGGCCTTCGGATTACGTAACGCCGCTCAATCGTTTCAGCGGTTTATAGACGAGGTTCTTCGCGGATACGACTTTTGCTACGCGTATATCGACGACATTCTCGTCGCATCAGAATCACGGGAACAACACCTCCAGCATTTACAAATGTTGTTTGAGCGGCTTAGAGATCACAGTATCGTTATAAACCCCGCGAAATGCAATTTTGGTAAGGACGCGGTAGAATTCCTAGGGTATCGGGTTTCGGAAGACGGGACACAACCTCTACCCGGTAAGGTGGAGGCAATCAGAGCGTTCCCACTTCCAAAGACGGCCAAGGATCTGCGGCAGTTTTTGGGGATGTTGAATTTTTACCGTCGATTCATCCCTAACGCTGCGCAGAGCCAGGCCCCTTTAAACGACCTGCTCGCGGGTAATATAAAGGGTAAAACACCGGTACCCTGGACGGAAGAAGCGCGGCAGGCATTTGACACCTGCAAAAACGATTTAGCGGCGGCTACATTATTATCACATCCCAAACCCAACGCACCGTTAGCGCTTACCTGCGACGCCTCCGATTACACGGTCGGGGCCGTCCTGCAACAGCGCATCGGCAACGACTGGCAACCATTAGCGTTTTTTTCAAAAAAGTTAACTTCAGCAGAGCATAAATACGGCGCATACGACCGCGAGCTACTTGCCATATACCTGAGCATAAAACATTTTAGACACATGGTCGAGGGTAGAACCTTTGCCATTTTTACCGACCATAAACCAATCACATTTGCGTTTAAACAAAAGCTAGATAAATGTTCCCCAAGACAATTCAGGCACCTCGATTTCATAGCACAATTCACAACAGATATCCGGCATGTATCCGGAAAAGATAATGTCGTTGCCGATGCGTTGTCGAGGATTGAGACCGTACAGACACCGCTGGATTACGAAGAATTAGCGCAGTCACAGGCCCACGATCCCGAAATCCAGCGGTTTCTGTACGCGGAATCGGGTCTACAATTACGCAAAATCAGATTACCTGGCTCGACTACGGAAGTGTTTTGCGACGTTTCGACAAACGCAGCAAGGCCCTTCCTCACTCCTCCGTTTAGGCACACCGCGTTCACCGTTACGCACGGATTAGCCCATCCAGGCATCAATGCGACGGTCAACCTCATGACTCAACGTTATGTTTGGCCGTCGATTAAAAAGGATGTACGCCGGTGGACGCGGTGTTGCATTCAATGTCAGAAAACAAAAGTCACACGGCACGTAGCATCCGAGCTGAGCCCTTTTGTTCCACCTACTGCGAGGTTCGAACACATCCATATAGACATTGTGATTCTACCAATTTCCGAAGGGTTCAGGTATTGCCTCACGTGCGTAGACAGATTCACGCGTTGGCCTGAGGCGTTTCCCATGGCAGATCAGGAGGCCTCAACCGTAGCTCGAACGTTTTATGACGGTTGGATAGCACGCTTCGGTGTTCCGCTACGGATTACTACAGATCAGGGAAGACAATTCGAAGCTAAAATATTTGCCGCACTTAATCAACTAACCGGCACAAAACATTTGCGCACAACAGCATACCACCCTTCGGCCAACGGAATGGTAGAAAGGTTCCACAGGCAACTCAAAGCCGCTATCCGTTGCCACGAGACAAATCGATGGACAGAAATTCTTCCGTCGGTCTTGCTCGGGATCCGAGCCGCGTGGAAAGACGATTTGCGGGCAACGTCGGCCGAATTAGTATACGGCGAAACGGTACGATTGCCCGGCGAATTTTTGACCACGTGCCCATTAGAGAGGGGAGAAAATGACAGGGATTTTGTAAACAACCTCCGCAGTCATTTTGCCAAAATGGGCCCGAGAGATGGTACGCACCATACCGCGAAACGCACCTTCGTTTTCAAAGATTTAAACACAAGTTCACATGTTTTCGTGCGGACCGATGCAACTAAACCAATTTTACAGCCGTCATACGAAGGCCCGTATGCGGTAGTACATCGAGGCCCGAAAACCTTCGTGCTTAACATTAAAGACAAACACATCACAGTAACCATAGACAGGTTAAAGCCCGCGTACGTTTTGGCAGAAAACGGTTCTGGCCAAGAAGATACACAACCTTCCGATCCACCAGCGACTACAGCAAGCGTGCCCCTCATTATACCGCACACACAGCGCGTTACCCGTTCTGGCAGGCGTGTGCGTTTTCCGGAACGTTTCCAGGCGGGCCTCCGATAAGTCACAAGCGAGTGACGCTCTACGAACGCCATATTGTACCGGGCGTAGTGCGAAACGGGTACCTAGAGCAAATTATGTTTAATTGTAGTGTACCAGCGATCGCGATAACACCCTAACCATGGGTAATCGCATTTAGCAATAAGTACCACACTGCGTGCGTTCCATATTCCTTTTTTTTTGTTTTCGTAATTAAGTCAATTACTGGCAGGGGGGTAATGTGGCGGCCGAAAAGCTGCCTTACGCCACTGGATTTCCTCGCTATTCTTTTCCCGTTAACGCTGTCCTTCCGCGCGAGTCTGTTTCGTGTCATCGCACATTTGGCGACCAGACCCGCGCGGGCCCTCGAATTTTCCGAAGGTTTCCCAGGCCTCGCACGGAACTGCCCAGTTCGAGGGGCAGGCCCTTGCAGGTCTGGAAACTTTCACCGTTCTTACGACACTCTTGTTTACTTGTCTGTTCACCATCACCCTTCTTTTTCTTCTCTGTCTTTTGAATCGTTTCTCTCTTTCTCGTTTTTCTCCTACTCTCCTATCTGTCTGTCCTTCTTTAGAGGAATATATATTTTCCGGGGAGAGTTTAGGAGGTCTCACTTTTTCTTCACCCGCGTTCGTCGTCACCAGGAACCTCCGCGACACCGACCTCTGGCAAACTGTGTTGAGGGCCGTACTTCACCAGTCGTCTTCGGTTTAACTCCGCCGAACCCTCCACAGGTGGTTCTGTATATCAGACTGCAGAAAATACGACGGTTTCGTTTCAGTATGCTGAATGAGCTATGAACATCGCGAAGAAACTTTTTCGGACGGTGTAGTTTTTATGGTTGCAGGGAATGAAAATGAATAATGTTAAAAACTTTAATTAATCCACCTGCAGATCATTCAACTTCACTTCCAAATGTTTTTATAAAATCTGTGTCATTTAACGAACGACCAAACTAACGGAAACATTTTGTATCTCGCTCACTGTTAAAATTTAAACGGCTAGACTGATTAAGTCTACTTTGATTAAGCAATACTGAAATACAGAAACAAAGTTCTTCTATCTCACAACAAGAAAGACAAAAAAAAACGTTTCGTCTCTATTCTTCCAAAACAATCGCGGCTGTGCTACTTTCCCGCGACAATTTGAGCGGCTATACTAATAGTTTAATTCTACAGAAGGTAATAATAAACTTTTAACCATTTGCAGGCGAAAGATGACTCACTCACCACTTGATTTCATACAGTAAAACTATAAAACCTGATATTTAATATTATGCTCCGTATAATGCATCAATTTGAGAAATGTTGAAATAAAATAGCTTTGTTCCGCAATGTACGTTTCATTTCTCGTCGAGATAGTTTCACAAAGTATAAAATATTTCTAGTGAAAAACTTCTGAGTGCAAAGGGTTAATTCTAAAACTTGAACTCTTTAAATGTCTAATACCTTCTGCGATGGTGATTAATGAAACACCCTGTACATTCGCCCTTTAGCGGCTCCCGAATGAAGGAATCGGTAAGTCAGCATAAAATTTCAATTAGTTTTTATAGAGATGTCAAGAGCTGCTAACGTGAACTCGAATTTTCCTTCATTAACATTTCTCAAGTTAGCTCGAACTTCTTTGGAAGCTCTTCCGTTCCTGGCTTCCTGGCCGATAAACGGCGATTCGGATTATCCGGTAATCGACTTCAGCCGCGTATTTTCGAGTAGAAAAAGATGCCGGCAATAATCTCCGCGTTTCCGTTCCACGGTTCCGGAGGACTAGGCGAAAGTTTTCCTCCTCCGCAAAAGAAGCGTTAAGAACGTCTGGGACCATTGTATTGAAATTGGACCCATCCAGATAATCCGCGCTAACGCCCGTCCAAAAGTTTTTCCGTCGTTACAACGACCGGGTCTCTCTTCATATACCATTAAAGACAAAATTTCCCGAACGAGCAAGGAAATCCGCTTCAAGAACCGATTCGTAGTAGAAAGTCTTCGATTTACTTCCACAGCCGCGAAAAACTATGTAATTTAAATTAATTCAAGCTAAGTCATACCGTGGATAAATGTTTTTATTTCGGTAGATTCGGTTAATTGGTTTTTTAAACGAATAGAAAATACGTTTAAGTGGTACAGCGAAACGTACGTGAAACGTTGTGTTTAAAGAAATAGAAAAAAAAGGATAGTTTATTGTGTGCTTTAATGGTGCAGTGGTTAGCAAGTAGGATTATGAATCTCTCGAGGACCCCGTTCGACTCCCATTGGGGTGGGTAGATGGTGGGGTGTGTTGTTTGGAGTTGTTTGTGTGCGTTTTGTTTGCCTTAAAAGTAAACAAATTTCCGCCTTTTCTTCGTCCGCTATATTCTTCTGTGTATTTATGGTTGAGAAAAAGTGTTACTTTCATTAAGACATCCAAAAAAACTTCTTATATTTTCGTGACGCTTGCAGTTTCTAGTGGCAAATAGCGCAGAGAAATAATTGCTGCTGTTTTTGTTGGTTAAGATATATTATGACGAAGGAAGAATTCTCTGAATTCTGATGAATTTTCTACGAGTAAAAAGAATTTTCTCACCGAATTCTACAATTACATAATTTAGAGTATATGATATGTGAAACTGCTGATAATAATCAGTAATGTAATTATAGTAGGAATTCTCCTGAATTAATCACATGGAATCTATTTACCAACACTATTTACCTATCTATTTATCACAGATTGTGAGACAAATAATTAAAGCTAGAAGAGCCGCCCTAAGCTTACTAGAAGGATTATATTATATATATACAGAACATGTGTTAAATGGATGGAATAATAAACATTATCATAATTCTAAAAGGAAATATAGAGAAATTCCAAAAAGAAATTGAACTTAAATTATGTCAACAGTGGAGTAAAATTCTAAACATACCACAAACCTCTAAGAGCTGCCAAAAGGGTTTCAATTCTATACACCTGCTGCATACCTAATTTGTGTTAAAATATATTGAGGAAAGTGTTCATCGATCACTGGCAGGAATCACAGTGACGCAGTCGAATTTTGAAAGTGGCTCTAAAGGCACGCTGTCGTTCGCAGCCAAGCATCGACATTCAGGGCAATGTCGCCCTATAACCTGCCTCGAGACGACACCTTGGAATGTGTGGCTACGTGACGTGTTGCTGCCCATATATATTACTCAAAATATGAGGAATGCGCACGGTATAAGCACCGGGCTTTTGCACAGCTGAACGCCTGTCGTAAGGATGAATAACGACGATAGAATACCTGGTGCGAAATATTTTAAAATGCACTCCGTCACAACTACATGTATGATCACAGGTCCATAAGCATTATTAAGATTCTCCGATATCTGAATTCTGTTAATACCATTATTTACGTTATTTTGTAAATCCATTATTTATTATTTATCAACGTTTCTTATTTTCTCTTTATATTATTATTTAAAATACATTATTCTATCGAATATATGGCGATAAAACAATTTTCAATAATCTTCAAGTTCTCTCATCAATAAACCAAAGCATTCAATACAAATCCACAAACAATCACAATCTGGAACAAAGTATAATACACTCTACAAATAACAATTTTATATAACTTAATATCTTGCCGAATGGAATCAGGTGAGCCATCTCTAAACCGTCGATGAACCGCGACATTGTCTCGCTGGAAGTCCTCGCGGCGTGAAAAGGCTGCGCGGAACACGTTCCCAGATAATGTAATCGAGTGGACGGTACGCGCTGGGAATGGAACGATGGCCATTGCTGCGCAACCAGGGCACGGGATCAAAGTTGGTCGCGACGTTTCTGGATGAGCGACAAGTTGCCATGGAAATGCTAGACATCTTGGTTCCCTTCATTCCGAGCGTCGACGCACGCTCGGCCGACTCGCGAATCTGCTCAGGACTCGGCGAATGGAATTGCTGGTACGATCGGGGCTTGCAGTTCGCCAGATTCGCTTCAGTCGTCTTCGTGCAGCTGAAATTAACGTGTCATAGAGCAAGAGGTGCGGAGAGAAAAGGAAGGGACCTGTTAGTGGACTTGTTAGTACAGCATTTCTAACAAAACCCTGCATTTGACGCGAGATTTCATTCTTAGGTTGGACTGTTAATGAGTATCCAATCAATATTATTATTGTGAGTAATAAAGAATGTGTGTGTACAATAGATGAAAGTATGGGTAATGTAGAATGTGCGTGTATGCAATAGATGAATGACGACGGTACGTATGTGTGTGAATGTTCATGGCGTTTGGAAGATTTCAGAATATATTGATTTTTACTAATATTAATTTTCCTACGTTCAGCCTACCGAAACTGGAATATTCCAAATGTACATGAAGTCAGTGCATGGTGACGAAAGAATGTTCTGCAAAGTGTGCGAGTGAGATGAATCCAGTGATTATTCCTACATTATTATTATTATTATTATTATTATTATCATTATTATTACTGTTATTACTATTAACTATTATTATTAATTACTACTGTTGTTAGTATTAACTATTATTATCAGTACTATCGTTGTTACGTACAATACTATCATTACTTCATATACTAATCCGTATTCTTATTTCTACGATCCAATCATTCAACCATAATTAAAAAACAATTTATCAATAACGTCGCATTGTTCATTCCATCGTACGATGCAAATAGATGGAAACGAGTCTACAGGTAGAGGATCAAATACTATCGAAAAAGATTTGTTTCATGCGTTATCATCGTAGTCCTCCACCGGCAAGAGTAGCTAGTGCCATCAAAGTCTCCTTCGCCTGGTTTTCTCCAAGCAGTCAAAAGGAATTACGAGCGGCCAACGTCAATATTGAATCGGCCGGCCTAGCCGACAGTTTGCCAAGAGATTTTTCCTCGCCCGCACGTGACGCGTCGATGATAACGTTCGCCGTCGGCCCGATCGCGTGCGCCCGTGCTCCGACAGGCGGTATTGACTCGCCGAACCGCTTCGGTAAACACCGAACCCCGCCGACAATGAGCCATCCGACGGCGATAAGTCATTTCCCTGGGTAAGAGGCCGCGGAGCAGCCACTTCTGGTCGGGAAACGTCATCAGCGGGCTCGAGCGTTATGTAGTGGATCTTCGACAGTGACGTTCATTAACGCTTTGACGTCACGGATACACGGTACGAGTTAATCAGCGACACTGTTGCTGTTACGGGCAAAGCGACGTTAAATTTCGGCTGTTCAAGGGATTCGAACCGTTCGCTTGGCTGAGCGGAATATTCCGTAGGAGATGTTGTCTATCGCCGATCGGGAGATAAGTGCATTGCCATGATTAACACTAGAGCTACCAGATAGGTCAAAATGACCTATTCTTGATCCCTCCTTTCAGAGTTATTGAAAAGTTACAAATGCTACTCGAAGAAATTACGAAGTATAATTTAGTATCGTGCAAGATGAGGGATAAGCCGACTGAAACGTCAATAAACGCATTCTTATAGTTCTTATGGTAAAATAACAAAAAAATCAATTTGACTGTTCGGTGGTTCCAGTGTTTATAACTCCGTAGTGGAATATTTCGCATCTTTTGTGTTACTCTAAATTTTATTAACACTAGATTTACGGACATTTGTTCTACAGTTTATTCTATTGCTCCTAGAAAACTGCGCGTTCGTTTATATAAATCGCGAAAATTGTAGCTTCAAAACCAAAGTGTTGTGATGCGTATTCGTATAATTGCAGCAATCAAAATCGGCTGAAACTTTTACTGCATAATGTTTAAAAAATTCGATATCCGTCGATATCCGTCAATCTATTGTTAATATGTGACTCGTGTTTTGAAATTTCACCAACATTATTTATGTAGTATAAGGGAGAATGAACATTTGAAATTTCTGAACTGTATTTTTATGTTAATTCGTTGATCTATTGGAGCCATTCTGGTGCTAATCTTTTTAATTCTAGATTGGTCTATTGTAAGTTGTATCGTAATTATTTCACTGTTTATGAAGATTCTTATTCAAGAACACCTGTGGTAGCTGCTAAAACAAGATACCTTCTTGTCGTGCTCGTAATGTGGGTCGTTCCTCCGTTTTTTATAACCGATGAGGAATAGGAAAGAACTTATCGGAGAATGTATCAGGTTTACAATACTCGTAATTTCGCAGTGACACGTTCCCCGGGTACATTTATGGCCGAATAGTAGGGTAAATGCGCTGTCTGGGGAGCATAAAGTGCTTATTACACGCAATCAATCGTTGCTCTCGCGAGCCGAGCTCGTAGAACGTGGTCATTATCATTGGGAACCGGAAGAACCGCGGCTATCGCCAGACGCGAATCGTTGAGGTACGATGGAGATCTTCATCGCGACGCTTAAGTTCCATTCTCCAACTTACACTCATAACTCTACCTTTTCAAGAACCACGTCAATAGAGCAAAATGCCCATTGAACGTTACCACGTCCCGTAATTCTTATTACTTCAGTATCTAAAGAAACCATGAAAGAGCAAAGAAACATAATAATTACTTCCAACGCATTACTTTCATTTACTTCCAACTGAATCACGTTTCCAAACATCAACCAATAAAACATTCTACGCAAAGAACATTAACCCTTCACGGACGAATATTTGTTTAAACTTGTAGAAAGTCTTCACATCAAAAACTAAAAATCCATCGAAGTCTCAAATACTAGAAAAGAGGAAGACCATTTAAATAATGAAATCGCAGCTTTCGATTAGACCTCGGAATCACCATTACAGCGGAATTCGAACGCAAAACATTAAATCCACGTTCAACTTGATCAAAATATCCGTTACACCAGTGCTTCACTAACAAATGAAATTCACAAAGACTTAATTTGCTTAACACATTGACCACAAGAATTAGCGTTTCGTAGAATATCCTATATACCTATCCCATCGTAACAAAAGGAAATACTAGGGTAAACTATTAACGATTCGGTCTTATACTTCTCAAGTTACACCATTATTCGGTTACTCACGTTACCAAACATTTTCATTCGATATCAGGTTTCTCCTTGCAATTTTTCACAAGTAATCTAAAAGCATCGGTCATTAGTGACCGCCATTACAGTCAACGTGTTGAGACAAATGAACTTCTCTCCGAAGATCGTTGATTCTACGCGAAGATCAGTTGCGCAGCAGCGTAGAACAGCAAACAATAAAATCAGTCAGCGAAACTCGTGCTCGGGAAGGAGTGAGCCTGGTTACCGGAATATTTATAAAGCGCCGTGAAACGCGTGTAAACAATTAGGCATGCGAACGAACGTGTTTCAACTGATAAAATCGTCGGAACGAATGCACGCTCACGAAACCTGCTACCGAGACCCAGACTTTTTACACTCCAGCCCGCCGCCGCTTTTATTTTATTCGTGCAAGTAATTTTCATAATTAAAGCGAGCGCGGGTCTCGAGGGCTTTTTTCTCGGCGTGCCGTATTCGAGCGAGCCGGACGCGCGATATTCAAAGCCTCGCGCACGAACGCCCCGCGCTCCGTTCCTCGCGGATTAAATGGTTATTTCGCTGGCCCGGCGAACCTCGTCCCTCTCGTCTTCTCCGACAACCCTTCTCCGCGTTCTTTTCCACCCTGTCCGCCGGATCCGAATTAAACCTATGATTTCTTTCCCAACTCTGATCGATGTGCGACGACTTTGTCATGAATAACTGATTGGAAACAGAGAGAAATTCTAGGAATTTTCTATGTTTATGTTTGCTTCTGAGTATAATGGATTAGAGAAGAATAATATTGACTTCGACCTCGAATGAATAGAGTAATATTGATGTTTAAGAAATTTGTTTCACCATGAGTCTAACACGTTGTAAGGCAACGGGTGAATAGCACCGGCGCCACTTTCCAAACCCGTCCGAAGGCGTCTATGAAATTCCGAATAAATCGGAGCGACCGAGTCGGCACGTTTCATCGATATCTCGTTTACTTGCATTCTGTTACCGTTGGCATTGTGTATAGTATCGATCGTTAAAATGTTTTTGGTAGTTTAAATCGGTAATATAAATAAATTGCGGCAAATATGTCTTCTAATAATTACATAAATAAATAAATATCTCCCGATCCTATAAGTATAGTTATGATCCATTGCGAACAGGTCCTCGAGAATAATAAACTATAATCACAAACTGAACTATAAAGAAATATATAATAAACTAGTAAATAAAATCATACTAATGATAAATAAAAGAACCGACAATAACATGTAACAAATTCAAAAACAGGAGCTATAAGAAACCCTAATTCTATTATCCCTCTACTTCGCCAACAAAGAAACCGAACCATTCAAGAACTATCGTCCCAGCGAAACTAATCGGCTCCCAGTTGCACACGCGATAAAGCGCTTTCTAGTCTCCCATTCCTGTCAAACATCGCCCCAAGAAATTCTAGACTGATCCACCTTTACAGTCGTCGAATCTCAAGTTCTATCCATCCTCCGACCCACTTCCGCGCGTTCGCCGTAGATCCGCAAAGTAATGACAACGAGTCCAGAGGAACGCGATCGTTACGCAAGACGGTTACGAATCCGTTCCGTAATTAGTCAGAAGTTTTCGGTGTGTATCGGGGCAAGTTCTCCCGTATTCAAAGCTGAGGCAGCCTGGATCCCGCATTCGATCCGTGACAAAGCATACAGCGAGGTATGAAAATGCAGCCTGAGAAAAGCCGATCCTAAGCCAATACAGCCGTGTCCATGGAAACGGCTGATTCCTGTTCCATTCGAGTTCCGTCGCCGCTTTAAGCCCCGTTCGCACCGGAGCTGGCGACCATGGCCGCTGTCGCATTAACAACCTCCTCGTGTAAATACGCGAGCCATCCGCCTACTCTTCCCGTTATTCCGTGTTTTATCCAAGCGACCCGACCGACCCACCGTCTCGGTTTCACTCGGATATTATTCCCGCGGATCGAACGGTGGAAGTGACGCCTTTATTACGCAGAAATGAGAAGCTGGCCGGGTAATTGCGCGCTGAAACACTCATTCATTCGCGGCAATCCCTTTGGTAGCTATAGCAACGATGACGTCTGGCTTTTGTTGATATTGTCCCGTTATGGATTGTATTGCTGGAAACCGGTGTGGGAGATTTTGTATTTGCATCGATAAATAAGAGGAGTACTGCAGTGCAGTTGAGTTAATTTGATTCTGTACAGTTGAACTTTGATGATTTGGTCTGTAACGCGTATAGCTTCTTTATTCCCTTTCGTAGTGCTACGAAAACCTTTGTGTTAGGTACTCGTGGTTACCGTAATGGTGGTCGAGCTTTGTAGGCGTTTGCACGTGGTGTGCCGACTAATAAACTTGTATGTCTCGAAGGACCACCCGATAAGATCGGGAACAAAACTTAGAAATGAGTAGGAGGTGAAGTGGACTTTGACTCTAGTGCTATGCGCTTGATCGAAATTGCTAATTGATACTTTGTAATCCTTACTTCCTACTCCGTACTCTGTGCTATGTACTAGGTGAGTTGATACTTGTCTAACTATGTGTTTTCAACTGACTGGGCCTCCCAGAATCGTCTTCGACGACACCTCCGCAAGTCGTCTTCGCGGGGGTGAAGTCGTTCTGGTTGGCCCTTTTAGATCTAGATGTTTGTGGAAGGGAGAGACAGTCCCCTCCCTTCGTGGGTCTTCCAAGTTGCTAATGTTAATAACTAATTCGTCCCGTTTGCAGTCGTCGACCGTGGCAGATAAAAAGCAAGAAACGCTTTGGCCTTAATAACACATGCTAACAGACGGGCTAGAGAGTTAAAATACTGGTGACTGGACACCAGATGTGAACAATAGACAAGGAAAATCTAGAGCAAGAATCGCGGGCCTTATGGGTTCAGGGATTTATGGCTGCCACGGTCCCTTCTCGTAATACGTAAGGACGATTGCAAGTTGCGACGGGACGAGGGCTCTTATTGTTACGAAAAAACTGCAAAATGTGCAGCTAAGTCTTAGAAAAGATAAAAGTGTATACAAAAACTAAAACTACGATGGTTTAAGGGCTCGAACGAAACGATAAGGCTATAAGTGGCCTTAACACCTTTGCAATTCGAATTATAACTACTTGCTGCGTATTTAGTAAGCATTTTGAGTCTACTCTGTAACACGAATTTCCGTTAAACCCTTTTTATTTGGTAGCCTGATTGGCTAATACGTTTAGAAGAACGAGATCTTTTAGCGTTCCTCGCGAGTCAACTTATAGCGGTGATAATGCCTACATTATACTTTAATTACCAAAAATGAAGGAAATCGACCAACGTCGCATTAATCTTATAATATGACCTGAACCTCGCGACACATTTACCATTCAATCGCACCACAATTAAACTACTTCCGCAAATCCAATCCTCATCGGCAGATCTTCTCCGAAGGAGCTCAAACAAGACCCTCCTCCGGCGTGAAAATAAAACGCTCCATTTGCAAAACTCCGAGCGCAAACACGTGCAAGGGAAGGTACCTCGGGTCAAGCACCATCCGGCCACTCGATTTCCCTTGCGCTCCCAAGGAACATTCCCTCCGTCGATGAACGGCACGAGCCATTGAGCCCGAGGAGTTTGTTCTCGTCAATGAGGAATCTAAACGGCGAGGAAAGCTGTGATACACCGTAAACGATTTTTATTCCTGCCCGCTTTCTCTCTCTTTCCCTCTGTCTCTCCGTGTCCGTGCCAGCCCTTTCCACCTTTGTTCTCGAGATCAGAGTTTACTCCGTGAAATTTCGCGGAGCGGTCATTGAAGCACGGCAAAGTGGAAAATTGGATTCAGCTGGGCCCGAGGTTCCCTTTTACCCGAGGCCGGTGTAACAGCACGTCTTCCAATCATCGTCGACTCAATTTATCCTGACGCTCGTTTAGGAACGTTCCCGGCGCGCGATCTTGAACCCTACGAACTCGATGGCCTCCTTAACCCTTTGCTCGAGTCGCTCACATAATCCTGGATTACCCGGGAACACGACGCTATCGCGCCTGGCCCGGTACAAAACACCGGCCAGGCGTAAATTAGATTTTATATCCAGTCTCGCGGAAACCCCCCTCGTAAAACGCGGCGCGCGTCGCGTCGCGTCGCGTCTAACAGTGCCCGGGATGAGATCGGGGAGCAAAAACGACTCGCAATGATGCAGGGGAACACCGACCTAGACGGTACCAACAAAAAGGCAGTGAATAAATTGCCGGCGCCGGTGCGCGCGGTACTGCGAACTAAAACGAAGCGCGCTAATTGGCCCGTTGATATTATAAACAATTCAATGGGCCGCGTTTTGTCGACGTTTCGTTCGCGCGCGAGCAAATATGCAACGGCATATGAATGAATATCCTTGAAGCTGCGCGAAGAGTTCTCGGTACTTTGAATTGAAATTCCGCGGGGAATAATTGGCCGATGATTCATTTGGGTTTGTTTTAATGGTGGATCTGTGGAGGAACGTGTTCAGTGTTGAGTATCAGTTTTTGATGTTGCGAGGATATCGGGATGTTCGTTTGCCTGTCGTTTAAAGATGCGAATCGATTTAGCAGATCATTCGCCGGGAAATCCGTGTTTCATTTTTAATTGTGGAAGAAGGAATTCGAATCGTTCTGATGTAGCTTAACGCTGCGAATTTGGCTAAAACAGGAATTATACAAAATGACTTTTTTAAGTAGAGAAATTTTCTGCATAGGTAAATCTACTACTGTTCTGAAGATTGAAGTTCGTAAGCTTTATAACCCTTTATGTGGGTTTGTTTAGTAGTTCGTAGTAGTTTGGATCTGAAAGTGTGTTGTTATTTCGTTGAATTAGAAATAATGGTAGTATGAATTGCCATAGGGACCATAGAATAATTTTAGATTGAAAGATTAAAGGATTGAATGTGTAGAACTTGTATGTGAGAGACAAAGGTAAATGTTCTGCGGAGATTTAATGGAACTCGCAGAGTAAAATGGAAGAGAAGTGGGTTTTTGCCGCTGCTGACCCCGCGAGATTTATTATATCGTTATAAAATGATACTGTACTCTTTCATTAATCATAAACCTTTATCTCGTGATTTTTATCGTGGCCATTGTGAACGTTTGATGTTGAAGTAGTTCTAGTGAGTCATTACGGGCACCTTGCATGCTGTTTTCGCATCGAAGGAGAAAAGCGTAGGATGGTAATTTATTTGTATTCGCATTAATGCCTTTGCAGCGTATGAAAATATAAATGAATGCGAGCCAACGAAATAGAGAGGGAAAAAGATATTTGACGTTGTTTAGTGTTATATAATGGACTGTTTTAAAGCTTGCATTTTGAAGATTATTCATTATCCAGGTCTATAGTTTCATATGTCTCATTCAAATGAAATTAAATATGAAATATAAATACGTAATTTAAATTTAAAGTAGATTTGTATCAACATCAACGTAAATCATAGAATATAAAATTGCAAAACGTTTAAAATCTAAAAATTCTAAAATGGAAATCTTGTACCTTAAAAACTGAATAGTACTCGCATATATCAGCATAGAGAATGTACAACTGCATTTACACATTAAAATTAGACAAAGCGGATATAATTATATCAAAATGAAACGAACGACACCACTTTACAGCTCAAAGCGAAACCCTGTCAAAGTATGCGTTATAGGACGGTCGGACGTGTCGCGACAAAGAGCGTGATCGTTGCAATTCCCATTGAACCCGCATATCGAATAATCAAAATTGCAAAGCGTGTTCGTTCGACAAGAGGATACGGTGGCCAGAAACAATCGACGAATAACTGCGTTCGTGTGTCAACATTAGAATCACTGTACCAATCAAAACGCCCCACTTTCGATTCTTTCCTTTAGAATTGTTAAAAAAGCATGTGCTTCTTTGAGGATATTTTAAATTAGTTAGTTTAGTAATTTGCATTTTACACTATGATTCGATTGAAATCTTAATAAATGCACTTTTGTGATTGTTAGGTTGGCAACGAAGTTCGCGATCTTCACTGTTCTTATATATATTTATTTATTAAAGTTACTCAATTAATGCAATATGTTTCATTGAAACATCTGTCATTTGAATCCATAATGTTCCAGCAGATATTCAAAAATAGTTCAATGCCATATCGATAGTCAGATTTTCCAAATTATTTGGTTACCTAAACTAAACTGATCCGAAATCATTCGAATAATCCAAGTTCCACTATACTGTACAACTCGAGTTTTCACTTTATTCGATTACCTAAATCATCTTTCTCCCAATTAGTTCGGATATTGAAATTTCTGCTTTACTGTAACTCGATTTTCCAAATGAAATAATCATCTAACTCATCTCTCTCCCAATTAGTTCGAATATTCAAATTTCCATTACACTATACCATTCGAATACTCAAAGCTCCACCATATTACACGATTCTCCAAATTACTTCATTACCTAATTCATCTGTCTCCCAATTAGTTCAGATATTCGAGTTTCTATTACACTATACGATTCGAATACCCGAAGATCCACCATACTATTCGATGTTCCAAATCATTTAATCATCCGAACCCTCTTTCCCCCAATTACTTCGAATCACCGAAATTCAACTCTATTGTGCAACTTGACTGCCGAATGCTCCCAATGTTAACAGAAGTCTACGAAACTATACCCGTCAATTCGACCGCGAACGGGCCCGCTCGCGCACGAATTCCGTATCGCCGGGACTGCAGGTCCGCGTCGGATGAATCGGGCCGTCTTCACGCCGGAATTATTCCGGTCACAATGAATCGCGGGGAATCCCCCTTTTGAACTTCGTTGCGTCGCGGCAACCCCGAGAACAAAGGGCCGCTTCCGCACAAAGGAGTCTGGAGAGAGCTCAGACTGGCTCTCTCCCTCTCTGCTCCCGCGTTTCTTAGAGGATCGGTGCTCCGCGTATCTTGGGGAAGGAAAAACATTTACCCCCGGATCGCTGAATCGACGGAAACATCCGTTCGAAGAGCCGATTAACGCGTTCAGCGACGACTCGAGCCGACTTTCCTTCCAATTCAGTTTTACGACGGGAGAAATAAAGAAGACGGAAGGTTTTAGCTCTAATGTACTCGATAGAGCTTCAATTTTAAGGCGGCATCTTCTGCAGAGTTTCTATATCCTTAGTTCTATCCTTTAATTTCGAAAAAATTGGTCCGATTATCTTCATGTGATATCGAAGGAGATTCACTACGAAGGTTTTGAAACTTAGTTTGGTAAATGTTGTTGGTATTATACAATTGAATCTTAAGACTGGAGGTTGATTAGTAATTTAATATCAGTCTAAGCAAACACGAATTTTCAGGAATATTATTAGAAAACTACGAAAGAAGATAGATTTGCTTTTTTCTTCGTAAGTGCAACCCTGCACCGTTGCATTCCCAAAATTCTCATAAATGCGTAACTGTCCTATTGATCAGTATTGAATTAATCCGTTGAGGGTATGAACCTTAAAAATATTTATAACAGGAAGGAATAGTTGATACGTCGACGATAAAAAGTAGAAACAAATATCAATCTTTTCGAACGATGTTAGGATCCGCAAAAGTTATCAGTGAAACGATCAAACGTATCGGCCATTATTCTCCAATCGTCGCGTAATAAAGACGACAGAATAATAGAGGCGTTCCGGAACGTGTTCGACAGACTTTATATAGTGCCCCATCAACCTATCCCGCGCCGCTATAGAAAGTAAGAGCTCTCGAAATGTATCGCGCGCTAAAGTTCCACAGTGGCTCGTCAATATTTGAAAAATTCGCAACGTATCGCAAGAAATAAATTCGCTATCGCGATGGGCGCGCAGTATGAGGGTCAGCGTTGTGCCGCGAGGAACAAAAAAAAAATGTCCGCGAATAGGAAAGTTCAGAACGCGTGAAATAAGAGCTCGACGGACGCGTCACTCTGAAATATTGTTTTAACGAAACGGGCTTTGTGTGCCATGGGATTGAATGCGTTTTGTCCCCGCGCGTTATCAAAAAATGGTTGACACCGATTTTCGTTTGGTAACTGGAAACTTCTATCAAAGGGAACTCGAGATTGGCTCGTTTTAATGGTGACGCCCGGAGCCCAAAACAAACGACCAGCATTTTCCTTCCCCGCGCCGCACTCGCGTGCCGGGACACGCCGGGAACCAGATTTCACGAACATTCGTCGCATCGTATTAAATTATTTGTAAAAAGGCCAGTTAAAATGCGATCAATTGATAGCTAGAACTGTTGCTGTTCTGTGACCACTATAACTGTAACATTTGAAGCTGTGTTATTATACCTTTCGGGCATGAATGTTATCATATCGATGTCAAAGGTGAGCATTTAAACAGAAATTCCAACAAATTGTTCGGTTCGAATAACCAACGGTGACTGCACAGTTCTTTTCTCATATTCGGGGAAAATATTCGAATATTTTCAAAAAATGAAATCAGCAATTCGCTTGAATCCGTATTACCTTAACTGTAGAGATTAAATATTGACATAAAGAGTACAATGTGATAAACCAACGGGTTAATTATAGGAAGCTTGATTATACAAAAATATTTATCTTCGAGTTTAACAATTGATCTTAAAGAGAAAATAATTTTAAATGGATTAAATGGTACATGAATATTCTCGGTTCATGTATCCTATTCATATGTTGATTACGAAGAGAGATGAGCTGCGGATAAATATTGATATCTGCAACGGAGGAAAGATGTTAAAGGCGAAGTAAGTAGTACAGGAGAAGCTGCAGTCAGCCACGGTGCTCTTCGATACGCGGATTAAGTAGTTCAGGTCTATATTTAGCCGGCCGATACGATCGCGGGCTGCCGGTGTCGAGAGCAAGTAGTACAAGCCAACGATTACGGAGACGATTTAATGTGCACAATGGGAAGATTAAGCAACTAGCATTGACGTACAATTAACGGGCGTGTTCGCGGTCGTACAAAGAAGGCTAAGTGCCGTCAGTTAATAATTACTCGTGTCACATCGTCTACTCGTGTAACACTCCGATCAAGTAGTGCTGCTTCGCCTTCAATCGGTCTCCTGCAAATAGACGTCGGATACGATGGAACTCTACCGCTCCGAAACAGCGATATACAATAGGATAAATAATTCTACAAAAATTTAGAATAATATCTCCATTACTAGCAGAATATAAATAACAAATACTGTCACAAATTATCATAAACAACGGAAACTCGTAACGAATATACACAAATGTTTATTTAACTGTAGTTTTTATAAATACATTCATAAGAAACTTTGTACGAAAAATCGGTTCAAAATTGAACAAGAGGAAGAAATGGAATTCGATATAACGTTGGAGACACTTAATGACCTCACACAAGTGTGATATCGGAATTGAATAGCGGAGATTAATGTTTAGGCGATCGAGCGTGATTTTCCGTGAAAATTCTCGATCGGGGAACGTAAGAGAAGCAACGCGGAAGAGATTTCCTGGCCGGTATTGAATTTTCCGCGATCGATTCGGGGAGAACGAGTAAGCGTCAAGAAAAATGACGTAGAAACGAGGGAAGTTTTCCGGGCTCGGTTGAAATCGGTTCGTCGAGGGATGTGGGGAAGGGACGCGGCGTTCGAGAGGCGTCGACTGACTTCCCGCGAAATTAGTTTCATTCGAGAAAAATGAGCCGTGCACGGAGAGTGCCGTTCTCGTCGGCGAGGAACAAGGAAACGACGGGTCGATGAGGGGGCTTGATTCAGTGCAGCCTTGGTATCCTGATCGACCAATTAACTCATTCAGCCCCTATCACGAGCGAAAATCATGGTGTATGACATGGGCTCGTATCACGCGAAGGATAATTATTGGAGGCTGACAAATTTTGTTATCATCAAACGAGGGACTGTATCATTTTTATTGTTATTGTAACTTGTTAATTTATTATTACTGCATCATTTTTATTATTATTGTTACTTGTTAATTTATTATCACTGTATCAATAATATCATTATTGTTATTTGTGTTGGTATTGATTTCATTACCGTTGTTGTCTTATTATTGATTGAATTAATCACTAATTTCAATTCAGACCAAATTCATCTGAGTCTATTATCAAAACGACAATAAATAATTTGTATATTATTCGTCGGAAATAAAAGAATTAAAAGAATACCAATTTCGAATAAACTTGAATTGATACTTTATTTTCTAGATTCTGTGCAAACTGACCGAAATTTTGGATAACACTCTTTTGATATCCGAGGCGCCGCAGTTTTATTAATTCAGTTAATTATTGATATGAATTTAATGATATTGAATATTTCGTCATTCATAACGTTATTTCGGAGATTAATTTTATCCCTCATTTTTCTTAATCAGATTATGAATAATTAAATACCTGCGCTCACCGGCCCCCCTGCATTTAGTGCAATTAAATTTGCAACAAACTCCGTGCAGTTCCATCAATAATATTAATACCCCATAGAATATTCATAGCGGATATTTATATTCTTTTTCCACCACATGTATTAATATTCAAGAGAAACCACTCACGGGAGCATGAACATTGATCTCGTCACACGAAATAATTAGGTCATAAAATATGCACGTGCATCGACAAGATTTTCATAATTTCCACTCGGCTCGAGCTGCGACCGCGATATTCTTATTTCGCGACATTCTCGTATCCATACGATCAAGTATTTTTATTACTTTTCCTTGTGCTCTCCTTATATTCAGATTAATACTCCTACGAAACGTAAATAAATAACCAAATAACTAAAGAAACCTCTTAAAATTACACCCTCCATCTCAACTAAACCAACGCGCAAAATGAGCTTAAATTTTTTAAAATAAATGTCATTTATTATTTCGGTCGAATTTTTGTGTTTTCGAGTCATTTATTTTTTAACAATTTCATTCGACCTCTGGTGTAAAATTACTGTCATAGCGGAAGCTTATCAGCCCAGCTTATCCACGGGAGAGCCCTCGGTGTATTCTGCTGGAAAAAATACAAATAAGGTAAAAAAACGCTAGGAGAGAGGAAGATAGCGACCAAGTAGAATAAGCCGGTGTGTATCGGACGTCTGCTCCGGCGCGGAATCTGATCCCCTTCGAATGATATTTGCGCTGCCGAGTATTTCCTTCCTGACATGGCCGCAGATACGGGCAATCGGATTTAAAATGCCGGCCGGAGCCTTCTGGCTCATCGAGATGCACGGTTATTGCTCATATCGGTCGGTCGCGCGTCGCGGATTTTCGATTCTCGCCGGCAATTTGCCCCGCGGACGCCGCTTTCGCGGGGAAATGGGGGACACGTCGAAGCATATGCGTTCCCATGGAAGACCGGCGTCGTTTAACAGGAACGAAATCGAATTGAAACGCGATAGTCTCAGGGAAATCGAATAACATCAATGGCACCGAGAACTAGCGAGTCCGTCCTTTCTCTATTGTTTCGTTTACTCCGGGGATGTCTGGGATTGCCTGCGATTGGAGTAGGCGTTCCGTTTGAGTGATATTTGTGATTGATATTGATGAAGATTTTTGTTCTCGCGATCTCTTGAGTAGCCTGGTTGTTTAAATGTGAAACCATTGTGTTGGAGAGTTAAAATATGTATTGTTATAACGTTGGAAAGGTACTGGTGTACGTATTTGTGTTCGTTTGCCGATGTTTGTAATGGAAAATGAAGAAAATTAATGAATCTGTATGCGTTACTTGAATCTCAGAATGTATTATGAATGCATTCTTTGAAATTTAGGAAGCATTGTAGATGCATTCTTTGAAATTTGCAAAACACTGTGGAATGTATTATTACGAATATAGTTTGAAACAAAGGGAGCAAAACGTTGACATAAATCGCCATGAGAAAGTCCAATACCCGAGGTCTGAAACAAATACATGGGATTTTTATAGCAAACTGTACCGTAACGCCATGCTACGAGAAAATATTCGCTAACCGCAATCCCTCTGCTCGCAAATACTGCTATAGAATACATGAGCCGGCTGAAATAGCAGAAGACAGCAACGTTCACAACAGTTTCATAAGCAGTTCGCAGTTCCTGGGGTCAGGAAAGTACAAAATCCAGCGAAGTTGTACAACTCGGCCGAGATCAACAAGTTTTTAAAGTCCTGGGAGACGGTCGGGTGCTGCACGAAATTCGAGATCGAAATCTCGGGGTCTGTCCTAGACACGCTGGACCGTCTTTTCCTCTTAACAGCTATAGGATCCGTCTCGGCGATACAGTCATATCGAGTTTCTTACCTCGTTAATTAAGAACAGCAACAGGGAAACAAAAATTTGAAAAATTGCAAATATCTTATTAACCAAAATCACACTAAACCACAAAATATTGAATAGAAAGATTTCTCTTATTATATCCGGAAATAATGTAAACTTCGTTTTATTATATTTCACTTAAAAATAATAAAGAAATATAATCGTCTTCATCACACGGTACAAGAAACAAACGAAAATAGAAAATTTACAAATTCTTAGAAATTCTTACAAATCATGTGTAACCTACATATTCACTAGAAATTCTACCCTCGAATGTTCCCAGAAATCCAAATAAATAAAAACATCAAGACACCTATGCATCTCTGCAACGTGATTCCGCGTAAATGCATACAAGCATGAAATCTTTTTAAAGAAACTTTCCCGTCGCGTTCTACCGAGGAGGATAGCAATTTTTCTGTTTTCAAGGATCCCGCTTCGAAAATGTCCTTCCGCACTCCCTTGGGCGGACGGTCTTTTTGCGCCGGGGGATGATTTATCGTGCGGCACGCCGCGGAACAAGGCTGCGCGATTTAAATCACGCGGAAACACGCGAAGCAAGCAGAACACGAGATATTAACGAGGGAATTGGCGAGCGAACCGTTTATCGGTAGAGAGTCTCGCGGCAACTCTCGATGGCGGCGGTCGCCGAGGATCATTTAATTAAATCGTTCGCCATTGGAAATCCCCAAATTTCGGCGGGGGATGTATTATTGGACGCTAGTCGAATAATAATACCGGCGACCGTGTATTGTGCGGACCGTGCACACGATCGTGCTTACAAGGTATGCGTACACGTCCGGATGAAGTATCGGTACACGCGCCACGGAGTAATTTAATAATAATATTCGCGCTTTGAAGCGGCCGGCCGTCCCGGGGAGAGCGTATTTCCCGAACTTTGAGTTTCGGTATAATTTCCGGCCGGCTAATTAAATTGGGGATAGTCAGTCGGATCGATAGAGGTCGCGGAAGGATCAAGAAAGAGATACGAATTTTTCTTTCACGGTTGCTCGCGTTGGTGATTAATTAAGGGGAATGATTGAGGGATTTTGGAGCAGTGGTTTGAATAATATCTTTGGGTTTTCGGGGGGAAGGTTTATTTAATTTAATGACATCTCATCGAAGCTCATAGTAGTATTGCCGTGTTGTTTATAGTGTTAGTTATTATTAATTATTTGTATTGGTGATTGTAATGGTTTTTCTTGGGAAAGTTTTTTTTAAGGAGGTAAGAACAAGAGAAAAGTAGAGAACAAGTACACTAAACAGATCTTCCGAATCAGATCTGCGAGGACACTTTCCATGTATTTGATATTTATATAATTCTTTATATGACATTATTTACAACACAATAAAACATTAATAATTCATCCTGAAATGATTTACCCTATTATTTTCCTCCGTTTGTATTCGTCCAACAGGAGAAGAACAAGTAATACGAACCGCGCGTGTCAGAAGATGCACGACAGAGAAATTAAATAGTTCGAGTCTGTGTTTAGTGCTGCGATAGGATCGCAAGTGTTGTAACGAGTTCCGGTGTTACGAGCTTGTAATTATAGAGACGATTTTAAAGCTCGGAATGCGGGGATAAGTGACGCGCATCGGTATATAATTAGCGCGGTCGTGTAAAGACGAATAAGTAGCGGGGGCCAATAATTAATCGCACGAAGCCCGCCGGTGTCTACAACCGAGATTAAGTGGTTACAGCTTAATTAGATATCTGGCGCTAGTAATAATTAGTGATACTTCGCACCTGGAACTAAATTAATCAGATTATATCTATATTTAGGGAACGCACGTTTTCGGCGGCCGGTGAAATGTTCCGGTAACGAACATGACTGATTAAGATCCGAATAGTTCACTTTCTATTAGTCAGTTAATTAGGCGTTCGTCGAGATATTGTTGCGTGTTACTGCGAATCAATAATGTGCCAGACCGTGCCCGTCCCCTATGAGCTAAATTAATTAGTTCAATGTTTATCTCCCGAACACACCCATACAGTTATATCAAATACAACGGATCAGTGTAAACACGATGCACATACGATGACTGGATTACTGCGCCAAGAAACCCAGGCACGCGTACCTCGTTCAATAACAGAAATCTGTATTTAACATTCGAATTTTGGTATCTACTTGTTAGCCGAACAATTGACTACATGCCTGCGTGCGTTACAATTAGATACGAGTGAGAAGTACTCCGAATACTAACATTGTAAATTATAATATTAATACTGAAACTATTTCTACCGAAAGTGTCAAAAGACACCGTTTGAAATTTCAACTTAAAGTTCATTAATTCCATAATCGTTATTAAAGAAGTCGAGGAGTCAATTCAAAATGTACGTGTAAGCTTGGGAAGTAATTTTCAGTTAAAATTTCGAAAGGTTTCGACACCTTCGGTAGAAATAGTGTTAAAGAAATATTAACGAAGAAAAATATTTTAATGTAGTAGTATTAATATTATAGTTCATACTAAATATTAGTATTACTATATATTACTGTATAAATATATAAATTGAATATTGAGTAATTATATTATTAAATATAACAACCAAAAGCTTCTATAGCTGCTTACAACAATAGTAACTGTAATGGAAACACGATCTGTCGATCTTCGTAAAGAAAATTCATCACAAGTGGAACAGATCAATAATTTACCGTTGCAACCCTTACTCGCCGGAATTGCGCTTATTCTAAAACGCTCCGGTACATCTATCGCGGAACATTGTTCCCGAGAGATGGAAAATCCATAACTTATGCATTCTTGGCGAAGCTCGGCCCCATTGCATTCCCCTAACGATAATATTCAACCATAATAAGATCCTGGGAAATCGGTGCGATCCGCAGGGCCGTCGCATCTGAGAAACCACGCGAGTACTGCATTCGAAAATTCGAAAGTTAATTAGAAAATTCGGAACATTCACGGAAATTGCTACCACGACCACCTTACATCCATTGCTTTTCATCCCTGTTTGTAGCTAGCATTAATATTATTTGGATAATATATTAGAATAATAATTATTTTTATAACACATCGTCGTATCTCGTTTAGATTATCCAATTAGTTTATCCAATGAAGCGCACGCGTTTCCTGCAAATCGTTCGATTGTTTGCATTTCGAATAAATCAAGTGTTTTATTTCATTTCGTGCATCGCGTCCGACGATCCTGCGACTAATTTCTCAAACAATTTCCCGTTGAGTTACGTCAACATTGTCAACTGCACGCAACCGGGGACATGTATTATTCAACGGCGATACCCGCGGTGAGGTTATCCGATACTTTAATATTGAATGCGTTAACTGACATGAAAAATTGTTTACCACTGATTCACTTGGTCTCGGTGCAAAATAAACTTACACCGCTCGGAACGATTCGTCGTGTCAACTTGTCGCCTTTTATCCACAAAGAGAATAATGAAGCAACTGAAATTATCCATTATATTCTGTTCTTATTTATTAACTTAATTACAAGCAAATTTACAGAGGACAATCACTGAAACGACGAAAATGATCGATACACCTAACGATGAAACGATTAACTAATTACTGCAATCAGCCATTTTTTCACTTCATTTGAAACAAGCTTGAAAACCAAATAAAATCACGATGTCAAACAAAATCGAAACAATAGAGCAGAAACACTGGGAATTGTTAATTATTCGAAATTGTCATATTTTATCTTCGTTCTCAATAAAATTTCCCCGAGCCCGAAGGATCTTATTCGACGCGATGCGTCATATCGAGAATATCGAGGAAGAGACCGTCCCCAACCAACTCCGATCCTCGCCCCCATCCGTCGCGACGCAGGCAGACGGCATTATCGAAACGACGTCTATCATCCACGCGATTTTTGCCGGATTTCAAAGTAGAAAAATGAATGGGGATGTACAAGGGTGAGATAGGAGCGGAGGGAACGGAAGGGAGCGGGGCGGGAGCTGCCCGTCCACCATTCGAATTCGTTCTTTCTGTCACGAATGAAATATGATCGCGGACCGTCGTTGCTTTATTGATATTCGAACTTGTTCCGCGGTACTCACGGTGACGTTCGACACAGACCATGAACCTTTTAGGTCTACGCGCAGTTTATTACATTCTGCACCGCCCCTCCTTCCCCTCTCTTCTGGGGGAGGTCGCATTGTGCATGGAATCTGTCGATAATTCTTTTTTACATAGCGCGAGGTACTCTTATGAGCTATTCTTCGGATCGTCGAACACCTGTTTCGACTGGAATCGAATTTCGAATAATTTTAGAAGATTCTTTTAACCCTACAGCATCGTGTCATACTCGTGATGAAAATTGTAAATTAAGTTCGATAATAAATGTAATTTCTTTCGTTTGAACAACAGTTAATTGTTACTTTTCTATTATCAATCGTTAACCTCTGGAATAAACTTTTCCTTCCCTAATGAAGTGTTAACAATACAGTAGTTTTACCGAGCACAGATGTAAAAGAAATCGTAGGTCAAGAGGTTAATCAAGTTTTAGTTATTTGTGGAGATGAGGGAAAAATTTATTTTGAGTGTAAGTATTGTCTTTGTTTGAGGTATTTTTGTAACATCTGATCTTAAAAGAAGTTTAAAGTATATTAGATGTTATATGTTAGATTATTATTGAGTGTGGTCGTAATGAAATTACATTAGAACTAAACGTTTAAGTATATTTATATTATGATAGTTTGTTAAGGGCGTTGGTACTGTGAACTTCTTTTAGAACAAGGAGACTTAACCATTTCCAGACGAAATGTCGACATTTCGGCGAGATGAAATTTTCGTATTTGGAAGACTAAGTCGCAGACAATGATTCAATCACTCAGGCAGCAAGAGATTAGCATGTAGTTTCTGTATTTGCTATTATTTAAACAATTAATATATAATTTAGCTTCATCTGGCGAAGGTTTTGTACATTTCAAAGAATTGAAATTTGAATCTTATGTGAATAGTGAATTGACTGAGGCAAACAGGCGATACAAGCTAGCGGAACATTTGCAGAGATGACAACGAGGTGATCAGGGAAATAGTAACATTCCCTCGTAACCATGTGGTCATTCGGCGAACGGTGTCAGGAGATTCCACAGAGTGAACGAAAAAAACCGGAAGTTAGGTCGTTTTTTAGAATAAACCGCGTAATAATCTCCCTGTGCGACCGTTAGAAGCGCGTACAATTGTGAAATTACGTGTCTCAATTAATTCTACCCGCGCTGTTCCCACCGCGATTTGACATCGTAATTTTACATCCCTTTTCCCTTGTCGCTGAATAAACTTCGCAGTTTTCACTTGAAAAATATGCAAACGAAGAAGAAAAATCGGCCATGCCACAGTGCATTTTCAAATTGGAGTAAACTACAATGAAATTTTTATAAGATAGAGATATTTTTATGGGAAAGTTGTACGTGATATACGCGTGACCACTTAAAAGTTATGTCGTTTGGCGGATATTTGTTAAGGCAAACGTTAACCTGGTTCGACGTAGCGCGCTTTAGCCGAGGAGATGCGAATTAATAGCTTCTTAATTTAAAGTTGGCGACGAGACTTTTCCGAGTCTCCAAGGCGATTCCATTGCGGAAGTTTAACACGGTTCGACGAGGAACTGCCATGCATATTCAGCGACGCGATTCTTCCGCCAGAGGAGAACGGTTGCACTTTTACCGGGCCGTTCTCCGTGATCACCGGGTTCTAAGAAACGCGAGAATAGCTCTGTTACACACTACTCGTTCTGTAATTAATCCTTAACAAATTGACAATTATGGTGGCCATCGATGATCAGCTTTTCTGAATTGTTTGGAAACTAAATAAGTAATTAGATAAGGGAGAAATTAGGTAACTGAATAACTGAGTAACTGAGTAACTGAGTAACTGAGTAACTGAGTAACTGAATAACTGAGTAACTAAGAAACTAAACAAGTAAGGAACTAAGTAAGTAAACAACTAAGCAACTAATAAACTAAGCAACTAAGTAAGAAACTAAGCAACAAAGTGACTAAGTAACCAATTAACCGAATAATAGTGTCAAGCAGATTCAGACACAAAAACCCAGATACAAAAATTTAGACATAAAAATAAATCAATTTCACGATCAACGTTTATTACTAGAAATTTAGGGACGTTATTGATAAATAACGTTCATTGCAGGAAACGTAAACGAAATAAATTCCCCCGCATCGTAAATGTCCGAAATAATTTATAGTTTATTGGAAACTTTTCCCCCAAAATTCCGATAAAATATCTATTTTGTGTTTTATTTCAATATTTATCGGATAATTTAATGCGTCACTCATAAATAACGAAAATATTCAGTTTGACATAGTACCGAGTCGTCTATTATGAAGGTACGAGAACGCTGTTCGAAATATTTGTCGAATTTTTCTCCGACTCCGTATCGCGATGGCGAGTTACGAAACAATTCCACGGGCGCGATCGATCCGCTTTTGCTAACGCGATCATTCGCCAGAGAACACGTTGTTAGGTGATCCTTTCGCTCCGGTAGATCCTCCTTTTTCCTGCTGACGGTGATTGAATTAATTAAACAAGAGACAGTGGCCGGTAGCAAATCAAATTCCTCGTACAGTTCTGATGCTACACCGAACGTATCGTGATACACGCAAACTCTGTTTGGAATATTTCTCCGATGCTGCGTCGGATCTACTCAATTGAACTGACTCTGCTGGAACAAATCGTACAAAGAAGATGCAGTGGTGTCTACTTCAACATAACGCGCAACAATTATCTCAACCACAAATTGATAACATTCAATTAAAATATTACAAACGTAAAATACGTTTCACAAATTGTATGGTTTAATTGAAACTCAGGGTAAAATGGAATATAATCTCAGTTAGAGTTCCATAATGCTTCAAATCTACTTTAAGATAACCAGAAAGCGGTTATTATACTATTATAGAAAGAACTGGTCTGTATGAGTATTTTATTCTCCAAAGAAGAATACAGAAACGTTGAAACCGACAATAACCTAAGTGATACTTGAAACTCATAAAATAACTGCACATCGTGAAACCGTACTTACGGTTCTGAACTCGAAATTACTATTATCATCAGTCCATGCACGCAATCTACTACTTAATAGCCCTCAATCAATAATTCTACTGTGAGATTCGGTGTGTCTGTCGATCTTCACGTTCGTCGATTTTGCCAACTTCAATCATCAATCCGAATATAATTCTTAAACTCGTCAATTTTAATCGTAGAGGGCATATAAAAACGTCTGTTGTTTCTACACAGTCAACATTTCAGACTACCGACCGCGAAGTCCCGTAAGGTTTCAAGTTTCTCCTGTTTTCCGTCCATGTTACTAAACAACACCTGTGACACCGTTTCTTCCTTCATTTCTCTTTTCCCCATTGCATTGTACCGTTCAATTAGATTTTATTACAAAATTAACAAGCAAATAACCTCGATAAATAATAGTTGCTCAAATTTAAACGTCCTAAACACGTTTACTACCTGTTCACATATTTGTGACGACCGTAGTCCTATATTTTATACAATGAAAATGAAATTAATCCTATAGATATTGTTATTAGAAACTATAAACTACATTATATTTAGGAACTCAATGACTCGTTTCAGTTTAATTTTTCTAATATTTTGTTTACATTTATTGGATTGAAAAAAATATTATAATTGAAGAGACTGTCGAAATAAGCGCTGATAGCGAACGTGTTAATCGTTCAGAATTAATCATCCCACTAGAACAGTGGTTCTCATCGCGCGAAATTCCGTAAAGAGCTTTACAAAAGAGCTCGAAAAAGCGTCGAGCACAGAGAAACTAGTGTGATGTTAATGGAAAATAATTATGTTTTATTTAAAAAAAAACATAGGAATAGTTAATCGAATAAGATACAAATAAATAGAAATGATATAGCTCGCAGTGTACAAGTCTTTACTCTTCCAAAGTCAACGCAACTCTTTCCAAAAACTCTCGCCATCGCTTAAAAATCATTCTGTTCCCACAAGCATTCTTCTCACTCACACTTCCAACAAATTCTCAACCACACCCTACTCTCACCACCGTGCACTCATCATCCTCGCTTACGCATCACTTGGGAAAACTCGCCAACCCTTGGGCCTGGTCTCCATCAGACCCTTTCTCTTTTATGCTCCTCTTCCTGTCTCTCAGAATACTCGCTGTCCCACTGCCTTAAAAACTACGATACAGCCATTGTTAGGGTGTGGTCGAGCCCTGATTATTGGCGCTAGGTGCCGTCTATGATGCTGTTACGAAGGACCACCCAAAGATTACAAACGGCTTTGAGACCGTAATAATTGCAGGACACGTGACGTGGAGTAACATTATTTATTAATTAAGTTCTGGTTGCACAGAATTTGTGTGAGCTTGTGAACGCGTGTGTATGTGTGCTTGTGTAAAGGAAGCTAAACTCTGGTCGATAATATGTGTACTGGGTAATCTACCCTTGTAAATACATTCACCAACACAAATATGATTTTTGGTTGATTTTTCAACGTTGTTGTTTCTACGATTGTTGTTTCTGCGATTGTTGTTTCTACGATTGTTGATACTGGGATAAGTTGTTGCTCACGCGAACCGATGTCGTTGTCGTTGTCAACTGCCCCAAGGAAGAAAAAAGGCGGAATATTTATAGTAAAATTGAGCATCTACCAAGCGACCAATCAACGCGACACGCATATCGATTGGCCGCTCAGTTTAGTGTCGCTTTTCCTTTGTTTCTTTGACTACCGCGGCAATGAGTGCCCGTATGTCATTGTTGGGCGCGTAACACTAACTCTAACAGCCATAATACTACAATTATGACAATGTCGGAGCGTTTGGGGGATTAGGCACCGAAATGTCAGTGGACAAACTATTGAAAATTTTTCGATCGATATGTTGAACACGACCACCTTTAAAAATATGTAGACAAATAAACACTTTCACTACTAGTGCACATATTTCTGACGGTCACAAACCTATATTTTATATTAAAATACATTTAGGGATTGAATGACTCGTTTCAGCTTCATTTGTTTCAGTTTGTTTAGAAGATTTATTGAATTGAATAGAATATTATAATTGAGAGGATCGCATAGATCCTTTAGACAGCATATTAACCCGTTGACTGTCACGAGAATTCCTTGCGTTTTCAGTAGTAATACTTATTCTTTAATAACAAAGGCAAATGATATTGAAAATAATTATTAATTCATAGGAAATCTCACTAGTAGTTCCTCCTTGGTCCAAGACTTCCAGTCCTTCGAACGGCTCGCTTGTTACGAAAATCCGACCGTGACGTTCCAGCGACGTATCAACGGTGTCCGTGCATTACACCGATGTCACACTGTTTGTCACGTCGCGGGAAACGCGCATAAACGGCTGTCGCGCGGCGTGTGAGAAGCACGTCGGCCTGGAATCGATAATATCAGCGGGAAGAGAGTAGCCGCCGGGACTGTTTGTGCGATTTTATCGGACCTGGGTTAGATCCGGAGAACAGTGATTAACTGCTCGTGGGAACTACTCGGGGCTGAAGTGTTTGCTCGGATGAATTGGATCCTTTGGGAATGTTAAACGGTGGAAGAAAAAGTATTGTACTTACGTGGAGTATTAAACTAGATCTAATTTGAAATCTGCAGGATTCGTAAGACTGTAGGAAGAAGATAGAGTAGGTGTAATATGAGTGTTTGATTTTATGTGAGTCTAACATTAGCGTCTAATTTTGGCTCGGTATAGAGTAGAGATTTAATTGTGGATGAGAGTTTTTTTAAATTCCTGAAGACCTTTATTAGAAAAAGTTGAATTAGGCATTGAACGTTTGAATATTAGATAGGATGAAAATTACATATCAGTCTGCCGTCGTTTGAATAATTAAATTCATTCACAAATTTTAGTTTGAAGGATCAACGTTCGCAATGAAATAACAAAAGGCCTTAGATTTCAACTATAAAAGTAACTTTGTTGCATATCTGTAGATTAATAAAAATATTTGCCGAAACCTTCACTCATTAAACGCCTCAATTTCACACTAACCCGGAAGGTTCAATAAATTTTACAATACCAAATCCCATTTGCCCACAAACTTACAATCGGCAGTCCGTTAGCATCAACATCCGACAAACTTTCATGAACCAACTGAAACGTCCTTCAAAATCAATGAAATCCAACCAAGAACTCTTCTCAACTCCTGTCGAAACTTACGATCAACGTTCTATTACAATCTACCTTCAACAAACTTTTACGAACCAACTGAAACATCCTTGAAAACCAAAGAAATCCGTCCAATATCTCTCCTCAACTCTTCTCAACTCTCCGAGAATCTCGAAGCACAAGAGAACCCCGAAGCATCCAAAGAATATGATTCTGATTACTTTCGAGACGGGATCGCGTCTATTTAGCTGCTCTCGAATGAAAGGGGCGAGGGGTGCGAGGGGAGGGTCTCGTCCGGGTTTTGTTTCGCCGCCAGAAAACCGTGCACCGAGAGTTGTCCTCTGGTGACCCAGATGCAAGCGTTCCAGGGTTAAAGTCGAGCGAACGAAACGAACGGAAAACGGGGATGAACTGGGGTATGAGGCGGCGGCGGGGGGGAGGGGGCAGCTGGTGAATCGCTGCGGACAATACTCGTTGCATCCGCAACGCCGAAAACATCCTTCTTCTGTTCGTCCGTTATTATCTTCGGAATAAATGGATATTGTGCGCCCGAGCGACGTAAGGACGAACGGAGCAGGGGTGGGAACAAAAGCTTATTGTTGGCCGTCGCTAGGCCGAATGGACGTTCGCGTGTTGTTCGTTACGTGAATGGTTCCGAACGCGTTCAGACTACGGCGTCGCTGCGCTACGAAACAATTTTCTGATTAAGTGCCACGCACGACGTTCGCAACCATTCGTGGCACGCATATGGGGTTTACCGTTAAATTTAGGTGATGATAGATAATATGATTGTTTTACGATTGTTGAGGATTTTATCGACACTTTATGGAGGTTTGCGTGTTGGTTTTGATTGTTGCTGTTAGATGTGTGTTGTAGTTTTATGTTTTTGAAGCTGTCATTTTGAAGTATATGCGGCTGAATGTATATTTTGAAAGAATGAAATAAAATGTGCTATAGGAGTAGTGTTTATTAAAGGGTGTTGAAGGATGAGAGTGATTCTGTTTTATGGACATTAGATGTGATTTTGTGACATCGAATAGTAACAGAAACTGGAAAAGTGCAGTTGTTTCGTTGTGGGATAATTTCAGTAATTTACAATCAGTACAGAGGATGAGGAGATTGATTAGCACCACTTTCCAAACAAAACTTTCCAAACAATCCCTTAATTACAACAACATATTCTATCCTACAAATTTTTCTCCTAGTTTACATATTCCGTAATCCAAAATCTAGACACACTCGCCGTGAATACTCTCCACCCCACCGTAACCAAATAAACAAACGAAACAAATGAATTGAGCAGGATCACTGCGCACTACAGTTAGAAACTTTGCAAATGCCACATTTCAAATCCAAATCATTCTCACCCATGTTATCCAATTTCTATCCTAGCAAAGAAACTGTAATGAAGAGCGACAGTCGCCATGAATACTCTCCACCCCGCCGTAGCTAAATAAATAAAGGAAAACACGAGAGCAAACGAGATCGCCACGTTACGGCGTAGGAGTATAGTGTTCACGGCGACATCAATAAGAGATTAAGCCAGACTCGGCGCGATGTAATGGCGCGACGTGATCCAGGCGGGCTAATCTCACGTCTCCATGTGTTACTCTGCTTCCAGTCCCTATATCGCACATCGTGGCGCTGGTCGGCGATCCCACGTATCTTCCCTGCGACATATCAACCACCTACGAGGGGGACTCGGTGCATCTTGTGCTCTGGTATCGCGATGATCTCGGTACATCGATTTACAGGTGAGATACAAATCAATCTGCACCGGTGTCCGCGCAATCTGCGCCCCGGCTGCGTTCCTCTATATTGGGCCGGGACAGGGCCGCAAACAAGCCGTCGACGCGGCGCAAGATTAGTGGCCGGTTCCGTCAGGGAGGTTGACTTCCATCCGCGCGGAAATTTATTCCCGACACGCTCGATGATTCACCAGCGCAACGACGCTTTTTAACCGTTCCCGCGCGGCGCTGTTGTGTTTCGTGCGCGACAAAAATACGGAGCATGTAATTCTGTATTTTATTTCGCGTCGCGTATTACGAATTTAAATATTTTTTTATCGCCCAGCAGCAAGCGTGCTCCGCCGGGAAATAGGAGGATAGGGGAATTTGGAAAGTGGGCAATTCGGGATTTTGAATACAGCGAGATGGGATAATAGGAGAACGGAAGAATAGAAGCATTTTCGAAATTGGAGTATTGGAATATTGGGAAAAACTGAACATTCTCGCTGGAGATTTGTGAAGATTTTCTCTGGGGAATATAAGACGCAATTTCGATAAGTTTTCAATTTTAAGTACAGGGGTATTGACGGTATAGAAAATGTTAAGATTGAATGGAAAGTAGTGGAATTGGAAGATTTCGATGGATTGGGATTGTACCATTATTCTGTATCAATTCGCTGCTATTTTCAATCTGTCCGTCGAATTTGTTCCAGTGTCGATGCAAGGGATCGAGACTTCGGCATCGCGCAGAGATGGTCGGACGAGTCGGTGTTCTCGAACCGAGCTTATTTCATGCTGGACAAAAATCCGGCCGAGCTCGGCGTCAACCCCATAAGGGAGGAGGATGCCGGGATCTACAGGTGTCGCGTCGATTTCCAGATTGGCCAGACGCGCAACTCCAAAGTCAATTTAACGGTGATAGGTGAGTCGGAAATATCGAGATGTATGTCAATTCGACTACTGAAATACTGCAATCGTAAAGAAATAACAATGAACAATGGAATTACTGGAACAATCCAGATTATAGTCGAGCAGAAACAAAATATTTTGTTTAATTCCAATAATTCAAGAATTATAAAGTTTTAAATTCAATATTCAACTTTATATAATGTATGAATACACGGAACATCGAAATTAGATCATTCTGCTCTTACTTTATTTAAGATATGTCCTTATGTTAGTTACAAAAACTATCTTTGATTCTTATCAGGATATAATGAATATTTTCTGAGGAAAATATTCTCGGGAGTTCTTTCCTAGAAGCAATTAATGTTCCATCGCGGAAAAAGGAGCCCTTTCAAGCACCGAGGTCCGCGGCACCTCGATACACGGGTCTGGTTTATGGCACGGACGAAAACACGGTCGAGTATTCGGAACAGTTAATCCGGGGCCCGGCCTCGGCCTTTGTGCAGGTCAGCCTTGCATTTTCTGTTCCGTACAAAAATTCTCCCATGTCATGAACCAGATGAATTCTCGCGCAGCGGCGAGGATTACCCGCCGCCATGGGTGCGTGCCCGTACTTAGGTAGGCACGTACACATGGGCCCACATAATGGGTTTTCCTTCGCAGTTTCACCGAACGTACGCGCAACAGCGAGGACTACCTGCGGACAAGGGTGCGTACTCGCATCGGAGTACACCCTTGCACGTTCGTCAACTAACGGGATTTTTCCGCTGTTGCCAAATCCATTCTTTTCCAAAACTTGGTCGTTCTCTTGTTACCACTCTGTCAGCATTCCCTTTCAAACATACGAAGGGGGGGTAAAAAGTTTACTTGTGGGTGCAACAGCTCGGACAAAGAACAGTCGCACATCACATTCGGAAAAGAACAGTCGCATACCACATTCGAAAAAGAAAAGTCGCACATTACATTCGAAAAAGAACATCGCAAAACACATCGTAACGAGGCACTTGCAACAACATACACGCTCGAAAGACTCGTTCATAACTCTCGCGACAAATACTCGAAATCACACTCGAATCATCGTTCCGGATTCGAAGACTTGTTTAGAAAAATCTCGACTCGAACACAAACGTAACGCGAAGACGCGACCACTGCTCCACCGACGGATCCAGGTGCCCAAGATTAATTTGGCGGGCACCACGCGTGCGGTCAACGTAAAATCGCGAAAACATTCGAGTCGCGAACAAGCGTCGACCCGTCGATCGTAACAATTAATATGCAACACTTTTCAGTGAGATATAAACGAAATTCTTTGAAACTAACAAATCGGAAACAGAGCTAATTAAGAAACAACGCTATTTGATTTCAATATTTCATGTATCGATACAGAGCATATTATACAGGGTGAGGCACCTAAAACCGGCCACATGAATAACTGGGCTGCTACTGGTGATAGGAAAAAATGCATCAGACCAAAATTATTTGGTATCCAGGGGCTGATCATTCGATGTTACTAGTTTTTTTATAGGTGGAGGCGTCAAGGAGATATAAAGGTCATCTCTGTTTTTTTTAAATAGAACGGTATATTTTTTTACTTACATTCTGATAGAGTATTTCAAGACGAATACAATGACATATTGGAAAAGTCAATCGTGGTCTGGGTTAAGTCAATTAGACGATGATTTTGCTGCGTCAAATCTAATGGACTGAGAGTCACCTCTCGCAAAGCGTTAACACGTTGACTGCCACGAGAATTTCAAGCGTTTTATTATAGTAAAATTAATTCCTTTATAATAGAGGAAAATAGTATTAGAAATAATTATTAATGTTACTAAATATTTTGATTCAATATTGATTTTCTTATTGTAATCGTTTTCAAGCAATTTGGAAGCTCCGGTTACCGGTGACCATCATGGCAGTCAACGTGTTAATATAATATCAAAGCCAGTAGAATAAACCAGTGATCGATCAAACCAATTCCTTTCCAATCGAAAGACCACTCGCCCCTCCGAAAGGAACTCGCAACAGAAAATGCTCGAGGAATCCAATGGCCGCCAAATAATCGAAGTACGAACCCAAGTGGAATAAGTTACTCCCCAGCCAGACCAGAGAAATATTCCCAACGTCCCTGTGGTACGGATACCGTATTCGAAAACAAATTGAACCAGACTCGGTCGACTCGGTCTCGTCCTCCTTACAAGAAGCCTCGGTAACTTCCGTTCCGAAGGATCATCAAAAAAATTAAAAGGCACTGTCACACGCGCGCACGCACGCACACATGCACGCATGCACGCACGCAGCACACACGCGCACACACACACACCTATTCTCTCGAAAATATTGCCGCAGTCAGTGGAACGGAAATTCCCAGGTGAGGCAACAATAAACAGATCCATCAGCAATCATGGGAACCGTACACATCGAAGAACCGCAAACTATTTACACACTGTTACGCGAAATTTTCGATGAATATGCGCGCACTTCAACCACCAAATAGAACCAATAATAACTATGATCGAATTACTTATAAACAGTGATGATAATTCTAATAAATAACTATCAATTATGATAGTAATAACTTCAACCGAGTTATCCATGAATAATAATCAATATAAATAACAATTTACCTATTTAGTGAATTCCATCTTCATAATTCACGATCTTCTTAAATCTATTTTCCATTATATAGCTAATTATATATATATAGTTATAAATTATATAATTATAAATAATAGCCTAACGTCTTTTCTTTCAACACACTCGAATAAGTAAAATACAGAAAGAAGTGGATCGTAATACGAAATCATATTAATCAAATAAATGACAATAACAATGATACAATAATACGGTAATGCCGATTGATTATTCACTGGCAAACCAGTTCAAGCGCAAACGATCATTCCTAAAAAATCATATCCTTGTGACTTTGCCTCCGCCGCTTTATCAAAAATAATTTCTGCACGGCGAACCGTTTTTTTATTCAGTTTGCCTCTCCCCCCTTTGTTTCCTTTGGCCGACTTTTCTCCGAAATACGACCGTTTACGCGAACCAGACGTTTCAAATCCTGGAGCATCGCCGGGTGAAATATTCGAGCTGGACGGGGAACGTGGAACGCTATCGGCCCCCGTTCCTGGCCGTCGACGAACCGTTTCGGGGCGGTTCCGGTGAGCGTTTCCGCCGCGCGCAATGACACAGAATGAGAAAATATATCAAGATGAGAACCGTGCCAGCTGGAAAGCGTCGGACAATGGCCGCGCGAGTCGCGGCCGCTCCCGCGGGAGCTGCACGCGGTCTATCTGCCCGGCGCATCTACGCGCACGAAGTTTTTAATGGGCTGGTTTATTGACTCTCTCTTCGAAACGCGAATTTCGATCGTCGAATACCTGATTCCTCCGGAGATAATGAAATATTTTGAAAGTGCCAACCTATAAGTGGATCGGGAGCATGCTCCTTCCGGAAATAATGAAAAATTAGGGAAGACTATAATGTATAAGTGGCTCGGGAGCACGATTCTTCTAGAAATAATGAAAAATTGGAAAAGATTGTAATATGTAAGTGGCTCGGAAGCATGATTCTCCTGGAAATAATAAAAAAAATTTTAAAAGTTACAATATATAGTTACAATATATATTATATTATAATATATTTATTAATATGTATTATATATTATATTATATAGCTGTAATATATATAGCTTTCTAAACATTTTTTATTATTTCCAGAGGAATTATCCTTCTATGTCACATACGTATACATGTCAATGAGCAACGGAATATGAAGCTTACTTTCTTCTCGAAATGGGAATTTGTAATTGAATTTGGAATTTATAATTTATATTATAATAATGAGATATTTAACAGTAGAGCTACAATAATACTAAGTTGATTAATACTAATATGATTAACTAATACTAATACTGAACCATATAGTATTAAGTTAATTGATATTAAAACAAATATTTCATAAATATTAAAATAAACAATTTGAAAACACGAAAATCATTTTTTTAAGGTGTCGTTTGTTTTCTTACGAGTATCACTTGAATCTGAGCATAATTAATAACTTAATTAGATGCGCGACGGGACTCATACATCTTAAATAAACTGTTCTTTGATCCTTTAATAATTCCACCTTTGAAACTGCAGCAAGTTTCTTTTATTACTCTGCTTCAGAAGATTGTTTATGCACTTTTACGTGGCTCTTCTATTTCCAAGAATCCCGAGGTACAACTTTTTTCGAGTAAAATACTCCAGTTGCAGTGGCGTAATTTTTTTCACTCGCTGAATATAATGCGGCTGTGTGGTGCAACTTTATACTTGCTCACAGTCTTTCATTCGTGTTTCCCATAAAGATTAAAAAACTGGCGGGTAACTCATTTAAACGAGCACGCGAAATGTTCTTGAAAAAAACGTGTGCCTGTGAAAGGGAAAGAAAACGTTATTCCTTAAGGGAAATCCACGAAAATACGTGTTAAGGGTGGATTCTGAAAGCGACAAGCGGTGAAAATGTTTTTGAATTCCTCACGGAAATGACGGTTGTACATTCATTAAGATATTCATCGCCGTGTTTCACGAATAGACCAGTCCGTTCGAAAGCGTCTTGTAAAGGTGGGTTTATTGTCTGAACAATAACAGTGTATAAAATCGGAAAAATACACATTGATCCGCCTGATAGTTCCATTGTGGATGGAGAACAAGACAATGCACGGTCAGACGCGCAGCGAAATCCTCGAAGCCGGTTTCCATGTATTTCTGCGCCCGTTGTATTTTCCGATATCCATTCGTATTAATTTCGCGAAGGTAACGACCTGCCATTGTCGAACACAATAATTCCCACCTACAAGCTTTCTCTCTCTCTCGTCCATTTCAAAAATTCAGGGGAACGAAACTGCTCTCGGACAAAACTGGAAACAAATAGTGTTTATTGACAGTCTAGTGATTTGCCCTTTACTGTGATCGACGAACGCGCTCGTGTAACAAATACACTATTTTTTCAAATCGCTGCAACTCGATCCAATGAGTCACGATTACTTACAATTCGTCGATGCAAATCCCGACAGAAAAAGGATATTTTTTGTTAACCTTTAGCGAATCGATGTATCTCTTTCGAAGCTTTCTATGATTCCTTAAATTGTGCAGAATGTGTATCGGATTAGTTCGTAAGTATTACCATATTTTCAAGAAATTTCGAAGCAATGCGAATTAAAGAGTATTTTAAACGACTATATCACTCAGTTTTTAATAAATAAATAAAAACAATGTACAGCTACAAGAAGACATACCTGAAAGTGTACTATTGAACCACATAAGGCTAATTTTCAGAAAACTAAATTGTGCAGATGGATTCTTTCTGCAACATCAACTTACATCACTATACACACGAAAACCGAGATATCATATTATTATGTAATATATTTGAATAATCAATTCGAATCGAATTTAATATTTTTCTAAATATTCTAATTAGCAAAGTTGCATAACTAATTTATATAAAAACGAAATTTCTCGTTACCAGTACGCAATATGTTAACGCACATATTTTTAATAAAAATTCATATAGTAAACCATTATTTAAAACAGATTCCAGTAAACAAGGTTTAAAGGTTAATTTTGATATAAAGCGATGATCTTCCATTTTCTGTGATCATTAAAGTGACGCCGATATCAAGGTGCCATTTTTCACATTTGAAAGTTCTAAATCGCAACGATTGTAGAAAAACAATCGAACCGATCTTTAAATTTCGCCGGCGATAAGCAATATAACGCGGCCATTACAATTTTTAATGGCGCCGCCTGTAAATCACCCGCGAAATTATTAGTTGAAGCTATCCCAGGGTGTTAACGATATACCTCGGAATAATGTGTCGACGCGGTAATACGTATTTCCGCTTTAATGATCGCGACAGTCCGCGCGATAAATAACCATAGTCGTTTACTTAATGGCTTCGATCCGATGACTACGTAAAGTGTTCGCCGGCCGGCCCATAAATCGCCGGAAGTCGTTGTAAAATTATACAGCCGACGCGGGTCAATATTTTTTTATGGAAAATATTTATCGCCGAGTCTCCAGAACCGCTTGCTGCGAGCGACAGGCAGATTAAATGAATTTTTTATCTTACTCGAAAGTTTTTAGTGAATCAAATATGAACACGAAGCAGAAACGTTGTTTACAGAATCTCTGTTTTCCCTGGAAGAAAGATATTGACGTTATTAATGAGGAACGTTGACATTTCGAGTGTAATGTCATTTTCACTATCGATGAACATTGTGTACTCAACGGAATGAGTTCTGTAATTCAAGAATACGGTTTGTAATTTTAATTGTAACTTCATATTATTACTGATGATACCATCAATATTAACACCTAGTATTTATAATAACATCAACATTAATATTAACATTTAAATAACATTTAGTATTAATATTAACATCATTAATAACCGGTAATTTTCATCGTACATAACAACAATCGCTTAACCAAATATGTGTAGGAGTAAAATAATCTTAAACGGCAGTTGCGACTGTTAGGAGCGATCGGCGGTTAAACTTGTAAACAGCAGTTATGCGTTTTTGCATGCCCTCCCTTTTTGCCTGTCTCATGTTTTTGTAAATCGGTGGTTCGGCGACAGAAACGGCGAGTGTTGCACATTCAGGATATCAACAAAAGGACAGGTGAACGACCTCAAGGCTGAGCGAGTGAGTGAGCGAGTGAGTGAGTGAGTGAGTGAGTGCGTGAACGAATATATGTGTGAGGACTGACCAAAGTACAGGAATAGGAAAGAAACGGAACAGGTCAGGAAAGTTTCGTTACGGCAGTCCATTCCGCTGGAGTAACGCCACTGAACGGGGCACTGTGCCGCAGTTTGCATATTGGTGTTCGGACTTACGTCTTTCAACGCTACCTTGTCATTCTTCGGATCGTACTCTTCTTTAAGTGTTTCGTAATAACATATTTGGAGATTTTGCAATTGTTATAAATAAAAATACAATTACCACGTTGACCACGTTGTGCCACGCTGACGCCGACTACACTCGGCGCTCGTACACAGAGGTCATCGCGTGGATGCCGGCTATAGACGGCGTTCGGAACGAAAAAGTTCAAGAGCCCGGTTTAAGAAAGAGAAATAGCATTGTAACGATTACCGACTAAATAAAGTACTTTAATCACCGCAATACGCTTAATTTTAGAAATCCCACATATGTCCAGGTAAATCGCTATGTAATAACCATTTCAACTAAAATACTAATAAATAAATTATTCCAATATACACAGTCGCTAACACGTTCTGTATTCAACAAAATGAACATACACATAATCAAATCACATATAGCGGCCCATAACGTTTCACCAAAATTTCTTCTCGCAGTTTATCAATAGCCCTCCCGTCCAATATGACAGTCGACGCACAAAAGAAAGTTCGAACAATAAGTTTTCCAAACGGAAGCTATATTTCATGTTTGAGCGACAGCGTTATTCCCGGCACAGGAAATACTCGACCAATATGCGGCCGCCATTTTCGAGGTCGAACGAATTCCGGCTAAACTTCTTTTATTGCGCTGCTTATACCGATTGAAACTTTTATGGGCAATTCCGTGGAACGTACTAAACACGACTGCCGAAGGAAATGTCCGTCTCGCAGCCTGGGCCACGGTTACGCAACGGAACGTGTACGGCCGAGGTATACAGCCGTTGAATTCTGTACGGCCAAGCAACGTTTGAAAAACGGTTGACTGGCCGCGGATCGTAAATTATGTCACTCACGATCCTGCGTGTATCGATTTGCAATGGTCCCAGTTGAAACCGATCGCGACGCAGTGTACTAGAGTCAAAGCAGGAATCGCGGAACAAGCTAAAGGAACTGCGAGACGCCACTTCCGGACGAAAATTCCTGGAAACAGACCGATTGATTCCTTTGAAACGGTTCGAGCTGGGAAAGTTGCCCGGTTGCTCAGCGTCGCAACAGTCCCCGATCCATTTGTCATTGACTGCTTTATTGAGTTTCTAAAATGGGGACTTCGATGGCTGAAAGGGCGATTCTTCTAGGAATAATGAGACGATAAGAAATGACCGATTTGTAAATTAAGGAGCGACAGGGGAATGGTTTGTAGAGTATAAATACCGTGTCTGGAAAACTCTATCTTCCTTATAAGCTTGAAATTTCAATGTTTCGAAGTTGTTATTCACTTAAAGTCCGATGTAATTGAAAATTTAGTGCGATTAATGACGGGATTATCGGTTCGGTTGAAGTTTAAATATAATATATCCTTTGGTGTATACGAGTAGATTGAATTTTCGTTTGACACCAATTTTCTTGGGTTAATTAAGGGATATATATTCGCGTGAATGGCGGTCAACGAATCACTGTCAGAATCTTTCAACGCGGCCACGCGGAATGTCCGCCATTAGCGTCGCCAGCTGACAGACGCTTGGAAATCTAATTATTACCACTTACGTGTCCGTTCCCAGCGGAACGTCCGGCGGAAATTGCGCCTTATTGACCGCCGCGGCGGCCCGTCGAAAAATCCCGACGGTGGCGTGCACCGGAAACTCGAGTATTGCGGCGTCCGGTTAGCGGACGTACGTGCGTCGAAAGCGACATGTTGCAGCGACGAAGAAAGAGACGTAGGAGGTTGCTACCCACGCTCCAGCAGCAATTTCGGAGAAACAGAATGTAAACAGATCACTTGTTTAGCACGTTGACTGCCACGAAAATTTCTAGCATTTTGAATAGTACTACTTATTCTTTAATAACAAAGGCAAATGATATTGAAAATAATTATTAATAGTTTAGTATCACAGTAGTCATATTACGCTATGATCTAGCCACTTATGTTACTAAATATTTTTATTTGAAATCAAGCTTTTTATTGTAGTTTTTTTTTCAGCAATTTGGAAGCTCCGGTCATCGACGACCACCGTGGCAGTCAACGTGTTAAGATACAGATCACAAATGTTCGTTCAACGCCATTGAATATATTCCGCACCATTAAATATATTCTATCTTGCGTGACTGAAAGTGAACCCCGATGAGCATGTCGGTAGCCCTTATATACCAAACAAATGGACTAAAAATGTCAATGGGGGTACGTGTGTACGCGGTTGGATTTTTTCATCAGTCAACCCCCGCGATGGAGTTAAAGTTTTCTATATATATAAAAAAAAAGCTCCCCTGAAGAGGCATGTGGTTTCAAAAATACACGTTCAGAAGCGACCTACCTCCAACGCCTCGACTCTCATAAGACAATGCATACCTAAATTATCAACATTTATCCCATCAAAACCAATCAAGTTCACGTTCCCGACAGCACGAAGATCACCCCATTCCAGTCATCGAATCACCAAACTCTCTCCGAAAGTAATCTTCCTATAAATCCTGTTCCTGAACTTCCAGCTCCTAAGTGTACACCCCACAGCTGCTGGCCCAAGTCACGAAGGCAACTTGTGGAAGGCACGTTAATTGGCGTTCATCCGGAAAAGGTTTACCCACCTGCGAGACGGTGTAGGCGATGGCAAGGATGATCGCGTGAAATGGTCTACCCGAGGGGGCGAAAGGGTGGCGGCTGCGGTGTTGGAGGGCGTGGGGCCGGACGACGAGAAATGTCGGCTAATTATCCCGCGGGAAAAATTCCTACGGGCAGGAACAAGGGAAAAGCGGCGACGTGCAGCACCGGCCTGCACGCTACCACTCCACCCGACGGCATCTCCATAACTCTTGAACGGGATTGTTAATTAGATTTTTTTCCTGTGCTCGCGCCGCTCGTCGTTTCATTATAACGCGCGCCGCCCCTGGCACCCCCCATTGCACCCTTCTCTCGTTTAACCTTTCCCTGCGCACCGGCCACCCCTCAGGAATTGTTTTGACCTGTTTACTCAAACCTTTCTGTCTCTCCCTTCCTCTCTCTCTCTCTCCCCCTCTCGCTATCTTTTCCCTTATTTTTCACCCCCATCTCACGGCACTTCGTTCTTCTTGACCTATTTGTCTACCGCTGTCTGTTTTCTCTCCACTTTCCGTGCACCACTTGATGGCGGTTTTCCGCGGCCATTTCCTTTTAACAGCTGCTCCTTTTCGTTGCCCCCCCACCGGTTTATTTATTTCTCTGACCGCCCACCCCGCGGTCCGCTGCTGTCTTCCCTCCGCGCGCTTCTCTAGTTTCTGTTTTCACTATTTTGAAACGCGGAGACTGGCTTTTACAAAGAGCCGTTCTCTTCGTTGAGTAATTTAATGGTTCGTTAGGTTACGCGTCGTTCCTTTGGCGAGGAACGCCTTTTGCGGCGATTTCGGGCTTTCGCGGTTGGAATTGTGAACTGCGAATGGATTATTTGATTGTTCCAGTGAAGAAATAGATATGTGACCTTTTATAAGGTTCAAGACTTCGGTATGTAGTTTTGGTTTTCGTGGAAAGAGTTTTTAGAAGAGTTTTTCATGACGGATTAATATTTGATGTGTTAGAGGGTACTATATGGTTCCTTCTAAATTAACAATTAATAGCTGAGGACGTGTTCGTTCAGTCTTCAACAGTTGCTGTGATTTGAACTGTAAATGCCATCTGGAAAAATGTGATTCAATGTTTTATTGTGGAATTTTTATTTGAAAGGAAAGTCTTGAAATCCTCTTTTCATGTTTCACAGTTATTGGGTAGCTTATTTATAGGTTTTTGGTAGGTAAGCTGTTAAGTTGAGAACTGTGACGTAACTGAAATGGAAACCTCGTTAGGAGAGTGGCTGGGTATATCGTAGCGATGCTGACGGCCGTGAAACTTTTACTGCCGCTTCACACCTACCGGTATGTTCGGTTCTCGTCGGATCTTCTTACGCTGCTGTCTCTTTTATCACAGACATTCCAACGGTCGTGAAACGGGAGCATGCTTGAGCATAGAAACGAGCTAGCTTCGGGAGTTTAGCAGACAGTTCTTTCAGTATAAATAGACTCGTGATTGGAAGTTGTTGCTTATTCCTACATTCATAAACAGACTCGCTAGGTGGAACGTTGACATTTTGCATATAAATTGAATTAGTATTGCGAAGCGAGTGGAACTGACACCTAACCACTTCGTCTACAGGAACCTGTGTACAGTTGCATGGAATCTGAAATTTAATCGACAATACAGTCATCAGTCGAATATTCGAAAATGACAGATTAAGAATACTTTTAAAACTAAATATTGAAAACAACTTAAAATCAAAGACTGAGAATAGGTCAACATTGAGAATGACTAAAACATTAGAAAATTATAAATAGATCGGAATTACAAATTAGGATTATTTTCAAGTGAAAACTGACAGATCACGAATGATCAAAATTGCAAATCGATTAAACGTAAGAATTACAAATTCTTGACCTCAAAATCCAAAACAGCAAGCAGATCGAAGTGAAAAATATAGAATAGAAATTCGGGAATTAACTGGAAACCAGCAAACTTCTCGATTCATTCAGAGCTAGACAGAATATCGGATAAAGTGCCGGAATTTCTGTTGATTAAAGTTTCCATAAATCAGCGCGTCAGCTAATAAAACGTCGGACCGAGCCCGCAGCGGCGGCGAGCGGCGCCGCGATAACTTCGTCCATTTGCCGGCGTCGCGCGCTATCACAGCCGGTAAACTAATTACGCGATGATGCTAAATTAATTTCCTGCAAGATTCCGATCGTTGTTCCTGACCTTTGTCGCGAGCTTAAGCCGTCCGTCCCGCTTTGTGCGCCCCCGGGATCGAAGTTCCGCGAAACACTTCTGAAACTCGGTGCTACTCTGTGGCCGTCCGGCCAACTGGCCAGCACTGTTGCCCGCGTCCCTTTGTGATTCGACGTTTGTCCAAGTTCAAACGCTGCGGACGGGGTACACGACGTCGTTGTACGCTGCGGAGCGGACGCTGTCCGCAGAGATTGCCTCCTGAACGATTCGCGCACTTCCAAACATCCATTGATTGTCCCTCGCCGCGTTATAAAGATGAAAATTGAGGAAGGAAACTGGTTTTCCTAAAATTCATTCATTAAGTGTTACACGTTCTTCGTTTCCTTATTAACTGATGTTATTGCTTGCGTCCAGATCTTTTGAAGGGTTATTTAGAATTTGGAAGTTAACGCCTTCCCGTGCCATTCAGCTCGACGAAACTGGGGCCCAAGCGGTAAGCATCAAAGCATGGTAAACAAACCAGACTGATGCTCGAGAACAGTCACAATGCGAGCCTGGCTCGTGATGTTTATGTTTGGCCCGACTATCTCACGAGCCTGGCCCGTGATATTCGTGTTTGGGCCAAAATCTTCATCCCCAGTCAGACTCGTTAAAGCACGGGAAGGGGTTAATGTCTGGAGGCATTGTAAATTTGATGTTTCAATTAGTTGGTTGTTTGTTGTGGGTAAAGGTTCAAACGATGATGCATTGAAAATAATATAATTTTATTTGAAATAAGATAATTGAAAATGATGAACTAATAATGTAAGAAGTGGTAGCAATGAAAAGTTAATCCAAAGGAACTGTATACAAATGTGTATTTTATGACGTGAGCAAAGGGTCGCGATCGCGATTTAAAAGATCCATTCGTAGAACACCTTCCTCCAACGCGAAATTAGTAGCGATGGAAGGACAAGAACTTTAATGCTTAGAATTTGCACAAGATGTGTTGCTCGGACGCTGTCATGATTTGATGTAACAATATCTTTTTTCTCGGCTGCCTCGTTGAAGGTAACGTTTAGATTTGTTTCTTGGAGAAACGGTTTTAATTGATTACTCCCTTCAACGCCTTGCACCACTGACAACAGCGTGAACATTTGTCTTGCCCTCGACTGCTTGCCACGTTTCATGTCATGGGAAAAACCGAAAACCCGCACTAATTTGGAGTTCCGTGCACCGTTCGCTAAGTGGCCAGAATTTCCTCCATACTTAGCTTATAAATGCTCAAAAATTCCAGTTTATTCGAGGTTTGGGCTTGCTTGTATTTATGGAGGCTATTGTACGTCTATCTCGTGTTGCGACGCGACAATATAGTGTATATATAAATACACACTCACGCAAAGAAATTATTAAATAAAACATTTACCTAAATATAGCTGTTACTGTGTCAAAACGACTTGCCACTCGTCACCCGGGAGTTGACGCTTCTTCGCGTTCCTCAACTTTGTTCTTGAATCGTTTCTCGTCGAGCACAAACAAACCCTTACCGAATCCGAAAACACAGAGAAGTTCGAGAGGTGTTGCTCGGCGTTCTTCCGGCGGTTGTGCGCCCGTCAAAAGAACTCTCCGGCGAATCACGATGATCCTCGAAGCGGCGGACGCGACGGATGGCGGGAAACGCGGCATGAATTTTTATTAAACCGGGAAATTTTGTATAAATCGTATGCATGGGACAGCGGCCGGGGAGGAAGGGAGCAAAAGGACGGCGAACGAAAGTCGGATACAGTGATGTATACGCGGGGAACATCAAAAGGATGCAGATCAACGCGAGCACTACCCCTCTAACTACGAACAATCGCTCGCGAATCACTTTTCGTCGCGATTTCAAACTCCATCGATCTATTTCCTTATGATTGAACAACGAATCAACACGTATTTATGACTTCCGAAAGTATTCGAAAGATAAAACAATCGTTCTTATCCTTAAATCGGAATGCTTTATGTGCGACTTTATAATTTCTCCTTGTTTTGATGGGACCTTCGCGTTGAGAAACTAATCATGGGAGAATGAAGAATGGCGAGGTGAGCATTGCAAATTTTTCTAATAAGAAAATGTAATCCCTATAATTATTCAAGGTTTATAAATCTCAAAACAGAAAATATTATTTATTGAAACGAACCACAGTCAATAATATAACAAAACATACTAAAAATCGAGTATAATATAGTACATTACTTTCTATTCCGTTTCGCTCGATAAACTCTCAACCTCTCACGTACAGTACACAAAATTCCTTCTAAATAGCTCTCCAGATTAAAAATTAAACCTATTTTATGCAGCAAATTCAAAGATATTCCACTTTTACTAAATCTCTCCATACTTTCATTAATAATCTCGCATTTCATTCATAAAAATCCAACAAACGATTAACACTTAATGCATCTTCCAAAACCATAAGATCGCAGAACCAAAGTACAAGACATATCACAAGACAAGCCACGTTCTCGTAATCCCGTGATTTTCCGGCACAGTTTCTCGATCAGAGCATCTTGGAAAAATTCTACGCCGACAGAAAATGTTGCCTCGAGACTCGTTCGCCGGTATTACTCTCCGGCGGTCGGGCGAATAGGTAACCGGGGCCGTACCGCGAATTTTTCATAGATCGACGTCGGGGCCCCGAATATCGTACAAGCCCTGATTTCTATTGGGAATACGGCGATATCGAGGCTCGTTCCGATCCACGTTCCCGTCACGGATCGGCCGTTCCGCGGAAATCTATTCTCGCTAAGTGATCGGCGTAAAACACCGACCAACGGAGTCAAGAGCTCGAAACTGGTGAAGAAGAGGTAGAGGAAAAAGTACGGGTAAAAAGGAGAACGACGGCGAGGACGAACGTTGCTCGAAGACGATCAGATTTCGCTTTAATAGATTTCTCGGCTCCGTCGGTCGAAGAACCGAAGTTATTTCTTTAGTAGTTTCTTCCTCGAGCGACCGGCGTAAAAAGTCGAAGTTAAGATTCTATGGGGCTCCCGCTCCACCTTAGGAAAGTTCGCTACAAGGCGCCATTTGTCGCTTCGAACTGTCACTTTCGTTCGATCGGGGAACGCTGCCGGCACGAGAAAATGGCCGCGATCGTTTAGCGGGAGATCTTCCCCCTTTGTTTCCTTTGGCTCCTTCCTGCCTTTTCGCTCGTTTTCGGTCGTTATCGCTGTTGTTGTCTCGAGTGGCGTTTATTGTGAAGCGGGTCCGAACCGTGAGTCGGGATGCCGAGTTTGGGAACAGCTAGGTCTGACTAGGGAGTTTCTGTTTACAGCAAACACCGATGATAATATGAGACTTTGTGTCCCGTGTGGAGAAGTGTTTATGTGTTGATGTCGAATTCATTGTTGAAGTATAAACATCGTTCTATGCACCGTTGATTTAGTACCTTGTAATTCATAGCAATGTAGCTTTCGAACCTATAGAAAATCTATGGCCTGTTATTTAAATCACCACGAACAGTTTCAATATTGTACAGTCAAACATTTACCAAACGAATCTCTAATTATAATGCTTCCATACTCCAATAACCACTAGCATCAGCCACAAACACTCGCCACATCAAACACCCGCCGAAACCCCATATTCCCACGGAGCCTAACTTAAAAATCCAAGCATCGAATTTCACGCAATTAACAACGAATTCGCTCGATTCAAAGTCCAAACCATCAAGCCGACAAATAGAAACGACAAGCATCGTCGAACCCGACAGTTGCCAAGAAGAAAACACTCGGGTCGTTTCACCCCCGCGGGTCGGTAGCTGATTGAACAGCGTCGCGGGGCACAGTAATCAAGCCGACCCTCGAACGGACGCGTTCGACCGTCCCTCTCATCCGATCAATTGTACGGGTTTACCCGGGGCGTCCAATAAACCGGACGTAGGAGAGGAGGGATTCCGTGGCTCCGGTGATCTTCGGCCGGATTTACACAGTCGCGAGCGGACGGCGTCGTGTTCTGTTGTTTCAACCTCCCCGCAACCCGGCCCTTAGGCCGCGGCAGCCCAGGAAGAAGAAGAAAGGATCGCGTGCGTTGTTGCGTCAATATTGGCCGTCGCGAGGCGACGCGACGTCCCGGTCCCGGTATTCCCGGCGGAAATCTCGCCGAACGTAGAAAATTTTCCGTGTTCGACGCCGACAGAGTTTAATATACCCGGGGAAATTTACATTTCCGGTGGAAATCAACAGCTCGGCAGGGACGTCCCGTCGGGTATTTTCATTGGTGCGCGAGCGTGCGCGCGGAACCGAGCATTCTATTTTTGTTTCCTCGCTCGTTTCGCCTTCGGGATGTTGCCCGGCCGAGGGGCAGGCTCGATGGCGCGTGAAACCTTCCCCGTTTAATCGAATGCACGCTCCCGTGGCGGTACGAGGGTAAAGATATCCCTTGCGGTCGCGCCTCTTCCGCAGATTTCTTCTCGCTTGTAGCTGACCGTACGTGTGTCGATTTGCGTCTAAGGTTGTTTGCGCTCGAGTCGGATGTGTGATTCCTTTTTCTTGCGGGATGGTTAGAGTCTTTTTATATTGGAACGGAGAAACTGTGGATAGGAGGTCGGGAAGTTTGAGAGAACGAGGAAGAACACGTTATTTGTTAACTGTGTTTGATAGATGTTATATTTGATATTCTTATAGTTTTGCTTTAATTTTCCAGTAGAAAACTTTTTTTTACTTTTACTTTGACTTGAAGTTTTGCTTTGATCTTCCAGAGGAATATACCGTGGGTGCGCTTGCTCTACGTTTGACGAGTACACACTTCATTTGTTCGTTTTATTGTGTGCGAAACAAGATTCTTGAAACTGAATTCCACTGGTAATAGGTTCACGCTTTAGGAATGGGGATTTTTCGTATTCGTAGATATTCTTGATATAGCGGAATAAATTATTTTCATTTCGACAGTGAAGCATCTTATAATTAACTGAATTGTTGGTATATATCGATCTCTTGTTTGAATAATTAAGGTTTAACGTTCGCCGTTTTCGATTTGAGCTATTGAAGCTATAATTATAGTAAAACACGGGTGAGATGAGTTTTATTTATACTTTATCGAGATCTCTAAAAACATGGGAGGACCCATGCACCGATCAGATATTTTTGTAGTTTCTTTGGGATAACTTCACTTTCTAAGTGAAGTCAGATGGAAAAGAAGACCTGTGCTTCGAGCGCCACGGAGATACCATTTATCTTTTCGAGCGGTATACACATTTCGAAAGGAATAAGCAGAGACAGGCTTCCCCGTACTTCCTTCCCCTCTTTTTCCCTTTTTTTAACGAGAAGAATGAAACGTGACCCGACGAAATTCACCGACGTATACTGACGGAACTTCCGCCCAGAGCATTGTCGTCTGCGTGCGTGTACGTGCGTCGATCTACGTCGCGTTGAAGAATTTCATCAAACCTGGGCTTCCTCCGCTCGTCTCCTTCTTCTTTTTCTCCTGTCGTTGAAGTTGAATGGATACTGTCCGTGAATAACGACGACGGTTAGCTGAAAAACTGCCTGATTCTTAAAAATATTGTATTGATTAATTATATTCGTGACAAGCCGATAGAAATGTCCTCTTTTGTTGCGCATGCACGAGGAAAGTTCGAATCGAGAATTGAATCGCGCGGTCGCAAAGGTTCCTAGAGGCTGAATCGGTCATTCAGATATTTGAATCAGAATTACGATAACCAGCGAACTGGCAATTGATACTGAAATTATCAATCGGATCAAAATGACCCATTTGGAAATGTTTACCATGCAATTACTGAATTTATGAGGACACTTTCGGAAGTAATTGTAAAACAGTGTTCGAATCCAGTGCCTCAAGTCTCCAGAAACGTATTTTTCTAATTTTCATAAGATACCATACATAAGATATTTTCTATTTTACTATAAGAATTATAAGAACGCATTTATTGACATTTCAGTCGGCTTATCCCTCATATTGCATGTTACTAAATCAAGTTACTTCGTAATTTCTTCGAATAGAATTTGTATCTTTTCAATAATTATGAAAGAAGAAATCAAGAACGGCAGTCCTAGTGTTAAAAAAAGATGTCCGTCTTTTTAATTTAACGATCCCAAAAAATAACCCCTAAGTAGCCCGTCCTGATTCATCTAACAGCCCCAGTCTTTAAAAAACCCGTATCAACCAAACCTTTTCAGGCCAACGCAGCGAATCTCGCATGACCCAGGCACAGTGTCGCGACAGCTAATCCGCCGAACCGGCGGTGTCGACCCCGAAAATTTATTCGCCCAGTGAAAAGGCGTCTGCCGACGGAACTTTCCAGCGGCTATGTATTTAGCTCGCGTCGGGGGCTAAATACGTTTGAACCTTTTATTGAATTCAAAACGAACGCGAAAGAGGGGCAAACTTCCCCCCGCCCCTCCGCCCGTTCGTCCCTTTTCGCTTTCTCGTTCCTTTCTCCGACGCGGCGTTATCGTTAACCGCGAAGCGTGCGGGCTTGAAAGAGCCGCGGCCGGCCAAAGCGATATTGAATTCTACTTCGGGTCCAAAAAGGGAAAGAAACAGGCGAAAGGGTCGCAAACGCCCGCAACTTCTCTGCGAGCCCCTTGCCCAGCGTCCTAGATAACGTTTGGCTGTTTTTCTTTTATTTTCGACTCTTCCTGCGCCCCTTTCCATCATTCACTTGTTCGTTTTTCGCGATTTCCTCCTCTTCTTTTTAAAGTTGTCGCACTTCTCTTCATCTTTGCCACTTCTTCTTCTTCTCCTTCTTCTTCTTCGTCCTCGTCTCCCGTCTTCCGCGGCAGTCCTCGGTGGCGGAAGTTGAAATAAATTGTGCCATTACGTCGGTAACGCCGGTTGAAATGTCGATTCGAGGACCTCAAAGAAACTGCCGGACCGAGCGCTCGCTCCCGAAGAGCTAAGGAAATTTGCCAAAGTGTCTGTTACGATCTTCGGTCCCGCGGTCCCCCTATTTCTCTCGGCTGCTCTTAGATTGGAATACGAGCGAGCCCGACCCTTTGTACGTTCGTATTGGCTCTCCTCTCGCGATTGAAGAACCGCTCGAGAACTTGGCGTGGATCCTGAGATGGTCGGGAATTACGAATTCGGTACTGATTCGACAGGAATTATTTTCGTTAAAGTTTCCCTTCGTCCAGCGTGCTGGTTTTTGTAAATTTTGTATTTAAATATTGTGTTCATCGACGTTTATTTTCTACTGGAAACCTTCACTTCTGGTGCAATTCATTTCGAAGATCCTTGAAGATTTGGCATATTGATTAGACACGTTGTTTACAGTATACACTGCTTCCAAAACAACAACTTTTACACAGGGAAATTACTAACAAAACAGCTCCCAATATTTTCAGTCATATTCGCTTTTATCCCTTGTCACACCACAATTTTCCAAAATTATCCTCCAGCACCTAAAGAATTAGATAAATTTCTTAGATATTTCCTCAGAAAAGTTTTACCATTTAAAACTAAACAACTTCCAATTTCAAACACTCATTGTTTCTCTTACCGACTGAAAATTGTGGTAACAACCAGAATAGACCTGTCAAATAGTTTTCAAGTTTGAAAACGGTTTTCAACGGTTTTTGAAGACTTGTTTCCCTTTATTTTATAACCAGTTAATTAACCAGTTACGGTTGAAATAGATACACGCGAAGTGTCGGTACGTTTAGTTACATTAATTACCTTAAGTTCCCTGTTGTTTCCGTATTACCGTAATTTAACGGGAGCATGGCAGCTCGGGGAAATAAACGTTCCTAGGATCATTAGTCAAGTACTTTCCGGTGGATAAGGCGATTGAGACGTGTTGTGCAATCGGGGTACCTATTCCAGGTGTCAGGGCAGAAGTATCGGTACAGTACGAAGCTCTTATCGTCTCCCAGCGCCGACGCCTTATCTTTGCCTTTCGTCCCGAAATAATCGAGGCGCCGAGCTTACCGCGTTCGAAGTGGCCGCCGGGATTAAACGAGATCGCTATCTCCGGCGGAACCGATTTTTCGCGAAACAATAACGGTTCAGGTGTTGACCGTCCCGTTCCCTCCGCGCGGAACCTCATCCCAGAACGAATGCAAACGAAGACCTGATGAGAGCGTACATATTCCGACCGAAAATATCCGAGGCAAAGGACAAAGCGCCACGATTCGCCTTCCCGGCTGTGATAATTAGCAGGATAAATACGCCGCCCGAGCTTCCCAGTGAATTTTCAGTCTCATAGCTTCGTCCCCTGGACGCTCGACGTATTTTCTTTCGCGTTCCTTGGAAATAATGTGAGAATATTTGGCGAGACTCGTGTATTTGATGGGTATTAATTAGTTCCGATGAAGATTCCGTCGGGTAGAAGCTGCCGCGAGTATCATTGACTCGCAAATTGCGAGTTGCAGTCGGATGGATATCTGGGTCTTTTAATTATTGATACCCCGAGGAATAACAAAAGCAACCTAGTACCTTAGAGATACCTTTTGTATTCAATTATCATTGAAATGTCGTTATTTCGAATAATCATGAATACTGTAATTATAGACACTTAAATTACTAAGAGTTATAGACACTACAATCATAAATACTAATATTCTATCAAGAAGTTTATGAACATAATTATAAATACCAATTTCATATACACTTATTCAAACACTTTTACGCCACAGCGTAGCAATTTTTAACCCTTTGCACTCGGATGTTTCTCACTAGAAATATTTAACATTTTTTGACCAAACAAAGACGATATTCCCTGAAACTAACTCGAAGGGAAATCGTAAGTTCGTCGAGTAACAAAATTATTTCATTCCAATATTTCACGTATCGATTAAATATCAGATTTGATAGTTTCACTGCGTCAAACCAAGTGGTGGCTGTGAGTCACCTACCAAGTGCGAAGGGTTAAAATCACTGAAGGTCCCGAGTCTCTCTACGATCGTCAAATTCCCCTGTGATTCATCAATCGCGGCGTCGCACGTATTATAACCCCGGAAGATAAAATATCAGCTCGTAGCCATCTCCCAGCTTCCATTTGCTCGGGCGAAAAGTTCTTCCTGCGCCTCCGGTATTCCAACCCCTTCGTACCGTTCCATCCCCTCGCCGCGGAACTTCCCGACGGCCACCCTTAAAACCCGAATTGTTCACTCGAAAGGTAATTGATTTGGATTTTCCCTCTCGCGCCTTTTTCCACGAACTTTTAATAGTATTTCCCCTCCTCCCCGTGCCCGGTAACACACTTCCCGAGCCGCTATCGCGAGCCCAGCCCGCTGCGAAATTCCGCTGATCGACTCGCCGGATCTCGAACCGATCCCGACGACTTTCAACGAAGGCTGACCCCCATCTACCGACTCGCCGCGCGGAAACTCGCCGAGATTGCTGAGCTTTTCGCGGGAGGAACCTCCGGATTTCGATTACCAGCTCGCAGAAGGATTTTTGAAAATCGTACGGAGAAACAAAGGGAAAAGTAGACGTTGAAGAAGCGGCATAAAATCGGGGATTACATTTTTTTAGACGGTTTCAACTGTGAGAGCGCGTTTCCTTTGTTATTAACGCGTCGAATGGCACGGAGGTGACCGGTGACCCCAAATCAAATTGAATTACTATAGTTCATTGAACTAAACGATGATTATTTGGAAACATTTCTATATTACTCTATATTTAATATTATACTTTTTCCATTTCTATATTATTCTATATATAATATTATACTTTTTCCATTTTGAGTATTTTACTGTATTCGTGCGGCGATCAACTACCTAATTTAATGACAGATGTCTTTTTCAAGGAAACATCGGTTTCATGAGAATTGTGTGAGTCAAGTGTTCAATTTTTTATAGTGAGCTTATGAATCCTTCACTCTAACTATAGAATCGCGTTCTTATCAAAAGGTGATAAGAAAATCTAAGATTGTCAATTTTTTGCTATAAAGAAAGTAAAAATAGAAAAAAAGGGCTAAGTGGTACAAAATTCAGTCACTAGAAGTGAAAAATTTTCAAATGTCAAGCACAGAGATCCCAGTATTAAACATTAAAATAGCAAATTATTCAATGCGAACAGTTTCGTGTTAACAAATAACTGAAAATGAGACGATTATTTGATTCAAGTTCTGCGAGTAACCTTATTTACCAAGGAAATCCGACACTCGAGCGGAGGAAACTCAAAGTGATCCAATTCCTATGACCACCATTGTTCACGCGTCGTCGCGAGTGTAATCGAGTTCTTGCTGGCGCGCGTTAGTCGGTAAACAATCGCGAAATGGTGGATCGCGGACGGACACGGTTAATTACCGCATGCTCCTCGCGTGGATTTATTTCGCCGGTCGGAATGCAATAACTGAAACGTTTCGCGGTGACTTATCGCAGCCGGACAGCTGGAATTTCGATCGCGTCGCCGCCGGTTCTTGCCCCTTCGTAATTACAACAGTCGGTTTTTACCTTCGCGGAGCGCGGACGCGTCGAAGGAGGACGCGCGCGCAGGACAAAAGCCTCGAAACCCGCGGCGGAAGATGTTTATTCAGCCGCGTGTTCGCTGCTTTGTTCTCCCGGGGCCGGGCATTCAAACGATAAAAACGAGTCGGGGAAAATAGTGTTTGAGGTTGCCAGAATGGGAAAACGGGTGAGAGAGGAACGCGTCGTTTCACGGAAAACCATGTGCGATTAAACACCTGTTCCGCGGGAACCGCTCGAAGAAGCTTCGGACTGGCTGCTGCTTCAAACGACCGCGGCGAATGGTTGTGAAAGGATTGAATGATGAAAGAGTAACGACGGTAATGGTTGCGCAGAGGTAAATTGCAGCTCTTCGCAGGCTAATATTTGGAGATTTGTTTATTGCAAGCTTTCCACTCGTGTTTACTTGGTCTGACTTTTCGAAATCTACCACATGCCTAAACGAAAACTGTACTTGCTTTAGAAGTGGAACTGTAATGGTAACTTTGATAATTAAGAAAGACTATAGTTTAAAGCCTACTTTGAAACTAGATATAAAAGAATTGTAAATCAAATTTGGAACTATGATCGCTTTACATATTCTTCGCGATATTTCCACAATTTAGAATTTATTTGCAGGATATAAACATTCCACGAGAACTTAATATAAAGGAAGTATAGTTTCCTGTTCTTATATGATACAATTTTTGATTGAATATACATTATATTGCTGTGAGCAATGGAACAAGATGACAGCTTTAACAAAACAAACGCAGAAAATTACGGCCGATTACAGCAATTCGCGCAATTAAGGTGAAAAAGAAGATAATACCTTCAGTCTGGCGCATATCAAATCTCCTTCGTAGAAGATTCACCGTGGCCACTGTAGGAAGCCAGTCGGCGTAATTGCAGACTATTGTCGGCCCGAATTCGCGAGCCTTCGCTCTCCTTCGTCCGCATCCCGCGCCTTTCGTTTTTAATGCCTGTTAATACCGTGTAACGAGGGTTCCGAGCGGATACCGTTGAAAAATGCGGAAGGAAGTTTGCAACAGCATTGCGGAGGCAGGGCTTCCGCGCGCACGTTTCCGTAAATCCTTTCACAGTTTAGCGCGGCGGAGTCTTGGGCGATCCGACACGTACGAAATGGTTCGAAATGGGAGAATTTCGGTCATTTTTCCACGGATTTGCGTGTGAGCCACCGAATCCCATAGTCTCCGCTATCTACGTACTCTCGTTCATATATTTTTATCGTCCTTTCATGCCTTACACCGTTGTAGCTTCTCAAATGCCTGAAGAAAATGAAATAGCTTCATCAGATCACTGTCGGGAAATACGATTAATCAATATGTTTTATTAATCTGCTGGTAAAATAAAACGACGCGCTTGGGAAATTAAGAAGAGTCCTCGAAGCGTTCCGAAGACTAAAAGTCGAGAATTAGGGAAATTTTAGAAACGAAGAAACTAATCTTGATTGCAGTGAACTCTGTAGATTGAAGCAATCATCGTCAATGTTTGAATGGAACGGAAATTGTAGAAAAATAACTTTTGCATTTCAAACTCCAATGTATAGAATTTATAATATAATTTACAGTTGAAGTAATAAAATATTTTAACAAATGTTCCACGATGATATCAGAATGATAAAAATCCTCTTTACGGCGTTAACCCTGTCGACGAACATCGACAACAAATATTTCCGCTGCGAGACATCCGTTTCCGATAGTCGGCGAGTTTACTCGTCACACTCGAATCTATCGAAACTTCCGCAAAACTCGGCCTGCTGATGAGTTTCCGTCGTGGCCGACTTATTCGCCGCACCGCGCCTCTGTGAAGCCGCCAAAGGCGCCAAAATGGCGTCCTATTGGTTAGACTAAAGACGACGACCGCAAACGGAACTCCCGCCGCTCGCAAATTGGACCGCGCCACTCGTTTCACGCCTTCGCAGACCACCTCGAGGCTTCTCGAGCCACGGGGAAATGTCTTCAGGACACTGAGTGTGTCGCTGGGGATTGGAGCTAGCAGGTAGCTTCATACTTATTAATGATGCAAGAAAAGAGAAGGAATTTTCTTATAAGATTGACATTCGAAGGAAAGCAACTCTTTTCGTATTGTTTGACTCGTGTTTCTGATTCTGACATTTCAAGGTCCATCCGAGAACTCTAAGCGTTTACATTTTGAATGTTTTTATTCTTCTTTGTTGCTGTCATTTTTACTGTGGATAGTTTAAAAATATAATAATAGTAATAATAGTAGTAATATAATATAATAGTATAGGCGTATGATGTGGAATGGATAATAATAATATAAAATATGATATAATATAATTTTATCTTATCAAAAATATGATTGTTAATATTATAATATTAAAATTTAGTAATACACCTGTAATATAACATTGTAATATAGTATTATGTAGAAATTATCCTCAATGTTGTAGGATATACCCCGTATAAGTCGCAAGATCTTTACAGACTACTAAACGCTCGCTCGCCGATTACGCAAAGTTTCGCTAAAAAATTCTCGCACTAACGTTTCGCTTAAAAGTCTCGCTCGCACATCACTCGCTTAAAAGTCTCGCTCGCACATCACGCACCAAAATGTCTCTCTCCACTGGCCACGCATTGCCACTCGCTTTTAACGCACACCCCTATTCGCTCTGTCTTTCTTACACCCTTGCACCCTTCTCACTCGCATCTTTCGTCCATACTCAAAATTCACGCAGTCACGTACACGCTTTTCTCACGGCCCAGTCGCTTGGTTCCAGACACTCCTCCTCGTATTCTTTCAGCCACTCAAGATTTTCCAACCGCAGTCACACTCTTTTCTAAACATAGCGGCGCCGGTCCGTCGCAAGATGACTTGGTCGCACTCACGCACGCACAACAAACCATTCATCCCACAATTATAGTTAACCTTCGGGTGACCCTACTATATAAAAAGATGTTTACGAGAACGTTGCAAGCGAACGTTGGAAATGGCAAACACAACTAGTGTAATGTTGCTTAGGAACATACGGATACCGTTACCAGGGGTATCTGGCTGCGGAGCTCGGAAGACAAGGATATCTTTTGTTAAGAGAACTGTGTCGGACAGCACAGAACTCGCCAGCTGAACCGTGAAACTCTAAATGAACCATTCGATTTTTATTTTTAGCAATTACGTTTCCGGGAAAATGGGAAATCGATGTGACAGTATAACGTGAAAATTGTGTGACCGATAGGAACGTTCAAGTTTAAAGTTTCCATTTGATTTGATGGAAATAATGTCCGAACAACAATAACACGGTTGTTCAAGCTCGAAGTAAATATCGTTCTTGGTTACGTGAATAATATTAATGAGTGGCCACCAAATGCACACCATTGTGGCAACACGTGGAATCGAATTTCATAATTAACAATGACAGACTGTGTTCGATTAACAAGTGAACAATACAGCACGCTGTTAACGATCGAAAGATACCTCCAATAATTCATTTTAAACGAAATTTCTAAATTGTTATTTGTATCCGAAATTTCGATATAATTACATATTGCCATGCAATGGGAATTGCTATTATATTGCAAGCATAAGCGTTAACAATAATCTGTATTGTTTCATATTTTCACTGTATATTGCACAATTCTCTAAATCGTTAACAAAGGATGATTGATATCTTATCTGTACCGAGCTACAGTCATTCTATTAAATAAACTACATACCGTACTTGTAACACTCTACTTACGGCACAAAAATAGAAATGTAGAAACTGTCATCATTAACCAAAGGCACCAGTCATTTAAAACAAATCATGTTACGCTGATTTCTTCAGTACCACCTCAATATCTGACTAATAATGACATACTTCACTTATAATACCTTGTAATTAATACAGGATATTATTAAAGCTATATCTTTCTGATATACCCACCTACACTACCTACATACAATATAAATATTTTATCATATTCGGATAAATACTATAGTTCCTAAAACTATGTAATACAGTCTGTTAAGGCCACTTATATCCTTCTCGTTTCGCCCGGGTCCTTACATTACCACAATTTTAGGTTTGTACAAATTTTATCTTGCCTTAAGAGTTATTTGTACAATTTTTAGATTTCTTTAACAATAAGAGCCTTCGTCCCGTCGCGACTTGCAACCGTCCTTACGGTATTACGAAAAGGGACCGTGGCAGCTATAAATCCATGAACCCATAGGGCTCGCGATTCTTACTGCAGCTTTTCCTTGTCTATTGTCCACATCCGGCGTCCAGTCACCAGCATTTCTAACTCTCTAGTCCGTCTGTTTTAGCATGTGTTATTAAGGCCAAAGCGTTTCTTGCTTTTTACCTGCCACGGTCGAGGATTGCAAACGGGACGAATTAGTTAGTAACATTAGCAACTAGGAAGACCCAAGAAGGGAAGGAACTTTGTCTCCCTTCCACAACTCTCTACACTTAAAAAACCAACCAGAACGTCTGCACCCCCACTAAGACGACTCTACCGAGGCATCGTCGAAGACGATTCTGGGAGGTGCAGTCAGTAGGAAGTCAGATCACAGATAGCATAACGTTAAAACGTAACAAATCCCACAAGAACCAAGTCTACCTTAGCACCTACTCATTTCCTAAGTTTTGTTCCCGATCATACGGGTAGTCCTTCGAGAAATATAAGTTTATAAGTCGGCACACCACGTGCAAACACCTACAAGGCTCGAACACGCTTGCGGTAATCACGAGTACCTAACACTATAGTTCCCAAAACTATATAATACAGTCACTGTTCCGTCGCGGAACAAGGGACCCTTACGGATGCCGAGGACCGTGGCACGTCGATACACGGCTCTGGTTTATGACACGGGCGCAAACACGATCGAGCGTTCGGGACAGTTGATCCGGGGCCCGGCTTCGGCCTTTGTGCAGGTCAGCCTCGCATTTTCTGTCCCGTAGAAAAATCGCCCCTGTCATAAACCAGACGAATTCTCGCGCAGCGGCGAGGATTACCCGCTGCCATGGGTGATTGCCCGTACTTAGCTAGGCACGTACACATGGGCCTACGTAACGGGTTTTCCTTCCCTGACTCACCGAATGTACGCGCAACAGCGAGGACTACCTGCGGACAAGGGTGCGTAATCGCATCGGAGTACACCCTTGCACGTTCGTCAAGTAGCGGAATTTTCCCGCTGTTGCCAAATGTATTTTTTACCCAAAACTTCGTCGATCTCTTGTTCCCACTCCGTCAGCATTCCCTTCCAAACATCCGAAGGAGGGGTAAAAAGGTTGACTTGTGGGTGCAAGAGCTCCGACGAAGGAGAGTTCATTTCACGCATTCGACAAGGAGAATTCATCTTACGCATTCGACAAGTATAGTTCACCTTACCGCATTTGACAAGAACAATTCACTTCCACGAGTTCACGTATTACATTCGACAAGCAGAGTTCACGTACAACATTCGACAAGTAGAGTTCAATCACCACATTCGACAAGCACAATTCACGTACTACCTTCGAAAACTACAGTCACACGAAAGACTCGTTTACTAAAATCTCGATTCGAACAAAACGTAACGCGAAGACGCGACACCACTGCTCCACCGACGGATCCAAGTGCCCAAGATTAATTTGGCGGGCATCACGCGTACGGTCAACGTAAAATCGCGAAACCATTCGAGTCGCGACCAAGCGTCGACCCGTCGATCGTAACGTAACATTTTTTGGTCCTTCGAGCCGGATCTGTTACGCATACAGTCACTTTGGAAACTATAGCATCGCTCATAAAACTGCCATATCATCTCAGAACCCACTCAGACGTTTCAGCAAAAAATTATAATTCTCTCTTCAATAAACATTCCCCAGCCCCGTTGAGCCTGTTAACGAAGTCTTAATCCTTTCGTACCTCATATAATTCCCCAACGTCTGATAACTGACAAACCACTCCACTTGCAACGCAAGATGGCCGCACTAAATCTCCAACGATCGTCCGATTACTCTCCAGTCTTTGCCACACCTACCCGGCAACTAAACGCTTCTAATATCACTAACGTAACGCTCCGTCCGACTATACGCCGACGTTATTCCACTCCTGTGAACATATTTCAGAATCCCCCAGTACTTTTCTCAGTCCCGTGTACCGTGCTCGCATTACACGTCCAGCCATATACTGGCTTCATACTACTTATTTTGACCGTGTACGGAGGTTATTCCACTTATCTGACCATACAGCGAGTTATTCCACTTGTCTGACCATGTACCGGGATTATACACCCTCGTCTGACCAGAGCGTGACCCATTTCCCTTACCTAACCGCGTATATCGATCGGTTCCTCTAGCGCGGCAACGACGGACGAGCTATCACGCGCAACGTATTCGTCGTTCCTTTTCCGTGGAGCACAAGGGAAAAAAATAAACGAGGGATATATATACACGCGCAGGGGAATCTGTACGCGTGTATCGCGAAAAGTTTGCCGCGGGAAATGTAAACCGCTGTTTCGTAAATATTTTAACAATGATAGCACCGCCGAAATATTTGCGCAACGGAAAAAACACGCCGCGCATCATTCCCGCGATTCGCCGGGCCTCGACTGCTTCCTTTTTCCTGATTGTAAATCTTCAACATTAGCCGAGCTGACAATGCGAGATCGTGCCGGAACTTTTTGTTCGCGAATGGAAAAATGTAAGGCGAATCGTCGGGGACGGAAAACGATGAATGGGAACGGGGTTCCCAGTTTCGTCTCTCTTTTACGCATTGTGTAGATTATTAACGAAAATATCTCCCCGGCGGATCGCTAAATGGAAACCCGACCGGATCGTAAAGATATAAGGTTTTAGAGCGTTTCGCCTGTGAATTTGTACTGCACGGTTATGGGACGGATGGAGCGCGCTGTTACTGCGAAAGTAAAATGTGTCGCGGTACGTTTTGGTTTCAACGCAACGACATCAGGATCGAATGATCGATTGAATGTCGCGTTCTATTTCGCTGCTGTTTTGATGGATGCTGCTTCAGGTATCGAATGGTGTGTGGATCGTGGTTAAATCGCTATGTGTTTGGTTGATTATCTTCTTTCAATCCAAAGGATAATTCTTAACAATTCGAATCATGCTTCTTCGTCAAGTTATTGACACGTTAAATGCCTTGGAGATTATTATCATAAACAATGGTTATTTGCGAACGTTTTTATATTATAAATAATGCTACCTAATACGGTGATATTCGGTAAGATGAATGCGCAATAATAATAAAACGATTCAATAGAATCATTTGATATTATATTTCTTTCATTTTCTATATTTTACTTCGTAAAATCGTGCGGCATTCAAAGTGTTAATCTCCGAACGCACAGTTAAAGAATAAAAACTTCGCAAATTCCGAAATTTCATCGAGTCTCCGTAACTTTCAAGTGTATTAAGAACTCCACAACCCAACGAGGAAAATCATTAAACAAAGCTCAGAGGAAGAATATAAAAAGAAGATTTCAGTATCCTAAAGAATCATTCAGCATCCTTGAAAGCCTAAATGTTCATTATTCACAATAAAGAAAAGTACCCTCGCCCCTCTATTTGCCACACAATCGAGAAATATCTCTGAAGAAACAAATTAAAACTATACAAACAGAAGCTTGTCGGTTTAAAATGAACTCGAGTGGATTGTTATAAAATTCTTTACCAACAGAGCGAGAACAGCTTAAGCCACCGACAATTTTTCACGAAGCGTTCGAATACTTTCGTGAGCCACCGTATAAAAGACGCCGCGGCGGAGCTGCTCGTCGCGCAGACAACAATGCCGGTTTGTTACAATAAGGCCGCGAGTATTAAGTCCCACGTCAGAAACACACGTACAACCACGGGGAACAGGTGAATGCCTTTGTACCGCACGCGGAGGAAGCGCAAAGACACCTTTAACTCACTCCCCCGGCCGCCAATCCTATCGCAAGCTCCTTTGTCGCGGGACTCTCCTCTTATTGACTGGGTCTTACGTGAACTTCGACCGGAATCCGCAAGACGCATTCCCGGGACGTTCGTGGTCGAACCACAACAGTATTACCCCGATGAAAATTGAAACCACGGTGCCGATACTGATAACGAGACGCGATTAAACGAAAGTTTCTTGCGCCGCTTTGGGAATCAGTGTTCGGAGGCCTACATTCGATCACGGAATCATATGGAATGAGTAATATATTAGATACCGAAGTTTTAACAGGTTGTTACTATATAGAGAGAAAGTTTGTCGATGGATTAAACTTGAAAAATTGAATTTTGGTCAAATAGAGTCTTGATTTTTGAAGAATTAATGGCAGATGCTGTTTCTTTAGTGAAAATGTGGAAGTTCTTTAGTGGAAGATAGATATCTGAGAAATATTGCTTAGAAGACTGATCGATGAATGATGAAAGATTAAAAGAGAAATTTGCTTCTTTAAGTAGTAAATACTAGATGTAATTATCACCATTGTCACAATGTTACACTATTAACTGGTTACTTATCACTAAGTATTTTCGCTCGACGTCAATTTTCTTATTGCGATTGCATTCAATCACTTTGGAAGCTCCGTTCATCAATCACCACTGTAGCAATGAACAGGTTAACACTAGAATCATCGAGAATGTAATATGATTAATATACAATCCCTATAGAAATTGTAATAAATTATTTTCAATTTCTCCAGACATTCATTATAGTATTTAAAATACTTCGAACATTCAATGCTTCTTAGGTATCAATAATTGCGAAACAAGAAAACCGAAACCAATCATTCTGACTGGTACGTTCCAGCGTTAATCGAACAAGACTACAATGTGCAGCATAAAAAATTACAATAACAGTCTATATCAGTCTGCTCGAGATTTATTATACCGCCATATTAAACCACGCTTCCTGTTTTGATCCGTCTGAAACGTTCACCGGCCCCGAGTAGAATCTTTCCTGACCGAGCGATAAACTGTAAACAACTTCCAGTCAATCTCCGCGAGCGCGCGAGACCCTTTGGACGAGGAAAAAGCAATTTTCCTTAAAGTTCGAAGCGTTTTCGCCTGGCATAGAGTCGTCTCGATCCCGGCCCGTGCCCTGTGTATGGAAACTACTAGAAACTTCCGTAACTTCGGGAAAACAATTTTTAAAGGAGCCCCGACAAATAAGATTCCTTCATCGTCCTAATTTCAGCCCCAGGCGGCCTCTGACTCGCCGCTGCAATTCCTTCCAGGACGAACTCCCTCTTCCATCAACCCCAAACCCCGGAAATAACAAAAACGTTCCCTTTCGCCGTGGCACAATATGCCCGAGTCGATTCAACGAAGTTGCGAGAATGAGAAATAATTTTCTGGCGACGCGCTTCGCTTCCTTTTCGTTTAAGAAAGTTGTTCGTTCGGGAGCCAGATGTTTGTTGCTTGTTTTGCGAATGTGAAGAGCGATGTATATTCTATGAGATAGTGGATGGTCAGGTGAATGGAGGATTTTGTAAGGAACGGTGATATTTATGCGATTCGGGGCGAATGATTTATTAATTGTACAACGAATAACGTATTCATTTGATAATTCGTGGAATAGAAATCAGTGCGACAATATGGCGACGTTTTTGTTGAGATTATTCGTGAATTACGTTTTGCATTTTTGAATATAATATAAATTTTTGTATAGATATTATCTAGAAATGGGAATGAATAAATGATAATTTTATTCTATTGGGAATTTTAGAATGCAATATTTCTAAGAGAAGAATCTCTAAGTACCGAGTTTGAGAAGATAAGTGGCAATATGTAATTCTACATTAAATTTGTTATTCGTCTCTCGTTACCGAGTTGACTAAAATTTATTTCGATAGAATTACACGATCACGAAGGCGTGTGGACGAGTTTCGGTCGTGACTCGACTTCCCAGCCGATTATCGAAGAGATCCGATCCATCGACCCAGCTGGATTTACTTAAACGACACCGAAGGACGGATTAATGTGATCCGGCTGATTGGTTATGAGACTTATCGCTCAAACTCGACGTTCTGTTACGCAACACGGTGCCAGATTTGCATATCTACGACGCAAGCCGTGTTCGCCGTCAAATATTAAGCCGTGTTACTTTGTTAGGCTCTCCTTGTGCGCCTCTAACGCTCCACCACGATCAACAGACACGGTTGGCTCTCTAACGAGCTAAAGTGTCTTAGCGGATTCAAAATTGAACTTTGAACTAAAAAGATTCAACGCTTGAATGTAGTTGTAAAAATGACGATTTAAATTATACAATTCAACAGTGTGATATTTTGTATTTTCCGGCTATCAAAGTTAATCTGTCAACTGCATGAAACTAAGTTTACGTTCAAATGTATAAATGTCAATATTAATGCTAGCTTTTGTTTGTTTTTCGAAAAATTTTAAGCTAAAGGTTTAGTGTGTATATAGAATATTTAGAAGTGTAATTAATCTTTGTGTACCAACGAGTCTCGTTTGAAATTCGAAATGTTTAACGAAAAGAATCTTCTAAATCCATAATAGATTCCAAGGATAATTAAATTTCACATTATATTTGATTTTTGAAATTTAGTGTTAGTTGATCGATGATTTTCGTGACGGATTCAGTTTTCGAAGAATCGCGGAGTTTATCGTGGCAGTGGAGTAGAACATTATTCCCTCTCATTTCATTCTTTCGTGTAATTTGAATGAACCGGTGGAACGAAGGCTTGTACGAAAAAAATATATTAAATTGCTTACCCTTTGTCCATTGAACACAGAATAAAAACGAAACGGAAGGACGGGCACAATGGCAACAGCACAATGATACCAGGAGTACCCGTGATTAATGCGAATGAAATATGAACAACCGTACATTGCCTTGGGTCTGCATTCATACTCCGTGTCGTTATGCTCAATTATTCCACGGTGTCACTTATTTATGAAGCCATCGGGATTCATGCAGAAACGTGTTCCTTTCGTCTTCGTTAACGTGTACGCTGTCACTATAGCCATTCGACGGTAACGAAAATCTAGCGTCGCCATTCCCTTTGTCGCGATACTTAACATAAATCTTCTGTGAAACACGAATTTTATACATTTCATGCTTGGAACAAATATTTCCATTACATGCAAATTCATTGAACACTGTATTAAAATGTTATAATGATAGTATAGGTAACGGTTCATTATCATTACCTATATTATTATTAACTGCGTTATTGTCTGTAGAGTACATTGTGTAATTTAAAGTTATTATAATTGACTGATAAGCAAGTAGATATTTATAATTCAAGTTTTCTGGAGTATAACTGAAAATCTTTGATCCGATTAGTATACAAAGCTTCAGGAGAAAAAGCTGGCAGACTGTCGATCGATTATTTAACGACATCGTGGATGCAAGCAACGACCGTCGAAGAATGTATATACCATTTGTTTTTCTTCTATTTTTCTTGGTAAGCCACGTCACCTAATAATAGAGGCATCGCGACGTAAAGGAACGCTTCAAACTGCCGCTTTGTAACCTCTCTCGGAAGTAATCGTGGCGATACTGACGATAATAAACAAGAATCGGTAACGAGCTATTATGTTCAGCCTCGGAGGGAAGAAATAGTGGCCGATATCTTGTTTCAAGAAAATTCTCCAAGAAATGGTCGCACGCGATCGCATTTCTGAGAAATATGATTCTTGCCACGGATGGAAAAGTGGGGTGATCTTCAATTGTAACTCCTGAAAGATCCTTGAAAACATCTTCGTTATTATACAACTACCACTGTTAATATTTTTCGATAAATGTCAAATAGAATACTAGCGTAATACATTTTAATAAATACTAAAGAGATTACTACTATAATGTTGTTAATAAATATTAAATAGGTTACTACTACAATATTCTTTAATAAGTATTGAATAGATTACTGCTATTATATTCTTTAATACATATTAAATAGAGTATTACTTAATGAATACGTTACTACTGTCATCAAGCAGTAACTATAATATTATAATAATATTGTCATTACACGAAGCGTAATGCAGTCAAAGTGACAATTAATTATCTCTAATGCCATAATAATCGTTTCGTTTTTCTACATAACTATATACTTTCACACGAAGCTTTTTAAGTGTATTAAAATAATGATTTCCTCTATACCTTCATAAACCGCAGTACAAGTAGATCTTGATTAATCCGAGATATTCCACGAAAAAATTCACATACCTTTAAACACTTCTTTCCATACATTTCGCAATTATAACAAATTCTGATATTTCTCGTAATTGTTCACTAGAAACAAAGGAGAATTCCACATTCACCTATGAGTGCGTTTACTTTAAAATATAACAATTGATAACAGAAATATATTATTTCATGTGAACTCAAGAGAATTAAGATTCAATTACTTCCGTTAATTTCTTTGAGATTTGTGTCACGAGTCTAGCCCTTGCGCTTCTATATCGAGCGTAATATTGGTTTTATTCACAGGTGTACTTCTTTATTAAGATATTTTTAACACTAACCGTACCAGGAACCGGTCAAATAACCGAATTTAAAATTCTGCGTTTTGTTTCGTTGATTTAACTTTACATCAATTCTTATATTGTCCGATTAATCAGTTTTCCAATGTTTGTCTTTCGTTTTATTTCTATTTCCATTAAAAAGAATTTATTATCTAACTTATGGTAGGAAAAGTGGCGGTATGGTTAGTGTTAAAATAGATTATATCATTTTGTTATTTTCAATATTATTAGTAAGAAGAGTCTCTTACACTGCTCTCTACAAACTATCTATTTTTAAAAACGCCTTTCAAATAAAATATCGTAACAGTACAGAGTCGTCGAAGAAAAAAATGCAGAAGAAATTCTGAGTGCAAAGGGCAAGCACATATTACAAGACAAAAAGTTATCACAATTAATTCTTATATTCCTCATACTCGAATCCGAATCAGTTTCAATCAATCTCCATTCATTATGCCCGCTAATCGAGAGCTGCCTGTAGACGGAACGCCGCCGAAGGTCGTCCGAGAGGCGACCAGCGTCTCGTTTTCCGCGAAGAATTCTATTACACGGGAATCCCGGCCCGTATTCCTTTCACGAACGGGAATCCCAGACCCCCGGCCCCCTGTCCCGGCCGAGCAGCATCGAAAAGTGGGTCTCTCGACACGCCGGGACAATCTTATCGCGCGGAGCCGAGGAAAGAACGAAGACACCTACGAACCGCTGAATGCGGGAGGGTTGTGCAATCCATAAGAAGGTCATCGGCGTCGACGAGTATATTTTTCTGCTGTCAAAGCGAATTTACGGAAGCAACGGAGAAACGGGGAAGGAATAAGAAAAAAAGCAGAGGGAAGGAAAAAGAGAAAAAGTGGACCGACCGGTCGGCTCTCGGAGTCTTTCATCTCGTCGGAAAATGAATTGGCCTGAGACGATTGAACCGGTGTATAAACAATGCCGGAAACAACTGGTCGGATCTTATCGTGCCTGCTAGTAGATTGTTTGAAATTGAGATGGCTCGGAAGGAAATTATTTCCGAATAATTCCGTTAGATCGTAATTGGGAACTAAGGAGAATGTTACAGGGTTATTGTTTTTACGCTGGAACATCTAAACGGGTCGACACGGTGCGTTCTTAAATTGTTTTATCGCAATTATTGAGAAATTGCTTGAATAAGGAATTGATTTAATAAGACGCAAAGTAGAATATAAATCAATCTTGATAGATAATGTAGGAAGTTCTACAGGAAAACTAGAAAATTTGATTGGATTTTAGTGTTAACTGTTGTCAGAAATAAGTAATTCAGCAAAGAGTGTGATCGCGAGATCATTGATAGAAATGTAATATTAAAACATATGACTGAGTAAGTGCGGTTGATTGAATACTGCAATTACGCGTTGATAAACATTGATAGAGCTTGAATAGTTCATGTTGCAAAATTTCGCATTTTTCCTTTCCCCTCTGAATCAGCGGAAATTCGTGCGTTTAAGATTCCGTTTCGTGGGTATAAAGAGTCGTTTGTTTCAATCTTACCCCGTATTTCAGCGGGGAATCAGTATTTGAACAAGTAGAATGGTACTGTGATTAAACTGACTAGCGTAACAAGACCAACGCTACGAATACAGTCTTAGAGAGCGTCTAGCTAATTAAGTACGGCAGTGCAAAGCGGAACTGGAGAAATAGGACTGTGCCTGGCCAAGCGGGTAGAAACTCCGACGCGTTACGTAAACACAATAGGATCAAGCTCAGACGATTAAGTAGAACTGGAAAGTCTTTAGTCAGCCGGCGAGAAAGATCATTGAGAAATTGTAATATCCAAATCATCAACGATATTCGTCTTTTTTTCGATGGAAATAGAAATTCCTTTCCTAAGAATTCCAATCTCAACATTTAATCGAACATTTGAATCTAACATTCATTTATTCATTCATAAACTACGTGTCTTTATACAGACTCTCATTTCTAGAGACTTATTTCTTAAAATTAGAATTTATTTCGCCCACCAAAAGATGCCTTATAATAAAAGCAAAATATCGTAAACGTTTCCTTTGCAAATTTGCAAACATCATATTTGAAGATATAAAAATCTATTCATTATTATATTGAAAGCAAATTATAATATACTTACTGAGAGAAAGATTAGAACATCTATGACAGGATTGAGGTATCAATGATATTTTGATAATATAAATGAAATACATATTAGCGAGTAAAGTATATTTAAAAGGGAAAGATTACTGAATATTTTTGCACTGAAATGAAGCATCCGAGAAAGCTTCGAGACATTTTTATTCCTGGACTCACCGCCCTGTTATCTCGGCTTTTAAAAACAGGGCCGATCCGGAAGGGTCTCGATAGCGAGGACCCGAGACCTCGACCGGAGGTCGGGTCGTTCTTGTTGGTTCAGACGTCGGACGAGACGTCGTGGATTCTTCCATCGTGAAAGGGAAATAGGGTGTGAACGAATTCACAGTGAAATGGGACGTCGGTGCGGGAACCGAGCGCTATTTGGGCTTCGCGGCAGGGTGAAGTTAATTCAACGCGATGGTGTAAATTCCGTCGAGTGCTTCCCGTCCCCTTCCCACAGCCCCGAAAGGAGAATGCGCTTCGACGAAAGGAAATCTTTGCTGCGCGGACAAGACCGGCCTTAATTGACAGTCGTTGAGGCACCTCGTGATTATCGTGTAAAAATATTGGATCACGTCTGCGAAATGTTTCGCGCGCGCGCGCGCGTCTTCCCTTTTATTTTAGAATTCTTTGAATAACCCTGAAAATCATTTGATTAAGCACTTGCTTAATGGATACTTGAACTAGTTTTGAATTGTGAAATTTGAAAGTTGGAGGTTGAGAGTGTGAAAATTTTGGAGATTAGTATATGAGAGCTTGGAATTTGGTAGTTTGAAATTTGAAAGTTGGAAGTTGGAAAATTTTGAAGATTAGAATTTGAAAGTTTGGAAGTTTGAAATTGTAGGTCTTGTTATTGAATTTCACCCTTACAATTTACAAAGCTGAACAATTACAAACATGTGACTGACTTTGTAATATATCAATCGTTTCCTCTTCGTAATGAAATATGAAAATCCACTGATTGCTTACACTCCACCGAATTTAATGAAACTTGCTCGAAATCATATCCGTGCAATATTCCTGCATGAATATGCAAAGGAAAAAATGAAAGAAAAGGGATTCTATTTTTCGATGCCACAAAAACATCAATATGGATAAACCAAACCACGAAGTACATATTAAATGCAACCAGGACGCAATCCTTTGACCATAACCGGCGATCCCATTCGGCTGTATTTTTGGACGAGTGCCTTTGAAAGGTTCACATCCCACCAGAATACAAGGAACGTTCAAAATGTTCCCGAAAAATTCTTATCATCCATAAATAAAACACTGTATTTGCAATCCATTAATATGCACGTAAACATATCAAAATTTATTTTATAAACATATGCTGAAAAACAGAGCTCTTAACCTGTTGCCTTAAAATATCAAATAAAACCCACACCAAAATTTTGAAATTCAATTTAACAAACACAACTACTACATTTTCAAATCAAAAGTAACCATTACCATTGTTCCATAAACATCTAGTCAGTACAATAAACATAAAATTCTATTCTTCCTAATTAACTATTAACCCCTAAATATCCTATCAGACTCGTGATAAAGATTTCAAATGGAATTTAACAAATATCACTTAATTCTCCCAAATCCAAACTGGATATTACTTTCCTATTATATATTCTAATGCTTCTCAATAAACGTAGACAAAGAATAACTTTAGAATCATCCTCTTATCTAATGAATTATCAACAATAAAACATCTCTGTCGAGCGCAATTGCGAAAGAAATCGAAAGGCAAGAGGCTAACACATTGAATGCCATGGAGTTCACCAGTGACCCGAACCAAATCTAATTAATATAGTTCACTCAATTAAACGACGATTATTTGAAAACATTTGTACATTATAAGTAGTCTCGCCTAATGCGGTGACATTCAACTAGATGATCGCGCAATAATAATACAATTCGATCGAATCATCTAATATTATATTTTGTCCGTTTTGTGTAGTAATGTTAAACATTACAAAATCTTCCAAAGAATAGTATCAAAAGAAACCATAAAGCAATTAGCCATAAGTTAATTCAATTCTCCACCCTTCACTTACGTTTCCCCCGAACTTCCGAACCCGCCACACACGCACAATCCAAACTTCACGCGGTTTAATTATTTATGTGTATTTACTTTGCCGCGTGAAATGCGTGATGAATATTCCACGGATGATTATCGCGCACGTGTCCATTAACGCGGCGCAACGTTACCGCTCGCGCGTTCTGACGTCTATTAAAACACTTCGATCGTCCGCTGTAAAGATTCCCTGCGTCGATTTATCGGCAATATTTACCAGCGAGCAACAATGCGACGTAAATCACCGCCGGAGATGTTTGCACCGCGAATTTCGATTTTGTGTTTTATCAATAATCCGTGGCCAGACCCCTCCCGAGGAGCGATGCGCGGCACGGTTGAAATTAATTTATTCATAAAACGCCGCTCGCGCATCGATATCGCCGTTCATCTCGCAATCCTCCCACGTTTTTTCCCTCATCCCCCACTCTGTTTTACTTTTTTTCCTTTTTTATACCGCATCCACGAGAATTCTGATCACGTTCGAGTATTTGGAAGCGGCGCGGGGGGAGGGGGAACGTAAGCAAAAAAGACCCCCAAAAAACAAATGTATTGATCGTTCGGATTTAGGATGAGAGAGCATGTCAGGCGGACGATATTCCGGAATTCTCGAAATATCACCGCGATCTCTGATTATTTATGGGGCCGCGTTTGTTCGACAGATTGGCTAATATCTTATCTTTATTGGCTTGTCGGCCCAATGAACGCTGCGAAAATGTTGTTCACAAATTCCGGTGCTGTCCCCGTGCTTTTTCGTGGGTATTCACGTCCTCTTTTCCATTCGCATGTAATTTACTTTACACGAGGTTCCCTAGACGTTCCCTGGCGAATCTTCATGCAAAATGAGAATTCCCGAAGCGATTCGATGCAACGAGATTTGAGTGGTAACTGATTTCTTGAGAATTTGTGTAAGTTGAGAATGTAACGACGTTTCCTTGATTCTCGTGAACATTTTCCTATTGTACATTTTTTGCAGTCGTATTTACTGTAGATGCATGGAATTTAAAATATTTTAATGGGAATTATTTATCGTAATTGTTTGATGAACCATTTATTGGATAAGCTGTGGAATACGGGTTCGGATTAATGTCTAATTACTGTCGATCGCTTTCACTTGCTACGATTATTCATGTACAAGTTAAATACATTTCCATCCCCTTTTATAGCTTGCAATAATGAAATAAATATTAGTGAATGAACCTTTAGTTAACAGATGTAAATGAAGACTACTAAAAAATATTCAACGTGTATTTTTTTTTATGACCGTCCATATTCATGTCCGCGTGCAGAAACAACCCCCGAAGTTGGAGATAAAAAACCCATTTTATGAAATTTCATAATAGGTTTTTCATTACCAGCTTGTTGGGCTATTTTCGCCTGCAAACATGAATATGCGCGGCTGTAAAAAAATACGTGTTGAATATTTTTCGATGTTCCACATAATGCTCGTCGGTAATACCAGCATATTATGGCCCAGTTTATAAGCTTCCTGTGTAAAATGGTTTTATTTTTCGAGCACAATATTCCACGAGGTCTGTCCAGAAAATATGGAAATTAAATTTCTTTTAACTGAAACTCGTGCCCGCGCAGTAAAAAGCATATAATTAATATCAAATGATAGCCGTAACTGCTCTCTACATTCTTGGACAACAACAATTTAGAACTTCAATAATCATGCACGCTATGACATGATAATTGCAGAATATTGGAAAACGTGTTTGGAAATACTGCAGAAAATGAAAAATACTTTTCGAAAATACCACCTATATTTGATAGATTTAAACGTCAATCAATATCACTCACATTCTTGATCAGAGGTTTCATCCTTAAAACTCTGAATTAATAAAACAATTGGGGCAATTATCTGCACAAGTAAATACGAAGGTAGTAACATAATTACATTATTAACCGGAAGCTTTACTAACAGAAACGCTCTTCACATATTTTGACTAAAAATATCACTTACACAATTTAACCTTTTAACTATGCCGAGACTAACCGCGAAGCTATACCTCTGTAAGGCAAAGTTTGACGCGATCTGCACGTCATAAATATAACATCACGATTTAAGAGTGATCGAATTTCTCACTGTGCAATTACGATAGGTTATACCATAATGTGCACAATTACCGCTGACAGAGTAAGAATTATGCTATAATGTCGTATCGTTCAAAAAGATGACGTACAGTGGTGTACAATATCTAAAAAGTTAATTTCAACTCAACTCCTAAAATATCAGTCCACGTTCCTAAAGTACTTACAAAATATTTGAAACGACATACAACAAAACCTTAATTTTAAAAACTTCTTCAAATCCTGCAAATTCCTTCTCCAAGAAATCTCACTCAAGATTCTATTGCACTCTATACCAGTACCATTCGTTCGAAAAAGAATATTTGTGGGAATGAATGTACGAATGGATGGTGAGCATGTGTGGAAATAGATGAACTGTGATAATACATGCGCGCGTGGATGTTCATGGTGTTTGGAATATTCTAGAATATATTGATTTTTAAATTATTGATTTCTCGTAACTATTGATATTCATTTTAATAAATCTAAAATATTCCAAATAAACATGAAGTTAATGCATGGCGACGGAAGAATGTTCTAGAAGGTGTGCAAGCAAGATGGAAGTATGCGATTGTATAAATCGGGGGTGCGCTTGAATTTCGGGGTATTGTGCATTGTGTGTTTTGACGAGTCGTGTGTTAACCCTCTGTAGGCCGATGTAACTTTTAAGTAACATATCAGTATATGGGCATCTTGTTGATTTATTTCATTTTGCACTGAAAGTGATGAACAAACTTAAGTAATCAGTTCACTTAAACCTTTATATGCCCAGGCGTGAAAGTTTAACGTCACTGTAACTTGAAAGTTACAAAATATATTTGTTCGATGAAATTATTGAAACTATTGAATACGTTGTTAATTCGTATTCATATGTGGATATTTACTAATTTTGCGCTGCATAGATTTTGTTATAATCATGAACAAAAATTCGGTCCATAGAGGGTTAAAGATTGAAGTCGAGTTGCTGTGCAAGCGTGACGACAAGTAACTATAATCAAACTCCTTAATAAAGTGTGTGTGTGTGTGTGTGTGTGTGTGTGTGTGTGTGTATTATTTTGCGTAAACTATTATTATTTCATATATATTTATTATCAAAAGTTAATAATAAAACCGAAATACACACATTGCGAAATACGAAGACAATCTCAGTGCAAGCATTGTAGTTCTCGTTTTTCCAACGTACAATCCTTTTTTCGTGACCTAATATACTCAACACGCGCACACCTACAGAATTTAGTATATAATATTCAGTTGAATTCGAACCCACTTGCAATATACTTGATCCCATGCCTATTAACCTGTTCAGATTATAGCACAACGTGTATCCCCGGTATGCGGACGCATCACAGCGCCGGCACGTACCGAGTCAAAGCCCTAGTCTGTGTACCGGGCTTGTGCACACTGAATGCACGCGGACAAACATTACGGTGCCACGTCCGCGTTGGTATTCCCGTTATGCGATTTTTCCGCCACCCGAGCCCGGGGATAAACGGCGAATTCAGTCGATCCGGCTCAGCCGAGAAACGGACGTTCGAGACGTGAGCCTGCCGAAGCAATTATTCTAATGAGGTATCGCCCGGGTTACCGGGAAGACGATGGATGCCACCCGAGGAACGAGACAACCTCGAGGTCGCTTGTCTGAGTCAGCTACTGTCGTTCGGAATGTCTCGCGAAGATGACGACGTTCGTCGCGATTTATACTAGGTTGCCAGGAAATAAAGGTGTATTTTATATTAAGTCTTATATTATTATAGGTCTTATATTAGATCTACTGGAAGTTCTGTCATTTTGGTTTCGAATTAACAGAGAACAATACGTTTTTAATATATTTATTAGTCCTTTGCGTTCGACGCGATTTATACTGGGTTGTCAGGAATTATAGGTTTATTTTATATTAGGTTTTATATTAGGTCTACTAGGAAGTTCTGTCCTTTTGTCTGATTTCGAATTAACAGGGAATAATACGTTCTTAATGTTATTAGTGCTTTACGTTTTAATGTCGCCGTAATGGCAACTTGGAGCTTCGATATCTGAAGCCGAAAACTGCAAATTAATAACTGAATTATTCAACTAATGAAAGACGGGTTGATAGAGTTCATTTAATTCTTAACATTTAAATCTTTTTTGTGAACTGATATTGGAATTTTGTAATATTTAAGGCTCTAATTTATAAAATTAACCTTGTCAAGATTAATTATGAAACTGACAAATAGTCTTCAATAATCTACGAAGTGTTCATACGTTTTTTAAAGGCACCCACTATAATCAATGGTTTGAAATGTTCATCTAAAAGAAAGAAGCTGGATTTTAATTTGATCTTCGTGTTCATATCCGTCACCATCAATCACCTGCAGAGATCATTTCGTTCACTTTGTGATACAGAACCTCACAGTCCCCATGAATCGTACATTCAGTGAAATGTGGAAATTTACAGGCGGATGTAAATTGTAATGAGACCGATTTTGTAGATGAAAGTCGTAGGAATTTATCTCCAAACCATAGAACTTTCTACATTAAAATGTTTAAACACAATTTGTATTATTTACAATCGTGCTAAAAAAAGGAGAAAGAAAATTGATGAGGTTATCGGAACGAAGCTTGAAACAACTGTGTCGGTTTCAGAATGCAACGAATAGATTGATGGCAGTAAACATGCCAATTTGAGTGGACCACGTGTTCGGTTAGCTCTATGTCAGCAGGAATTAGCTACGACGATGAATACGCCGGAACATCCATCCATCCGGCTCTGAATTAGATTCAGGAATATCTAGGTCACTTTGTAGTTTCCATGCCTGTACCGGGATAAAATGGAGATTGTTAAAGGCGCTGCACGTCACACCATCCTATATTACGATGTCCAGCTGTGAAACCTTACGATCTAGTGACGGGACCTTGTTAAAATTATCCGTCGCCCTGATCCCCTTTTCATTGGAAACCACAAATCTGTTCCCTCTTTTCGATCCATTCTTCAATTATCCAATTAATTTCATTATATCTTACATATTCAATGTTTGAACATCCTCTTTTCGAACTTTCCATTTCCCGGAATGACCGTACTCTAACCGTTTGCTATAAGCATTGAAACTTTAATAAAACTCACAAGATGTATTTCTTTTGTTAAACTACCCTTGTCTATTGCGTAAGAAAATATTATTACAGCAGAAATAAACTTGCAGTAACCCAAGTCATTTCTCAACTTCACCATCGAAATTCCATTTTCAAATTCAATATTTCCATCTATAATCAAGAACAACCAATGTACACTCGTCAGACACCTTTAAAGAGTTACCCAATCAAGTCCTCTAACTTTCCTAAAAATATCTCCTCATTCCTTCCTCGGGACTTCCTAAACGCTAGCCACCCTGTCTGAAGCAGCTAAATTAGCTGAAGGCCGACCCTCGAAGACTTTCGAACAAATAAATCCGCCGTAGACAAGATAAAAGCAGTTACCCGTTTGGTTCGCGACGATTCCCGAAGAAAGCTTAAATCAACAATCGGTGTCCAATGTTCCCATCCATAATCAAGAACAACCGATGTATCCTCGCCAAACACCTTTAAAGAGTTACCCAATCAAGTCCTCTAACTTTCCCAAAAATATCTCTTCATTCCTTCATCGGGACTTCCTAAACGCTGGCCACCCTGTCTGAAGCAGCTAAATTAGCTGAAGCCCGACCCTCGAAGACTTTCGAACAAATAAATCCACCGTAGACAAGATAAAAGTAGTTACCCGCTCGGTTCGCGACGATTCCCGAAGAGAGCTTAAATCAACGATCGGTGTCCATTTACCTCGATCCCGGTGCCACGGAATCCGGTGAACCCCCTGGAAGCGGCAGAAGAGAGAGGATTGAATAAATCAACGGCGTTGCGCGGCACGCTAATTCCCATCGGGGCTCGTGCGAGTTTTACAGGCTAACACGGGTTCGCTTAACTATAAATATAGAGCTCTTTCATAGAATCGCGGTTTCCGGGCTCGGATAAATAATTCGCGGCGCGAATCGTCCTCGGCGAGGAGAAATTCATTTCCCGTTTCACGAGTTAGGTTCGGGCGGGAAAGCAACAGCGGAACAGAGGATTTTCGAGGGTCGCGAAGGAAGAGAGGAACAAATCGGATGATGTAGGATCGAATCGCGGGGGATCACGATATCGCGGCCGAGCACGAAACACGGTTAACGGCCGGCACCGTTACGCCGGACGCGGTTTACATCTGTCGCGGAGATAGATCTTCCGCGGCCGGGATTAACGAACGCGCTTCCGTTCGGTTGAATAAATGAATGGAACGGCCGCTGAAAAAGAAATGTAATTATACAGATGAAAGTAAGTACCAACGATTTATCGGTGTTTTTTGGTTTTGGTATTTGACCGACGTGAAAATCAGGGATCGAGGAGATTTGAGTTCCGAATTGAAGGTTGAAGAGGGAGAATGAGGGTGGAAGTTTCTTGGTATCAAGCTTTGGTTTATGATGCTTTGAAGTAGCTGTTGAATAGTTGTTAATAGGATTCTTAAGGTTAGTTTTGGAATAAGTATTGATATACGTATTTGTGTATGAAGATTGTTTGAAAAATAGAAAACATTTAGCATGATAAAGCTAAATTATATGTCGATGGCTTAGACAATAAGGGAAAAGGGAACTACGTGCTGACCTCTTGCTGTTCTAGTAATTAAATCATTTGCTTGCGATTTAATTTGGTAAATATAGAAAATTCATCTTGCCGAAATGTTGGCATTCGTTTGCAAATGGTTAAAGTAGCTATTGAAATGATTATCAATGCAACTGTCGAGAGAAATATTACAGTTAGCGAAACAAAATAACTATTTTATATCTAGGAAACAAATACCTACTGAGTACAGTTTATACGTAATAATGTAGCACAATATTCAATACATAGTTACATTTTCGTTTACTAAACCAAAAATCGGACCTAATCAATTTTAAAAGCAATTTTTCAAATATCTTGATACTTACAACGAAACGAGGGCCGGAGGAAGTTCTCCACTGAAAGGTATTCGAAGATTATTGATATCGGCGTGTTTTCTATGTAATTATTAAAAGAAAACGACGAGGAGAGCGAGGCTGAAGGAAAGTGGGACGCGGAGACCGGGAATCGAAACACACCGGAAACGAATTGGATCGGTGGCATTCATCGATGCGGCATCGGTGAAAATCCGGGACTCTTTGAAAATTCGTGAACACACACAGACGTACAGTTGCACACGGACAGTGATGGCTCGATGCGGAACACGCGGCCGGAGAACGTAAACGAATATCGATTTCCGGCGCGAGCGACGCTGAAAGTGTAAGAAATTCGAGCCAGCAGATATAAACGCGCTGCCCCGCGGGGGAAAAAGTATTTTTTCCCGGTGCATTGTTGTCCGTCGTGCACCCCTCTCGACGAAAACTCGTTCGATCCGCGGGCAAATGCGACGGAATTCAAGAATCTCGGTTAACGAGATGTGCAACTCTTGGAAACGTCGGGCAAATGATGATTTCCTCGAAGAATGTATTGTCACATCTTTTTATTATCATGTATAATTATTATTATTAATATCTTCTTATTATATATAATTGCAATATGATTTATTAGTCACGTACTATATCGCAAAATTATAAAACAATAGTGTCTATAGAAATATTAGAAATAAAATATTTTTCTACTCACTTAATCGAAGACAGGTTATCCTTCATTTGTCGAAAAACGCCACCATTTTGAATCTGTAATTAACCCTTTGCACAGAGGTGACTCTGTCACCGCTTTATTTGACGCAATAAAACTATAAAATTTAATATTTAATATTGAACTGTGTATAATGCATCGGCGTGTGAAATATTGAGATAAGAAAGCTTTGTTTCTCAATTTACTCGTGATTTCTTTTTGAGTTCATTTCAAGAAACATCGTCTTTGTCTAGTTAGAAAATGTTAAATATTTCTATCGAAATACTTCCAAATGCAAAGGGTTAACAAGACAAAACTATGAATACACAGCTAATATATCGCTTAACATTCCTTACAAAAATGTCGGCACTTGCCGGGTGCGGATGAGATGAACAAACAAACTGTTAAAGGCACCCCTTCGCTTTAGACCGCCAACATCGCGTACCCCTTTAACTTCTCATTCGCAGTCCGAGGACCGAGCCCGCCGCAGCTCCGTACGCGTTGCGTACAGGGAATCGGGAATTCGTTTGCTCTGATTGTTTCCGAGGGAAATTAGACGAAAAGGAATCCCGAATGGGCCTCGCCGTGGCGAAATTGGATTTATTCGGAATTAATGGGTTAATTGAAGCTCAAAGTTAGCCCGACTCGGCGGTAATACGATTTGGATCTTCGGACTTGACCGAAGGTTGCCCAGAGTTGCACGAATGGAATTCGACGGGCCGTCAGACGCGCGTGAACCACGGATTGCGGAGCCAACTTGCCCGGTCTCAAAGAAGGTCGTGCGATCGAGTGATTTAGGACCTGTGTACACGACCGACGAGATCTCGCAGTGTTGACAATGCGCGATTTTGGAGAAGCAAAGACGTAAAGGTCTCTTATCCTTCTTCCATGGGACAGAAGAACTTTCTCCGTTACTCGGAAACAATCGCAGCGGGATCGTGTTGCTCGTGTGCATGCACTCTTAACACGTTGGCCGTCAAGATGGTGACCGATGACCAAAGCCCAATTTACTATAAAATAATGCTGATCAGTTATCTCTGAGTAATTGCTAATTAATGCTGTACCGAATGAAACGAAAACTCAACTCCAATTACAACTTTGGCTTCATCGATTGTTGTGCGATAGTAATGTACACCGACTGATGTTCCTCTTCGTTTCACGGAATGGTGGTTACAGGATCTCTCATATCCGACTTTTAAGTAGGCCGAGCGATGTTGTCGGTGAAAATCGTTCCATCTCGTTGATATTCCGGGAAATGCTGATATATTAACACGAATTTCTCAATTACTTGAAATGAAATTATAATATGATGATTGATGTCAAATAAACATGTTTAATAGTAAGTAGATAGATTATAGTGTAAAGTATGAATTGTCATATCAAAGAATGTGTAATTACTGTTTTTGTCTTTGCCAGGAAAGAATAAGTAATATATAAAACCTTCGAGATTCTTGTGGCAGTGAACGTGTCAACGATTTAGATTCTGGTTTTCTAGTGAAATTAGTAGTAACAGAGTTTGAGCTGAAATAAGGAACTAAAATATAAGGGGCAAGGTATGTGGCTAGAGTATCGCTGTAGCGTTAAGCAAATCCCGAACGTACATCGAGCACGTCGAGCATCGATGCTGTCTAACGTACTCTTTGGTCAAACTCAAACAGTCAAATATTGATTCGCTGGGCAGTCCACGATTGCCGGTGGAACACCGCTGATACAGTACAAATAGTCTAAGCTACACGGAACTGCTAATCGATCTTCCTAATATTACCGGTAAACCGCAGAACGACCTATTGCTGAAAGAAGTTCCTTCGATTGTTTCATTGAACCTGCAATATCAGTATTGTTCATCTTTATCGTGTTCATTCTCGATTGTAAATGTTAGAACACCCGATATACTTAAAGAAAATGTAATTAATTATCTCTGAATCCGATTTGGACCTAAATTAGGTAAAACGAAAATTTCTACAGGTTGAAAATTAATATTTCAAGCTAGATTAGATTCGTAGAATCTCAAAATTAATGTAGAATAACTGAAATCAGGCTGTTCTGAAATTTATAGAACATGATTGTTTTTAATTATGCTTGCAAATGAATATTTTCAGTTAAATTTCATTTGTACGTTTATACACTTTGCTAGAGTCGAACGAAAATAACGCGAGTTTCTGATAAGCGAAGTCACTCAAAGATTTTCCACGGTTTCGTTTCGTCCGTTCGAAATAGTTTAGAGGGGAACTCGTTGGATTGCTTATATTACTACTCCTAGCAGCAACCCCTGAACATTCTCCCCGAGGGCGCGGCGCCTCGACGTTCCCTCCAAGTTGGATACAGAGATTAAAGATTCAATTCGCGTCCGGTATCAAAGCAGAGGGATGTGTACATTACACAGAGCGTTAAAGTATCGTTTAGGCTATGAATATTGTACGGGATGAATGATATAAAAGCAAATGTTTATTGCAGCGTAAGTACCTCGGCTGTAACGGTCGCAAATATTGGCAGAGATGTTTTATTCCGTTCGAATATCCACGGTACGGTATAGTACTGCCCTGCATAAGAGAAGAAGCAACATGGAATAATATCGAATTTATGTTTTCCATGACTGTCAGTTTTTAAATCTTTGTTAGTGAAAAATAATCGTAGATCGAAAATCGAAATTATACGTGATATGTAACAAACGCAATGATATCTTAAAGAAAATCTAATTTAAAAGAAACCTAAAAGACGAAAACGATATCCTCGTTCCTCCATTCCTTGCCAGTAAAACGAAAGATAATCATAAGTTTCATAGTTAAAACAGAGAAAACATTCCAGGAAACGTGCAAAAAAATATAAAGAAAGAAGGCACGATAGAAATGAAAGAAACACGTGCGGCAATGTGTAAGAAAAGTATAATAACAGCCGCAGTATAAGGTATTACACGCGATTCCGCGAGATAGGAAACACTAGAGAGCCTAATGCCGACAAATGGCGGCCGTCCGTTCGCCATTTGTACGCTTCACTGGTGCGTGCGCGTATACAGTGCGCGACCGAATGATGTGTCAAGTGGATATGAGACGATTCCTTATGAAGAAAGTGAAAACAAAACTATACAATAAAATTGTATTGCTCAGATATTTAATTCTCAACAAGAATTTCTCTTAAATCTATTAATTTTATTATTGAATACCATATAAATATAATAGACCATACAGTTAAACATCACATACTGTGCAGTTCCACAACTGGAGACAATGTAACTTAACACTAAACCTACGAGTCAAAATAAACCCGTTTCTGATTTTTTCATATCGCAATTATTAAAAAGTCAACAGATGTTTCTTCGAGAAATTAGTAAAGAAATTTTAGAAAGACTTAGCAATATGTGAACTGAATAATAAATCAATTCAAGTCTCAAAAGGTGCACTCTTGAAGTTACTATAGAGGAACTTCAACAAGTCAATGTAACTGCTCGGTAGTCTTAGTGCTAACAATTGCAAAAAGAAGAAGACGGGAATTTTGAGCCGTCTGGTAATGTTAAACTCGATTTTCTCGAAAACTACCCGCCAAATAGCAAACTTCTATCCTACATTCTCTTCTTATCTTTTCATAAGGAATCCCCTGTACTCAAATAAGAACTCTATATTCATCCTAGACGTGGTAACCCTTCCATCACAGGCCCGCGTACTCTTTTCTCATCGCTTCGATACGCGGTCCATCTCGCCCCGCCCCGCCCCGACCCGACCTGACCCAGCACGCGGCATCGATTTCAGATTCCAATTTAATGCTGTCGCGGTATCCGAGCCACGATCTTCCAATACCAATTTCGCGTTATCGTCGACGGCTTCCGTCTTGACGCGATCCTTCCCAGACTCTTAGGACCGCCGTGCTCGCGCCGTTTTCAATGGAGCCAGCTCCCTGTCCCACCGACCCGGCCGAAAAGGTATTCAGACGACCATCCTCCAGATTTCTTTCGGCGATTTCTCTTTTATTTTCGCAGCGGGTGGGGTCCGCGACAAGGATCGTACTCGAAGTAATTAGCCCTAAGACGTTGGCCGGGATTGCAACGTCACGTCGTCGATGGGCGCATGTGTTGCGTGCGGCGCGACGCTTAATCAGCTGGAACTTCGAGTGATGTATCGATGCTAGTGGCTTAGAATCCATTTGGAAACGGTTCAACTGTTGCTGAACGGCTGTCGATATGATATCGGTTAACGCAAAATAATATTGATAATTGTTCGGGGTGTCCAGAATGCGGACGGATGAACGGGAATTGCTGTGTTTTAGTTAATGTCGAATGGGATGAAGCAATCGAGAGTAACGTAAAAATGGAGGTTTATTTTTCTATGGAATATGGAGATGAATCGTGATTAAGAATACGTTTGTATGTCTGCAAACTGTTTATTTGTAAATTTTATATTGTAATAGGCGATATTTAGCTCGTAACTATAATGTAAGATATATATGTAAGAAAGAGTATATTTGTGGTGTATTGAATATACAGAGGTCAGAATGGCAATGAGTACGTTCGAAATTTCCAAGGAAAGGAATGAGCACTAGCGAATTGGAAGAGCGTCTAATATAACTTTCATATTATGTTAATCCTTGTTGATGATCAATAACAACATATCTATCATTTCGCCTAGTGTATGTTTTATTTCCTAAATGATCTCATAAAAATTTTCTACAAGAAAATTCTTCTCTGCTATTTTAACAATTTTCTACAGATTAGTTACACTATAAAACTATACTAGATCGTCAACCCCTTGCCATACAATATCGAGTCAGACTCGTAAGTGAATTCCCAAACGAAAGTTACAACAATGAAAGACTACTCAATTCCTTTGGGTTCAAATTAAATATTATTTTCCTATTATCGATTGTTATGTTCTGAAATAAAGATAGATACAAATGAATCGGGAATGTTCTTTTATTTTTGATACATTATTAAAAACGAACTTATCCTTGCGAGATTAGGTATGAAAGAAATCATAAGGCAAGAGGTTAAAGGTTAAACTACATATATTTCCATTCACAAATTTCCATTAAACCTTTCAGTAAATCCTTCTGCTATTTCGATTTCCAAAAACCGATGTAATAAAATTTTATATCCCTACAGTTTCAACGCGATTTACGAAATGTATTTACGAAATGTATTCTATAAAAATTCAATGAACAAATGTACGAGGTGATAAAACATTCAAGAAAAATCATTCGGAACGTCAAAACTGAATGGGTATCGACGTGGGGGGATCGAGGAGTTAAAGGAGATCGTAAAAGCGGCGTGAACAGGCACGCGAGCGGTGTTTATGAGTAATTCCCTGTAGGTAATCGTGTTGTTTCTTCCGTGTTCCAGTTCCGCCGGACAAAATCGTGATCGTCGATGACTCTGGGATCGCCCGGGACTCGGTGGTGGGCCCGTACATGGAAAGTGACACTCTGCGGCTCTACTGCGACGTGTACGGCGGTGAGTACGATGCGACATAACGTCACCTCTGTTTCCGTGATTCGCTCGTGGGGACTACCGGGACAGTCGTTGCCTCGAAGCAACACCAAAAACCGGCCGAGCTACTGTTAGAGTCTCGCTTACGATGGTGTCGACTGTTTCGATTATTAGAAACCGAGATCAAGGGAAATACATGGCGAAAGTAACATTGTGAATCGTTTGAAATCGGTTATTCCTATTATTGTAGGTTTTAAGGAGACGTGTAATGTATAGTTACAATCGAAATAGATATATTCGTGTTCTAATTATTTTAACTAATGTTCTATAAAGTTGGTGTTGTGGAAGTTTCAAGGCTCAACTCGGTAGGTGTGTCTTTAAGGCTTTAGAAATCAATTTTGAAGCTTTCCATGCTGGAGAGATATAGAATTCCAAACCTTCGAGACTCAGATTTTAATACTAGAACTACCGAGCGATCAAAGTATTTGATATCCCTATAAAAATTGTAACAATAGATAATTTCCAGTCCCTTCAGACATTCTAGTGTTAAGGTTGAATTTTGAAGCTTAAGGATTCGAGCACTTTACAACACTAACGGAAGTATACGTATTACAGACGTTACAAAGACATACCTTGCAAAATTATAAATGAAATAGATACGTTGATGTTCTAACAATAGAAATATAATTTTGATTAACCCGAAAAAACGTGCCACGCGCCTGTTTTTGTTCTAAAATTGCCAATGGCATCTAATATACATCAATATTCTTATGGCATTGTACATACTAGATTGTCTTGAACTATATCACTCTATACAAAATGATTAATCAAAAAAATTCCTGCAGATATCCTCAAAGCAGCTAAAAGCAAAATTCTTCGCACAACGCTTAGCCGACTTTCCGAATTCATTTCCAGCGCAAGAGGTTAATATAATTTTGATACGACGGTATCTCAGGTGTTGAACAACTACATCACGTCTCCGTTCACTAGAAACCTAATAAAACCGGCGAGCATTATCTTACCAGGGCAGCCACGTATCCGGTTTCCATTTCATCGCGGGTTCGGGACTACGGTAAAATCCCTCCATTGTGAGCGAGCCTCTCGGTCCACTTGAAATATCCCTGCCGAGGGAATACTTACATATTCCATCAATCCAGCGCAATATTATTCATCCGCGGAGAGAGAGAGAGAGAGATCTCGCTCAATCCTCGCGCGGAATAAAACGGGTCAGAGCCGGGCCGAGCCGGGCCGAGCCGAGCCGGGCCGGGCCGGATCGGCGAGGAAAATCGAAAGAATTAATGTTCCGCGTTTCCGCGCCCGCGATAAAAGAGAATTTAATGAGTGCGCAGTACGCTGCTGTAAAAAATGCGCGGCTGGGGGGAGGGAGAAGGCTGCAAGTAGAGAAAATATACATGGAAGAATTCGGGAAATTCGTTTCGCTGGATTTTCGACGGGGATTCGCGTCGGTCGAATTTTTCGTGTCTTTACTTTTCGTTTGTCTTACTCCAGTGTTCTGGTATCCCTAGTGCACGAATCAGAAATGCAATTGATGCGTTTCCGCAGGTAAACCGGCGCCGACGGTGTCCTGGCACCGTAACGACGTGCTCGTCAGCGACAAAACCTTGACCGTACGGGACGGCGTGATGCGCAGCGAGCTCGTTATAGAAAATTTAGGACGGGACGACGTCCGCACCGTGCTGACCTGCAACGCGACCAATAATAATAGGTCGGTCCCGCTCTCGTCGTCCGTTCTGGTGAAAATGAACTGTAAGTACACCGGTGGCATTGGAATCCGGCGATGTTGTAGAACCCCTGTGGCCGATTTAGTACGGAACGTGCTTCGATCGTTGAAAAAGTGTTCGAGGATTTTTGTTTCTTTGAACGAATTCACTTTCAACGGTCGACAAGCTCCGTTATGTAAACACGTGGAAAATTTTGTTTTTGATTCTATGGTTGTTGTGCTCGCTGTGGGTTGGGATATATTTTTTGTTTTGTTGTATTAAAATTTTTATTACAATGTTCTCTGTATTTAGATATTAATACCCTATTCTTTTGTAGGTGGAGTGAGTATTAATGAAAGCTGTTAAGAGTTGATACGCGTATTAAATTTAAGCTGCATAATCTTATTTGACAATTTTTCAAAAGCGTACTGAGATATTTATGGGAAATTTGATTATCCGGATACCGGGGAATCTACCGTGTTTCATTCCCTCCACTACTCAATCTATATTTTCATTATTACATTCATTACGCTCCGCCGAACAGCTAATCCAAATCATCGTAACAAGCGCGCAACGGCACTCGTCCAAATTAATTCGCGTCTAATTGATCGATATTACAATTACAATGATAAACGCGCCGGTACGATTACAACGACGTAGATTTAATTACATCGCAATTAAATCAAGGTGCCGGAGACATTTCGCTTTAAAAACCGGTGAAAAGCGAATCGGATTGCGATTATGGATCGTCGGGGAGAATCGCGTGTTAACCCTTTGATGACGAGTGTCGTCATTTTTGTGGTGACAGACTTTCATATTCGGTATACGAAGTGGCAAAGAAATAATTGAATTATTCATACAACAGAAGACAGAATTGTTACAGGTCTTTATAGGAACGTTTTAGATCGTATTCATTCGATTCAATTGTTTCAATCGTTAACATATTATATGCAACACACTTAACATATCATATATATATGAATAAAATAAACAGTTTTCTACTAAAATTACCAGTCAGTAAAATGTTAAAGTTCAATCTACAATTCAGCTGCCTTTGCTGTCAGTTCTCGATGCTTCGAAACGTCCACGTCCTCCTCGTTCGCGAAGGGTTAATAAACTCGGTTCGTTGTAAAACGGAAGAAATGCAGTGGAATGTTTCCATAAAAATAGTTTTCCACGCGGAGGTAATTCGAGAGAACGGACCGTCCGAAGTAGGAACGAGCATTTGCCAGGTTGAATGCGATCGAGTACACAGATTGATTCCTGATACGGATATCGATGCAATAAATACGCGGTCGCACGTGAACCCGGCTGCTCGCATCTACGTCTTCGCGATAGTATTTCGTTATTGACAAGCCATCACCGCGAGATGTTTATCGGGATAATAGAAAAGCCGATGGCCATTTCTACGTTCCCCGTGTGCCGAGATCGGAACGAAATATCCCGTCGACAAGCCAGAGATGAAGCTTCCGCCCGCTGGCCAACGAAGTTTACGTCGACTTTGATTCCAATCCCAGCCTCTAAACAATTGAAAAATCCGATTGATTTTTCACCACGTCCGACGAATGACGGGACAAGCGAAAGGGAGCGTCTATACAAACTCCGTTTGACTCTGTTTTTCTACATTCAACGCTTTTAATCTCTATTATAACTGTTCTCATCGTTTGAGCGCTTTTTATATGTTCAATCGTGTTCAATATCTGAAAGCACATATCGATTTGTGAAGTTCAATCGAGTTTATTTATTAATTTTCTTTTATGTATTTCTGTTTTCTTTTTATTTTTTACTCGGAAATAGGGTGTTTTGTATTTTCTTATGTGCAATTAGAAGAGGTTTCGACTGCCAAATTTTACAGTGATCGTGAAGACGAATGTTTGGAGGATCAATAGAATGTTTTCAGATAACTGTATTATTTAATTCATTTGATATATAAAAAACACTTCGAGTATAGTCAAAACTGGGAATTATTAGAAGAATCTAATAAAAACTCTGAGGGCCAAAGATCCCCCACTGGTCTTCTAAAAAAAGGACCATCGTTATTCTCGTACCCTCGTTTAAATCCGTATCCCCTATTCGGTGTATATATATATATGTATCCAGCATCCCCTATGATCTCATCATCGAATATCATCCCCCATCAGCCACTTCCTTACCCCTACACCAGCAACCCCCAGAAATATGGAGTTACAAACGATTCATAAATCCGTACTTTGTTTCCAAGGCAGTTGTGGTAATTTCCAAATACACAAGTATTCATTGAAAACATTTCCACTTACTGTGGAGATATGAATTTTTATTAATATACTTCAACTGTACATATTGAATTGAAATGTTTCGACGATTCCCGTATTATTTCAATATCAGGTAATAATTCAATAACTATAAGATCATGTCAATTATAAAACATTTAACTATTAGTAATTAGTAATGATTAAATTACTATTCAATACTTTTGAAAATTAAATGCTACTGTCTTCACTTGACAAATTAAAATTCAAATAAATTCCATTTCCATGTTAAGAATGAAGATGAAAAGGAGTATTTATAAAAACAATCTTGTTCCTACTGAAACAGACATTCTACTTGATTTGTGACGTTGTTCCAGCGCAGTTGGATCGCTAACTAAATGCAATTATAACTACTTAGATCGTCGAAACATCGCACTGTACGGATAATCGAATTCCTTTCTACGGGAAAGAGCATCGACGACTCAATAGACGTTACTCACCGCTTAACGGCCAGACTCGTGACCATTCTCCCGCAATTTCTTCCACGCATCGCGGCTAGAAAATGGCTTCACCCCCAGGAAAAGGAGAGGAACGGAGATCCCCTGGGGAATCCTAAGGTTGCCTTTCACGAGAGATCTTATCGTCCATCTTGTTTCCGCTTTGACGTGTACACTTATTATTTCTTGTTATGGTGCTTTCATGTTGGCCCCGGGCCGATGATAGGGATTAGAAATACGATCGTGATCGAAATCTTTATGCTTCTGGCTGCGTTCGACTCCTGAAACCACTGTTCGAGAATTGTGCGCGTATCGATCACGGTTCGACGATGTTGGAAATTTTATTTAGGAGTAAGACAATTTATTTTAAACACAGATTTACGTCGGAAGTTAAACGATAGATTGATTAAGTAATCTAGAGAATTTAATTTTTCAACTAAGTAGTCTAAAGAACATAATATTTCATCGAGTAATTTAGAAAATTGAAACAAAGTCTAATAATTTGATTAGTTTCTTATACCGAAGACCGATCTCACAATTCAAAAATTTCAATGAAACAACAACGACCGAAGAAACACTTTTCATTAAATACAAACATTAATCATCGATGAACCACTAAAAACGGGAGCACTATATCGAGAAGCCAGCAGCCGGTTCAAACTGAAAATCTCATAGCTTCCGTCGACAAGTTCGAGCGGAACGTTGCTTAATGAAAATTAAAATTTCACAAATAATAATGAAAAGAAGCTTACCGAGCTCCTTTAATCAGTCCTCTTCGTTTGCAGCGTACGCCATCGTATCTCCTCCAGCATACCGGAGAATCTGAAACAATATCTTCGTTCGCGGCTCCAAAGTTTCCTCGAACGGCGCGCTGCTCGCAACAATAACGAAAGTCTTTTCACCGTCCCGAGATTAATCTTCCGTGGGCCGCGTATCTCAAACAGAATCGGCGAGTAGTCGGCAAATTTACCAGGGTTCCGCAGAACTTTCGAATAACCGGGTGCCGACGGCAAGAACCGTTCCGCGCCGAGGTAACGGTCACGACAATAGTACTTAGCGATTATTGTACTTGCTCGACGAAGGATCGATGGAACACGTCGACGACGACGTACACGTAACGTAGCCGATGGCCGCCGGATGACGAGAAGATATAGGGTCTGTTGTTCTTGCTTTTCGCGCGAGATTGTGCCCGCAACTGAATAGCGTGGCGAAGTTGCCGCGGATGTCCTCGCCCCGGCGTCCCGTGTTCCTTAAACAAAGTTCACCGATTGTTAACTCGAAGAGTCCTCTTGCAATCTTGATTGCTACTCTCAAAGCGATGATAAGAAATTCTGTGACCGATATACACACAATAAGCATCAGGTGCAGTGTTCCAGAGTTTGGAGGCGGGTAGAATGGAGTGGGTCATTTTTCATGGGCATTCCGAGTTGGGCACCCGTTTCTATCGTGATTATGCTGTTAAAATGTCGTTTTAGGGTGCAAGAGGATATATAATGGTAGTTAGTTTCTTTTTAATTTAGAGATGTTTGAATAGTCAATTAGAGACAATGTTTAACATCCGTCAATTGATATTTCTTAAATTTCACCGATTTCTATGAGTTACAGACTACAGAACATCTGTGAATAATTATATATTTACAATATTTCATCAACATCAACATTTCCAGGAGACTCGCCATTCTTCTAAAGCAAAACCACCTCATTCTTCACACCTTCGACCTCAAATACTTCTGAATCATAGAATCCTTCACTCTAATCAATGAAATACCAAATTCCAAGGTTTAATCCTTTGCGGACGAAGACTCTTTAAAGTACATAAGGCTGGCAACATATGAGGCTAAATTGTACATCGAGTGTTTCAACAATAAAAAAAAAAGGAAACTGTACACTGATCTCTTGCTATTCAACTAATTAAATCATTCCTTTGCAACTTAATATTCCAAATATGAACATTTCATCTCGCCAAAATGTCGACGTCCGTCCGCAAGGGGTCAATCTATGTCCAATAACTATAAGTCAGCGACCATATCCCAACGCGGTAGCTTCGAATCTCATCGAGATCCCGTAAAGCCCAAAGAAAACCAAGAAACGAAGTTCACCGCATTTTTCAGCCGGCCAGTGCCAGCGTAAATCTCGTCCGCGCCGTAAACGCCATCTCGTACCGGCGCGTCCCAGAAGTTGGCTGCGACTCGAAAGATGTCAAGCGCTCTCTCCGACGTGCGCTCGTGACACCTGTCCCCACTCGACGCACCGGGGCCTGGTCAGCTCATCTCGAGTGGCTCCCTGGCGGAATTCTAAATAATTTCCGCGTGTAATTCCCAGAAGTGGCGGAGCGGAGGGGTCGCGCGGAGCCGAGACAGTTGCCGTATTGTCGCGGAGCGACTTAATACGACCGGACGCCCGTTCGTCCCGCCGGGACATCGTTCGCGACGGTTCCTAGCGACTACGGGGCTTTCCCATTGGTTTTTCACGAACTTCCCGCTCGTATCCATCAGGCCTCCTCGGGGAGAACATGTTGGCAGAATAATAACCTCGCCCGGAATTGGTCTCCGTTCCCCAATTTCTGTTTGTTACAGTGACGAACGCGCGCACGCGGACGCTAACTTCGTTTCCGCCTCTTATATAAGGGTGCTCCTGTGTCTTGGACTTGTTGGGGAGACGTCCTGAGAGCCTGTTTCTCTTATGGCCAATAGATTGATATCAATTTCAGTTCGGTACGTTGATGGATCGTTCGGTGTTCGGTAACTTTCCTTCTACCGTTTCCCTCATGTACTACGTCGCGGAGTTTGCGCGTGTTTTTCGATGCAGATGTCGTGTTCCTTTTGTAGAAAGTTCATTCGATCAACAGCGTTGAATGTGTATTTAATCGTAGGTAACGTAGGCGCGTGTTCCGTAACCCTTTGACGTCGTATTTCGCATTGATTCTCCGTATTATTCTCGATACTATGCTTAATAGTTCCACATGCCTAATATATAGTTCGCAATACCTGTTCGTTGATTTTGATGACATTCAGATGAAACTTTAAGACACTCTCTTTCGATTAATACACATTGAAACTATATTCTTCAAAATGAATAATTCGAGTGTCTCATCGCGAGTTCAATATTCAATTCTACTACATGAAAGACAAGAACCACGATCAAATGGACCCCTTAAAAGTGCCTATCCAAAATACCAACACCTATTTCATTCTGTTTCGATAAACTACATCACTTTTATACCGCAAGAGCAAATACAAGGATAAATAATTCGAGGAGTGGGCCATGCGGCTGGAATCGATGTCATCTTACTACTTCGTAACGCGTTAAAGGTTCGGCCGTCGTTGTCGTTCGCTCGGAGTCGCATAAAACCCGGTCGATCGAATTTAACGACAATATTTCCGTGGAATTACTAATGAGAGGGAAAAAAGTAGCGATATCCCGTTACGGAGCGGCCGGTTTACGAGGAAACTCGATCGGCGATACTTCACCGATCGTCTCTGGCGAAGAGGCAGGGAGCGCGAGTGCCATTCCGCTGGGAAGTCGGCCGAGCCGATCGAAAATTCGATGAGCCGTGCAGTATCGGCTGAACAAAGTTCCCCGGTAATGTTTTCAGGCTTCAGACTTTCGATTCTGTGCCGCGGAAAATTCGCTATTACGTCAGCAACGGTAGCCCAGTTTCCGAGAGGAACGTCGCTGACGCACGCCGTTTGCCGAACCGGCCAACCGTCGCGTCTCTGTTGCGTTTGGGCCGATCCTCGAACGGGGTTCAAACGTTCATCCGGCTCTGTGCATTCCGCTTTGCGCGAATACATTAGCCTTTTGCGGATGAGAGTTTTTTGAGGTTGTATAAACCGTTTCGCATGAAGCTGAATTATGCATCGAAGCTCCAAGCAGAGGAAACCACGTGTTACAGGAATACTCTGGAGTTTTCGGAATATTTTAAGGATATTCTCTGAGTATTCCTGTAGATTAGGATGTAATAAAGTCACGTGGTAATTGAATGTTATTTGCATGGTTGAATTAATAACTCGTGGATTTGGATTTTGCATGTCAAAGTTTGAGTTAGTTTTTACAGAACGTTCGATTCGAGTTTCTAATTCACCGGTAAACATTCCAAAAGCAGAAGTGTAGTTACGCATACTATAATTATATTAGAAACAATTATAGCAGAAACTGATGACCTATTAAAATACAATGAACGATAATTGGAATAAAACTGAGATTCAATGTCAAAGTTTCAATAACGGGAACTGCTTTATCTCCACATACTTTATTTTCCCCTAAACATGCTGGAAAGAGCAATCCTTTAGTAACCTTTCAATACGCGACATCAGCGAAAAAAAATGGAAAGTCTTTCCAGCCGATCGGACGGAAAAAATGTGTTTTCGCGTCGAAACAGTAGCTGTCGATATCAGGCCGCGTTTCAGATGCCCCACTGGAGTTTCCGGTGAGTTGCAGCGAACTCCGTTGCACCGTAAAGATAGCTTACACTGGAGGATCGGGATCTCGACATGAAAGTTCCCAGGGCCCGAGAAGTTGTCCCCTCGACCGAGTTAATAAAGCCAACGGCATACATTCCCGTTCCTTTTACTATCCGAAAGTACTATCCATCCTGGAATTATCTTACGGCTAGGATAACGGCTAAGAGCCGCACTAAAATTCCGCAGAAAAAGACTGACCATTCATTTAAACGAGCCGCTTGAAGCGTCTTCGCGGGGCCAGTTTATCGCATTCAGTCATAAAAACTTTTACCGGCTTTAATCTTGCCCGTGTCCCCGTGGGACTCACCCGTTACATCGGCGGCCGGCTACAGATAAGCCGAAATTTATCCTGGACAACTACATCGGGGAAAGAACCAAATTTTTCGGCTGTACTGATAAGAAGGCGGCGCGGAGATCTAGATGGAACGTGCTAAGTGTAAGGCGTTCATTGCGTCGTTGTATAATCGTAACGTCGCTGAGAAGTTATCACCTCGTTCCCTATCTCTTAAGTTGCGTTATATTGCTGGCGGCACGTTTACTCGTATGGCGGGTTTGAATTGTTTCATTAATCCTTTGGGGATGATGCATACGTGACGCTGGTAATAGTGGTCTGACGAATTCTAGGTTTTTGGGGGAAGAAAACTTCTGCGAATGCTAATATTAGGATTATTAATGATATTAATTATTGTTCATTGATAATAGTATTTTGTTTTTCGGAGTATTAGGAAAACGAGTATAGTAGGTGAAGTTTAGTAATAGTGGGATAAGTAGATTACGAACAATTGTATATATATATATTTCCATGTTCATCCACTAATTTAGAATAATTAGATTTGAATAGTAACGATTTTTTAATTGTAGATTTGTTACGGCAATGGTGTCATGATTACTGTAGACTTCAGCAGAATTAGAACATCACGAATCCACGAATTGCTTCAGTCAGCCAGAAAAGGGCAAACGATGAAATCATGGAATATTTACAATAATGGAGTAATATACGGGGTCGGAACGGTAACAAGCTTTTCACACGAAACTAAGGCTTTCCTATATCGTTGCGTTAACAGGCGACTTCGAATTTGCACTGTACATTCCGACGTAGCACGCGACGCGAGTTAATAGCTAATTATACCCGATAACGTTGAATTATGGAGTAATTATGCGTATCAAGGGGGAAAAAAGAGACGCTCGTATCAAACTTCCACGCAAATCGATCGTACTCAATTACGATTTATCCTAACATATTCTATTATTTATTCATTCCATTGTTATTACCATCCTTATCGACATAATCTCAAATAAATAAAAAACGCAGGAAATTGTAACGGCGACTGCATATTTGATTGTTTATTCGTTCTATTATAATTACCGTTCGTTTTCATCTTACCTTATATTTATTCGTATCGACGGATTCGTGAACAAAAACAGAAAACACGGGGAAACATAGCAACGATCGTTTCGTATCTATTCGTACCGGCAGATTCGGAAATGAAAACAGAATCCCTGGGAAAACCTAGCGACGACTATTCTGTTATTATTCCGATTCGTTACTACCTCGCTCAATGTCTATTCGCATGTATAGAACCGGAACCGGAAACAGAAAACGCAGGAAAACGTATTAGCGAAGTAACAATCGTAAACTTCGTTTAGGTCCGCGAATAATTGGTATTTTTGACGGATCAAAGCACGCCGACATACGGAATAATCGAGTCACCTATACTGGCTGGCCTCGGGGATCCCCGATCAACGGCACCGTGAATATCTGCTGCGCGCAGCTTTTGTTGCAAAATACCGCTGCCGCAGTGTTGCCGGGACGCGTCGCGACGGCTGCGCAAACCTGGCCACGCCAACTGTTGAATACGTTCAACGGAAACGTTCCGTTTCAATGAATGTGCTCGCCGCGGCAGAAACTTCGGCTCCTTCGGCGGGTATACAAGGTGTTCATCCGCGCAGCACATGTTTCGAGGGTTGATTCTATGAGACACAATATAACGGAAATCTGCAGCAAAAGAATCGAGGTTTCGGTTTCGTTTTCCAGTTATTCACGACTCAAATCACCCGCAACGGTGCGCGAACCGTACCTCCGTCTCTGCGACACTGCGCGCGCTCGCAGGAACCTGCGCCACGCGATCCGCCATTGAAGCGCTATCCTCGAAAAGACTTTCGACTGTTCATAAATTGGAAACGAAACGGAAATCGAAATTTCTTTATTCTTGATTTCCATTTTGTTTAGATCTGTAGAATCACATTCCACAATATCAAATGTATAGGAAAATATAGTACCATCTTGATAATTGGAAACCGAAAAATTCTTGACAACTCGTAAATATCATTTCCTCGATCACAAAATTATATTATAATAACTAAATAATAATATATACTAAATAATATTTAGTTAATATTGACAATCGACAACTAGTTCTTCTTGCTTCCTATTTCTCCAAACTATTACCAACTACAATACCAGTCAGTATCCTACGAATATCGCCTTTCACAAAACTCCCGTCCGAAGTAATACCCCAATCCCCAAAACCTCGTGCCCAAGTGGTATCCAGCCTTTTCGCCACCTATTGCCAAGAATGGCAATTCAAATTTCCTTTAAGCATCAGGATTCCCATGGTGTGTCGATGTATCAACGGGAAATCCGTCCGACCGAATGGCTGGTGTTGAAGTTAGAAAGCTGGGAAGACCATTGAGCAAAGACCTCTGAAGAAGGACTTCCTCTTTCGCGGAACTGGTATTGCGCAGTGATACTCCCGCGCCGCGAAACACCGGAAACGTATTATTAACTCGGAGAGCGGCAAACTTCGCCTGAATACGGTTCGCAAAAAAAACACCCGCCGCCTCCGACGGCGGGAGCTTTTGTGCTCGCGGCCATAGAAACGCGCATAAAGAGGCGCGATGGCTTATTTTGTTCTCCCCTCCTTCTCCGCCTGCCCCTTGTGCCCCCACGGTTTTTCTTTTTTCTCTCTTTTTTAGCCACGCGTGCACGATGAGGCTGACTCGCGCGCGGGTTCCTCTTTACCTCGGCAACGGATCCCTTTGAATGCTTCAACGGTCCTCGGAAATTCTTGCGGCCTTCTAGAGGCAGGCTGAATTAGTTTAGTACTCGCTATGACGAATATCAATTTCGATCTGTAACGGAATTCACGTTGTACGCAGGTTAACGCTTTGACTATCCACAGTATCGTGTGAGGTGGATTTAGAAATGAATTTTTATCACGGCGTATTGAGTGATGGGAAACTTCTTGTAATTACGGAATGCGAAGAGGTTGAGAGAGCAATTGATACTCGTAATGTTGATCTTTTGTATTCTGTTTTGTTGGGCAAGTTGTTTTCAATGTGTAGTATTTCGGTGTTGAGTCGACGAGTAGTGTGTTAAAAAGAAAATCTATGAAATCATGTGAATAAATTAATGAATAAATGATAGACAAATGTAACTGTTGCTGAGAGAAACTTTTTGGAAGTGTAGGGTTAAGAATGTATTAATTCTTTCGTGTGTTCCTTCATTAAGCGGAATTCAATTTGAATAGTTCTAATACCTTAAATTCAAATATTTCCCTTCCACGGTGGTTTCAATGAATCGTCATTAGTGTAATATTTGCAGAAAACAACCCGACATTTGCGGAAATGATAATCGATTGCTAAAATTCACGTTGAATTCGATAATTCGTCAAAATATACGCGTAATGGCTGAATATTCGAATTCAAAATATTAGTGACAAGTAAATTCAAAGGACCGGAATTAGTTTGCACGGCAAATAATTATCACAAATGTATATTAAACATCGCTCAATCGCGTCGTTTAAATTTGTGATGCGGAAACTTGAATGAAAATTTATTATATTCATTTCCATTTTAATACACAGTCAGCTTATTTCGATTCTCGATTTAAGGAACTAATCACATTCTTACGTTGCGCAACTCCGGCGTCCCGTACAGTCTTACCTTATTTGGTCGACGTCGCTGTAACCAAAGGGTTAACGTGAAATTGAAGTACTCAGGTAGGATGAAGGTGTTACGTTACAAATATGAAGTTCCGAGTAAATTGAGTTCAAAGTTATTCTGCAACACGCGTAACTTATGTAACATATACCCTTCATCCCACCTGAATTTCACGGTAGGACAAGCTTCAAACATTTTCACCTGTTAATAGACCACGGATCTTTGTTCGTAAACAACGCTCATTTACGAAGTTCATTCGTTTGCAATTAATTATTCAGGAACCGTTCACAAAGGTTCCCGGAAGAAAGAACGAACCTCCATTTCCACGTTGCTGTGAAAACATCGAAATTACCGACGCAGAAAATGAAATTCCGTTTCGCCCTGGTTTCTCAATAAACAATCGACGATAAAGATGATAATTTGTATAAACATTTGCAGTCCGCTTACGATGACCCCGTAATTTTCCCCGGAAATTAAACTGATCAAACGGCATCGTGTTGTTCCGCGCGGCATCCTTTTGTTCTACAATTCTAAAAACATTCTCTTCTACCGAAATAAAAGAGTCGTTAACGTCGAACGGTCCTTATCAGCCTCTTTCACTCCGCCGTACATTTCCTACTGATAGGGAATGTGGTGTCACATATGCTGTCGCGCCGGCCGTAGCAAGAAATTTAATAGATCCGGCCATAAAAGAAATGGAAAACAACGCGAGCATCAGAGCCGCGTTCCAAGTGCCAGCGCACATAGAAATTTCCATTCGAAGCAACACTATATTCCTTTTAATCCGCGATTCAAGTTTAATCGGACATTCCTCTCCCTTCGACCAGATATCCCGCGTTCCAAATCACCAAATACCGCCATCGAACCAATATGTTTCCCTGCGTGACTCGGATGTTCCCCGCGAAATATGAATTTCACGGAAAACTCTGGTGCACGGCTTTCTCTCGGGAATCCCGTATACGCTTGCTTAGCGATACGATAACAAGCCGAAATTCGTTGAAAACCGTTTGAAGTTGTTTCAATAATTCCGCGGCGAATAATCTTTTCAGATTTATATTCGAATTCGCGGCGGTCCTTCTTGCGGATTTCGATTATTTGTATAACACGATACATTCAACGCCCCTTTGAGCGGTTTCCGCGTGCTCGCGTGAAAAAGAAATGGGAACGAAACGTGCCGACGCGTTCGTTGTTCGTGGACAATGGTCGCGGCGAGAGGCGCGAGGCTAAAGCTGCATTGAATCCGTTCCCCGGCCCCTTATAACACGGTAAATGGACTGCGCGGCCCGGTCGCGACTGAATATCCACCGGCCGAGAAATTATGCGACCCTTTGTTTTCAGTTATACCGGTCCGGTTGCTCGTAATAGATTCGCGTTTAAACTATACATAAGTACAGCCATTTATCGCGGTTTACAGGGAGTCCCGATGCGCGCGCGCGCGCGCGCGTATTCTCGAGCTTCACGACGGCCATTTGTTTCTGGCGGTCATCGCAGAGACGCGAGAAACCCGACGGAAATTTTCCCTCTGGCGCGCTTCCGACGCAACTTTCAAATAAATTATCACCATTAGAATCACGGAACTTTTATCTCCCGCGAACTTTACGCCGCCAGGATTTCCTTAGACGATACCATTTACCTCCGCTTTACGGGGACGATGATAATTTTTGAGTCGCCGCGCTACGCGGTGAACGAAACAAGTTCGAGCAAGGAAGTTTATTGAATCGTACATGGAAATTCGCGTTTACGGAGACTGATTTAAGAACGGAGTTAAGCGGAACTTTGTGTTACGTATTGGTGGTTTCAGGTAACTTGGATGTAACCTAGGAAAAAGTTAAATTCTTTGCACTGATTTGTTTTTCTCTGACCGCTTTCGTAAGCTTTATTAATACGCAGACTTGTATATTATCACGCAACTGCCTTGGAAACTATCGCAAACACCAAATATACAGAAAACACCTTGGAATCCCATACAATTAATCTAATTTCCTTAACACGTTGACCACCACGGGAATTTAAATGAGTATAACATTACTCATCGTGTCATAACAAACACGAATGGTACTAAAATTAATTACCAATGATTTCGTATCATAGCTCTTCAGTTACACTATTATTTAGCTACTTACGTAATTAAATATTTTGATACATCAGCTTTCCTCTTCTAATTGTCAATGGTCAATGGGTTGACAAAACAAAAATCGGATGACCAAGATTGTTCACTGCAGTTACTCTCTCGATCATCTGGCTGTGAAATTGCTTCCACATCCGTCACCGAGTGAATCAGTTTCCAAATTCACAGAAAGTGTAGTGTCGAATTCGAGTAACGCTCGCAGCATTAATCAACGCATCAGCGATCCCCGGAGCGCAATGAACCGGCCGCGAACATGAAACTTCCAGCAAGGACTTTGGGAATTCGCCTGTCAAGCTGAGCGTGTCCGTCCCGGCCAAGTGGCTCTACGAATTCTGCGCGCCCGGGAGCGTTTCATTTTCCTCTCGGCCGATTGGCCGCCCCGGGAACGCTTCCGGTGACACTTCAAGGAACCCGGGAAAAGAAAAGAACGCGGTGTACCGGGCGAACGACTCTATTTCGCGCGTCGATCGGGAGGGAATCGGTGAAATTTTCGCGAAGAGGGGCCGGCAGGAGGCAGGGGAACGCTAATCGGTCGTGAGAACCATTCCGAAACGAGGGCGAAAGGGGCGTACGAACGTCTCGGCTCTCCTCGGCCGGGTAATTGATCGGCGGGATCCAATTTCGCTCGCATAATGAAATTCAACCGGGAAAACGGGACGGCCGTATGATCGCTCTTATTCCATTTTGGCGCGTCTTTCGGAGCGGCTCATCCGGCGGGGGCGTTCCCTTTGATGAAACGCGACGAAATAACTAGAAGCTGGAAGTTATTCGCCCACCCCGCTGAACAAGACGAATGTTCGGCTGATTCGGGGGTCGGTTACCTGCACAGCTTGAATTTTTATGCGACCCGATGAACGTCCGTGTTCTCTTATTCGCAGTTTCTTGCGAGACGATGGTTAATGTTCAAGGTACTTGAAAAGATGGTCCACTAGAACGACGATTTTCGGTTTGTATTGAATATTTAGAAAAGGTTTTCGGGGTATTATCAAAATGAATTTTGGGGGTTTAGATTGAAATCCATGCAAGTCTTTGATTTAGTCTTCAATCTTCACTTTTTACCTAATTTGTATAGTTCGTCTCTTTGATTGAGTACTCCATTACATACTTGGTATGTAATTGCATATTTTTCGAGTTCCTTTTGTTGACGGATGGTTTGAAATGAATTTTGAGTGGTAGGAATGGTATTTTTATTGGAATAGGAAGAAAGAAGTTGATGTGACTATTTTATGGTTAAAATAGGAATTACTGTGAAGGTTTAGAATATTTTCTGAACGCTCAGATCGAGTTTCTACGTCACCGAGAGCAATAAATGTCTTCCTACATTTCCAGTTTCTTTCTTGTAAAATAATGGTCAACGGTAGTTACAGTTGCGGAGAACGTTCTTTCTATTGAAATTGGAAGAAAGGTTCAAACAGCGAATAGGTTGATTGAAAATCCCCTGCCAAGTCGAATCCTCAGACGATCAATTGCAATGAATTTTAAAATCTTTTTACTGATGTTCCTTTCGGTCATGTAAGCTGATAGCCTGGAATAGTTACCTTCTGATTGTAAGTCGCGAGGAAAACGACGTCCCCTTTGAAGAAACGCAGCTACACAACTAGAAGCCGGAACTTCCATGTCTTCCTGCGTGAAAGGGAATCCACTGAATTGATTTGCAAGTATGTTTGAATCTCGATGTTGTATCTGTAAGGAATCAGTCCCTATGAATTTCAATGTTTTCTTTGATATTTTCTTCTCCTATTATTTCCCCTATACAAACCCATAATTTACAGTAAACATACAATCATTTCGATTTCTTTAGAAATTCAATTCTCGATTCAATGGAAAGAACATGCTCATATTCCTATCAAACATTAATTATATTAACCCCTTGCTCTATAATTTATTTCACAGCTATCATCAACAACTACCTTAATAATTTCTTCGAAAAAGAAACAACTTTAATATTCTATGTCCGTATACCCTCCAAAGGAACGATTGATAACAGAAAAGTAATATTTAATTTATATTTTAAAAAAAGAACATAAGTTTCTCAAATTCAAAAACAGTAAGTCAACGTATTAAATTTAATTATTTATACTATACTATAGTATATTCTTAATAATATATAATATATACATATTATATTGCCAATTTAGAGAAACGCTTACAATACTATACGTTCCACACACTTCCTTATGAAGCTTCAATCCTACATTCCCCTCCAACTTCGCTCTACAACAAAATCGCTGCCTCCCTAGAAATGAATTGATCAAAGCAACGCTGCGGAGGAAGAGCCACAGCGAGAGAACGAGAAAAAACCTCGAGGAAACGAGGAAAAAGCCGAAAGAATGGCGGACCACGGGCACGATCGAACTCCCGCGGCCGCGATTCCGCCCATCGGCGGCTCCTTATCCACGGAGTTTGGTTTTCATTCGCTTTGCAATTCAATCCGTCGAGTCTCGCGAGATATTCCCGGTCTCTTTCAACGTTCCCGATCGTCGTCGACGACGTCGTCGCCGCTTTCTACGGGCGCGACGACGTCGCAGCGTTGTGTGTCGGGATCGCGACACCGTCCGGGTTATCCTCGCACCCCGAGGCGACGAATTAATGATTCTGGCTTCCCCAGAGCCCCGGAGTATGCTAATTCCGCTGGATTCGCTGTCTTCCACCCGGTGCCCGGCCTCGAAGCGACGACGAGACAATTGCTTCGCGATCCGAGCGTCTCCGCGAACAGCGAGAAGATTCTTTGTCCTCCGCGCCCGTGGATCTGGCTCCTCTTCGTTTGAAACGGGTTTGACGCATGAATTGCTTGATTCTTCGATAAAAATCATTTGTTATGTGATTCTGCTATCGTTACTGTCGTTCTACCGTTATCACAGCACTGTTTTTTCGACTGCTTGTTAACATTTGGAACTTCACACAGTCAATCGAGTTAGAGAGAAAACTGGAATGAGTTTTTGGAGCGTTACTTCGATTGATGAATAAAGTGGTTGTTTGATCGAAATCTTTTGTTAATTATTTTGATACCGTTACTGTTATTTTACCATTACTATAGCATTATTTTTCAAATATTCCCTAAGGAAAATTTGACAATTTCTTCAAATTTCTGTTCGAAGAAACAGGAAGTTTTTATTTGAGAATTTCTACGCTGTGCTGTGATTTTTACGTTTTAGCGTTAAAAGTTTGATTGTACAGCTGAATATCAAAATGAAGAATAAAATAGGAATTCGATTCGCATACATTCGTGAAAATTCAAGAAGACAATTCTTAGTTAAAGTTGAAACCCAGGCGATTGAACGCCGGATCAATAACCGCGGGAGTGGTAGATCTCCGGATCAACTAGTCTTCCGGAATCACAGACATCGCGGAACGAGACAGGAGCCTTCATACTCCTGGCAGAAAGAAGGCAGCTCAAACGAGAGCGGGGGCTGGTTCATCTAACTTTCATTTAACTCGAGAAGAATTTCGCCCGTGGCGTGGAACCACGTGTCGGCGACGGATCCCCTGATGCAAAAGTAACGAGGCCACGAAAGATCTTCGGAAACAGAGGCTGGATCCTCATTTCGCCTTATCTCCGCGGGAAATCCGTCCAGATTCCTGATCTCCTTTCCAGGTTTGACTGCACCGATCTTCGAGAGCGGTTCGCCCTCCTAGAAACACGAACCCGAGACATGGCTAAGTGAACATAATCGCATTAACGCATCCTCTGCAATCGCTAAAACTCCATCTCGTTACGCGTAGATCGGAGAAAACACTATTTTTCTATCATAGATACTTTACCTTCAAGGTAAATTCACAATTAGAATCACTGAAAAATATCTTCGAACTTTTAAAATCTTCTGAACCTTTCGGTATATAATTCACTTTTACAATTTCACAGGTTGGAACTACATTTCTTTAACACTAGAACTACCGAACAGTCAAATAGACTTTTTAAAATTTTTCTTTGGAAAGTCCAATAGTGCTACTATTGAAATTTCTATTGATTTACAATTCAGTTTGCCTATTGCTCAATGAATTTCTGGTAGTTCTAGTGTTAAGAATTCACTGGGAATGCAAAAAATTCTATGTCTAACAAAAATAATAATATTCTTGAACTTATGAATTGAATGACGGTTACATTTGTTAGACTCTATTCGAATCCTTCGGGGCTGACACGATAGCATGAAACAGGGGCTTAATAATAAAATCGGTTAATCGAGCATCATCGCAGTGAAAGTCACGAGACGAGGGGTTAATTACAGCAGTGTAATTTGGTTGGTTGGTAAACGGTGACCCTCGCGGCATTCAACGTGTTAAGCGCCGTTTTACGCGCGGAACCTGCATACAAATCGAGCAGCGAACGTGTCCCCGCCGCCAGGCCATCGCGAGACGCCTCCTTTTATTCATGACGTTTATGTTATCCACGGCACACCGGTTACAGACATTTGACGGCCGCGAAATCGATTCCTGTTTATACAGGACACCGGGAGCGAGCGAGTCGAGTCGAGACGCGAAATAATGTTTCCTTTATTCGGATACCGGGGGATGATTCAAGGCATCCTCTAAAACGTGACGCGCACTCGGGGCGGGAGACTGGAACGAACCATCCACGCGGAATGCTGAATAGACGCGTCGTCGGGACGTTGCCCTAAATTTCACGCGGCACGGGAACCGTTAAGCTCGGTTCACACTAACGATCAACTGTACGGGCACATCAGATCATTGTTGATCCGATGTGAGTCCTGATTCTCGAGGAAGCTGTAGCGATCTAAGCCTTCGATGACCGAGCTCTAAGAACTCGAGCTTTCAGCTGCAAAAGCCGAAGTCGCGAGGCTCGAGTCTTCATGCACGAAGACAGTTTGATCCTTCGAGCATGAAGACTTGAGCGCGGAAGGCTCTGAAGGATTAGGTATAGGTTTCGAAGCTTTACTGATGAACCCTAAAGCTCGGAAAACTCAGCCTTCACTGTTAAACCGTGATGCTTCGAAAACTCGAAGTTTAAAATTAAGTCTTCGAAACTTAAAGCTAAACTTAAAAACTTCTAAAATTTTCACGGTTGAAATTTGCAGCTTCAAGCACTCAGCTGTTACAGTTGAGCCTTGAAACTTCGAAAACTCAGCCTTCGTTCAGCTTTGAAATTTCAAAAGGTCAATCTTTAATCTTCAGCTTCCAAGGTTTCGAAAATTCAAGCTTTATAGAACTCTTCGAGGCTCAGCCTTTAAAATTAAACCCAGTGAACCTCAAAGATTCAAGCGTTATACAACTCTGCAACAGACCAGTATAACGTAATATAGCTCAACAGACGAAGTATCGTTGATCGATAAACTGAACGCAGCTCTAAGCGTCGTTTCGACATAAACGTTTTCATTTAAAACAAGGGTATACAGTCTTTCGCTTCGATCTTATCGCAACGTTCATCGCAGCACCGCTGTAAACGTATCCTTAGTGTGAATCGAGCCTTATAGAGGGAAGCCGCGGACCGGCCGGCTACCCAGGAGAGCCATCATCCGCCCCCGGCGACAGGGAGTCTAGGATCGCCGTTGCGTCCGCCTCCGACTCTATACAGAGATTTTACGGGCCGGCCGAGAAACGGGACGAAAATACCCTGGACCGCCTCCGGCCGGACGGTACACCTATCGACGAACCTTTTCAGCCCTTGTATACCTCCATCGGGGCTAGCCGTCGTGTTTAAAGAAGAAAGGGTTGATGGTTCTCACAGGCACTGCCTGAATGGAATGTTTACCCCCGGTGAAAGTGTTGGGATTTTCTTATTTAGCGAATGGGATCTTTATCTCCGATGGAAGTGTCTGTATTCCCCTTTTATTGTCGAGTGCGATCGTATGGAAAATTTGTTGATCTAGGGATACCTGTGATGCTCGCGCTTTGAGATTTGATTTTGTACTCTGGACGTCGGAGGAAGATCGAGTTGATCCATTGGAAGATTGATCCACTTGTGAAGAGTTCGTTAGGACGTCCAGTCGTCTTTGACGGTAGATGGTGACTTTATAGGTTAAAGATTCTTTTTGATCGAGACTTGAATGTTGAAGCTTAACCCTTTGATCTCTGTAGGCTCCAGTATTGCACCAGTTATAATATTAAATATTTTAATGAATCTTATAGAAACTACCCTAAAATTATTCGATTTTCCACACATCCAAATTTTGTACTAAGAAGGAAAATAAACGATCGAAGAAATGTCATAGCATTTCTCACTTTCGCTAGAAATACTATAAAAATTAGTTGCAGTTGCTGATAGATTTCCAAACAACCTGGAGTGCTAAGGGTTAATCTTTGAATTTCGATTCTGTGGACCGGAAGCTGATGTTTCAGGCCTGAACCTAGAGATTCAATGTTAGCCTCTATCACTGTCATTGTTTGGTCATAATATTATTTTATGTTATTTGTTTAATAACAATATGAAAGTAGAATAATGGAATGCAGGTTGAATCCAAAAACGTATCGATGAGTCGATCGGTTAACCCCTTGTCCTACAACAACGAGTGAGACTCGTGCTGAAGATTTTCAACATGATTCAGTAAATATATATATATATTACTTAATTAAGTCGAATTCAAAATAAATATTATTCCTTTGTAATCAACTACTATACTTAAAAGGAAACACATAACATATGCTTAGAACTTTTCTCTTTTTCCAATAAATTATTTATGACAAAGTAGCCGTATCGATGAAGGTTGAGAAAGAAATCATAGGTCAAGGGGTTAAATGAAAAATAGAAAATCCGAAGGATATAGCTTTAATGGAATGTTACGTCAGCGTTGTTGGCTTCGTTTCTTAGGAAGTTGGCAAGCCCGTTCGTAAGCCTGCACATGTGTACCAATGTATTATCGAGCATATCCCGTACGAGATCAAAGGATTCCCGCAAGGAAACTTCACGAAAAAGTGGAACACTGGTGCTGATCCACCATGACGCGGCACAGTGTTCCTCCACGATGAAGTAAATCCAGTTTCCCGTAACAACAGATCCCGCCGAAGAGCGGCTCACTTTTTACACGGATACTGTGCTAATGTTTGCATAATGTACGTGATAAATCCTGTTTCCAGGATCGCGGATTAACAGGCGACCTCGCCGCGCAATGGAAATTCCGGCGCTTGTTTATCATAAACCGTTCTATCGACTATGAAAATCAAAAATCGCCTAGCCCGTTTTAGAAACGCTTAGAATTAATTTCGAAATTCGCTGAAAATATCCTTTAAACTGACTAATAACGGTATCTACTACGATACGTACACACAGTAAATCTTCTCCACAATTTGTATTATGAAAGCATTCAATCTGCATAAATAATTGTTATTATTCAACTCATTCGAAACTAATCACATACCAAAAACATCAATGTCGCAATCTTCTCTAAACATTCAATATAAATACAAGCAAATGTTAGTCGTTAGTGATCATCTTTTAGGAAAACGTTGCTCTCGAATATATTAACAATGTCTGACGCACCCAATTTCACAAAACTATCAAAATAATCACCACGCTGAGTCTCGAAACATGAATAGTCTCGTAGACTATTCATAATATACAAAAATACCTAAAATATCCAAAGTACATAGCGTCCTATAACACTTCTCACGAATAATTTTCCTCTGTAATTCCATTTTTCCAATTGCGTCTTAAAAATCTGATTTTGCGTACAGACCCACAGTCTCCTTATAGGTCACTCTAACTGTGTATACACAACCCCGAATCTAATCCCCTGGTTTTCACCCCAAGGAGTCCCTCCGCGACTTCTAGCTGGTAGGCGACCTTTCCAGGTCGATTTCTCGAGGAGCACGGAATAAGTGGCCCCGTTACAGCGCAATCTCGCGTAACGCACGCGGGGGGCCAAATACGTCCTTGGAAAAACGTCGTTTCCATTCCCCCGTTCCCATCGGCCACTCCGGCGGCCGTCGTTGCCCGCGACGGCTTTCATCCAATTTTCCTCCCCCGGGCAGAGTGTCCCCGTCCATGGCACGACTCGCGGCTGCCACTTAAACCGGAGTGGAGGCGCACGGTGTCCCGATCCCAAGGGACCAATTGTAGGCCTCGAGGACCGTGGCCGTGGCTTGCCCACCGTGGACCATCTTTTACTTCGCCTTCTTCAGCTACTTTTTCTTTGAGCTTTGAACGTCAGCAGTGTCTACGCTTCTCCATGACCGAAATTTTCGATCATCTTTCGCTTCTGCTTGTAGGCTTTTCTTCAACGTCAGCAATGTCTACGATTCTCCATGATCCTAATTTTGGTCCGTCTTTTTCTTCTGCATGTAGGTTTACCTTAGGCATTAGCAAAATCTTCGATTTTCTATGATTTTAATGTTGGACCATCTTTCTCTTCTATTTGTTAACTTTTCTTGAACGTTAGCAATGTCTACGGTTCTCCATGACCGAAATTTTGTTTTAATTTTGTGTATCCGTCTTTTTCTTCTGCGTGTAGGTTTCCCTTAGACATTAACAAAATCTTCGATTTTCAATGATTGAAATGTTGGACCACCTTTCTCTTCTACTTTTATGCTTTTCCTGAACGTCAGCAATGTCAATGATTCTCCATAATCGTAATTTTGGACCATCTTTCTCTTCTGCTTGTAGGTTTCAGTTCTAATGATATTTCCTAGGTTTCTCAAAATTTTCCGTTTCTGTAGCGATTGAAAGATTAGTTTTATCATTGAATTATGAATTTGATACATTTCGGATACAATGTTTAGACGTCTGTGACAGATGTAACAAGTAATGTTGTGTTGGCTCGAATATTTAATGCAGTCGTGTGAGGGATGTTCTAAAACAATGTTGTTATAATTATAACCGGAGAAGATTCCAGCATATATCAGGTTCTGGTTCAATAACCAGTTATTATGTTGGCTCTACGTCACAGCTAAAGATACATCAGTTTCGCATCGGCTGAGCATCAATATCAAATCATTGCTGTAGCAATTATGTATTCGTTTATTAATTTCGAACTTTATCATCTGAAACCCTGCGTTATAATTGTATTATAAATCAAACGAATAATTAATGTGACGTCGATCACGACTGAATTAATTCCTAAACGAGTGGGGGATAAAATAAACTTCCACCCTGGGAACGATATTGCCAGCTTCACCTGCGTGGAAAGAACTGTTAAAACTTTTCGTACATCCCGGAAGGGTGAAATGAAATTTTCGTGATAATTTTAAACGATACGTAACCGTTATCGAACCGATATAATAATGGGTCATAAACCTGTAACTGGAACGGATATAAACCTTTTTCACCCGTAACTGTTATAACAACGTTTCGGTTCTTCATAACTGTTCCAGTCAGCACCTTTATATTGCTGGCTATATCCGAAATCGCTTCAAGCCTTCTGTAACATCAAATCGAACTTATTGGCGAATATTGTAAACTAGTTTCAATAAATACGATTATTCGTGTATTAAATTTACACAAAAAATACCACTAGCGAATATATTCTGAATTAAGTTAAAACTAATTTCTAAAAATAGTTCTGCATTAACCATCATTTTCATATTATTTGAACCTAGCTACATTATAATCAATTCTATGTTACATCCAAATAACATTACACTAAAACTTAACAAAAACTGAACCATTCAAAATACGATGTTACAAGAAATATTAATATTTAATATTAACAGGAATACCACAGTAATACCGTCGAGTAATAATAATAACTCAATTCATTCGCATGATTTAATATTATATTTTCTCCATTTTCTATATTTTGCTCTATAAAATCGTACAACATTCAACGTGTTCAACACTCGAAGAATCTAATGAAACGGTAAAGGATCAGTACCCATTCCCTAATTTCCGAACATTTAAGTATTCAATATCCAATTTCATTTTCTACGGAACAGATTTCCCATCCCCCTAAAAATCCACGTTCACAAAAGGTGAGCTACTATAGAACATCTGCGAGACATCCGTTCGAACTATCGCGATCCCGCGAGCTCCGGATGGCCGAGAGCTCGGCAATGTCTCGCAGTCATTTTCCGGTCGGATATATCGATCTTTATGCGGTTGGGAGGGCTATTAAGGGTAATGGCGTATCCGGCAGGTTCATGGCTCTCGTTCTCGCGGACGTAGTCAGCGGGGCCTTCTCTTTCTCCTCCCCTGGCCCTCTTCCGACGTGTTTGCGGATGAGGCGGAAGGTGGTCCTTGTTAGAATAAGCTTCCGCGGACCGATCAAATTAGCTCACTGTCATCGGCAGAAAATAGAAACTCCGATAACGACTGGTCGCTGGAACGCGGGAATAAATGGAGATTCATTCCGGGGATAATTTCACGGAAAGCGCCGAGTAATCAGTGTCAGCCAATTAAAGTGGCCTCTCCACTATTCATCCGCTGGACCGGGAGCGTATTGAACTTATCGATGGTGGCTGGTTTAGAAAGTTAACAATGCGAATGAGGATTTGTCGCTTTGACGATGCTGAGATTAACTACTTCGTCCACTAGGGACTTAATGATCGTGTTGTGCTATTTGCAGCGGTTGGTGATTGAGTTGTGTTAGTTGGATTTGTTTATATGCTGACCTCTTAAGTGATTTACTTGTTTTGTAAGTGTACACTGATTTCTTTGAGTATTTTTTGATATGTTGATTCGTGGTAGTGGTCTGACTATGTAGTTACTTATACTATTTGATCTATTAGATTTCTATTGTTGCCACGTGTCATCGGATATTATACTACTTGGAAATTTACATTCTCCCAAAGAGTCACAGTGATATCAAACATAGTATGAACTTTCATACCAAACACAGTCTACAATTGAACCATTCATCAAAACATCTAACCCCAATTTTTTGATATTTCTAAACGTTTCCAATCCAAATCATTCGATTGTTCTACTAGACGTATAATCTAATTTTCTACTCACGTTGCAAAGTTAACCTTTTGCACTCCGAAGTTCTTCAGTAGAAATATTTCAACATTGTCTAATGAGGTAAAGACGATATTTTGTGAAACTAACTGGAAGAGAAATCATACGTACATTGGGGAATAAAGCTATTATAGTGTTGGCTATTCTTATAGATATTGAAAAGGTGGATCTTCAGTAATCGAGAATTAGCAATAAATATATGTATTTAATGAAATATGGAAACAACACGAACAACACGTAAAAAGTACAACTCAATGCCACGGAGGCCAACACACGACTCTCCTCGCCACTCTCTTACCACTCTTTTACAGACATCCTCTCCCAAAAATCATTCTCTCCCCCACAAGCATTCTTCTCACTCGCACTCATCGCAAACACTCAGATACACCCCCGGAAAGCTGGTCCTGCAGTCTTGCGTCCGTGACGTTGTGCAGGCCACTTTCCATCGACCGTTTTACAGCCTGCCCTTCACACACACTCATTCTTACATTCACTCTTCTTAAAAATACTTTAACCTAAGCTAAATATTCTAGATACTACACTATATTATTTCAGTATTTCTCAAATTGATGCGTTACACAAGGTATAATATTAAATATCGAATTTTATAGTTTTACCGTATGAAATCTGGTGGTAAATGAGAGTCACCTCTCGAGTGTAAAGGATTAATGATTTAATTACTAGAACTTTTTGGCAAACCTCAGATACTCAAAATTCTTCACAACCATGCCACAATGGCACACAGGATAATGCCGCGGATAAAATTTCATTTCCAACCTTAAAGGCAAAGACTCATTTGACTTTGGTTACGTGGACGCACGAAAGGCGCATCGTTCGCCGAAAAGTTCCCGCAAAAACCGAAGCCTCGCTGTACGGGATCTGCGGATCTCCGGTTTCAAAGAGCGGCCGACGTTCCACGAGCCGCGTGGACGCCGTTAACACGCAGGCCATCCCAAAATTACGGTATTAAATTTACTTTCGGCCCGGCGACTCGTCGCGCGAGCGGAGTTTACGGGAGCCGACCGAGTATCGCTCCCACAGAGAGGGAAAAAAACGAGGCTGGGATTAAATTTCGCGGCTGGTTGAGACATCGTCGCCGCGATGCGGAACGCGGAGCATCGGGTTTCATCGCGGTGGTGAACGAGCAGCCGCTTTTGTCGCGGCCAGTGGCCATTAACGCTTGGAGTGCAAAACGGGTCAAAATAATTCTTATTCTACAGTTAGTGAAATTGTGAAAATGCTTCCACGAGGGACTATTATACGAATTTATTTCTTTGTGAAGCTCTAGTGGCGGAAGTTGCTTTAAATCTTGAAAATATACGGTACTTAGATTCGCGTGGACAATTGAAAACGAGTCGCGTTAATTCTTTGTAATTCTAGTAGTAGTCGCGAGAAATGGTAAGAACGTATTGCTCCACTATTCTTTTGTAAATTTTCTATTTTCTATCTTCTATCTTCTATATTCTATTTTCTATCTTCTATTTTCTATTTTCTATCTTCTATCTTCTATCTTCTATCTTCTATCTTCTATCTTCTATCTTCTATCTTCTATCTTCTATCTTCTATCTTCTATCTTCTATCTTCTATCTTCTATCTTCTATCTTCTATCTTCTATTTTCTATTTTCTGTTTTCTATTTTCTATCTTCTATCTTCTATTTCTATCTTCTATTTTATATTTTATATTTTATATTTTATATTTTATATTTTATATTTTATATTTTATATTTTATATTTTATATTTTATATTTTATATTTTATATTTTATATTTTATATTTTATATTTTATATTTATATTTTTCGTCGTTATTAATGTCTGATGTATACCGATGTGTGAAAGTTTCGTAGGAACCAACTCTCGTGCGACCACAACTTAAAACCAACCACGGTGGTCCGATAGACCGGCTAATATTTCAAATATTCCGTTCCTTCGCCACCGTCCACCTAGGCTAATCCGCGTCCCCTGCTGAATTGCGGCCGAGACTAATTTACATCGCTCGCGTGCGGCTAATTCGGTAGGTCGATAGCTTGAGGGGGGGGGGGTGAAACGATGTTTACTTTATTACGTAATCATGAGGAAAACCAATATTGACGCAGGCCGAGATACCTGCTGCTTTTCCGTTGCACTCCGCGGTCTCTTTCGAACGCGATCGCGCGACGAGCGATTTATAAGCTGCATTCTCCGAGAAATTCATTAGCGAACCCCGTCCGGCCTCCAATATGAACGTTTGCAACAGGATGGAACAAATAAAATTAACATTCCGGCCATTGATGGAGATTAATGACATTGTATTACTTCAAGATAATGAGTGTAACGAATGTAGAGTACCAAAATGTATCTCATTGATATTTTACTTATAGCTACGAATATTTACACTCTCCAAGTGAAAATACACTTTTAATTTGACAGAAAACTTGAAGCAATTAAATATATCCAGGTAAATATACATTCGAAAACATATTTTGAAAACAAAATTCAATCATATATATTCATAACGTCCAATCCAAGGAATGACTAAGTTTCAAGTTAGCCAATACTCTGAACAATCTAGATCCCGAAAAACAAAGGACTCGATTAATCATATTACAATATACCTAATAAGTTTAATACTCTCAATTTCCATACTGAAACCTCTACCGTCCATCTTCTGGAAATCAAGTCACGACGCGTCATTGTTCCACTCGGCGTGTCGCGACGCGTATCACGCGAGAACTCGACCGACCATACGTTGTATCGCGACGTTTCAGGAGCAACTTTTCCTTTTGTGTATCTGGCGTGCACGCGCGCACGGCGAATCGTTGCGTTCGCTGCGGCTTTGTTGGGTCCGCTGGCCAGCGAACTCTCGCCGGTTAACTTTCCCCGTGAATTCGCGCCGCGATTTCGGGCTTTCTTGCTGCGGCCGCGAGATTGCGGCAAGAAGTTTCCGGCCCCAACCGAGTTACCCGCAAACTTCCTGACGAGGTTACAACGGGACGCGGACGTCCAGCGTCCGGGAAACTGTTTTTCAGCGTTGCCCGCCCTGGGCAACGGAGTCGTGGGGCTGACTTCTTCCTAAAGGTGCGGATACACCGGCAAGAAACTTGCGACACTCTTTTTTTTTGGCGACTGTGGCGACACCTCCTGAGCTCGCCGCTAGAGGGCCGCGAGTTCTGCGAGCCTTTCTCGCTTCTGCTCAGTGCGTCAATGATTAGTATATGAATCTTCTGGTATTCGTTGTATGTAATCGCGTGTAAGGCAGAGATCTGCTAGGGAGTGTTACTGAAGAATTTCTTACAATCGTTGCAAAGTTGTTTCATGATTTTCCTGATGTACGTATACGTATCAGAGATTTCTGGAGGCAATTCATTTGCGACACTAATAAAATGAAAATACTTTTTATCTTATGAGAGTTAGATGATAATTGAACGTGAGCAATGTTTACGGTTCTCCATGATCATAATTTCGGACCATCTTTCTCTTCTGCTTGTAGGTTTCAATTCTAATATTTTCTAGGTTTCTCAAGGTTATCCGTTTTCATAGTGATTGAAGGATTAGTTTTGTGGGATGAATGGTTTGTTGTGCGTGCGTACGGGCGACCAGGTCATGTTGCGACGGACCGGCGCCGCTATGTTTGGAAAAGAGTGTGACTGCGTTTGGAAAATCTTGAGTGGCTGAAAGAATGCGGAGAAAAGTGTCTGGAACTGAGCGACTGGACCGTGAGAAAAGCGTGTACGTGTCTGCTTGAATTTTGATTATGGACGAAAGATGCGAGTAAGAAGGGTGCAAGGGTGAAAAAGATAGAGCGAATGGGGGTGTATATTAAAAGCGAGTAGGAATGCGTGCACGAGGAACGTTTTGTACGAAAGAGTGGAGAGGAACATTTTGTGCGAGATAGCGGAGAGAAACATTGTGATCTTTTTTACCGAGTAACAGTTAGCGAGTTAGCGAGTTATAATAGAATAAAGTATTTGTTATTGTTACTCAGTGAGTCTAATTCTTTCTTTTCATTCCTCACCACGGCAACGCGTGGGATTTTAATAAAATAATTCATCATTTGAATTATGAATTTGATGCATTTGGGATATAATGTTTAGAACTCTGTAGCAAATGTAACAAGATGTAATGTTTTGTTGGCTTGAATATTTAATGCAGTCGTGTGAGGGATGTTTTAAAACAATGTCGTTGTAATTGTAAATGAAGAAGATTCCAGCCTATATTAGGTTATGTTTCAAGTAAGGCAGAGATCTGCTAGGAAGCATTACTGAAGAATCTGATAGTAGTAGTAGATCCTTCTCTGTTCTATTCCTTCTTACAATCGTTGCAAAATTGCTTCATGATTTTCATGATGTATGTATACTTATCTGAGATTTCTGGGGACAATTCATTTGCAACACGAATAAAATGAAAATACTTCTTGTCTTATGAGAGATAGATGAAAATTGCCTAAGTATATGTCTGTACCTGTAAGGTAAAGCACCAATAGTTGGCTAGTTAACCCATTCGCTGCCAAGTCTATATTATATGAAGCTATTCCCATTGCCATTTATATTTTGAGTGATATTGTTTACCAAAGTTCTATTATTTCTTGGTAAAGGCACATATATTATCATGCATAATCATTTACATATATAAAATCAAAGACGAGTATACTCGTCTTGGCAACGCATAACACTCTGCCAAAGACGAGTACACTCGTCCTTTCTGTGTGAACAATAGTAAACGCTTGCCCTTTTACTAAATAGAGACTCTATGCATGAAAATGCTGTTCGAACTTACATTATGTAACGAATCGAACTTTTTTGAAATTTATACTATCCAAATTTTATGGACATTTTGAAAATTCAGTACTTGCAGAAGCAAAACTAGTAATGGACCGTCTGTTAGTTAACAGTTGGCTACTTATAGTAAAACCAAAAACACTGAAGGTGATTACTTTAATATCATTTATTTAGAACAATGATGACAAATTACAAGTAAAAAGACAAATACAAATGAAAAGAAGTTAATTCCATGTTGGAAATTGGAAGCATATAATCAATGTCAATGATATAAATTTTTAGTTTCTACGATAAACAATTCAATTCAGGTGAAAGTGTTTCGGAGTTGGATCAGTAGATGCTGAAGCATATCTATCGTGCGTTTATAGAAAGATTATTACTTTCAAAAATCTTATGAGATAAATCATATCTTGTGAAATATGTAGACTCAGTTTGAGACTGCTGGCGGAAAGTTCAATTCACTAGCAATATTAGTACTAGAATTATATGAAATGGAAGTATAAATACTTCTGCAGGTCCGCTGTTGGGTAGAACTGACTTACCAAGCAAAAGGATCGAGATATACTAAGTACTTTATTATTTATATTGAACCACATCCGTACACGTTACACATTTATGATATCCGCAATTTAATACAGCTTTGTCTGATCCCACACGCACTTGTACCACTTGCGCGACTGAACTCGGGTTGTGCCACTTGTCGGATCATATGCGAACTTGTATCACTTGGAGAAATCTACATTGATTTAGACTACTTGCCCGACCAAACGGAATTTGTAGTACTTGCCACGTGGGACGTTGATTTATACTACTTGTCTGACAAGTCTGTAATTTATACCACTCACCTCATCGTAGTGCACTTTGTCTGAGAGTACCACGTCTTGTACTACTTGAAGTATTACTCCTCTACCTACTTCAACATCATTTTTCATAACGATCGTATCATAGTTTTCTAAATATAAAACCCCAAACTCGATATTCCGAATGAAATTCAGCATTTCATAAGAAACAAGTACAAAAACACTCAAAAACTCTTCGATAACTCCAAATTCTTCCAACTGTAACAACGAGAACGATACCTTCGACATTCAAGACGTACAAATTTCTCCCAAAAGATCTGTCAATGAATCGCAATTCACGTCGAGCCAATAAACATCATTTCCATCGCGCCGCAGAGCTCGTTCCCCGTTTGTCGCCACTTTGAAATCCCCGTTCCATCATACACGCGAAGAAAGCGTGTTCCATTCCTCCGGATCGCTCATAAATTCCTTCGCTGCGGAACACCCACGTCGCAACAATGCGAGCCCCGCGGCAACAATACACGCCGTCCTCCGGCTTCTTGCCGAGCGTAATTGCGTTGCGTTACAAAGGGAAACGGCGCGGTGAAAAATCCGTCCGAGTCACGTGCAGCTCAGCCACGATTTAATCCCCTTCCGCCGCGCGTCCCCGGCGGACAATGCCCTCTGGCCGGCGCGCTTCGGGACAAACCGAAGAATTTTCATAATTAATCCCCGGCAAATGATCGCGTCTTACCGTGATAACGTCGCCTGAAAGAAAATTAACCGTCCCGGCTCGCGTTTCCGCCGTTTTCTTTCCTCGCTTCTGCTTTCTTTCGCCTCCTGCAACGGCGCGCGAGCCGCGACAAATTGACATTGATAAATTCTCTTCGTTATAAAGCGATACATCATGTCCGCGCTCGCCGAGCCGGCCAAATTATTGAGGAAACTGTTCCTTCGCTACTTCACACGCGTCTTTCCTCGGGAATTCGTATACCGTGACTTTTCGTATACCGTGCGCGGGTTGCAGTGTTTTAACGGTGGGAGTGCCGAGAGATTAAATTGAATATTTTGGAATTGTGCAGATATCCTTCGATTTCTTTTAGCTTAGTTTTACTTTTAGGGAGAAATACGGTGTGCTTTAGTATTTAGGAATGTTTATTCTAGGTTTCGCATTACTAAATTGATTTGTTTGGTAAAAGGGGCAATTTCACCCTAAATCATAGTAAAGTCATTTAGTCGATCCGCGTGTTTCCAGACAATAGTTTTGGAATTTTCACTTCGTTCGTCCAGACAACCGACCATATCGTAAACCGGGAATTTCCAAAGGGTCGACTCGAATTTCGTTCGCAACGATTCCTTCAGACAAGAGTCAACCTGGAGGAAATTTCCAAGGCATCGGCACATCGAGGATCCCTCGCACGTGGCCATTGCCCTCACCCTCGTACCAAGAGGGCTGGCCAAAGGGCATCGTCCAAAACGTCTCCGATTTTTTGGAATTATGCGTTGATGAGAAAGTCGAAAATACCCAATCAGCACGCTCGATGCGACCTGAAGATGCTGTATAACAACACGTACAGGATCGCACTCGGGACACTCTTTTTTACACACTTTTTATCGCAATACTTCGCCACAAATCCATCGTTCGGAATATACACAAGTTCAATCGAGTCACTCATACGAGACTCATAATCATACGCTCTTAGTAATCACGAATCCATCGTTCGAGACAACGCGAATACTCCTTTAAATTTAGGGAACTACAGTCCATCAGTCGGGATTTAATGCTATCGATCTAAATGTCCAATATTAATTTGGCGAACAAGTGTCAAAATTCGCGCGGTAAATCGTGACACAACGAAAACACAATTCGTTACATGCATCACATCTAATACTACTACTACTACTAATAATAATACTACTAATACTACTACTACTAATAATAATACTACTAATACTACTACTACTAATAATAATACTACTAATACTACTACTACTAATAATAATACTACTAATACTACTACTACTAATAATACTACTAATAATACTACTACTACTACTGCTACTGCTACTGCTACTGCTACTGCTACTGCTACTACTACTGTAGGAATTATCCCGTACGAGTCTTCAATGTTGTAAGATATTCCCTTACAAGTCGCAAGGTCTATACAGATTACTAAATGCTCGCTCGCCTATTACGCAAAGTCTCGCACTAACGTCTCACTCAAAAGTCTCGCTCGAACATTACACACCAAAATGTTTCTCGCGCACGCATTCCCACTCACTTTTAATGCACACCCCCATTCGCTCTGTCTTTCTTACATCTGCACCCTTCTCACTCGCATCTTTCGTCCACAGTCAAAATTCACGCAGTAACGTACACGCTTTTTTCACAGCCCACTCAAGATTTTCTAAACGCAGCCACACTATTTTCCAAACATCGCGACGCCGGTCCGTCGCAACATGACCTGGTCGCCTTTAGGCACGCACGCACAACAAACCATTCATCCCACACTACTACTAATAATAATAATACTATAAATAACAGAAACTCGTAAATGGTGGACATAAGTAACAAATGTACCTATGTCGTGTGTCACGGATATATCACCCATCTTAACAATATTCAGGGTTTCTGGACAGCGAGCACACATTTCCGGTCGCATTTATTTCGCCACGACTCGCCTTTCTTGCGATTCACGCGATCTTTCCGCAGCATCTTTGATCCACGGGCATTTACGTGTGTTTACGTGTGTTCCCGTGATCGAGTGCCCTTCGAGATTTCTCTCGGAGACACGCCCCAGAAGGCTTAAGACCCTTTCAACGAATCGCGGAAGCAGCACCTCCGTGCTGGTCGACTGATCGGGCGAACTTCTGCGGTTTTCTCGTTGATGCGTCTCGTCTATGGACTCCGTGGGGAAAACGGAAAATGGAGACACATATCAAATGCAATCGTTTCGTTCGCGTAATAATATTCGAGCAAACTTGAAGAATTTTAGCAAAGTTCCTCCTCAATTTCGCTTGGAACATTTTCGGAACATAATTTTTGCGGAGAGTCGAATCTTTGGATTTCGTCTGTGGTTCCTGGAAATTAATAATTTCAATTAACAAGTATTATTCTTGTATGCCATATTTCGTATACTGATAACAATAATAATAATAATGAAGGTAATGAAATATTAACGGAAATGAGAATACTATAGAAGGGACAACATGGTAAATAAACTAGGGACGACCGAGCCACTATACAAATAATTCCGAATAAATTGAAAGCGTGCGTTATTGTTTGTAAATTCCACTGTTTAATTAACCTTCCCATGGCCCCCGATTTAATTTTATATTCAAAACATTATTCAGGAAAGAGAAATACGTGTAACGCGTCCGGTATTTTTTCGTATAAGTCCGGAACAATTGAGAAAATTAATAAAACTGCGACGGCCGTGGTGAAATTTCTGTTGATTTATACTTTGTATTTCTATGAATAAAACTTCTATTGACTGTCACATGTTTTCACGAATTTTATAATGAAATCGGAAATTGCGTATTTAATTATTCGACTAATATGTGTATAACGTTATATTGATAATAATTTTGTTATAACATTTTGAAACACCGTTTGTATTTCCGAACTAACAAAAATTATTTATCTCGACGACATGTTATCTAATGTCTCGTACGAACCCGCCACTGTTCTCGAGAACGAAACTTTTTTTCGTCTGACCGCGGTCGTCCAATTCTACTTATCCGAGTACTTCTATTCCACTTGTTTGGATACTCTCTTATCTACTCTAGCCATCTGACTACACGGACTTCCACTTCCACTTGTTCGTCTACGGGCTACCTTAATCTACTTATCCAACCATGCAGCGTCCAATAATACACTGACCTATTCTCCTGGCCCATCCACACACTGTTGCTTTCCGAGTCTCATCTTCTACTGCTACGATCCTTCCAACTGTTATCTCTGTCATCTTCCCTGTTCATACCTTAACACTTTGCTCTTGAGATAATAAACTAATAACGCAAGAGATGTACATTCTATTTTAATTTAAAAAAGAACTATTATTTTGTAAAATATGTAAAAATGACAACTATTAATTTCGTCGTTAGCATTTTTATAGTAATAAACTATAAAGTAACTGTACAAGTATTCAATCTCGTTACTAATACCTCTATAGTAATGAACTATAAGATAACTACAAGTTTTTAAATTTTATTATTATTATTCGTACAATACTGAACTATAATATAACTATAAAAGTTTCAAGTTTCAAAATTCGTATAATACTCAACTATAAGATAACTATAAGAGTTTCACATTTCATTACTATTATTCGTATAATACTGAACTATAAGATAACTATAAAAGTTTCATGTTTCAAAATTCGTATAATACTCAACTATAAGATAACTATAAAAATTTTCTATTTCATCATTAATATCCATATAAAAATAAACTATAAGGGAATTATAAACGTTTTAAATATCAATGTTACTATTCGCGAATCGAGGAATTCAGAAATAGTCGTTTCGACAAACGTAGTAGTTCCAGTGTTAAATAATCTACAGCGAGCAAAGTGTTGATAATAACAGCCTCTTCGTCATCGGTTCACCCGGCCATTCGAAGTAGCTATTTCCGTTCATACATTTTCGTCCGGGCGTGACACTGATACCACGTGAACGAACGTTCTTGCAGTCAGCCCGCTCGACGTCAAGATAATCGGAGCGAACCAACCGCTGTCAGCGGGCATGAGGTACGAGCTTGTGTGCACGACTTCCGGTTCCATGCCGCCGGCCACGGTGACCTGGTGGAGGGACGGGCAACGTTTGGATAGCTCCAAGGAGATTGTAAGTAAAACTGCTGGGCGTGAATCAAAGTTGCCCCCCCCCCTCCTTCTTGACACGTTGAAGACCACGAAAAGATTCGGTTGCATTTCACTCGTAAAGTGCATTTCAGTTGCATTCTACTAAAATGCATTTACATATTTTCATATTCACGTAATATACATTTTATACGCTTTTTATTTATAAAATACACGTGCTTTTTTATATATCTTATATATATATATTTTGATATTCATACATTTTATACGTTTTGATATTTATAAAATATGTTTTCTTATATATTTTAATATTCTCAAAGTACAAATATATTTTTCTATATTTTGATGTGCACAAAACATTTAGCTAATTTGTGTACATTTTCAGTGCTTTTTATATACTTTTATATGCAGTTCACCAAAAATGGATGTTACCCTTTCCACATATGTTGAAATGAAACGCTATTTGGCTGTTGTCAATATTTTCAGTCGAAAGTAAATATGACCACATCAACTCTCTAATTAAATCATAAATAGATTACACGTGGAAATGGAAATATGGATTTCCATGGATCAACCAGCTGAGAAAGATCCGCGGGCATTTATTTACCAAGTTAATGGTTCCATCGAGTTTTAAATAAAATAATCGCTTCGTTACGGTTGATACAATTCCCTGTTATTTCGAATTTTCAAGCAATCTTATCGACAAATACATAAAGTATAGAATTTAAAAACCTATTTCACAATTATTTCAATTACAAATATCAATGAAACCTCCTCCTCCCCTGGAAAATTATCATTTAAATCTTCAAACATCGAAATATTTACGTTAACACTTGCAACAAGAAAACGTTACGTTGCACCCCTTACGTTGCCAACCCTTCTTCCGCGCTATATGATCCTCCTCTCACAAAAATGTAACAAATCCCATCTTCATCTCTCAAACACTTCTACATCGATTTCTACTTCGAAAATAGGTAATCCACGAAAACATATCGTAATACTAGAAGTTCGGTGAACGCAGACATTTCGGTTGCCAACAGAAGAGCGAAATCTGTCATCATCCACGAGCGGTGCGGCGCTTAACGCGTCAAATTATTTGTTTTATCATGTGCCGCACGTTTCGCGAACGGTGCCGCGCATAAAATCCGCAGTCCAGTTATGAATGGGTCGCTAAAATATCCCAGACACGCTTCCTCGGACAGTCCGGCCGCGGGCGAATGGAAGGGACGGGAGTTACCAATGAGATTCGATTTACCATCGTCGGCGCGTGCACTCCACGTAATTTGTAATCCCGTCGGCGGGCATCGCGAAGGAGCCGCGTCGCGTTCGTCCGTTCCCCGCGATGCGAAGCCGTGCGGGGATATCGTTATCGCGGGCTCGTGCCGCGCTGAAAACGCCATTAGAGTGGGAATAATTTAAATCGGCGCGATTATGTCGCGAGTTCCACCAGTAGCGTCCGACAGACGTATCTTCGTATTGATTTCATTGCGGGAATCGTGTTTCTAAGTAAATAATAATAGTTACAGTATATTATAGTGTATTACAGTGCATAGTTTAAGTTTGTTACTGCAGTATACTAATTGTCGCCCTATCATTTATTTCTTAACAAAGCGCCACGAAAATCTTAAGCGTTTCCCCGTAGTTTTTCTTTTCTAGCAAAGAAAAGTAGGAACAATTATTAATTATTTGTTACAATGTTTGCATTTCACTATTATTAACTTAGTTACGTTATTAACATTTTCATTTCACATCGGTTATCTTATATGTTACGATTGTTCTCTAGTCATTCAGAAGCGTTAGTCTCCAGTGATTTACATGGCGCTTAACGTGTTAATTATGATCGATATAATTACTTTATTGTTAACACGTTAAGCTATAATCTTGAACGTTTTATACATGATTTGTTCGTTCGTATCAAAGGTAAATAAGATTATTAATTATTTGGCATCAGAATTCTTTTATCGTTAACTGTTTATTTTATTGAATATTTCTAGTCAACAGCAGTCATATTTAATATTGTAAGTTTGTCAAGCAATTCAGAAGCCATCGGTGACCGACGCGACATTTAACGTGTTAATCATTCATTAGGAAAGAAAGGAATACTTATAATATTCAGTTTATATTTTAAACAAATGAAGGACAGTTAAATTTGTCAAATTCTGTTTAACATTTTCGTCACGAATCTGACAATTTATTGTAATCGAAGCAGTTAAAATGTAGTTAAAATATATTATTGTAGTATATTACAGTATATAGTTATAATGTATTGTAACATATCTCCCAAATATTTAAAAAAATAAGTAATATAATAATAATAATAATAATAATAATAATAATAATAATAATAATAATAATAATAATAATAATAATGATGATGATGATGATGATGATGATGATGATGATGATGATGATGATGATGATGATGATAGTAATATAATAGCACTAAGTCGTTCACTTCATTTTAATATAATAAATGTTACAAACATTTGCTACACGTAAACGCAACGTTCAGGACTTCCAGTGATACGTCTATTGAATACTAGTTACGGTACAAAAGCAGACCGGGCAGTTAAGGGTAAATTGATTCGCCAATTAATTAGCGACAGACGGATGTCGCGTTAAAAGAAAAACCGAAAGGACATTGCCGGACGATTTAAGGGTGATTAAGCGGAGAGTCGTTTCGTTGTTCGCCGTAGAGAGGATCATTGCGTTTTTTTCATTTTTATCCTTGCGTTTGGGAAGCCCCGTACACTTACAACGTTAACGAAAGAATGTATTTATTTGCTTTTATTCTATGCGTGAGTTTCGTCGAAACTTTACATTGAAATTAACACTATTCCTACCGCGAGCAGTCAAATGACTGCTTTTAAAATTTCGATTAGAATTTCCTATAGACAACGTAATTGAATCGGATTTATACTTCACGACTTTTCCTAAAATATATGTATAAATCATCTTTCAATATTCACACCTTTTTTTATTGTTTATTTTCTGAGAAAAATGTGTAGTCTGTCTTACCTACCACGACCGATCATTTGACCGGTAGAACGATTTATATCTTTTTGTAATAGTATTCTCTCAAAAACTCAATTCCGATACTATAAAGTCGTTACAAACGAAAGGTAATGCAGTTGTGGCATGATTTTAGCCAAAAAGTGCCTTTCAAGGACTGCTTTACGGTACTTCCAAGTGTTTACACTCCTCGTTCGCCTATCAGCCTCGGTAAAATCGGTAAAATCGGTAAAATCTAAGTGTCGGAGATGGCCTTTACAGGTATTTTTCAATATCCCAGATTTAGCCGGGATAGATGCATGGATTTTATATAAAGAATCCACGGGAGAAGAAATTTCAAGGCAAGAATTTTTATTTTAGTTGGCAGAAAAACTTGCCATTGAATATCAAAAAGAACTAGAGTTAGGCAAAAAAAATCAAGCAACACCCGTCACAAATACAAGTACAGGTTCACGCGAACGGAAACCATACCAAATAAAATATTGCACAAACAATAAGACTAACAAAATCTGTCTAAAATGTAAAAAGTACGTGTGTGGGAAATGTACAATCGACAAACCTATTTGTAAAAAATGCCCTGAAAACGAATAAAATGTAAATTATATACTTCTAAATAAAAGAAACTATTTTTATTTACTGTCAAATTAGCTATTATCTTCATTCTATATTAAAAAATATAAATTGTGCCAAAGACCAGTCATTTGACTGGTCGCGGTAGGAATAGGTATACGTCGAGTGTCGGTAAGAATAGTGTTAAACAAAATGTATCGTGGATACGTGAGTTTTATCATACACGGTTTTTTCACTATTATTTTGTAACGTTAATCTAATCCCTTGAACGTTATTCAAATCTAATAAATCTTCAATAATCTTTATAAATAATTAACATGTTGAATGTCGCACGATTTAAAGCAAAATACACAAAATGCATTATTATTATTGCACGTTCTTCCAGCTGAAATTAGGTAACATTATTTATGATATAGATATTTCCAAATAATCGTCGTTTCATTGAGTGAACTATAATTCAATTTGGTTTGGAGTCACCGGTAACCCACGGCATTCAACGTGTGAAATCTTTAATATCTTTTACGAAGATTTAATAAATCTACGATATCGTTCACGAAAATTTAGAGTAGGTCGTGAATAATTCTCAGGAAACTTTAACGAATCTTCAATGTTCATAATTGTTACATAGTTAAATAGATTTCGATCACTGCACTTTCCTGCTGAAGTAACCATTCCTACATCACCATACTCATTTAACGCGGACATGCCTAAAACGTTGTATCAAACAGGAAGCATTCACCTTGAGAAGCGTGGTTTCTGTGAGCGTGTTAGACGTAAAGCAGGACGGGCGACACGAAACTTTCGAAACTGTGAGATTACAGGAGGAAGAAGAAAACGACGACGACGAAGAAAAAGAGAAAGAAGAGGAAGAAGAAGAACGATCCCGTTCCCTCCGACGTTCTCCTATAGATTATAGGAGTTTCCCGCCGTATTTCTTCTTACGCCTCATCTTCTTTTGTTTAACTTTCTTATATAAGCGGCACGGGTAAAGTCTTATGGAATGAGGAGTATCGACTTCGGGAACAATATTTCCTCTGTTTCCCTCATCCAGCTGCTTCCCTTCGCTGTCCACCGTCCCGCTCAATCTCCGCGGCTCAAATATTTATACCTTGATTAAGTAGCACGCTAACGCGAAAGGAATTTCAACGAGCGAATTAAAATTTCTAATTTACAAGGTGTACCGACCGGGAGGAAGGTGAATGTCAGACGATAAAATTACCATTTTGTTTGCCGGTTAATCATTACGCGACTCGAATGCCGACGCGTGATACCTAGATTGTTGTGTTAAGGGAAGGAAGTTATAGAACCGCTTCTTTGTTGACGGTAGGATTATTCTCTTTGTATTTCTGTGTTCTGGATTGGAGTTAATCAAAATTTAATTGATGGAGTAATAGTAGTTTTATAGTAGCATTGGGAAACGTGTATGTTGTTATAATTATTATTATTATATTGTTATACTTTTATTGTATTATTATTATTATATTGTTATACTTTTATTATATTATTATTATTATATCGTTATACTTTTATTGTATTATGATTATATGGTTATACTTTTATTATATTATTATATAGTTACATTTTGATTATATTATTATCGTTATTAGACTATTATCACATTACTATATCACATTTAGAAAATTCGCACTGCGTATTCGTTCCACGATATATCATTTCATCACTGTTAATTAATCTAGTATCATAAGCCCGTATGCCTTCAAGTAGCGTGAACAGTACACAAAACATTCATTGACACTAATATTCTTCCACCTTTAATTCCACATTTCCTTCCTCCTAATTATACGATCCAGATCGCTGTGCCAAGAATGGAACAACAAAAAACGCAATTAAGAACGTGGTCGAAGACTCAATGAAGCATCGGCAATTTCAACAGCAGAACCGTGGCAACTCGCCACGATACATCGATACATCCTTACCTAACGATAACATATTGCTACATTATCGCTCAGATAATGGGAAACAGTGGTGAGAAAGTTTCCTAGCTTCTGCCGAGGAGAAATTACTAATTAAGAGGTGCCTCTCTTCTTCCTCTTTTCCTTTGTCTTTCTCCTCGTCGAGCCATCACGCGGGGACGTGCAAATAATGAAATCATAGAATTCCGAAAGGACCGGCGTCCGTCATAGTCACTCTCGTCTTCCGGCCTACGGCGGCCCATAACGACTGGCGAAGAAATATATGGTTCCGTGATGGCAGACGTTTCCGGGAATTCCGGGAAACGTGCGCTGCGTAATCAAGGACTTGCTAGACGTCTCGTAAACTGATCGCTATACATTATGTGGTATTAATAAAAATAATTATGTTATATTTGAAAAAAAAACATAGGAATAGTTAATCGAATAAGATACAAATAAATAGAAATGATATAGCTCGCAGTGTACAGGTCTTCTCTCTTCCAAAGCCAACGCAACTCTCTTCAAAAACTCTCTCCATCACTTAAAAATCATTCTCTCCCCACAAGCATTCTTCTCACTCGCGCTTCCAACAAATTCTCAACCACATCTTACTCTCACCACCGCGCACTCATCATTCTCGCTTACGCGTCACTCGGGAAAACTCGCCAACCCTTGGGCCTGGTCTCCATCAGTCCCTTTCTTTTTTATGGCCCACTTCCTATCTTTCAGAATACTCGCTGCCCCACTGCCTTAAAACTACGATACTACAATCATGACAATGTCGGAGCGTCTGGGGGATTAGGCACCGAAATGTCAGTGGACAAACTATTGAAAATTTTTCGTCCGATATGTTGAACGTGATCACCTTTAGAAATTATTTGTCTACATATTAACACGTTCGCTACCAGTATCACATATTTCTGACGGTCACAAACCTATATTTTATATAAAGAAAATGAAATTAATCCTATAGATATAGTTAGTTAAAGTTATAAGCTACGAAATTACATTTAGGGATTGAATGACTCGTTTCAGCTTCATTTGTTTCAGTTTGTTTAGAAGATTTATTGACTTGAATAGAATATTATAATTGAGAGGATCGCCACTGAAACAAACGCTGGTAGCGAATGTTTTAATGAATGTGGAGGAAACGGGATCGAAGAGTTGATGATGTTTAGACAATATATTAACGCGTTGATTGCCACGAGTATTTCTAGCGTTTTCAATAGTAATACTTATTCTTTAATAACAAAGGCAAATGATATTGAAAATAATTATTAATGATTTAGTATTACAGCAGTCATATTACGCTATGATCTAGCTACTATGTTACCAAATATTTTTATTTAAAATCAAGGTTTTTAATGTTCTTCTTCAGCAATTTGGAAGCTCCGGTCATCGGTGACCACCATGCCAGTCAACGTGTTAAATTGTTCTCACATATGGAATATTGTACTTGTTGAAATACATTCGTATGAAAATTGTGAAGAGTTCTTGAACGTGGCAATGGCGAAATAAAAACATCCAAATGGCAATATAGAATATCCAAACTGTAGTGTTTTCTATAATATCTGTTTGAAAAAAACCACTTTCCATCGTACTTCTGTTTCCAATTGCATTCTGAAAAATTAGAATTTGCATAGAGGTCCGAAGTCCAGTGATTACAACGGGTGCCAGCATGTCAAACGATAGAAGTGCCAAAGGTCGCCGGCGAAAGAGAGCAGAAACGAAGTTATCATAACATTGTTACAGACCTCCAGCGACGGGAACACGACCACCAGCACCTTGTCTTTCACCGCGTCGAAGACAGACGCCGGCAGAAACCTGTCGTGCCGGGCTGAAAATCGAATCATGAAAACCACGCCGATAAGGGACGGCTGGGTGCTCGAGATACAGTGTAAGCGTATTAACCTTTTAGATAAATATAATATATTACAGAACTATAACAGACTGCTTGTAATAAATGTAGCACTGCGATTTTAGAGTCATAGGATCTCCCAATGCCCGATTACTTTAGAATAGGCAGCAATCTGCATAGCTATCATTGGCGAGCTGTAGTTGAAAGGTTAACCTTTCGCCCTCTAACTATACTAAGTGTTCTATTCGAAATATATCTTGTAAATCAGTTAGTCGATAGGGAGCATTGTAAACCATTCTTTTTGCCAGCACTATTGAAAATAGTACAATAGCAGGATACAATTTCATGGTTTGAGTGCTAAACAAATTTTCTAGGTATATACCAAAAATGCGGAAGTGATTGGGTGTGTATGAACAAAGATGAATAAGAGTAGTTATCTAATTAGATCGCAGACATTGTGTTATTACAAGGCAAATATCAAAAGGTAATTCTTGTATTAATAATTTATTATAATCTATTCAAAGAAATTTCTTGAAAAACATAGTGAGAAAATTATAATTGATACTGATAAACAATGCCTGCACTTTTGGCACAACACAAGAGCGCTACAGCGTTCCTCAGGATTCAAACGATTAAAAATGTCTCGACAGAGAAGCACACCTTTGAATAAATCCAATGTCGGGTCGCGTTCGACATAGGACTGCAAAGAGTTAAAGACGGGACTCCATGGCTGACTTGTTCGGTCTGTCACGATTATCTATCAGTCGGTAGGCTGCGACTCATCGACGTTTCCGATTTGCAGACATACCGGAGACCAGGATACAACTGGGCGCCTCCTTGAACCCGAACGCGATACGAGAGGGCACCGACGTTTACTTCGACTGTCTGATCCAGGCGGAGCCTGCGGTGTACAAGGTGGAATGGCGGCACCTGGTAAATAATTGATTCTATTTATAATCGTGGCACAGAGAAACGGAAATTTTTATAGAGAAGCTTTGTAACGAAAATTTCGAAACAGGAGCAAAATAGATACGCAAAGAAAGTACGATAACAGAAGAATAGATAGTAATGAAATAATAATAGATCTGTTGTCAGTATCTATTCATTAGATTACACGATTACAAATGTCCATCCTAGATCACTGAGCTCTATTCAACCAGTGAACATTCGTAGATATAACAGTTGCTTCGACAAGAGATCAGTAATCGACAGTTAAAAACGATTTCGAATATAATGATACCTTCTCCACATCGATCGTACATTTAAATCAAACTATACAAATCTACTGGTCATCCTTTAATTACTGACTTACACCATTAATTACACACTTGCCCCGAATTTTTCCATTTAATCAATATCGTAGTTATTCAATCTCCAATGATTGACTGCATCACTCACCTAATACTCCTTGAAGCTACCCGATATTCCCATCTAAGTTACAGCTATTTCCTCGAAACGGTCCCATTCCCGGTACAACGATAAACGTAACTGAACGTTGAACACACTGAAACGGATCTTCGTCCTTTTCCTAGCATATTCCGTTATCGGACCAAGCCATATCGCCCAAAGACCATTATACTCCTCCAATTTGGTGAACGGAGGTACGGTCCGTTGCCTAATCAGACGGTGTCCCTATTTTACATCGTCCAACCAACACTAAGCGGATTCCACTTCTATCAGTGACAAACGGTTCCGGTCGCTTCTGACTTACCAATAACGATCGTAATCCGCTTTGAACGGTCAAAGACTATTCCTATTCCGTCCAAGAACAATCCTATTTCATTGCGTTGCTCTTTTTCACTTGCCCCCGGGACGTCCGCGCGCGCGGAAACCAGATAATACGCGGCCGTCGGGTTACCCCGGGCCGACCTATGTCCTTCGTTACCGTTCCCACGGCTTCACGGGCAACCGTGCCGGCCGCAATTTAAGAAAAGCCTATTTCCCAAGGATCAGAAAGTTTCCGAAACGGCCCGCTCCTCGGGGCGTGCCGGCTGCTGGAAAGTTCCACGCTGTTGCGGCTCTGCGCTGGCCGAGAACCGGCAGTCTATTAGTGTAAAAAGGGAAACAAACTTCCGGCGGGCGGGGTATTCAAAGTTCCATAATAAGTTCGATCGCGCGGCCGGGTTCTCTTCTATCTTGCCGTGTCTTCTGGAGAGGAAACTATACGTGGATACATGCGTCGCGCGCGGATTTGTAGACATTAGGTTCAGTAGAAAGTTGTTTGCGGTATCGGGACGGCATTCTTAGGTTTCTAGAAAAATGGCAGAATGTTATGAATAATAATGTTATTTTGCCGGTGACGCAGTTGTGTATTGTGTTGAATGGAAGTTTGGTTTTATTGGAAATGGGAAGAAACTTTTAGCGAACGAAATCTGAATTGTGCTCTTCCTTGCTTTGTGATTTCTTCTATGATTGGGCTGGGATTGTTTTATCGTTAATTAAATGGGGATAGAGAATTCCATGGTTGTTCTATATCTATATTTACGGTAAGGATTGACAATTGGTAGTAGACAAATAATACTTGAATTTAAGTTAAATGACGATTTAACACTGGAACTACCGAGCACTTAAACCGTCTTTTAAAAATGTCTTTATAAAAGCTATATGAATGAATTTATTAACATTTCAATTGATTTATACTTCAGTGTAGGTATTTAGCTTCTTTAATCATTTCTTAAAGAAGTATCTGTACGTTTGCAGTCATTCTAAAAGAAGAAATTAGGAATTGGTCGTTTTGACCCACCTGGTAGTTCTAGTGTTAAAAGACGATTGTTGTTCGAAACCTTCGTTACGAATTTGATATGATGTCAAAGACATCAAATAATTTGATATTATATTTTTTGCATTATGTTTATGTCGCCTCGTGAAAATATTCAATTTACACATTAGCAGATCAACATTCGTAAAACGCTGAATCAAAAGATCAAAGTGATTCATTTAACAGGATGAAAATAAAGAATTGTGATTCATTATAGTGATAGGTCTGCCCATCTTCTTGCTTCGCGATGGTCTCAGAGGAATATCATTTACCCGATGCATCACCGCAAGAATTAACAGTCGATATATTGGCGTTGGTTAAATCGAAGTGAACCAGAAATGAACTCGAGCATGTCGTATTATGTTTCAGGGTGAAACTCTGCACCACAACATCACGCAGGGTATCATTATCAGTAATCAGAGCCTGGTGCTGCAGGGCGTCGACCGTAAAAGCGCGGGTAATTACACCTGCGTCGGTTACAACACCGAAGGACACGGTGAAAGTTCACCGTTCTACCTGAACGTGACGTGTGAGTTGTCGTCGGATTCATTTGAATAATTAGTCACTTAAGTCGACACCTGATTCCGCAATCATACCCGTGTAACGGGAATTACAAGCTGTTCTTGCAAATTGCTTAATGAAAGGATTCTTTCCGTGACGAAAGTTATCGCGATTGTCTGTTCACTTGAACGTTCATTAAGAAATATAGAATTAGATCGGCGCGCAAAGAAATCGAAACTATATAGATAAAATTAGATTAAAATTACATTGTTTACCTATATCTATTACACAAAAATTTCATAATAATGATTATTATACAAAATTACAATTATACTTACTTGAAAGTTTCCAAAAATTTCGATTCAAACTTACTTGTGTATCAACTCCATGTATTCTTTAACACTAGAACCACCAGTGAAAACCACTGGTTTTTTTGTTTCGCAATTACTGATATCTTCAAAGCATTAAATATTCGAAATGATTATGATAATAAGTAGTTCTGCTTGAATACTACAATGAATGCCTGACAGAACTGAAAATAATCTATTGTTACGATTCTTATAGGAGTTATATATCAATCGTATTAAATGCTCATTAATTCTAGTGTTAATATTTCAAAGTTTGAACTTGTACAATTCGGATTGTAATTTCAGTTGCACCGACCTGCAAGCCGAACCAAATGAAGGTCCACGGCGTGGCAAAACAAGAAAAGGCAAACATATCCTGCCAAGTGGACGCGAACCCGCCCGAGGTTCAATTCCGTTGGACCTTCAACAATTCCGCGGAGAGTATCGACGTGGCAGCCGGTCATATCGCACGGGCCGGCACATCCTCGATCGTCTCGTACACGCCCATGACCGAATTGGATTACGGCACGTTGCTCTGCTGGGCGAGCAATCGGATTGGACATCAACAAGTGCCCTGTGTCTATCACATCATACCGGCCGGTGAGGTATCTTTACGTGGTAATTCGATCATGGAAATCCTCGCCGACCGTGAAACACTCTGTGTCCTCCTCGATCGATGCCTATCAAACAGATAGAAACGAATAACCGTTTCGATAAAGCTTGGAGCTATACCCTAAAGTCTTTCAGCTGCCTTTAAATCACGAATAATCATTTCATTGATAGTATTTTCGTCTTTAGAATGAAATAACACTTTTGATAAAGCTTGTAACTATATCCTTAAGCCTTTGAGTTCCCTTTGAGTTGCTTTTGTATCATTAATATTCAATTCATTGATAATGTTTTCGTCTTCAGAAACGAATAATAGTTTTGATAAAGTTTCTAGCTACACACTAAACCATTCGGATTACCTTTAACGTTAAATAACGTCGATAGATGCGTCAAAGTTGCAAACCAAAAAAACTTAAAATCGCCTTGAAACTTGAAATGGAGTTCTTTGTAACTGTCCTGTTAAGTGGAGATACAGGGTTGTAATAAGTTTGAAATTTAACTTGGAATAAGTTTCATTTTGCTATTACTTTTTACCCAAAGATACCAAGATAGCATTTTTTCTTCCTTTGACTGACTATTCTAGTCACCAGAAGGAAATAGAAAAGTCGAGACACTGAAAAATGGAATGGATCAAGATCTCCCTGGAAGTTAGTAGAATTACACAGTTACTCATCTTTCAGCCGTAAGATAATCTATTCTACTTACACGTAATCCCGCAGGGACTAACCCCCCTTATCAGACCAGCAACGCTTCCGTTCCACTTGTCTGCTCGAGGAACTTTTCAATCCTCCGCTGAACGTCGACCTGCTCGTCCAGTTAGATACTGTCTTGGTCTACTTTTCAGCTTGTCATCTCTTTATTCTACCTGTCCGACGAGTTGCTCAGCCTTCTACACGGGATAATAAATAGCCCCGCAGATTTTCGTTTCGCCCGCAAGCTAACCGGCCGGCCAATTTCCCATTGAACCACGGTAGATCTTCTCTCATTTATGACACGAAAGTTTCAACGATACGCCAGCCACGAACATGTATTCCCTACAATGTAACAAAATGTGTAGATATTCGCCGATAAGCGGAACCAGTCAAAACTATAATTCTCTTGTCTCTGTGTCGTCCTCCTAGACATCAAATCATCATAGTTCGATTGTCTCGTGGTCACTTATTGCCTGAGCTAAGCAATACAACTCTAGTTGGTCATTCTTTATTTCATTTACAATATTAATTTCCTCTTCGTCAACAAGCTTACACATAACATACCAAAACTATAAACAAAACACGCAATGCAAGAACTCTCTTGCCCTTGAACCGTCCAGCTAGACTCCAAGCCATCGTCAAACAGTACTACTGTGAAGTCACTTATTAACTAAGCTAAGAATTGCAAATCTAACTGATCACTACCCACTTCATTTACAATATTAATTTCCTCTTCGTCAACAAACTTACGCGTGACGTATCAAAACTACAAACAAAACACACAATGCGAGAACTCTCTTGCTCCTGAACCGTCCAACTGGACTCCAAGTTATCGGCTGCCGGTACGCGTAATACTTCTTCTTCTTCTCTATGCAAGGTTTCCGCGTAAGCAACGCGACCGGGTAAAAAATTACCGGCTGGAGTGGAAGGTCAGAGGGACGCAAAAATGAAACCTCCGCGTTTCGGTGTAATTACAAAAAAATTCCCGCGACATGTTAATCCGGAGTTGTTCGCGCTGTGCTGACTTCTCAAAAGCGACAATCCCGCCGCGCGGAATCGAGGAGTTCGGAGATTAAAATGGAAGTTCGTTACCGCGCGCGCGAGCGTTTTCCTGTGTGCGCCTCTGGCCGGATGGACCTTTTTTTTCACCGGTAGCCGCGATCCGTCCGAACGATCGAATCGTTTGCGCCGCGAGGAACGCGGCCATTCGAAACACGAGTCTGTGAAACGCGACTATGGTTAAATGAGAAAAGCTAGTAAACGTAAACAAACACGTGTGACAACTAATGCAAGGACTACGTTTACCTTTTGCACTCGAGAGACTCGCAGTCATCATTTGGTTTGATATAGCAAGATTATAAACCTTGATAATTTGAACATATATACTGTAATATATCATTACATCATGCAAGAATATCAATATCGAATTTAACTCTAAAGCTACCGAGCAATTGGAACGTCCCATTTCCAGTTTCTTAGAAAAATTAGAATAATACGTTTCATGAGATTCGAGAGGTCTCCTAGTTTTGTATCTGTATAAATACACAAATTTCATTGAAAATCTCTTGCATAAACGTCTTCATGATTTATATACTTGCAAAATAAAAATTCTGAAGTGGATCAATTTGACCTGTAGTTTCAGTGTTAATATAATTTCATTATACGTGAAACGTTGCAATAGAATAGTTCTACCCCTTGATTCGTGCGTTATTTGTATATAGCTTGTAAAATGTATCGTTAATATTTCGTTAGAAAATGACAGTATCAGAGCTTTGCACTGTGAGATCACTTTTATCGACACTATCTTTCCTTGAAACTCTTGAGCCACAGTGACAGAGTTTATACAGTTAGTCCGTGGAGTTAGTAAGCAATGGGAAATAGTTTTATCGACAAAATGCGTGGGATATCAGAACTAGAAGATTTAAGGCAGCGTTGATGGAGAATAGATGGTGAAAATGATTAGAGCGCAGAGGTGTAAAGTTCACCAGGGATTTAAAGTATGTCCTAGACAGTTAACTTGCTTATCACGCGAATGTTCTGTTTATGTCTACTGCCCCGCCTCGTTGGATAGATTATAATCGCGCGCGATACATTCTCGAGGATCGTTCGCGTAAATTAGTCGAGTGAAGACAGCCCCGTGGCTCTTTTCGTTCGTGGAAGTTCTCTCTAGCAAGTTTCGATTCGACGTCGCGCCTCGAGTAACGAGATATTTACTCGGGTCTTCTCGAAAGGCTAGCATTAAGCTCAACGGTCGAAGGAGAACTTGCATACATCCAGAGAAAAGGGAGGAGAGTCAAAGAAAAGATTTCAGTGAAAGGTGAATTTTGAAATGGGTGATAGGTGTCATTCGTTAACCCCTTTCCAGATGATTTTTCTTAAAAGACAAATGAACAGAATTTAACGCTTATTCTATATTCGAGATTCACTCCGAAGGTAAACGATTGATAATAGTACAGAAGTATTTAATTTATATACAAACAAGGTAAATGGCATTTACATTTGTCAGCTAAAAATGTTAGCCACGATTCAGACGATATTACAAAGCAAAGGTTTGAACGTGGTGTATAAAGTTTACAAAAATAAGGGCAATAAGTTAGAAATTAAATTTCGTAGTGAAGATATTTTCATATTTTCATCAAGTTATGAATGTTTTTTGTAACAAGCATTTATGAGTGCACAGGGCCTGCGAAGGGCGTTGCACGGGCCTGAGTGTCCGTGCTGGTTTTTCACGAATACTGAAAAAGTTTCTCACTGTGTGTGCGACATAGTTTTTTCGTATGCACTTCAGAGATGACGTAGAGTATTTCTCTTCCCTTTCGCTCGCTAATTACACACTGGCAGGTATTGGAAGTGAACTTTGGATGAAAATTCTCTCGTGTTCTATACAAACAGAAGTGTATCATGGGATTTTCTTGGAAAAATGGAACTGACTGAAAAATAATATAGTAAAAATCAAATAAAACTGATTCTTCAGGTGTACTTTTATAAATTACCAATTTCTCATCCAATAATTCACTCATTTACACTATTTTTTTGGTCAAATGTCGCCTTATACTATTTATCAGTATAATTATTGACTCACACTACTTATTCAACAAACAGTTTTATATAAATCAAACCTGTTTGACTTCAATTAATACCATAACTATCAAATGGGTCAAAATGACCAATTCCTAATTTCTTCTTATAGAATTACTACAAAGGTACAGATACTTAAACAAACAATTAAAGAAGCTGATTTAGGAATACCTAAACTGAAATATAAGCCAATCTAAGCCTTAATAAATTCACGCTTATAGCTTTCATAAAGAAATGTTCAAAAAACGGTTCAAGTGCTGGGTAGTTCTAGTGTTAACCTTCTTCAATTTACTTGTCTGAATACTGAAAGACTTACACTACTAGTCTAACCAAAGCAATTTTGCTACTGGACTGTCAACTTCGTCACTATAGATAAGCTCCCACATTATTTTACCCAACTACCGATCTTGTCTAATTCCATAGATTCTCGATTTGATCAACACAAGCACTCGTTTCCTCTCACTGACAGGGAAGAATCGTTCCTAACTGCAGTGGCACTATACCGAAGAACAAACTGCTCGAGCCTTTAATCTAATATCCTAAATGGAATTACACTTCGTCATGGTGCCGGCACGCGGACCATTCTCTTTTATTTTCAATTAACTTCCATTACAGCCGCGCTATATGTATTCGTACCTTCGCTCCATTTAGCGCTGCGAAGGGTTTTTATTAAGTTAACGGCCCGGCTAAAATGAGTCAACCCTTCATATTTTCCCATCTCTTAACTTTCAAATGGTTTCCCCGTCGATTCACGGAGCTCCAAGATTATCGCGGCGCGGAGCAAGTAGACGTTCACGGCCGCCGGGGAACGTTCCACACGCTATTCAGAGAATTCTGAATAAATTCGAAGCGACGAGGACACGGGAACGTGATCGATATCGACTGTCCATGTCCCCTCGAATTCGCCGCTGCCTTATTGATAGCACTTACTCTCGTAAATTCCGTAGACGCGTTGCAAATTCTTTCTGATCTCTTCAACTTCGACGCCGTCGAAGAGCTTCGAACGATCGTCTCGTGGAAGCCTGCGCTACTGGAACTTATTAAATCATGTGAACATTCGAGACACGCGAAAATCTAATTATGAAACCAGTACTTTAGACTCTCCATCCCGATGAACTAACATTTTATCAAGCAATTGACACATTGGCAATACTTGATGCACGAAATCAAATGGCACAAAGAACTTTCACCGAACATAGTAATAAAGTTAGTGAATATTAACATTACCAATACATTAAGATATTAAATATCATTTAACATTCCATAGTAACAAATTACTATTATTCCATAATACTATACAAAACACTGTCAAACTATCGACACTAGAAAGAAATTCCAACAGACTTTCGCTTCCGTCGTACATGAATAATAACACCGACATGAAGCTATAATATTCCTCTTCCAAGTCATTTCAAATATTCAACGCTTTCCAGATATCAATAGTTGCGAAACAAGAAGACTATAACCCGTCGTTTGCTCAGTTGCGTTTGTTCTAGCGTTAACCAACGCGAATTCCCTATACCCAATGGCGTCCCGGGCATAACCAATACGAACGGTCGCTCGAATCGAAACGACCCGGGTGTTAACGGCCGAGAACCGACCCGGGTGGGCATCGGGGATCCGAAACAACAGGAATTCACCTTATTCGAGCGAATTCCTCGGATAAATTGCTCGCGGAGGTTAACGAAGCGGCTCGTGGCCGTAGATAAGTCCTCGTCGCGATCGTTCCGCGCGTATTGTCGTCGCGATACGGCGCGCATACGAGCGCGGCGATAACGGGTTACGCGTGGGCTGCATTTTAAACGGCTGCATTAACCCCCCGCATCCGCCGCCAGGTCGGCCGGATATGGTTCACAATTGCACCACCTCGAACACATCGACGAACTCGTTCTCCGTGCGTTGCGCGAAAGGGTTCAACGGCGGGCTGCCGCAGTCCTTCCTAATGGAGGTGAGGGAGAGCAACAGCCAGGACTTGAAGGCGAGCCTGACGTCATCCGTGCCCAGCTTCAGCGTGACCAACCTCGATCCGGGCGCCCTTTACCAGGCCTGCATCTACGCGTACAACGATAAAGGGCGCAGCGAGGCGATGGTCGTGCAGGCCGGTACCCTCAGGCTGCCGGAAAAACAGTTGACGTCCGAGTCGGGTGAGTTCAGTGAATTCCTGGCGGTGATGAGAATTTTGGATGCTTGCTTTATGACGCGTTTCTGAGCTACTTTGAATCGCGAAATGTAGTCGAATGGTGGCTTCGATGGAGTTTTAGCCTTTGCAGCGGTTTCCACTCTTTATACTACTACGCCTCTCTATCTTTTAATAGATGTAATAATATAGACACAAGTTTTAAATAACTTTATTACGGATTAAATTGTTGAAGGTATTTTGAAATTGTTCCGTATTTCTTCGTGGCGAAGTGAATAACAAGAACTGTAGAGTAGACCGGTGGATATTGGTAAATTGGTCCTGATATTTCGTAAGATACGTCTATAGAGATTATGATAGTTGGATAATTGGGATAGAAGTGATAATGAAGTATACTCTTAGCAAGACTGTCGAAGTTCCAACATTTGAATAAGAAACCGAACGATGCATCGAAGTCTTAAATGCTAAAAGAGAGAAATCTACGTATATCTCTCGTTAGTTGAGGAATTAAATTATTCATTTGCACTTCGATTTTAGATATCGAAGCTCGAAATCATTGCGGCGACATTCGACCGCGGAGGGTTAATATATTTGTTTGATCACGAAGGATCGTTTCTATCGAGGACATTCGAATTCCGGTTAATTTCAGAGAGACCTCGGCAGAATATCAGGCTGATGCCGATGTTGAGCGTGACCATCGGCGTGGTAACCGCGCTGATCATTGTCGCGGTGATCGTGATGGTCGTGCTCAGAATTCAGCACACGCAGGTCGACGAGCAGAGCAAGTCCCAGATGGAGGACCACGACAAACAAACGAAAACGATCCCGATCCAGCGAGAGCTGAGGTTCCGCGAGGCAAGCAGTCTGCTCTCGGACGAAAAACATCCGAGCAGCCCCTTCCGGAAGCTCGAGAGCAGCGGTGACATAAGCGAAAACGACGAAAAGAACCCGGACATCATACCTCAGCAGATCACCGGTTCGTTGATTCCTAATTCATTCAATCCTGCCCGGCCGGAGCAGCCTTTTGTGCTTGCCCAGAAGGCCGAGCCTTCTATTATGCAGAATAATTAAACCGGCTCGTACGATTGGAATAACTTCCCGTTATTCCCTGACGGGTATACTCATCATTAGACCACGGATATCATCCTCTTTTATCTGGAATTATAGTAAGGTGGACTCTATAAAAATTTAATGAGATTTTTATCTTCCACGGAAAGGACAGGACTCTCGATGTATAGAGGAGTGGCTGGGTTTTAACTACGTAATTTGCGTTCGAGAAATTTTATAGTGATTTCCTAATTTGTTTCTTGTATTGTTTAACCCCTTGTTTTATAGTGACGAGTGAGACTCGAAGATTTGCGGATTGATTTAACAAAAGAACTCATTGCGTGTAGATTGAAGGGGAGAACTGTTGTGCCTTTTTCGATGGTACCTATAAAGTTAGTATGTACCTGAAATAAATGAAACATTTGTTTGTGTTTCTTGGAAATTACTGGTGAATTAGTTAGCTGAGTGCAAAGAAAATGTGGCAAGGAGTTAAGCAAAAATAATGTGGCATTGTAAAGGTTATATGTTCTGTAGATCGAATATTTCATATTTAGCACTGTTTCTTCACGAGTTTTGAAGAGAGAACGAAAAAAGAAAAATCGAGTGGTATGTTGATTCGAACGGTATTGACCTCCGATCCTTTCGAGCAGGGGACGAGCCATCCGAGTACTTGAGGAAGCGACGCCTGATCTCGACGATCGAGACATCGCCGTCGAGAAGTTTGTTGGAACACTCGACGGTCACTTCCGTCAGCGGTCACGGCAGTTACGTCGGCTATTGCACCATTCGCAACGGCATGCCGCTCCATGAGTTCTCGAATCTGGCGACGAAACATAAAAGCGTGAGTTCAATTTGCGCTAATTGCCATCCATCAACTCGTCCGCGTCCGGACGCTGCTCCAAACGTCCCGTTTCCTAACTTCCCTGCCATATTCCGGAATTCCATCATTCAACGCGTCGTGCATGCTCGACGAGCTATCAAATTATCCCCAGTACCTCAACAGAAAGCAGTAAATTTAAAGGAACACATTTCGATTCTGGCCCATAAAGAATATTAGTTTCTCGATTCCACGAAGAATGTTAGTTTCCGAATTGTGAACCACAGGAAATATTAGCTTCCCGATTCTCGATTCCCGATTCCCGATTCCCGATTTCTACATAGAATATTAGCTTCTCGATTCCTACCAAGGAACATTAGCTTCTCAATTCTGCCATACGAAGACTGCTAGTTTTTTAATTGTGAGCTACAAGAAACATTAGCTTCCTGATTCTAGCCCAAATAGAATATTAGTTTCTCGATTCCTACCAAGGAACATTAGCTTCACAATTCTGCCCTACGAAGACAGTTTCTGGATTCTAGTCTACAAAAAATCCCAGACATTCAACGTCAAACCACAAAGAATATTAACCCTTCGAAGGAATATTAGCTCTCCGATTCTCACTGGCAAAGAACATTAGATTTACGACTCTCCCCTATGACAAGACAAGGCTTACCGAGCGGTACCCTAAAACGTTCGCTCATCACCGCTAATCAATCGATCTCGGAAGCTCGCTCAAGCCCCTAAATCCACGGTCATCATCTTCAGTTTCAGCCAATAGTGGGGGACGTCTACGAGACCGGTGTTTGCACTCTGCCGAGGCAACACTGGCCGAGCCAGAGCGTCCAATCGATGTCGATGACAATGAGTCCACCAATGCTATACAGCGGGCTAGGCGTTGTTGGCAGGACCTGTCCGAGCGGCAGTCTGCTCGCGAAGGACGTCGAGGCGAGGATCCCCGGCCAGTGTTGCATCCAGTCACAGAAGGACGGGAAAATCAGCACGCCGATCGTGATGGCGAAAAGGGAGAGCTCCGTGTGACGATTCTCCAGGCTGCAGACCAGTGAGGTGTAATTATTCCCCGTTCGAAACGCGTCGACCGAAGCGCATCGCCCACGCATACGAATGAACTGTTTTCTCGTCTACGAATTCGACTTTTACGTCGCGGGCGACGGAGGAGGTCTGGGAATATAACTGTTTGTTATATAATCGATATTATATAATAAATACTATTCTGTCGGCCATTCGTTGGTCGCAAACTCGGTTCGCACGGTCGTGACTAGACTGCGGATCCTCGTGCAGATATAGATATTTAGAGGATAATTCTAGATGAGACGAATCCTTCCGAGGATTTTACTGGGTTCACCGTTGAACGAGGATTTCGTTAAATTTTATGGGAAGCTACGAATCCGCAGTCGTGATCATGGTTCCGTGATAATGGCTGGGAAATCTTGGTTGTTGCGGAAGTCTTTATCGGCGAATGTGACGAAACTGAGGCAAAGGGAACTTTATTGTTCTTATTGATTTCAGTAGCTAGGTGTTATGAAACAAGAGACAAATTGTGTTGAGGATTCTATAATAGTATGTTAATTCATCGCGTACCGTTTCAAACGGTCCTACGCGAAATTCAATATACATAACAGAAGATATCAACAAAATCTAAGAACACTGCGCGACTAATAACATTTCCACCGATTGTTTCGTCTTTCCGTGAAAATTCGTCGTTTCTTCGGTCGCATCACGATCTCCCCAGCCGCCCAGCGTATTATTCGAAGTCCAAGACCTCCGACGCGTTCTCAGCCACGAATCCAAAGACAAGCGATCGCTTCCGAACGAGCTAGTTTTCTTCCCAGCGACGGTGTTCGCGTTTTCCGTTTTTCTGTTCGATCAAGTGCCCTTTTTACATTGAACGGACGATCCTCGAGGTTTGCGAGCGTCAGAGTGACGAGAACGAAACGGGAGGACGTAGAGGAAACGAGACGAGAGCGAGGTGAAAACTGGAATAGAAAGAGAAAGCGGAAAAAATAGAGGCGGGAATGGAAAGATGAAACGAGCCGTGTACTATCCGTGCGTCGCGAAGCTGCGTGTGTACTAATAGAACGAATAAATATAATAAATAAATAACTTATACATAAAGACATATGCACGGGTGTTCGCGCGTGCTGTACATACTACCTTGGATAACGGATGATATTTTATACGAAAAAATAAAAAAAAAACAAAGAAATCGGTAGCGTTTAAAGGCGGAACGCGGCGCGCGAGCGCGAGGAGAGAGGCAGTTTGGAACTCCCACTTTTACTATCGGTACACTGTACAATTTCGTCTAGTCGATGTAAGTATAAATAAAGAGGAAACGACAACCAATGTGTATGTATACGCGCGGGACGGACGAGATCGATCGAGCAGCCAGAATAACGTACACCGAGGAGGAAGGCCCTCTTCGAGACCGAGATAGAAAAGAAAACTAAAAGGGATGCGAAGCGTTAACGAGAATCAAAACTTCGGAGCTGTTTAAACAGAGAACCTAACGGTGGAGGGAAATGAGAAATGAGTATATAGAGTCAATGGGAACAAGAATTTCGTTTGTGTGTGTGTATGTTGAATACGCGAATCAAAACAGGGTGGGGGTGGGAAGAGACACAGAGACATATCGTACAGCTTTCCCCATCGTCCGAAACCGGAATCAAAAAGAAAAGAAGCGAAGAAACGTGTCCAAAAAAAGAAAAAAATAGAAAAAAAAAGATGAGCGAGAAAAGAGCGGCGAGGGGGAAACGAAACGAACCCGACACGGTTAACAAATGAATTTATGATTGAAAGCGGGAGGGGGGACGGGTGAAAGCGGATGAGAGATCACCATTACTTTCGTCAGTATGCAGTATTCTGGATTTCATTGTAAGATTAAGTATCTGTATAATGTATAAAGTAACGATTTTCCTTCCAAGTAAAATAAACCGAGGCACGAGAAAAGGGGGAAAGGTGCGGCCGTCCCGCACTCAGAGACGATTTAGAGCTTTCCCGTGGTCCGATCGTTGCGACAGCTTTCGCTGCCTCTGTCTGTTGCTTGAAGAATGCCTCCGGGTGACGCTTGACACGGGGACCGGTGAATGTTTGCCTTTCAAGACGACTTGCGGCCCGGAAAGTTCGGAACTCGAGTGGGGGAATTTGGAACGTTATTAGTATATTGATTGATTGATTGATTGATTGATAAGATTGATTGATTTGTTGTTGATATATCGATAATATATTAATTTATTGATAATCCATTGATTATCGAATCATATTCGAAATGTTATTCTGTTTAAATTGTAGCTTTCTCGTGTGTTTATGTACTTAGTCAATTCGCGAAGATAATTATAGAATAAAATGAGACGATTTCTAAGACAAAAGATGCAGGAAATTCGACGAACGAATGGAGAAATGAAAATTTCGAGAATGTATTGTTATTAGAGAATACGCGTTACAGCTGAATGTTGTTCGATAGAATTTTCAACGATACACGAACACCTTCTAGAAGCCTTTATTCCAGGATTAAATTGAAAATCTCAATTCCGAAAGCTTTCCAGGACCACGTCGTCCTGCACTCGATTGAATCGTCGCATCCTCCGACCCCGCGACCGAGTCGCAGCCACGGTGCGGATTTTATGCGTTTATAATGAAACCCGAATTTGTTGAACAAAATCAAATAAACGTCTTGGGAAAAAGTTTCCGTTAGCGCTGTTCTTTCATTCACAATTCAAAAAAGGAACCCCCAGCGACCGGGAAGCCAGGCTTCCAATCGATTCCAGCTCTCATCGGTTACCGTGCGAGAATGCAAGGATTCGCATAAATATCCGCAATCCAATCATGACTGAAAGCTCGCGGAAGGGACTCGCGTGCGGAGAGAACGCGCGTGTGTACAGCTATCCTTAATCAAACTTTCTCGGGGCAGATCACGTTTCGCTTGCGCTCTGTAAGCGTCTCGATACCTTTTCCGTGCGCGGTGGAGTCTGTGTAACTTAAAAGCGAGAAGAGGAGAGGAGAGAAAGAATAAAAGGGAAACGGAGAGAAAGAGAGGGAGAAAGAGCGCGATCGAAGATCTGGATACTTAGATAGATAACTTCGGTGTGTAACGTGGACCGTAGCGGGAAAAGCGCCGGTTTTCTCGCGAGTCGTCGCTTCCTATAATATAATCGAGAAAGTTAATCGTTCTTTCGAGTCCTCTAGATCAATGTGTTCTCTCGCGATCGCTAGTCGTTAAGTTCTCATCCACAGCGACAGAGTATGACGCGCGAACGCGCGGCGAGCCAAGCGTGAACCAGCGTGGATCGTTATTTATTAATTGCCATTGATGGAATTGATGTCGGTACATAGCCAGCTGTGCTAAACACTTCCGAGTTAATCGTTCAAGAAACGCCTGTATTTCTTCTTGTATTAACGTTCGCGGCATGCTGGCCACGAACCGCTGAGAACATCGGGAGCGCGTACATAGGTGTACAGTTGATGGACAAGACACAGCGAACTGAAAGAATTTTCTTCAGTGATCCTGAGAGAGTCCTTTGCCGAAAACCGTCTTCGGACACTTCGTAAGATCAGTAGCTGCAAGCATGGTGATAGGAATTTTGGTTTTAAGTTCCCTTTCCGCGGAAAACTATTGCCGAAGAATGCAATTGTAACGGTAATGCGCTCAGCTTCATCGTTTTCCTATTCGTTGTCTCTGTGACGAAGTTTCTATGGTCATCAAAGAAAATTTCGCGAGTTCCTTGCACCTTGTCTTTCAAATATCGTGTTACCGGTTCGCTGTATGCTGTTCGTTATCTATTGAGTGGTGTGATACGAGGTTGCAGAATTTTCGAAAATTCGAATTCAACGCGAGTATTATATTCTAATATTTCAGTGATAGATTTCCATTGCAACAATTTTTTATTAGCATTCAATTATTCAATCATCCGACTATTAATTTTTCAAAATTACTCGAAACCCACTTAATTATTGATTCATCGAAACTTCGTATCACACGGCCGGATAAAAGGGTACGGTCGACGCGAGCTGAACAAAGGTAAACTGGCGGCACAATAAATCTCGAACGCATACTGCTAGCAAATCTCTGTTGATCGTTTATTCGTGACAAAACCTGTCCGGTGCGCTCGAAACACCTCAACGTAGCCTGAACACGCGATCGTTGCCCGATTGGAAGAGCAATTGATTTCTCGTCGACAGGGCCGAATCATCCGGAAGTTCTTTCTAGCGGCTCGTGTCGGGCGACGCGTGCTCGTCATTTGGACGATCGTGTCTCTCGGACGCACCGCTGAACATGAAATCGTGGGGTGGCGGCCAGATGCTGTCTGAAACAGAATCAAACCACCCGTTGTCAACCTGTTCACTGTGAATGTAAAGGCGTTCCTTGATCTTGTGTGAAGCTACTCTTCTTAGTGCCGAATCATTTGGTCGGCACGAGGAAACGTGTCGCGGTGTTCGCTGATAAATACTTCTATTAATTCCGTTTTCGAAATTATTCAATCCAGTACGACCAACAAACCGATTAATCACTATTCTCATTTAGGCAAGGAAATTCTAAGTTCTTTCCTTTCGTAGGAAAATGACCAAATTGAAGTATTTACCTGTGCATGCAATTGAAGTGCTAAAGTTGAATTAAGGATTCGAGTGAATTTTCTTTAAAGAATTTTTAACTGGCCTTAAAATGTTGAACTTTGATGCGTACTAAATAAGAGATTTCTAATGTCAAATGTGCGTTGGAGAATTCTTTGGATACGTGTGTTTGGATTATTTTTCATTTGAGTACAGTTGTGCTTAAAGTCGAGTGTTGTTCTTGATAATATGGTAGACGTTAGTGTAGCCTAATTACGTTTTACTGCGATAGGTTTCTATTTTATGCCGAATCACAGCGACGACCACACCGTTTGCTCTGTCGACCAGCATTTGCACACCATTCGCTTCGTTACTAATGTATCTTAGAGTAGCCAAGGATAAGAGCAGAAGAAAAACTCTTTTAGATTAAGACATGGAAGCACCGTACATCTAACTGCCGTACATCTTACTGCCGTACATCTTACTGCGTACATGTATAGCCTGTACATCTTAACGAACGAGTCTGACCAGCTGCTTTCGCGAACGAAATGAAAGACAAAAAATGAAGTCATACGAAACAAAAACAAAAACCGTTTGAATGAAATTTGTATATGTAATTAGTTTAGCGATATCTGACACAAATTTCATGTACCCCATAAAAGAAAGACGTTTTTTTGATATTGTAAATACTCTGAAATAAATAATCGTTTTTATTCAACCGATCGATCAACACTTCTCGGCCCTTTTATCCTGAATACAACAATAAAAAAGCTGTTACCTTGGTACAAATTGACAAACGGCACCGAGGAATGTAGCTTTAAATATTTTTCGATGCTCATTAGCACAGGAGAGTCCGCATTCAACAAGTATTCGACCACCGTGCTTTCGGGGAAGTATCTTGCGACCTTGTAGCTCAAATTTCGGACGACTTCCGTCATTGGAATTGACTTTGGAAAAAATATTTTCATTAATAATTAATCTACTTCTGTTGATTCGATTTTATTGTAGGAAATATTGGTGGAATATTTTAGAAAAATATAATATATAATCTGATATATTTAGTAACTAGAATCAGTTACTTGATCGCAGACCGTCTTCGATATCCTGTGACACAACACATACACTTTCGTCAAACAATTGGACACCTGCGTAAAAAACGAGAATCAACGAAAGTAAAATATTAAAGTCACATTAAAACAGAATGAAAAACAAAGTTTATTCATTTTATCATAAAAAGATTGACTATAATACACCTGCGTCATAACTTTAGGCAAATCATGCGATTCAAGATTTTCCAACAGAGTAGGCGGAGTCATGTACACGTGAAACCAATCTGAAAAGAATCTCTGAAAGTGTCAACAATAACTGTGTACCTTTCTTCTTCTATTTTCCGTTTCGTTGTAAAGTTTACCTGATTAACGTGATGGTGAAATGGAAGGAAGATTGATCTCGTCACTTTACAGTCGTCGGTTTGCTTGTCATAAAAATCTTTGAAATGCTTGTAAATTATGTCTTCCGGTGCCTGCATCGATATAAATTGTTATTAATGGTTTATTCTATTAAGTACATTATTATAAACGTGATCCATAATGAATACCTCTAACAAATGAATGTAATATTGAGGGTAGACCAGAAACATTCCTGTTATCGGAACATCGGAAACATCCATCTTCAAGTTGTTAATAACGGTTTCCATTCTCTGATAATTACAATTCTCATGACGTTCATATAACTATTTATTACTACACTAAGTTTTTTCATTATTCGTACCGTTGCCAGATTTTCGTAGGCGCCAATATATTTTCCAATATAAACAATGCGCGTTACGTATGAACTCTAAAAGTGAAGCATTCTCTTGATAACATGTTGTGAAAGGCAGATTTATTTTTAGAAAATTATATCGACAAGTAGAATAATAAAATTAAAATTATCAAGTAAACACGTTCCATTCATGTTTCATGCGAGAAACGTGCAGACAGAAATATATAATTCGAACAAAAAGTAATTATGATGAAAATAAATTGTTCCTACCATCTTAGCAGCATGAAGATTTCTTCTCACAACATCGAGCAAACTTTTCCTTGGAGGTTCAAACACTCGTCTCATAATTAATAATTGATTAGACGAAGCAAATTTTATTTCACTATTTTAATCCGTAAAAATCTTGCACTGCACGAATTCAACATACAATCCGAAATTAGACATTTCACAGTTAAAACACGGACGTTCATCGTTACTACGTTAGTCGATTAATTATAGTCACGTTATTTTTCATTGCACAATCATTCTGTATGTGCACGTAATTGCACTCAAACATTTGTTTAAAAACGAATTCCTTAATATATGTATATACAATCGATATTTAATCAATGCATCGTATGATTTTATAAATTGTTAACTTGCAGTTGAGTAAGTGTTATATAACCACAAGTTTCCGGCATGCAATTTGAAAATGAAATATATATTCATCTAAAACTTTATTACATGTACATTTTATTTAAAATATAATACAAATTAGAAAGAAATATATAATTAAAGTTACAAAGGAAAATATAAAATGATCAGTGAATTAATTATTGTACAGATATATACAAGATAATAATACTGTGCTTATAGCGTCTTAAACCTATAATTATAATGACTCAATTATTGCTATGTATTACGTACAAGTTGTAAGTACATATGTTAAAGAAATAATACTCTTAAATGCATAAAAATGTATCTTACGTCTGTGGAATTATCAAGCATAATCAATACGCTTAAAACTTAATGATAATTATAGTTATTTTTTCGCCTTCGGACACTCTAATATTGGGGGTGGCGGCGGAGTTGCTTCGCTGGGATTTCCCAGCCAAACGGATTTACTGAATCGACCCTTTGTAACAGGTGCTTGCCATTTATTGATGCACATAACTGTAACTGTAGGCTTTTCTGCAGTGACTGTTGCTACAGTTACTGCTCTGAAAGTGAAACGACAATTAATTAAATAATCAATTACACCTATTTTATAAACAATCTACTGGCCAACTAACTTAATGTTTAAAGATAGGATAAAATAGAAGGGTAAGATACAATATAAATACTGTATTTATTAAGTAAAAAGTATATTACAAATTTATGCTGTCCAAAAATATATTTTTCACTCAATCGTCATACAAAATATTATGCACTTTTTTCATTAATCATTTTACCGGAAAAATATTCCTTTTCAAAAGTATCAGATACTTTTTGAAACAAAAATGAATTAACGGTACGTATGTATGTTGTTTCTTCAAAACTATTAAAAAAATATATTGTAAAGTTCCTAGTAAAATATACATTTTATACCTACATTATGTAATAGAAAGATATAAATCAATAGGAGTGTGCATTGCTATAAACTGATAATGGATATAAATCGGCTTAGTGCTATTAGAAATAGAAACATAAATTTCGTACAAAATAAGAATAATCACTATCTTTATTATATAAATATAAATCCAATAGTTTTCATACAAACGGTATACAGTTGTATGAAATAACAAAGAGCATGAAGCCATTAATTGTAAAAAATAATTCATTCTCTCTAATGCCAAGGCACTTGGTTTGGATGACTGATGGAACCCAATTTGTAGTACCTTGTTGTAGAAGGTGTTTGTTGTGTTCCTGATGAATGATTTGGTGGTGTTGCTGCTGTAGGAGTTTCGGCACTTTGAGCAGAAGTGCCATCACCTTTTAAAACAGCAACACACTTCCAATTATTAATATAATTATCTTTCCATAACCGAACACAACCATCATCTCCTGAACTTGCTAAAATAGTGCCCATAATATTCCAACACACTCGCCAAACAGTGAAATCATGATCAAAAAATTGTGCTGCTGTAGTAATATCAAAACGTGGCGCGCCACTTTGTACAGTGTCCCTACATAAATCATAATTTCTTATAGATTCTCAAGTATTTAATGTTTATTACTCAATATTTGCTCATACTTACAATATAGGTTTCAATGTGATAATTCTTACATCCTTTGTGGCAATAGCTAACGTGTGAAAACTTCTTCCCAAATTTGGAGCAAATGCAATATCATAGACAGGGTCAATAATTGCTAATGTTTCTGTTTTTGCCCACCTTCTACTACTTTCAGAGTATTCGTATATGAACACTTTCCCCCCAGATGATGGATTTGGATCATCACTTCCGACTGCTATCATTGGTGGATGTAGCCTAATACACATATTAAATGATGAAAGTCTGAACAATCAAGGAATATAATTTTAATGTAGCACCACAATCTTTTTACCTTGACAAAGATGGATTCCAAGAGAGACAACTACATTGAAGCTTACAGCTAATATCATGTTGAAGTGTCCACTGACTTAAATTCATAACATCAGGAGCTTCATATATTCTAATTACTCCATCCTCACTGCAAGTACCTAATAGAAGACCAAGAGTTTTGGGTGCAAATTTCACATCTGTGACTGACTTTCTAGAATCCACTAAATTTGTTCGTCTAACCCAATGTTTCATGCCACGTTCACCTGGACCTGATCCTTCTCCAACTGTTAACAACACATGGAACTATGAAGTAAATAATGATAGTAGAGCGAAAGTTAACAAATTAAAAATAAAACTATGTGACAACTTTGAAGAAATTTTTGAAATAAGTACATACAAGAATCTACATAAAATTAGTAATGTAGCTACTTTTAAATAAAAAATAAAAAATAAATAACTACTTCAAGCACAAAGTATTGAGATTTAATTAAAACTCTACCTATTTCTTCCCACACAGCAGCCGTTCTATCAAAGGAACATGTAGCAAGTACTTGGCCAAACTCAGGATGAGCCCAAGTAACTTTCCACACAGAACCGCTGTGAGCTTTCCAAGATGCAGTTAAATGCCAATTCCCATGTTCATCTTCGTCCCAGACCTACATAAATTTGATAATCTTCACACATGACAACACAAACAAACCTACACAGTATAAACAAACACATATCAACTATAAACTTCTTACTTTCACATACTGATCACTGGAACATGTTGCCATTCGTTGGCCATAAAAATCGTAAGCAATATCGTGGATCAAGTCCTTATGCTCAGCATTAATGCTGTGTGCTTCAAACATTCTGAATTTATTTAAATTTTATAGTATATCGAAGAAACTTCCGTCACTAGTACATGAATTCTAGAAAGCTAGAGGTTAGAAGATAACGCTGAAAAATTTATATATAAACATTTCAAAAATCAAGATGTTGAAAAATTTCATCTACACAACGCAATATATGGATCAACTATTATCGATCAGAATCACTTACTTCCTACGATAATTGTACAAAATTTTTATATATTTAGAAATGGAGGGAAAACGCTGTACGACGAAACTCTTATACACATCCTATGTGAGTACCCTCCATTCAGAAGTAAAACGTATATTTAAAAGTTGAAAATAAAGTCACTGTTAATTGTATTTATAAAACAAACATTGTGTTATTCTTTTAACCTGGAATTTCAAATGTATTATTTGAATGGTTTTCAACGAACCGGTTAAAAACGGATTTACTAGATCTAACTGAATGAACAATATTGTTGTCACCAAAACAATGACGTATTTAGACGCTCCTAAAAATTAAAAAATTATTATTGAATTAAATAATTACTTAATTACATACATATAATTTATAACTCTATGCATAATCATTTAAAATATCTCTTTAATTTGATTTCTAATAAAAGGTTTAATTTACTAGGACATTAGTTATATTTCATTTTTACTAAAATAATATTATAGATATTGTATGACAGAAATGCTATGTAACTTACTCCCCTCACGCTAGTAACTCGAAAGAGAGTAACTTCTCATGAGGGGAGTGTCACTAGAGTGTCCGCAGATATTGATTTGGTATAATATATTATAATTTTTCAAAGGAATATGTACATAAATAATATATTTCAAGGAAATATTTAATCTTCTATAGACTTTAATACTTCCAGTTTATTTGATACATTTTTTCGACAGGTATAAATAAAATTTCTAGAAGTTTCCGTCAACGAGAATTTCATGACAGTTTATCATCCTCCTAACGTGTTGAACGTGTCAGACCACGTATTCGTTTTAAGAATTTTAATCAGTGAAAGGTGAAGTTTTCTATAAAGGTAACTACATCATATTTGCCACGACTTTATTTTAAAAATATTTTTTATTATCTATTTAGTTATAAGTATTTTATTTTCATGTAAGAAGTATAAACCGCTAGGTTACTTTTATAACGTTTTAGATGATCACGGATGTGCAACTGGCAGTTTTCTGCAATATCCTGGGCGCAACATTGTTTTGTTTGGTATTCCTCTTTCACTACATAAATGCGAATTATTCGAAATGAGGGGACAACATGTTACGTTTAATATAACCCTAATCAATATCATGGAATGTTATATGTACAAATGGAGTTGAACATCTATGTATTATTTTTTAATTGAATGAATCATGTAAATCATATAAATGGCTTATCATTTTATAAATACATTTCACATTAAGTAAAAATAACTTCAGTTTTTTAACACCTCTTACATTATGTAAAGTGAATATTTTGAAGTATTTTACTAAATAAATTGTACAGGATAAAATGTATAAAATTCATGTTTATTATTTTATAGTTATAAACTGCATTTCATTCCACATAACGCAATCAAGTTTTTATTGATCAGAGAAGAAACCTAAAATAAAATTAAATAAATAATGTGAAAAGATAAATTTGTTTACGTGTCAATATTACTTCCTATCTTCAGACGATAACATATATCATGAAGTTAGCTAACCGTACCTCATAAGTAATTATGTATAGTCAAGGTACTGTAGTTGTATTCACACACCTGCATATAGAAAATTCACAATATAGTTTTTGGACTTCTTACGTGTAAATTTAGAAAAGTTAACCAGCAATGACCGACGATTCTAATGGAGAATCTACATTTGAATTTGTTGAAAGGAAGACTGACGAGTCTTCTACGTCTGGAGAAATCGTGAAAACAGGTAAGACAGAAATCCAAAACATAAACACCTGCGTATCTGTCAAATAATCCCGCGAATGAAAGTTTTTGCATATGTATCAATAATTTAAAAATTCCAATAAAAAAGTTGAATATTGAAACGTATAAGAAACTTAAGGAAACTAATAAAGAATAAATTCGAAATCATATCTCGTGATACATAAAAAATATTGCAAATAATTTACGATAGATATTCGTAGAAAATGCAAGTTAAGGAATAAATCACTACTTTTCCTTTCGTAAGTGAAAGGAAAATAATTAATTTATTGAAAATAACAAAGTTTCTCATCATTGTTTCATGGCAATATATTTAGTATGTGTAGATGACGGAAACTGTAATTTTCAGATTCTTTTAGTAGCTTGTCGTCGTCTACGTCTCTGCTAATGCCAATAGGCGTATCAACATCTACAGGAAGTTTATTATCAAATGTAGCACCACCTAGTGCATTGCCTAGTTTCATTTCAAATTCAGGGACAGTGTCCTCAGAAAATTCTACCATACAAAAGAAAGACGAGTCTGCTAAATCAAATTTAAGTACTCCTTCTAAGCTTTCACAGCAAGAAATTCAACAAATAACTACAACTCCTATTGTAACTCAACCCACCCAAAATGCACAAACTACAGCGCAAGCGGGAAGCCCTGTGCAAGATTCAGGATTGGTTGGCGGCGGTTTATTATCCTGGGTTAAAGAGACAGTAGTAAATAGTAATGTTTTGAGCAAAGTTGCTGAGAAGGCAAAGAACAGTGTTAATACTATGATTACAACATTAGACCCCCAGATGCGTGAGTTCCTTTGTAAGTAAGAATGTTACTAATCCTGTCATGTAAGTCAAAGTAATCCAAACTTCCTCTATGCTTAAGTTCGTTAATATTATTAACACTCTGCATGTCAAGTTTATACTCAGATACGCTTCACTGTGTATGTAATTATGTTATTGCATCATAAGTGATGGGATATATATATGTGCCATGTTATTTTTGGACGAACTGCGAGCCAAACTTAATTCAGTGAACTGTACTGTAGTAGTCTATCTTAACTGTCAGTTAGAATACAAAAAGTTGAATATTTTTTTTTGTAGTAAATCTTGTGTTTGTGTTTTACCTATCAAGTGACTCAAACCATGTAACTTGTGTACGTGTAACTATACTATAGTTATATATATAAAAAACTGAATTATACAGATGCAAAAATATATTGGTTTCTTAATTTGCTCTGTAAATGTAGACAATAATGATCTAATTTTATGACAATGAATGAAATGAAAACTGTTTCTATTGTAAAATATTTTATTAAAACTGTCAATGTTATTTTAAAGAGGAAAGTTTGAGGAACTAAACACATATTCTACTACCCATGTATGAACTTAAACTACCTAACAGCACACTTTTTAGTAATCGTGCAATATGTTAGTTAACTTGCAATCATACGTGTGGGCCCTGTTGAAAATATACGTTTCAGATTCTGGTGGTGATGTAGAGATAATAGTTGCTTCAGACAAAGATGTGAAAGTAAGTCCTGTACGTCAAGCTTTTCAAACAGTGTTTGGGAAGGCAACAGTTACGTGAGTAATAAACATAACAAAATGTTTATATCATTATTGATAATTACCCACGTTCTTAATAAAATTGTTAATCATATTTTTAGAGGTGTAGCAGTTGAAAATTCAACTATTGCCGCGCAGCCAATTGGTTTTGCAGCTGGAATAAAAGGTGCGGAAACAAGAATTAGTTCCGCACGAAACATTCCGTCCATTCCAAAAGACATACCGATAGTTGCTGTAGAAAATTTTTTATTAGAAGTCGGTGAACATAAATGGTTCGATTTAGGAGTGGTACTTCTTGATGATCCTAAACGTAAAGTGACATTTCATACATTTACACAAATGACGCCAGTACCAACTGAAATGGTAATAATGGCACAAGAAGCCACACCTGAGGATTACCCTCCAAAATGGTCTGGATTAGCAGTTACTATTGATAGTTTAATAGCAAATGACTTACAGGTTTGTTTTATAAAATATAAAATTAAATTGATTTCTTTCGATAATGAATGTTTTTTTTTTTTTTAAAGGTTTCTCATAACGAATGGCATCATGTATTTAGCGGTGTCGCTAAACGAGATATTATACTTTTGGCAGCTCAAGCATTGGCCGGGATATACAAGAATGCAATTGATCCTGTGTAAATTTTTTAACACGCAATTTACCGTTATCGTGCGTTTTTGTAAATATAACTTTACTAATTTATAAGATACTTAAATATATGAAGATTAATTTCTTAGGTCTGTAATTTTAATAACTTTAATGTGTTGTTGGAATTAAAAATTTCAATGACGTATTTACTAAATTAGTAATCATAAATCAAAGTGTATTTTAATTAATGTCGTATTATGTATAAAAGATCCACGAATTTAAAAAAAAAAAACAAAATATATTCAAACGTAAATTTGGTACATAGAATGTGGTGAATTCTTTAGTCGCACTTTAAGTATAGTTGTATATTTAAATAATCATTAAAGAAATATATTTTGTTATTGAAATCATTTGCATTTGATAAGAGCCGTACTTATTTTAAGTATCTCATATTTATTTTAGAGAATTATACTAGTAGTAATTGGGTTTTTCTAAAAAAAAAAGTGATTCAATGAAGTTTCTGTTTCTCAAATTTATCTTTAATTTCTTGATGTATTTTTCCAGTATGAGTACATTGCTGTGATCTTTTTTATTATCAGTAACTTTGAATTTGTCGATTTTGTGAGAACATCAACAAAAAATAACAGACTAATTTTAATAAAAAAGCAATGTAAAAAATCACAATTTTTAATTTTTTCGCATTTACATAAGAAATTGGCAAAATGTTGCCACAATAAAAATAACAATCAAGTCTTTATCTGATGATGATATGCTAAAAACGTAAAGCCACTGGATGTCAATAACGTGGCGATGCTTAGTTAAATAAATGTACAAAATATTCCTCCCTGCGCTAGCATACATAGTTTTCATTATAATTACAATTTATTATCTTCCTTTTTTCATATTTATAATCGTGTGTTTCTTCACGGTTCTTTGCGCAAAACAAAGTTCATAATAAACCGATGCAGTTGTATACGGTTCCAGCGATATTAATTGAATTACAATATTTAAATAGATATTTAAATATGGTGCGCGAATCTATGGTTACAATTTGTCAAGGTATGCGTTCAAGTCTGGGAGACCTTCTTTCAATCCCTTTCGCTTACGTGTTTCCTGTAAAGAAAAAAGTAATTATGAATTAGTTATCATACATAACAACGTATGCTTACATATGTATAGGTTCAAAAAGTGAAGTATCTGTATGTTTCCCTATTCAGGCAAACCAGAATACACTACTGGAACACCAAAACAAAAAACAGTTTCTCTTCCACGAGATTAAAAATGGTAATATATTTATATATACTCATTACCATCAGTTATGATCGTGGGTATGTTTATATTGCTGCGTGTAAAATTTCTTCAGATTAATATTTACCTGCACAACTTGGTACGGTCTGGAGCTAGGTTCCATTGGGTCACCGGGTAAGATCTGCCAGTGGTCGAATACGCACTGCGGGAAAGCTTGTCCTCCGGTATTGGAACGTAAGTCGGCAGTAAAGCCAAAGGACTCGTTTACTGGAAGATATGCTTTAACTACGAACATGGGTGTACCAGCAATTTGCTGTTCTTCAAATACGTGACCTCTTCTGCGATTGAGTACACCGTATATACCACCGACAGCTACTTCTGGACACTGAAAAGATCATTTAAATTAATTAATATATGAGAACAATTGAATTGTTTTATACGATTGTTCAAATAAAAAAGTAAAAATTTACCTGAATCTCACACAAATAAACTGGCTCCATAAGACGAGGAGAGGCAGTGAGAAGACAAGCGTAAAGGCAACGTCTTGTGGTAGGGATAATTTGACCACCACCTCTGTGAATAGCGTCAGCGTGTAATGTTACATCGTGAATGTTGAAACGAACACCTCTCAAGTTTTCTTCCGAAAGAACACCCTGTAACGTTACGAATCTCAATTAATTACGATAAATTAAAACAAAATAGAAGCAAATCTTTTCAAAATACTGATACATACCTCTTTCGTGGCCCACTGGAATCCAGCTACAACAGAATCCTTAATTTCGTTAAGATACTGTACTCCCTTCGAGCAATCAATTATGATGTTAGGTCCAGTTCCATCAGGTCCGAAGCACCAGATCTTTCTAGCTTCGGTTACATCATAATCGTACTTCTCACTCAAATAACGAGCACGTACTTTGAAGTCGTCTCTTGGGTTAACTTCGCCCTGTAATAATTACAAACACGTAAGCACAAAAAAAACATGTACTCTGCATATTTCTCAGCAAAAATAAAACTTACACTGTCGATGTCCTCAGCAAGTCCATCAGGCATGGGACATGCCATCATGAACAAACGATTGTGTTTGTTGGGTGATTTTGAAAGACACATTTGATTCGATTGTTCCGAAATTGTTTCTCTGTACGAGACAACGGGGTCTGATTTCTTAATGGGTATGCAAGCGTGATCCTCCTCCAAATCTTTCAAACAGATTTCAAGGTGAAGTTCACCAGCACCAGCAATGATGTATTCTCCAGATTCTTCGATGATACATTGCACCATAGGGTCAGATTTTGATAAACGTTTAAGACCTAAATAAACGAATGATTTGTTATTCAATGATGTTCAGATAACAATAGTAAGTGTATGACTTTAATCATTATTTTCAGATTCTACACGAAATCACGGATTGTCATAACCCAATGCTCTATATAAGTAGTTTCATCCTTAAAAAATTCCATTATTCATATTTTCATGAAAAGATCTGTAAACGTACCTTCAGCCAACTTAGGCAAATCAGCGGGATTCTTAGGTTCAACAGCAACACGTACGACAGGCGAGACTGAGAACTTCATAACTTTCATATTATGCGCATCTTTGAATGTGGTAATAGTACCAGTTTTGACCAGGAACTGATCAACACCAACAAGACCACAAATATTACCTATAAAAAAAAAAATAAATTATTAGCATAATGGGTACAATCTTTGAACATTTTTATATTATCAACATCAAAAGTCAGTTGGCCGTTCTACTGTCTTTCAAAAGGTATCAGTACAGGTCTGTGAGAACAATCATCATTGAAGCTACAAAAAAAAATGTCAGATTTCAACACAAGATTTTTTTATAAAACTTACCGGAAGGCACATCTTCAATCGCCTCGACGTAACGACCCATCATCAAAATTGTACGCTGAATAGCTTTTTCGTACAAATCTTCTTTCTTGCCCGGTTGGAAGTTGGGACCCATGATACGTGCTTTCATACCGGTGCTAACTTTTCCAGAGAACACACGACCGAAAGCGTAGAAACGACCTTTATCAGAAGTCGGTACCATTTTTGAGACATACATCATAAGTGGGCCATTTGGATCGCAATTCTGTAAAATTAATTATATAATAATTACAAATTTCTTGGACTGCTGATTAAACTTAATTAAGTTGAAGTGTCTTTATCAGATAAATAAATTTAACATCTATCATTTATATCAGTACAGGTCTGTGGATAAGATCATCATATAACATAAGAACCACAGAAGGATGAAATTAAAAAGCGTTAAAAAAATTACCTTAATACCGATAGCAGCTTCGTCATCTAGAGGACCTTCGTATAACATTTCCATACGGTATTTTTGAGCGGTGACAGGAGATGGCAAGTGGATAGCAATCATCTGAAGTAAAGCTTCCCCAGCTGGTAGCCACGTTCTCATAACAACCTAAAATTTAAATAAACATTAATGTGTATGCAATGTACTACTTGTCAAATATATATTCTAATTTCATGTGTTATCAGGACCTGGGTTCGCATATCAATCAATAAGATTCAGAAGAGGTGTCAGAATTTTAGAACAAATCATCATAATATATTTCCCTATTTAAGTATTTGTATATTCATACTTGTCAAAACTTTTTTACCTTAAGAAGAGCTTTGCCGTCCTTGTCTTTATCTTCAGCTTTCAAAACAATTCCCAATTTTTGCAGGAGAGTGTCTGCTTCTTCTTTTTTGTAATTCATAATGCTATCAAATACCTGTTAATTAACATTATATTAGTACAGATTTAAATACCGTGTTTAGTAAACATAAGAATGACTGTTCATTAAGTACGTACCTTATAAATTGGATCTAAAACATACATGCAGAAAGATCTTTTGTTGTCTGCTTCCTTTTGTTTACTCCACTTCTTAGTTTTAGGATTGAAGAACGATTCTCCCCATAATCTGTTCATAAGTTTTACAACATCAATTTTGAATTTTTCAGCATACATTTCGGAGAATTGTTTCAACGTGAAAGCCCAACCATGAAGACCCGAACCAAAACCGACGGATCCTTTGCTAGGATCTACCTATTTTTAATGAATAGAAATTAATATTTCAGTAACAATATAATACAAGAAAAACTCATTTCACTTACTCTAACTTCACCCATGGGGCCATCATCATCAGAATATGTAGCAATAATAACGTTAACGTTTTCAACAATACGTTGGAAAGTCTGATACAGATCTTCACTGTCAAGCTGAAGTTCTAACAAAGCTCTGTCCATCTTGTTCATGAACAATACTGGCTTGATACGCTCAGCAATAGCTTGACGAAGTACAGTTTCCGTTTGTACACAAACACCTTAAAAACGGGAAGGATTAACCATTTAGAGTAACATAAAACAAAAATATGTTATTGTAGCAATTGTGTCGTAGCATGTTAGTAAAGGACATAAGGATAGAGGTCCACTAACAGCGTTTAAACACAGCTGCTTTTAATCTCCTTCCATTCATACACCATCAGCACTGTCCATGTGTATTAGCCAGATAAACCAGCTAATGCACTACAGAGTAACACTTTTTGTGCTGGAAGGGATTCCATGGAATTCACAAAGTCAACTGTGAGATTCTTACCAGATACACAATCAACAACCACTAGAGCTCCATCAGTTACACGAAGAGCAGCTGTTACTTCACTAGAGAAGTCTACGTGTCCAGGTGAATCAATCAAGTTAATCAAGAAGCCCTTTTCTTCTTTGTCACGTTGGTCAGGATTTGTAATAAAAACTAAATCTTTCTCCTCAAGGGCAAAATACATAGAAATAGCTCTGTAAAAATATGTTAATCATTAATTACGGAAGAATTTTCACTTACAAGAAATGTTTGAGTAGAACTTACGTAGATTTAATAGTAATACAGCGTTCTTGCTCATCCTTCCGGGTATCGGTAAATCGGGTCTCTCCAGCTTTAGCACCGGCAATAATACCGGCCTTGGACACAAGGGAGTCAGTCAAAGTTGACTTTCCATGATCGACGTGTGCAATGACGGACATGTTTCTGATGTTTTTCTTTTTGTCCATCATGGCACGTATCTCGTCCACCGTGAAATTCACCTGAAGTAAAAAGCTTTATGTTAACATACAATATACACATATATGATTATACAATGAACATCATAAAAGACACAATAATACAGATTTCTCATATTCTTAAAATTATACAATTTATATTACACATAATACTATCACCATATACACATAGTCAAATATTTGATATTGTGATCATTCTACAAAACAGTTTTTTCACTCTTAAATTAAGTGTACAAACATTTGAAGTTGCTCCTAAGCTTAAAATTCCAAAATCAAAATATCATTTGTGTAAAAAAAAAATTTCATAATTTTAATACTGACCATATTGAAATAAAAACTTCGTAAATCTTGATATATATTATGGACACGTATACATTAGAATTTAGAACAAAAAGAAATCGCAGCTTCCCATGTGGACATTTTTCTCTGCACAGCGTCCGTCTTTGAGCAATTCCTTAAAGCCTAGAGAACTGTATGACTTCCTCATTCTCTATATACATCATGCGAACAATTTCGACGTACTTTTCCGTATAATACCGAACCGTTGGATAATCTCCATAACGTTTCCAATGCACGAACAATCGCCAAGAATGATTTTTCACAGAGATTCACTATACGCCAAGAGCATGCTGACTCGTATTAAGAGCCCGACGAAGCTCCATGACACGTTGCCTCCCGAACGAGAGACGAAACATATTTGTACTTCGAACACCGACAACTCTGAGCCATTCCAACGGAAAATTCTCAGGATTGTCCCGGTGGAATATCTACAGGACCATCAAAGATCATTTGCTCCGGCATATCCATCGCGAACCTCAAAATTCGTCCTCGAAAAGAGTTGCGCAATCCCAAGTAATCCGCCAGTTTTCAATTTTCCCGAACTCAGGTGACACTCGTGCTTCAAAAATATTCGCACCTCTGCACTCCACACACGGTATAGATCAACGCGTTCATAATACTTTGCGATGATTATACGTACCATTTTGGATGTTGTCCGATTTCCGTTGGCCTGGTCAGAAATATACGTGCACCAACAATGGCGGACTCCCTTGGAAAGAACACGAGTTCCGTGAAAGGAACGAACGTTTCGTGCACGATAGAGGGCACCTCTCGTCACGCGTATATCGTGATGTGCACAGGACCAATTGGAATTTCATGATCCCTACCACGTGGCCAAATATGCGTGCGCAGTTTGCACGCGACTTTACGATTTTAAACGTAGTCCGTTAATCCCTGCGTGGGGATGTAGATTACAGTAACTGTTGCATTTGGTTCTGTAACCTGAACGATTTGAATGAAATATGCAGATCTAAGAATTATGTACTTCCTTTTCAGTATTTCTTTTTTCCGTTAATTGTTACTGCTGGACATATAGATGTTACTATAATGAAAGCAATTATATAAATATGACGATTACGGAGTACTTGAAAGGAGGAAAAGGGGTGGGAGATGGAAGAAAAGATAAAATAAAAAGATTACGAAAAAATCGATGGTCAGACACTGATACATTTATCGCTACACGTTAGTGTCTTATTTTTTGATAGTCGACAAGGAACTCATACAAAATATTATAGCTTATTTGATAATAACAATTCTATATCTATTCTACGAAGACATGTGTACAAAAGATATATTAGATTGCGTTAAGTCATAAACAACTTCCGTTTTATTTTTCGCAAATTTATTTTAATATTACATTAATACATAATAATATTAAATTAACTTCTACTGGAAATTATTTATGACTCAATTCAGTAATTACACATATACTACGAAAATAGTGATGGTTGTGCGTTCTCCTATAAAATATCCAATATTAAGGATGTTTAAGACGGTGCAATGAACATTACGTCCGTCTATTATTTACACATAGACTAGACTATGAAATTATTATACTTCTAATATATATGAACGTTATCAAAAACTAATAAAAAGAAAAATGATTCATTTTCTTGAAAGCACATTATTTACCAATTACAACTGTAACTTCTTTTCAATGTAGTGTGTGCACATGTGCATTGCACTTTTAAGATAGAAAGATATAAAAATTATACGAGTTATTTACATTGCATAAAAAATATAAAGGATCACCTATCGATAAAATATTCAATAGAGAATCAAGATACGTTAAGTGTACAGTATTTTCTTTCCTGGTAGGTATATTAAAAACTCAAAACGTGATTCTTCTACCATTGGCTTAAAGAAAGAATTGATTTAATTTGTAAAGAAAAAAATTTAAGGATCGCCACTCTTACAGTTATCAGAGAAACTAACGAGAGTTCTTGAATCAATTTTTTCTTTAAATCGATTACAACTATTTTAAGCAGTGTAATTTTAGCGATTTCCCTTGCAGCTGCGTTCGTGAACGGTTACACGATCAGGATTAAATGTCCTTCCGCAATGCTTACACGGAACCAATTGATTCAAGTGCGATTTCCAGTTGGCCTCTGCCATTGCCATCACATCCACTACCATGTTCCCTGATTCTGGATCACCTGTACATAAAACATGAGCATAATATTTTTAATATGAATATTTATTTCTACTTTCGTCTAAATTATTTGACACCGTATAGTTTGCACGTAGCTTCATATAGATTTTCTTGTATTTTTATCCAAATTAAATTTTGAATAAAAACAGAATTTCATATTTTCATTCTAAGTTCAGCTCTCACAGTTCATTGTAGGGTGCATTAAAGATTGTTTCAGGTATTTGATAAGGCTCGGCTCCGCCGCTTCCGGTTTACAACATTGCCACCCTCTGATCGATATAATCACGCTGACCTTAAGTTCATTGGTTGACCGCGGTGCCACGCGGTTCACTCATTCTCAGCTGCTTAGCAATAGAGAAGTCGGAAATGCAAAACAGAGCATCGCGTTGCGGTTTCGAGCACAAAACTGTGCCAAACGAAAATTATTCGGGGAAAATCGATCATCGAGGTTATTCAACCCCTGACATCAATTAAGCTGCGCACCGCAGGAATTAGCTATACCGCCAAACAAGAGAACCTTCGAAGTTTGCGGGGCAGCCCGGTAATCAAACGACAGTATCTCTTTCATCTATTATTTTCATCGAATATACGACAAAATTCTTGCGTCGCGTGCACCGCCAGGTTAAATTTTTAGAATCACTCTACGAATCGAAAGAAATAAAATGTTTACCTTGTTTACAAGTGAATTCGAATAAACATAGATAATTGCATTCATTGGTAAAAATTAAGAATCGAAAAATTCGTTTTCGCAGATGATTTCGACGAAGATTAAATAGTGATCTAATCAAATCTCTAGCTGACAATCTATCTTCTAGCCTCTACGACTGCAGAAACGTCATCGAACTTACGAGTATAGAGAACTTCCGGTTTCTGTGGTTCTTTCCTCCTTTGACCAGGCGGTAGCTTCTCATTCTCCGCGTGCCATTTTTTTAGACATTGCGGTTCGTGAATGGCCACACTGCTCGATCCGAAATCTCTACCGCATATGTAGCACGTGACCGTCCTCTTTTGCTGATCCTAAAACCAATCGTCTCCCGCTGTTTATCCCCCCCATTGACAACACTCGGACACGAATAGCAACTTTTTATTCACAACGTTCACAAGAAATTCCAGTGATCATATCGACTAGCACAAACAGTCGGGTTCACGGAGGATTTATTTATAGGAGTTTCGATCGAGGGAGACGTTCCTCAGGCGAACTGGAGGATATAAGCGTTCTTTCTAAGGCGACTCACCCCCGTCGGACTATTCGAAAGTTCTTGCATGCTGACGGTTTCTAATTTCGTTTGGCCATGTGATTCTCCCCTTCGATTGGCCGATTGCTTCACATTCTCCACTTGGGACCGTTTGACGCATTGTGGCTCGTGTATCTTAATGCTCTTTGTGCCGAAGTTTCGGCCACAATTTTGGCAAGCGACCGTTGGCGGTCTTGACCGCGACGAACCGGCAGACTTCTCCTGTAGCGAGTTCTCCGACTTCTCGGTGTCGGAGTTCTATCGATTTATTGTCAATTAGCATTGTCGTTGTGAGATTATAAATTGAATGTTTCCGAAAATTTCAGTTACCTTGAGCGAACCTTTGCAGCTTCTCTGGTGCACCGGAAGCCGTTCCGAGAGGAACGTTCTCGCGCATTTGGGACACGGAATCAGTTGCTCCTGAAAATAATAATTTTTAATGATACGTATTAAATTCATTATTAATTATTATTTAAATTATTTTTAAAAAGCAACACAATAATCTAATAATATAAATGATAATATAATGATTAATATAATTTCAGCTTTTCGCTTATTTTATTCTCTGAAATTATGACAATTAGCGATGGCATCAATGGAAATTATCCATTTCCAGTGTGACGTAAGTCACAAGTCTGAAAAAACCGTGGTGTTATAATCTCGATAAAAATATATAGGGGCCAGTCATCCCGATTGCCCAGTGGTTTTGTTAAATCAATAATGTCTATGTACCGACACCGCCTGCCGATAAAATGTAAATAACACGTGGTTCGAAGGAAACTGAAAGTCGGCGAGCAAGTTCTTCTTTAAAGCCGAACTTAATGAGTCGCAATGCGGTTCTCAGTTTTTAGATCAAACATAGCGTTACTCTAACGAAGGCAAGCGTATGCGATAAATGTGGGGCAGCACCTTGAACACGATAGGGCTGGAGGATTATAGTGCGTGACATGCTCTCTTTCTCTCTGTGGAACTAGAAACCTCATAAGCTCCTACTTGTTATGCCCATTCGTAATTCATACGTATGCAAACGCGCAAGAGCGAGCTTTAACGAGTTTTCTTACCTCACTGCACCTTTCTTTTCTAATCAAAACAAGATTTATTTTCGCTTAGCCCCTTCCGCCCAGCGAATACATTTCAAACGTCCGCGTAAATCCTTCATTCTCACGGTCGATTAAAAAAAGAGAATAAAAAAAGCATTATCCAAGTCAATAAATACAATGGAATATGACTGGTTTGAACAAAATATTTTATCAGTTTCAACGTGCATTCTGACCGAAATAATTGATCCGTGGAGAGCCAATTTATTTCAGTCCTTATGAATATGCATATAGTCCATGGTCTATTGTGCATTGTTCATAACCGAATTCACCCATGACGACCCGTAATTCGGTTACATCATCGCCAATCATATTTCCCGTCGCCTCCGATGAACTCAACGGGGTGACTCATTAGAACGGTTAAAATACGTACGTTCGTCTATACAAATACGGAAATGCTCGGTAACGTTGTCAAGCTCGAACGTTCGCGACCATTCACTTCGCTTAAATAACATGTTTATGAAGAGGAATAATGACAATTACATTTGATTCATTTCCAGTTACTGGTAATATTCAAGCGATAATACCTGGCTCTTTTCCCATGCCGCTGTATTCCAATCTGAGTGATCGATCGCGACATCAGGCCTTTGAGGTGTCGGGCGTCTTTGGTTCGCGGGCAACGAATTATTTTCACGCTCCCATTTCTGTAGAAATAACATTCATCAATCTTCGAATTGCAATAAAGAAAACTGCAACTGACGAGTCACGCGTGCAGTTAAGGGTACATTCCCTGTAATGGGAATAAAGAGGAAACGAGAAGAATAGATACTTGTCGCTTATTGAAAAGGACCTCGCTCGGTGACATCAATGCTTGGACAGGCAATTATTACCGAATCGTGAATCTCCTTTGCGACTGCCGACAGTGTTTAAATTTCGAATTTCAAAGGGATGCAGAAAGAGGCCTATATCCATCGTACGTTAGGATTAAATTGTGAAACATTGTATCAAAATTCAGTAACTCTTAACGCATTACATGTACTTTAATCTGGAAATTGAAATTCGTCTCGAAAAATATAACAAATATCTTGCCTAATGTTAGCTGGAATATTGAATTCGTTTTATCCCGCTCGGCAAGTGTTGTAAGCGTAAGCAGGAAATGCATTCTTGATAAAATAATGTAACAACCGCGATCGAAAAGTACGTATAGCAATTAATGATCTTTCGCAGATAATGCATGTATGTATATGGATATGTGCATAAAAGTCGAGGTCGTATATCGAAACGAGCGCGTACTAACTGCGCCTCGCCGGTGAATTGTATGACACTGATCATTCAACGTAGTGTTCACCTGGTGCGGGGTGTCGGTTTGCACATATAAAAGCGTTTCTGATATGGAAGTATATACACCGCGCATGCATTCGTATCGATTACCCAAAGAACCTTGACGTATTACATGTTTTCAGACAAGAGAATTCAATATATACCCATGCATCGTGACCGATACTATTAGCCGTATGAATATCGCAGTTCAAGTTCTGTGTAAAATTAGACTTGCTCTGCGCGAACCATTATTTTCGTCCCACTAATCCTGCACCCCCTCATGTTTGATGTATGGAAATCAGATAAAGTTATCCAATAAATTATTCTCTAGTCTTATTATTCATTCAATCGAAGCTTATCGTCGAGTAACCTGAGACACACTACTGTCCAGAAGCTGACCGATTGTCAATGAAGTCACGCTACGAGTGTTTCCACGATTATTATAAATCAACGGAACTATTATCTCGAAAGGTGACACTAAATAAAGCAACGCGATAAACGAGACTTCCAAGCATTTAGCTTTCTTCCGTTGCATTTCGTCGTTTTCGCAATCTTAGGGTAACGCGTTGTATACAACGAAGACCAAATGTCAAGGAATGAATCAATTAACGCAACTTACTTGCATGCATCTGGGCTCGTGAATAGGGAAACTGGCCGTGCCAAATTCACGTCCACAAATGTAACAAGTGATAGTCCTTGGTCCTTTCTTGATAGGCGCGGAGGACGGTCTGCTCGGTGGGCTAACGTGCCCTTGGGGACAATCAGATTTGAGCTTCGCCTCCTGAGCCACTTCCTCGGCTTTATTCTTGCACTTGTCGCTGCGAAAGTTCAAGGCGACAGGTTTCTGCACAGATTTCGGCAGCGACGCCTTCGTCTTTGAACTCGTAGGACCCTCTTTCAACTTCTGCTGCGTGGCCTTCGGATGACTGTGGAAACGTTCCGGCTGATCCGGTTTCCCGCAGCTTTTGCATGGCTCCGGTGCGCCTTTCGTGGACGCGGACGTGAACACCTCCAGATCGTTTTGTATCGTTGGCCTTGAACTCTTCTTCTTCAGCGTAGAGAGGGAGGAAACTTTGTGGGTCGTTCCATTTCTGGTCAATTAACGATAAATTAAACTCGTGAGTCTTCCTAAGTGGTCTATTTAGAAAGCATTGCCAGTTAAAACTACCCTCGAACGCTCTTTCTATAATTTCGAAGATATATAACAAATAATTATTGTAGACGCTTAGCTTCCGGATCGATATGTAATATACTTATTGCGAGTTCGATTTTTAACGTTCCCTCTTCGTAAATGGAACCTAACACGAACCTGTTGTTGTTGTCGTCCAATTTTCTGTTGTCGTTGCCCTTCTTCAACGCAGCAACGTCCTGGCCGGTGGTACGCGCCTGTTTCTGCATCCTCGGTGATTCCGCGGTGACGTCCAACTGTCCGAGTCTCAAGTCGAGAATCTGCTCGAAGCTACGCCGCTTTTGACGCTGAGAGCTGAGACCGTTGCTCCACGTTGCCGCTACACTGTTTGACATCGGTCTCTGTTGTTGTTGTTGCTCGCCGGTGGTCACAACTTCTTTACACCTCGACGACACTCCCCCACTAATTGTCTTGGTGTACCGGAACCGCGTCATTGAGTCACTGAGCAACTCCTTGCTCAGCAAAGACATGTCGAGTTTGTCGACCAGTTTCGGGTCCAGGACACTCGGTTTCTCGAGGTTCGCGGTTTTAGGTCGTTCCAGGTCTTCGTAGAGGGACACGCCGCGTTTAATTTTCGGTGGCCACGTGCCGGTGTCCGGCGTTTTCGATTTTCCCCGTTGTTTCCCTTTCTCTAAATCACGTTCGACAATTTTGATTTATTCTTCGCGCGAACTGATTTTTCCTTTTTACCAATCGAGCTCTTTTAACAATAGGATAACAGCGTACTCGAAAATATAAAAGTATACATTGTCTGTAAACTACTGCCACGACGAGATTTTAAATAATTGTAGGTTTCAGAGGTTTAATTACTTTCATTTACGTTATTACTTCATTAATCGGTTTCAAATAGAGTTGGATCAAATTTAGAGGAAACAATATTTGAAGAATATTTCAAAATAAAAGAGAATCTTCAGTATCAGTGCTGGTTCAAAGCTCGGTGCATCTAGTTAAATAAATAATCCGTCGTGTACTTACTCTCCAACACGTCGAGATCGTCCTTGATCACCAAGAATGTTTTCTCCGGCAGAAACTCCGTCGGAAGCTTCTTCCATTTCATGATTGCAGCCGTGATCGAAACGTTCTATCACTTTGAATTTGAACAATGATTACCGACGTCGGATTCGGGTCTCTCGTGACAACTGCCACGTTCCGGACGAAAGTTCACTTTATGATTTCATAATAGATCCGCGCGGAAGTTGGATCTATCGTGCATCGAACGGTACGAAATGTTAGGAATCGGATTTCAATTAAAGGCGTTTTAATTTCATCGTTCTTCCGATCGACTGTAATCAGTAATCGTGGATTTTATAACAACTGGATTTTTCTTTGACACTCGAACCGTTCATCCTCATTGACAACCCACTGAATTTAGCTCCCCTCGAGATATTCGTAAACTATTTCATAATTCACTTCCAATCGTTGCCTCGTATCAAATTGCATTAAAAATCTTCCAACGATTGTTTAATTATTTCTTATTGATTCCATAATTATTTATAATTGTTTCGTTTGATATACGGTCTTTTAACAACGCGAATACACGGGTGCGCCAATTATTTCGGACGTAATCACTATCCACGTGTAAAACGACGAATCCTCGAAATGGAATGATAATATTTCTGTTCACCGGGCACCGTACGAATGCACTGTTGTCTACATTGTTAGCTGAAAATATGAATACGCTTCATTTTCGACCGGTTTACACGAATTATTCATGAATTTAGTGTACATCACCATGACAATTTAAATTGTGCGCGATGTTCGAGGAAGAAACGCGATTTTAAACGCGCACGGCCCTTGTCGGCGAAACACCCGGTGCACTGAGCTTCAGTTTACCTTGCCATTGGCTACATATAGCTTTTACCTTTCTCATTGTGGTCGACTGTGTGAAGAATACAGGTGGCCACGAAAATCGATCCAACGACTACTATTAAACAACTGTATTGAGCCACGTTTGCACATGTTTTCGTCATCACGCGGAAATTGTGTACGATCTCGTGCCGGGACGTTTGATATTTTGAATGGGGGACGTGTCACGAATCACTGCAGCATACCTGGCCATTGTTCGAATAAAATTATTTTAGAAAGATCATTCCAATTCGTGAGAAATGTCGATTTTGTCGAAAAGTGAAAGGAACGTACGATTGATCGGTGTCAATTGCAAAATATCCTAGTGATAAAAACCAGGCGACCGATTTATTTATGATTTCCGTTAGTTCTTCCACTACTAAATGGACATTACGTCGGAGATTTTGCACGCTCCATTTCAGACTTATCGGATTGATTACTAAACAATGCAGGCGGTAAAGTGAAACGCCGATTGCTCCTCTTTGCACAATATTCTCGGTGTATCGTTTTCACACATGTGGGTATGTTTTTCGTGGAAAATAAATTGTCGTGCTTTCACCGTACGCTACGGCAGTTTTATTCAAAGAGCTCCTTAAAAATATGTTTATATGTTCAGCTTGGAAAGATCGTTAACTTGAAACGATTAAAAATTAAATCTACTGTACACCTAGAAACATATTTACAATATGTAATGTACATAATACCAAGGTATTATCGACGGTATCGGTATCGTTTGAAGTGAAACCATAGTTGAAAGATGTTGTTATGAAATTGACACCTGAATCCACGTTTGTACGAGTACTCCCATTCTCGGTTAACAATTTTGAACGCTATGTCTTCGTATGGCGGTCCAGCGTGGAACCTTAGAATCGCGAAGTCCTTGTTGTCGGCGCAAGGAGTCTGAAAATTGCAAAAATCTTATGTTAACGAGATATATTTTTGAACTGTAACTCAGTTAACTGAAAAATATCATCTTACCAAAAAATACTCGGGCGTTGTGTTCTTGTCTATAAGATCAGGATAAAATATGTTAAACTTGTAACCTTGAACAATTTTCGGAGGTGGATTGTCCATGTCATAATGCGTTTGATTGTATTTATTCCATTCGAAACCGGTGTGTACTCGATTGAAATATCTCGGCTTTCTAGGTCTGTATTTGTCAGACCATAAGTAAATCTGTGCTTCTAAAGACGATTCGACACTAAACTGTGCTTCGTCGGAACCCATATTCTTCCGTGCTTCTCTATGCATCGCTTGCTCCTCAGCTGTCATTACATTCTGAATCTTTCGCCCAGTACTGAGTACTTGATTTCTCGCATACTCTAACCGTTGATTATCGTCTTCTTCTAAAGTAACTAATGTCCCCGGTTCGAGCTGCGAATACGGTATATATTTTGGAGAATATCCTCCTGATTCGTATTCACAGAAGGACTCTGACAATAAATCATCAGCTGCATTAGTTGTTTCTTGCTCATCACTGGAAACACACAAAACAGACCCATATGTTGAAGAGCTCATATTTGCAAACACAGGCGTATGCAAAAAAGATACACACTCCGATTGGCTCTCTTCACTCTTTTCTGTGACTACATTAGTAGATGGCTCATCTTGCTTTTCTGTCTGTTCAACGGGTGCGTCGCTAACTACTTGCGAATCTTCGGGTTCATTTTCTGTTCTCGAAACACCCTGTTCAGCAATTAAAACTTCTAACTTTTTGCGCAGATTTTCTTGATGTCGATCTCTCAACCGTGCCCTCGCCATATGCGCTGAGAAGAGTAAATGGCTAATACAGATATGCACTTTAGATACGTAACATTAAATTAAATGTTAATAATCAATTTACAAGTTACCTTTCAACTGAGATAAAAGACTCTCCCAGTATCCAATATCTACACCTTCTGGCTTTCCTGTGATTTTTGCTTCGATTTGTAACTGTAATGCTTCCAACTGTGCTGCTGTCTTTCCTTTAAAAATGGCAGTCACATCTTTAGCTACCGATTCATGTATTCCTTCTCTTCTACCGACAGCTGTAAATGTAAAAGGTAGATTAGCCTCATTTAAAAGGAATCTTAACAAAGCTCTTTATATAGGTATAACATAGATACTTACCAACTTCGTACTCTGATCTTTCTAGCTTCCTCAATTTGTGTAGCTCATCTTCTACAATTACTGTAATGTCATTCCAGTAATCCAAATTTTTACCACGCTCCAATTCTTTATACACTTTAATATCCTCAATTAAATCTTCTAAGTCTTTTACATGTAGACCACGTAGGTATGTATAAGGTTCGTGCATTTCAACAGCATCTACTTCCTCTTCTGCGCTAATATATTTTGCAAGAAGATCGATTGGCTTAGCACGACCATCTTGTATTCTAATACGAGATCTCAATCTAGCTTGCTCTAAGTGAAATTGATCCTCCTGCCTTGCCCATTGTTCTAACTGGGCAGCCTCTTTTCCTCTTTGCAGCATGGTCATTTCTTCTTCCCTTTGTTGTCTTTCTAATTCTCTTTCCTGTCTTCTTTTTTTAACTTTCTCTAACTCTCTTTTATTCTCTTCTTGTTTATGCCTATTCCTAATTTCTAATTCCTCTCTACTGACACCTAGGAGACCCTCTTTCTCAAGTTTTTTAGACCACACAAATGTGGAAAGTAAATTTCCATCACCAAAAGGATTATCTGTATTTGTGTAATGCAAGTAATCATTATCCCATCCCATTCTCTCTTTACGTTTACGTTCTTTAGCTTCTTTCTTTTTTAAACGCCTTAATCTCTTTTCTTCTGGTGTTTCAGTAGCTTTCATTAGTTCCTTCTGACGTTTCCTTTCTTCGAGTTGTTTTTGACGTTGTTTTTGAAGCTTTTCTAAGAGCTTGGTAGAATCAGATGAAGAATCAGAAAAGGATGAGCTATTGGATTCACTTGAATTTGAAGAGGATGAAGATGACGACGATGTTGATCTAATGTAAAGTACACAAGTTATAAATAACAGACCAAAGAATCATACTTACGAAAATATTTAAATTTACCTTACCTTTTCCTGCTTTTACGTTTCGATAATTTTTTACGAGACTCTCGTGATTCAGAAGATTCCCTATGCTTAGACTTTTTATATTTTTCACTCGAATTTTTCGAATGTTTGTGTTTTGATTTCGAACTTCTTGATCGACTTTCATAATCGCTGTCATTGTTCCTACGTGAAATTCTATCTTTACGTCTATAACGATCTTTGTCTTCTTTTCTGGATCTCTCGTAATCTGTCCTGCGAGAGTATTTCTCCATTTTTATTAGAGAAGCGCTTAACGTGTCCTTTCATGCAAAGTATTTTACACTCTTTCCATTATTCTAACACTTAACCTCACAAAAAACAACGCTTGAAATCAGTAACGTCCGCCATTACTGAATTTCAGGATTTCAACTGATTCCGGTTTATTATGTATGCACTTCCGTTTATGTATAATAAAGTAATATAATAAAATACATTCACAATACTTAAATATTTTAATAAGAGAATACTAAATACATGCGAATTTTTTTATTATTTTATTCTATATTTTTTGTATATTTCGATGTTTCCCTCTCATTTCGCACGTATTATTTCATATAGACCGTCAACGAACACGGAGTACACTCCCTCCACTTCTCTTTTACACTACATCCGTTAAACTTTCAAATTGCGTAGCATACGAAGGCGAGAGAAGGTTTTCGAAAATTTTCGAGTGACTTTTTGTTGCATTTAGTGAATACACAGTTGGTTTTTAAAGTCTGTGAGATCATAATTCAGTGGATAACAATGTCCCATAAGATCTACTATTCGGATAAATATTACGACGATAAATACGAGTACAGGTTGGTTGAATCATCGGTAGTAGTGTGATTTCGATTTTTGGGCAATTGTGCCATTTTCTATGGTTCCTACAGACATATAGACATAATTCGTTGAACATATATTCCTTTTAATATTATGTTCATTTCATCAGCATAAAACGTTTGTTCAACAGGAATTTTATCATGATATTATTTCTTTGGGTTTGACAATAATCTCTTTGTTCATTTTTCGGGTACGTTTTCTGGGAATAAGTCGATGATACGTGACGTATGTCCAGCATCTTGATGATATCCACGCAACAAAGAATTGACACAGGGGGAAGGGATAATCTTAAATATTTGTAATTCTTGTTACTTTTGATAAATGTTTTTTACAATATAATTCATATAAGATACTTACTGGAATGAAATACAAATTTTCTTTAGTCTCTCGGTCAGCATAAGTCGGTCATGTAATTGTAACAATCTTAAGTTAATCTTTCCCATATTATTATACTTACATGTTAGTTATGTTTCTAATTTAATATTAATAATATATATATATATATGTTCAATATTTACATAAAAAATTATGTTTTGGGTAAGGGATAGGGAATTTAAAAATATGTCCATTTGTTAATGAAGAAATGTTTTATTAGGCATGTGGTTTTGCCAAAAGAGATGGTGAAATTTGTACCTAGTACTCATCTACTATCAGAACAAGAGTGGAGAGCCATTGGTGTCCAACAAAGTCAAGGATGGGTACATTATATGGTTCATAAACCAGGTATCTTTGTTATTGATATTATATGAACATTATCTAAATTTGGTCGTTTTAAATTCTTCTTTGACTTGAAGAAAATTTCATTTAATTATTTGTTTGTTTCAGAACCACACATCTTGCTTTTTAAGAGGAAAATTACGTCATCACCACCGGATAATTAACTTCTTGGCCATACTTGTACCAACCTGTAAATAATGCTTCAGATCATTGTTAATATTCATAAAAAGGCTCAACTACTATGGCAAACCATCCTGTTCATTTCAAAAATTCAAATGATAGTATGCTGTTGAAACAATTGCCATGTTCACTCACATTTGAAGATTTGTAAAATTTAGAAGATACAGTAACAAGTATGATGATTCTAAATTTTCCATTACGACGTCAACACAGCCTTCCGTTTTCATTATCAATAAGTCATTCACAAAAAAGAAACAAAGTATTCTGTATATATGTCTATAAAGTGTCTTAGTTCTTAATTGCAGTTTAAATAGTTCTTAATTTCGGAATTACCATGACAACTTGGTATTTCATTGAATGTAACTGAAGTGGAAATATTGAAACATTCTAGTTCATTCCTTCTCTGAGAACCGACAGTTCTGTTCAGAATTTATGGAATCAGGAATATCCTGATAATCTTGTGATTGCAGTGCCTTACACGTATATGTTAATCTTTAATTACTATTAAGTTCTACTGTAATACTACATATAAGGTAATCATTTTTTATATTTAACAAGAATAATGTACGGAAAATTTGTAAGTCTTTAAGTTTTACATTCATGAACAATGTGGATATTGAATTAGAGATTCCATTACTATTAGTTAAGAATGAAATTTTGCATTTTTTGTATGCCTTGCCATGAAATACTTGACTTCAATTAAGATAACACTATGCATTACACTTACTATATGCGCAATTTCATTCAGATTCTGCTCTCTACGTATATATTTTTTTCAATTGCTATGTTTTAGTATTAGTTGACTTCAGTTTATTTTTATAAGAAAAAACAAGTATTGTCAATGTTTCAATAAATATTTGTAACGAATAATTGTTGGTTTTAGTTTCTTATAGCGAAATCATACGAGTTTTTGACTTACATTCATACTGGAAATTATGTGGAATACAAACGTAACGGCATTCGTGGGTTCCTACAACCTACTCTCGCACGATAAAAAGAGTGAAACAAATTTAGCCAAATATGCGAATGGAGGAGGGGACAGAATAATTAAGACAACCACGTGACTGACCTCAATCCAATTATACAAACATTGTCCCTAGCGGTCAAGTAATTCTCACACTAATTTTTGTAAACTGTACATTAATTAAATCCTCGTTTATGGACTGACATGTATTGCGTACACAGTCCGTTTCACTTATATTACATAATTTCGTTAACAGTGTCTTTTAACAAGGAAATAAGTAATTAGCGGAATTCTTTCAAAACTGAAAAAAAGCGTTCATTTCCATATCAAGAACACCAAGGATATATCACAGGAGCGTGCGAACGTAAGAACTTCATTCTCTCAGAATCAATTCAACCCCTACGAATCTACCCAACTCGGCTTGATTCTAGGCATAAACATCCACCTTAAATTTATTAAAAAAGAAAAAGTTACACCCAATAAATCCTCTCTAAACTGTTGCGTACGTCAGCGTGCGTTATCTTATTGAGAATTTCTCAAGGAATCGGCCACTGTTTTGCAACCGGTGATTTAAAATCTACACGTCGATTGCTGAAGTCACTGCCGTATATGGCGTAACCATTCATTCAAGTTTCGTACGCGTGGTTCACGAAATCCGCGTATGCACAGGAGGCATGTGGATTCGTCGCTGGTTCTTCAGGTATAGTAGCAAATAAGTGTTAACCGGTACCAGACAACCCACCGTATCGCGTGATAAATAATAGTCTCTTTTATCTTAGATAACACCTGTAGCTCGGAGAATCAAACATTTCATCCATGCAACATAGTATTCCATCTGAAAATGATTGAATATCGTTTCAATCACATTCGCAAGTATTTCTATTATAATGTCGTTTCTCGTTTCTAACGCCATTCCATTTGAAGTATACAACATCTAATATCCTATACGGTATTTCAGCTATCTCCGCTGAAAAATTTTCCCATACGTCGTGGGTGCTCCGAGTTCTGTGCAAAGGTACATCGGCAAAGACGCTGAGGAGGAGAAGGGGCGACCGCGTACCCGGGAGTTCGGTGAAAGGGGGCAACAGAACGGGGAACGCGTGAACAGAGAAGCTGAAATAGTGGCAAATGTGCGACAACGAGGAGGGGTACCGAGGGGTCCGGAGGGGGCAGATACATGATCTCTGACGCACACATGCTGCATCCACGCGACGAAGGGCTCTGCTCTCATGGGCAAGCCGGCACTCCACGAGAACGGAGCGCGCCGACAGTACCACGACTGCGTCCGCGGGAAGAACGACTTTTCGCGCTCTCTAAAACCCGAACGAAACGTGTTCAGTATCCCGATTGGGACAATCGGCACGCCGACGGCGTGACTTGATCAGGACTCGCGCTCTTCCGCGGAATAGCTGATTACAACCGAATTAACGGGTAAGTGAACGAAGTTCTTACTTTCTTTTCTTTTTTTTTTTTTAAACATACACGTATATACATGCCTGGCTTCTGTGTGTGAAGTTTGCTTTATTACCGACCGAGTTAGAATGACAAACCGGGGGGAAAAGTGACGGTTTTATCAATTGAATGGAAACGCGACTGATTAATCGTCGGCAAGGGATTAACAACAAACAAGGCACTGGTCCGATGGGTTTCCCGGTGGATCGGAATTCGAGGAACTTCTCTCGGTTGAACGGAATCAGAGAAAAATCGAAGGCCGATATTATCATCTGTCATTCATGTGCGAGCGCTGATAACTACGATCTTTAAACGGGCACACCCGCTGAATTTTCTTATTGTGTATTGTCGCGTGTATCTATCGTCGGCGCAAACGAGTAAACGGTTTAATGAACTGCGTCTATCTTGCGGCCGCCCCGCACGATGGTACATGTGCACCGAGGAACCTATTCAAACCGTTCGTACGCCGACTATGACTAAACCCGTAGTTTTTGCCGCGGAATTGTCGGGCAGCGCGTTCTGCCCCAAGGCTCGCAACGAGCCTGAAAAAAAAGGACGGTAGCTGATGATGTCGTCTCGCCGCTAATATAATGAAAATTGTTATGCGCCGCGCTAGAAGCAATTATAACTTCCGGTCCCCTTTTTCTCAAACTATTTCATAACGAAACACCATCGTATGTGAATTTAGTAATCGCTGAATACCCTCGCCAGCGATCTATTATCTTCCGCAGCGACGGCGTCATTGAAATTCAAAGTGCACCGTGATTAGAAAACCTGTTCATCCTTAAAACGGCGTACAGCCATTAAACGGTTATTAATGAGATTCAAGTTTTACATTTCTTCGGGAACGAATAGCGACCGGGTAAACAATATTTCATTAGTCGGCAAACGTTAATCATTAACTATTACGTAATTATTCGGTATGGTCGACGTTTACAAGAACATTTTAGGATCTCGTGTGAAGGAATATTATATAAGATTGTTTTCGCCGATAAAGCGTCGAAGGAGTCGCCAAACCTGTACAGCGTCGAATGATTTTTAAAATGATCTAGAAGACTCGATTGATTCGAATTATTTATGACCGTTAAACGACTCGAATTACTACAGAAATTTCGGTACCCCGCGTGGTTACCAAATAACTCTTAAGGCGTGCGCGTGCGGTCGCTCGCCGCGCGAGTGAGCTACTTTTGCTCTCGACGATTCAAACAAGAATGGCACGTGTGTTTCGCTGTTATTTGGCTCCACTTTCGTTTGCCCTCGCGGAGAGGTGTCCGTACAGTCGAATCAACCAATCGCGCTCTAATAACACCGTTACAGCGAAGGCCGATTTCGATAGGCTCGCGCGTGTATCGTGTTTCTTGTTTGCCATTTTTTCCTTTTTTATTTCTTTTTCCTCCTCTTCTTCTTCCTCGATCGTTGTTGTTTCGTCGCCACGTTGTCGTTGACATTGTTTTCGTTCGCCACTGATTCGCCCGTTGCATCGATGACGGGACGTCGTTGGGAACCAAATAGGAAACCGGGAAAGGCGGCGACGGTTGCCCGCGCGAAAGGACAATAACAAATTTTTCTACGGCGCGCGATTTGGCTGATGGAACGCCAAAGGCAGATTTCCAGGACAGTTCGAACCGGTTGATACCAGTTCCTTCTAGATGTACGCACGTTACACGCGTGTGTGCATCGCACAGACAAGAAAATTCCCTGTTCGTTCATTATTTTCGATTAATCGATCCGTTCCGGTGATTAATTGCCGGTACATCCGATGGTTCTTTTCTGTCCGCGCACCGAAGTAGGCGTTCGTCGTTGTTAAGGGATAAGCTTATCGGTTCCAGTTTACGGGGTATTTGACTGGCCTTCCCGATGTAATCAATTCGTGTTTCTTCTCGCGCGTCGCTTGTCTGCGGATTTCATGAGTACGAGATAAGGCAGAGATTTTCATCGGTTTTAATCTATTTATTACCCCGCGTCTAAGTCGGAGAACACCGGCGGAGATGGATGTTTGTTTATTTTCAACTGTAGAAGTCTACTCTATAAAGCCATGAATCAGCGTAAAGAATTGCAGTTATTACTAATGCTCATAAGCACGTATCATTGATAATATGGGAAATATAGCTCTCTTTGTATTCGCAGTCTCGTCGCATCGATACTTTCGTCTCTCGTTGTGCACGAAATCATAATTATTCTTCGATTTCCGTGCTCCGATTCAAAATATTTTATAATCGTTTTATCACTGGCTGAACTGCAACCAGTGGTGCTCTGTACGGATCGAATCGTACAAACGAATTGCTGCAAGATCGATTGATATTAAATTTGTCACGAGGTCCTCAGGATCGAATAACAACGCGTTCCATTGTGAGACGCTGCATCTAATACCGGACGCAGCTCAAATTAGGAAACGGGATCAGACGTCCCATATTATTCGCCCAAATAGCCACGCTTTTGTTTACTCCCGTAGAATATACGAAACACATTACGCGACAATTAAGGCATTAGAATTATCGCATTCCTCAAGTCTTTCCGTTCCGATAAATCACTCGACTCATTTCGCATTCCTCGAGTGATTCGCTCGTGTTCACGGCGAAGACAATGGGCGCAGCATCTAAGGGTAGCATCTCAAACAAAAACGATCGGCACACATGAATATTGAATCGCGTTTCGGCATTATATAATAGATCGATTGTATTATACATCCCCACACCGGGAATTAGTATGCGGGATCAACGTGTGTTTGCAACGGAGATTGTTTTTCCTGCGCTCTTTTGTAATTATGTTGGATAACTGCGTGAAGAGCCACGATACTATACTAACGCATTAGTACGGCTTATGGCCAAGGACATATCTAAATGACCGTGGTGATTATATTTGAAAAACGAATATTCCAGGAATGACGAAAAAAATCACTGGATAATTGCATTCCTCTGTCGCTGCATGCCTGACCGGCCACTCGCAGAATAATTTTCATTAAGATATTTAATAAACACGATAGATGCATCGGTTGCGTGTACCGATGCAACGGCCGATGGACCATGAAGAAAGACAATTAATGTAATCGGGTGACTGGGCCGCTGACCGCCGTCGAATCGCCACTACCATTAATCAGTTTATTTACCTGCGTTAATTGCCCATGAATCTCGACCTTTAGTTCTAAACAACCCGGCAGTATCCGACGGATTTCGAATTGTTTCTCTCACAGAAACGAGAGAGTTTCAGAATTTTGTCGCTATGTCGTTTTGTCCGATACATCTCGCTTTTTCGGCCAAACTGATTTGCCAGTTTCTTTCTAAAAGCAAATTTGATTGTTTAATTGTATCAATTTTCTACGGGACAGTCACAGTGCAAAGACAACACCGGGTTGTTAAGGGTTAAACGGAATTACGCTCGGCCCGATAGAATCGTCCGGCCGCGTTATCCGTAACCGTACACTCATATTGTCGGTCTTATCAATCAGACTTTCAGCACAACGCGTAGAATAGTATTTTAATATGTATTTGCCCGCGATCATAAGAATAACGCGTGTTCCACTGGCCCGATATAAAAAGATAAGAAAATAAAGACCTCAGCCGGACTGTTCGTTACTTCATAATCTGCCGGGGGGGCAATATTTCGTTATCATATCGGTAGAAAAGTAGTTTTACGCAACGAATATTCTGCGAATTACAATATTCGTCGGGTGCTAGGACCAGTGGATGCCCGTTCACAGACTTCGCGTACAGTTGGCCACAAAAGTGTCTCTTCGCTATCCCCGAAAACCGCGCGCAACGTTGACCCACTTTTAACTCGCATTATGTTAAATTTCTCCCAATAGTGTTCCTATATGCCGCCTGGGAACTCTTCATCATTAGAACTTCGGATTGATTATGAATTGCTCTCTGATCATGTTAATTCTGGAGAATATTAAATAAATTAAAAAGTAATCGTCTTTAAGAGTGCCTTTTGGAAGTGTACATGACAATAGTTGCCTCCTTTTCAAAGTTTAAATTATTAAGTTTCGTGCATGCTTAATAAATGTTTGCGAATGTTTACGTTTAAAACGTATTGTTTGAGGTACGAGTTTTTAACTTTTCCATTGTTACAAAGATGATGTTATTGATGATACCAAAACAATACATTGAAAGCTATTTATAATCCTTGATTATCTTGGTTTGTGTTATGAGGATATACGAACTCGTGTCTCAGGTTTCAATATTAATATCAAAATTCAAGAATCGCCGATCGCTTATTTTTAATGCCTAAAAAAAGGAGATATTATATGTTATCTTTATGTTACCATGTTCATTGTAACGTATTTAGTTACACTTGGATAGTATTCATTATAATATGCACGATAAATTTACTGTTGTAATGCATGTTGGATAATTAGTTTATCAATCGTAAATACTGTTTAAAGTGGTCAGTTACTTTTGCAACCAACTGTAGTTTATGATTCTGTTTTTAGGATAAGAACGGTGACGACATGGCGCATCCAAAAAAATGGAAGAACTGCATGTCAGAGAACATGCTAACGATGTTGACTGTGCTCGGTGTTTTAGCCGGTACTGTCCTCGGTTTCATACTGAGATACTCCAGGGACGAGCCATGGACGAAGCGTGAGATAATGTACATCCAGTTTCCAGGAGATATTTTTCTTAGGATGCTGAAGGCTCTTATTTTGCCATTAATCGTAGCTAGCATTGTCAGCGCTATCGGTGGATTAGATCTAAGCTTATCCGGTAATTCTTGTACACCTACTCATTTTATCAGTATTTTAAATCGTTCCCGATTCGCACGGAGACATTTCTGGACGACTCGCGTTTCGGATAACATCAATCATCCTTCTTTCTTCGAACGTAACGCACCCGATCGCCGCCGTGTAATTCATTCTCAGAATTTCGTTTCTCGTTAAAGCGATGCAAGTTGATTTGCATATTATGTTTACAATACGCAAACAGTTTGGTCCTAACATTATGTAATAAGTAATAGTGATACTGTGTAGAATACGATGGAAAATATGCGTAGCTCGTATCTGCGGATTCCAACAATTACAATGTTTGAATTGGCAGGCATCCGATTCGCGAAAGGTTGCAACGCGGATTTTAATTAAGCTCGAGTTTTAACAAACGTTTATCAGAAAACACCTTCTTCAGTGTTCAGTTACTCTCGTGTATTTACACGCATGTGGACTAGTGATCTGTAGCATCCAATTACTTCTGTCTGCGTGGGTGAGCAAACTTGTTTACGCGAAGATCTTTAAAAGCGTAGATTACTGAAATTTTCTAGTTAGATCCGACTCGCCACTGCGAACAAATTCGATAGCGAAAGCTATTATCTCCGTTTCGGATTGTTGACTTGTTGCTGTTAATGACTTGATGATTAATTCGAAACGACGATGTTTTATCTGCCAAGCGAACGTTCGCTCGATCGAGTTCTCTTTTTTTTTTCCTCTCTCCTTGTCTGAACATTGAAGAATCGTGATATTTCGTCTCGCGATAAGAACTTGACAAACTATACATAAATCTTGATCACTTTGTGTAACTTTAATACACATGGCGGTGGTACGTTTTCCTTGAAGATAAAAATGCAGGAAAAAAACCAATCTTGTAATCTATGTTTTGTTTTGTAGGGAGGATCGGTGTACGATCGATTTATTATTATGCGTCGACTACGATATCCGCGGTAGTTCTTGGAATAATACTCGTTTTAATTATTAAACCTGGAGAGGTCAGCTCGCATGGTTTAACTACAAATGAGGCTGCAAAACCACCCAGGAATGTTACTACCGTAGATACACTATTAGATCTAGTCAGGTATAATGTTGTTACACCTTCTCTTCCTGAGATGAATTTTTAGCAGCATCTTATGAAATTCTTTTGTTTTATAGGAATGTGTTCCCACCCAATCTTGTACAAGCCTGTATTGCTCAAGTACGTATCATTGAAATGGAATTAAGTAACAATTTTCTTTTAATTGTTAGTTTTAATTCCATATCAAAGGCATCAGACATAAATCTATTATGCCTGTTAAGACAACATTTTAATCGACCGTTGTTTTGTTGCAGTACCGTACAATATTAATTGAGCCTGAAGATGCAATAAAAGGTAAGTACAAATTTGAACCTCTGATTACAGAACTAAACGTGACAAGAAGATTTTAATTTAGTTCATTTGTGTTTCAGCCGCTAATTTACAGAACTGGGAAATATCTCACAAATATGGAGATGGTACAAATACTTTAGGCTTAGTAGTTTTTGGAATTGTGTTCGGTATAGCTATTAGCAAAATGGGAGAGGCTGGAAAACCCCTACTGACTTTCTTTGATACTTTGTCTGAAGCATCTATGCTTATTACTAAATGGGTTATATGGTACAAATTTGCATAATATATTATGATGGATTAATTCAAGTCTGGATAAACTATGTTCTAATGTTCTTTTTTATTCTTAGGATTTCTCCAATTGGTGTTCTCTTTCTTGTCACCTCTAAACTTTTAGAAATCGAAGATATCGGCGCCATTGTTGGACAACTAGGTTTATATTTCGTCACAGTATTATTAGGTCTGATTATACATGGTTGCGGTACGTTGTCCATCATATTCTTCATTTGTACCAGAGAATTGCCATTCAAATTACTTGCCAAAATGGGTCAAGTTTTGGCCACTGCATTTGGCACTTCATCTAGGTAACTTCTTCATGATGTCCATACGTTATTCTATAATAGACTATTCTTAAATATTTAAAACATATATTCTTATGTTTACAGCACTGCCACTCTTCCTGTAACAATACAGTGTTTAGACAACATTGGTGTAGATCCTAGAATTACAAGATTTGTTGTGCCAATTGGTGCTACCATCAACATGGATGGAACTGCATTGTATGAAGCTATTGCTGCCATATTTATAGCTCAAGTCAGAAAAGTTCCAATGTCTCTCGGTACTGTTATTGGTGTTAGGTAAATCAATAAAGTAAAAAACAAATTAATTGGAATTACTGCACGCATACTTATTATAACATTATAATATAATTTTTCAGCGTAACTGCTACTGCAGCCAGTATAGGAGCTGCTGGTATTCCACAAGCTGGTCTTGTTACAATGGTTATGGTTTTGGATACCGTAGGTTTGCCTGCTGAAGATGTAACGCTTATTATTGCGGTCGATTGGCTCTTGTTAGTATATATTATTTTTTTATTTTTCAAACTGAATATCGTTTAGTTATATTTTTATAATAATCATGTAATTCATTTGTAGGGATCGTTTCCGAACAACGATAAACGTTATATGCGACGCACTCGGAGCTTATGTTGTTGAACATATGAGTAGGAAGGAACTTGAATCAACTGTCAATCTTCCAGAAGAGACAATTGAACTAGCCAGAGTAAGGAAAGTTGAGGCATAAATTATCAATCTTTCCTTTTGCTATTTGCCATGATATTATATAAACACAATTTTACTGTGTTTGTATTTTTTTTTGTATACTTCATAGTCAATTACTTGTACTAATGTATACTCATCCTGGGTGCAAATCTTACTTTACAAAGTAATCTATATATAAATATATATATATATTTATATAATTGCCGAATATTGTTATTAGCAGGATACTTATTTAGAAATTTAAAGCAACAAGATCAAGCACTAATGTACTTTTAAAGTCGCATCATTCATTTTAATTTTTCATGAATGTATTAAATACATTGTTTTTGTTTTGTCTTGTTATAATATTGTTTTATAACGGTTGTTCTTATATGTAAAACCAAAATACAACATGACTCATACTGTTAAAACATTCCACATATTTATTGAGTACAGCAAGTATAAAAAATTATCTTGAATATTGTTTCTACATGTATCATTTATGTACATATATAGTATTTATTATACAGATTTTATTAGTAATAAGTCTTAAGAAATAATATTCTGTAAACCATACTTAAATATGTACTTTTATAATTAATTTTGTGATTAAATTTTGGATATATTCCAATTTATGAATTCCTTATGTCACTCACTAAATCCTTTGATAGGCTTATATTTACATTTTGTAAACAATTCTGTTTATACAGTTACCTATTTAGAAAAATTTTACACCTTGATTGTCGTCAAATAAAATTAACTCTGCTTTCTTATTTGCTTCTAAGGTCCTGAGTGCTCTAATTAATACTTCTGTGTCAAGCCCATGAAATTCTAAAAATATTTAACTCATTATTCAGTTTTCACATTTTTTGTAAGTAATGTAACTTTTGATAAAGCACATACCTTGTTCTATTGTATCTTCTCCTTGCGTTAATTCAAATAAAGTGCATACAGATCCAATAAACCCTTTTTCTTGTGCCCAATTATAAATCATCTCACCCCATTCTTCTAAAGTGTGCCAATAAACTAACCATCTTTGTTTATTCTTATCTAATGAACTCGCATTCTCAGTCTTTGCTAATTCTTCTAAAAGTAATAGAACAACTTCTGATGGTAACTTTCCTAATATATACATTAAGGAAGAAAATGTTATGACTTCATCTATAAGTAACTTTTACATGAAGGATACGGTTAATTGCAGCATTATTAAACAATGGGCTTGAGTGGGCTTCTCGAATATCTACAATAGACTGTTTTGTCACACGGTAATATTCTAATATTAAACTTTTCCATGCTGCTAATTGTTTAGCTCTAGTGTCTGTATGAGGTTGAAGACTAGAAAAAAATATTAAAATCACACAATAAGTAGATGAATATGAATAATTACATATTATCAAAAATGAATTTAACATTCTGAATGTGACATTCTTTATACGTTAATGAATATGTAAGTTTAACCTCAATGTGTCATACGCACGTTAGTATTCGTTTTAGCGTACATATTTATTATTAGATATTTAATATTATTATTATTGTAAAAGATAACAATTTCAATTAATGTTACTGTTAGAAATATATTATTAAGCTATTAATACTTACGTAAAGAACGGAGGAAAACTATACTGCCACGGCCACTCAATTTCTGCCATTCTTACTACAATGTCCAAAAATTTTCAAAAATCATATATTATAGTAAATAATTAATCTTCCGTGATATTTTTTATAGATTTAATTAAATTATCAGTATCAAAAATATTTACACGAATGACGTTTACACTTCCATGCATGCGAATTTAATAATGTCAACTTTAGATCGTCTGCATTGCCGCACCAAGATTATTGTTCACGAATGGAAACTAAATCGATAAATAGATGTCAGGTATTCTTACAGATTAATTAACTAGTCCTTATGCAAGATTACACCATATTAAAAATTAAACTTTCAAGTATATACAAAGTGTCTTATAACCGGATGTTATGTCAAACTTGATAATGCATACAAAATTAAAAGTAACATAAAAAGGATTTCGACACTTTTAATGTTTGGTCACGATTTTGAATACGCGAACATAATTCTTTTTGATTCCTAAATATTGTACCTGGTAATATATACATTATTTTGATTAAAATTTTTATTTCAATCAGAGGAAGCAAAAGTAGGTAATAATATCACGAAATATTCGAAGATGGACATAGATACTTACACTTCATTAAAAGGTTTCATTAAACTTAGTTTTATTACAAACGTATTAAAATTTTTATTGTGGCAAAATAGAATATACGAGAAACGTCAGTAATTCAGTATCAAATCAAGAAAAAGTAACTATTTAATACAATACTGTTACATAATTTACATGGTTGTTTATATTTCCATAAAATGCTCGAAATGCCAAATTTGTTTCAAAAATAAATACGACAGCTAATCATTTTTGTTTTAACAAAATATAAATATGTAAACTTTGGCGCGATAAAGTAGCATCATAAAAAACTTACATTAATAGTTTATCTTATGAAGTATATTTTGTCGAGAATTATATGATAAAATGAAGTTTAATGAAGCTAGAAAGAGAAATATCTTTATGGCAACAGTATTAATTGTTGTATGTATATAGATATATACTTATGTGTACGACTTAATGAGAACGAAATATAAAAAAATATTAAATCTCAAAGTTCTTCCGTATTTTTCAATTGTTTAATAACGTTTTCATATTTCTTTTCTAAGCTTCTGTATTTTTTTTCTAGCTTTTGCAAACCATATCCAATCGTTTAATAACTCTTTTATATTCCTCTTCCAAACTTCTATATTCTTTTTCTAGAGTTTGCAGACGTTGTTCTGTTGTAGGTAGTGTAACATTTGATTTTTTATCGATGTTTTTTAACGCACATTCCAACTTTTTTAAGTCGTTCTGTTCACGTTTGTATGGGATGTTTAATCTCCTTTTTACATCTAATCTGTATTCACGATACTCGTTCTCGTTTGCTAAATCAGTTGCATGTAATCTCAAAATTTCATATACCCTACGAGCTTGTCTCTAAAAATCAAAATAATTTCTTACTGAATATGTATATACCCAATTTATATAAAAATCAAATGTCTATTATTAATACCTTGTTTATTTTGAATTTTTGTTTCGCTTCTGCAGCCATTGCTTTATTAAAACCTTGAAGCAAATATTCCCGTTGAAAAGTAGGTAATGTGCTACAATTCACTGCATCCACATAATCTCTTAATCGTTGAAAAGTCACTGATGGGTCTTCAACTATAAAAATGATAACAATGCATTACCAACATGAGGTGGTTTTACTAAAACGAAATTAAATGATCAAGCTTCACTTGAGAGTGCCAAATAAGTTGTCCTTGAGACAAAACAATGAGATACGGAGAAATATTTGTAATGTTAGTCATTATGTATTCATGTACCTGTTATATCCTTGACTCGATTTCTTCCTATATATTCGTGATAAATAGCATGTAACAAATGGGTACCAAGACCCATATTTTGAAATGGTGGTAATATTAAAACTTGAGCTATACGGGGCCTTATATGATGTGGATATGCATAATATTGATATACAGTAGCAAAACCAGTAGTTGCATAGCGAACAGTACCATCTGCTGAGCGATATTTTTCAAACCTATTTAAAATGGAAAAGGAATTATACATGTATTTAGCAAGTACTGAAGAAAAAATAATGAATCTCACATGTTAAAGTAATCCCATCGATCATCATCTATATCTATAAAGTTAGCAGCATCTATGTACCACAGGACAAATGTCTGGAGACGTTGATGGTATTCTTTAAACCCTTTGTAAGTCATATCAGCTTTATAAACTTCAAATTTTCTACCATCTACATATAAATACTTATTAATTTCTGGCACATAATTCTTAACAGTCACTGAAAAAATGAATTACCATCAATAGAAAATGAATGCAATAATGCTCCTTGAGGTCTGAATGTATCATCCTTTTCCAGGGATTTAATAAATGAATCTAAGTTATCGTGAACACGTGGAGCAAGTTTATCCGCAATTGTAGGTAATACTTCATCAGCTTCAACTCCTTCACAAATCATTTTGTTTACTTTTTCTGAATAAGTCATACCCAAATAAGTTTCTAAACAACCTGCCGAGTAGTAGAGCTTCACTCTAAGGTCCCGATAACCAAATATAGATTCACTGACAAATAAAATGAATAATTAAGGAAATAATCAATAAAGAAAGTTAATAAATAGAATATATGTAACATGATTGAGAGATCAGTTTACTTAATATTTATATGTAAGTAAAAAATATTTCTTTAGTTATATAAAGCTTAACAAACCTGTCTCCAAATACTTGATGAGACATTTCTGGTTTGAATGTAGTTTCATCATTTTCCAGATCTTCCATAACACGAACCAATTTGAATTCTAAGGCATCATTACTGCTTACAATTAATGCTTTTAATCGTGCTGTAGCTGGATCTTCCATTTTACTCTTCTAATAACAAAATAAAAAATATGGACCACCTTCACAGTCTTCAAATAATTTTGTTGAACCTGTTGGTAATCGAAACAGTTACATATATTTAAAAATTTCCTTGTAAAAATATTGATTATTATTTAATTCATCTTCAAATAAATAAATGAAATTAAAAATATTTAATAATACTACTTACACTATGGAACAGAAACTTCAAAGTATTTTAAATTTTATACTTAATTATATAGATTTGACCTTGATGAATTGGGATCCACAAATTTCATAGGTTATATTCTACGCATATAAAATAAAATTACACAAAAAATGTGGTATGCTCATTATTGTAAAATAAATTAAATACAATTTATCTGGCCAACAATAATTAAAATTTAGTGATTCAATCCTTTAATTAAAAATACTCCGCATAACCCGATGAACGTGTATTTCAGTATTTGAAAAAGTTATCACTGTTATATTAACATTTTTATATTGTTATACCTTTTTAGAGTATATTTATATTATGCGTTTCTGTAAATGCCACTTAATATTCTTCTTTCTCTTAAAAAGACTGTAAAACAACTTCGCGCCAAAAATAAAGCGGTTATTCAAGCTATAGTTATAATCCTCCTGAAGTTTAAGAAATGACTGGTGCCTATACATCGAATACTTATTAGTCATTGGTTACTAACGTAAAGTACCCCCTTTCCATGTAAAACATGGATCTTTTAAATTTAAAGAAGTTAATATTTTGTTTTCAATTTTAATTATACATAATCAATTAGTTGAAACTTATAAATTACGGTTTACTTTTAAATGAAAAATGTTATACTCTACCAACGGTACTACTATAGATAAAAGCATGTCATTTCAAATTCAAACACAAAACAGTAAAAACTGAAAAATCTGTATTTTGAATATAAATAACTTTTAATTGACAATATAGCAAATTAACAAATGAAATTGTATCGATAATAAACTTTTATACAATTTCATATAATTATTTAAAATTGTGAAATATATTACAAGTCTCTACGAATTAATTTTTAAATATGATATATATTTTTGAAATTTAACTAAAAGTCAGTATGTCAACTGGAGAAGTAAAAAAGACGGAAGAACCTTTAATTTTCCATACTTATCCTCTATGTAAAGTATGTAAGCCGGTTAAAATTCGTTAAAAATATTTAAATTTTAATATGGTGCATGTCAATTATAGTCTTTTTTTTTAATAGCATAGTGATATGTCGGAAGAAATGAAACAGGAGGCTATGGAAATATGTGTGACTGCTACTGAAAAGTATACAGACAATTACGAATTTGCGGCTCGAGCAATTAAAGACAGTTTAGACAAAAGATTTGGAGGACCGTTTCACGTAGTTGTTGGCGAATCATATGCTTGTGCAATTATATATCAGGAAAAAACATTATTATATATGTATAATGCCGGTAATATTGCTGCTCTCGTATGGAGAACGGTTTCAAATTTTTGATGAACATATTAAATCTGTGATCATATGCATAAACAAATATGCGTAGTACGTGTTAATATTAAAATTATATGATACCATTACTTAACTTTCAGTCTACATGTACACAATATAGTTTCGATTGTATCAATTATATCTGTAGGCTGTGTGATTTTCCTCATACCTAGTTATTACTTATAACTTCTCATAACTACTAAGGTAATTAGTACTTAGTAGGCTTTTGATTTCATCGACCTCAAAGGCAATATTACACGACGTTAAAAAGGTATGCACTACCGTAGACGCGGTATAAGGACAGACATTGCAAGTTTCCAGGACTTCGTGTCACATATTCTGAATTACCGACTGTGTAAAAAAATCAGAGATTTTTGAATGCCTAACAGAATAATTTTTTATATAAATCTGATTGCTGTAATTTACATAGTAAATGTATTTATAAAAATGCTTACGTTTGTGAATGAATAAAAACTGCATTGTCATGAAGTTCTGGTGAATAAATACTACTTCCATTGTTTAAATATATGCACCTTATAGATTTGTTATCGCTAAATCATATGACACACTCGTAGCAAAAATGAAGTATACAGCAAATTCAATTCTTACTAACAAGCTTAAAATCTTGTATTATCGGTAACGTAGATTGTGATACCGAAATGGTATGGGAGCCTTGAGACGCTGCAACTTGATAAGCTGCAACGTCTGTATATACATATCTTATGCTGTGTTTCAATATTTTTTATTTCAATTCCTATCACTTGAAGCGCTGCCATATAAAACCAACCTAAGTCAATATAACAGAGCATAACACGAAAATGGTAAGGGGTTCCCAGAATTCCCAGAGCGTGTGACAAAATTTTACATTGCATGTATTTAGTCTGTAGCACTACTTTTTCGTGCATGACAGAAATCATTCAACTTATTTAACGGTTTCTGAGTTAATGGTTTGAAATCTCAAACGCTTCAGCAATTCTTTTGATTTCATGCAAGATTATTTTATACCAGTTTATAGGATGGTCTTATAACTAATTTGTTTTCTTTTATTGTATATAAAAAAAATTACCTTTCAGTGATGTTTTATATACGTCCCTTTAATATAAAATATCAATATCCGTATGTTTCAATTTCATTAAAAGTACCGAATAATTTAAATGTTATAGTTGAAATTAAGATTTAGTTAATCCCAAACTGAATTTGTAAATATCTACCGGAAAACTCAAGTTTAAATTTAAAGTATGTGAACGTCAGTGACGTACAATCTGCGCAAAATAATTGTGCGTTGGCATTTGGTGCGCACATGCTTCCACGTAGTGACAGGCATTAAACAACATAACCTCTTCAACACTCTTTAATTAATAGTTCCTCTGTTAATGACTTTCTAAGTATACACTTTTAATATCGATAGGAAAACGTTATAAAAATGGTGTCCATCTTAAATACAGTCGACACCGGTCACGAGGACATGATCCATGATGCGGAAATGGATTATTATGGGTTAAGGTTAGCAACTTGTTCCAGTGACAATTCAATAAAAATTTTTGATTTAAAGAATGGATCGCAAAGTTTAGTGGCCGATTTGAAGGGTCACGTTGGACCAGTGTGGCAAGTTGCTTGGGCACATCCTAAATTTGGAAACCTTTTAGCATCTTGCAGTTATGATCGGTATGTTATAATACCATAATGTTACCAATATTGTGCATTTTATAAAAATTATAATTCACTTGAAAGATTCTATTCTATTTAACAATTCCTTTACATTGTTTTTTCTCGTAGAAAAGTAATCATTTGGAAAGAACTGGGGGAATGGACAAAAATTTATGAACATACTGGTCATGATTCCTCTGTGAACTCAGTAGCTTGGGCACCACACGAATTTGGGTTGATCCTCGCATGTGGTAGTTCTGATGGTTCACTGTCAATCCTCACGAATAATGGAGACACATGGGATACACAAAAAATTACAAATGCCCATACCATTGGATGCAATGCAGTAAGTTGGTGCCCTGCCATTGAACCCAGCTTCGATGCCACAGGAACTCAGAGAAATGGACCTGTAAAAAGATTGGCCACAGGCGGATGTGATAATTTAGTGAAGATTTGGAAAGAAGAAGGTGATAGGTGGATTGAAGAAGATAAATTAGAAGCACACAGTGATTGGGTAAGATCTTTGTCATGGATTAAGTGAATTACATGGTGTATAAATACTTTATTTTTGTAAATATTTAAATATAGGTAAGAGATGTTGCATGGGCACCTGCAGTTGGACCATCTAAAGCAGCTCTAGCTTCTTGTTCGCAAGATCGTCGTGTAATTGTGTGGACCTCAAATGATTATTCCAGTTGGACACCAGTTAACCTCAATGTTTTTGATGATGTTATCTGGAATGTTAGTTGGTCATTGACTGGAGGTATTTTAGCAGTTAGTGGTGGAGACAACAAGGTATCTCTTTGGCGTGAAAACACAGAAGGGCAGTGGACCTGCATTTCTGAGACAAATAAAGGTCAAGGAAACCTAAACAATATCGATCAGCGGCCACAATAATAATATCAGAAAATATAACATAGGATATTTTGTACTAATAATTGTTGTAAATTAAAACAACTGTTTCATATTAATAACTATCTTATTTCTTATGCTTGCATTTCTCTGTTGCATATCTATACACAAAGAATTATAATTTACAAAGTAGAATTAAGTCTCAATATTTCACATTCATGGTATAAAGGAAATCGTATTACACTTTCTATTTCACAATATATGCTTCATACATAATGTATACGTTATAAAAATATATACATCTCTTGACGATTAAAATTGAAGATGTGTTAAGAGTTTACACATAAAAATAAATTACTGTACATAGAACTTGTTTCATAATTAATCTGTAGTATATAAAGATGCGGTAAAAACAATGTCTCTTTTAATAACTGTAGAAGCTTCCTCCATCTTTTCTTTCAGAACAGGATCACCGATAGTCATAGCTGCGTTTTTAACGTCTCTTAATGTTTCACTTAATTGTTGAATACATCGCACTATAATTCCTTCCTGTACGTCCGTTTTTTCCATTATTTCAGCGAACGACTTAGATTGCGCCCAATCGTAAACCACTTCCACTAAACCGAAATTTAACGGTTGCAATGTCGATAATTGATAGTGGTTTTCTAAATTTACTAGTTGGGTATATATTTGTTTTATTTCTTCACATCCCTGAACAAAAAGAAACATTAATATGAACATTGATCTTTCACATAATTATATGACGTATAATTATAAAACTACTTTGAAAATTATACCTTTTTCAATGTCGCTGGAAGATTTGGTTCAACTTTCGTTCGTTGTTGGAATATTAAAGTAGACAACAGTGCTGCTATTTCAGCTGGTTCAAGTACCGTAAAGACATTTTTAAGAATAAGTTCTGTGATTAACAACTCATTATTTCCCATTTGCAATGCAACACGACCTTTCAGTGCAACTAAAACACAAGTTTTATTAACTTCCCTGTATTAACGATTCTTCTAAAATAACATTGTAGAATACCTCTTTCATCATGGTCTATATATCCTAATTCCTTAAGAAGGGCAACAGCATTTGTATATTCAGGAAAAAGAATCAATTCCTCATCACTAAGTCTCAGTTGAAGTTTCTTTTTCTTATTTTCCAGTTCATTTCGCTCAAATACAGTCTTAAATTGTTCTTCGAAGTTTGAAATTTTCGTACAGTTCATATCAGAAATCGTTTGCTTTAAATGCAACAAGTTCAACAGTTTCAAGTCCGCGTCGTAATTCAATTTCATCTCTACATATGGTTTCAAAATAGAAGGATCGCGTGCAGCATTCAGGGATAGTGTCATTAACTCTTGTATGGCTGTTTCGTACGTTGGACCATGTGGTTCATTCCTACAAATCATTAGAAGGTAGATCGAGTCGAAATTAAAATAATAAATAATTCATATTTATACTACTAACCTAAATCTCGGGATTTGCTTTTTTTCCCAATTCGATAGAACCAAAGTATAATCAACCTTAATCTTGCAGCTAGTTATCTCTAATATGTTCCATATAGGTACGGTTAACACTTCACTAGATGCAACTCCACTCGGTACATATAATTCATGTTTCGTTAAAGCCACAATATCGTGCCACAATGGATCCTTAGGAAATTCGGCTGTTTTGTCTTCAATAGATTTTGATGATTCAGAATCTTTAAGTACTAATACCCTATATTGTCTTATACTTTTACTCTGGACGGTACTCAGCAATAAAGCTAATTTATTATAATGACCTGCAAATGATATAAGCAAAACCCTTCCAGGTTCTAAATATTTCATTTCTCTCTTCTGTGTTTCAAATATTAAGGGTTTCAGATATTTTAAATATTCTATATAATCAATAGCTACTCTATAGAATTCACTGAGTTTTTTCTGTATTTCAGTTAAAGGTGGTGACTTCGCCAGTTCATCTTCCACTTTTTGCAATTGGACTTTGTAAGTGCTTTGCTTAAGAGCTAGCGGAGATTCTTTAAAGGATCTACGCATCATTGCTTCAACCGATACCGACTCATTCACTCTTCTCAGATTTAACACCATAGAGTATGTGACTTTGAATTTAGATTCCAAATTTTGGGGCTGACCACACATCATGGTATTTAATAGGTTGAAATGTGGTACTGATGTCGTACACATAACTATAACCATTCCTGCCGTATCGTGTCCTCTACGACCAGCACGTCCAGCCATTTGTATATACTCGGTGGGATGAAGTATTCGGAAATTAGTGCCATCGAACTTTTTAATCGAATCAAAAATTACTGTACGTGCTGGCATGTTCACACCCATTGCAAATGTTTCTGTTGCAAATAATAACTAAAACAAATAGAATTAGTACTAATGACTATTCACTCTCGTAAACAACGCTCTATAGTTGATTTTAGGGAAAACTAACAGTGAATATATTGAATCTGTTCTAAATACAATGCCTAATCGTAAACTGTAACAGACCTTTACAATTCCATTTTGAAAAAGCATTTCCACTATTTCCTTTAAAATCGGTAATATGCCACTATGGTGAATACCAACACCATTTTGCAATAGTTCCTGCATCATGAGAACCTGTGGTAACTCTCTATCGCTACCCTTTAATTGTTTAATATTATTTTGAAAAAATGTTCTGATGATATACTTTTCACTCTCGGTTGTAAGATCAACATTTCTCAACAGAACAGCGCTATTGTCACAACGCTTTCGTGATAGCATGAAGACAACTACCGGCAACATATTCTGAAATAATAAAATATAATCAAAAATATACATGTACAGTAATTAATCGTTAAATAAATATAATTTAATCATACATTGGTTTTAAGGTGATCTATAAAAGCATTCCACAACACCTGTTCCTGCTTTGGAGACAACTGATGATTCATTGGTTTTTTCCAATCTTTATCTTTATTTCTTGATTCCTTTGTGTTTAATGCTTTAGTCCACCTGCCATGAAAAATTGTCAATATTTAAAACCGTTGTAAATTCATAATTAAAATATTCAAATACTTAATACACTTAACAAAATATGAATATTTAATATATATAATATATCGTAAAAGATAAGTACCCATCTAGTAAAAATTGACCACTTTCGTCCAACACCAAAAATTTATTGTTTCTTGTTCTACCATCAGTTCCAGTATATAAATAATGTTGAAGTGGTACTGGTCTTTTTAGAGTGCTTATCACATACATCTTCTTTTTCTTAATACGGCCAACCCAGTCCGCAAATATTAACGGATTTGGCACAGTCGCTGACAACATTACTATGTTAACTGTTTTTGGTAAAAGAATGACGCTTTCTTCCCAAACATGACCACGCTGAAATCATAAAATAATGAACCGAATCTTTCAATAAAAATAAAATAAAGTCACGCTGAAGTTATACTCACATCGTCATTATTAATATAATGCACCTCGTCGAATATTACGAACTCTAAATCTCTTAAAACTTCAGATGCACAATATAACATAGATTGTAAAATTTCTGTAGTCATGATAAGACACGAGGCGTTTGAGTTAATTTGTAACTCTCCTGTTAACAATCCAACACTATCGAATTTTCTCTTAAAGTCTCTGTATTTCTGATTCGAAAGTGCTTTAATAGGAGATGTATAGATGACTCTGGAAAGTAGTTATAATTAGTACAATTAATATAAAGTCATAAATCTAGTATATAATACCTAGTCATGTGTTTTTGACTCAAAGCAATAGCATATTCTGCTACAGTTGTTTTTCCAGCTGACGTATGAGCTGCAACAAACACGTTACAATTCTCTTCCAACTTTAATATTGCTTGTTTCTGGAAAATGTCCAATTCATAAGGAAAACTCATTGCTAGTTCAGGAATACGTTTTTCAAAATCAATTACTGGAACAGACACATCTATCTGCTCTGCCCATTCGGATTTTCTATTTTCTGAAGGTTTTTCTGAGATTTTTAAAATGGGAACATTCGATTCTTTTAATAATGGAACAATATCATCAAATGATGGTCCTTGTACATTCGAAGTTTCTTTCCCAGTTTCTTCTTCCTTTGTTTCTTTCAGTTCTGGTAACCATAATCCTAGAACATTTCTCTCTTCATTTACAATTGACATTAAATTAATCTTATCTGCTATTCTTTCAATTTCATTTTTCTCTGGTTCTGAAACTTGTTCCTCTTGAGTAACAACCTCTTTAGAAGTACAGTTATCACTCTTAAATTCCACACCAGCACTGAACCCTCTTGCTAATGTTCTTAAATTATTTTCAAAGTCAATTTCTTCCATTGATGGATCCTCTATCATCTCAGGTTCATCAAACCCACCAGGAAAAAATGGAATATTGCTTGTATTACCTATATATAATTTTTGTATTTAATTTGACAAATTTTACTTCAATCTTTAAAAAAAATTGTGACTTAGGATACTTTATTAATACCTCTGATACTTTCCACAGCAGGTCCTGGTGCACGAGTCATAGACATAGAATTTCTTGCAGTTTCACCAGCTGACTGTAAAGGAACTTCACACATTGTCTGTTGTTTTTTACTAATGGGATCACAATCGAATTTTAAAGTAGTTCCAAGTGGGGCTAGGTCAAAGTCTAAAAGGGATAAAATATCTGGTTTTCTTGGCCAATAACATTGTGCATTGACAAGTTTATATGTTGGAAAATTGTCCAAACACACAATATATTCTGTTAACTCCGTCTTGATATCAGGCCCAATAGGTGGTAATTCAAGTGGAAACTACAATATAGGAACATTATGTATTCATAATTATATAAAAATTTGAATTCATAAATCAAATTATATATATATTCATTTTCTTAACATTGCGTTAATTATATAGTAACAAGTCCTTAGCTGGGATTTTCTTTCTAATAATTTATATTTTATAAAAGATTGAAATTATTAACTGTTTATAATCTCTAAAAATTAAACAATTATAGTTTTTCCAACTATTACTACATAGTAATTATCATTCCAAAAGTTTTTTATGTATATTTTAAAAATTAGAAGATTCCAACAGTTTTGATAAAGAAAAAAGTTGATCCAATTGTTGTTTTCTATAACATATATAAAAAATTATCAAAATCCGAACAGAGGATATGCTGTTACTATAATAATTACCAATATATTAAATATAAGCAGTTTTATAAATAAAAATTACCTCTATATTTATATTATCCTTTATATCCATTTTGTAAGTGGTATTTATTTGATTCATATAATAAAACTTTATAGTAATTGTTCAGTACATTTTGATTTATCCTTTAAAACCTAATAAACATTGATAAATTCTGTATAATAATCTGTAACTAAGAAAGGAAGTATAAAAATAATAATATTTACATAAATTAAACGTACGTTTCAAGTTTCAAATTACTGGCATAGACGTCAGATTTTATGTTTGTGTTACAATTTTAACAGAAAGCTTAAAAATGTTACGACATAAAATTATTCCATATATTATGTTTTTCGCAAATTGTCATACAACAATAAAGGTTATCTATAAACATTCTGATTGTGTTGGCAACAACTGTCACTCTACCAACATGAAATTAAATTTATTTCCTAGATTCTAACATGAATAAATCTTAACTTAAAAAGTTGGGTAGTAAATGATACCAGTTTTAATTTTGTACTCCATTTACCAATCATTTATTTATGGTATACTTTTTGACTAATTCTAATCACCATTATTATTGTGGAAAAATTCAATGAAGAATATATTGTATTACATAATTATATTCAGATATTTAAATAAAATTCATAGAGACATTTATTTAGATACGACAGTATTGTGTTTTGTTGGTAATGCATTTGAAATATTACCGTATTATTATATAGATAGCCTTGGGTCCGGTAGTCTCTATTCACATTACTATTAAATTACAAACATGAGACGGAAAGTAGATAAAATTTTACAAGAAATATTTTACAATGTTCAGTTTAATAAAACTAACCACGTAAATAACTTGAAAAAACTAAAGAAATGTTATGAACAGGTATAGCACTGTATCATATTAGCTTATAAAATTTGTGTTATTACTTTCAAAATATTAATAAGCAATACTTATTTTATTTTAGGCTAACTTTGAAGAATTCTGGAACTCATTTGAGTCGTGTTTTAGAGTTCCTCTCAGCATTGCTCAACATCATGTAAGAATTTTAAATACTTTGGAATTTGTTGCCAAATTTATTACCAGTTTATACACAGTGTCAAATGATGAAGAAGAAGAAACAGAATTATGCCCCTTTCTTGTTAAAATTTTTAACTTTATTCTTACAAATCATTGTGCTAAAGATCCAGCTGTGAGATTTCGCATTTGTCATTTCTTAAATATTTTATTGAATTCTATGGGAGATCAAGCTTTTATAGATGATGCTCTCTGTGATAAAATTACTGTGTCCATGATGGACCGTGTATTGGATAAGTCACCAAAAGTTAGAACACAAGCTATTTTTGCATTACATAGACTCCAAGATCCAACGGATGATCAATGTCCAGTTATAAAAATGTATATGTTCCATGCTACAAGAGATCCAAAAGCAGAGGTTCGTAGAGCAGCATTAATGAGTATGGGAAAGAATCAAAAAACTTTGCAAGTGGCATTAAAACGTACCAGAGATGTGAGCGATAAAGTACGGAAAATGGCTTATGAATTCATTAGCAAAGTTACAGTAAGATCGTTGACTATTACACAAAGAGATCAATTATTGAATGATGGTTTGAAAGATAGATCAGAAATAGTTAGAAAATGTGTAGAGAATACTCTACTACCATCGTGGTTAAGACATTTTAATGGCGATTTTATCAGTTTAATAAGGGCCCTTGATGCTGAAATTGGTACAGATGTGTCCACAATAGCTTTAGAAACTTTATTCAAGTAAGCATTCCATTTATATTTTATTATACAGAATTTTTTGGTTAATTAATTATTATTTTCATTGTTTTTAATGATATGGGAAAGTGAACCATACATCTGAAATAATATTTTATTTTTACTTATTTAGGAACAGTGCATTAAACACACTAATGGAGCAATTACCAATAAATAAGGAAACAAAATTAATCCCAATAGATAAACTGGGTAGTGAGAATGTATTGTACTGGAAATGTTTAATAAAACATCTTTACCGCGAGTCTTATACAGAACAGCTGGAGATAATTTTACCTGAGTTATCTGTATTTTGTGCATATATTTCAGACTTTATAGCATCGATATCCATAGATCAAAATGAAATGTGGGTAAACGAAATGCAAAAATTCATTCTTTTACAACTATTTGAGATAGTAACTACATATGATTTATCTGATGAAGTTGGAAGACAAAAATTGAATGAATTAATATGTAACACATTAATGAGTTCCTACTGGTCTGAAAAAATCATACAATGTACAGTGACACATTTACAGAAAGTTATACCAGATGTAAATACTAGATTAGATGTTTTGGCTAACATAATCAGTGATATCAGATTACCTTTGAAAGAACCTACACAAAGTAACCAAGTGTCTGAAACACAACAGCATGACATGAACTTGAAGGTAAGTTTGTAATACTAAAATTATTATTATTGATTATTTTAATCCATGCTTAGCACATAGCATTTTATAGAGAGCAAAACTCAAAGTGAGATTGTTGGAACTGAAAGAGGAAGAATATCAAGCTATACAAAACAAACAATATTTGAAGGCAGACCAATTGAAGAATGAAATAGATAAACTAAATGAAGAAATCATGAAACTGTCAGAAGTACCAGAACTACCAACGGTTATAGAAGATATCAAGGAAAAGAGTGATCCAGAAACAATGATTAAATGTTTAAGCATAATATGCACTATGATGCAGTCAGTGACTTCTTTAACACCAACTCTTAGAAGTCTTATGCAAATAGCTATCAATAGTTTAGATGTAAGTATTTTCGATTATCACTTTCTTTTTAAGTAGTAAACGTAATTCTTGTTTCTCAGGATGCCAATGACAATGTTCATATATTGGCAATAAAAGCAGTCAGCATTTGTTCTATATTAAATAAAGAACTGGCTAAACAGCATATCATGATGTTGTTTTTCCAATTTTCTTTGGAACAAGAAAACCCGGAAATTTGGATTGTAACATTAAAAGGAATTTTCGATCTTTTATTGTTGTATGGACTCGAATATTTTGATATTTTGGAAAATTCAAATGATACTACCAGTAGGACTGAAAAATCTCGTACTGTGAAATTGTACACGGAAACTGACAAGGAAATTTCTCTATCATCAACTCAACAATCTAGTACAGAACAAACCAACTGTAATTTTATTCAAATTTTAGCAAGATTATTAGACAATGAGGTGTGTATACATTAAATTATATTTAACGCGATAAATATTATACAAATAACATAATTTTTCTAAACAGAATCAAGGATTACGAACGATTGCTGCTGAAGGTATTTGTAAATTGTTAATTAATCAACGAATCAGTAGTTCAAATTTATTATCGAAATTAATTCTGTTATGCTATAATCCAATGAATGACAATGACTTTTATTTACGACAATGTTTGAGCGGATTCTTCGATAATTTTATATTACGTGTACCGGATGCGCAAGAAATGTTTGAAGAAGCCTATCTGCCGACATTACAAGTCTTATGCAACGCACCTGATAGCAGCCCCTTGCAGGAAATTGATCCCTACGAAGTGTCTAAATTTATGTTGAATATAACCAGATATGGGATTAAGAAATCTGGCACAGACAATTGCGTTCACAAGAATCTTGCATTTACTATTTTAGTGGAAGTACTGAATCCAAATAGTAAAATTAATCAAGAAGTTCTTATTAAATCTTTGAAAAATTTACATTTAGAAATAGATGACAACGCGTCGAAAGAAAATTTACTCATAGCTATTGATAAAATTGTTGAAATAGTAAGTATAATAATGTACAAAGTAGAATAATCTGATCTTGATTATAATTTTCAAAATTATTAATTCATGTTAATATGACCTCTATATAATTTTAACAGTAAATAATAATGTGACTTGTACATTAATGATAATTTCTCTACAAACCGTATAATCACCAGATAAGTATGCTAAGTAATTAACATTTGTTGTAGGTGAAAGATAACGACAGGCGCTTATTCAATCATATAGAGGCTTTTAAACAAAAGTTAGTAACTCCGAATGCTGTTGACGAGCCAGAAGATGAAGACACCGAAACCGATGACTGAAAGTTATCTGATAATTAATAAGAAATATTTATTATACAAACAAACAAGGAATTTTATTCACTGTATTTAAATACAATATTTTTTAATAAAAAAGATTTTTAAAATTTTTCGTTAGCTGCAATATCGTTTCAAATATTTCACAGTAGATGGTACAGTTCGCCTGTTCCCAGATGGTAACCACTCTATTAGTTATCTGGGTCAAGGGGCAAGGGGAGACGTCCACTCACCGTGCTTGACCCGATTGTTATGGCAACTGTTGCGGCATGTCTTTTTTACTGGCCGAGCCACGGGACGAAGAAAGCAGACGACCAATAATCAAGGACATGCCGCAACTGAGCCACCATAATAATCGAACCGAGCGCGGCGAGTGGTCGTCTCCCTTTGCCCTCCGACCCGAATAGCCAATCCAGTGGGTACCATGTGGGAAGAGACGCACTGTACACAAGTTTGTTTATGGATACTTCAAACGGCTTGCTGTCACTATTTTGTACGGTTATCGAAGTACTAAGCGCAGAATTGAGTTTGATAATTATGGAGAAACTTGAAAAACCGCAAATCATTTGCCATATTGAAAAATCAGTGAATTACTCCTTATTCGATGCGAAATGGATACCGTGCAGCGCGAAGTTTGTGGTTATGGGCTCTCGGCCGCGTGGTAGTGGGATTATACAAATTTACGAAATTTCCAGCGGTGAATTAAAACTCCTGAAAGATGTTGAAAGATCACAACCAATAAAATGTGGAACTTTTAAAGCCTCCAGTTTAAAGGATAGATACTTGGCGACCGGTGATTTTCAGGTATTACAAAAATACTCAATTAATATCGTTCTCAAAGCTGGGAAATACTATTGTAGCATTTGACACATTGTAAGTTTAATAATAATAATATTGAAACATGTACACCGAAGGTTGTCATGATAAACATGCTTTCACAAGTGTTTCCTGGTACAAATAGAAAATGAACAAAAATTTAATGAATTCTTGTTCTTATATCCAGAAGACTTAAAGTCACCTTTATTAGGGTAAACTAAATATCTACAACTTAGAAGATCCTTCAATCCCAATTTACACAGTCAATGCCCACAATGAGATTATAAATAGCATTGATGGTGTGGCTGGACAAAGTATTGGATGTGGAGCACCTGAATTAGTAACTGGTTCCAGGGATGGAAGTGTTAAAGTTTGGGATCCCAGGCAAAAAGGTCAACCAGTAGCTGTTATGGAACCTAAAGAAGGGGAAACCCGTAGAGACTGTTGGACAGTCACATTTGGAAATTCATATAATTCTGAGGAAAGAGTTGTGGCTGCTGGTTATGATAATGGAGATGTAAAAATGTTTAATTTGAAAACAATGTCCCTTCAGTGGGAAAGTAATCTTAAAAATGGTGTTTGTAGCATTGAATTTGACAGAAAAGACATTCGAATGAATAAGTTGGTAGCAACTACTTTAGAATCCAAGTTTTATTTATTTGATTTAAAAACACAACATCCCAAGAAGGGATTTTCCTATCTTACTGAAAAGGTAGTTGTTAAAGTCATATGACAGAATTTTAATGTAATAGGATCTATGTGCGATTTAATCTAATTTAGGTAATAATTCTAGGCTCATAATTCAACAATATGGCTAGTCAGGCACTTGCCACAAAATAGAGAAATATTTGTTACCTGTGGTGGTAGTGGAAGCCTTTGTCTGTGGAAATAGTGAGCATAAATTTTATATTCTGCTCTTTTTTGTTTTATTATTAATATTTTATATTTATATTAAATATTTTTTTTCATTTTAGCAATTATCCAGAAAAAAGAAAACTGACTGATGCAGATGGAATAGATCAGGGTGTTGTGGGTAATTTAAATCTTTTACAAAATGTTACTCTTTCAACACAGCCAGTTAGTTCTTTGGACTGGAGCCCAGACAAGCAAGGACTTGCTGTTTGCACAGCGTTTGATCAATGCTTAAGAGTCATTATTACCACGAAACTGAATACTTTTTAATCGAACGGAGGAAATCAATTACAAGTTTTCTGTATACAAATCTTTCTGTGCAGGAAGAGCAGTAATGCAAGGATGGACAATTAATGTTAATGAAACGTTCCATCATTGTATTGATAGTTGTAATGTGATTGAAAAACTACTTTAATTTATGTTTTATCAATCAACAAAAAAAAGCAATAAATAATTTAAAAAAGAAGAAATGCTATTCTATTTTTATTCTCTTTATTAGAAATGTTAACTTAGATTTACCCAGTTTGACAATCGAGCGGTTTCATAGAATTTCTAAGAGATGGCAGCACTGGTGTTTTCAACGTCTATCGATTTTTCTTTATTTGCAATGTTTCTTGCGGTTGGAAGCAATTGCGCAACCTCACACGGGCGGCCAGATAAAAGCGAATTATATGTCATTGGGCCAATCTATTTAGGATCAGACCCTTATTAAGTGGCAGCCATGCTACAGAGCAACGCGTTACGTAATGGGTTGCCATGTTGGGGCTCTAAGCGAGCCCACGCAAAGTGCACTTATGCCACATTGCTCGAAGTAGCATTCAACCGTGCAAGGTCAGAAATACCGCGAGTTTAATTACATAAATTAGCTCTTGGCTCTTCTCCTTCTATTTGCCCCTCTATCGCGTGTTTTTTTCAGTTCCTGCTCTCCTATCCTTAGCAAAATCGCATTCCAATTGGACAGAATATTTCGCCTTTGGCTATGTTCTCCAAAATGGCGTCTTGCGCGTGTTGTACCGTAACATGCCAGTGAATAAATTCTTTTTTATCTGTGTGTTTCGTAGAAGTATAAGGAGGAAACATATCTTTTATCCTTCTTCTAATTTTTCTAATCAATTTTGAAATAATAATTGTCAAAAATATCTTACTGTACCAAATTTACTGTTTTCATTCCAGTTCGTTACTAGAAATCAACAATTCAAAATGCAGTCAACTGATTGCTTCAGAAATTTGTTGTAGAAAAACGTATTTAGTAATTGTTTAAATTTCCTAGATACGATTGTCATAAACTTAAAACTTCCTATTTATCCGCAATATTCTTGCATTACTACCAATTTTCATTATCATTTCTTCAAACTGAATTGCTCTTTTTTAGATTACTTTTTAGACTGATTACAGATGGAAATTTTATGATGATATATTCTTGTCTACACCAAAAAGACTTTTGCGTACCTACAATTTTCCCAGTTTTTAATTGTTTCAAGTTTGTTACTTCTGAAACGTTATTGTACGAATTTAGAGTTCAAATTTTGCGCCTCAGAAGAAACCAACTAATTTCTTCAGTGTCTGTATCGCCAGGTCTGAATTAGGAAAGTAAATGATTTAGCAAAGAACTAAGGATCACAGGTGTAAGGGTCAGGTATAAAAATATTTTTATTAATTACCAGGTTTCATAAATGTGGCAGTAACAACAATGCTCAACGGAGATCCATAAAGAATGTGAGTGATGACAAAAACCGTAGCAAGTCTTCTTTCTGTTCGATGATCATCTCATTTTTTCGCGAGGAAAAACCGGAATAGTTTCAAATGATCCGTTCATGATATTTTACGATCCGCTTAAAAAAAAAAATGAAAGAAAAACAAAGAGTCTACTTAAAATAGAAATTTTCTAAGTCATATTGTGAACGCGTGACGTAGTTTAGAACGCTAGTTTTTTCATGAGCAGGTACATGTGTTGATCGATCTCGAAACCGTGTAGGTTGTTTGCGTCACCCTGCAACCTCATCAACAATCCTCCGAACGATACGTAGGCAGATCTGTAACAGAAGGAAAAAGTGGATCTGAAGTCACACAGAACTCGACAAGGACGCGCGTCTATTGTCTCGTTACGAATCTATCGATTCTTTCGCTTCGAGGAACCGAATCAGTGATTACTCCCATTACTCGTCTCTGATAACGGAGTTGTTCCAGTAGCAAACAATTATGCCTTTCGTGGACAGATACAGCTCAGAGATATTATAGAACTACCATGGTCCGTAAATCTTCAAGTAAAGAAAAACAATGGGAATTCTAATCAGAATTCTTGACTAGTTGATTATTTTTCACATCCCTTAGACAGTTCCATGATTCGAAATGAAATCTAACGAGAGACCGCGGGGACGGTGATCCTTCCAGATACGTTCCACGCTTTCGATGTCTCAAGTTTCCATGTTGTTGTTCTTGATCGTAGATCTGCGATCGTCATATAATCGCAGTGCCGATAGTGGTCGTGTCTAAGATCAACTACACAACCAGCTAACCACACTGCCAACATGCCAATCGCAAAAATGTTCTTCCAAGGATTCCCGGTTCTTCGTCCTCAGCCATGTCGATTATACCGCAGTCTCGTTGCTCCTGGTGTCTAAGGAAGCTCGATGTCTGCGCCCTCTGATCGATCCCGCTACGACGCAGAGATTCGACGGAACGATTAAACGGAAGATGATGCGTTTGTCTAAAATGAAAGTGTTAACAATTTCACACCGACTCACGACATTCGAAGAGAACGGTGAAACCCTGAACCCTGTTCGCCGAATCTAAAGACTAAACGGGACTCGCGTTGAAATCGCGAGACAATGTGGTCGTATTTACATAATTCGAGTAAAGTATTGCCAGTTGAAATAAAATGTGTCGATATTTTTTAAAAACATACACGAGTCACTCGTCGGTCTTCTGTGCATGAATAAACCCAAGACGATTTGGGGCTTCGCATTTACGATTGCACGAATCGAGTTGCAGTTTTTAAAGAAAGCGCGCGCGTCTCGAGCACACTGAACGCATAAGAAAAGAAATATTCTGAGAACTATTCTAAATGTCGCGTTACGAGAGGTTAGCGTCACTAGGAAACTGCTTTTTCAATTCATTTCGCGCAATTAACGATTCTTAGTTTTCTTTTCTTATTAAGCGTTCTCTCTTGCTTCCATGCAAGTATTTGGCGCCTCGATCGTTCAATACTATCTGCTGACGATAGATGAATCTTTAAACGAGCATCGAATTATTTATACGCGTGTTTAGGAAGTTGCGACGACGCTATCGATCGACCTTGCTCCAAAATTTCCGGCTATTCCCTAGTGAGAGCTGATTATTTTTAACTGGTGCGTGTTCTGGCTGCTCTCCGTTCCTCCCATCTATCGACCTCCTTTCCATCCTCGTCTAGGATCTGCACTTCAATTAAGGTCCTCTATATTAAAATCCTTGGACGTCAATACCTGAAAGCCTTCGATGTGTCATTGGCAGTGAAAATTCTCGCGGAGTTGCCTATTACTATTCTATTTACGAGCTAGCTGAAGTCGTTTATTCTTAAAACAATATGGCGCACAGTACATATCGATCCGCCATTTTCTGTATCGCCTTACGCGCGAAAGGTCCATCTTATCGATAAAACCGAATGAATTTTATTGCCGACTTATTACGTGTGCGCTGCTCAAAAGTTTGGAAAGCAGATTCGTAGCAAAGATCCAAAGAGCTCCGTGTAGCTAGAATGATCTGTTTCAGTGCATTAATTTCCGAAGTCCATTGACTCAAAACTTATGAGCAGCGGGGCACGCGAAATCTAGACTGCTATACTACTGTTTCGCGATTATGAATGTTACTACCATTGAAAATTTCATGCGAAAGTTATTCGCAATTAATTAACGGTTTCCGGACAGCTAGTCGATTAAATCTCTGATAGTTGAAGCGTACACTCTAAGAACTGATGTCTAGCGAAGTCAGGGTACCAAAAGGCTACGCCTGAAAGGTGGACGGTATGAAATGAAATGATGGGAGGTGGGGATGCTCAGCATGATTTTTATTGTCATTACAATTACAACGAGCGGTGATCGAGTACGATGAGAGAAGGCGTGGCTTACGTGCTAACAGTTTCGAAGTTCACAATACTTGAACAGGGAGAGGGGAACAAAGTAAACAAATAAATAATACACGAAAAAAGTCGACCAGCGTCCATCGAAACGGCCATTTGTCATCGAAGGATCACGGGCATCGCAAAAAAATCATTATCACGCCCGTTACATGATCGACGAGAATCTGCAATATGGCGGCGAATCTCGGGTAAACGCGATCCTTACACGATACTCTCATCGAAGCGGGACACGCGTGTCTTATATAACGTGACGATTGAAGCGTGCCAGGCATGAAAGGGCCAACCAGCTGTGAAACGTCCGCGGCGGATGATTGTTGCGCCGTTGAAGCTACGATTGGCCGGACAGCAGAACAAGAATCATTAGCCCGCGTGCCATAAAGTAACGAAACGGCCAGAATTGTCGGAGTAATACGTATAGAGTAATTCCGGCTGAAACGGCCCGATTTCATTTACATCAACAGATGTCTACATTTCTAATTGCTTTCAGTGGTATACTGGAATCTTGCGCAGGCTTATTTAATTACTCTTCTCGTATGTTTGCGCTTTCATATATTTTCGTGTAGGTACGATACGTGTAATATTCATTTAAGCAATGTGAGCCATTTCTCCCAGACTTACTCTACAAGAAATCGACGAAGAACGCCGACGGAAATCGTTTTTGCTCGCGTGAAAGGATCCCGTGGACATGCGTGTTTACGTTCGCAGAGACGCGCCGCTAAATAAAGAAAGCCAACAGTGATTTTTGCGAAAGACACGGATTCCTGCCGAGCCGACGCGGATAGATTTATCGCGACGCACACCTCGCCTCAGTCCGGCAGCAAACAAGTTTCCCCCGTGTATTCCTCGTGCGTGGATCGCCATTGGTATCGCAGAATACGCGTCGACCGCGGTGCACACAATGCCCATTGTGATCGGAGTAAAAATATCGTAAGGCCATGGGGGGTTTTCGTTGCTTCTAATCTTTCGTTGGGGTAGCTACCGGTCTAACGCAGAGATTCGCAAAGTTATTTGGCCCACCACCCACTTTTCAGGAAACGAATTAACATCCCCGGTGAGCGATGTGCCCTCTTTGAGAACCACTGGTCTAACCGACGGGACGCGCGGCGGCCATTTTGGACCGTTCGTTGTTGCATTCTTCGTTCAAAACATGCGCTCGTTCAACACAAAATTTGGAAGCTTATAAGATACTTTATTGTTACCTTTATAACGACGACTATATTTTTCTTACACTGGAAAACCTTGTGTTTTTATAATTAAGATAATTCTAAAATTGTATCGTTGCGAGCATGATACACGTACCGTTCGAAATATTTCGGCTGTTCTTTGTGCACCGGTCGGGGATGGGTTCACACGTGATCGAGCTGTATTTCGTGATTCCTTCGGCGGACGCTTTACAACGGTACAATTTTAGATCGTAATTTTGCAATCTCGATCCACGATCCAATTTTAACTTGGCTATACGCGGCACACGTTTGGAAGCCTCGACGACGCAGCGTGCATCTTGGCACGGGATTATCTTTCGCGTCGCCGGGGCCATTTTTAATTGTGGATCAAGCTACCTGCTGCTTGCAAAATATGTTATCTATACACGCTTCCTATGGAGGACACGTCGCGCGAACATTTCGAGGATCGCGTACTTAACACATTTATCAACAACCAATGGAGACACCTTGTTATTTCCTTTGGCAACGCATTGTCTGTTAACTTACTACATTATTGCTATTGCTGTTTAAACAGTTTCTACACGCAGTCTGCAATGTGTTAAGTAGTGACCCGAGAACCTTATCGACTGATTTCGTTTCGGCTAGTATCAAGGTCCATCGTAGCTCGATTCCTCAGATAAAACCGTGATGCAACTCGTGATAAGAGATTAATGTGAATTTATAAAAAGAAAGTAACCATTTTTGTTTACTGATCAAGACCGAGCTTAGGTCACGAGTTACTTCACACGCATCGGTCGCGACCAGATGTTTCTATTTAGCAATATTTCGCGAACGATTATAACGCGTCCCTAGAACGCAAGCGTAACATTGAATCTATCCGTAGAATCGTAAGACCGTTGGGATTATGTAAAAAGACTGGTTTCATAAATCTCGCGAATAAACAGAATCAATATTGTAAGAGACGATCGAGTAACGTCGGCGAGCATGGCGTTACGCGATACCGAAACTGAACACGATACACTTCTGTGCTCGAGTAACGCGATCCTTGTTCTTTACAGGTCTCCGATTGTTTCCCGATTCCTTGGCCCGCGAGCGTGACGTAACGCTTGACATTGTATCCCCGTAATGTTTTCAATGACACCGCATCGTATACTCCCTTTCTCTCTTTTTCTCGTCGACGTGTGGCTTTTTCTGCTGGGATGATACATAGACGAGGATAAAGACGCGATCTTATTGACACACGCAATCTGCACCCTCGTTGTTCATCGCGATATCGTCGTCGTTAAGCTTCCCCCACCACAATGCACATTCCTCCTCCACCTCCCACCCTACTATCTTTCCTATCTTTCCTTTATATACGTTAATCAAGGTCACGCTTCTTCCAATAATGCAGAAACATTTCATAGAGGTATCTAAACTACAATAAGTAACTCCTGTACAAATGTATACCATATCGCGAACCGTACAGTTAATTGTTTATTGTTTAACCCTTCGAGTCTAATACGACAGATCGAGCATTCTTATTCGTTTACGCAACGATACGCGTAATCCAGACCAAATTCTAGGAGCTAAACTGCTGAACATCGTTTTGGATAAACTCCTCAATTTTCACATTTAAGCTTCAATTATTTCGTTTACTTAACACGTTCACTACACTAGCGTTTGCTTCGGTGACGGTCAATTATATTTCCTTCAATCCAATAAATCTTCTAAACAAAATATTAGAAAAATGAAACTGAAACGAGTCATTGAGTTCTCCTATATACAATGTAGTTTATAATTTCGAATAACACCCATACGATTAATTTCATGTTCATTATGTAAAATATAGAATTACAGCCGTCAAAATTATGCGACGCTGGTGCAAACGTGTTAAAAATTGTCGTGCAAACACAATTGAAGTTAAAACAACACGTTCCAATGAAACGATTAAGAGAATTTCAGTTCGTCTCAATTAACCTACGAAAACAAATGTACACGAGAAACGTTCATGGTCAATTCAGGAAGGATAACCTGTCACTCGAAGGGTTAAAGAGAATACATGGGACTGTCTCTGATTTTTTTCAACGAAATGACAGAGTACGGACGAAATAACGCACTGTGGCTATTCCACGCGTGTAATCGTGTACTCTTTTTGTTTTCTTTTTTGACTTTGATCTTTTCTCTTTTTTTGTCGCGTCGCACCGCCGAAAAGTAGTAGCAGCTCGGTGACCGTTACTGGTGGCGGCGACAGGAGAGATGTCGTACCAGATAGTGCATTTACAGTATTCACGGCCCGTGTAAACGCGCATCTGGCACGAGCCCCAACTGCCCTGTAATCTCATATTGGCTCGCTTCCGTTTGCTCTCGTTCGTGCTCTCTAACACACCTCGTTTTGCCCTTTATCTCTTTTTTCCTCTTTTCCACGCTGTTTCTCGTCTTGCCTTCCTTCTCGCTGTACTCTCGCTATTACTCTTTCGTTCGCACGAATGCACACGACGAACAGATTAGGTCCGATGGGACATTCCAGCTGATCGCTAATGTCCGTTCTCCTTCGGTTTCTTTAAATCGTTTCTTTTATCGATACTGTTCGTAGATTTAATTGGTAATGAGTATTAATTAGAATTAGATTGATTCGTTTTTATAAATCGCGTATTTTACCGTGAAATTTTAAGAGGTTCGACCACATTCGGCCCGAAATTCGAACAGTGGGAGCGCAATTCGTTAGATTGACGTTTCGCGGAAGTGTTTTCGGGTCTGCAGGAAGTGTGCGATTGACAGGGGAACGCGGTCCAGGCAAATTGGTTTTCCTTTCGACTTCCCCTCAAGTTTTATTCGCGCCACCGCGTTGAGAGACAATGAAAAGGAACGGAACAAAGAACGCGGCCGTTTTCAATGTTGCCAACCTCAATGGCTCAAATACGCCGGACTAATTACTTCTCACCCTACAAACCGAGTGATCTTTTTATTTCAACTCCTTTTGTCGTGGTAGAGCAATTTCTCATTTTCACGATTTTTACGTTAAATTCAACTATCAGTGTTTAGAGATTCTTTTAAGGTTTCAAAATATTCGGCCGATTCAAAGGTGCGTCATGTTCACCATTGGTCGCATCTTCAAATAGCCGTGGTAGAAAACTGAAAATCGCGGCGAGTGTAAGGGTTTGAAGAGCGGAACGAGGAGAAGAGTTGTTTCTAATAATAGATAAACTGTCCTCGGTGCCGCGACGTCCTGGCGTCGAGACGAACTCGTTAGTTACACTCCACGCAAAACCGTACTGGGTGTAATTAAAACCGTCCCTCAACGAAACCGCGGGTTCGAAATTATTTCCATTAATCTCCAGTAATGTCCGTTGGAATAATAACCGGAACGACTTCGCTCGGCTATCGATACCTCTCTCATCGGCTTAAGTCACGTGACGTTGCAGACGTGATTGATATCCACGCGCGTTAGATTGTTTTTATTTCCGGGTCGACTCGATGTAAACGATTGACCCGCTGAGGTTCACGCATTAAAGAGTTCTGTAATTTGAATAAATTTCACGTGTTCAGTTTAACGTCCACACAACTTTCCTTTCCGCTCGCGCACAGAATTGCCCCGCGAATTAAAACTTGGATACACACGGAGGCTGTTTACGTTGGTCGCACAGGCATCGATATATTAAAATTCCTGAACGTGAGCGTTACCGGGACGAGTTTACACGACGCTGCACTTAGCAGGCACAGGTTGTTGCACAATCCACGAACCGAGTATCTTGATAGCCGACGATTTTGACGAATATAAACCCTGATTTACGCTCGATTCGGATTGCAAACGAATTGTTTTCTCTTCCTTGTCGCGAGTATTCGAAGAGATGAACATCACATAGGGATCCGCCTTGAAGATGGAAAATTCAGTTGACACCACACAGTCTCGAAGAAATTTCGAAATCTATTAACAGCCGAACGTTTCTTTATCTAATCTCTACTATCGGAATGAACAACCTACAATCCTGATAATTATCATGTAATTTATTCATCTCGATCACGTTCCCGAGCAATTAACCTGTCGTCCGTTACACAACGCGCGAAAAACCGACTCCGCGAGAGGATCGCGTACTCGGAGGGAAACAACGGTCGCCCGACGTTATCGACGAAGCAACTGCAATTCACGTGCGTTACGCAACTGTTCAGAGATACTCGCACTGTTTCCCTCGGGAGGCTACGTATCGATTAATAAACTCGAGAGAGTCAATTATAGCCGGCCTATACATGCCTCGGGTTACATAATCGTGAAATAATCCGCAGATCAAAATCGAAACGTGCGAAACGAGAGGAAAGAAGAATAAGGGACAACAGGGGGGGGGGGGAGAGGGAGAGAGAGGGGGAGAGGGAGAGAGAGGGGGAGAGAGAGAGAGAGAGAGAGAGAGAGAGAGAGAGAGAGAGAGAGAGAGAGAGAGAGAGAGAGAGAGAGAGAGAGAGAGAGAGAGAGAAAAGATAAACGATCCTCCGTGACACCGTGGAGATGGGACCACCGCTACCAACACAACGAACGGGCGGTACACAACTGCAATTCGCACTCCGTCTAGCGGGGCGAAGTGCGTCCCTAACGCTCGTTACACAATTACGACCTTGAAGACAGAGGCGTGTGCAGGAATTCATTCGACGAAATCAATTTGGAATCTCACGGTCTTCCCTCTGTATTGCACTTACTCACACTTACGCTCGTTGTTGGATGAAGTTTCGAGGAATTATGCGATACGTGAATCAGTATTTTCAAGTGGATAATAACATCGGCGAAACTACAATAACACGCAGTAAAGAATTCCTTTGTAATTGAAATACAATCGTTTACAAATTTTCATATGAAATTTTGAATTTTCAAGAAATCTGCATTGATATCAAGGGTTCGAAACGAAACAGAAATTCTTGAAAACAAAGACCCACTGTTCTCGAGGTACTTCGAATAGAGTAACATTTCGAGAAGGTTGCAACGGACGAGTTAAAATAATGATATCCAATACTATTTATATTCGCGTGTGTACAATTCGGTTGTATAACGCGCGAAGCGAAGCGCTCGGGACTGGTGTATGCCGATATAACCGACACGGCCGGTATATACATTTCTAATCGGCTTAAAGAACAAATATTCACTGGCGGTCGTGTGATCGTCACGACCGTACGTCGCGACCTTGAAACGAATGAATCCATCACCGCGAGAATCCACGAAGAAACGACATGGAAAGAATCGAACGGAATTTCGTGGTTCAAAACGAACTTGGAACTGAAGAGAACTGCACCATCATCCGTTTAGGGTAAAGGTTAGGTAAGGGGTAAGGAACACGTGTGTCAACTGTCGGTAATAAAGAGCAACGTATGCGACAATGGAGGACCGGAGCGCACGGAGATGCATCGATCCCGATCGATACACCGAGGTACCACAGAATAGAACCAGCGTGAACAACACATGTAGGTATGCACGGCTCGCTTGTTCGTTGGAAAAACGACGATGGAAGAAACGCGGTAACACGTGATATACGCGCGGCGACTAAACCAAGACTACAGGGGCTCCGGTATCGTCGCGGGCCACCAGCGAACTATGAGACACGGCCGTAGAGCAAACGGCGCTGCGCTCTCGCGTCTGTCCCAGCACAGTTACACAATCCGCTGCAGCAGCAGCAGCGTATATATCGGGGTTCTTCTCGCGGAGATCAGAACCAGAGGACGTTTTTGGACCCGGTTCACGCGGCCAAGCCTAAGTCCGATCGATCCGATCGTTGAACACGATTTATCATCAAGGTCGACGATGGTGTTCGAGGTCACGGGACCTTTTTTCCGTTGGAGAACGCGACCCGGACTCGTAAGGTGACCGTCGCCAGGGGAGGAAGGAAAACGGAAGATCGAAGTTACCGCTGACCGAACTTCTATTTATAGGAACCGCGAGAAGATGGACACAGCAACCGGAACGTTATTAATAGCTTGTGCTCTTGTTGTCATTTGGCGGGGATGAATTTAACATGCGGGCATGGTCGGTAACGGAATGCTTCGAATTCCTTTGAAAATATAGGTGATCAGTGGGAATATTCGAATTGGGGATATTTTAACTTAGTAGTTTTTCTTTGGCGAAGAGACTGTAGGAACGGACTGCGCACAAGATTCCACTGCGGCGCAGTTGGGTTAGTTTGTTCGTGGAAAAATCATTAGAGCATCGCGCCTCGAAGATTCTCGCTACTTGGAGTGCACACCGTAATAACGTTGGTATTATTTGGATCGATACACGGTATGATATATATCACAAGCTGGGTCTTGGGAGACGACAAAAGGGGTTCGAGATAAACTCGGGTCGAAGAATATAGTCTCCTCACGGAAGACAATTTAGGAACCACTGTGCCAGAAACTGACGCTGATGCGCGTGCCAAATCGGGGCCTCCTATAATGCGTGTCGGCGTCCGAAGATAGAAGACAAATGGAAGAAAACACGTGTCTACGCGGCTCTGTTGTTCCACCGTAAGTAATTGCGTCGTGTAATTATTTGAAACCTTTGGTGATCGAGTCCGTTCTAGATGGGCATTTCATGAATTCGACATTTATTGATCTTTATCGATAGATTGAAACGAAGATTAAATAATATAGAACTTCTCGGAAGTATCTAGGAAGAAATTATTTAAGAACTTACGAAGAAGTGAAAAGTAGGTTAGATTACACAATCCTGACCCATAAACGTCAACTGACTAAGAAAAATATGACTGATGTCTTCCGATACACGTACAATTTTACGAAGAATGGAGACTTTCGGCTGGCTGACATTTCTGTATACTCTGTGGTCAGTCTGAGACCCAATTCTAGTCTTTATTCCAGTCATCTAGGAGAAACTAGACGTCACGCAGGAACGAGACAAGAAACGGGGAACGAATTTATCGAGCGGCCTCCGATACGGACAACTCTAAACGGTCGTAAATCCCCGAAGAAAATGGCGGATAACACGGCCAACGAAAATGGGACGAACGAGGGCGAGAAAGGTCCACGGACCAATGGACGAACGGTTCTCAAACGAGGTAAAAGCCGCGAGAGCGGTAGCGGTTGTAATTGGACCACTTTGCCGCTAAACGAGCTTAACGATCGATTCTGCCTTCCGACAGTAATGGCATAATGCCGAGATACGACCGAATGGATACATATACATCTGATCGGTGACGTTGCTTTAATGCAGTGTCACCGGTTGATCTCGCGAACACGATTCGACGATGCTTCAAGGAGTCCAAGGATGTGGGGTGAGCGACGTTCGATTAGAATTCAAACGCAAAAAACCAATAACGATTGACATCGGTGCTGCTATCTTCGACGAATCTCTAACGACGGGAAACGCGTATGCGTGAGTTTACCAGTGGTTCACAATCGGTGCCACACCGAGGTGATTTCGCTTCGTAACACCATACACACGATTCAGCTTTGCTCAGCTTCCTAGGCTCACAGAGAAGATTTGGAAGATTTAGATTCAGAAAATTTACAGTCCCACTAGTTTACGAGTGCCCAAAGCAATACGTCCGTCTACGTGAATTCGTACAATTCCCCCGCTGAACTATCAATAACCAAGTCAACGGTAGTATTCGATCGAAGCCGGAGTCACGGAACACCCCGTTACCCAACGCTGAGCTCTAGCGTCAACAGAGTCCCTTCTTAGGCCAACACGGGCAATTCGAAACCAGGATCTCGAGAACGAGGCCGCGTGAAAACCGCAAATACGACGACGCCCGGTGGGTGCACCAAAGGATCTCGACGATCAACGGTCTCCGGTTGCGACAAGGAACGAGCACGAACCCGTTTTATTCGCAGTCTCCGTTCGGTGCGAAGGCACGCGCACCCGGCACGAGTTACCGAACCAACACGAACGGCGACTATTTCGCGAACGACAGAGAAAAAAAACGGGAAAGAAATGGTCCGAATGGTTGAACCTCGTGCGGAGAACTAGTCGCGACTAGGCGAACGGTACCACAATTGCGCTTGTAAAGCAACCAGCGGAGGCGATCAGCGGGAGAGTCTGCTGACGCGGGGGTTACACAACGGATGGCCGAAAAAGCGGTGCCAAGCTGCGTGGCGCTGGGCCACGGCGTAAATGCGTGTGTGTCCGGCTAACCTCGAAACAGAGTCGGTACACCGGCGCGAGTACTGCCGAGAAATGTCGCATACATGTACGCCGCTTGCTAACGTACATGCACACATGTGTGTTTGCTTGGATCAGGAGACAAGATGGTGGCGCGCTCGGTGTTCCCCCGTCTCTGTTCGTGTCCCAAAACATACATGGCTCGGGGTTGCGAAAAAGCCCAGGGTTATTTGGACCCCGGTTCCGTTCTATCGCGCGCGTGTCTAGGGATGCATGTATCGCGCATTGACGAAAAGCTGGCGTGCGGGAGGAATGTGGATCTCTAATTGGTCAGATCGCAATGAGACACGCCCACTTTTGCGCGCATTTTCCGTTTCAATACGCTGTTTGGAATAAACGATAATAAACAAAACAGAGAAAGAATCTTCTTGCCTCTCTGTGCTGTCTCAAGTGCCATTTTTTTGTCAATATAGCATATAGTCGTCGACAAGACACAGCAAGGTCGTAAACTAAGCCTTCATCGTTACAACTACCCAGCAATCGAGTCGTCTAATATTTTAGAATGTATTGCAGAATCGAGCTAACAATTCCCTAGGAAAAAGTGTGCATCTTTTCAACAATTGCAAAAGAATCTAAAATGGATCATCATTTTGACCCGTCTGGTAGTTCCGGTGTTGAGATGGAACCTAGACCCTTCAGAGTCGGTAGTAATTGATATCGCGCGATAGTGGACTGAATGATAGACGTCTATCATCGTTCCGAGTCCTAGGGAGATCACATTTCCGTCAATTCGCTTGTTTTGTCACTGAGAACATGTTTACTTCAACGGCTGACCGATTTTACAATCCGCTAGCTATACCTTGGCGGCAACTATATGCGCGCGGATGGACCTTCTAGGACACGTGGAACACGGGCTCGTCGCGCGACCTTAACGCGGGAGGGGCTCGCGGCGCACCAGGCCAAGAAGAGACGAGAAAACGGGGGCGAGAAGCTTGGAACGGATTTTCGTCGCTCGTTGCCATAAACGAGAACTCGGGGTCTCGCGGCTGCTGGCTGGCCAGACAGTTTGGCCGATGGTAAATGCGGGTTTTTTGGTTGACGACGGATACGATTTCTTCGATGGCAACTCGGCGGCACGCGGTCCCGATTTATTTGGGAGATCCCTGGTGGCCAAGGTCGGCGATTTATATTAGGTCGTCGCGGAAGGAATTTTATATCTGGGACCCGACGGTTTTTAACCGGGTAACTATGGAACTCGGTTTCGAAAATCTTTCCTGGTGTGTGCAATCGAATCAACCAACGAGTATACACGTCGAATACGAGACAAACGCAACAGGTATTAAATAAAAAACTAAAGCAAAATGAGAAAGAATTATGCTCCTTTGAAAATGTAAATAACTTTTGACAAAACTTAGTACGAATAGAGTAGAAATGAATAATCGCCGAATAAATAAATTCTGGTTTCTATTTCAAGCAACAAAGAAGAAAGATGAATTTTTCGTTTGCCAAGATTAATATCCTTTTATAATTAAGTTACTGCGCAATTCACGTAACTTCGTAAACGGGAGAATAACCGAATTTTCCGTGTACGAGAGCTAAATGGCCGTCCGAACGTCGAACAATACTTCAACGTCCCAATTTTTACGGTTAGCAGCACGGTGACCGAGTTTTCCGATAGAAATCGAATTTTCGTTGTGTCGCCGTTCCGCCGATAACGTCGTTTCGACGTCCTTCGTGGCATCAACTGAATTTTTAACGTACGGCCATTAAGTTCTTGATATCGTTTATCTAACCATGCCCCGAAGACACCCGAATCGATTCGGAAGGAAACGCGGAGGTTTTATCGAGCAGCCCGCTTGTTCTTCCCGATGCCTGGAAAACTCATGGCGCGATACGCGAATTCAGCTCGCGTATAATTCATTTCCAATAACGAGTTTAAATTCTACTCAGTCGATTGTGTACGTTCGTTTCGCAGCGATTACTCGTGGATATCTGGTCGGAATTGAACGGTTTCGATTTTAATTATTTACCCGACACCAACGTGCAACGAATACAATTGGTTCCTTCGAATGGTGTTTTGGTGATTCTGCGCACCAAAGATTTTTCTATTCGTTTTTCTTCCCTTTGTCGTGAGAATTTTAAAACGTGTGATCTGTTAAGAAGATTGCGTTAGAACTGCTTGTTCTTGTGTATTTAATACTAAACATCAATTCAATTTACTCTTTTTGTATTAATTATTAATCATCATGTATATTTCTCAAAAAGATTATTTTACGTCCCCGACAATTCGTTCAGGCTTCTATTTATTTTCTTTGCCGTAGTAATTATTGAATACCGTATGTTCAATTGTATTAGTATTGTTGTGAGGGTATTATTTAGTTTTTTTTTTATATTTTAATGTTCAATTTACTTTTCGAAGCACAGCGTTTTTCATGATTTTTTGAAAAGTGCAAGCGATGCAGCACTTCCTTCGGCGGTCGGCGAACAGTTGCATCACGCGATGATAAAAACCAATATGGAAAGAGCCATCGTAAAAACGGATCTTCGCGTAACCGGCTGCGCAAAGATTTAGCTCCGTATTAATTAGTTCTTCGTTAGTTCTTATCAGCGAAGAACATGTACACTCTGCACGGAATATTTTAGTACTGCCTGCAATGTCACACCGATCGTATGACCGCGTTTATGACAGTTTTAATGTTTAAACTTTTCAAGTGGAAAAATCGTTTTCCTTTTCTATCGGTCACCCTTTTGGAATTTTAAAGAATGATCGAAGGCAGAACGAGAACAATAGTCGTTTGACATTTCAGAATCGAGCAAACACGAACGAGACTTCCGGAATCAAGCGGCCTTTGTCGCTTCAGTTTCATTCGCCAAATAACCTTTGATCTTAGCATGAAATTGTGTTTCTTGGAATTTTTCGTTGCAGACTGTTAAGCTGCTGAATAGCCGTACCTATCAATTATCCTTCTGCGATAATTGTTTCTTTTTGTAACATTGACCATATTTGTAAAATAAATGAGAGCAATTTCCGATAAATTCTCTCGAGACCTCGTGAAACTTCACCTAAAATTCTGTATTTCTTCATTTCTTTTCTCTTCATTTGTATTTGCATTTGATGGATAACATCGGGCTAGTTAGAGGTAAATAAATTTGAACGTTTCCACTGAATACTCTCGTCGTTCGATCGAAACGCGGAAATTGAAACGGGAGACGAGCTCAAAAATAAATGAATTTCGAAATTCCCCGCGAACACTCTCTTAATTTCATCCAATTCGCGCATCGAAATTGAAACACGCACGGTTAAAAACAAGCGCGAATTGGATAAAAAAAATATTTCCCGTTCGCCAATCTCTTTAATTCCGTTTGATTTTCAGGTTTCACGGTTTCAATGTCCACGAGAGAAGATTTTTTACGCGTTCGCGATCTGACGCGTAAATATACCGCGTGGGCTAGAACAAGTAGACCGGGCACGAGGTTATTTCACGGGCGAAACTAGGTCGAAAATTAATAAAAATTTCATCGCCGCGCGACACTTCGTTTCGGGAATCATCAATCCTCGAACATTTATCACGAACCGCTCGTAAATATAACAATAATAGAGCAACATGTCCGTCCATGACTTGCTGTTTCCACTTATCGTCATTAATTCGATTGACGCGACTTTACGTCTTTTTACCGACCGAACCGAGTGAAACGGGTTATTACCATGAATACATTATTCGACTGTGATACTAACTTTTAAAAAAATATTCCAAGCAACGAAATATTTAATTTTCTTTTACGAAAAACTTCGACATTTGACCTATGAAAATAAAAAAAAAAACAATTGTCACGTTGACTGTCATGATGGTTAGCGATTACTAGGATTTTCCAAATTTCTTGAGAACAATTGTATCAAGATCAATGTCGAACCAAAGTATTTAACAGAAGTAACTGAGTAATAATGCAACGTAAGGGCTGTGACACAGAATCGTTAAGAATTCTTTTTACTCCCACTTCTCTTCGCTACGAAAGAGTAACCGATTCTACATAAAACACTGAAAACCGTCGTATCAGCCGACGTATTGATTATTCATTGCAACGTGGAACGTACCTTCGACCGACGTTTTTAATTCGTGTCGTTGATTGCGCGACGACTTACGGCCGAATCGGCAAAGAATTATCGTGTTCCATTTCTTTTCTGACTTGGATGGGCTCGGTTGTCCCGAGATCGATATATAGGTCACCATCGGGACCGATCGATCGATTCTCGCTGGGAACAGGGATCGGGATATTGCGTTGAACAACGGTCTCCCCAGCTTTTGCCAGTTCCGTGCGCGACCTTCACGCGAAATATAATTAGCGGTAATTATTGAATGCGCGCCGCGCACGGACGTCCCTGAATTTCGATCGATCTTCCCGGTAAATGGGGAGGAGGGTAGACGGGGGCAGAGAAAGAATAAAGCAAGCGCACAAAGTCGACTTGCATCCGACGTGCACGTGTGCTTTTACTTTTAATGTACGCGCCACATCATGCACGCCCACCCCTTGGTGCAATTAACCACTCGAGACTTTCCTTCCACGAATTAACGCTAGAACCACCTTCGTAATTATTGATATCCTAGAAGTATTAAATATCCGAGAGGATTTTAAAAATCAATGGTTTCACTGGGATACTTGTGTAATGAATATCTAAAGAAACTGAAAGAAAGATATTGTTACAATTATAACGAAGGTAGGAAGATATTAGTCGTATTGAATGTTCGGTAGTTCTAGTGCTAAGGACTCGAACATTGTTACCTTTCATCTGGACTTTTTACTTGTTTGTGACTTTTACGAAAATGGCACTTCGGATTGAAATTGCGATGATCGAGAAATTTGACTACATTTTAGATTAAATATTGTTATCTTATCTTTTAGTGTATTTTCGACTCATTGAAAAGAGTGACCGAAATTTGTAGCTTAGGTATGCGTTTTTCCACTGTAGGAACATTCTTATCGTGATTCAATTCGAAGCGAGACGAAAGTGCAGTCCGACGTCATACTCTGAATAATGTTCATAGTTCCTTTTTTGTTGCGTGAAATAGATGCGATATAATTGAAATTCGCATTGTATTTTAATTTCTTTTCTTGTGATTACCGAATTGAATGGAAATAGTGCAGTATCAATCGTACTATTAATAATGCGATAAAAAAAATGTTCGTTGCAATATGTTACTGATCAATATCTGTAATACCTGATATTTCATTTAATGAAGCGATAAACGTCGTCCAGTGGAACTTGTAACATATGTTACGGACAACGGACAATCAAGTCTTCAACAGTTAAATTTATTCATAGCATTTCCATATGTATATTCAGCACACTTTCCGAAATCTCCATGATTTCCTTGGTATATTTTAGATCGCCTTGATAAATATTTAAAACACGCTAGCGAGAAAAGTTGCATAAATCACTGAAGACTGCGGATCCTCATGGAAATACATACTTTTCCGTGCCATTTCACGGAAGTTAGAGTTGCGAGGATCATTAAATGTTCCCGTTAAAACTTTCAAAAACATGAACATAATGGAAAACTCTAATTAAACATTCATCGTGGCTATAAAATCTATGACAAACCGCACGCCTATGTAAATGCATAAAATCCGTGTTCCGATAATGACGTATTTCCCACAGTTTCGTCGTTAATTTGCAATTCGAAGTAGAATCGACGATAAAAGAGCCTACAATACACGACCCAAAGAACAGTGAATTGAACTTTAGCTCCGAGGATCGCAACGAGCAATCAAAACCTTTGAATCCCCAATTGTCACACGTTCAATCCAAAAACCTTCAATAATTATAATCTCGAGCAGTTAAGCCGACCCAGGCTGGAAACTAATCTAATCAAATAATCATACGTGCTCGACATGACGTCATCCAGACTCTCCGGCTCGTTGATATTCACCTGCGTGCGTTGCCGCATTCCATCTCCGATCAAACAAAAAAAGAGCAGAAAAAGAAAATCGAGCGAAGGAACACAGTTCTCCCTCCTCGCCATACCACGGTGACCAAGAAACATTAAAAACCAAGATACTCTGAACTCGAACGTGTTCTTCCATTTCAAAGCTTTCGGCAAGCCGCTGTAGTAGAACAGCTTCTATTAATAAACGAACAACGCGTGCTCCGAACGCAATAAAGAAAAAAAGGAAACATATAATTCGAGGCACGAGGAGAAAGGACTCTGCCAAGAAACGACTCGACTCGACTCGACTCGACTCGAAGCCAGAAGACAGGAGTAGGACACCGTGTCAAGAAACATGGGACGTGGGCGGGGATGCGAGGGGGTGGTCGAAAAAGACGATCTCTCCAAGCGCAGCATCTCCCTTGGCAGGTGGAGAGGAACCTGGGGCCGACTTAATCTTAGAACACCTCCACTGCCAGGCTGGTCCGCGTTCCCTCGTCGTCCGCTAGGCACCGTACATCCTCCCAGATGCATATACGCGTATATGTACCCGCGCGCACACGAGTTTCGTCCGCGACGGAAAAGCTTACGGTGCGTCCACAACACAACAACCACGAGAAAAACACGCAACAGACACGACCGCGACGCCGTAGCATACTAAAGTGGTTGGCTGCCGGGTGGCACACGCAACACGCGAAAACCCGAGGCGCACAAGGCTGAGACACAACGCGCGATACAACGTCGAACCCCTCGACGAAGAGACAGACGATCGAACGATAGACAACCGCAGAGGATACGGTCGCGATCTCGCGGGAGGGAGGAGCGGACCGAAAGGATATCCTGGTGCGTCTGGACGCCGTGTAAACGCGCCTTAAAGTATCTCCTCCTCCCGCGCGGTCCCACCCCCTCGCACCCCGCCCCTAGCCGTCCAACTGCCATACGCGTTCTCCGTCGCGCTCGCGCGTCCATCGAGCCGCAGGAGAGAGACGGAGAGGGGGACCCGTATCGCGCGGAAAAGCGCACCTGCGCGCTCCTGCGTCGTCGTTTTCTCGGTCGCGGCCCGTTTGTGCCTGTCCTACCGTTCCCTCCCCACACCGCCGCTACTCAATACAGCCCGATGATTCTGTCTTTCTCTCTCTCGAACGCTGTGGCTGTTCCTCCCACTCTCTATCATCCGACACCAAACCTCCTCACTCTTCTACGCCGGCGACTATCGTTGGTCTCCTACGTCGCTGGAGGGGACACGACACCTCCACGCGAACCACCTCCTCCTCCCGCCCTCTCGATGCCCACTGTAATTCCCCTCTTCCACCTCCTGGCTACTCTTGATACCTTTCCCCTCACCGGTCGCTACGATCCTCTTCAACGAGCCGACCCTGTAACACCACCCACCCCCGCCGTACCGTTCGTCGAGTAGCCGTGCATCGTCGAGAGTCGATTATCGTCGGGGAGAACCGGGACGGAGGACCCTTCCACGCTTCGATACAAGGGACACGAACATGGTCGATCGAAATCGACGGTACTGGAGCCTCCCGGCTGTGTAGCTTCGCCGATGGCTTTCTGATTATGTAAGCTCGCTGCGTTCAGATTTCCTTTTAGGGGATCGAGTGAAGCGAGATGGGAGATTGCGGTTTTTGTGGGTTTTGGGTTTATGAGCGACGGCGTTGATAGACACGTTTCGAGGATTGATGATTTGAGATTGTAGGCTCTGTGCATTGAGTTCCTAAAGACTGAGGAGTTCTTCATCCCCTAACATTTGAGTTTATCTTCCGGCTTAGAAGTAAAAGAGGTCATAGACCACAAAGGGAATTGCAGCTCCCAGTTTTCTTTTAATAATTTTTTCTCTCCTGCCACACTGAGAGTTGAAAAACGCTGGAGGATTATAAAAGAATTCTTGATCCCACCTGGGACAAGCATTCCACGATTCTTTCCCAACGCGACCCGTGTGGGGTTTCTCGTTCGTGGGCCAGAGGAGGCACGAAGCGTCTGCGGTACAAATCTAAAATTAGACACTGCCAATCACCGAGCGCGATCTATATATTATCGGGACAATCGATTACCATCGCGGAGAGAGAAAGATAGAGGAACAGAGGCCGTGTTTTCGAAGCAGTCATGTACACAAGTCAATATTAATCGACCGATGTGGCGCGAGTGGGTACTGAAGGCTCAAGTAGGGCCAAACCACGCGAGATACCAATCGGATTCATTGGAAGTTGAATAAAAGATTAACACATCGTGAACCAACGGCGTATATATATACGTTCAGCGTAAGCCATTAGCCAATGAAACCGATTCGTATATAGAATTAGGCAAGTTATTAACTCGAGATTTCATCATAAAATTTTCTATGCTTTCAAAGTCATCAAAAGATGTTTCGTAGTATTAAAAGCTATCAACGATTTGTTAGCAATTTTACTGTCGGCGTACGATGAAGCTCGACAGAGAACTGCACAACCGATTCTCTTTTCTGCTCAAAAAACGAAGCGTCGTTTTGAGAAATGCCAGTAAGACAAGAGCATTCGTCTGTCATAAAACGGTCATTGTTTTACGCGTGTAAAGTTCGGTCTCTGTGGGGGTTTGGCTCAGCGACAAACGCGAGGTGCGCAGTTGGCTCATCTAGCATGTTAGAAAGGACCCAACGCGGCTGGGATCGTTAACGGGAGCATAACAACAATCCACGCTGCGGCATCTAAAATTAATAACGTCGAACAGATTCGATGTCCGACGTGACACGTCGTACACGTTTCCATCGACATAGTACGTTTTTCTATTTCTGTCGACTGATGACATCAGTTTAATCATTCCCACGAGTTTTTCTCGATTGTTTGTTCTCTTTTCGTTCAACGTTCGGATATTCAATTAAAGAAATTCGATACCTTTTCAGATTATTACCAATGTTCACTGGCATCCCTCGATTTCATGTTTTTCTTTCTGTTCAATTTAAACAGTCTACGAAAGAGAAAATCGCAAGGATCTCATATTATAGTTAATTTCTAATATTTCTATTTGATTTTCCGTTCTCCATACACTTGATCTTCAAATATTCGACTATACAGAGAAATTCAAATGCTGGAACTTAAATGACCCTCGCGAATTGTCTTTCTACGTGCAATTAACAGCGAGGACTGTTATTTCCTCACAGTTACCGTAACACCGAATTGTTTAGATTTAATTGGCAGACGAGCTAACAGAGCACAGCGAGCTGCGCACTGGTGCGATCTAATGTTCTGATTAAGACGCGAGAGCGTGGGGGTTAATTAATTTAGTAATTCTGCCTCTCGTTGACTTATTCTGCTCCGTGTCTGTAGAATATTTTGAATATTTTACGACCTCGCGATGATGCCACAATTCTCCGTGTGTTAACTATATTCCGTACAACCTTAGAAGACTATTTTGTAGTCACTTAACACTAGTACATTAAAACAATACAACTCTTCAGATGTAAGGCGTCTGTTATTGTTGAATTTATACAGATTTTCCAATTTCTCACTGGAACATCGTAGTTTCAATACTTGTAAAGTATGTTTAAATGGATCATTTCGACTTTATTCGTAGGTTCTTGCGTTAATGGTCACTATTCAATCAAAACTATCAAGGTTATCAACCCACATCAAAATCTTGGTCTCTCGTATCTCTACTCTATCTCACATTCGTATCTTCTTCTCTACCAAACAATTCCCATAATCGGATTAACACTCGTCACGTCAGCTGCCAACTGAGTTTGGTCCGGACGTATATATACGACAGAACCGCTCGATGGGTTAAAACACCGAGCGAGCCGAGGACGCACGAAGGGGCACGAGGCTAGTCGAAGCAACACGTGGCCCCGGGGATCAAGACGACCGCCGCAACCCCACTGCCCGTGACCAGGCTCTCTCCTCTCCAACGCTCACCCAGTCGATTATTCTAGCCTACGAAAGTCCGGAAGAACTGTTGCAACACGCCTCGGCTGGTCTCAATGTCACGGCCCTAGCACGCGCGATAAACGCGCGTCGCTTACGACAGAATAGCGACAACATGAATCATATATCGAGACAGGAAAAGAATAAAAGATTTCCTACTGGCAAGCCCGTCAGCCAGTTAATAATATTTAACACTAATATTTCTCGACTACCGAATACTGTATCTTTAAAATGGAAATAATTATATCGTATCCACTCAAATCTATGGAAAATACTGGTTACGAATATAGTTTAGTGATCTATTTTGTACCCTGAAGTTTCATTGTACTTTTTTGTCTTTGAATAATTATTCGGCGCGTTCATTTGTTTCTCGATCGAAGAGCGCCCCCCGTGCTGCACAATGGACGCAATTGAACTTTACGAGCGCACTATATCGTTTTCGACGACCATACGAGCGGTGAACACGCACGCAGGTTTCGTCTGGATAGATGGATCGTTCAAGTGGGAGCTACCAACCGGATTATACCGGGTGATATATCCCGCTGGGCAGGAGCAATTTTATAGGACTTGAAATTCCGCGATCAATCTGAATGACCCAGATATCCCAGGTGGCGGAGAACGATCTACTGGGTGTGGAAAAATTATTCCAATTCTATGCGAAATATTCACTGATCATTTCTGACAACAATAAACCGGGTTCCTATAAAAACGTTACACATTTCCGTAAATATATTAACAATAAAAGGTAACTCACGTAACATTCCCAGTAATCGAGTAGTCAAAATGAGTAGTCAGAATTTTTATTTTGCAAATATTGGAACCATGAAGATACGAGGAACTGAAAAATCTGTAAAAATATACTAATAACAGATGCCTTGGATCTTGAGAGTTGTATTATTCTACTGTTATTGTTAATTATATTGTATATCATACAAATTAATAATGAATTGTAAAGACAAGGGGTTGAAAGCTGTTTGAACCAGAATTATTTAACACGGTGTAGCCAACGCGGGCGCGCGTGAGTGACTCCTCTCAGCGTTCTCGAGCGAAGGACAGACAGGTCGAGTAATTGGATCGAGCGGCCGGGCTGCGATTGGCAGCCGAGTAACAGGCCTGTTTCCAACCCCCATCTAGGAAGTGGCGAGAGGGCTCGAGAGGATCCTGGAGAGAAGCTTTGCTTAACTTGACCTTAATTTCGCGGGATACAATCTGATTGCCGTTTATCAGTTCTCGGGAATTCTAGGCCACCTAGTATCTGTCGTGGAGATGGAGAATCGATCTCCCCTTTGACCAACTTCGATCCCCGTCAATCGCGAATGGATCACACTATTTTTAACGACCCCCTATATGTACTTCAGTAGCCTCGGTTCAACACCGAGGTCCACCGTTAATTGCTATTCCATTGGAGGCTATTGATGACCGGAGACAATGCGCTTAATTGCAGAAATCGATTTTATATTATTTTTCAATTCAACCCGGACGAATCCCTTTCAATTTGTTTCAATTGCAGAGAGTATTAGGTTATAAGGAAATCTGTATTAATAGCGTGGTGGAGTCTAGCGTGTCGAATAATTGTAACATAGAACTTTTAACAAGATTTCTTTAATTACTATGATTACCATTTGCTTACTGACTGTTCTTGGATTATTCGTAAAATAAATTCCACCTTTACTTCATGTAATTTATAAACCTTATAAAAATGTTAAAAGGAAAACTCTCGATCACACTCTTCGAAGAGATTTATTTTCACTATCCACTCTTCATTATCTGTATTAAGTTAATAAAATCGCACCCCTTAGCATTATACATGGAAATAATTCACAAACATACAAATTTTTGGTAGCAAAAGAAAGGTTCTTACCAGTGATTCGCAACCGTTGCTAAGGTAGGCCAATTTCGACAGAGACGAAGCAGGGTGGCATTAACAACGTGCCACTCTCTTTTCTCAATTTTCATCTCCACTTCCTGGCCCAGCTCGACTCGACTCGCGCATAATTCCCTTTTAATCCGTCACCCTTTGATCTCTCCATCCTCTCTCTATCTGCCGTCCTCGTCGGAATGGCGGAACGCGTTCGCGGGTATATGACGTCAGCGGATTCCCCTCGCGACGCGCCTCGTCCTTCTGTAATCCCGGCCGGATACGGGGGCTGGGGGGAGAGGTCGAAGGGGAGAGGACGAGGGTGGAAAGTGGCACCTTCCAGTCAATAGCAGCCAGCCCCGAGATACTCGAACGTTTTCCGTGTTCGAGGGGCGACATTCAACCACCGGAAACGGGGCTCACCCCTTTTCGTTCCAACCTGAACCTTCGACTATCAAAAGCTCTAATATATCGTCGGCAATTCATCTTCTTTCTTCTTCTTTCAATCTTGTACTTTTAGTATTTTTGACTCCCCTAACTTCTCCTTTGTCGTATTCTAATCGCTGAAATTTTAATTTTTCGGTATTCCTTCTCTCTTCTTTTTCTTTCAACCTTGAACTCTTCGTATTCCCGCTTCCCCTAGTTCCCTATTTTTTGTACTCTACAGTTTCTTAAATTCACGAGTATCAGTACCATCAGTACCTCTCTTATCATTATTTCTACTAACCAAGCGAATTGAAACTCTGCAAATTACAGTAAACCTATTGTCACACATTTCTCGAAATTCACAGAGAGTTCAAAGAGATCGCTGATAAAACGCAAAGAAGCTTGAGAGTACCTCATTAGACGGGTCTTTTGTCCCCTGGAGTTGAATAAACGTGGAGAATATTTGTGAAAGGAATGTTACGTGACTGGGAATAATTCCGACGGTATTTAATGAAAAGGACTTGTCTGATTATAAAAGGACCAGGCTTGCGAGATCAAGCAGCTGTTCTGTTAGTTTTATTACGAATAATGTCGCTTCTTTTAATGTGCATTTTTGTCGCGTGACCTTAGCACGTAGAGAAGGTCAGAACATTAAGGAATAGTTAGAAACACGTGGGAACCTAATGGAGATATAGTGTCGCGGAATAGGAAGCGAAGAGACACTATCGATCGACAGTAATTAGCTTTTACTTCTTGAGGGACGTCTTTATACTAACCGTGAGGGGTTCAACCTTGCAGCGCATTAAGGGCACCATAGTTCGCTCGGTAGAAATAGGGCCAAGGACACGTCCTCCATGGCCCCGTTCGCTTGAATAAATGACAAAATATTGATAAATTGTTCGCTCTAGCGAAAGTTTAAGCACCGACGCGCGACAAAGTGACACTCGTCATTCTGTTAACCGGCCAATCTTGTCGACCGCGTATGCGGTACACGTTTCGTCGACCGTTCAAGAATTATTATACTTCTTATTAAGCTTAAACAATTAAATCTACGATCAGTTCAACTTCTCATCAATCATGAATAAATAATCCCGTGAATTATTTCGTCCAACGGTATCCACAATTAACTAAAAACCCTCCGCGACCTCGAAGTGTTCATTTCGAAAGTTGCCTCAACTTTATTTAATTCGATTAGAATTCAACGTAGAACTTCAATATATTTAAGAAGATTTTAGCAGTAAAATACTATATACAATACGAACTAATTATATTACGAATAATTACGATAGAATCCGATAAAATGCTCACCGAGACAATTAAACGTTTATATCGACACGACAGCGTAATGCGTTAAATCTTGTCCAACAAATAATCCTCGACCATGGAAGAACTAAGAAGGAGAAGAACGAAAAAAACAGAAAAAGGGGTGGAGAAGGGAAAGAGAATCAATTTGTCCCGAGCGAAGCGAAGGAGAGCAATTGGTAATTACCTCGCGTTTCCGTTCCCCTCAATTTATTCCGACGTCCCTTATTCCGTCTGCCCCGGGAGAGCGTAACCCATTTCTTCCCACCATCAACGACGCCCACGCGCTTTCTGGAAGCCCTGAAACCTTCTCTCCCCCTCTCATCCCACCGCTATGTTCCCGGCCGAAGCGACAGAGGGAGCGGGAAAGAGAGGAAGATGGCGAGGATTCATGCACGAGCGGCCGTCAGGGGGTTGACCTAATTTCGCGCGGCGTAGGTCAGCCTCTCTCTGGCTGTCTGACCTTTTCCCCAGGAGAGTCCCGGCAAAGGGGGGTGGGAGAGTAACGGTACAGATCAGGGATAGATCAGGTACACGTGTACAATCCTCGTACGTGGGCGTAGAGAAACAAACACGGAAAACAACGGGGTTAAAGCAGTAAGCGGTTGGGTGCGTGGGACGTTTAATGGAGAATAGTAAAGAATAGAAGAAAGAAGCTTCAGGCCAAAGGCTTGCCGAAAGATCACCGAAACACCATGAATTTTCATTTCGACTTTGGAACCGCGACAAGAATTCAAACCTGTAACACTTGGATGTTCCTTCCATGAATATTTACCGTTTCCTGATGAAATATTGATGACACCTCGTTGCACCTGGGTGGAACGTAACGGTGGATCATGCGTTAAGGAAGAAATGGCGCGTTGAAAATTTAATACTGAGTAAGGAACTTCATTTTGCATCGAACCAAGTGGCTACTTCGAATCGTATGGTTACTGTAATGGCAGATCGTTTAGTGTGCGAATTTCTTGACAATTCTTTGCGACAGGTGAAACTTTCTCTTAGTCTGCTTAGTTAAAGGGATCAATCGTTACAACCCTATGTAGAGCGAGATTCAATATTCCATTTCATTTTATTATGCATTCCACTAATCTGTTGTTATAAAACATTGTATAATAAATGACGTACGAAATACTAGTAAATAATAAGAAACCAGTTTGTTCAATATTGAGTGATGTCTAGTTTTATGTTAATCGAGGAACCTTCGGAATCTAAAGGGTTGTTCGGAGGAAGAGTATGTTCAGGAGTGGCGAATAGATGGACTGGATTACGCCGGATGCACGGGAGAGCCTGGCTGAGTCCGCGTGGGCGTAGGTTAGCGGCGTAGGTGGTGGAGGTTCGCCAGGCAGGTGGTAGGCGACCGTGAGGGGGATAAACGTAAAACTAGGTCACCCCTGGGAACCGTCGAGCCTGGGGCTCGTGTCCGGGAACACAACTAGCCAGAGCTTGCGAATATCGGCCTCGGCAGCGGAAGCTGAGCGCCGCCCGCCCGGTTATTTACAAGAGGAGCCTCCTACCACCTGGAAAACCGTGCGTGCGCCCCGCGACCCGAGGACCTATCGCGAGATAATTTGCTGATTCACAATCGTATTTCGTACGAAAGTTCGACCGAAAAATACGTTGACATTGATTACTAACGTTTAATGAACTGTTCAATAACTGCTGATAGATAACATATTAACAATCTATGATTTCTTTTGTAACTGAGCCAGCATACTCTGTCATCAACAATTAATTAGAAACAAAGATTTTTCGATTACATCGTTGTTTTGGAAGTATAACAATCGTTAATAGAAAAGTAATACTGAATTAGAACTTGAAAAATGCGAATTCCAAGTACTTGTTTTAACTTGTATTCGAGATCTTTCTAAAAAGTATAGTGAATCACTCGAATCTAAATGAAAATATTTCGATGGCTAACGTAAGGGTTAATTCTGATCGACAGAAACAGGAGAAAAACACGTCTGGTAATTAACGAGTAAAGAGAAGATAACGATAAACAGAAATAACGCGTGCAAACGACGAGCATACTCGCCGTTAGCGATTAACATTTTAATAAAACGACGCGACTGTACAGCCAATTTGTTATCGAAACAAATAGCGAATGTGCGAACGTTGAGTGCCAATCGCGAGCTCCGCCGCGAGTGTTCCGATGGATTTCAGGGTGAACAAAAGCGAGGAGGGAAATTGAGGCGTCACTGGTGCAGTTCGAGTGCCGCTCCGCGGAGAGACAAAGGGATCTCGGTCGATCGTCGAGCGAAAGGAAATATTAATAAACGCGATTCAGAGCTACGTGTTTCACGGAACATGGGAACGAAGCCGTGAAAAACGCGGAATTGAATGGTGCCGGTCGCGCACGTAACGCGTGATCGAGAGGAGGATATATCTCTCGTCGATGATATCGTTCGCGGCGCCTGTTGACCCACATCGTTCCAGCGAGAAACGCGTGACTCGATTATCCGCACCAATCCCGCCGCGCGTCGGTCAACCCTTGATCGACGGGTACCATTTACTCGGAGCAATTGTAGTGCCCGTGCCACACAGCCATCGATTTTTAACTCAACTTCTTAAACCCGCTGCTGTGGAAATTGATAACGTTATTGTTCGCATTTCATGAATAAAACTTGCACAATATCGAGAAACAAAATGGACCAGACTGCTGCAAATTAAATTTTCTCTTTCATTTGGGAATTGTCGAGGATTGCTATTCAAGAAACTATGGAAACTTGGAACTCGATTTGTTTTGTTTTATAATCAGATTTATTGGTATACTACTGAAATAATCTGATAAATCCTTGATCAAAAACTCCTTTTTCTATTCTAAGTTCTCCGTAGTCACTTTCACGTTGCATGCACCGCGTAAAAATAACGTTTGCTCGCGTTCATGGTGTAAAGATAGTTTTTATAGATTATCCTATAAACCAGCCACCTCGATCTATCTTAACTGCGTGATTATAATTAAAACGGAATTTGACGAGAAATAATATAGTCCATTTGAGAATGATCCAATGAACTCTTCCGACGGATGTTGCGGACTTACGCGAGATTCAAACTCGATACAGACACATCAGTCAAGTTGGAATCTCATCAAGTCCGAATTAACGTAACGTAATCGAATAACCTAAGGTCGCGTATCTCATGTCCAGCTGGAGGACCTCTGTTCGTTCCGCGTAAAGTGATTCCTGACGGTCTGCAGAGCCGACACAATGGCGTCAGCCAGCCACTAGAAGCCTCAAGTTTCTAGGTCCGCGGAAATAATGAATTTACGAAAGGAGAAGTTAGAATTAATTTGATATCTAGGCAAATTTTACTGAAGTAGTTGTCTTTTAGTATAAAAAAAAGATGACTATAAAAACCTTTTGTGAATTTCATACACTCGGCTGCATTGTTCTTAACTTTATGTTTACCATATAGAATTGCTTCTAAAATACACTTGAACTTTCTACTTTCTTACCGAAAATAAATTTCAAAGGGAAACTGATTACAAGAATGAAAAGGTTCATGCGATCTCAAAGATTGTCATTATTAGAAGAAACGGTTATAGAGCACTATCGTGTAAAACCGGAGGAAACAATATCAGAAGCTGCATCGTTCCAGTGAATCCGACGAGATGGATCTCTAGAAGATTCTGTTTGTTATTAGAATAATCGTTGCTATCAACGAACTATACAGGCACAATTACGCAACTGTTATTTATACGTGAGCCACCTGAGTCAGCAATTAAGAGAAATACGAGACAACAGTTGATACGGATGCACCGATCTATTTCCATCTTCGTTAACTATTCAATCTACGCCCTTGGCTGATCAGAACGAATTGAAATCGGCTAATGAAACGTAACACGATCATGCTCGGAAAGTAATATTTTACTCTTGCCTTCTTCCTTAATCCTGCCCGACAGTTCAATTTAATTACTGAGATTATTCGGAAACCGTTTCTCGAACAACGAGATTCAGAGCAGTAATTTTCTCGGAATCGTTCGAACACCAGGCAAAAAACGTAGGAAGCTAAAAAGGATCAGCTGTTTAGTCGGTGCACAGCCGGGACTGGATTGCATAATGCTCGCATTACGTGACGATGCATTCCCTTCCTCCTTCCGCTCTTCCGACTGTCTATGTGTGCCGTGCATAAAAGCCTCTAAAGTACAAGGCTACGAGCTGGCCAGTAGCGTATAGAACAGCGCTGCCGCGGCACGGGTGTTGCAACAGCGTAACGGGACGAGTTAACATTCAATCGTCCTCTCCCCCCTCGGTCGCCCTTCTATCTAATCCTCGTTTCAATTGTAATATCCGCGCTGATACATATTTCATTAATGATACCGTGTTACCCGCGATACTACGGGATATTATTGATATTATTATTCATCAGACGATCCTTATTTTTTTTTTTCATTCAGATCAAGACACACGTCGCTGAAGCTATTAGCATTTACGATGACTCTTAAGATCACTGATGACGTTGATACTTGCAAATGTATTAGTAATCAATGACATACCAACAGTTATTGTTTAGAAGATACAATATGATGACATACCAATAGTTATTGTTTAGAAGATACAAATCACCCGTTATGCGCATTAATATTTAGATATTGTAATCTTAACTCAGGCTTGTATAGACTCGCGATTAGTCTGCGAAACATTATGCAAGTGTACGTTTTGTTAGCGAATTCGAAAGAACTGATATTCAAACTTATTTCGTTACGTTATACCAACGAACCAAAAAGATTCGATCGAAATTTTGGTGCCGTTTTAGCTATTGATTACATTTCCTTCTTCGATTCGCCCGAATATCTAAGTTTCTTTGATCTTCTCGCAAACGAAGATATCTAATTGATCAATAAAACTGTGTGTAACATTCAGTCCGCCCAGTGTACGTGCACCTATGCCCAAGCGCCAATAATACACGCGCAGCGTCCCATCCACGCAGAATGAAAACTCTTTTCCCTGCCAAAAACGCGTGCTGCAACTTTACCATCGTTATAGCGTTAGCCTTACGTAATCTTCCACCGCCGCCGGTTCTAGTCACGGCATTTTTACGCGTGTCTGCCCCCTCTGCGCACACCAAAATCATCGAGTTTTCTCGCGGCGATACGTCGAGTGACGTGGCGGTTAAATTCTCCGCCGAGTAACGCGAAGATATATTTACAGCACCGAGAAGTTCGAGCATTCGGCTCCGAGCGTTTATACAGCTAAGAACCGCGCGCTGTGCAGCAATTTCTCTCGATATAGTCGTGTTTCGTTTAATTGGTAGTCACTGGAATTAACGTTGTACAATGAAGACAAAGATCGGTGGTAGAACAAGACTGAACCTCGAACTCGACGACTACAATGAGAGCTGATAGGTCAACGCCTAAAGTAACTTTACAGAGCTAACATTTTAGGGGATAAAGAATAGGGTAGACGATTTTAGTCTGCAATGGGATGAAAATTAAACGTAACAGAGGAAATTGATAATAATCTTGCCTATATTGGAATTGAATATTTCAATTATGACACTGTCATTCAGTAGAATATGAAGCCGAGTAATTTTTGAAGAAGATAATCTTCATAACCAGTGGAGAGTAGCCTCGGTCAGTCTTTGATCTTAAGATTCGAGTTCCCAGTGTTCTAAGATATGAAATAATCTCGGTTATTATGCGAGAAATTATAACGAAAATATTTTGTTCGATGTAGTAAATTTATCACGGTGTCGTTTCGATGACGGCGAACGTATCAGTGGCTAAAATTGTCGCAAAGATGGCCGTTGGCGAACTCATCGGGATCACACAGGTACAATTGCCGGGATGCAATTACACGAATTACGGCATCAAGACGGAATTATTAGAATCGCGGAGACAGATTGGTCTCCCTTTTCCCCTCGCTTGTTGCGACTGCGCCGATAGATAACAGGAAATACGGCGTGTCAAGCATCTGTATCGCGTCTCCGGATCCTATTTTCCATCCCGGCGCCCTGTTGCAGATAACAGTTAATAATCGGTTACGCTGGACACGGCTACTTTTCGCGTTAAAACCGCATTACCGGTCGTCTGGTAGTTTCCAGACGTCGAGCTGGTTAATCGCCAGCTGCCGTCCACTACACGCACGTCGGACACAGAGAAAAGAACGCCCGTTGTTTCACGACGTGTCGGCGTAAACGAGAACGTATCGCCGATTACTTTCCTTCGGTCGGGGAACATTTAATCGCGATAATGGCGGCAGGATGAAGTCACTCGAGACACGGAACGATGTGTCGCGACAAGCTCGATGAATAACGTCCGAGGATCTCGATTAATCGTGTTAGGTTGTCGCGTACAGCGGAGAACAGCAATCGAGAAAATTGGAAAGAGGAACGAACTGAATGGCTCTGCACGCGAAGAACGTTCAGGCCGAAGTTCCTCGTAGAGTAATTATGAAATGACGAATTGTCTTTGCAAACGGTAGCTTTCGAACTGAATGTTAACAATGACAAAGGGACCTTGGACTAATTGATTTAAGAATTTGATTTACGAGAGACAAACAGTACTAAAATGTAGTGTAACTTTAGTTTTATCTGCAACGTATTCAGGAAGGAGTACCTAAGAGAATCTTATTTGAAGAAAACAATACAATTTGTATGATAAGAAAGAAAAAGGACATGGAGTAGAAAACAATTTCTTCTTGGAGACTGTGCGTTTCTCAAGGATCGACGGTTCAGGATAGAAGCATCTCCTGCCGAGAGCTTGAGGATCAGCTGGTTGGCCACCAGCGCGTCAGCTGATTTTGACAGCCCCGACGACCTTGTGCGCATTCTAGCGCACCGCGCGGGACTAATTCGAATACGTGACTGCGATCGCGCAGGCGCGCGCAATAAAAAATATATGAAACCTCACCGCTGCGCTCGTAAAGCTAAAAATATTACTAATATCGCTAACTATCGCTCGAAATATTACCAACAATCTCTGCCAACACGATTAGCGACACTAATAGAAGCATCAAGTGCCCGCGCAACTTACATATTGATGAAACAATCCGGTTTCAAGACTAGACAACTTCATCGAAGTGAAAAGGATTCTCGAATATCAGTATTGAAGCGACGATAATAAAAGTTAAACGATTTTCTCGTATTTTGGTATCGCTTAGAATTTCTTAAGTAAACATTGAAAATACTGAATGTTCTGCGTTCACAAATACCGAATCCTTAGACACAACAAGCTAATGCAATGAATAATTTCTTTCTCTGTCCTGAAATGATTAATAATAAAGGAAGTATCTAGTTGGACGCACCTTTCGGACGAATACTGTATCTTGAACAAACGGTCACGGTCGAAGCATCGAAACGGGACATGTAAGGACATGCCCGGCGAACGCAGACATGGCGCCTCGTGCGTGCGCGTCGTCCCGTTCGCCAGAGGATTATATAGCTATATCCATCCTAGGGCCACCGGCGACCCCGATCAATAATTCATTTCCGAGTTGTCACGCCCCTGTTTGGTGGATTCACGCCATCGACAAAGGCGTACGCAATCCTAATGGCGACTGGAGATCCTACCTTTGCCACCGTGAATCACGTGGATACTATGCCACCGCCATTTTTTCGGGGAATAACAAAGACAGAAACGATGCATCACAAACGTGAAAGTACTGATCACACATGGTTACTATTCCCGTTGGAATATTACAGTATATGGAGATCAAACGTGTGACCTTCGCCCGTCATTGTTCTCCAATGAGTCACGCCTTCTTGGTGACGCAGGAAGAGAAAAATGGAGAATGGATGTCTCAGAGCATCGCCTATAGTAAGTCACCTCTTTCTTCTTACGAATCTTTCATGCGTTAGAGAAATGAGATTCGAAACATGGAGCATGATCATTGTAGATCATTACAAATACTTCTTGTTCAACGCGAAGTTCTCTAAGGTTCTATACTGGATCATTTACGTATTCAAACATTCCTATTACCACTGTTTCAATTATACCATTTCTGATAATTTTTACAGTCTGCTGAAGAACTCGTGCGATAAAATTTCCACTTGCATCGTTTATCTCATGCAAATGAGAACCTATTGTCACATTTGCACGTGTGTTGTCATTCGGAGTAGATAGCAGCTATGTATTCTGCGATGGGTTTCAGGATATCACTTTTGAAGTTTCTGCTCCCAGTGAATCTCGTCTCACTTGTCCCAAGGTATTCTTTCTCCATGGGATTACAGGTGCCGGCAGGTAACTCTCTCTCGCTCTCTCGATGGGTTGCCAACGCCCTCAGAAAACTGAGTAACCACCAGCTGTGTTCACCCACTTCATTACCTACTGAGTGAACGCAGAGTGGCTCCCTGTCCTCCGAGAGCTCGTCATGGTTCTCGTTTCCGTTCCCGTTTTTACCGACCGTGTCTGGTGTCCAATATCATCCGTGTGCGCATGCGCTTCTAAACGAGACTCGTTCAAAAAAAACAGAGGGACCCGCTTCTCATCCCCTTAACACGCAACATATTCTAAACACAATTCTTCTAACGTTTGATTTACCGGCTGAGTAGTCGTTGGTATTCTTCGTTGGACATCGATAAAATTAGAGTCACCACATAACAACTTACAGGAACACCTTTTTTTTTAAAAGCCCTGAAGTGAAATTTCCTTCGTATGATATTCTTGACATTCTTCTTAGTTGATAGAGTGATCTTGGAAGATAACCAGTAGCCACATTTCAAAATGGCAGAAGCTTAACACTTGAACTACCAGATGGGTCAGAATGACTTATTTCTGATTTCCTCTTTTACTGAAAAGGTACATATACTTCTACGAAAAATTATTAACGGAACTAATTCAGTAATAGCGAAACTGAAATGCAACTCAATTGAAATCTCAAAATAAACGCACGCTTATGGTTTTTATAAGGTTTGTGAAAGTCAGTTTATGTGATCAGTAGTTCTCTAGTATTAATGGAATCACGAATTCACGAATCATTTGTAGATATCTGCTGGACTTTCTCTGACAGATGTGAATTTGATTGACATTAGTAATTAGATAAAATCCGAACGGTACAAAATAACGATAAGAGACTGCAGTCAGACCAGATGAACGATCGATCTTTGAAATGAGATCTTTAGCCCGAGATCCCGACACGGATCGACGGAGAATATGAGATAAAATATCTGATAGTAACTGAACGGGACATGTGTACCGAGATATTAAGATGGGATTACCGTACAAAGAAGAGATCGATAAATCGATAACGAAGAGCTCTCGCCAGGGGTTGGATGGTGGATATTGCTCGTTGGGTAACATACGCAACGGGACCATCCCCTAAACAACAAACTGCGAACCGTCACTATTATTTTTACGACGGGAAGAGCTGCCAGGTGGCGTTAAGCACCTGACAGTATTCTAACACTTCCCTCAATGAAGTTGTCCTTACAACTGAAGCACAGCTATAATGTACAACTCAGGAATACCAAATTGATCAGTGAACACTAGGACTACCGAAAACAAACCGACCCATGACAATTTCTTTATAAAAACTGCAAACGTAGGTTTATTAAGATTCGAATCGCTTTAAATTTCAGCGTAGATATTACTTAATCAGCTGTTTAGTAATTTCTCAAAGAGGTGTTCGTACCGTTTTAGTAATCACGAAAGAAGAAATCAAGGAATGGGTCATTTTCACTTATCTGGTAGTCCTAGTGTCAAATTCTATAACATATAACAGTGCCTTCTGGTAATTAAGCATAGCAATGAATTTTATTCATATCTAGTAATTCAATTAGAGTCGTTAATCTCTAACGACGTCTCGAGAAAACAAGCATTATTCCACTAATTATCAACAAACATCGGTTCGCCGTTCAGTTACTTTTTTACCATCGACTGACGCGCGAGAAATATATTGCCGATAGCAGAGCTCCGAGGCTCTCGTCGATGATTAATTGCCGATTCGCGTCGTCGATCATTCTTGGTGCCGGTTTCGAACCACCGAGAATTCAAAAGAAAACAATTTTAACGGAAAAATACGGGCGGCTGCGCGCGCGACCGCGCAGGAAGACAATGTTACATAAGCATGGCGCGACGTTTGAAAGCCCCTCGGCGCGCGCGAACAGCCGTTATCTTATCGAGCGCCGTCAACGACGACGCTACACTCTCCTCCCATTCGCAACCGGACAATGACGAGAGTCGCAAACAGTCCCGGAGGGACGAGATACGTTTTTCGCGCGACACCGGCAACCTGTTCGCCGATTAAACATCAAAGCGGTATTTTGCATACGCCGAGTGCCCCGTTGCGCCGCCGGTAGGCTTCGAGTTTCAAGGTCACGCGATAAGTCGGTCAAGTCAGGGTTATCTGAGAACCCCTTTCTCCCCGCGTTGCGAATTCGCCTATCCCCCTAGCGATTCGCTAAGAGTGCCAACGATGGGCGCCGTCTGAGATCCAGGGATGATGTTTGGTGGACTTATTTGCAAACGATTTTCAACCCCTTGTTCTATAATACCGTGTCAGGCTCGTGACGACAATTCTGAATTTGGGAAATCTAAGTGTTATTTATTTTTTTAAATATAAACTGAATGTTACTTTTCTATTATCAACTTAACCTTTGGGGTTAAAATGTTTTTTATTATGGTTGAATTATTATGGTGATATACTTTTAATCGGTTTCGAGAGTATTCAGTGTTGCGACGGTCACCGGTGGCCGACAGTTAATTCATAGTTTGCACCTGCAATTTTAATTATCGTTTCATACCAGGCAACACTCTTAGGTGCACCTTTATTTTTATTTTCCTTTTTTGGTTATTAAGTAGTTTTTCAATAGAAAAATTCCAAGAAACACAGACTTCTCTATTTAACATTGATATGTTGTTCAGTCTAGGGCTCCTTAACGCACAATTATTTGCGTTGTGTATAGCAGTCATTATGCAAGCGGTCAACGCTTAGCAACTTTGACAACACGTGCGTAATGCTTTTCGCATAGGAAGTCTCCGGATCTAGAGTGTTTGAAAAACTCATGAGACTTCATTGAGCACTGGAAGCGAGCCAATCAGAGATTCACAGCAGAAAGAGAGTGCCGATTACGCGCTTCGACGAGTACGAGTGACGTCACAGTGTGACGCGTGCGTGCACGCAGGCACGCACTACGTACGCGGTGTGATTAAAGCGGATCGTAACAGAATAAAATAGTATTGTCGGTGTAGCACACGTTCTGAGCATTCCATGATTCACGTCACTGTAAGATGCGCTTAATAATTAGTATTCCTGTTTCATTGGAATAGAGAGTGAATCACAAATCGTTTTATTTCAGTTTGAATGCAAAGAACTATTAAGTGGTACTAATAGTACTACTAAGTACTAATATTCCAACTATTGCGTTGCGTGGACAATTAATATATTTTCCTGTTTGAATTTGATATTCCAAAATGGCTACCGTGTAATGACCAGGCTGATAAGAATGGCGTAACTCTAATGTCTATAAAATTTTACCGTATTTGGTGTCTCGCGTTACTTTCGAGTTCGATACTTCATAGCAAGGAAATTCGACTTTGTAATGTAACATGTATCGAATATATTTATTCAATGAAATTTATTCGTCTTGGTTTTGAATCCAAATTTTATTCTGTCTTGATTACCACCGTTCATAAGATGGAATGATATTCGTTGGGATACTTACAGTCTGCTGCTGGGCTCGTTGCTCGCCTCGTCACCCTCGATCCGATAAACCTTGCCGGACATCACGTACTCAAAACTGTCTGCCCTAGAACCTCCTTCCTGTTCCGTCGCATTCCACTCCCCGCCATCTGGATAACCGTCTTCCCTCAAGGTCGTCGCGAGCACCAGGCGAAATTTGTCACCTGCAACCGAAACGAAATACACGACGATTACAAGATGGCCGGAGAAGTCGTGCGAATTACAGGGGTTGAAACGTGTCGTCGATTCGACACGGCTGAACCGCAACGGAAACAGAAAAACTGACGTTTAAAAATAAACCTCAAGGCAGCTGCATCGAAAATACATTGGGGGCGTTGCAGACACGGAATGTTTATCGAGATTCACGGTTGCGATCATGTAAACCGATAGACACCAGGAAGACGGTAAAATTCAAGTTCGCGTGAAACTCGAATGCTGGAGCAAAACCATTGGAGACATCATTTACACAGTTTATCTGTAGTCTATGCTGACCTGTTCTTGTCGTCTGTTATTCAACGAAATTTGTCCACATTGAATACACATACGAGTGAAACTTGGATTATAAAATTCATTTTTCGTAATATATAAATTCTATGAAAAAATAGTATCGAGACTACGGTGCACGCAAAATTACGCGGGACACAAGAAGCGATGGCTTCGAATATAATTTCGGTTATGTCGCATCGTACGCGTACTGCGGAAACGACGGTATATATCGCCACGAAACGAAGCACGAAAACTGTCGTAAGTCGCGGCGATTATCTGCAGCCGTCGTTGATTATGCAACGGATCGTCGTAAGGTAATTAAAATTCAGGAACTGTTACGACGGAACGCTAACCGAGCAAACGAAAATTAACGAAGTATAATAAAACTTCCACTTTACATTAAAGTGAATAGCTAATAAGAAAGAAAACTCGCTTAAATTGCACAAAGTTAGTTTCCCTTCGAAATTACGCGCGACACGCTGAAACATATGTTGGATTCTTCAGTGAACCCTAATATATTTACGTAAGCGGTGACCGGAGAAAAAAAGGGCAGCTTCGTGGAAGACAAGGGGAGATACGAGTGGAGCACAACCGGAAAAAGGTTAACCTATTCCATGTGGCGAAATAAAGTACGGAACGGCGAGAAATTTGTTAGAAAAATATCAATGTTCGATGTGCTGCCCCCGCTGAAAGTACTGAGAGTCTTTCGTGCAAGAGTCGGAGAACAAGGGTCAAGGTTAAATCCAAGCTACACCGACGATAGATATAGCACAGTAATCGATAGCGGCCGTGGCAATGCCGAGAGAGGAGAAAGAAACGGGCAATCGTAACGAGAACTCGGGGAATCCGCATAGCCAATTGATCATGTTGCGAAGCGTAGGGACTAGCTTACATCATAATAGCGCTATAACGATTATAGATTATCTAGTTGAGCGATGCACCGACCGTATCCCCGGGCACGTTAACCATATAACGACGGCCGAAGAATATAGGTTCGTTCGCGTGATTTACAGCGGTAACCTTGACAGTGACGGCTCGTGTGTACCGGTCGTTTGCTCGGTTAGACGCATTAACGTTTCGCGATAAAGCTCTACCGTCTGCCCGAGCAACGCATTCGAGAATGGGGTTCGCCACGGCCGAGGCGAATGTGTCGTAAACACGTACTGACGTTTCGAAGTGTCGATGCGACGCACTTTTCACGGGAACGGGGTTGCAACGATCAATTCCGTAATAACTCCGCGGTAGGGATAAATAATCTAGCCAGAATAGCTAAGAATGATAGATATTTCACCTGGTCTGTTCGTGTCATCCAGAAATGTCGACCATCCCGGCGCAGAGAGCTTTAACAACTGTCCCGGGACTACCGAAAACCGCCATCTTGTCTCGTGACGTCAAAGCATGATCGCGGGGAGAGAACGGAGAGAGAAAGAGAGAGGGAGGGAGGGAGAGAGTGTGCGTGTAAGAGGGAGGGAGAGAGAGAAGCTACGATAGTTTATATCCATTCTTCGCTTGATGCGCATCCGCATTCGTCGCGCAGGACGTCCCGTTCTCATCCTCCTCTCGAATATGTTCCACGCACCTGTCACGACCTTGCCTCCGCATACAGGCGGTTCCCGCGACCGGTCGCGATAACCCACGAACATTTCCGATCGATTGCGCATAGTTTGACGTTTATACACCAATTTCCGTATGGCCATTTTCGTTTCCCGTCAATGTTCCTGCGCTCTGTCCTCCACTGGGGAAGAAGCGAGGATATCGCTTGACGTCACGTCGCGACTGCTGCGAAGTATCCGGATACGCCAGTACTAAGGGCCCCGCACCACGAAGATGCCGCAGGCTCAAAGCGTTTTTATCCGACCCGATAGCTCCACTTTGCTCCTCTTTGTAGTACACTGACAAACTGCGCTACAAAATGTATCTTTATCTTTCCGTTTAATCCCGTCATTCTAGGCTCTAGGAATTCTGCGCACCGTGCGTCGAAGTTGCGCGTGGATGACAGCCCCGTATGTAGGTTAATCCGTGCACGTACGGTAAAGAAGAAAAGAAGTCGCGGGTGCGTAAAGGCGGCACGCGTTGCGTCCTGACCAAGGAAAGGAAAAGCGCGCGCGACGGGCAAGGTTAAGCGCGCAGTGATGAATACTCGAGAGCCAGCCAGCGGATGGGAACGACTACGACGGCGGCGGCGACGAGAGGGTACACACGATCAGAGGAGCACGGAACACACACACGACGACGACGACGATCACACTTCTCTCGACGAGCGACGAGTAATATCGCGAGAGCGAGAGACCGACACGGCTGCGAGCCGTGGCCGTTTTGACCTTGGCATTGAACTTATGGGAGCTGCCGGGTGAGGCAGGCGGGTAGGGCGGGACAGCGGCCGGAGAGGGGGACCTCGCAGAATGTGGCACGGGCTGAGCGCGGCAACGGAGGGGAGATTGCGTCATCTCGCGCAAGCCTGTGCGCGCCGCGCGTCAATACAGCAGGACTGCCTGGCCCTATGGACTAACCTTCGCTCGTGCCCCCCTCCTCTCCTCTCTTCCACAACTAACTCCTACACTCACTACTCTCTCTCTCTCTCTCTCTCTCCTTCTTGCTCCTTCTCTCTTTTCTCTCTCTCTCTCTCTCCTTCTTGCTCCTTCTCTCTTTTCTCTCTCTCTCTCTCTCTCTCTCTCTCTCTCTCTCTCTCTCTCTCTCTCTCTCTCTCTCTCTCTCTCTCTCTCGCGCCACCAATTTCCCCTCCGACGCTTTTCGACCCCTGTGCTCCGATCGAGCCTGCTCCTATGAATTCGATCTTCGGCTTGCGCCGGTGGTAATATTTTGTAGAATGTAGTTGATGGGTACACCTTTGATAGCGAGACGCGTAATTAGCGGAATACAATAGACGCAATACTGTACGAAAGATATAATAAGCTAAAACGAAGTGCGAACAGTGAAGATAAATACGTAACTGTAGTTTCTAATAGTTATCCGAACATCCCAACTTACATGTTCTACCACTAAACTCTCAATTGTAAAAATCTGTGTTATCAGAATTCGCAGCTCGCCGGGACGGTACGGAAATGCAAAGCAAAGTTCTGATTACCATCATCCCAGAAAAGTTCCAGTGAATTCGTAGTAACTTTTACACAGTGGGTCCCCGACTTGGAAATCTTCTGAATGCCCTCGCTCGCGGATGCAATTTCATTTTCCCGGAGTTCTGAATGAACAATCCCGGCCAGTTAGGAACGAGTAACCGGATTGGTCCCGAATTCTAAATGTTCCTCTTCTCCGTAGAGAAACGGGCGGAAGAGGGAATGCGGAAAAAGAAGAAGAAACTATTTCGGCAAAACGGAAGGGCAGGGAGGCGGACAGGATACGAATCTGTAAACAGAAGAGCACGGGCGGAGGTGGATCAACGATGCAGCACGCCCCACATCCAACCCCCTACCCCCGAAACACACCGAGTGGGTGTGACGCACCCACTACTCCCTCTGCAGCGGCCGAATCAACGGGATACATCCAGAACTGTCCGTGGAGCGAGTTAAAATGACGATATTTGACTAACGGGGGTGGGGGGTTGCTTTGCTGCAGCGTGACGTGGCCTTGACACACTGCCGATCCCCCTGCCCCCCACCCTCGCGCACAATGCACGGTGTATCACGAATGCTGATCGTTTTCTACGTTTCACGGAACTGACGTGCCGAAAAACGGAAAGATCGTTCCGAAATTTCAAGCCAATGATGCCCAATAAAATACACCTTCGAACATGGGAGGAGAAAATAGAATCTTGGTGAAAGTAGGCGTGGTTGACCTTCAGAGAAACGGTGATTTTTCATAAAAGTAGATAGATTTTATATTTGAACATTCTAGAGATTCTAAACGAGCTTCACGTGTGCCCTTCCATATTTGTGAATAAATTTGAATGACGAAGTGGCGTTTACGATTTTAGAACCATGATTTCTCAGTCGATCATACAGTCCATCTGACATTTGATTGCAGCAAATTTGGTGGAGGAATAAGCTCCATTTGAATTTATCCAGGTTTCTTGACAAGCACCATCTCGGAACGTGCATTTCCCACGGACGAACCAATTCGGTCGGTCACTTGAGGGCGACAGATAAAAAGTGGTCATCCGGAGACTTTTGGTGTCGGTTTCACAGTCCCTGAATAGCATGTGTCCCGCCACGGAAGCTCTCAGAAGAAGAGCAATGGAAGTCACCTTGAGGCAACCTCGCAAAGCTGTCTTATATCTCGTTCGATCCGTCAGTATCCACTGCCAAGCTCTCATCTTTCCGGTGTCTAACCAAGAGAGTAGAAAGATGTGACGTGGAATAAAGAGCAAATGCAAAAATGCTAGTCGGAGAGCACCTGTGACCCTTAAACGCGAAACACGTGTCACGTTCGCCAAAGGGCGAAAGAGCAAAAAGAGATCGATTCATCGATGACGATCGAACAGCGCGCCCTTTTAACGCGGAAGAACTAATGATCTTGGCGTGTGTCAGTAGTTTTGGCATGCACGACGGTACTCTCGGCCGGATGTCGGGAAGAGAGAAAAGGAGAGAGAGAGCTCTCGAAAATCCGCTGAACAAGGAAAATAGGAACGCGACACTTTCGTCCGTGCCAAATGCGTCTCAGACGTTAGGCGACTTTCTCGAGCGTGAAAATCCTCTTCTGCGCCACAGAATCCGCGGCGACAGATATTTTAATTCCTCGTGGGACGAGGATCTAAATAGAAGACCAGCTACATTCTCGATACACCGAGCATTCTCGGTTGGAGTTACTGTTCCGTTGAATTCAGTAAATCTTTCGAGGGATCTCATAATTGTCCCTGGATCATCCGTCGTAATTTTTTTTCGTCAGCTCCCGATTAATTAAGAGACAACGCGACAAAAGCTAACATCAAAGAGCGGGAAAAGGTTTGCACGTGGAGGCTCCGAGCAGTAATTATTTATTTTCCAAGATGACGAAGGGAATAGAGGAAGGTATCGAAAATAGACTTTCACCTTGGTAAATCGAGAAAGGGACGAAGGGGAAGTTTCCGACTCGGCGACCGGAAATTACAACGGCGCTCGAGGTTGTGCGCGCGCGAAAAAGAAAAACGTGAACGCTGGCCTTTTAATCTGCATCGCGTTGCATCGGCTACAGCATCTGAGACGGTGACGCTCGCTTCTCCTTCTCTCTGTTCCTTTATCTTTCCGTTTGACGTCGCGAAACTGCTATTAACTAAGACGACGGATCAGCCCGGTTCCGCGAAATACATTTCGCTTGTAAAACACTGCAAGCTGCATCGATTAAGTAGGTACACACACGGTGGCACGTCAGACGGGGCGGCGTGTAAACACAACGCAACGCGAGCCGTGACAGCTACGCTGCGATATGGCAAACAGAATTTTCATGCGACGCGACCTAACATGTCGACGGCGAAGACAGTTTAATTACTTTCCTCCCGCGACGACCGTCACGGACGTGAATTTCTAATTCGATCCGTCATTGAGAGAATAGCGGCGGTTTGTCCAATTTTCTGGTAAAATTTGTGAAATGTAATTATTGTAGTTTTATATTCCACGCGAAAGTCAGAATATTCTATTCTAAGAAAATTAATTTTTCAAGGGAAGACTGGTCATTCTCCTGTTAACCATTAAGTCACCACTTCCCTCCATTTTCTATTTAAGATCGACGTTGGACTTAGTACGAACAGTCCGAATATTTTTTTTTAAACAGTTACGAAACCAGCTAAGAAATGAAACGAGTCATCGTTAGACATTTTTCGAATGCGAAAGCGAGGCGGTGCGGATGATCGTTTGAAACTAGTCGTCAATCTTGTTGACGGGACTTAATGAATACCAGACGAGCCTCTCTCTCCCGTTACACGCATAGTTTTTGAACTATATCCCTCGAGGTCTAAAAACCACCGCCGCAGAAGAGGAAATATTCGCAAGCCATTTTTCAGCAATTCTAATTAAAGAGATGATGATTTTAAGAACTTCCGCCAACTGAGAACTGTTAACTCCTTTCGGTATCGTATCGCGGTTTCAAACAAAAATAAAATATTGGGTTGCGTGTTACACACATTTCAATAAATTCAGTATTCTCATGGAATCAATGGTCGTTACATGGTGAACCATCTAGAGGAAGCACATTCTCAATGGATTATATTGTTTTCCCCATCAAAGTGGGGGAATAAATGAATGAATCCTTTACAAGCTTCCACGTTGCTGCATAAGACAAATATGAAGTAACCACTCACCCAGTTCCATAGGGTACAGCCAGCTGTTGATATCCAGGATCAGGTCCATCTTGAAGGACTCGGACTCGCAGTGGAGTCTGCTCACTGCATCCCAACGTCATCGATCGCCAGGCGATGCCGAGGAACCGGAAAAACAACAATAGAAGACATCATTGTTAGACGGTCGTCCAGCGAAAAAATGTTTCCTCGCAAACGCGGAAAAACAAAAAGGTGAAACGCGATCACGTGGTGAAACGTGACTCATAAATATCGTCGTAAAGTTCCCAATTGCGCGAGTTCGATTGGCTTGTGGAGTGAACGAAGAAAAAAGCGAATTTATTTATTTTTTTCTTTCTTTTTTTTTTACGGTCGTCCGCGAAACGCGACGCAGTCATACCACTTGACGGCTGCCCACCGGCTGTTTGACGTCACTGTCAGCCCGGCCAATCGCCGTTTGATTCGCGATACGAATTTATCGCCGTGTCGACACTCGCGAAACTCACCCACACTCGCCGGCTCGAGGGCTCGAACGTTCGGAAATGCGCACTCGTCTGTATACACCGGGTGGCCGAGAAAGTGGGATCGACGGATTCGGAAAAAAGATCGTTGAAATCGATGAAAAAATAATCATTCTACGATTCTTGCAAGATAATTTGGAGAATAATAAGAACGAAATGTAAGTTTTCAATGTCGAATACTTCGATCCGCCGGAAACAATGTTTCATCATGAATTTAATTTCTGATAGAAATGGAAATCGCATAATTGCTTTCAGCTGTTCAGTAAACTAACCGATAGTACTGTACGTTGATTATTTTTGGAATAATACCTAATTCCATATTCTTCGTGCACTTTATAATCACCCTGTATACAACACTTACACATTCGAGCTCGTTTCTGCACGTGCCTGATCAACAACCACGCAAGCAACCCATCGCAATTAATTGTCGACTCCAATTTTCCGTTTTGTTTTTTTCGTCCGCACTCCTCTTCTCGTGACTTACATGCAACCTTCAATAATCTAACGAACGCTACCATTTCAGTTTTGAATTCGAAACAGTCCAAGCATATTCTCAATAATAAACTTCCTCGATCCTCTACTACTCGACGCACTGGCTCCGTCAGAGCAGTTCATTTCATTATTCCACGATAATTGTCTACCTTTTCATCACGGGACTTTTCGCGACCAACATGATTAAAAAGGAACTGTTGAAAGTCGGTAACGAACTCCTTTTAAAATAAACGGAGCAATTCCGTTCAATTTTCCTTCACTGGCGAAGCAACGAAAAAATAGGATTCAGTTGTTCCCGGAGTCATTCGTTTTTTTTTAGAATTGATGACGACGAGCAACGTCAACGCCGGCTGCCTCTCGGGATTATATAATTCTTCCTTGCTCGTCCGACTTCGTAGCCACGCCATTGTATTCGGCGGGAACGTCCAATAAGAATCCCCCCGGCGTTGGGCATCGTTGCGCCGATCACCGACAATGGACCCGTCCGTCTGCGTGACGCGGCAATTTCGAACCGTCGACGATCGCCGCGGACGTCGAATTATTTCCACTCGGCGAGGGCGGATCCCGATTTTTTCCGCGGAAAGAACTCGCGTAAGGAACAACAGGGCGGATACGTGACGCGAAACGATCATTCAAGCCGCTGGGCGTGAAACAACGCGGCCAACCCCCGCTCGTATCGTCGGGGTGAAAATGAAATCTGAATATATATCGGCGCGACAGGCTGGATTTACGGCCTGGAAACGGCGCTCGGAATTTTTCCGGCCCCGAGAAGATTATTTGCGCGGTCACCGTTGTGCGCCGAGCTGATGAAGTTATTATTGGACGCAATGGAAATCCCGCCATTTTTGTCACGAAATATAAAACCGTCGAATAGAAGGTTGATTAAGAAGAGTTGATTATCGATTTGGAACTTCGGCGAGTTTTTATGGCTCGTGTAATTGGAAAATCATTACTGAACAAATTGTATGAATAAATGTTTGTTAATTGCCAAGTTGGAGGATGCAAGAATTTCATTTTCGAGGGAGAATTTAAATTTAATTGGTCCAAGATTTTTTGCGAGAATGCGTTCCTTTGATGAAGAATTTAATTGGGATGTATTCTGTTTTGTTTGAACCCTTTGATTCATCGACATTGATGATTAGGTTTTGTACCATTCGGTGAGAACTCACCCCCTTGGAGCGAATGATTCTTGCCGCTGACGAGTTCGAGTGCCTTATGCACAGCATGGCAAGAATTATTTCATTTCAACTGTCAGTTTAGTTTCACTGTTGTTCTATCCTGGTTGTAATACAGGTTAAAGAAATCGCCAGTGGACGTCGCTTTGCGACGTAACAATTATCCATATAGCATACGCCCGTACAGGCCAAGGGGTAAGACTAATTTGTATGTATCTCATTGCCTACATCGAACTCGTGTGAATTAATGAAGGGTCATTCGACGTGACTCAGTTTTATCGTTGTCGGTACAAACAAACCGGCATTTTTGCCTCTCTTTCTCTCTCTCGGGTCAAGCTAACATTCTTCACTCACAAAAAACTACCGAAAATATTTTTCAAACTACGAACTACCAAGAATGCGATTCACCAAAAAATTCTACTGTTCGACATTACGAAAAATTTGACAAAATTTATTATTCGTTTCGCTTAAGCTCTATGCAACTTGAAAAATGATAAAACAGTAAAATGGTCGACCGAGATTATTCCTTCATTCATTGTTCGAGAAAAAAGAATGCGACATTTGTTACTCGAAAATTTTCACAATGTCTCTCCTCAGACTAGAAGTAGTGAAAATTTCAAGGTTCGTATTGATCGCAATCGTATCGATATTCGATGTCCCGGAGTTGATGAATGACTCGCGGGTCCGAAGTCCCGCCGATAAAAACTCTTAAATCGTTCGACGATAACGAAACGAAATCGAGGATTCAGGTGGGTGCGAGACAGAGAGACAAATTTCTCGGAATGAACGGTACAGGAAAGAAGGGGAGGAAACGAGGAGACAATGCGGCGCAAATACGCACGTCGTGTCCCGGCCGTATTTACACGTTTAATTTGCGTTTTCCGGTTGCGCAACCGTTCCGCGAAAAAATATAAGAAGGAAGTAACTCGGCAGAAGGTGGAGGCGACCAATACAAATCCAGCAAACCGGAATACGAAATCGCGGCGGGGAAAATCGTTATATCGTCGGTGTGCCCCAGCCATTCTCTCCAGCGTATATGAAAGAAAAGAAGTAAAACAGGAACAGTATTCGTGTGTATGGTGTATGTGCGTACGTGTGTGTGTGTGTGTACTAAAAAATTGTGGTTTCCGGTCGAGCGATCACGAAGAATCCGAAGGAGCGACTGGGGGGAAGAGAGAGCCTATTCGTCTAAACAGCGTGACAAAGATGGAAAAAAGCGAAGCTGAACGATCTCTCCGATCGTCAAGGCAAGTGTCTACGGGATCCACGTATATTTCCCTTCGATTACTCACGGCGATCATCGCGATGGACGTCGCTAGGCGAAGAGGAGTCAGTCGAGCCAATGATCGTGGAGATTCCTGCGACCGGCCCACCGTCTCAGCTGATTCTCCTCCTCGGGACCACTTCTCCCTCGCTCCACCATCTCCTCTTCATCGTCCTCTTTCTCCGTACTGATCCTCCATCGATTCAACATTCGTAACAAGTCGATCAAGTCCTCGTCAATCCGTCCCATCCTCGAGACACCGTTCCGAAATCGGGTACGCCGAACGACGAAGTTATTCCAAATTCTTCGCAGAGAACGTGGTCCAGCCAGGACAGCCGTTCAAGGATTGAAGATTCGGAAGAAACCAGAGAGCGGATCCTCCACGGGATCCCGATGCTGGTACACGGTGGACTGACTCTCGTTTCCCCGTTGCTGACGTTTCTGCCAGCTGCTCGACTCCTGTGTGTGCGCCGCCCGATGAAGAGAGAGCAACGACGACCTTTACGGTCGCCCGGTGGTGCGAGTTCTCCAACGAAACGCACGGAACCTGCCTCCATCCCCCACTTTGTCGACCCTCGCCCCCTAGAATCCTGTCTGCTCTCTCCTCCCAACCCCCTTCGTCCTCATCTTCCCTACTAACCCTCTCCACCCCCGCTGATCACTCTCTCGCCAGCCACCCTCCCGTTCCTCCCACCGCTGTAGCTCCTCTTCGGCCGATCAGGCGAAGCAGCCCCTCCTCGCCCCTCCATTTTCCGCCAACCGAAATCCATCCCCACCCACCCCCGCGCCGCGTTCCTCTCTCCACCTGTCGCACTCCAACAGCTCCATCTGTGTTTTGGTTTTCTCCTCTGCTCCGCGATCGGGAAAAGGTCAAGAGGGTGGCTTTCGCTGTTGGTCCTCCCGAAAGTTGTTATATCGCGATAGGAGACGGTTCCTCGGCGACTTGTCCGCGTGGATCTTCCGCTTTATACTTCGGATCGACTGACGAAAGTAATAGAAACAGAAATACATCGGTGATGATCCGCCGTTTGCGTCGTAGCGAAGGAACACAAGGTTGACTGAGAAGTTACAGCGATGATGGAAGTGTCTTCAATTTTCTTCGCCAGTGATTCGTCTTCGTCGATCCTCTTTCCATTCCTCTGCTCTTCTTTCCGTTTCTTCGCTCCGACAGACGACGATTACGAGCGTCCTCCTTTCAAGCCTGTCCTCCACGCGGTAGCCAGACGAAAACCGGCGCACACAGCTGTGGCTGCTCGAATACACGTCCTTCGCCGTCGAGTGGCTGTCACGGCTCGTTCCACCGCAGGATGACAATACTTTGCGAACGCCTAATGGCACTTCCCTCGGTGAAATGCGAAAGGAACCCAGCCTCCGACTCTCTCCCACCCTTCATCCTTCGGCCGACTGCCCTCTCACCTTCACCGCTTCGTGGATACTCCACCCCTTCTCTCCACCTCGCGCCACCCAACGAAATTTTCTTGCGCGTGGCGAACGGGAGTGACACATTTTCCGGTCTCCGTTTTACGGCCTCTTCTCGTGTCTCTCGCGTACCGAATGTGTCCTCTGAATTTCGGGCAACTCCAATGATGTTCCACTAAGATGATATGCCACTACGGGACTTTTCTTCTCACTGATCGACGGGTTTCATCGGAACCGTCTCGTGGACGATGCGCAACGCACTGATCCGCCCCGTCGGATGCACCCAGCTGGCTAGACTCGTTAGAGGACACCAGGAAGAAAACCGGCCGTCCCGGAGAAACGGCGAACGCAGCGGCGACCTTTACGCGTTCGGCCAGTGGAGCAGTTCCTCCGACGAGACGCACCGGACCCTAGCTCTGTCTCTCTTCCTCTTTGTCTCTCCTCGTGCTACAGTCTCCCTCTCTTCACCCTAGCCGATCGTCGGCGCTTCGTCCCTCTCCAGCCACCTTTTCTTTCACTCTGACAGTCGTCACCCGCGTGTGTCTCTTTGTTCGGCTAACCAGCTTCCATCCCTCTCCCGACAGAACCGCCCACGCTCGATCCATCCCCTTCTAGACCTCCACGCCCGCGCCTCTGACCTTGCCTACCTCGACTCGCGAACTGGCGGAGAGGGAAGGGAGCTGACAGCCCCCTGATGCACCCTGGCAGGGTGCAGAAAAGGACGGCGATAGATTTACCCCCACCTCACCTGGGCGGCGCTCGCAACCCTCTGACCTCCCTTTCCTCCACCCGTTGTTCCCGACGTGTTTCTCTGTCTTTCTACCTGACGCCCCCGCGCGCACCCCTTTCACCTAGCTCTCTGCGGCAGGTACCGCACGCGTTGACACGACGACCGCTTCTTTTCCGCGACGAACTTCTTTATTCAAGTGTACACCGAATCTTCTTGTCCCCTGTCTCTTCCGCGTTTCCTTTGTTCGACGAGCCTGTCCTTTTTATTCTTCGTCCGCCGTTTTCCGAGCGATATCCCCCCCCGGCGCGCTGCTTATTTTGCATTCCGGCGGCCCGCGTCCGAGACAGACCCTCCCCCCTGTTTTCTTCGCTCGATACCTCTCGCGTGGCTGGCGATTCACTTTTCTTCTCTGTTCTCTGGCTTCTTTCACTGTTCCGCGATTCCGGCGAAGAGGGTTTTGTTGGAGCGATATCGTTGAGCTTCTTTTAAACGGTAGCATGGAATTCTTTCATTGGAAAGTTTTCATTACGAGATAGAGGTATTCCCACTTCCCAGATTCTTCTTTCCATATGGCAGTCAACACATTCTACGGAAGATTGAAACACCGAGATCTTGACGATTATCTTCTCGATCTTCGAGCAATCGATTTGAATTTCTGAGATTCAAAAAACGAAATTACCGGTAACTTCCGGAACTCCTAACGCACAACGTAAACCCACAAAACGAATACATCCCAAATCAAGACACCCCTATGAAGAGTCCAACGAACAAAATTTCATCTTCCGACGAAATCGAAAACATCACCGGGTCCGAGGCAGCATCGGAGCCATCGCGCGCCCGCTAAAAACTCCCAATCAATATCAATATCGACTCTCGCCACTACCCTCGAAGCACCCATGACCAATATCCTGGAGGAAAGAGAGATCCTCCCTCTCCCCGGCTTCCTCGCGCGGCGGCCCACTGACGTATAGAGAGCAACCCTGCGACCGACAGAGGCTGGAAGAAGGGAAAAACGAGAACGAACGGAAGAACCAGACGAAACAAACGACGAAGGGGGACTCGAAGAGAAGAATCCGTAGCTAAAAGGCGAACGCGCGGAGGACGCGAGAACCGACGAACAATGAGAGGAACTACAAAAAGGAAAAAAGAAAGGAGAGAACAAAAAAGAGTGAAGCGCGGTTTGGAAGGAGAGCCTTGAAACGGGGGTGGAGGTTTACGATGCGAAGAAGGAGAGGTCGGGTAAAGGGTGGACGGCAGGCAAGGACGGGGAAAGGGATGGGAAGAGGGTTGGAGGAGTTCGGTGCGAGGGCTTCTCAACTGCGCAGTGTCGCTATCCGCTGCTATCGACCGGTTCGCAAGCGCTATAAATACTGGGCACCGGGCTCTCGCCACCCCTGGCACACATCCCCGGTCACCCACGCGCGTCCCCGCCGTTCACTGTCTCTCTCGCTCGTTCTTTTCACCCCCTTTGCCCTGCTACTTCTCGTCCGCACCAACACTTGTACGCCTGCAGCGATCTCCCAGCCTCGCTCCTCACCTTCTCGCGTAATCCTCTTGCCTCTGGAAACGCTGGAGAGAGAGAGACAGAGGGAGGAAGGGAGAAAGAAGGGGGAGAAAGAAGGGGGAGGGAGGGGGAGAGAGAGAGAGAGAGAGAGAACGCGCGTGCGTATACATGGCACAGGATGCGAGCGAAAGAGAGAGCTAGAGCTAGATGTATATACACAGAGGGGTGGAAAACCTTGACCTTCAAAAGAGCCACGGAGGGCGAGGGTGGTAGCCGCCACCTACCGGTGACGCATCTCTCTTGCCCCCCCAATCCCTCGACCGGCCAGCCTTCTCTGTATCACCGTCTTCCTCCCTCTTTCCCGGTTCTTCCGTGTCGGGGTTTTTAATTCTGGCGTGCGGGAATACGCGGGCTCTACGGCTCGCGTACACCGGCCACCCCCTTCTTTTCCTCTTTCTTGCTTCGTTCATCGGCGGTCTCTTTTTATCCCTATGTTTTTCATCATTTCCTTTTTTGTTTAACCTTTTCGCTTTCGTGGAATTTTCTGCCAGACCCACCACTTCGTCGCGTTTGGGGTTAGGTTTCTCTCGCGTGTTTGTGCTCTTTTCTTTTCGTTTAACCCTTTGCGGTCGCTACGCGACTCACGGTCACCGTGTGATGCGACACGGTGAAATTATAAAATTCGATGTTCGATATTGAATCTAATGTAGCGTAAGTATTTTATGTGCGGTGCTCAAGTGAAATGGTTTCACCTCTGGATTCGTGTGTTATTTTTGTTCGATACGGTTAAAAGTGCATTGATGTTTCATTAGGTTTGGCAGTGTTGCCGTTTATTTGAATTATCGACGTCGATACATCTTTTCATTTTTGTCAGCTTTCTTGAGCTTCGACCTCCTAGTTGCTTGGTCGGGGATTACGGTTTGCTTTGTATTTCTTTTCGTTTGAAACGTCGAGTATCAATGAACAGACCGAATAACCTGACGATGCTTCGAATAGCTTTTAGATACTAATGTCAGGTTGACCTTTGCGAGCGTACAGCGTCATACCATCATACCATCTTGTTTTTATCCTGATGAAATCATTCGTAAAAGGAACCAAGTTTCCTCGTGAATGTTTCATTCAGTCGTACCTTCTCAGTGGAAGAACACGTATTCCATCGATACCGTTCGATGTGCAATCAATCGGGAACAGACGCGCGTTTTAATTAGCCCACGCGAAATTTCAACGGCCCTCGGTATGCTCATCGATCCGTTCCGTCGGAGATTAGGGGGTTTGCATTATTGATGGACGTATTAGGGGTACATGCAGCGGACAGAACGATTTTTGGACGAGCTGTAATTCCCTGTGAGCCGTGCGCGGCGTTTATCGACGCTGACTCTCGTTCGCGGAACGAGCTGTTAGCGTAATTAATTCGCGACTGTTTTCTCAGATTTTCAATTCTAACGTCGCGATCCAAGTTCGATTGATCTTCGAAAGCAGAGAACTTAGGATTCATACGTCTACTTGAAAACAATTTTCGATGAAGCAATGAATATATAATATATCTAAGTGTAAACTTAGAAAAGGGAATATAAACGAGAGACGTGCAATGCATATTTTATCAGACATTTATGAAAAAGTTTGCCGGTTGAATATAATTTCCTCTATAAATCAATAATATTTAAACTGAAGTAAAAGAAAATCTAGATGATTAACAGCTTAACTGTACTTAATACCCGAGTCAGTGGAATCTGCATGATATTTAACATTCACGACGAGATAAATAGTGTTGTATAATATCGTTGTTGTTCACGTGGAACTTGAGAAGTTCATGGCTTGTAAAATTACCCACTTAAAAGATTAAGAAAAGAAGAATCGAATCAGATCGGAACAAATTGGAGGGCCACGGTAAATTGAAAAGACGAGGAGGTAAGCATAGCTTCTGGGTCGAAGGAGACCCGAAGATCGTATCAGCGTAAAACGCATTGTACTGTCACGGAACGGTAGCCATATGTAAATCGTAGCGTTAATTGAGCGGCGAGGTATACTTTGTAACCGCTATGCACGAAAGGAAAAGAAAGAAAAGAAATGTACTGCGCGCCCAGCTCGGAAGAATCAAGGAAAATTCGTTTACAACCAACATCTACGCCCTGCGGAGCAGAAATCGGTTTGAACGAGGTTCACGGAATCTTCTGAATGAATAATCTCGTTATTTAAACTGAATTCTGTGCACTACAATACCGAGAAAGTATAACAAAGCGATATCCATTGATTTCCATATAGTTTTCATAGAAAATACGTCTCTACTGGCTGTTATCCAAACGAGACAGAATTCAAACGAATTTCCTTTCACGGATTATCCTAAAAACCAGTTGAGCTACAGAATTTAATTGGAAATCAGACGGAAACTGAAATAGTAATCGTCGATATTTATATCGACTTAAGTCAAAGTAACGTTAAAAATTTCCTTTTCTTCCCGAAGAAAATCTTTGAAGATAAATAAAAATTCTTCATATTGAAGTCGATCACGCACGCGACTAACGCAGAGATCTTCGAGAAGACAGTGAAACGTTCTCAAGGTCCGATCGACAAGGCGGAAACGACGGGTCGCATGAAATATGAATTCGAATCGTGAGGTTCGCGTCAATCGGCCGTGTTCCTCGCGATCGACGATGCGGGATGATGATTCGGTGTAGAATGAGACGCGCCGCGTAAGATCGCGGGACCTGAGGGGACGGGGTTGTCGCGATCGATTTAATAAGACAAGCTTGGCCAGCCGAATCCGGCGATCATCGAGAAGCCCGACTCTCGATGAGTCGAAGGTCGCGCGTAAACTCCTCCAGGGTCGGCTCGAAATCGCGAACACCCGCGCCAAGGGCGCTCCAAAGTTTTTCTAATTAGAGGGGCGACTTTCCGCGGATAATTAATTATTAATGGCGACGAAGAAACAAGAAACAGACGGGAAGAAAAGATAGGGACGAGAGACCGGTCTAGGAGGTTCTTCGATGAAAATCTCTTCAGCTTCTCAGTAGCCTGCAGACAAACGAACTCTGCGTTTCGAGTTTTAATAAAGCTCGAGCCGCAGGGAGAATTAAAGGAATCCGTCGCGAATATTCGCGGCACCCTTCATTGCTGCTAGAGAGTTCGTCGGTCGAGGGTCGCGATATCCAGATCGTGTTACAATGGAATTATTGTACAACAGAACTTAGAAAGACCTTGCACTTCAACGCTGGGACTAGTATTTCCGAACGTAATCAAGTAATCGAATAACTTATGGTGATACATTGAAGCATAGCTTCTATTGTATTCGTAACAGAAGTTAACTTTCGATGGGATTGAACGGAAACGTTAACTGAGAGCAAGGATTTTTGATTACGGAAATGAAAAGAAGAATATGAATTCGATTGATCCGATCGAACTGATTCTAGCTTTTAAACCAAAAAATCGGCCAGACCAAAAATCCACATGCCGACGAAACATGTCACGGCAACTGCTCGAAAAATATTTTCAGAGACGAGCTTGACCGGGCCGCGACGCGGGGAGAGACGAGGCCGTTAATACCTCATCGAGCGACCACCAGTATGAATAATCCTCGTAGCGCTCGAAAATTCGCCGCACAGGCCGCGATTTCGCATAAATCTCTTGCCGGTGAAGTCGAAAGGCGTGCACGAAAATAAATTCGTCCGTCGGACAGGGCCGACCAGCCGACCGTTCGGTGTAAAGGATACAAAGAGACCGGAATCGATGAAAAAAGATGAGAGGGAGGGAGAGAGAGTGGGAGAGAGAGCCAGTATACGAGAAAGAAAGAGCGACGAACGGACGGGCGAAGGAGAGAAAGAGAAAAAGGGAGAGAAACAGAGACTGGGGGAAAAAGACGATCGAAACAACGTTCGTTCGTGTTTTTTTCTCCCCGCCGTTCGCGAATCCGCTGAGACAAAGGGGTACCCAGAAAGAGGATGTAGCAAGGGTGAGCACGACGACGATGGGCGTTCCAATGCCACGGGTATTTCGAAGCGTTGCGCAATCCCACCATTTTTCGAGAGACCGCGCGCGTTGCCGCCGCCGTCGTCTTCGCTTCTTCTTCTTCTTCTTCGTTGGTGCTTCTACTCCTTCTTCTTCTTCTTCCTCGGTTTGTCAGCTGGTCTCAAGGTCGACTGGTAAAACCAGACCGGTCTCCACAGAAGCGAGTAATCTCCTGCGGAGACTCGGCGCGGCGTCGGGAGGCCCTCGTGAACACGAGCGTATGGCGAGACACTTTGAGATTAGGAGAGACCGATTTTCTGCGAGGAGACCAACCGAAACGGGTTCCCCGCACGCATGCACGCATGCACGCACGCACACCGCGAAGGGCCTCGATTGGAATATTTCGGTGAGCTCTGGCATTTAGTTTCTTCCGCGCGTGCGATACTTCCAATCGACCACGGGCTGTTGCCAATATTATTTTTGTAGCCCTCAACCCAGATGTTTTTCATTTATTCCTTTTTATTATTACTTTTCGATGGTTTGATGGAAATGACGTATTGCTATGTGGAGGTTGAAGGAATGCAGGGAAAATTATTTTTGAACGCCAAAGGTTTAGAATTGTTTAATTAATCGAGTTGATTTCATTCTGGGAATCAGTGTATTGTTTACGTCGAGCATCGAAGTGTGTAACATCGAGTATTTATAGAATAAAACAGTTAAGAACTGAAGGCGTGAATTACTTTTCCAAGAAGTCACGTTTCGAGAACGTAATTAGTCAACATTAATTACCGATTCGTATAATTATCACACGTTTTTCTTCGCCGTAACGGTCGAACTTCCACATTAAGAGTCTCGATTTACTTAATGGCTGATTCGAATTACGTCACGCGAGACAAGAAAGGAAAAGAAAGTATAACGAACGTTGTAATTACGGATCTCAATCAGTCGTAAACTGGCTACTGAGAACTGATGTGTGGTTCGGGAGAAGTTCATTTCGGATTGTACGCTTGGCGATATTCCGCAGTTACCAGACCGCAGTTACCGCAGCTGTCTTACGATTTCTTTATCCCCTTTGAAACTATTATCCTAGAGAATCAACTATAAACAATAGAATACAATGTTCATTGTACATCTATTTTCCATCGACAACGCACAAGTAATATTTAATTTCTACTTAAAAAAAAGCACATTTGTTAAAATCGGTTTAAAAACTCCATCCAGTGCCCCACTCTGTATTCCTAACCAAATCGAATTATTATATTTCATTCCATTGAACGATGATTACTCAACAACACTTGAATATTATAAACAATGCATTACAAACAAGATAAACGCGCAATGATAATAACGCACTTCAATTAAATAGTTTCGAATCATTATTCAAATGACTTTTATAAAATAATTCAAAAATTCCAATCGATAGCATAGAAACATATAATATCAATTTCCTCCCATTTTGTATGTTTTTCTCCGTGAAAGAGTAGGTATCAACGAGAATGTTTGTTCTTCCGTTGACCAAGGCGTTCAGTTAACTCTTCACTTTTCCTTTTTTATTCGTTCCAAGAGCCCCCCCCCCCCCCACATGCGCGTCCGATGGTATCAATTTTACTCGTTCCACGGAATTAATCGTCGGTAACGCGCGGCACCAGAATTCTCGAAAGCGGCGAGCGGGGGCAAGGTTTAATCGAAGAATGTACTCGCCGCGACGCCGTATGAGAAATTATTACGGTTGACCGTGGACGAGGAGAGAGTGGAGAAGAGAGGGGGCACGCAAAAAAAATTTCATTAGACCCGACCATGACGGAATTATAGAGAGGAGACGCGGGAAACGATAAGCATTTCATTTGTCCGGCTGTCGAATAGGTTTTTCCCGTTGAACCGCTGCTCCCGTCCATAAGTAACTTCTCTGGATACTGATCTAACGTAAATCTCGACGCTTCGGTGTACAGAAAACACGGATCTTGTAATCATTGTATGGAAACAGGGAGTTTGATAAATGTTTCAAAAACATTCATCTGATAAAAATAATGATGATGATGACGATAATAGATAATATATCGGTTCGAAGACAAATATGAGAATCGGTGAGGCTTCTGAACATAGAATTAATTAAAGGGACCTAATATATATCGTTAGTTGATGAAACGAGTCTGATAGGTGTCCAAAATATTTGTTTGCACAACAAATATTGCATATACTAGAAATTAATTAACACTTATTACGTCGTATTTAACAAACAAATATTTTCAATTTAATCCGACGCTAATTAACCCTTATAATATGTAAAAAATATTCAGTATTGTAAGATCATTTTCATTAGAAACAATTTATTTTACGAAACACTATTGCAAATGTACGAGTGTTGAATAATAATTTATAAACTTTCAGTGTATATTATTTGCACCGACAAAGTACTGTCGTCACGTCAGAGGTGACTTGCCTTTAAGGGTTAAGGACGACAGTATTGGTAACCCGTCATTTGGAAACGATTGGAATTCAAAAATAAAAGAATGCAAGGCTACAAAAGTACAATTTGAAATAACCAAGTCGGTGAGTTCGATTTTTATTCGCCCAGGGATTCCAAGGAATTCCGATTAAATTACATGATATCGGTTTCACCTGTCCACGATGAGTAATGAAAATCATTCGCGCGTACCGACCGGCCACCCGGTATATTGTATCACGGCCACGTCCGCCTGTTAGTCGAACAATATTTCTCCACCGGAAATATTTACGAACCGTCCTAATAAACGTTGCCATACGTGTATCGCAGGGAATCAATTATTTTCAGGATTTACCGTGCAGCCCCCCCTCCACCCACCCCCATTACAGCCGTCGTTACAATCGAGCGCAGCGGGTTAACTATCGATTATTGTGTTCCCGCGCGCGCGGCGTCGCTCACGCTCGTAATTTTCATTCGGCCGTTACTTTCTGCTGATCGAACGCCGCGGATTGGAACCGGTTCTTAAATCTCGGACCGTCACGAACTACGCGTATCCAAAGCTTCTACGTCGATTCGCGTTAAATTTCCTGCACCGCCGGTGACCGGGTCGGTTCTGACCCAGATTCGAAAAAATTTACGATCGGTCTTTATTGTTCTATAACAACTGGGCTACCGATAATTTCGAACCGATTCGCGCTTCCTTAAATGAACCCCTTGCCTTCGACAATATTTTTCATTAAAAACATTCATTATTTTCTGACGAAATATTAACAATATTGCAATTTGCATAAAGGAACATCGTGCATAAGTTATAGGGCAAAATTGTTTTATTTATATGTTTCATGGGTTAATACTTTATTCAGTATTTTATATTCAATTTTTCATTTTATGATTTTGCTGCGTTCAATTGACCGGGAGTCGCCTCTCGAGTACGAAGAGTTAATATATGTTATGGATTAATTATTCATTTTTTTTGTTTTCTTAGAGCCTTCATATTTGTTCGGTTTTTCTTTGTTTTGTGATTTATGCTGAGTCCCCGACTTCTCTTTATAAGGATACTTTTGAATTTGTTAAACGTGTAAGAGAATTTCGAATATTTTATACATTGGTAAATTTCATTACTCAGATAATGGTACCAGAATTGTTTTATTATATTAGTGGAACTGTTTTTTTCGTTGCGGTTCGATTATTTATAAGGACCACATGCACATAATATCCGCAGTCTTGCGATGAGTCACTTGAGGCGAGTTCGGAAGATACACATTCCGAAATGTGTCCTCGCTGCTGGTGGAGGCGGAGAAATATTTGCTGAGTCAACAAACCTAAGTAACTACAAACAACTACATTAATTCATAAAATCTTGTGAACCGAAACTCTTGATACCGTTTCACAGGAGACTTTCTAAAAACTAAGTATGAGTCACGAAAAACTTCGTTGCCAAATATTTTCACGGAACATTATCAAACATAACCACCGTATTAATTCATAAATTTACTCAATAAAGGAAATCCAAATACTAGCAAATTCGAGAAATATCCAGCATCATAAAATCCTCGAGCTACTAATAATTGCTGCGATATTTAATAATATATCCCTTGTACAGATAATAAGATCACGAACAAGGCTAACATTTTCGTAGAGAAAATTGCATTTTAACTAAGACCGTGATTGGTCCGAGGAAGGAAAAAATTCTTCAGGAACAAAGAACGACCGGTCAAAAAGCGGCTACCGTGCGGTTGCCAGAAACGTCCGCTTCCGGGGGATTAATTAATCGGGCAGGATTCGACGGGGCTTGGATAGAGCAACGCGCCGATCTATCCGTGTTAGCCTCTATGCTCCGGCGGTCTGTTGCAAAGAGTATGTCGATAACAGAACACCGGACTGCCCTAAAGGAGAACACGTGAGTGCTCGCGCGTGCATTGGTTAACAATGACGGTGGTGACTAGCTTTGTGCGGAGCGCGTCCCTATCGGAAAGGTTAAAAGATCGCCTAGGTGATTATGCTGTTATAACAGTGTAGCAAAATATTGAACGACGCAATATCGAGCAGTTACATTTTAACCATTTACGCTTGTAAGTGACTCCCAGTTGCCACTTGATTTCACGCGGGAATAATATGAAGTTCTGTATTCCATGTTAAATTTTGTGTAACGTATTAACCCTTTGCACTTGGAATTTTCTCATTGAAAATGTTGAACACTGTTTGACGAAGCGAGGACGATATTCCTTGAAACTAACTCAAAGGGAAATCTCAAGTACATTGAGGAACAAAGTTGTTTTATTTCAATATTTCACGCATCAAGGCATTTTACACAGAATTCAATATTAAACATCAGATTTTATCGCCTCCCGAGTGCAACGGGTTAATATACGAAATACTGAAATAAAGTAGCTATGTTCCATAATTCATGTGCGATTTTTCTGTAAGTGAACTCTAAAAATATGTCATCTCTGTCTCATTAGAAAATGTTAAATATTTATAGTGGAACTAAAATTTTGAATAAAAGGAAAAAGCAAGGTACTTTGATGTTAAGGGTTGCGCATAACAATAAAAACGTTTCTTTTCAGGATTATTCTCCGTTTTCACTGTAAGAAATAAATGGAAATATGTAATGTGCTTTTATATTCTTATAAAAGATTGAATAATAAATTGAAATTGCTGTAGCAACGTTGACGCGTGTTCCGAAAGCGTGGGAGAGAATTGTTGCATACGGGTTTATGTGTTCGAGATACTGAACCTGGCAAATTTATCCAGTGCGCGTGCACCCGTGGTCCGCGATAAGTAGAAACGGCGCGCAATGATCAGACGAGCCGATAGCTACGAATGTTCAAAGCTGCGGGGTCTTAAAAATGGAATGCTGCATAAACGATATTTGTATTGCCGTAGCAATAAATAATTTATAAACTTCATTAGCAAAATTCTGATATGTATCACATAAAAATGAAATACCTAACAATTATAATACTTAGTGTAGAAAAAAATATACTTCTAAACCGTTTAATCTTCTTGACAGTAAATATTGCGAATGTGGGTAAAAATAAAGAGTAGCCAATTGATACACCTAATATACCTGTCATTAATTTTACGAGAAATTTTTTTAAAACAAGCTGACCAATATTTCATTCCTTTTCGTTAAAGGAAAGTAAGCAGCTGTGCTTAACACTTTACACGGCTAGCCGGGTATTAATTCCCGTTTATGAGACTTACGTTTGATGAACGGTCGGGTATTAATACCCGTTCAGAGCGCGGCGCGAATTTTAATTATCCGCAGCTTATAATTCCGTAAATATGCATGAACGTTCAAGTAAGTAAAAATCTGGAAGGCTCTGTAATGGACAAGTGTTTGAGGTTATGTCCGAAGGATATCGAAAAACAAAAAAATATACCAAATACGTTTCCAAAAATGAAATAAATTTTCACAAAGGTGGCTCTGATATTTCCACAGAAAAATTTCTCTTAAAAATTTGGAATATTAATAATTTTATTTAAATAAAATTCAGTTGGGTTCAAAATAATAAACAATGAAAAATAGTCGGATTGAAAAGTTCGGAATGGTACCGGTTCAGCGCCATCTGGGGAATATGTCGACTGTTAATTCGAATAATATAGAAATACAAGTGATAATACGGATATAATTAACACGTTGGCTGCCATGAGAATTTCGAGCGTTTTGTTATAGTAAGATTTATTCCTTTATAATAGAGTAAAATAGTATTAAATATAATTATTAATGTTTTGATATTACCAGTATTCGTATTACACTATTATCTAGCTTCTCGTGTTACTAAACATTTATATTCAATATAAACTTTCTTATTGTAATTGCTTTCAAGCAGTTTGGAAGCTCCGGTCACCGGTGACCACCGTGGCAACGAGTTAACGAAGGGGATAATAAAAAGGGGGAAAAAAGAAATTATTATTAATCATAAAAAAGTAATAGTGAATTGTCACGCGTGTTTGTGATCGGGTTTCTCATCCGTGTATGCGCAGAACATGCCAGTTGTGATTCACGCTTATTCCCCTAATCGCGTTACCGGGACACCTAGGCGACCAACCGTCCTCCTCGTAGTCAGATCAGGGAGATACAAACCCGCTAACTACGCAATTTTCTTCTGCTCGCCTCCTCGCTCCACCGTCCGTCGATTTTGCGTCGTAGTTCGCGTGTAACACGAGGGTACCGGCCGTGTATAGCAAGAACTGCCAATACAACGACAGGCCACGGAGAAGTTCTGTTCATCGGGAGAACAAGATTCATAGTTCCTCTGGCCTATTGAATCTATGTTTTGTACTATTACGTCGCTCTGCGAGAACGTGACTATTCACCCAGGAACGCGCAATTTTTCCGCGAAAATCTTATGGAAGATTCTAGAGAGTTCAGTCGTCCTTCGATGGATTTAATTAACCCCTCATCATATGAATTATTTTATGAATAGTTTTACAAAAATCATTATATCGTTTAACACTAGAACTACTGAATGGGCCAGAATGACCCATTCGTGAATTATTCTTTTATAATTATTGAACACAACAAATGTTTCTTTGCGAAATTACTAAATTACTTAGTAACACGCAAATTGAATCGTAAGTCAATTGAAATCTCAATGGCTATAGTCTTAGAGTCCCTACAGACAAATCTGAAAACTTTAATTTAACTGCTCGGTAGTTCTAGTGTTGAAAAAAATTAAAATCCATTAAGTGCAAGATAATTCCCTTCAATTTGAATGAATGTGGTGTGAAATACGCATAATGTCCAAACGGAACTGAGCAGGCTTTCAGTTAAGTGGATAATTTTATGATTAAAAAGATTCGGTTAATTATTTTTTCGCAATGAATGCAAATAAGACTATGATGTATCGACATCGATATCATACATGTTTATTCGAACATTCAGATCTAACTACACGTCTATATGTGATGGCAACAACACAGTCCAAGCTAATCTTGTTAACCGTCGGATGGCGAAATGTCTGATAGTCTAATAAAGAGGGGAGCTGGGTCAATTCCCATCTACGATAAATACTATTACCTAATTAGTATTACCAAATAATACAAAAATATCAAATTTTACTTACAATCATTTTCACGTACTTCTCATCAAAGAGAATGTAGAATTTAGCTGACACAATAAACGTTTGAATATGAAACCTTACCGAGCGTTAACCTCATACAAATATAACCGAAAAGGGATACCATCTTCAGTCAAGGTCGAGTAAAACTGAAGACGTGGATAAAATTTTAATGACCGCGACCATCCATCGTGTCTACGATTACTTTTACGATCGTGTGTAAGTTTAAATCGTAGAATATCGGCGCTCTTTATTTTTACGGCTCGTTTCCAGGAGACCGTGAAAAATGGTAATTCGATATCTCGTTTACTATTCCGATTGCTAACCTAAGTGCAACGTAATACATCCGAACCAACCACTTCCTTCAATAATTGTCTCCGCGTAAATTGATTAATTTACAGTTCGAAAATTCTACGAATATTATTATAAGCGCCAATTGGAAACACTTTCGGCAGTGTTAGTGCGAACGAGATAAGGCAGACTCGATGCGATCGAGACGATTTTATCGTGGACATCGGTGTCGCTCGTTATTTCGCGCGAGCCGCCTTTCAAACATTTCCACGTTTCGGAAAGGGTATTCAACTGTCCGATAAGAAACGATAAAATGTGTCGCATTAGCATTTTTACGCGGCACCGTCGACAAAATTCGGTTTTCAACGTTTCAAATTCGTGCGATTCATCATTGTACCGTTATTCAGAGACGCCATTTCTATTCCGCACAATACTTTCACCTATCCACGTATATTCAAAACAAAAAACAAGCGAATAAGATATATCAGAATTCAGACACTCGACAGAACCATACTAACATACGTGTTCCATCTTCAAAACTTTCAGAAAAGTTCCTTCATGCTCAAGAAGTGTTACACCATCAACGGAAGAAATCTAGTAATCGAATTTCGTCCGTGAATCGATAACGCGATCGAGAGTACAACCGTCTCCCGAAACTCATCCTGTTCACTCGCGATGCTGTCGAACGTGCTTTCATTCCTATCCGGCGTTCGTTTCGAATAAAAAATAAAAATCAATAAAGCGTCGTACCTGTGTGATTTCAGCCATGGTATACAAAAATCTTTCCAATCACGTTCATTGTTCCGTATGTCGGCTTCTTTCCCGGGGTTTTCACGCACACACGCACGCAGACGCGGCACGTCGACGTCGACAACGACGACGTCGCAGTGATGCCGAAGAGGCGGCTCTATGCGATGCCGGTTCGACGTCGTTGGAACAGTCTCGAAAATGCATCGCGGCGAAAACTACGTGGCCGCGAGCGAACGTCGTCCGACGAAAGATCGATCGGGAACCGCAGCAAACGGCCCCGGAGGAATGACGGAACGGTACACGGCGAGACAGGCGTAGAAACGAAGGAAAAAGGTGGCTCCCGCGATTCGCGGTCGCGAGAAGGTTGCCGGCTGCCGCCTTGGCACTGACAGTGGCCCTCGCGCCTAGCAACACCGAACGCCACCAAACTGTCGGCTCGCCGAAGGCAGCCGGCACCGCCACACCGTGCCCCCCTTTTTCATAAGCGTGTCCCTCTCCTGCTCACGCCGTTTCTTTCTCGACCTAGCCGTTCCTTCGTAACACCGTCCCGCTTCCACGGCCGTTCCATCCTCCTCCGTGTCTCCCGTGTATCCATTTTCTTCTTTGTTATCTACCTTCGTTCTTATTCCTTCCAGCCCTGTCTCGATGCTTAAGCAGCATTTCTAGCAGTGACATCTATAGTCTCCGGAAATATTCTCAATCCCACAGTAATTACGGAATTTGTTAAATCAGAATTGATACTAAAAAAAAATAACTGTTGCTGGAGCAATTCATACATCGATCAAATCTGCCTAGGGGGCCTGCGGTCACCGTGACACAGCCCTGTCCTCTCGCCCGGTCCCATCTCACTCCTTCTCCTGTTCGAACCGCGCGCACCGAGCTCGGAACGTTCGTTTCGTCGTTTCCTCGTCCCAATCGCGATTTTTACGTTCATCCTTGTCTCGTGAATATATGCCCGGTGCCCGACGACTCTCGTTTTGCGCGCAATTGCTAGCGAAACCAACCGCCACGGGTAGCAGCCGGACGAAGGCCGTTACCGGCGCGCCGTACCAAACAACCCGCGCGATTGGCTGGCCGCCCGTTCGCCAGCCAATCGCGTGGCCGCATCGGTCGTCAAGCGGTGCCCGCGCTTTCTCGGCCACGAGCACGAGATGCAGCGGTTTTCGCCGGTCTCGCCGCGATCTTGCAGCTCTTGGACTGTTAACTCGTTGAATGCTATGGGGGTCACCGGTGACCCCCAACCAAATCGAATTACTGTAGTTCACTCAATTAAACGATGAACAGCTAGATGAACAGCTAGATGAACGTGCGATGATACTAATGCAATTCAATCAAATGATTTGATTGATTACATTTTCTCCATTTTGTGGATTTTGCTCTATGGAACCGAGTGGTATTTAACGTGTTAACCCTTTGCACTAGAAAATTGTTTCGTTGGATATATTCTTCATTTTTTAATGAAATATCAGTGATAGGTTTTATAACGAACTATTCTGTTTTACCGTTTCATGGATAGCTACGTTAAATAAACTTTAATATAGTACATCTAACTTTGTAACTTTGTTGTATCAAACGAAATGGCGACTGTAAGTCGCCTCTCAAGTGCAGTGGATTAACACGTTGAATGCCGCACGATATCATAAAGCAAAATACACGAAATGGGAAAAATGCTATATTAAATCATTTGATTGAATTGCATTATTATTGTTGCACTTTGATCGGGCTAAATGTCACCGCATTAAGCAGCATTATTTATAATATAGAAATGTTTTCAAATAGTCATCGTTTAATTGAATGAACTACAGTAATACATACATAAATGATGACTGAGAGTCACCTCTTGAGTGCAAAGGGTTAAACTAATCACGAAATCTCAGATAGATACAAGGAGTAGGTAGACTGCGGATTTCATACGTTTACGATGAGTTAAACGAATTACAGATTTGATAGGAGTCTGAGTAATGTGTAGCTAAAAGATATTTTGACACTAGAACTACCAGGTGGGTCAAAATGACCAATCCCTAATTTCTTCTTTTACAATTACTACAAACGCACAGACTCTTCTTTAACACGTTGGATGCCGTGAGGGTCAGCAGTGTGACCACAACCAAATCGAATCACTATAATTCATTCGATTAAATGATGATTACTTATACTTTTTTATATTACAAGTAGCATTACCTAATGCATTGACATTCAACAAGATAAACCTGCAATAATAACGCAATTCAATTACATGACTTGATATTCCAGTATTTTCGTTTTGTACATTTTTCTCGGCAAACTCAACGTGTTAAAAAATGATTAAAGAGTTTAATTTAGTAATACCTAAACTGAAATATAAACCAATTGAAATCTTAAAAATCCACGCTTTTAGCATTTATAAAGAAATTTTAAAAAGACGGTTTAAATGCTCGATAATTCTAGTGTTAATCCTGTTTAGGAGCTATACCCGCTATACTCTTTTTGTAAACAGACAGACCCAAAGGCTAATATGTGGCCTCCAAATCCGCGCGGTCTCAGGGCCGGCCGTCACGCGGAATGTCGTTTTCGTACAGCGTGGATTTCATCGAAATAGGTCACAGAGAAAGGGAGGAGAACCAGACGGGTCAGAGAGCGAGCGCAGCAATAAGGAGAACATCGGAGCGCAAGGATCACGCGGTGTTTCGGTACGTGCCTCGCATCCGCTGCGCAACGGTGCGTTCCGTTCGCCGTCGCCTGATTAGCTCCGGCGTCATTTATCAGATTAAATGGATAATGCGAGTCGGCGTCGACGTAACCCGTGAGCACTCGCGCGCACCAAAGAGCAGCCGTTTCTCAAAGATTCTTTATTACCAGCGGCCGCGGACGGCACGCCACCTTACGCAACCTCGCGCGGACTGAAATTGGACGCGGAACAATCAGACCCCGTTAACGAATTCATTGTGTTTCCGGTCGAAATACGAAACGAGGAGCGTAACGTTGCGCAATCGTTGAGAACTGACTGGATTTCAGTAATTCACGTGAAAATTGAAAAATCGATGGTCGATCACTGCATGCTAATGTAGCGATACATTTGTGTGAAGATGTAGCTGCCAACTATTAGAGGATGGTAACGAGGAGTTCAATAGAGGCGCAACTTCAGAGTGCAGCGAAATAAAGTCAGCGTATGCAAGATTCTTGGGACAGAAAGAGGAAACCATTATTAGGCTCGCGAGCGATCCGTTCGAGCAAATTGCTCAAATTACCGTGGGCACCACGGCAACGCAAGGTGACCCACTGTTAGAAACGGTCTCTCCGGATCGTGTGATCCCGGACTTGAAATTTTTCTCCACCCTGATCTTTTTCGCCTGAGACCGAATTACAAACTCCCTGGAATTCCTACGGGAATTGCTCGCTTCAATCAAGATATCCATACGGTTCAAATAAGTATTCAGTTGTTGGTAGGTTTATTTTAACCCTTTCCACTCGAGAGGTGACTCACCACTTGATTTCATACAGTAAAACTATAAAATTTGATACTTAATATTAAACTTCGTATAATGCATCAGTTTGAGAAATATTCAAACAAAACAGCATTGTCCCTCAACGTAAGTGTGATTTCTCGTTGAGTCACTTTCACAAAATATCTTCTTTATCTCGTCAGGAAATGTTAAAATATTTCTAATGAAAAACTTCCGAGTGCAAAGGGTTACATTTGTATGTTCTTTGACTGTCAGGCACGTAACTAATTCACGGTTAATTACAATAAATAGAAAACGCTGTGACTGTATGGGTCAGAACAAGTCCAGTCTCTTTTTCTAACTGAACTGTGGTTCAGTAGTATAAACCGAGACTAAACTGGCTCAAAACGAGATGGAGCCCAGACTTGGGTGTCGTCAACAGTACTATCTTTATAAACAAAAGTAGAGTACTTGGTCGACGTCGAAGCGTGATCAACCCATGAATGGCTCGATATTGTGGATCAAGCTTTAAAGTTTGCGACGATCGCAGTTCGATTCGCGGTTGTCCACGCGAAGTCGAGAACTCTGACTGATCTCCGAGATAAAGCGGCGGCCTTGGTAAACATTTTACGAGTATCACCGAGTGGTCAATTTATATGCTGATACGTTATCGTAGAGAACACACTTCACGGTATCAACGTTCTGCACACACCGAGGATCAATGAATAAATATTAAAAAGAAGAGAAAAAGAAGAAAAGGAGAACGCTCCTCGTTTATGTTTATTAATAAACGCACGTGCTCTAAAATCCCGCTTCAGACAATCCGTGCGCTCACAAAGGGACCGACGGTTGTTATTTATTCAACAAGTGTACAGGATGGGATAAGAGTCAGTTCACAGGGCAACGCGGATCAATGCAACGAGATCGTGATCCAATTCACCGGGAGGAAGAAGAAAGGACGGGTGAACGGAGCGCAAAGTCACGCAGGCCAAATGTCGTATAATGAAATTTTGAAAACCAAGTTCGACCTTTGCCTCGTATGAATTCCGATCAACGGGTATTCTTAGAAGCATATATGGACAGGACATAATCTTATGTACTTCTATCATTATTTCGAAGTATGCTTTTAACCCTTTGCACTCGAGAGGTGACTTTTACTCACCTTTCATACGGTAAAACTATAAAATTTGATATTTAATATTATACCTTGTATAACTCATCAATTTAAAAAATATTGAAATAAAATAGCTTTGTTCCTCAATGTACGTATAATTTCTCTTCGAGTTAGATTCACAAAATATCGTCTTTATCTCGTCAGAAAATGTTCAAATATTTCTAGCGAAAAACTTCCGAGTGCAACGGGTTAACATAATAAAACAAGAAAGAGATGTCGACATAACGGCTCTCAAATATTTCATCGGAATCCATTGGAACAGTGAGGGGTACAACTAGATGGGAGCAAATTGGAAAGCAAATCTGAAAATATAGGAACGTACATCAGTGAAAGAGGATTCGTAGACTGCACGGGTAGAGGGCAGACGTAACAAAACGCCGTAGACAAAATTAGTTCGGGAATAGATCGCAGTGAGAGTTTTATCGAGTCTATAGGAGCCTTCCATAAATATTACCGACACGAATTCATCCGGCTCGTTAAAGATGTAAAAACCTTTCACGGTGCAGTTGCCGGCCAAGGTCGTGGCCTTAATCGCGTATTGGCCGCCCCGGTCCGTATATACAGATATACTACTACGGAGTTAAAGTTTGCTGGAACTAGTGCGGCTGTATCGACTTCGAGGAGCTCTCTAGATAAATGATACGGCAGTGCGGAGGCTGAGACACGTTCCCTAACAATAGCCGAATAAACGTGTTCGAAAACTTCGATATCTAACCTTAAATCAGCCAATACGCGACGAATTTTCGATCTGCGACTGGAACAGACTTGTCGCGGGAGATCGACTTAAAAAGAATCATTTGCAGCCTTTCCCGCCCTTTTCTTTGTTTGCAATGGCGACACATGTTGGAGAATAAGAATCCTTGATCACCACAGGTTAATAGTTTTCTTCAAAATGAGGCAGAAACTGGTTACAAAATAATAGATTCGGTGTTATTAATATCATTACCGATCAGATTTTCATTAGTAACATCGATTTCATTCGAAGAACACGCTTCATAGCGATTGTCTCTATCGATCTGAACAAAATGCCGCAGACACCGTGTGAAAAAGTGCGGTTCGATGAAAATAATGTGATCAGTCTGGAACTTCGGTCACGTTGAAAAGGAAGTTGGCCCACGAGCGATGATTTAATCCCGATTGGCCTTCGAAACAGTAGATCATCGACGACCTTCGCTACGACCTGTACCAGTAGACCAGTCCCACAGGTCTTTGTGTCGCCGTTCCACCAATACAAAGGATGGTACCCGATTGCGTTAGCCTTATCTTTCTTACCGCATGACCCGTTCACTGAAACATACTTTAAATATCGCCCAAGCCGAGACCTTAATTCTCGCTAACTCCGATAGTATAGAAGAGAATGCTATTATCAAACGTTTATGACTTTAAATATGTACTCTGAATTGATACAATGAATGTACTCTTTGCTTTTCCGTTAAACTGCTTTACAATGATTCATAGATATTAGATAACTTATTGTTAGTGCGACACTCATAGTTTCTTGTTCGATTCGAGCAACGAGGCTATCAGAGAATCGGAAGATTTATGATTGGAGATGAAAACGCGATGGCATTCGCAACCCAAATTGATTTTCTTCGGGAGCCGGCGGGACTCGGTCGCGGGGAAGCGTCGAAGGTCGCGTTAAGCCCCGTTCCCACCGTTCGATCACGGTTAATCGAATAACGGTTGATCAAGCTGCGCGCCTGAATCATCAGTCAATCAGCGTTTTATTTGCGAATCCTGCTCCGTTCCCTGGTCGGTTTTCCGGGGATGTTACGACTTTTCTCCCGGCTTTTTACGAAACGTTGAAAATTCAATAGCGCACGGACACGGCCAATATTGCGGCTCGCCTGTGCCGTTGAATCGAGCGGCACGCGGCACCAATCGCCATTTCCCGAAAACTGATAAAAAATGATATTATCGTGGTATTGTCTGCGACGGACATTCCGGAAACACCGTGATATCGATTTAACTCCGGATTTCCTCTACAAAATTAATCACTAGGAGTAGAACCATCGTCAGCATATTACGAGTTCCTTTTCCGTGACTTCCAGAATCTATAACCACTATCCACTAACCATATAATCGACGAAAGACCGAGCAGAAGCCAAACTTGCAGATTAACTAATTTTAAAATGGCACCCGGCCAGCTACAAAAGTGCTCTCCCTCCGAATTTCCTAAAAAGAGGGTCACCCCGAAAGTGCTAAACTGTTCTCCTCGATCACTGAAACAAATACACACCATCCTTCCTACGTAAGATGACTGCGACCCAACGAATCCTCGAAGGATGAACCAAAGAAACCGCCGGGAGGACCAACGGTAACAGAGAAACCAGGGAGAAAACAAGAAGAGGCTACAGGAGAGAGAGAGAGATAGATCTCTATTAGACCGCAATTGCAGGGGCGCGTAGAGAGTCGTGGTAAGGGAAGAAGCGCCGAGGGAGATCACGCGAGGAGGAAAACGGAAAGAGAGGGGGCAAGCAACAGAGAAAGAGGAGACGCTCTCCGGCTCCAACGCGAGAGAGAGGGGACCGGCAGAGGGAGAGGCGAGACAGAGAAGGAAAGACCGCACCGGCTTCCTCCTGAGATGACATCTCCCCGCGACCTTGGAACCGAGACTGACCTTGACCGTGTCAACCCCCACCACGCTCGTCCTAACGCGTCCCGGGCGCTCTCTCCACCCTCCTCCTCTCTCGCCGACCACCCCGTGTTATCCAGAGTCGTGTCGTATTACGCGAATGCGATGTTGCTCAGTGCTGGCTGCTGCTTCTGCTGCTGCTTCTGCTGCTGCGGCTGCGGGCATCGTTGCTGCATCGACCGGTCGCAGCAGACTGCCAGCCTTACCCCACACCCCTCGCACACCACCTCACGAACCCCTAACGAGTCACGGTATCTGGTTTGCCACCACCACTGCTACCGCCACCCCTCTCACCCCTAACACGTCGCCACACCCTTCGAGCGACTGTGGTGCGGAGCTAGCCGACGGCGAATCGCGTCGCCCCACCGCCCTTTTATTCCACATACCCACATAAACGCGCGTCCCATCCCTCCTCCCGTCGATCCGACAGCAGCACCGGCGGATCGCCGGGTCCCGGTGAAAGTCGAGAGGAATCGCATAAATAAATAGCCACCGATGAGCGCCACGGAGAATCCCGAGGCGCCGCGACGATGAATCACGAGAGCAGCTAGCTGGTGATGATAGAGCCCCCGAGCTCTCATTGATGCAGCCTCTCACTCTCTGTCTCTCTCGTCCTATGCCCCCCTACCCATACGATGTTCCGCGCGTGTGGAATTGCATCATACGAGGTGGATGATTCGGGATCAGTTCGATAAAGATGCGCTGAGAATTTCTGTGTTACGGACTTTATGGGAGATCCTTCGTGGGCTCTTGGCAAGCTGGATTGGACAAATGGGGGTGAACTCGAGCCGTTTTTTAGGGGAATTTTTACCTCGTTTCAACGGTTGTACGAATGTTTTGAAAAATGAGATTGATGAATTGGGTGAAGTGAATCTAGGAATGACTGTCTTTTAGTCCTCTGTGGTGTGAAAGGCTAGCTTGAAGTGCAATATTCACATATGTGTCGCTATTGTAAGTGTTATTCCAAGTGTTCAACTATCCAAATCGAAGATATCTTATAACTAATATTTACATTATCGATGTCAGTGGAGGATAAAATACAACTCAAGGCATAAAGGGTTAAAAGTTAGCTCGAACTATACAAACATATAAATGTTATGCTATTTGCTTGGCAAAGTTGACATTAAAAGATATGAAGAAGCACTTAAATAAATATTTGAGACTGAAATGTACAGAACTCAGAATGCATTAGTGGTTGCTGCAACGTTTACAAGGTGCTAGATTCGTAACAGTATTCGTGTACAGATTACGGTACGCTTCAGGGTAGTTTTTAATCTGCAGAGAGATTTCGGCACAATCAACAACCCCTATTCACCCAGAATAATGAATTCAAATGGAAACACGGAACGTTTGCGAGTACTTGACCCTTCAACAATCCGATAAATTTGCTTTTGCCGTACGAAGAACTCACGAGCAACCTTAATTGCAGTTTTAACTAAACGCGCCTTCCGTAAACTCGTTTTCATTCGGCTTATTATACTCCTGTAATGGCTGAAGCCGCGCTACGCGAGACGAGCAACAAGATACCCACCGGTTAACAGGAGTATTATGACCTAGAAAGTGCGAAAAGCTCAAGACATTTTATATTTATATTAGAGGTGAAAACCACTCTTGAGAGGACCGGAGTAAATGACAGTTTGAATGACGGATTAACGGAACATAATCAAAAGGGGTTGGCAAATTATTTTTGTGAGGGGTCGTTCTAGTCAAAGAACCTTAAACTTACGCTGTTATAATTTTCTTTTGGATGATAGAAATGAATTGTAATATTTCGTTGTTATTATTTACTACGTAACTATATTATAATAACAATAAAATAGTCAACGGTATGCAGTACGTTAAATTTCAAACTGACCGTCTGAGTAAATTTCTTGTTTTTACTAGCGCAAACGTGTTCCAAGATCGCGAAATGTGAGTCTTTGAAACGACCGACCCGTGAAGTACCTATTATTTCCTCCTTTAACAGTCTGCATCGCACAAGCTATTCCGAATGCCAGCGTGAACATTTAAAAGCACCCTTTCAAATGTTTATACCTTCAAAACATGAAAAGAAAATGAAATTTAATTTTTTCTGGGTTCAATTTTTGAAGCCTCGTCACAGTGTCTAAAAAATATTGATACACGCTGAGAAGAAATGAAAATGTGATCGTATGCAACGGCTAGATAAGATAAAAAGTGTTTTCACCGTGCTAGTGTAATAGTACACCCTTCGAAACTACTTCAAGCGAGCCTCCGTACTTTTTCCCACCCCTTGCTGCATCCTCTTCCCCGCTAACCGAGATCCTGTTCTCTCTGTCGCTCGCGTAGCTAGCTCCACTGACACCCATCCGCGTGGAACACTGCTGTTCCAGCGAAACCCTTTCTCTAGTGGTAATGTAGGTGAAAATATAGGGTGACGCGCGATACGCGTCGTTTTTTCTCATTTGAATTGCACCGCACGAGTCCGAGATAATCGATGGTCGACATGGGCTCGCATTAACCGGACCATCGTTAAATTTTTATTTTTTATTATTTGCTTTCTGCGACTTTAGCACTATACTGCCATGGGTGCGTGCTAACCTTGCATGAATGAATGCGCAGCAAGTGTAAAAGAAGCAAAGAGTAAAGCAAAATGATAGACAAGATAAAACTGTGAATGCGTTATGCAGAGAGCATAAAAGAGAATTCCATTAAAGTCATCTTTCGGTTAGACACCGCAAGTTAACAGTCGAAAATAGAAAACCGATGGTTATTTCAGAAACAATATAAATTTTCTATATTTTCGGAAGAAATTCCTCCTTAAATCAACTTTTTCGTGTGCAAACTCTACCATATGGCGGCAATGACGCCGTTGTTCTGGTATGCGTATCAATGTTTAAACGACCTTGAATTCTCCGACTTCCATCTGTGATGATAAAACTGACACAGGTCAGAAAACGCGAATAAAAATATTTTAGTTCGCTTACAAAGCAATTCAACAAATTTTCCATGATTTTCAACCGCAGCGAATATTTTTGAAGTTTGAAGACCAAGGTAGCTTCAAAGTCGAATTTTTGCACGTTTTTCATAGGAATTTATATGGCTCGCGTAAAGTACCGGGATCGTGGTCGCACAAGATATTTAAATACGGCGATAAAAATACGATCGTCACATTTCGCGACACGTAAAACAGCGGGAACGATAAGCGGTTGCGATAAGTAGAACAATACACATTGTTGGGAGGCACGCGTGAGCGACGATTGCTAACGGTTTCGGACGAAATCCTTGTGTCACCAGATTCCTGATTTCAGCGCGTCGAGTCGAGCTTGCCGAGATACAGCGCAGACAGAGAAAAACGTTCAACGACAGATCTAGAATCGCGGGTTCAAGGCGACGAGAAGAGACATTCCTTTTGTAAAAGAAAACAACTCTAACAGATTTCTGTCGCGTTCGCCACGTTGTACTAGAAATGGACATCAATTGATGCAGGTAGATTTTAGAGAATTGAAAAATATTCGACAAATATATTTTTGTGTGGGTTTCCAATCGTATGTTTAAAAAGAACAAACAAAATACCCTATATTATCAAATATTTTTCATGCAAAAATTGCTAGTTGTAAAAGTATGAAAATTATATTTATCGGAACAGCATTCGTATTAGTGTAAAGTTCCAAGTTTCAGTGGTCATGGTTTTGTCGCGTTAGTATATATATATTGTTTGGGGCTTCTGTTTTGTTTTATTTGAGTTTTGAATTTCCCGCCGTTACAGCATACCAGTCGGTCAAGAAACAATTAATACAGTATACGACGAAGAAAGTAATAGTACGGTTCTTTGATCAATGGAAAAATGTTGAATGCTCGAAATAGCGGACAGTGTCAAGTCGGAGCATACTTTTTTAGCAGGTTCACGCAACAGAATCAGTATTTACATCAACCTGTCACACCATGTGCTTCCCGGTAACTTCCGCAAGGGAACGTTAACGACAGGACTCAATTAGAACACTTAGGAATTTCACAAAAACACAAACGATGCAGACGTAACACAGTTTATGAATACGTAAAGACGTAAAAAATGTTTCAGACTCACCCCTGTCGAACTTCTTGCCCTCTGGGTCGATGTCTTTTACGTTGAAAATATCCTCGAACAGCACACCCGCCATTTTAGACAACTCAAACAGTGTCGCACTCTCGTGGCCAATGTTACGTTTACAGCTAGGAACATAATTTCGGATCGCTAGAATTCGAAAATGTAGGTTAGTCATTTTGGTAAATTAAATTGAAACTTACGAAGCGTAAAGAATGCATATAACATAAAAATGACGTTCCGCTTCATGGAACTTATATTTGAACAATAACACGAATATTGATATTAGAATTTCATATGTGTAAAGATTTTAGAGTAGTTACATACTTTTATGTTCAAAATTGTGTCTATATTAATTACGATAATTAGAAATACTTTCTTAGATAAAGGTTTAATGTACACGTCTAAAATCGATTGTCATAAATTGAATGTATTTGCTCAGGTACCAGTTGTCAAGTTGTATTTGTAACATAATCAAATATGTGACTGATTAAATGTCTCTCATGTTAATGACAAAATATTAATGCAATTGGGAACTAACGATGTTTATTAAATTAGTCGCTTGAATAACCTTGAAATTTTGATTTCTAACGAGCTGGATAGAGGGAGTCACTGTACAGGTTCATGGTTTTTACGCAGCACAATTATCTTTTTACGCAGCTTGAGAGGTTCTATACCGTGATACATGTATAGCAATAAGTACCGACATTATGACGCATATATTGGCATATAACGCGTTACGTAATATTAAGGATTTCAAAATGTTGCGCAATCTCCGAGAAATCTGCATAAATTTCAAGCTATGCATGGTTAAGCAGACACATACGAAAACAATACACCGACGGTTAAAATAATTGTCTGTGCCACTCCGAGAGTCATCAGTTGAAATAACAGCTCTCTCTTGTTCTTATCCAATGAGAATCAGTGGTGAATAACATACATACCCTGATTACTAGTGTACTTACATAGGGTACATACATCTAAATAAGAAAAAATTCCAATTTGAGATTATGTACCTTTTCTCGAATATGCTGGGTTAATTACCGAGTGTTTCTGAATTGGTATTATACATTACTAATCGCTTATTTTTATATTTCATATTGAAATAATTTGTAATAATAAATTGTTTAAAAAGACTCCTGACTCCATCTACGACAAAATAGTCAAGCTACTAGCATAAATTACAGATTGAGGATAATACAGGCGTCTTGGGTACAGGTTTCTTTCCCAGAATTTTGAATTATCAGTACTTCAAAAATATTTTATTGCACCAGCGTCATGTTCGATGGGAATTTTTGTCTAGGCTTTAGAAAATCAAGAACGCGTATTATTTTGGTATAGGTTGTTGACATTACCGATAATTCGCAAATTTATGCTTCTTCGTGGAAAAACAATACTTTGTACCTACATATACTTCATTTCAACTAGGAGTAGTTCATATGATAGAAACAACACGCACAATATGCACATTTGAAAATAATGTATGTTTGTTTCTAAGCACAAGATAAAATAAAGTAAACTCGGATAATAGCTCAGCCTTACTGTATTTGTGTTGAAAAAAGAAATTATATTATGATATTTGAAAACATTACGTATACTTCCTGATCGTGTAATTACTTTGTACTGACACTAGACAGGAAAGCAATGAAATGACTGCAACTAGTCTTACTTACTGTAAAACAAGACATCACATTTTTAGGCGTACCCATGTCCACTTACAGAATACCGTTTATTCAGTCTTTAAATGTTCAAAAATATAGAACGTATATTACTTTTAATAAAAAGGTGAAATACTTCATATTTAAGAGAAGGATATCACTTAATTCCCTTCGAAGGGTAAACTTTGATAACAATTTTTATAATATATTTTTCATACGTAATGAATTGTGAACAGAAAACGGACCGAGTGGAAAAAGGACTAGTATATTCTTCCACTTATGCTTATGTTTATTTATTAATTGTTGCGACGGAAGTCATCAAACTTGAAAATTTAATAAAAATATTCACAATGAGCATTCTTTCTTTCTTCCGCACATTCAGAACCATTCTTTCTCTCTCTCCCTTCCTCTCTCACTCTCCCTCACACACATATCATTCGATCTCTCTTTCTCTCGCACGCTTTCTTTCTCGCATTCATCTGTTACGCGCACGGCCGTAACATTCTTCGTGAGCTGATGCGCGTGGTATGAGCCAATTTATCAAGAACTCGTATCCAGCACTTGTTGGACACTTGTGTGTGTTGTGTGTGTGTGTTACCTGGCTATGCATGTATGAATGTGTGGTATGATGTATGTATATGTACATTCAATTATTAATAATTATTATTAATAACAACAATAATTAATTAATACGAATAGAAAATCATGTTTCACGGTGAATGACTTGATTCCTTATTTTCAATTTTTTTTCTTTCATAAAGATTCGATGAATGTTCGTTTCCAGAGCAAACGTTTTGTCGTTCATTACGCGTGAAGATATTTTCAGCGATGTCAGTGCAACATGCAAATTCAGTCAAGCGAGGCCTTCAGTTTCGGCGATTTGCTGTCTTAAGAATTATTTTAAAACATTCCAAACAGCGATTAGTCCTTGCTCAACGTCAGAGCTGCCAATGACAATTACATAAAGTTGAGATATCTTCACAATAGTCACTCTGGCATTAAAATTACGATAACAGCATGATTCCCCCATAACAAACCGACCAACAGTCTGATCAGTTTGTATAACTGATTGTATTATTGATTCAGTCCAAAATGACAACCATGTCATCGCCGCGCACTGCTCTCTGCGGATGAGGAGGATGTAATGGAGCTGGTAATCTACGCCAAGGTTTGCGCGCTGCTCTTCGAAGTTCCACGGATGAAAGGGATCTTCTAAGTCTTCTACAAATTCATAGTGAACATTATTAAAACGCCAGTTCGTAAGATACGATGTCCAAAAAATGAGAAAAAATTAAAGAAATACCAACTTGGTCTGATCTGAAGCGCGGAAGTAAACGTCGTCAGGTGCGTCCATCCATGAAATCACTTGTTTACGCGCATTACTTCTAGACAAGGGTGGACCGTGAGGCAAAGTATGTGGATGAGCGGCTCTTCCATTGAGTGGCGGTACTAATGGAAGAACAGGAGGTGCGGTGTGTTCCAAAGTATGTTTGGGATGTAACTGTTGAGAATGATGAGCCCTTTTTGCAGGTGGTCCACCAGGGAGCCCTGCACTTAGGGCAATACCTATCAAACATAAAGAAATGCTTGTACGAAGTTTAATAAAGGACCCGATTACTATTACAAGAACGTGAAACTATGAAACCAATGTTCCATATTTCTTTCGGATATAATGATAAATTGTACAACTTAGCAAGTTCGATGATTCGTTTGGTTGTATACATAGACTCTTAGGCATTGAATTATTTTACCTTCATCCCAATCCATGTCAGAGTAGAAGCCAGTAAACAGAGACCACATTCAGTACTAGGACTTGGAACTGTAACGAGTACAATAGATACATGATACTGAAACTTACCATCAGATCCGTTGATTTCGTCAAATGGAGGTCTTGTGCGTTTCATGATTGTTTGTTGCGTCTGCATACTGGGTTGTGGTTGAGGCGGAGTCACTGGAAGCCTATCCACTTCAGACTTATTTGGTACTCTTTCATATAACAGACTTCCATCTATAATGATACCGTCGTGAAGAGTCAGTAAACATGAAATTTTTAAATAGAATTTTATTCTTGTTTTTCTCTGAAGTACTGTTTATCTATATTATTATATACCTGGTGCCTTTGGCGGTCTGGGAAAAGAAACTCGATCAGGTTGTTTTCGTTGTGCTGGTGCCGTAAGGGCTAACCAATCCCAGTCCCCAGGTTGTCGAGGAGCAGGGTGATCACCTAAACGCGTTGCTATGTCTGTGACGCGAGGACGAGGTCGAGGTCGTACAGCTCGTGCTAAAATACGTAACTCTGCAGGACTTTTTGACGTCAACTGAGGTGAAGCGCAAAGGTGTCGCAATGGCGCTGCATTTACAGGTTGATGGGGTGCTCGTGCCGCGTGACGTGTGCGTAATTGCGCTGCACATAGTCTTCGCGCAGCACGCGCTAATGCTGAAGTACGTAAATAAAATGCAGAACGAGTTTTCATAACAGGCCTGGGGGATCCACCACTACCTCCTCCACTTGCTCCGCTTCCACGTAAATCAACACCATGAGCACTTGCATAATGGCGACTCAGATGCGCCTTGAGCTTAAATTCTTTCCCGCAAGAAGGAATGCTACATCGATGAGGTCTATGAGCACCACCAATTCCTTTACTTTCTTCATCTGAGCCTGCGCCGCCTCTTTTTCTTTCTAAGTCAACATCATCGATACGTGATGGAACCTACACATATAATGATGAAATATACTATCTACAAACAGAAATAAAAATATTTTATTGAATAGTCACTTACGTATAAACCTACCTTGAGGCCACCGTATTTCTTCCAGTACGTCCAACATGATTGACAAAGACGGCATTGCATATGCGATGGACCCCAAGCGTACCACTGTGGACTCTGCATAACTTGACAACTTTCGCATGGTTTTCCGCCAACCCCGACCATCAGTATACCAGAATTATCAGTCGCCATACTACCATTGCTATTGCCATTGAGAACACTGGTTGGTTTTCCGTTACTGTTGCTATTATTGTTGCCGAGAGGTACAATTGTTGCCGCGGAAGGTGCAGTTGTAGGTGGAGCTGTCTTATTATAATTTGGTATGTAAACCTGTTTTAGTTTACTTTCAGCTTCTACAGCCTTTACCCTCTTTTGTTGTACATATCTATCAGTTGTTTTCCACATGTAATAGTATTCGATAACGTTCTTTAAAGTTTTCCACGGCAACTGAAATATTAACATATTTATTGCAAAAAAACCGATCTAAAATTAAAATTTTATTGATAGTTATCTTATAGCGCATACTTACAAAATCTTGACGAATATCAGCGAAATCTTTGCCATATTTATCAAGAGCCTCCTCAAAAAGATTAGCTTCAGATGCACTCCATTCTTCCATTTCATCTCTGCATAATACTGGACCAGTACTAGGCACTAAAGATGACATTGCTTTTGCGACATCATAATTATGCCGATGCAAAGTATCCATTGCGTGGAACTACAAAATGTAAAAGAAAATGATTAACTCGATATGTTGAAACTCATTAACAGTGCAATAACGTATTGTGATATAATGATATTTACAAGAGTAATATCTCTCGATGCAGCTGCTGCAGACATATGTAAAGAGGGTTGTTTAACTGAAGATGAACAGTCTAATGCTCTTGCGAATGTGCCTACTGATCTACTGACAACAAGGAATTGATCGATTTGTCGATCTGTTAGCGAATGTCGCGGAGTCCAAACCAAAGTCTCTAAATCCTGCAACCTACGAGGATCTGATTCTCTTTCAGCGGGAGTAAGTGGAGCTGGAGCTATACCATCAGCTTGATATTTGCTGCCTACTCTAATTTCGCCTGCAAAATTACATTAATGTAAGTTGAAAACAAAGTGTATGAAGTAAACAATAATTGTAATGTTCAAACATCACTTATGTACTTTAATACCTTTGTCAGCAAGTAAAGTACGTTGAGCAGGATCAAATACTAAACAATAGAAGAAAGAATCTTCTTTATTTAGATAGCTCAGTAAAGATTCTGTTTCATTTAACAATGTTACACAGCATTTGCCCCTTATATGCGTCGCAGGCATTGTTTCTACCTGTCGCGATAGAAATAATTCTCTGTGCTTCATTTGATGACGTTGTTTAGAACTTAATTCTGTAACACCTCCAGCACCTACTACATTGTCTTCAGTCCCTGTGTATAAATACTTTCAATTAGAATGTACTTCATCTATAGAATATTAAGATTAATAGTAGACAAAGCTTAACTGAAAAATATCTCACATAAGAATAAAGAAAATAAAAAAAATACTAAAAACACAGAATACTCGAAATGTTTTAATAAATTTATTGCTTTATATTTAAACACAACATTTGCGAGTTTTATCAGATACTTCAGCATAAGTTGCTTATATTAATAAAACAGTGACGTGGAAATATCTTCTTTTAGTACAGAAATTCTTCCTAAAGGCTGTTAAATTTATTCATGCAGTTTTGGACTCTCCATTCTTTATCTTCTTCCTTGTTTGAACACAGACAAATTAAATGTAAATGAAACGCAGGAATGTGGCAGAATCAATGAAAACTTACAACACTTAACTAAAAATATCAGCAAGAGCGGGCAACAAAAAAAGAAATAAAAGCAATCTTAAATGATAGATTACCTATCATAATAAAAACAAAATTAACTCTTGAATAAATGTAAATTGTTTGAAGAAGCCTCAGATTACTAAAGAATTATCATTTAATGCGGCGGGATTTTTTTTTTAATGAGTGGATGATTGTGAAGGTTAATTTTAGGTATTGGAAACTGAATACGAATAGATCAACATTATGACCTTCTAAGAGAAAAATAGATACAAACAGGTAGTAGAATTGATAGGATAAAAAATGAATATGTTCATGATGATGTATTGTCATATAATGTATAGGTTCATAAAGTTTCACAACTTTTCGGAAACTGTTGAAGCACTCTTCTACATAACTTCTTAGAAGAGTTCTTGGATAAACCTACTTTATTGTCTCTTTGGCCTTACAGTGAATACAACCCAAATTAACGGCGTTCACCAAGATTACAAAGAAGTTTATAAATCCCGCCGCCAGATCATTAGCCTTAAATCATCACTGGCTTCTACATGAGACTAATGAGACAATCAAAAGGTACGCATTATGGGTTACTTACTGATGAATCCCTGTACAATAATTTTTATGACACATAAGTAACTTGGGTTTGAAGACACTTACACAGTGCTTACTATATAATAACATATAACACAATGAATAATATATAAAAGTTTCAGAAAAATCAATCTACCATTTCCTCGTGTCACAAACCCTATATTTGTTGCATCTTTTAAATTCATTTATTATGGATTTAAAAAAATGGTATATATGTTACCAAGATTCATCTGTAAGAAGTACCTTTTAATCGACTGCTCACTCACCATGAGGCTCTTGGGCCTCTGATAGTGGGGCTTTCAGCCAGCCCCCCTTCCCGCCCCCTTTGTTCATCACTTTGGGCCCAATCCCATCTTTATTAGTCATTTCCTTAGTAGTATCTGGATTCTCGAGTTTCTGACTCTGCGTGTTTGCAGGGGATTCTGACCTCTGCTGCTCCGCACTTGCCACTGCAATTTGTATCATAGAACCCACTCTACTATTTCTCACTACTTTCCTTTTTTGTTTTTAATACAATTTTAATACATGCTCTTATACCTTCTAATGGAAAAGAATTCATAACATATTATAGATCCATTATTCAATGGCTTTATTAATTGAAATTTCTTGTCACATGATAACATATAACTGATTAATAACTATGTTATAGAAAAAATAATTTTGATTCTGTCAACCAATTCCAATCGCGTTTCTATTTACAACTGCATTCTCTCAGTATGACTAAAGTGTGTAGTAAGTAACACATTACATATATATGAATTAAAAAATTGTAATAATTGCTTCAATACACTGCACATGTATATTATATGATGAGTATTTGATAAATAGTAATACTTTATTATACTAACAATCACCATAAAATATAATATTTTTAAAAACTAAAGTGTTAAGTGAATTCACATTATACAAAACGAAGATCTAGTACAAAAAAGCAGGGTTAAGTCTCAGAAAACAACCCTACTTTGAAGTATAGCTATTATTTGATATGAAAGTAATTATAATAATCTGTAAGAAATATCTATATTATATCTTTTTCATTAACATTAAACAAGACTGTTTAATATATTACAAAATTTCTTAATCACATATTTTTCCTTCTATAGCATCTTCATTTCTATATCGTGATTTTCTTAAGAAATCTATTCCTTTCATCTATATACTATTTCAAACAAATTTATTGAACTTGCACAATTTCCTCCTAAATTTTATATATCATTGAAAAATATAGTGTTACACTATAAGTTTTCTCAATTCTCTAACAGTGTAAAAGCAAAATCGTGTTGTAGAAAGATCGTATTCGGGGGTTCTCCATAATTCCACCACACCGAAGTGTTCGTTCATGATTCCCGCCATAACAGTTGCTTCCAAACTCTAGGAAACAAAAACCCTAAGAAATCTATCGAATAATTAAACAATGATTCTACTAGGATTTGAATTAGAGAAGATGTGAAATTGGACCCCAACGAATCTCAATCGATATCCAGAAATTCTTGGAAATGAATGAAACATAATTCTGGACTATGGATTCTCGTCACCAAAAAAACGGGGTAAAAGGGGGACCCCCTCTGGAAGCACCCGATCCCCGGGGAACGCGTCCTTGCCGTAACCTTTTCATACTACGTTCCATGCATGAAAATATCGACTCTCGGCAAGACAAAGGTTCGTGAACATGTGTATTTATATATAAATATATATATAATATATACACACATACATATATGTGTATATATGTATATATTGTGATATATATAAAATATATATATATATTTATTTATTTATATATAATATATATATATATATATATATACATATATATTTTTGTGAAATTCGAGGCACAGAAGAGAGCAAGGCACAGAACCGACGGAGGGAAGGGGAAAGCCCGATTCGAAGCAAATACCGGCGGACGGACATAGAACCAGTGAGAGAAAGGGGGATCAGGGGGGCAAAGAGGTGGAAAGGGACAGATGTAAAGAGAAAGAGAGAAATAGAACGGGAGAGTGTACATTCGCGTTACATACACATACACGTGCACACCTGCAGTATCCCACTCACACACACACATATATATAATATACACATATATATACATAAGGTAGAAAAGAAGAAGAGGGAGGGAAAGAGAAGCGGGAGAGACAGAGTAAATGCTTAAAACGAAGATGGCTAGTGGGGCCCACACCATTTTCGCCCAGGCACACACGCGAGCGCCCGTGTCCGTGTGTGCGTTCCTGTTTTCTCTCAGCCCGTTATTCGCGCGTGCTGCTCTCTGCGTGTACGTGTGCTTGGTTATCGTGTACGTTCCCTCTATCGGTGTTCTTACGAGCCTCTGTGTGTGTCCCGAGTACACGTAACACATACCCAACCAATCCCTGCGTCAGTCATTCATTTAGTTCAGGGTGGCCGGGAGGTTGGGGGGTTGGGGGAGGCAAGAGGTGGGGTGGTATAGGGGGACTCTGGTGAGAGAGGTAGAAAGAGGGGGCGGTGGTGGGCTAGCGGGTGCACACCATTCCCCAACCCACCCCCGGCAGATCGATACAACCCCCATTCCACCCCTCTTGCCACCCCCCAACTTTACTTATTATACATTCCCACCCCCCAAATCCCCGCGTCTCATTATCTTTGCCACTGCAAAGGAAAAATCGAGAAAGGTTCAAAGAGAGAAAAAAAGAGAGAGGAGAGAGAGAGAGAGAGAGAGAGACAGATACATACGTGTATACATACATATGTACATGTACGGTATATACACATGTACATATATTGAGATAGGTAAAATACCGAGCAAACTTTTTTCTCTCGGAGACGCGTTATTTTTCTCTGTATGATAGAACATATTCAAGTGTGTCGCCTTTCACGTGAACAGGAGTTATCCTGGCGCGCTAAGGTCTTTGAACTTCTACTTGGAAATCATAGTAACGTAATAACGTTGCGGATAAAAAAAGCGTTAACCCTGGAGAGATTAACGGAGGGGGGTTGAAGATTCCTCGAATCCACTGGTTACAAAATGTTAGAAAATCGTTGCTTCTTTCATCTAGAATATTAAAAAAAGCAAAGTTATTTTTATGTTGTTCCTTTGAGATTAGTTCTGAAGAAGCGTTTTACAGTTTAGTAAAAATATTTTTCGAAAGAAACATTTGAACAGATGATCATACGTGCGCAAACATTTTTTAAGCTCGAGATTTCATCTTTCCAGGGTTAACCGGAACGTTGTTTATTTTCAAGAGAACATTAAATTCTAGCGATTTTAAACGGAAAAATCTAGTCCAACCGTTTCTGTTTGACTATGTAGAAGAATAGCACGCCGAAATTGTCGCAACATGGTTTGTAAACAGTAAGGGTCGCGTGTATGGCAGACGCAGCATTTTTTTTTTTTACAATATTTGTCTAAACATTTTTTTTATAGTCAACTGCATCGAGTGTTCACAACATTCGAATAGACTATTATCGTGTCAGGTTAGTAAGAAATTCAACCGCGAACCATTGAAATGATCTTATATGGCGCGCGCGAGAGAACTGTTTCAATTTTCTTCATTCGGGGATGACTATCGATCCGTAGGACAGCGTGAAGCAACATAAATTATATTGCTCTCGTACTTTCATTATTATACTGTGGATGTTTATACGATTTATAAATTTTTATAAATTATTCCACAGAAATCAAGATCAATCAGAAATTCATTTAAGCCATGAAAGATACTATTAAGTTTCAAATAACACAAAACCTTTTTTTTTTAACATTATTATACATTTTGACTGCATAATATGTATGTATATTATAAATGCATAAAAATCCACAATTATTATGTTCATTGTATGAATGTTACTATACAACTGTGTGAACATAATTGAAAATAGTTAACGCATTTTTTTCAAATATTTTCCTGATTTAAGTGAACTAAGTGATGCCATTCAATTAAAAAGTTAAAGAAATCTTATTAAGTTTTTGTTGGTTATTGAAATGAACAATGCCAATGTACCTCTGACAACTGGAATTGTAATATTATAAAGAAAATGGAAATTTTTTTTACAGAACATGGTAGATTTTACTTACATTGATGTTTATCAGCAAGCATTATTAAAGTAGAAGGTAAATCCCTCCGCCTGAAGAAGCACATTACTTTTGCTTCAACATTTCCACTTGCGGTCTAAAAGAAGGAATTAAACATGTATGAGAATAATATCTAAAACTACATGTATCTGATAATTATTCAAACTCTATACAGATCATATAAAAATGTATAAAATGTGATCCAGCACACACTGACAAATAAAAATCAATAAGAATTCAAATTGCAACAGTTCCCAAAAATGGAGATTACTGTCTTACCTTATTTAATTCTTCTATCCTTCTTATTTGGTAGGGAGATGTGGAAGATGTTTCAAAATATACGTAGTCTATAAATAAAAAGTCAAGAATATATTTAATGAACCTATAAAAGCTAACATATGAACTTCTTGAAGTATATTGCACAGATAACATAAGTATACAATACCAATACATTATACATGTATGTATTCAACAAAATACTTTCAATCTGGAGACATTAATTACTATAAGTTCAGCTCCTTTGAAATAGCATTTCAATAATATCCCTGTCCGCATTTCATTTATTTATCTGTCTCTCAAAATATATAAACACAAAATATCGTCATCGCTTCGAGAAAAAAAAACAAAAAAAATATACGCGTGACACGAGAACGGCAATATCGGGAAAAAGTTTTACACACCGGTCCCAAAAAGCTTTCCACAGCTTTCCATAAAATGAAAATAGAGGTTCATTACAAATAAAAGTCCAAATAATAGAATGCCCATATAATTGTGAATTCTTTCAAGAGTGTGAGCGTACATGAAATGCCGTACGGGTATAGATGTTCGCTTCGTTGTGTCTCGATAACATCGGGGAAACAGAAATATCGTTCTACGCGAATTTAAGGGATCTCTGGACCATTTGGCGGGTGCATAAAATTACCGAAGATACCCATCGAAGAAACGGTGGTATGACCATGGTTTCGGAAACGAAAATGTAGCCGACTGTCCGAATATCGAATTTTAATCATCGAGATTCATCGTGCAAGAAATTAGCATGACCTGGACGAAGGGCGAGCGAATGAGTGAGAAAGGGAGGTGGGAGGGGGGAGGTAGCGAGGGGGGGGGGGCAGAAGGAAAGCAGACGTATGTATAGGACGCCAGAAAAGAGAGAAAGAGAGCGTGCAGGGGGAGGAAGAGACGGGAGAGATCCAGATGAAGAGAGGAAAGTGTCGAGGGGCCGAGCGAGCGCGGGTAAAATGTAGATACAGGGGACGCCATATCGCCGCGGATCACCATTCGCAAACATTAATTTCTCGGGTTAATTAAAGGCTACGTTCGATGCTGGACGCGTGGCCATCAGCCGGCGGAATGTGTGTGCGGTCACTTTTTACCTCCCACCCGGTACATGTTGGCCGTCATGTTGCTGGCGTCCTGTGTGGCCCCGAGAGCGAAATTAGCGTTCTCGTGGTTACCGTGGTTCTCGTGGTATTCGGCCGGCATCGGCATGAAGGCTTATCGTCCTCCAATCACGCGAATTCTATCAGCCGACACTTCCCACTTGTCCACGGGGAGTCAACACTTCGCGGTGTCACTCCATCGTGTTTGTTTGTCCCTCTGATCGACTCAAAACGGAAAAAAAATAATACGATCGTGGTCCGGCTATCCCTATATCGCGCCCGCACCGACCGGTTCCCGCCTAGAATCCGAACACTCGACGATCTTCGTGAATAGCACACTCAAAGACGCGCGAATAGCCCGCACTCGATACGACTCACGTGTCCGTTACCGTGACGAACATCGTCAGTGGCCGTTGCTCCGTTCATACGGGAACACCGCCATTTTCATTTTCGCCGAGCGGGCTACATATACGACCAGGACAGACTGCCAGCTCCCCTCTACCGGAGCTCGGTTCACTCGCTTTCCTCCGAACCCGCGTGCATTCGAAACTCCACCGAGACATACGATACACGAACCCCTGCGAGTCTTCTCCTTCGGTTTGGCCGTGCACGGAAGCCTGCTTTCACGAATTTTAGACGGAAAACGCGCGATCCCGACGATACAACCCGGTCAACGAATACCACAAAACAAGGCCACTGGTCGGATACTACCAAGACTCGACGATTGCGCGGTCTTCACAGCGTCTGCGTTACCCTACCGGAGAGTGGGGATAAACTGGACGATAGAGTGCCAATTTTTCGGCGCACTCGCGAACCAGACCGCGAAATTCGAATTCCTTAGATTTTCACAGAGCGCGCAGTACCCGTTTCGCTAAAAAAAAAATATGATATCGTTGTCATCATTCTTTTTTCCTTGGAACGCGTATGTTGGAGGTCGCGGTTTGCAAAACTGGGAGAGATTTATCGGCTCGATAAATAAATATAGATTTACTTACGAGAATTTTGTATAGTGTTCGTAATGAGAGATGATAAATGAAAAACTGTTGTATAGTATATGAAATATTTATATATTTACGAAATTAGTCTTTCTATACAATTGCTTACACGCAGTCACATATTTCATCAGTTTCAATTAATAAAAAAAGAAGTGTATGTAAATGAATAGTTGAAATTACTCACTAGTTTGTAGAGCCTGTGTGAGAGTTTGCCTTTCGCGTAAAACGTTTGGTAATGCGCCTGACTAATAATAAATAGTGACGAATATGTCGATTTGATGCAAATACGTAACGCAAAGTTATATTCATATGTACATAGTAATAGTAGTAATAGTAGTAATAATAATAATACATGTCCGTGACAATGTTTATAATTTAGCATTCTTGTAATTTAGGTAATCATTTAAGGCACACCCCACGGTCTTTACCAAGCAATTTTGTTCATTAATATTATATAAATAAATGTATACTGTTGTGGATGCTATTAACCTAAATTTATTATCATATTTCTATTCATAGGAATAATTATTTATACTAAATATAGGTAATAATCTGTTCTGTACATAATTCTATGTCTTTCTTATGAATCTTTTAAAATGGATAGTCGTATCATTTATTAATGATAATAATGACAGTAACATTAATAAGAATAACAAGATAAGATGAGAACATGCTCTTTTCCTTTCATCACGGTGTTCGAATCATGAGTAGTAAAAATAATTTGAAATATAAAACAAATTTCACGGTGAACACATTCACGCCTCTATTTAAATAATTAACATTTTTAATTTTCTGAAACTGAACAGAAAAAAAAATAGTGAGCACATCAATTGTAAAGGATTATACGTACATACTTTCAATTATGTAATACATACATAGTTTAAATTACAATTAAAATTGCATAATACTACTCATGATTTAATTTAATATTAATATAAAATACCTATGCCAACTCTGACGGTTTATGCATTTCTATGTACAAGTATAGCACCCAGACTTTGTCCCTCTGGTTGCATGTTTCTACTTACTACGATACTATTGTTTATGGATAAAAAAATACTAATATATCGCATTGTCGTTGCACGGGCAGTGTTTACGCAGTTTTGTCCATTCATAAGGCACCAACTTTTAGGATCCTGAGATTCAACCCGCATGCTTCGACAGATTTAGAGGCATATCTAAGAATAAACCATAATAATAAGTGATTAGTATAATTTCTAATCTAAAGTGACATTGCATAAAAATATTTTTAAACGTGTACCTGAAGGAGGTGTAAGAGTTTGTTCCCTGTAGTCTTTGTAATGATGAACTGGAGGAGATGGGGGATGAGGTGGTGGTGGTGCATACAATGGCATAGTAGGTGGATAATGGACGGGCGATGGATAATGCATCCATAAGGGTGCTCTATATGGTCCAGGAGGTAACATTGGCACACCATACAGTGGGTGCTGAAGAGGTGTATTTGTGGTACCAATGTAGGGGTCCACCCGTACCCTGGGGTACGAGTTACCTGATGAGTATTTCACAGTTTGTCTATCATCTGGCTTCAACAAATTCCTTAGAAAGCCTTGCTCATGACTCGGCTTATCTTCTCCCAAGATACTTGTTATGCTGTACGATGATAGTTGTTTGGGTGATGGTGTTGGAGCACTCGTTGTACAAACAGGCTGTGGTGTCGCGCGTCTTTTAGACGCTTGGTCTTCTAACGATACTCTTTCCAATTCGCGCAGAATGCGTTTGCGAGGTGAAACGACATTAGGATCTAGAAGGCGCGCTAATTTGTCGATGATTATATTTAAAACTTTTCCAGTTGGTGTACCATTCGCCTTTCGTGTTAGCTTAATATAATTTGTTACTGATTCTGGAACAAGTAGGTGAGAAGTAGGATCTAACGGACGTCTACGCTTTCTTGCTATTAAGCGAGGATGTGCACACAGACGGTTTCTTGGATTTCTATAATAATAAAAATTAAACTCCGTAGATATCCTACGTCTTGGGTTTGCTTGCTTCCAGCAGTGATCTCTTTGCCAAGGACTTGACTGAACCGACGAATTATCATCAGAGACTACAAGTATAATCGTAGTGTTAAGAACTTAAATGTGCACTTACAATGCTAATTCTTTTACTTACCACTAAGAGAAGTGGAACTTTCCTGCCTATTTGGAGTTGTGCTAGCTGGTGGCCAAAATGTTTTTTTTGGAACTGGAAACCACGTGGTTCTTTCCCCGTCTCTACGATGAGATAACTCCAAAATAAATTTTCCATCTTTAAAGAATTTTAACCGTCCACCAGGAGTTGGAAGTAAACTGTTATCAATTCGTGTTTCTGAGTGATGAGTTGGCTGAGGGCTTGAGTTTTTACCATTTGCCTTGGTAAGGGTTGAGTGCAATGCAGAAGGATCACGTGAGCACATTTCTGTTGTGCCCCTCACGTGACCTGCGTGAGCATGACATTCTGCTGACTTCTCGCGCATGCTGATACTTTACCGATATCCATTTTTCTCCGCTTGACCTTTCATACTTCAGCCTCTCAATGTCAATTAAAAAAAAGAGGCAAGACCTTAAGGAGGCCCTTCTCTTACATCTGTGAACGACAATAGACAAGCTTGCTAAAGTACCTCTGTTTCATATTTTAAGAAAAGCATGTCTTACAAAAGAACTTGGTAGAACCAAAAATATATAACACAACCAAGCAACAAGTTGGTTGATACAGAAGGAAATTGTTTGACAATAATGTCAAAATTGGCCAAACATATAAGTTTCTTTCAAACTCAATAGAGTTGATAACAGGCCAGGAATACAATCATATTGGTCTTGTTCGTTCCAAAACTGTCAGACTGACATTAGCAAAAATTGACAGTGGACAACAGCGTTGCTCTGAAATTTAACTAATATTTCCTTCTAAACCCAAATAGAACTATCTGGATAATATGCCGATTAATGTGCATGGATCACACAGGTGATCATTTAATCAGAAAGAGCACTATCATTGGCTTGACAGCCACATTTTGCTTGAAATTCCAAAAGGAATTTGATATACATGAGTGGCAGTCGCTAGACACCCACCCACCCACGCACTGCCGCCTTCTGCAACGAGTTCTATTCCATCTCGAAGAAGCCGCTCATTGCGTTAATAGGTATCTTCGAAACCGAACGCGTTATATTTTCCACGAATTATCACAACTGGCCCGCGACTTCGCTTTCTAAACGCGAGATATTCACGGACCAAACACGGGACGGTCGCTCTGTAGTGGAAAACACGGCTCGGCCGACACATGTGTTTCACTTCACCCACAAATGGTTTACGTGTCCACGGCAATCGAGCTTATTCGTTCGACGACCCTTCAGAACGTGCATCCACCATCGTTTTCCTCGTGATTTTCGATGTTCGGACGTGAAAAAAAAAAACAAGAATTTCTCGCCTTCGTGTATCCTTCTCGTCGACAACACTGTGGCGGTTCGCAGTCCGCGCGTTCCTCCGTTTCTTGGTCCAACTCCCACGATCAGTCTGCAATACTTCCTACAGAGCACGGAGTTACGTCGAACGCGTTATATAGTTAACTTCAGAAAATACGAACTCGTTCTGATAATTTTTTATCAATCATTTAGGTGTCTTGATCGATTCACTTCGAATGGATTGGAACGGTAACGTATATACCCATGCTAAATGCCAATATGAACGTGTTTTATTGCAATACTTTTTAATAATGAATATGAGCAATCTAATATGTTTGAAATTTGTTGGTCTCGTTGCTGTTTGTATTTTGCTCACTTTCAATGAACCAATAGGGATCGTGCCTTTTCGCACGAATGAAGTTTGGCGCGTAACGTTTCAGATTCCCGATGTAATGTTTACGTAAAATATTCGTTAATTTTCGTTAACGTTTGTTTAATTCTTACTTACTTACTTACCATCGATGGAATTGTTAGAGGAATATCAGGAATTTATCGAGCGTGATGCAACCGAAATTTCCTGGTTATGGAAATTTATACCGGCGCTTTTTTATGTCGTAAACGCGGTTACTGGATACATTTGCAGCATTTTATTTTACATGATATGGGTGCCAAATTAATCTTGCTTCTTTTCTTCTCATGTTTTCGATATAAGTTTAATTTTATATTAAAAATTTTTAAGCAAGACGCCTTCAACGGTAATTGTCCACTTTGGGCGAATTCTCTTTCCATGCTAAATATAGAATCAAAATTTGATGACACAATTGACAAAATCAGCTGGAATACAATTGATGCAGATTGGTGGAACTACATTGTTACTAATTATGACTATAAATATAAATGTAAACTATATTTCATATCATGTTTTTTGTCCTGTATATTTGGAATTATATGGTCCATTATGTTTTTAATATGTGGTAAAGGTGGACATGATATAGGCATGTAAGTACTTATTAATTAATTGTTAATTATATTATAGTATAGATATTATATTGTATAGATTTGAGGCTCCATGGAGAACTGTATTTCCAGCAACAGTTTTTAATCTAATATTTGTAATAATAACAATATACACTACCATTAATCTGGGAAAAGGATACTTTATATTTAGTCAGAACTTAAAAAATGTTTATACTGAAATAAGCAATACTTATAAAGTACCACAACTTACAAGGTATGATATATAAATTATTTTATTTTTTATGTATTTTTAATCTAATAAAATTATATTTGTAGTGAATGTGAAATTGTACAAGTATATTTGCAACAATATAACACCTATGAAATTGATGTCTGTAAAACTTTCCTTTGGCTACAGGTTATATTTTATAAACAATACAACAGCTTAGTATTAAAATGTAATCAAATATTAACATATACATTAAATGCTTTTAAGGTTCTTTCATATATACAGATGTGGAGTTGGTTAGCAGGATTGTTGATATTAGTCTTTAGGATAATCCTGATTAATGATTTTAGAATACTAAAGATTAGGATTTATGATGTTTCAAATGATTTTGTATCAAATAATACTAACAGGAATGAAAATCTCCAGGAAAGAAATAATAAAATAGACAAAGAGAAAATGGAATAGTTATAGATATGTTGGAAATTATTTATTTAAACTTCATATATACTTCTATATGAACACTTTATGTTTATGTGTATATGTAAAAATGTATAAAAATGTATAAAAATATAGAGTTTATAAATTCAACTCAAAGGTACAAATATAAAAAAAACATATTATAAATTCATATAATTACAGTTATATATATTTGTATTATCTATTAATTCAATACCTCATTACAGTTACTTATTTTGTTTATTCTTATATGAAGTAAAATAACTTTTATATATATTTCATATATTTAACAAAATTGTTTCTGAGGTATGTATAAGTTTTAATTATAATCATGATATTTTCAGTGTAAAAAACAAAATACTTTATGTCATTAATATTAGTCAGAAAAAATGTTTAAAAAGCATGATCTATGCAATTATTATAACTATTAATATACTTCTATAATATCTTGATTGATAAATTTTATAACATAATTATCTAGTACAAAATGTTTTATCAATAATATTTTTTTCAATTGTTCCATAAATTTTGTATTAATAAAAGCTATGCTATAACTTTAATTTCCTATGGCAATCTTATGGTCATCTTATAAATTTAAATCCCTTAATTACTTCTCTGGATTGATACCATTGAAAAGGAACATTTGTAATATTTTCATTTGAATTTTTCAAGAAATTAATGTCCTCAGTTTTCTTACTGTCAGATTCAGATAATTCGTTATAAATTTTCACTAAATCAATGCAGTTACAATCCATTTTTATTTGGTTACTATGTTGTAATTTAATTATAAAACACTTTGAATTCTTTATTGGTGGTATATAGTATGGCTTAGGTAGAAAAAATTCAGATATTAAATTACTATCACTTTTTTCTAATAATACAAAAGTGTTTGTAAGAGTTAATGGTGAACTTATTGCGTCTTGAAATTCAGAACATTCTGACATAGACCTAAAAATATTATTTTGTAATATTTTAATATAATATTATAAATGACCAAATAAGTTTAATAATAAATGTCACTGTTTACTGACCTCATGAGGTTTAACAAAGGTTTCCTAGATGCGTGTTTACATTCATAATGTTCTTGACTATTGAGAATATCTGACGGTAATTCCAATTTAATATGTAATTTTGGTGATATTATAGTAGCACCAATGAGTATAGCGATTTCTTTGACTTTGCAGTTGGTGAGATGAAATTGTGAACTCAATTGTTCTGATGTGTTTTTTAAAGATTGCAGTAATTTCTTTATGGAAATTAAATTCCTATCTGTTGATTTCATATTCATTTGCAGTTGAGTTAACGATTCATATGCAAACGGTATTTGCTGCTTTTGATATAAAATATACTTCAAAAGTTCAATTACGAGTTTTACACAGGCGTTGCTTGTCAAAGGTTCATCTAATTTTACATTAATATCCATTTCGTCCTCTATGTTTCTCACTGTGGTTCCAAACAAATTAATGCATAACCTGTCTTAAACGAAATATTCTTTCGTAATAGTACTTCCTTAAATTTGCGAACACATGCCTTATTCGTAACGATAATTGTGTCAATATATTTCTTGTAATATTAAAAACAGTGTTATTTAACAGTTAACTTTAAATCGAATTGCTTACGGTTATAAAAGAACCTCTAGTATCACTGTGAACTGTGAATAGACCTTATTCAACTAAAAAGCTAAAGCCTACATCACAATACGATAAAATTTTATCTACCTTTATATAAGAAAACAATTTGAATTATATTTTAATACTTCTTAACATGTAATGTCGAATGAGAAGGAATTAATCCATGACATTACATTTAATAAATCTACAGAATAACTATAATAATTTAACCAGACCAATTGCATGTAGCTTCTGTACAAAGTTTTCTAGCCTGATTGAAGTATTAAAATCGTTTATGTTCACCGTTCTTCAAGTTATTGGCAAAAATGGCGGAAATAAAGTCACGTCGCGTCGCACAAACAGAAGATTTATCAAATGTTGAGTTCGAAACCAGTGAAGATGTGGAAGTTATCCCCACGTTCGATAATATGGGGCTTAGAGATGAGTTATTGCGAGGAATCTACGCTTACGGTAATATATTAATTTTGTACTTTTCTTAGAATGTAAACATAACCTATTCGCCTACTTTCGATCTACAGTCAATCTTATTTCGCTAATGTTATTAGTTCTAATTATACCAGAAATCATGCTTCGATTGCAGGTTTTGAAAAACCGTCAGCTATTCAACAGCGATCTATCAAACCCATTATGAAAGGACGAGATGTGATCGCACAAGCTCAATCTGGTACAGGAAAAACAGCGACATTCTCAATTGCTATACTACAATCTTTGGATACACAAGTCAGAGAAACACAAGTATTAGTTTTATCCCCCACAAGAGAATTGGCAACACAAATACAAAAAGTTATTCTGGCATTGGGAGATTTTATGAATGTTCAATGTCATGCCTGTATTGGAGGCACTAACCTAGGAGAGGATATCAGGAAGTTAGATTACGGGCAACATGTAGTATCTGGAACACCTGGGAGAGTATTTGGTGAATATGCTACACAGTTAATAAAGCTAACATTCAAATGTGAAATCAATGTATATTTTATTTTATGATATTTTTAGATATGATAAAAAGACGAGTCCTCAGGACTAGGGCAATAAAAATGTTGGTTCTTGATGAATCGGATGAAATGTTAAACAAAGGCTTCAAAGAACAGATTTATGATGTATATAGATATTTGCCACCTGCAACTCAAGTAGTATTAGTGTCTGCCACATTGCCACACGAAATTCTTGAAATGACAAGTAAATTTATGACAGACCCTGTTCGGATCTTGGTCAAACGGTAAGTTATAGCTCGTTAGATCAACCCAGTATCATTGTTTCACTTTCACTAAGTCATGATTCTCTGCAGTGATGAATTGACATTAGAAGGGATAAAGCAGTTCTTTGTTGCTGTAGAAAGAGAAGAATGGAAATTTGATACATTGTGTGATTTGTATGACACATTGACAATAACACAAGCAGTCATTTTCTGTAACACTAAACGTAAAGTAGATTGGTTAACAGAGAAAATGAGGGAGGCGAATTTCACAGTTTGTTCTATGCATGGTGATATGCCTCAGAAAGAAAGAGACAACATTATGAAAGAATTCAGATCTGGTCAGAGGTAATATTCCTAATGTACCTAAAATAGTATTTTAAATAATACTTGTATTTATGGTATTTTTCTTTGTTTCAGTCGTGTATTAATTACAACAGACGTTTGGGCAAGAGGAATAGATGTACAACAAGTATCTCTTGTAATCAATTATGATTTACCCAACAATCGTGAGTTGTACATTCATAGAATAGGTCGATCGGGTCGTTTCGGCAGAAAAGGTGTCTCCATTAATTTTGTCAAAACTGACGACATCAGGATTCTGCGAGATATTGAACAATATTACTCCACACAAATTGACGAAATGCCTATGAATGTAGCGGACTTAATATAAACTGTAGAACTAATGATGGTTTTGATTAAGACTTTATGCGAAAAACAATTTTTCGCACTTCACTTTCATTGTATTTTGCTTTTATACATTTCTTTGATTACAAAATGTGCATTTAAGGGTGAAATTACTCTCAGAAGAGTATATCACTCTTAAAGGATGTAACTAAGTATATGTATGGGCACATTTTTAATTTTCAAAAGCACTATGTTAAATGTAAAAATAAACATAAATGTTATTGATTTTGTAAAGAATAACAAATTAACAGAAATAGAAGGATGAATCTAAACAGAAAAAATATAAAATTACTTTGTACCTTGTATTACAATAATTATATTATATTACTTGTATTTAACAGATGATGGAGCTAATAAAAACATTTATTACAGTATTTGTTATTGTATTAGAGTGGATGTAATATATACTACGAGAAATTGTTCTTAATAATAATTACAATTCATTGATGAAAAAACCCCCATGCTAGTGAATTAAAATAATCAATAACTGGTCTTTCAGTTTAGATGGCAGCAGAGCAGTGTTTTGATTTAGTACCTTGCAAATATTAAACACAAATTTTACAATACAGGGAAATTCTATTTGTTTTACATACACAAAATTAGCTTTTTTCAGTATAAATCATAATTGTAGTACTATGTAAAATATCATACATTGCCTAATGTTACAGTGTTAAATATGACAGTAAACTCAGTGCAAATATTTACTAATAAGAAAGAACATTTCGAATGTAATAAGATATATTTTCATAAATTTGAATGATAATTTGTAGGTAAAGTACAATGTCAAATAAATTACACTCAGTCAGATAGAAATTGAAAAAATATGGAAGCACAAGACGATTGCACTGTTCGAAGAGGACAGCCGATTCGTCGTTATCAAAATGATTACAAAGCTGATGGGCATACATCAACTTGTAAGTAATAGTACTAGAATAATATAAAAAAAAATTTAATACAAATAACATTGATTTGTTTAGCAATGATGACAAATCAGCCACAATATTTGAACGTTAGTAGACCTACTGTTCGAATAGCTGTATATTTAATGACTGGAGTATTCTTAACAATGGACATTGAACAAAATTTTACTGCACAACAAATTCTGGCATTAATACAATCTGAAGGAGAATTAGGATTAACAAGAGCTTCGTTGCTTACTGGTCAAACAGTGTTTGCCTTGTGGCTCTGTTCCTCCAGCTTAGAAGTTCAATTACGTCCAAATCACAAGCCCATAGAATTAGCTGCAAAATGGAATCGTTTAGTAAGAAAGTATAGTTCTCAAAATGAAGAGTGTGATGAGGAACCTTTACTCTTTCTTCGAAGGAATGTGTTCCTTTCTAGAGTAGATGAAGAACAAATAAAAGAAGCTAAAGTGTTAGAGTTGTTGTATGCAGAAGCTAGAAATAATGTACTGCAAGGTAAAAAAAACTATATGATGGTCTCAATCAATGTATAAGATATTTGATAATGGAAAATTTCAAGGGTCAATTATGATATATACAAATAATGAATACTAAAACAATTCTAGGAAGATATCCATGCGAAGGACAAGCTCGATATGCCAGTTTGGGTGCACTACAAGCTCGTATTGAGCTAGGCCCTTACAATCCACAAAGTCATACTTTAGCATTTTTCAGAAGACATCGTGGTAGATTCTTACCACATCATTACACATCTCCTAGTTTACTGTTAGGATTAGGTCTTGGATTAGGATTGGTGGGAGGGAAAGGAGCACCGGAGGCACGACTTCTTGAACAGTATAAGCGAATACCTAATCACACAGGGACTAACGCGAATCCGAGAAAACTTATTAGAAAGTATTTGGAATTCTGTTGGAGTTTACCGTGCTATGGTGCAGCATTTTTTCAAGGACAGATTGAGCGTCCTGTAAGAGGTTTAGCATCATGGATCACGAATCGCGATATGCAAGTTCTTATAGCTATCAATTCATCTGGAGTGTACATTGTGGATGACATGCAATGTGTAAGGAAACTTAATTCACATAATGTATAATTGTTGAGTATACACAAATTTAATATTAATTTCTATACAGAGTTTATTATTGGGTCTGAAGTACTCAGAACTCAGTTGGGAGATGGCTAAACCTTCTGATGAAAGTAATTTGGATTGCCTGCCTTGTTTATTTCTCCAATTTCCCGTGCGTGAGAACGGAGCACGCGTTTATAAAATTCTACAAGTATTCTCGAGACAAGTACGACCCGATTCTACTAAATTGTTGGTTCTGTGTAGAAAAGTATTGAAATGTCTAATTATCTTCAGGCAATAATGATGGATACATTAATCTCTGGATTCGCTGAAGAATATCGCCGCCATGGGGCTAATGGTGATGTTGCAAATGTTGAACGTTTAACGGATCATTCAATAGGTTCGAATACGGGCAGCTTCACGAACAAACTTAGCAAATTTACATTAGCCACCTTCGATGACGAAGGTATTGATGTAGAAGATTACTTTTTTCTAACAACTCCGTATATTTTTTCTTCAAAATATGTATTTCAGGTCGTTGTATTGGACAAATGGGTTCTTGGTCTTTTCAATGAATGATCTTGTTTCTATTGAGACTTGAGTTGTTTTTTAACTCATACAATAGAAAATGTGCTCCGAAGTACTGCGAGGTGCGAACTCTGTTCTAAGTGGTCCACCAACATTTTGTACTTCTGTGGAACTAAATCTCTGTGACGGTTCAATTGGGTTTCTAAAGTTATCATGTCAAAATTGACTTTGTTCATTTCTTCTAATATTTCTTCTTCTTCTTCACGGGTTAATTCTTTGCCCTGTACAAAGAGTTTTTATGAAACGTTTGTTTACATAAATCATTTCACAGAAAAGAAACATGTTTCACCTGGAATAATAATTTTTCCTGCAGGCCCGTCAACTTTCGTGAACATTCGTCGAATTTACGTAAGATTTTATTTGCTCTATTCACGAGTACTTGTTTATAATCGTTAAGACATTGGATTCGTAGTAAGTATGCCTGTTGTACAGGTAATTCCTCTGGATTTCCCAAACGTGCCAAATACGGTCTCATATAATCAACGACATCCATCATGGATTTTTCACTTTGAACGCGAGACCAGTCACGCTGTGTTCAACAATCAGAAATTTTAAATAATGAAATTGATAAACAAAGTAATTTGGCTATCATCGTTTCAGTACCATAATCTCGACCATAGATTCCTCGTCTCGGATTTTATTGAATATAGATACTAATAACTTCGGTGATAAATATTCATCATTTCTGGTATTCAAAAAGTTGGACACTTCAACTTCAGCACTTCTGACAGAAGTTATAGATTGATCCTCCTCCATAAGTTGTGCGTCTAGTTCACAAAATAATTCAAAAGCTTTGTCAGGTTCATTCAAAGGCTGTAAGAATCAATAGATATAATGTGTTTTTGATTAAAATTGTTATTAACAAAGTTGCCAAAGAGCTAACATTATATCCTTGTGTCATGGTAGGTTTCAATATTAATCTGTCTCCCCTTTCCGCAAGTGGAGGTTTTATGTACGTTCTAGTTGCTCTGCTGTATTGTCCAGTTTCATAATGGTACGTCAGTCGTATTTCACTTTCATCGATAACAAACTCACGAATTGCTATATTCTTACTGGCCTTGATCGCTTCGTTTCTGTTAAATTCTTCTACTATTTTCTGTAATTTGAATTACGCGCTATAAAAATCCCGGCTTTACAAAGTAATAAATTCTACTGTACCGATATCTGCCGGTAATGGATGTCCTCGGATAAAGGAATATTCTCGTGTGAAAACTCCACGTACCTGTTCCCAACCAATAAAAACATTAACTTCTTTACCACTGAAGTGGTATACAAAACATTTTACCACCTACCTATAATATAGAAAATCGTCTCGTTCGATAAAGTATTGTTTTAAATAAGTTGGATGCATTTCCAATCTCGAGAGTCCATCAAAACGTGCGACGTGATAAAATTCCAAAATACGTTCTGCGTCTACTGTATTGGGACCATCAAAGAAATATCGATGTTCTGTAATTTTTATCATGAGTCGATTAAGAAAATCGCAAATCGCATATGTCCCTAAAAATTTCAAATTATACCCTTGCATTGATCTGGGCGGCCCTTTTCATAAAAATCAATCACAGACTTGTTGGTCAAATCCTTTCTACATTCTACAAGATTGTCAGATCTATTCACGTAAATTTCTTGAACTTCTTTGAGGTTTAGGTAAGCATAATCATCGTACTTAGAAATCCTCTTTATCAAACCGTCTGATTGCAAATATTGCATGTAAAGTTCAACTTTTGTTTTTTTATAAAATATCGTTTTCATTCCATTCGGATATCGCCTTTCAAACTCTGAAACATTTCAATGAAATGTGCGTCAGTATATTTACTGACACACTTAAGAATTTTCATATATTTTATACAGAAAGTTCAAACCTTCGTCGCTGATTTGTATTTCCTGCACGTACGAGATCGGCATATCTAAATGTTTCTCCTGTAATATAGCAGAATCTTCATCGATCGCTTCTCCTATTCCTCGCATTATCCATGGTTCTCCGGGGAGTAAGTGTTCCCATAATTCTAGTTTTGTCAAGTCCCATATTATCTTTGAGCATGTCTCCGAAAACGGTTGTACGTTCACCCAATAGTTTTGATCGTTCCATATACTCTCAACGCCTAGGTACAGTCCATCTGTATTATCATACGTTGGACTATAAGATTCACCGGTAGACGGTTCGATGAAAAGTGGCCCGGAAAACTCGTGGTCCCTCAGCCCCCCTAATTCTGGTAAAATGGCAACCCACGCATGTATTCTGTACCCAAAATATTTATCCGGTGGAGGCTGTTCTAATTCCTAAAACACAAAACAATTCTGAGACAATCATCGCAACAGAATGGAACGTTATCAGCGAAATCGGAATTCCAATTACCTGAATTAATCTTCGTTGCTCTTCCTCTTGTCGTTTTAGTTTCTCTTGCAATCTTGTTTCTTCTTCTCTTTCCAACTCTGCTAAAAATTCACTTTTATATTCCGGAGGTGGCTGAAGTTTATATTTTGAAATTTCATTCTCTATTGCCAAGTGACATGGTTGTGGTTCGGGTTGCCGTACATAGGGGCACACTGTTCGCGTCAAATCGCACGTGGTTTGCTCCTTCGTTGCGTAGCCGCTTACCACGAACGCGTTGTATCCTTGGCCCAGTAGCAAACTAGTTAGAAATGTTGCGCACTCGAAACAATTACCTTTCTGGAATTTCTGCAGCCAAGTTGGAGAACGTAGCTTTCTTGGCTGTAAACACAAAAGAAATCAAAATTATTATAAATTGATATAAACCACGAAATATCGACAGTCGATAAAACGGAGCACTTAACACAACACCGACATTTGCTTCGACCGGTACTCGTGCACTCTGCTCTACCAAGTGTTGTCACGTTGAAAGGAGATCACCAGTTACCGTTAGTTTCACATGAAAACGCAGAAGTAATAATAATAACAATACCAAAGAGTAAATACATCGCACACATAGTTACTAATCGTCCATACGAGAAGTGTACACATTGAAACACGCCGGCAAGCACGTGGCAGCTCGTGCGTATTCTCGGTCCCTGACCTACGTCACTGTATTATGATCTACGCGTAGAATTTACTGCACCGTGCCGCGGGAATCACTGAACGGTGTATAGAAAGAGAAAGATGCAGTAGTCGAACAAAAGGAAAGGAGATCACTGGAACACAGTGATACGCATACACGATATTAAATCCGTGAAAAGGGTCAATTGTCATATCCTCCCGAAAACACATTTCTCCCGGTTCTTTCTTCCGAACGGAGTACGATTTCAAGGTTTCCGAACATTCGTCTGTTTCCGATCAATTTCTAAGGTCCTGAAGGTACTCCGAAAATCGTCCGAGGGGCGCCTTCGTCCTTTCGTGTCTTGGAGCAGGGGAGGGGGCAGTCTTTTTTGCGAGAACGCGTAAGCCTGGGCCAGGGTAGGGCAGAGATGGTCAGTGGGTGGTGGTGGCTATCCCTCGACCCCTTCACCCACTTCCGCCCCCTCTGTCCACCTAGCCTAACCTCACCCTATCCTCCGACCATCCCCCTCCCTCCCGCCTCTCCCCGCCGCCTTCCATCGCCCTCGGTCCCGTTTCCTCGCCCATTGGCGTTGCCCACCCGCCCGCCTCCCGTTCCTCGTCACCCTCGTTCCGCGCGACCCCTTCGGCCGGCACCCACGTGGGACGCAAGACGAGGGTGTGAGGTAGCAGACAACGCGGAGATACCGCCGCCGTGCCGCGCCGCGCCGCGCCGCGCGGCAGCTGCGCTCAGTGTTTCTCAACCATCAACTTACATGTTCCGCGCGCGCGATAATTTACAGCCTCGACGGAACCCGTCGTCTCTCTCTGCGGCGTGAATATCGCGAGATATACGACACCCGCCACCGCTATAAATACATCCCCCTATATAGGATTTACCGGTGCCGCTGCACTGTGAAATTAACAGAGACCGCGAACTTTTCGGTGAATCGCCGTTCTAATAACCGGCCGGTCCGTCGAAGATTTTGTATCCGTCGCGTGACCAGGACGCAGATGTTTTTTGAGCGGAACGTGCTCGCGCGGCGAACCCACCGAACACAGCCTGCCCACCGACGTAAACGTTAACGATTTTCTTTCGCTGGTCGACCGATTGGAATGAACGGTTTATAACCCCTTTCCTCGTGATATGTGTAACAGAGTTCATAAGGTCCGCTTCCGATGTAAACGAATCGGGTAATTACTGCGGAACCCGTTTACAGTTTTACGAGCGACGGGATCGTATGTGCTCTATAAATTCCTGGTATAACTTACTTTCTCGAGGGCGAAATTGATTCGCCGGTGAAAAGATTCGAAGACTTTCCCGTGCCACGGAGCCCTTTAAAGCAGATGGTACGACGTCGGGTCCTGACGTCTTTATCAGCGCGTCATATGGTACAATTATAACGGTTCTTAATCGTCCGCGAAATTTTTGGTTAACGTTTGCGAAATATCGAAAGTGTTGGGGATAGTTTCAAGGTTCGCGCGACCTTTCCCAGATATTATCAGCGACCAATAGTTCGATCGTGGAAAGCGTGTTTACTGTGATACAGCCATATTTCGCGGTCTCAGTCCGTTATGCTGCTAGCTGAAACGATCGCCGATGAGGTTTCACCGTTATTATTCAAAAAGCATTTCTGCTTAATGGGACACGGAGAAATATTTTCGCGTGTGAATTTTAACAGTGACGCGAATAAAATCTTACGTACTTATCGTATGCGATAACACCTAATATCTACGTCTGTGCGTTTCTTTATTCAATTTATAACCATAACAAGTTTCCTTATTAACCCTCCGCGGACGAAGATTCTTTGAAATGTACAAAACCTTCCAGAGATAAAGATAAATTAAGGGAAAGTACGTGCTGATCTCTTGCTGTTCGAGTAATCAAATCATTTGTTTGCGACTTTCATCTCGTAGAAATGACGTTCGCCTATAAAGGGTTAAAGTAATTACTCTTTCCAGAGGATATTAATAATTAAGTAATCTCATTAATAATAAAGTATCTTTAATTTTACCACAATACAAGAAAATCAAAATTCGTTACTACCAAATAGATCGTGTTAATTCATGATCACGAAGCTTCCCTTCCGAACAAGTCTGATAATTCGAATATATCGAGCGACCAGAGAATACAAGCGATTCTGAATTTTTAACACGTTGAATGCAATGGGGGTCATCGGTGATCCCCAACGAAATCGAATTATTATAGTAGACTCAACTAAAAGATGATTATTTGAAAACATTTCTATATTACACATAATACTCTCTAATAGGGTGACATTCAGCTAGATTAACGTGCAATAATAATGCAATTCAGTCGAATGAATTAATATGTTACTTTTCCCATTTTTATCGACCAGCAGCGAACAATGAGAAACTAGTCCACCTACGATCAGTGAAATAGTCGGATACGAGATCACGACAATTTCGAAAGGACCAGAAATCTTTTAATTTCGTCGGGTACAGAAGCGCCCGATAATTCCGCCAGCCAGGCTCGCCCGGCCTGGGCCGATCTACGTCCACGGAAGTGGACGGAGCGGACGTGATTTACGCCGAGATGATGCTCGTGGGTATCGGTCCGCGGGGTACATGATCAAAGCGCGACGGTCGAAAGCGCGGATCGAAGCGCTGATTGGTCGGGCTTCGAGCGGGGAGCCGCGAGATAGCGCTTTTCGGGACGCCCCGACGTCGTGCTCGCCGCTGCTGGCCGCCGTATCGAGGACGTTATCCGTGGACGCGACCAGAGTGCTATGTGTGCCCTTATACACACGCGCGCACCCGGGGAACACCGACGAACATACAACGGAGATCTTGAGCGTGTTGGCGCGCGTTGGGAGATGGAACGACCGAGGGCGAAGGAAAGGTGGAGGGACGCGGAGAAAGAGAGACAGAGAGAGAGCCGGAGCGAGAGGCAAACGGTGAACAGAAAGGGAGCGAGCGAGACGGGGATAGGGAACGAGGCCTAAATCAGGGGCGATCGCACCGAGCGACGTCGCTATCTCTCTGAATATGCGAACCACTATTTGGCGTCCGCGGCGCGTACCTACCTAGTACCCGGTATTACTAGATACTAGATAGTACCTAGCCCCTGCTGCTGCTTTCTACAGGCTGAACCACATCGCTTACCCATCCCTGATCATTTTCGTGGTCCGACACGCATTAAACACCTACTTTTTCCGCGGGTATTCAAACTCGTCACGTTTCGAGCACAACTGCGATATCCAGCCTCAGCTCACGCCTGAAACGAACTTCCTACGCTTCATTTCTGTTGTCGAAGGAACCAAAACTTCGAGCCTAACATTATCTACTGACAGTTGCACGGTAAACGGAACTTTTTGCTTTTTCAACCCTTAACGGTCGAAAGGCCCCGCTACGGGGACAGCACTTATGCCATAGACAACGAAAAACCCTAATACGGGAACATAGTAGTTTTCTTTATCAAATATTGCAACTTGTTACATCATTGGTTTGTTGATTATGCAGTAATAACAAATATTTTTTGTCACGGTTAATATAGCTGTTCGTCATTGGTAATGGTGTACGAGTGGTGTACACGGTTTTCAGTCTTCATATTGCGAAGGTACTTTGAAATCATGATTTTCATTCGAAAGCCGTATAAAAGAGTAATTATACTGCATATATGTCTATATGATATTATAACTTTCTTGAAGGTATTTAGGATAGAAATAATGGCTAATGAGAAGAATAAAAGCACAAAGGGAGAAAATTCGGTTAAATTTTGTTAAGCGAACAATTATCCGGCAGAAGAAATAAAAATTGGCGTGCTCGACATTAGGTAATCAAGACCGAACGTGTTACATGGATCACCCTGTATACCTTGGCTAGATGTACCATCGGCTATGTGCGTCCCTCCACGCGAGGAAGCGGAGGACGCCCTAGACCAACACTCGCGCGCTCCGGTTTACATCTACGCGGTTTACATGCCCTGCGAACCGTGCGCCGAGGTACCGAACAAGCCGCGGTGCTCGCTATCGCGTACGCGGTGTTCAGAAAGTTACGAATTCCAAACTCAGAATGCTGCGATTTTTCACAAGATCGGAATCAAAGGTGAGTATCCTGCCGCACGTGGAACTTTCATCGTCACGTCTGCGATTACCGCGATGCAGAGCATTGGTTGCACGCCACGCGAGAATATTTGCCGCGAAAAAGAATGTCAGATGTATGTTGTGATAATTAGGGTTTATCCATCAATGTTTTCAAGAAGGAAACTTAGAATTGTAAATGAGCAAGTTGTCGCGTCACATTGATTGTTACCGATCCCAGGAGTAAAGTTACGGCAAGCAACAACTCGAACTATTTAAGTATCAAATTTTCAATCAAACTTATCAGACTTGTTATTAAATAATTTATTATTCATTAAGAATTTGTCTCAACACCCTTGTTGTATAGGTACACTGAATCAGAAATTTCGATATTATTACTTCCGTGTTATGGGATTCCTATTAAGGGTCAATGTGGTAAATGTGATCGATACTCGACCACGAGTATTCGTAGCAGGATTTAAATTTCTGTCCCTTTGGATTTCGTGAATATTGTTCTCATTTTACGGCTGTTTAACGTCGCGGTTAATTGTGCAAGTATTATTGCATCGCGGTCTATTATTGTTCGCTTACAAGGGGAAATGATACGATTAATGCGCGACTAACTTGTTGAGCGGTTATGCCGATTTACTTTCGCAACAGAGTTCGAAGATTCGCGTATTCCCCCCTCGAAGTTTCGTCCGAGGGTTTGGCGGCGAATAGACGGCGTGTTTCTATGAAGTTTAAAACTGGGCTCACGTCGGGTACTTCTACTCTTCGTTCTACACAATCAACGGTATAATCCGTTCAGTGGCTCCGACGAAGTTACGAACTTGCTCCCTCGGTCTTCCACGAGTGGAAAGTATTCGGAACAGCTGGTTACGTAAATAGTCGTGATTAACGCGAAGGATCAACAGAATTTCAGTAACAACGATCCGGGTTCCCTGAATGAAATCGTGTGCCTTTTATCCGTCGATTGTTTGTTGGCTCCAAATCGAACCGCATCGGCTTCAACCTGTTAACCGGAGGGAATGAGATAACTAATTGATATTTATCTGAACCCTTTAACTACTTCTTCTTCTCTTTTATTTTCTATTAACTCGATCTCATTTCGTTTTCAACACTCTGTTTACGTCAATGATACAAATAAACGGTACTACATTCGTTTCAAACATATTTACATTTACAATTATACGAAAAGTTAGCAACCGAAGCGTCCCGATCGTAGGAAAGAAAGGGAAACTGTTTTAGGTCATGGCGTGATCGTAGCTTACGTCACCCGATTTCAGGGAATCCGAGATGCTAGATGAAAAACACTGGAGATCCCGGGACAATTATCATCGTGAAACTACTAGAAACCAGTTTCACGCGGCGGCAAACGCTAAACGAACGCCGCGGCGCGTCACAGTAACCGGTTGAGATTTCGGAAACGCTCGACGGACCGTCCATCCGCCGAAAATACGTTCGAATTCTGTCGCGTTCGCGGATTACACTCCGCCGAATTATCATTCTCGTAAGCTTCACTTCACCGTGTTATAATTCTCGCGAACCGCGAATATCGCGGATTACGTAATCGCTGGTCTATACATAACCAAGCCGAATTGGAGCGAAGCCGTCTGCGTTCGCGATTAAATAGAATCACCGCGTGCGCGCGCGCTCGCGCTCGTTCTCTTGCTCGCTCGCTCGCTCATCTTTTCTATTAGGTCATCCCATAAGAGTCGCGTCCTTTTTTCCGTTACGCGATCAAGGTGGTCGATGAATTACCCAGCTCACGATTCATTTCGTTTTTCCTGCTGTGTGACTTTCGCGTGAACCCGATTGCAAACCATGAAACTGTATATTTAGTATTTTAAATTAAACTTTGTATTACTATAGGAAATATTTAAATAACATAGCTTGGTCGCTTTATTTATCTGTGAATTATCGTTAAATTAGTTTCAAACGATGTCGTCTATATCTCGTCGAACAATATTAAATACTTCCAGTGAAAAACTTCTGAGTTCAAAGGGTTAAAACCGTATTATCGGCCTACTCGCGGTCACCGTAATTGCGTAACGAAACCAAATTCGGCGATACGTTTGAGAATTTCTATTTATTTCCGTATTGAAACGATAACTATACCACGCTATAAATCCAGTTACGTTCGATTAATCAGCGTTACATATCGCGAGAGATCGTCAACTCTCGTAACGATGGTCGCGAGGCGTTCTCGAGAGATTTCGTAGCATAAGATACCGTAACCCTCGGGTCGAACCTCTCGTTACGTAAAAACGTTCACGAGTCTGAACGCTGTCTCACAAACGGAGAAGTTCAATTGAAACTTCTTCGGTCAGTTGTTGCAAGCTTCTAGGATCTAGCAGTGCCCAATACATACTAAAATGCGGGCATGAAAATTTCCTTCGATCCCGTAGTAACAGTAATTTAACCCTTTGCACTCGAGAGGCTACTCCTAGTCGCTAGATGATTTGATACAGAAAAATTGGTATTTATCATTAACCTTTGTATACTGCATTAATACGTGAAATATTGAAAGGAAATAGCTTTGTTCCCTAATTTACGTGTGATCTCTTGATAAATTTATTTTACTGAATCTTGTCTACATGTAACGAGAAAGTATTGAATATTTCAAGCGAAAAACTTATATTACAAACTTTGGTATTTGCCATTAATCTTTGTATACAGCATCAATACGTGAAATATTGAACGGAAACAGCTTTGTCCCCTAATTTACATGTGATTTCTTGATAAATTCATTTGAATGAATCTCGTCTACATTTAAGTAGAAAGTATTGAACATTTCAAGTGGAAAACTATCGAGTTCAAAGAGTTAAAGGCATACCCGATTTCGGATTCGCCGGTTGACTGTTAATCACGTTAAAAGATTGAAAGCAGACGAATCTTACGGACTCAACAGCATAATACATCGGAGGAATCGGTGTGCCGAATCCCGCCGGAGCGAGCCACCGCGGCGGGCCCCTCATCGACGGCCGTTACAAATATGCCGGTGACAGAGAGTCCCGCGAACGAAAACGGCCGGTGCTCGGCGTGCTCTAACGAGCCGGACACGTGTTTCCGACGTCGCCGCTATAAAGTAAGTACATACGTATATATACGCGAGCGGACACGCGTGTCTCTCTCGCGCCGGCGAGTGTACAAACACGCGGGTGTGCACCCGTATACGTGCAAACCCGGCACGTTCGAAGCCCTAGAGCCGGTTTTCAATGAGCGGTCCGCTGGAAGAAGAGGGAGAGAAACGACGGAAAGAGAAAGGGAAGAGGCGTCGAGAGGGACGACGTTGGCTGAAGGAGGAGGGAGGGAGACACGCCGAGAGACAGAGAATAACGATAGAATATATGGCGGACAGGAGAAAGAGGAAGAGCGAAGATGGCGAGAGGAGGTAGGCAAGAATGGACAAGAGAGAGAGAGAGAGAGAGAGAGAGAGAGAGCGGGAAAGAGAGAGAGAGAGAGAAAGAGAGAGAGAGAGAGAGAGAGAGAAAGAGCGGGAGGAATATAAACCCTTATCGAAATCGTGATTCACCCCACATTCTCCGGAGAAACCCCCTAACCTATTAACATCCATATCGCAATAACAGATACACGTGTACACCGCACCGTATTCCCGCACGGTCATTCGTCCTCGCTCACCTTCGTAATTGGCCGCGATTCCAGCGCCGGCCATGGAAAAAACTTGAACCTCTGTGTCACCGCAATTATTCGTCCACGTGATATACGCGAATTATGCAACTGCTCTGTTCGAGGGACGATTGTTCGGAGTGCCTCGACTAATTAATAACAGTGTTCGACAGGGAACGGATGTTTTTGTTTACCTTTTTATTTCTTCGCATTTCTCCGCATATTCATTGTTTAGGCTAATCCCGTGGGTTCGGTTTCATCGTTTTTACTACCGTACTAATCAGAAGCAGTTTTGGGTTTCTCGTTTCGCGATTATTGATATCTTCGAAGCATTGAATGCTCGAACTGATTTTGAAAGTGAATAGTTTGAATTGAATACTGTGATGAATGTCTGCAGAAACCGAGAATAATGTATTGTTACAATTTTTAAAGAGATTACATATTGTCGCATTAAATGCGTGGTAGTTCTAGTGTTAAACGTGAAATGTGATCGCGCGCTTTTTAATGCGGTACCTGATCGATGATCGTATGTGATTAACCTTTGTATTCTTTAATCCTTTGCAGACGAAGATTCTTTGAAATGTACAAAACCTTCCAGAGATAAAGGTAAGTTATATATCGATTTCTTAGATAATTGAAAAAGGGAAACTACGTACTGATCTCTTGCTGTTCGAGTAATCAAATCATTTGTTTGCGACTTAGTGTTGCAAATATGAACATCTGATCTCGTCAAAATGTCGACATTCGTCCGCAAAGGGTTAAGTAAAGTGAATATCCAAATTGAACAACGAGGGAATGGAACATGAAGAAAAAGAGCAAATTAATTGTAATTTACAAAATTGTGAAGTTTAAATGATTAAAGTAAGATCGCGACGTTGCGTAAACCAGTGAAAAATGCCCTTCGAATTCTGTCGGTGAAGAAGATTTGCGTAATAGCGAGATTGCTTCCATAATTTTGTCGCGCGCCGTCATTTTTCAGTCCAGTTAGCGAGCTATAAGTCGGGCACGGTGGGGGTTACGAAATTAGTAATTGAATCGTAAAAGGATAAGTAGATGGCGCGTACAAGTGTTATTGTTTCGATAATCCCCTTCACCGTCACCCGTTTATACCAGATTCTTTCTCTAATCCGAAGAACGGTTACTTTGGTTCCCGCTCGGTTCGTTTACGGAGCAAGTTTCCCCGTTAAAAGGAACTTTAAGCACTTCCGAGAGAGGCTGACGTTAAATAAGGTGGAGGACCGTTAAGGATCGTCAGGTCGGACCTTATGAAGCACCGTGAATACTTGTGAATGAAATCAACGCTATCCTCTCGACGAAAGTGAAAAGAATGTATTCAAACGGCACGGACAAAGAGAGAAACGCGAGAGAGGAACGCGCGATTCACTCGATGACGAACGATGCCCGTTGCAGCTACCTATATACACATACTCGTACATGCATACACACGTAGATCGGCACATAAAGCAACTTGCACGCTTACTTTCAGTCGACGGTACTATTTCCAAATAACTAAACTGAACATCGTTTACATTCTCTACTTCAACGGAAAGCTAATTCCTCGCAGAACACACCCGAAACCAAACAAACACTAACTCATCGTTACGTTTCAAGCGTTTAACGCTATAAACATTTTTCTCCGACAACTCCAATAATTTTCGTTTATTTCTCTCGACGAATTCCACTTTCCATCGACTCTAAGCAGCATAATTTCTAAATCATTTCAAGATTGTCAAGCATCGCCGCTCGCAAATTTCGAGTCCCCGATCACGGGCATCCGTGAATCGGAATGGGAGCGTCTAATTATCCGGAACGCGGACCAGCTGCCGAGGACCTCGGTCCGGTAGATTTTTCCCCCCGAAATACCACGATATTATAATCCGTGGCGTTTCGTCCGGGAATTACCGGGGTTATCTGGAACCGCGATCGCCATTAAGGATCTAGCACGGGAACGATCGCATCGCGGGTCCGGTGGGGTGGGGTGACGGTCGAGGATCGTCAGTGAGGGTTGGACGGCCGGATTCGCGCGAGGAGAGAAATGGATGCCGGTTTTCGGGCGGACACCCAGTGCATCGAGATAGATAGGTAGATAGACGTCCGGATAGATGCATGCCACGGCAGCCCGGTAAGGGATGCCGAGGGGTGGCGGCGAAACGGGCGGAGCGGGAACGGGAGGCCGATGGGGTGGCGGTGGCGGCGGCGGCGGCGGCGACGTTGCTAGTGGTGGTGGTGATGTTGGGAGAGGAAGAGGAGGACGAGGGGATCGTGGGTGGGTGGTCGCGGTGAGACGCGAGACGAAGGTGGGATGAGGAGGAAGAGCAAGAGGATGAGGAGGAACGAGGAGGAGGTGGAGCAGAAAGGGGTCGATGGTGGGTGGCTTGGCGAAGGGTAGATGGGTGGCTGAGGGGAGTGGGTGGCGGCGCGGTGGTTCTCTCGCTGATTACGTCGCAGGATGGTCAGGAGAGAGAAACGCCGGAGAGGATGCTGCTACGCCGTCGGTCGGTGGTGCGCGGAGGAGGCCGGTCTGCTGGATAGAGGCGAATATATCCGCAATGTCCTACCACCAACCCTATACCCGCCACTATCTTCGTTCTCTCGCTATTCCTCCCGATCCCTCCTCTCTCTCTTCGGCCGGTTCGCTCGGTCTCAACCCGGTCTGTCTTCGTTCACCACCGGCATTCTCTTCCTCTAACCGTGGTTACCGTGTATAAGTCTCTCCTCGTCGCACCCCTGTTGGACTTCGCCCGTAACCGACTTCCTCTTTCCCACCGCCACCGGCAGCCTCCCGGGTGGCAGGGCCCTAAGCTAAACTAAGCTACGCCAGGATAGGATAGCGCCAGGAGGATAGGATGGGATAGGATGGTTGGATGGTGCCCACCTACCCTCGCGCGCACACACAACGACCGTGGACGTCGACGAGGAGAACGACGACGACGTCGACGGTACGACGACGACGACGACGACGACGACGCTACGACGCTACGACGCTACGACGGTACGACGACGACGACGACGGTACGGCGGTACGACGACGGCATCGGGAACGGCGACGGCGACGATCCCTCGTGCAGAAGCAACCCACCCTCCCCGTGTTTTCACCGTCTCCGTTCCTTCCATATCCGTCCGGCTATCTGGCTCCTCGTCCCACCTTCTTTCTCGCTAACCGTCTCTCGCGCCAACGCTCCGCGCGCGTCCCGTACTTTCGTCCCTCGGTCTCGCTTCTGCCAGCCAGTACACCCACGGACCCCCCGGGGGGTTAGTTAGGGGTGGTATATTGACGGCCGGCGTCGCGAGGACGCCTATACTTAGTGTGCCGGCGAACCAACGCGTTTCCAGCTAGGCGTCCCCCTCGTTTCACCCTCCTTCACCGTCTCCCTTCCTCTCTCACTCTGTCTCTCTTCCTCTCGTACAGTCTCCTGTTCGCTTCTCGCTCTCCACCCTCTGTCCGCCACCCTACGGCCACCCTTCACGACCACCACCCTCCTACACCCTCTGCCGACGACCCATTCTACACCCTCTGCTGCCACCTTCCCAGAACCCTCCCCTCCTCCGACGCCCCCCGCTGCCTCGCTCCCTCGGTCCATCCTTCGTCCACCATCCCAACGAACCATCGCCGGCAACCCACTCCTCCCCTCGTTTTTCTCGACCTTCCTTTACCTCGACCCTACGTCGTATCGTAGGGTTCTCTAGGTGCAAACAGCGTTAGGACCGCGCGGTCTTATTCCGCGAATCGTCCGACCAACGTGGAACCAACCATCCGTCGGGTCAGTCTGTGGACTGGTTCGAAAATCACTGACAGTCCGCAGTCGGCGACGAAATACTTCCATCTTACCGTGAAATTCGAGATTTATATAATGACAGGATTACTGGCCATCTTAAAACTTTCTTCTTAAGGTTCCAGGATCAAACTTCCACTTTCCTGTCTCCGTCCACCGGTAAGCGATCGCGTACGTGTTCGTCGGACCTAGCCGAAGAGTCCCGCAAGTATCGGGGCTCCGCTGTACGTGGCAGTAGATGACGGTGGCGGCGGTGGTTGCGGGGGGAGGACGAGGGACGCGCGGACCGCGACGTGCCGAGGTGGCCAGGTTGCAACGTGGACGACGAAATCGATGCCTCCGGGCACTGGGAGAGCTTCGTGACGCACCTGATACGAGGAGAACACAGGGGACGACGGCGACGACCAAGGGAAACGAACCTCCGAGGGGAAGAGAGACCACGACAGGGGTCGATTAGGGAGCGACCGAGCGAAATTATGTATACGTCGAAGATGATGGCGACGATGCACGCGATGCGATGGGTTCGCCGAGCGCGGCGAGGTCCGAGCGGGAACCGTGGCTAACGGGGAAGGGGCGATGGGAGCGGGGCTAGGAACGCGTTTCTTTGTCGGGGCTCGCCAACGAAAAAGGATCAACTTCTCCGAAGGTCCTCGAAGAGCTCCGCTGGCCGGCGGATAGAGTCCAGCCAGCGGACTGTTCGCGGTCCTCCATCATCGTTAACTGTCGTTATTTGCCCCGGCGATGTTACAATTTACTTGGCTGCTCGGTCGGGACAGGGAACGCCGAGCTCGCGCGGAAGCGCAATTACGACCGCTTGATACGCGGGGTTACACCTGCACCTTTGATCGGTGGAGTTTTAACCGCGGGCACGTCGAGTTATCGGATACCCTCGGGCAGGTTCAAAGATTTTCGCGTGTTCGCCGCGCCTGTGCGCCAGCTCCGCTCCTCGTGTGGCAGACGGATGTTAGAGTCCTTTGGGGAACGTTTGAAACAGGGTTCGGACGGTTTTTCGGTCGTCTCTGAATCGATAATAGCAGTTTCGCGGCGAGAGCCATCCGCGATCGATTCGGAGAAACGGAAACGGGAATGATCGCGTCGAAATCCACGGATCGAAATTGTTCGCCATATTTTCGGGATGTGTACCTCGAACAATTACCGGACTTTTCGCTGGAGCAAGTTTCGGGGAATCGTGTTCGCTTAGCAGTCGCCCGTCGTTCAAAGTTCCGGCAACTTGGCCGGATCCCATTAAACGACGGGGAGCGGTTCTCGTGCGAACTCCATCGGGGTAACGCGCCACGACGCAGCCGCCCCATCCGCGTTTGTGATAATCATTACTGACCACTGTACACAGTCGGCCGAAACAAAGAGGTTTATTGTGAAATCAGCGGCAGCGAACGCCTCCTTCGGTGCACTTACGTGAAACTGATGACGCCCGTTCGATTTGCCGCATAGAAAGCCAATTACGGGAGGGGGGATGAAGGGGTTGGAGGACGCCGGAGGAGGCGGAGGAAGCGACGAAGACGACCGACCGGGGCACCGAGTGCTCGCAGGATCGACGGGTAATCGAATTAAGGGTGCTCGAGGTGACTAACTCCCGAAGACGTTGGTAAGGAATGCTCGCTCGTCGAAAACGATCCCCGTGTATTATATATATCAGCGCCGACGCCGGGAAAACAATCCGAATGTTTGCGTCGCGGCGATACGGGCCGACCAGCTCGATGAAGAATTCCGCGCGAAATCGCAACCGACGGATAGACGAAGTTCCCCGAAAGGATTACCGGTCGGATGACTCCGGTAATTCCCCGTTACACGCCTCAAAATAAGTCCCGTCGCGAATAAAAGCGGAACCAGACCTAGCCTTTCGCGTGGCGAACGGCTGCGCGCTAGTCGTTCGCTCTAAACGCGTCACAGGTGGGATTAACAAAGCTATTTTATTGGTGCCGAACAGATTTCAAACATTTCTCGTTTGTAGTTCCAATTTGGTTGAAGCTTCAACGTAAGGAACAACCTGATAACAAGCTGATTAGTAGATAATGAATATTCCTAACACGAAGACATGAACATTTATTATACTCGATTATACCAAGGAGAAGATATTTCGCAGAATATATATCTAAGAAGCATTTCTTCGAGGAATAAGACTTTAAGTTTTCAACTTCGATGCGACCTCCTAAAATGTTAAATTTCAGCTTGTCGCCATATTAGATCCGTTGTCTCGGAAGAGTTGAAACGCCGACTGTGCGAGTCGAATAAATCCGGGAGCGCGGGAATCGATGAAACTTTTTACCGTCAGTGGCTCGGTTCGCGGAACGGATTAAAGACTTCGAAAGGAGTTCAGAAATCCTAGTGGGCGGCTGGCAGGGCGAGCCCCGAGGTTTATGAGAGTAACGTCACCGGCTCCTCGTTAAATGCGTAGTCGTAGCGGCGTGACGTCACACCGTGCCGCCCTCTACGGGTACGCGATCGGTCGCCTCTCCCTTTCTCTCCCCCTTTTCCCTCTCGCGCTTCCCTCGTGCGCTCTCCGCACGGACAGCGCCAGTAAACGGGAACTTTATGCCGTCAATTTTAGCTTCCGATACGCGTCGTCTCCCGAGAACCGATGGTTTCGCCGGTCCGCGACCTCCCGTTTCACCGATCCATCAACAAAATTTCACTTTTCCCGAAAATAACGTTACCGGCCGATTCTGCGAGTCACCTAACGGTATTAGAGCACGCGCGCGATGGTTCCTTTTTTATTCTCTGTGGCCTTCCCTCGAGGTTGCTTTATTAAATATAAAATTAAAAACGACCAACGAAACCGAAGTAAATTTGCTTCCTCTTCGGTAGTTATACAGCAACGCTGTATCTTGACACCTTTAATTTCGTTCTATTGTAACCTAGTTATAGAAAATCAAACTATTGCTATTAAATTACTGCTATTATTGTTATTTATTTTGTTTTACAGCCTAGTTATAGACAATAAAGTCATTACTATTAAATTACTGCAATCACTGTCGTTACTCTATTAATATTGATATTTCCTTATCGTCAACCATGATCCACAATTTCTTCCGGAAGCAAAATTTCGTCTATCAATGTCGCGCAAAGTTCACAGCATCGGTTCTCCGCTTCCCTCCGCAGACTCGAAAGACTCCAGTCGCTCTTAGTTTCTATTATATCGACCGGCGTTTCATAACTCCGTTCAAGTAGCCCCGATGCTGGGCGCACATAAAATTCTCCTGGAAATCGATCAAAATCAGCTGAGACGCGAGCCGCGCGTTCCTGCCGCATTCACGGTCGGATTTAATTATCAGCCGTCCGCGCATCAACAGTTTTCCCTATTATCATTGTAGATCGATCAACGTGCGCACAGAGAAACGGACGAGGATTAATTACTTTATTATTATGTGCCCGATAGGCTTTATCTGGTGTCGGCGCGCGGACCCGGGCCGGCAACTCGACTCGTTGATCTTCCGGCGGATAGGTGTAATTGCATGATAAAGTGCTTTCCGAACCGTATTGTCCTGCCGTATCCCGGGTCCGCGCGATTTTTCCAGCGACGCCGGAGCAAAACAAATTATCGCAGTTAGATTGCGAACGGGGCAGAGGGAAACGGGGATGGACGGAGACCGGAGGTGGAGGTTGTAGATAAAAGTGCGTGAGAAGGACCCGGGAACAGATAACGAGACATCGTGGTGCGGGAACACGGGGGATTTAGCGACGGGAACGACGGACGCTTCGTTTACACGATTGTTCGTTACAGTTTGCCAAGCGCGCTCGGACACTACGACGTTACACCGACGTTAAAGGGGAGTGGACATTTTTTATCGCGTTCCGGGAACTTGGTAGAGTTAGCGCTCACCAGGAACGGGTTATACGATTTAATTAACCCTTTATAGGCTTTGACATTGAAATCCAATGTATTGGCATCTGGTTGATTTATTTCATTTCGCATAGGAAAGTGCCGAATGAAACGAAGTAATTAATTAACTTTTATACGATCAGACGAGGAACATTCATTGGAATTTCTTGCAATCTATATTCGTTTCGACACAATCATTGAGATTGTTGAACACATTGTTCATTTGTATTAATCGTGTTCAAGCTGTTCAAGATCTCCAGTCATCGGTGACTACCGGTCAACGTGTTAATCGGAAAATCGGAATGTCGAGCGCTTTGTTTATAATACGATTTATTCTTTTACAATAAAGGCTTATAGTGTTTGAAATAATTGTTGTTTTGGTATTACAGTACTCATATCACACTGTTATCTAGCTTCTTGTGTTACTAAATCCTTTGATTGAATATCCATTTTCTAATTGTTTTCAAGCAATTCGAAAGCTCCGGTCACCGGTGACCACCGTGGCAGTCAACGTGTTAATGAGAAGAAAATCAGAAGATTTTTTTTAATTCCTGTGACTGGTGAAATAGATGAATCTTCCGTGGATCGTGTATAATAGTAGACGCGGCGCTATTCCCATCACGAATCGATCGGGAGAGGATTGTCGATATTTCCGTGATTCGGCCGCGCCGCGCTGCGCTGCGCCGGCGACGTGGTATTGGGCCACGCACACGTGCGCGCACGAAATTCAATGCGCGTAAAAGCGTTAATGCAATTACGCAATAACGGGACAAGATTATCGTATCGTCGTGTTGCGGCGAACGTCGATCCAATCGCGTAACAAGGTTATGTTCTCGTTAAGCGTCTCTGCGGCGGAACTTTCGCGAAACTCGAGAGAGATATGCCGGCGACTCCGGTCGGGCACGGCTCCCTTTTGCCTTTTCCTCGGCATGGCGTATCGCAGCTCGTTACGTGTATACGCACCGGGAACGCGTAAAAGAAGAAAACCGAGCGGGCCGGAGTCGTTAAACTCCAGGATGCGACCGGGACGTGCGCGCGATAATTACTCCACGGTATTTGTCATCGTGCCGGGGTTAACCCCTTGCCTCGTAATATCGCGGCAGACTCGTGGCGCTGATTTCGAATGCAGTTTGACAAATGTGTACGCCGTTTCATTCCTTTCAAGTTCAAAGAGAACTTTTCTTTGTCATCGAGTTGTATGGTTTAGAGTAAATCTAATGGTCTCTATGGCTCTCTTTTTCTCTATAGATCAGAGAAAAGTATTCTTTCGTCGTTTCGAGTTTCAAATGAAACTTTGTTCTTATTATCGATTTGCGTGTCTCTTAGAGTGAATCTATACATAGAAAAAATGTTTAAAAATGTCAGTTTCATTGTTCGGTGATCGTAGTATCAACGGTAATTCGATATACTGCGGTTTTCGAAACCGAGTAATGATTTCATTCAAAAGGAACTTGACATTCAGGTAAAACTACTTTATCCCCAGTTACTCGTTTCCTGTGTGCCATGGAACATGACCTAATTCCAAGTATCTCTGTTTAACATCGTCTTCTGGAAGGATATCTTGAACGTTAATTGAGATGTTACTGTATCGGGTGCGAAGGTGTGAAATCGGAAATAAAATCCTTCTTCTCGTTCGATTGCATACCTCCGATCCGGCGGTGTTACACGTTCGCGTCGTTAAATAGCATGAAAAAGTCGTCGATGTTATGTCGGGCGGTTAACGTATCTCGGGCCGAGTCGGACGAACAATCGGGAGGAACGTGGGTCGCGGCGTGCGTTCGATTTAAAACGGACACTCGACCGACGGTCGATCACTTTTGGCGCATTCGCAATTACTTATCGCCGGCCGTCTGTAAATAACGGCTCCCTAGATACGCGACGCGATTATTCTTCGTCGACGGCTTTTGTTTTACCGGGCTCGCTATCTGCGTTTCTTTTATTCCTTCTTTCCATTCGGTTCCCACGACACGTAATTTAACGGAGACTGGTCGGGGAACCGACGGCCGCTCGCTCGATCCATAGACCGAATCGATAAATCGGTTGGACGTGACCGGCCCGTAAAATCGCCGATTATTATCGTTTCGCTTATCTCCGGCCTGACATCTTAACTCCCTTCGAATTAATCTGGCCGTGCGCTTCAATGATATTCCCACTAACGTCATTAATTCGAATCGACGGAACCGTCGTTGTTTGAAAGTGCGCCTTAACGCGTTCACCGGAAGCTTTTAACGCGATCGCTGCTACGGGAACCTTGAACGTCTCGTATAAAACTGATTCCTCCGTGGTAAAGATAAACAGAAACGATTATTAATCATTCGGTATCACGATTCTTGTGTTATTATCTGGGTACTTAGGCAACCTTTACAGCGGCGTTCCGATAGTAGCCGAGAGAGCTGTGTGTCGATTAGATCGCCGATAAAGTATCCTTCTTCGGCGCGTTTATGGAGCTACTGAAAGTAGCCGAACCTGTAGACGAATTATCGTTATCTTCGCGTTGTAAATCGAAATATTATGCATTGTACTAATTACAATTATTAAACGTAGCGCTACACGCCGTTTCAATGTAAATGCCTCCAAATTGGCCTTCTTAAGTTTTCCTATAGAAACGCTAAGAGCGCATCTATCGAGGCTACAATTGATTTACAATGCAACTCGCGTACTGCTAACCAATGTCTCTTATCTTTTCAATAATCATCGAAAAAGAAATCGGAAATAGATCACTTTGACCCGTCCAGCGATTCTCACCTGTTACAATTGTTTTCAAGCAATTCAGAGTGATCGGCAACCACGGGTTAACGCGTTAACACGTTGAACGCCGCACGATTTCATAAAGCAAAATATACAAAATGAAAAAAATATAATATCAAATCATTTGATTGAATTGCATTACTATCATTGCACGTTGGTCTAGCTGAATGTTACTACATTAGGTAGTATTATTTATAATACAGAAATGTTTTCAATCATCGTTTAATTGAGTGAATTAGAGTAATTCGATTTGGTTGGGTCACCAGTGACCCCCATACTATTCAACGTGTTGATGAACGTTCACTAGATCCACGATTATGTGAAAATCACGTCGTACGTCCGGCGATCGGTCGAAAGGATCGGTCGGGCGGAAGAGGCGGGATAAAGCTGCACGTGTCGGATCTCACGTCCGCGGATCGTTCTCCTTGCGGAATAATGCTTTTTTCCGTCGTAGTTACCCGGATAACCGGGCAATCCCTGTTCACCGTCGTCCCGCCAACTTTGCGTCGCGTCGCGAACAGACACAGTCGAGTTCGCGGCGGCTTGAATTATCGGTCGCCGACAGTGCCTGCCGAGTTTGTCGAAAAGCAGGGCCGTACGAAGACGCGAGTCCTCTGCATCTCTCTTCTTACCTTTCTGTACTCGCCTGGTTCTCCATTTCTTGTCCTCCAATACACTTTCTTTTCCCGTGCCGGCGTCGATTGCGTTTATCCGCGGGTAACAAGGAACGGAATGGAACGAACCGAACCGGACCGGACCGGACCGGACGACACACGGCGGCAGAGGCACAAACGAAAAACCATACGGACTTGTTCGAGCGTGGTGCAATTTTCGCTCGGCCGACCCCCCTGCGTTCTCTCCTTCCGCCTTGTAATTTTCTCTCGGACGACAATGCCGAGCGAGCGAACGGACGCGCGTGCGCTCGCGCCGAGAGGAGCGGCTTCGTCGTAAATTTCTAAATACCTCTCGCGGAAAATAAACCGCGGACATTGATTTATCGCGACGATCGCCGGGAATTATTTATGAGACGAATCTTACCCGCGTGATCGCGACAGCCGGCTACGATACGTTCGACCCGCCGCCGCAGTTTTCCCCCCGGATTCGATAATATTTTTGAGCACGCGATTCACCGCGATCGAACATTTCAGAACGAAATTTCTTTCGTTTTCAATCCTGCGATGATCGAAGTTCGCGTTTGATTTTGTTCCGTAATTGGAATTTTTGGGTTCTTTTTCGATCACGGATGTTGAAAAGTTCGTTGAATAATTAGGTTTGTAATGGTTTATTAGAGACGATTTGCTAAGTTCGGTTTGGAAAAGGAAATCCATAGGTGTCGGATTAGCGACGCAGGTTTGAATAGTTAATTCGTTTTTTTTTCCTCTCACTGGGGACTAGCATTGATTCTTTACCACCCTAAGTCGAGGTAGATTTAATTTTATCCCCATACCTACGCGTTTTATCGCTTCCTATTCAAATGATTTGTAGTACAATCGTATCATATACAACTTCGTTCGGTCCCAATGTTTTCAAACAGATTATTAAACTTCCACGTTACACCCCAACCGAATTATACACCCTCCACGCAACTTCCAAAGCGGACAATCAAGAGCACTTCAAGTCCTCAAAGGGTCAAACTTCAAAACGACGGTTTTCAAGTCACGCAGAAATTCAATGAAGCGCTCTCGCGTCAAACGGAAGTCCCCGTCAGATTCGTATGGTACGTAAACCGACAAGATTGATACTCCGCCGAGCAACTGTATAAAACGATCCCGCCCGGCGACGAGAAAAATTGAAGCGATCATCCGAAGGAGAGGATCATTTCCACCTGGAAACTTCAGGAAAACTCCGGCGAACTCTTTCAAGGTTGCCATAATCCGCGTTTAACGCGCACCTTTCTTTCTCGGCCAACGATTCGCGGGCTGCCTCCTGCTTCCCCTCAGCCTGTGACCCCGTTCGTTCGTTCCCGACGTAAATCCGTCACAGAAGAGCCGCAATGTCCGCGCTTCGTTTGGGGACACCTTTTTCCCCCGCCCCCCACCGCCGTTCACTCCGACAATTACTCGGGCTCTTTCTCGCCGGCAATACCGTCGTCGTCGTCGTCGTCGGCGGCGGCGGCTCCACCCCCCGGCCTCGCATCCCTCTCGCGAGAGTGCGTTCGATCGACCTGAATTTTTTTTTCCCCGCTCGGAATCGGGAGCCTGAGAGCAATTTCTCGACTCGTCGCGGGGTGGTCGTCGTCGTCGTCGTCGTCGTTGCCGCCGTCGCCGGCGTCGAGGAAAACCCCGAGGAAAATCGTCCGATCGATCTGCCTTCGGTCTTCAGGTCCGAAACGAACCACCGCCGCGCGGCACCGACGGAGACGGATATACCCGCGCGGCCGAGAAAGGGAGAACCGCCCGTGGCGGAGTGAGACGGATAGAGGAGAGGTGCCAACCGAGCGACGGTGTACTCGTTCGAGAGAGAGGCCGGAGGGAAGAGATAGATAGACGGAGAGAGGGAGAGAGAGAGAGAGATGGAGAGAGCGATCGCCGGTACTTGCCGGCGGTCGGCGGGAGGGGTTCGAAGAAGCGGGGCCGGCAGGGGGCGGCGGTGGCGAGAGGGCGAGGGGGTGGACCGAGAGAGGCGAACACAAGTATGTGCAACGCGAGCCCCGCGTATATAGCGGCCACCGGTTCCCTGTGTTTGTGCGCGGGTGGGCGACCGTGTCCTTAAGGGGCACTCACATCGCGCGCGCCTGCTACACCCGGCTCCCTGGGATTTCCCGAGTTTGCATGCCGGAAATTATGCTCGACTCTGCCATCGCCGCCACCCCCCCCCCCTGCCCACCCTCCGCCCCACCTCATCGTCCCGCTGCCGCCCACCGTCGTTCCGTCGATAAATATTCGACGGCCGTGATCGTTCGCCCGATCCGGAGAAACTGGCATCGGCGTCCGGGGACTCGCGCCGCCTTAAAATAGAAACTGAATTATAATTATTTTGTGGTCTAGACGAAATGCCGCGAGATCGTGTGTCGGATCGGTCACTTTCACTGGCAGGCTTGTGTCCGGGGTTTGTTTAGCCGGTGCTGACTGTGATGGTCGAATGATTTTTTATGGGAGTTATTGGAATTGATTTTAGCGATCGATCTATCGGTGTCTCGTGGAAATTCGGGGTACTGTCGAATTTTGTGTGAGTGGTATAAATGTTTCCGATGAATTTTGTATTTTCAATAGGAAATTGTAGTACTTCGTTCTGTTTTGTGTCACAGTATGTGGATCTTAAAGCATGATTTTCACTGGAAAATGGTTTAATTACAAGTCCGAGTAGTTATGGATTTCACTCTTTATATTATCAAACATTCGCTTACGATTAATTATTATAGATCCACGATGTTTCATTGTTATCGTCGTTGGTTGATTATTTTATAACTGAGACACTTTCTCGAACGATATACTTTTTACAATAATGGATAAAAGCTGCACATTGCATTTTACGAGGGAGGAAGCGCGTGTGCTGTACCGAATTTCATTGGAAACGCTGAGTATTCGCGGAAATTTATCGCGGCTGTCATGGCGCCCCGGTGTGGATCCACCTTAAAGCCGGTAGGGTGGACAGGATGAGGTACACGTACCACCACACCGAAATCTTACGAGCCTGCCTCTGCTAACTACCTCCTATCTGCCCTGCCCGAGGCCCTGAAAACGTTCTACGTTACGCCTCGCGGGGACCCATTTCGCGCGATCCTCGTGCACAGGGATGTACATCCATTTTTGGGAGCCCTAACCTTCAGCCAAATTTTCGTTATCCCCGGAAAGTCCAATACTTTCTTCTAACCCTTTGTTTTCCACCCATTTATTCACTAGTGTCCTCCAACTAATACTTTCTAGCAGTAGTACGTTTTAAAATGACAAACCTCCTTTCAAACGCGTTAATTTAATATTTTATTCGTTTGATAAATGCGATGCTTGTTCGTAGACATAATAACAAATGCCTTTAATCCAACGAAACTAGATAAATAATTTAGTTTATTGTAATGAATGATAAATTAGAATTTTATTTCAAGTACCATTTAAACAGAATAGCCGTTTCCAACTGTTTACTATTTTATTTGAAGCAAAATGTTTACCAGCTATTCTATAAATAAATATGTTTGAGTTGGTGAGAGATCTAAGGAAACCTCCAAGTGCAAGAAGTTAAGTATGATCCGAAGTTAATTTCTATAGGAAGATCCGACGAGTCAATTCAGTTATTGATTGCAAGATTTAAGTTTCAAGATCAACGCATTAATCGCAATCAACCGGCGCGCAGAGAAATCCCGCGAAGTCGAAGTACTTCAATAAATGAAGAGGGAACTCGTACTCCAAAATTGATCGCGGTAGATTCTCCCATTGTCCTTGACTCTCCCGACCAAACTCGCTTCACCCTCGTAAACATTCAATTTTCAACGTTCGCCCGAAAACTGTGTCAACCCTACAATACCGTGTCCAAGGCGTTAAAAATCCCAACTATCGCGGCGAGTAGCTTGTAAGTTCCGGTTCTACCGGTACGTCCCCTAAAAAAACAAATGGCTTTTAAATTTCATGGAATTTTTATGAGTTCGCCGGTGAACGGGGAGTTATCTCGAGCGGAGCGCGCCGGGCGGGGGACTCATCGTTACTTTCGTTCCTGCTTGTTTATTCGTAAACGCCGCCGGAAGGATTAACCCTTTGCGGTCGAATGGCGCCGTAACGGCGACTTCGGGCATTTAAAATCGAAAGCTGCAAATTAATAATTTAATTATTCAAATAGCGAGAGATTGATATGTTGGTTTCCTTCTTTCCTATCATTTAACAGGTCTGCTATTACCATTTACTTCGGAGACGATCTTCTCAGCTAGAATATTCAATTAAATCCAAACAAATGTCTGAAACAAACTATTGCGAATCTCGCTGAAAAGAGTCGGTAGCGAACGTATTAACCCTTTGCACTCGAGAGGTAACTCTCACTCACCACTTGATTTCATACAGTAAAACTATAAAATTTGATGTTTAATATTATACTCCGTACAATGCATCAATTTGAGAAATATGTATATAAAATAACTTTATTCCTCAATGTATGTGATTTCTCGTCGAGTTAGTTTCACAAAATATCGTCTATATCACATCAGAAAATGTTAAAATATTTCTAGCGAAAAATTGGTCTTCTGCAATGCACAAAGTAATGAAAGAAAAAACCTTTGTTTCTCGATTCAAGTGTGTTTCCTCAACAGTGTCAAAAAACGTCGTCTACCTCTCATCGGAGAATGTTAAGCATTTCTAATAAGAAACGTCGAATGCAGCGGATTAAACGGCACGGCGCAAACAAGAATCTAACGCAGCGAAAAGCGGAAGGGAAGGAGGACACAAAGGAGCCGTCCGTTTTCTATGTGATCGCCAGTCGTGTCGGTGCCGGTCCGCAGCCGATTTCGAAAACGGTGTGTTTCGAGTTGCCGCAATGCAGCAGCTAGCAGCAAGTCGACGGCGACGACGGTGACGACGACGGCGGCGGCTAGCTCGTCGCGGCCTCACGGCAATGTCGAAAGAATTTCCTGGCTGTGCACGCGGCAGCGGCGAACGGCAAACGAGTCTGCCGCCGTTTCGGGAGGATGATGCCCAGGGCCGAAGCGACTCTTTCCGCGACCCCGATCACCATTTCCCTGCGATTTAAACCGTGGAACGAGCATTCCTGGGGAATCCCCGCCCACCTTTCCCCTCCGCGGCCGCGAAATCCCGCGCCTCCGCTAACGGACCGATGGCCGAGAAAACAGTTGCGGCGATCGGAATGAGAAACACCCGACTCGCAATCAACACAGAATCGTTTCGCGTTCAGGGGTCCCTGAACCCCGAGGACTCGTAAATATTTCTGATTCAATGGTGTTGCAGTCGGTAGTGGGGGTTTGTTCTTAACCTATAAGTCGACGCGGTCCCCGCTTCGCCTAATGTTTCCCGCTTGTTTTCGCAGTTTTTCTTTTTGTCGGGTTTCGTTTGTATTATGGCACGGGGAATCCGGGAATTTGATGTTTTAACGCTTTGATTATGTTAATTATAATGATAATGATATAATGATAATGAAATTGGCTTCGAGTCTGGTGAACAACAATGTCGTTTATGCTTGATTATAGAAGTAAGGTTATTGTCATTCAATTTCTTTCGAAAGCTTCCCGTTTACATGGAGAAAATGAACCGTGTTCTTGAATTTGAATTAATTAATGAGATCCAATGTCGAGTCCGTTTATATGTCACGAGTAGAGTATATTTGTGGGCGAGAAAGTAAGGACGAGTTCACGAACGACGCTGTTCCATTTGGCTTCACTGGGGCTCGCGGTTCGAGGCACGCCTCGCTAAAATGGCCCTTTCCCCTTCCGGTCGCCGAGCTATCATTTAATTGATGATGATACCTTTCGGTGTACCGAATAAATGTACACTCTTAGCAGCAAATACAGTGCTCGCTCGTCGATCAACGTCTGCTTATTAAACCTTTCGGTGTTCAACGCTTTTGACGAATGGAACCTGCACACGCACAAGGGCGCTTCGCCGACAGCCCGCGACTGATAGCGGAATGCAAACTTCGAAGAAAAGTTTGAAGAACCATCGAGCAGCGTGTCGCGTGAGATCGAAGCTATTAATCGACCGAACGAGCAATCGAGCATTGCAATTGAAAATATAAGAAGCTTTGCGGTTATTCGTTTAAACACTCGACCCTCCGGAAGGCCAATAATTAACGAGATCCTTAAAACCCGAGGAAATTGACTTAAAACAAGACTGAGGAATTACATTTAATTTCAATCGACAGTATCGTTTCCCCTGAATCCATCGAATTCGAAACACTCTGCGTCATGTATGGTTTAATACTTGCAAATCCAAATGAGGACCGGATACTAATTATCGAAGTGACACGTGGGCAGCATCGACCGTTGCAAGCATCACTGACATTTTCAATGAAAAGCCAAAAGTCCGCTAATAACGTCGACCCTTTGCACTTCCGGCGGCGAAGCTGTCGTTCGATCGACGACGGATTTATCTTTCGATGCGCCGAATGAGTGCGCGACGCTCTGCCCGCGAACGGTGTGGTTAATTGATCAATTAACGACATGGCCCGGGTGTTACGTCGCGCCGGGGACTCGGTTAAAAAGTGTGAAGCGCGAAGACAAAGAGACCGGTGGCACCAACGGAGGAACGGAACGGTCCGGAGACACACAGCGTGGCGATGCAAAAGCATGACTCAGCTCCGGCTATTGTTACGTGTTACCGCCGCTCGCTCCTGCTGATGGGGAACCTCTGACGTATTAATATCGTTGCCGTCGGTATTACGATCGACCGAGTTTTGACGGGATTCCTGGTATCGTTCTCTCATCTCGGCGGAATCTCTCTATCAGCGCTCGCGTAAATAACAGCTCGGTTTCTGATAACATAAGCTGCTGAAATTTGATATCAAATTAACAGGATCATCGATGATTGTGGATCTAGGTTACCAAACGTTTCTTTTAACGTAGCGAATGCAACGTTCAATAGAGCTATAAACATTGATTCATGGTAGATGTAGGAGATCGTAGCACTGACATACCGTCGAAAAACGAATGTCGCAAGGATACGTAATATTTTCAGAATCACTGATTGAAATAGTACTACCCGACATTATACATACCTTTGCAAAAGAAATTGAAAACACATAAATCGTCCAATACGGGCTCTATACAATTAATTAAAACGATCTCCGACGGAGAGAACACCAAAGGATCATTTTTTCAAGACACAAACGAACGACGAACGAGTTTATCCGTCTATCCTCAGTGAACGGATCCGCGAATCCCGTTCTTCGCCGGCCTCCCTCTCCAGCGTCGTGCTCCGAATTTGCCGAAGGTCAGGCGAGCCAGCGCCACAGCGAAAAGAACCAATAAAGTTACCAGGATAAATCACCGGGGGCCCTCAATAAAAACCGACTCGCTGAAAAAGGTACTCGGAAAAGAAGAAGAAGCGGAGCGGCGTCGGCGTCGATGTTGGGGCGTCGGCAACCTGTGCGCGAGCTCTCCTCTCATAGACGAATATTTATGGACGCAGGGTTCAGGAGGAGCGGTCCTCCTACGGAAGAGGCCCGAGCGGCGGCTGGCGTTGGGACGGGGGTCGGTGGAAACAGGCAGCGAGGATCCGCACGGAATTAAAATAAAGTCCCGGTGAAAACGACGTGATTCTCATCAAATACGGGGGGACGAGATGAGATTTTTTTATTTTCGAATTTTACCGGACGACCGCGCGCGGCGTCAACAGACGAAGGGAAGAGGAGGAGCACGGCGAAGAGCCCGAGGAGTCGGAGTCGAACCAGGAGCGGCGTCTGTGGGGGCGGAAGGGAGGAGAAGGACGACGGGATAGACATTCGGGAATTGCGATTCCAGGGAAACGCCCGGGGCGACGTGATTTCTCGTTCAACTCGGCCAGAGTCTTTCCTTTATCCGATGCGCGGGAGGGGGCGGCCGAAAAGCGTGCGAACGATTTCTCAAACCTTTTAGCTCCGGAGCGCGAACGACGGCCAAAGAGACTGGCGAAGGCGGAGGTAGGAGCGGAACGGACAGAGGAAAGCGCCGGATTCTCGGGGCCTTTACCCAGCGCGGGCTCCATAAAGCGCCGGTTTTTAACGCTGCCGAGCGGGAACGACCGCCGTGCGCCCGGCGCTTTACGCTGCCTAGCTACTAGCTGGCTAGCTAGTCAGCCGGTTGCTAGATACCGAACGAGGGGGAGGGAAACGCCGGGAGCCGGGGATTTTTCGAAAACGGAAACGAGTCTCCGCTCGGACCATCGGGAACCGGTCGCGTAAATTGCTCCGCCACGCGGAATCGTCCGCGTCAAACGTGATTGTGCGCGGCCAACCCCTCGCTGTCCCCGTAATCAACTGTGGATTTAGGAGATCCTGGTGAACGGCTACCCTCCCCCCGTGGAAACGTTCGAACGGTCGATTCCGTGGAACGCGTTCGATCCACCGTTCGATACGGGTTCTCGTAAACCAGCCGGTAAACACTTATACATAAATAGTTTTCGGGAACCTAGACGTCGCCATTTTCGCCGCGGGCAATGGTTGCTACGTGGACTTCGTTCGCAGAATTGTTCTCCTTTTTAAGGGAAACTATTCCGCCTGATTTTACATATCTGTAGTCCCTGAAACTGTATTCCAGTAAATACCTTCGAAGAACGGTGTTTGAATCGAAGCCGAATTTTGTGTTGCGCGGACGAGTTGAGAACCGCTGCGAGAAGTCGAAATGGGTCTAGAAGTCCGTTGTCTGAGGGTCAACGCACAGAATTATCGCGGCGCATCGGTATCTCCGGGCGCGTTTGCAAGTTTCCTAGCCTCGGTACGCTTCCTTTCATCGGGCCAGCGACAATGATCCGCGGTTGGCTGAACGATCGAGCCGATCGAGGCCCCGAGAAACTAGGAAAGGTCGCCGCGGCTAAACGATCCAAGAGCGGCCGTAATCGTTCATCTGTGAACGGTCCATTGTGTCCCAAGATCGCGGGCTGTTTTTTTCTCTTGCGGCGAGGAAAGAACGCTGCGGCCGCAACGTCGAGGCCCGTCACGTAGACCCGCAAGCCGTCGAGGTACAACTTTCTCGCGTATCCAGTCGTCTCCGCGCCGTGCCGCGTCCAAAGGCGACTCGACGGCCAGCGCATCGATTCAGCCCGATTCATTCGTCGCATTAGTCGGACGTTCCCTATATCCGACCACTTTTTCCGCTCCTTTTACTTTTTCCCGCATTCCCCTCTTCGCGCTTGCCGATCCCGCTTGAAAAACGCGACGTCCGCGTGATAAGCGTCCCCCGTTTCGAGTCTCTAACCTCTTTTTACCAAGACGGCAGGAGTAAACCTCCTAAGATTGATTGTATCGAGTGCAGCGGGAATCAAGTAGCTCGGCGCTATATGCATTCGGTGTTGAAATCTGTTGTAAAGTTACACGACTCGTTTCGAATTCAAACATCCTCGTGCTACTTCCGGACTTTTCGCTTTCAACGGTGGAAGCCTTCAAGATACGTTTATTTGAAGCACAATCAATCAACATCCTAATAGATGGCCGAGCAATACCCAAATCTACGTTCTTACCGACAAATTTCAATAAATTCGAAACCCTCGTTGCACGCAATGCAGCAACGGAACTCGAACGCGACCGTCGAACCCAGGATTTTTCAACGGCGCGTCTAAGATCCGTCGACGAGTGGCATAAACGTCGACGCGGCTGCACAGTTGAACGATAAACCTCGATTCCCCTATCCCGCGACGGTGTCCGTTCCGAAAGCGCTGAGCTGCGCAGCTGATTCCTCTGGTTGTCTCCGCGCGAAACGACATCGTCGGCCTGCTCATCGATCCGGTCTTCGGTTTCCGGCGGCGTGGGATCCCCAGGATCGGCTTCGGCCGCGTCGGTCCGGCAATTATTCCTCCACGAAGGATTAACGAAAACATCGAGCGCGTTGGCGTCGCGCGATAGGAGGGGATCGCGGGCGCGCTAGGGTCGCGGAGGGGCGGCTGGAACCGATTAGATTCGGAAAGGAGGGGGCGGAGTTGGGAAATATCCCCCCGCAGCGATAGCAAATGATTAGGTACGATACGGGCTCGCGGATAATGAAGGTTTCGTGACCAGAAGCGGCGTCGGCGTCGGCGGCAGCGGCGCTGGCCTCGGTGGACTTCGGGGCTCGGACGAAAATCGAATTTCGGGGCGGCGATGGCGGCGGCGGCGGCGGTGGCGGCAGCGGCGGCGGTGGCGATGGCGGCTCGGCGCGAGGAATTCCTTGGATGGAACGGGGCGAGGAAACGCGCACAACCGGGGTCCGTTCGTTCGACGATTACAATAAACGCCGCGCGTCCATCACGCTTCGCCGGCGAAAATCAATGAACGTTCCCCCTACCCCTTCACTGTCCCTCTCCCTCTCTCTCATTCTCACCGTTCCCTCTCCCCAGCCGCCGCGGCTGGCCCGCGAAACAATGGGAACCGAATTTCAGGGCCTCCGAGAAACGGTGCTTCGTGGCCGGCTTTTCGCCTGTCTCTCTCGATTTCTCTATCTCCCTCTCTTTTCTTGGCTTTCGTTCGCGGGCGAAACCGACTACGTGATACACACGCGAGAGCGGATACTGCGAGCGGATCGGGGAACGGAACAGAAGGAAGAAATGACGATGAATCGGTGATCCGAGTGAATCTGGCCGGAACCAGGGGGAAAGGGGGTTGTTAGGTAAGACGGGGCTTGTGGCATGGAAACGTTGCAACGATTGTATTTTGGACATTTTGAAATCGAGGGGATTTCGGAGTTAAGATTTGTACTATAACGCATGGTGTGTATGATAGAAGAATTGTTATTATCCTTGGACGCGTGGTAACTTTCAACGTGGACATTCTTGAGTACATGGATGATTAGACGACGATATAGTTCAAATTTGTGAGACTCTATAGCTGCCGCTTCTATTATTAAAAAGAACAGACGTTCTTTAACACGTAGACTGCAACGGTGGTCACTGATGACTGGAGCTTCGAGATTGCTTGAAAACAATTACAGCAAGAAAATTGATATCAAATCAAAATCTTTAGTAACATAACCTGGTAGATAATAGCGTAATATGAATACTGTAATACCAAATCACTACTAATTATTTCTAATACCATTTGCGTTTACTACAAAGGAAGAAGGATTACCATGACGAAACGATCAAAATTCTTGTGGTAGTCAACGTGTTAAGGAATATTTTTCTTCCAAATGTAACATTCAATGTCGCTGTTCCGAATTTTAAGCTTCGATCCCGGCCGTTTCGAAAATCCGTTAATTCCGACGTTCAAATCCGTCTTACGTCTGCGGATGTATGATGAAACGTTAAAACGCGGTCACGAACCAGGTTGCCCGCGGTCTCATCGTTACGAGGAGCACGAGCTAACCAGCAATGGAGGAGAAACGCGGCGGCGGCAGCGGCGGCGGGCGCGACGCGGCCTGCTTTTCGGCCCAGAGTTTTTCCCCGTGGAACGTAGCCTCTCCTAACGCCGCGAGCACCGGAGCTATTGATGAAAGGTGAGGGGGAATCGATCCGCTATACCGTGTACTGGGTGTCCTGTTTTCGGCCCGCGAGCAATCCGTGGAATCCACGGCGTTTCGGGAATCACCGGGTATCCGGTGGCCACCGTATCTCCCCGATTGCACACGATGCCCCGACATCACCGGGAAATTTCGTTCCCACGCGGTTCTTGCGGTGTGGGCGTCAAGGGCGTTCCAAGGTCACACTCGGAATACGTCAGGGAATCCCGAAAAGTTGCTTTCCGTGAATGTTTCGAAGAATTTTTCGATGAATCTTCGAATTTTAACGATTGTACGGATGCATTTATGCAGAAGCGTCGGTAGTTTAGAGACATTTATGTTTGAATGAATTCTCCTGCACGTAGATATCGTCTTTAGAGCTTTGAAAAGGTTTAAGGCGAATGCTCTTGTGACGATACTATCGACGTCTATTCCTTCTCGAACCTCCTGAACCTTTCTCTACAGAAATACAAAATTTCCAACATTTATAACCTACGAAAATTCGAACGAAAGAAACTAGTCTCCACAAGCTCAAGGGGGAACCCTGCGACTATCTCATTCCATCGTTTCAAAAGATAAAACATATGAAACATTTCCCAAAAAGAAACTCGACTAAAGCCTCCATCATTCGAAAATACAATCCTAAATATCCAAACGATCTCTCCCAACAAAAAATTCTACAAAATCACACTCCGTCGACGCTCGCGTTCAATTATCGTTTAAAACGATCTACGCGTCGGTAATGATAACGATGTCAACGATATATTCCCATTTTCGCGTCGTCTCTGTCGACAGCGGAGAGTCGCTCGCGAATCGGCCACCCGGTATAATTTCCATCGCGTTTAATTGTTCCCTCGCCGGCCCGTTTATCCGCAGCGCCGTGGGCGAGCGAAAAACGCGCGACCGATTCTCGGAAGGAGAGAGCCTCCTCTCCTCTCTCTCCGCGGCTCTCTCGCTGGGGAACGACCGGGCAGAAACAACGGGGGAGAGAATCCGGCGAGGGGGGTTGGCGATGGCGATGGCGCGGCGGCGGCGGCAGCGGCGGCGGCAGCGGCGTCGGTGGTAGTGGTGGCCGCGGCGGGACGAGGGCGAGGAAGGAAGCCAGAAAATGTGGGGGCGTAGATTCGCCCGTCCTTAGGGGTTTTCGAGGCAGCCGCGGGCCTTCCGAGGGCCAGGCTTAACCGAAATTCACGCGGAAACACGCTCCTTCTGTTATTTTCCTCGGAAAGAATTACCGGGCCGAGACTCCCGGCCAATCCCACATGAAATTTTCTTAGCCGGAAGACACGGCGGCTGGTTTTCCGGAAAAAAAGTGATCGATTTTACGTTATTACGTCTGACGGAGGTGTAAGATATTGGTATGCGTTGAAGAGTGAGTCGTGGGAATATTAGATATTGAAGACAGTTGGAAGTTTGAACGTTTTTCCATTGGGAATTGGAATTCATTTTTGAATGGTGGGTTGTCTGGTGAAATAACTTAGGCACGTTTAGATGGGTGATTAACGGTGGTTTAGATGATTCGGATATGTTATCTCGTGTACTCGGTTTTTGCATACTAGTCTTCGATGATGAAGTTAAAGGATATTATAGCGAAGTAGAATAATTTTATAGTACGAATTATAATAAGAATTAATTCGTTGATAACGAAAGATTCACGTGATAATAATAGTCTGTTAATAAAGGAAATTTTCGTGTGTTTAATTGTTACATGAGATTCTTTAATCCAGTTCCATTAGAATGTTTCTCAACGTTACAAGTTACAATTGTATTAGCGCAAATGAAATTGTATCCTTGGTTGTTGCGGTGTGACTCGCGTCAAATCACGTTTATTCATCGCCAATTCAAATTATATGGACGTTCGCGGCGGGGAAATCAGCGGGTGGACAGGTTGAACAGGCTATGACGCTGAATAAAACACTGCTTTGTTAAGTTTCCGTCCCAGACGAGGGAAAAGTGCCCCGAGACCGAGTCACTCGCCAAGATAAGTGAACTGTGTTGCAACGATAAGCCCTTGTTCGATCGAGCGGCGTCCAGGATGCAAAAAATAAAGGAAAAATAACGAATAAAGAGAAGATCATCCGCTATAAAAAGTATTCTTCAGAATGGCCGAGGGGCGGAGCTAGGGAATCCAAAGAGAAAACACTTCCTTGTTCAAGGTCTGTCGCGTACGTACACGCTCGGGATGAATTTTTTATCCGAGAAGTTTGTTTCGATTGTTAACCTGTTCAAACATGTCGTCACATACGTATACATTTAATTTTAATCTATCAATCGTATAGAATAATCTACAGAATCACAATTATTTTATAAAACATTAATAATCATTTTAATCCCATCCCAAACAGCACACAAAATTTCCCAAAAATACACAGTGATAATTATAACCTCCTCTTTAGCTCTCTTAGACGCATGCTTTACGACGAAAATACAGTCATTTTACTTTAATGCCAAAAACATAATAGACTCGCGTCAAAAATAATAACAACACCGGCATATAAAATCCTTGCTCAAGGTCTTCAGGAACAAATTGAGCCTTTTCACGCTCTCAACGTTTCTTACCAGGACAGGTCGGGGGGTGAATTGACGAGACCGCGAAATCGTCCCTGAACGTTTCCGCGAACCGTTACAAAGGTCTCTACCTGCTGCTCGAACTTCAAACCTGCCGGCAGCCCGCAGAGTCGTTGCCACGACGGCAAAGGTTCGCTACCAGGCTAGGTTAACCTTTCCTCCAGCTTTGGACCGGTCAAAATCAATCCATTTCGTGTGCCGCGATGCTTCGGCTGCTTTCAACGAACGAGACGGTGATCGGCTTGCCTTATTCGTGGCTGCCGATTTTCTGTGGCGGAAAGGGTCGCGTCTCGTAAATGCCACAGAAAAAGGACGGGCCGCGACAATAACCGCAAGTAATAACCCTAAGTAATCCGAAAATCACCGTGCACGTCGATCGAGGTCGGAGGGGGAGGTTTTCCGTCTCCGGTTGCCGAATACTGAGGAATCCGAGGACGAGGGGATGCGTCCGCGGCCGCCCGCGAGGTATTTTCGTTTCCAAGATGGCGGCGGATCGGAGGAGAACGGAAGACGGCCGAGCGAACGGCCACGGCTCAAGGAAAAAACGGGGAGGACAACCCCCGGGGAAAGGTCACGTAGCGTTGGAAGATGAAAAACAAGGGTTAAGGGGCTGTCACACAAGTAAGATCACTTTCCACTGTTTTTCGACGCTCGAATTGCGTTTCATGATGGATGATTCCTCGCGGAGCATTGTTTTTGTTCGGATTCGGGGTTGGATTGATTTAGGGTTTGAAGGACACTTATTTTATTTATCAACTGGTACGAGAAATGAAATGGAACCTTTCCAACAGTTTCTCAACACTAGAACTAGCAGATAGATCAAAATGACCTATTCCTGATTTTTTCTTTTTACAATTATTAAGAAGCTAACAGACAATTCCCTCAGAAATTACTGTAGAAATTGATTTAGTAATACGCGAACTGTAAATCAATACAAATTCCAATAGTACCACTGTCGGAGTTTCCACAGAAAAATTTCAAGAGGTCAATGTGACTATTCAGTAATTCTAATGTCAAAACTACAGTGTATTTTGTAAGTCCTTGTCTTCATAGTACCAAGGATAAAACCCATTCATTTCGAGCGATAACTCCTAAAGACCACCGTTTCTGCCAGTTCAATCGGAAAAGAATGATTTTGTGAGTTCTTCTAAATTTCAAATTTCCTTTCTTTACCGTTTCAGAGTTTCACAGGATCCAATTGCATTAGAATAAACGTATGATCTATCATATTGTCGGCAATTTGCACATTGATGTGACAGCACCTTAACACCGAGCCGGTAGACTCGAGGTGGGCCGGAAAAACCGCGCGGACGGGAGCGTCCGTGAGCGGGCCGGTGAATTTAAGTATGAAAGCCGTGCGGTATAATAATGATTTCGGCCGGTTCGTACGTTCGGAGTATCGTAAAAGTTTAATGCGCCGCTTAACATACGCGGCTGCGTGTAAAAGGCCGCATTACGGAAGTCATTTGGCCGCCGCCCCGCCCGCCCCTCCGCCGCCATCGCCTCCCGCTTGGTCCCCAGTTAACAAAAGCTGCATAAAGAGTGGACGTGATTCCGCGACGATGGAGAACGCCCGAAATTAAACGGCGGTCTCGAGCCCGGATTCGCCGACGTCGTTTCTTTTTGGATTACTTGGATTTCGGGGTAGTGCTCGATCCGCGAGTTTATCGTGCCAGCGATAAATATCCGCGAACCGCTCTATAATTAAACTACGATCGATAAGTAAAACTCTTAATACTAAATTCTTCAAGCCCGTCTATCCGATGGCTAGTGATTGTTATCAAAATTATTCAACAAAACCTCACGTCGATTTTGAATGTTTCGATTGATGTAAATTCGAGGAACGTTAGAACTACCAAGCAGTTCAAACTTATTGAAATTTCTCTGTAAAGACTAAATGGTACAACTATTATGACTTCAATTGATTTGTAGTTTCTGTATTACTAAATCAATTTTTCTAGTAATTTCTCAGAAAAGCGTCCTTTTCAATAACAAGAACAGAAGAAATCATGAATGAGTCATTTCGATCCATCCGGTAGTTCTAGTGTTAAAACCCTTCCAAGATCTATTACGAACGAACACTATATATCCAGAAACAGTACAATAAATCCTACAATAAATCTCTAATCAGTTCGATCAAATACTCTTCAGTTTCTAACACACTGCCATTATGAACCTTGATCAGATTTCCTTTCCATCCCGTTCTATCCGCTCGTCAGAGGCGAAAGACAGGGACAGAATTTCGAGCGGACCGATGGTGTGCGTCAAGCCTTAAGGGTGGCTTCAGCCCCAAAAACGAGAAGTTCGCGTCGAATATTTCCGCCGAGGAGCCCGGTCGACGTTCCTTGTTAGCCAGCCAACATAAACGCGTTGTCGCCACCGCTGGAATTTCCATTTTCCGCAGCCGATCGCGGTCGGCTTTTTCGGTACGGCACCGAGACGACGGGAATGGGATTTTCGCGTCGTAAAAGTCAAAGGGGGCGGGGCGCGCGCGCGCAGCGATACGCGTTTACAGTCCGCGGAATTAGACGGCCGCGCGCGGAACGACGAAAAGCGCGAGAAAACCGGCGCGACGGTGCACGGACACGTCGGCCCGCGAGGAGAGTTACGCGTCGTAAAGTCTCTCCCGTGAACCTGACCGATGGGGTCGTTAACGTATCCGTGCTTATTATTCAAATTAAACCGCGGCGTTTACCGCCGGGCGACCGGCCCCGTTTAAACGCACGATACGACCGCGCGGCGACCGTTTCTCGTTTGACCGCGGCCGTCTTCCGAGGCTCTTCCCTCCGAGGCATTACGCTGAATCCCCACTTCGCGCGCATCATCGACGTCCGGTTATTCGAAAATGATTCAGGATTCCAGAAGAATCGACGTCTCGTAGGATGCTCGACGTATCACGGTTTCAAACGAAGGATCGCGTTAGAATGGATCCACATTTTGAACTTTTGTTCATGTGACTATGGCATAGTCGAGATTCGAGTATAGTTGACTCGCGGGATTTACACGGAAGAATTTTCACCGTCGTTTTAACACTAGAACTACCAGATGGGTCAGAATCACTTATTTCTGATTTTCTCTTTTACAGTTACTGAAAAGGTACAGATACTTGTACGAAAAATTATTAACGGCACTAATTGAGTAATAGTAAAACTGAAATGCAACTCAAATGAAATCTCGATAAACGCACGCTGATGGCTTTTATAAAGAAATTTGTAAAAGTCAGTTTAAGTGATCGGTAGTTCTAGTGTTAATACGTTTGCTACCGGCATCACATATTTGTCACAGCAATCTTATATTTTACATGAAGCAAATGAAATTGATGTTATAGGTATTGTTATTTCAAGTTGTAAGCTACGGCATTATATTTAGAAACTCAATAAATTGTTCCAGTTTCATTTCTCCGATATTTTGTTTAGATTTATTGGATTGAAGAAAATATTACAATTGAAATCCTCACCGAAATGAACGCTGGTAGCGAACGTGTTAAAGAGTATTTTTGTTCCTCTAAGTGTTTTTGAAATATGTTTTTATTATAAGATGTTAAGGCGAAGGTAAGTTCTGATTATGGGGGCTTAAATTGTATCCCCACTTGAATACTCATTCTAGCTTTTAACCCTTTGCACTCGAAAGGCGCCTTTCAGTCGCCACTGGATTCGACCCAACGAAATGATAAAATTTCAGATTCAATATTAAATTTTATATAGTGTTTCAACACATGGAACATCGAAATAAAATAGTTTTGTCACTTAATTTATGCAAGGTATTTCTTTATGTCATCTGTAAAAAGTATCATTGATATTTTATCGGAAAATAATGAATATCGAGTGCGATGGGTTAAAATGTCTACGTTAGTATATTTCGATCAGTGGTATTTTCGTAACGTTTCATTAAGGAAATAGATTGGGATCAAGATTTCGATGGTGTATGAGGGTTTCGTCGAAAGTCTCGTTCAAGAGAAGTAAAGGCCCGAGAGAGGCACGAGTCGAGAACGCGGAACGCGTCCACGGTTCGCACGGTATAAATGCTGCGCCTTCTTTTAATATACGGCAGTCATGGTCGCTGGAAACCGCGGACAGCCGCCCATATTCATGGATGCGCGCCACGTCGAGTGTGAAGTCGAGGGAGAACGATTGCGGGACGGCGTCGGGTTCCGCTGCAAAGAAATTGATGAAAAATGTAACGTTCCGTAAGCCACACGTATAAATAGCATAATTGGATCCCTACGAATTGCAATTCTACGAAGACGACATTTCGAAATGCATCTTCCATTAAATACGAAAGAAAAACACACGATTTCGATAACAAATTGTCCAATAATTCTTCAAACCCTCTCCTTCAGGGAAAAACCAAATCTCGAAAAACGGAGAAAGGTTGAAACCGATGTTCATAAAAGCAACCTTCTGCAGTCTTCTATAAATAAAAAAGACAAACAGCGAAACGTCGTTAAAGGAACAAGAGGTAAAGATCTGTTTAATAATATATTAAGGTCGTTGATAATTGTCGAGAAATTAACCGGAAAGAAAAAGGACCGTAAAAGGAAAAGAAAAAAGAAAAACAAGAGAGCAGGAAATAAAAGCGCACCATTTTGAAATTCCCATGAGCGCGACCGCAGCGTTGGAAAGAGGGAAAACCGTTTCTGCGCGGGGAATTGTGCGGCGAGGGGGAGGAGGAGGAAAAAGCACGCCGGTTAATTTGTCTGTCGGGGGAAAACATTTAGCCGGAACCGTGGACAGGAATAATCGTGTTTCGAATTCGGGTTTCGCAGACGGGTCCCGCTATTACCATTATTATAAGTTGATGTGACGTGACGTAATGGGAGTTAGAGCCGTATGAATGGGCATAGAGCAACAAGTTGCCACTAAAAACTGGGAGTGAGTTCGTGAGTTGAGTTCTGCTCGTTACACCTCTATATGTAGTTCTTCCTTCCCTATACTATACGCCCCGCGCTATATACCCACGGCCCGTTATAAACCCTCCGGCTTTTAAAGTATTCTTTTTAAAGCGGAACTGTCCTAACAGACGTCACAGAGTCGTAATATTCCGCGCCAGCCTCGGTCCACGTGACCGCCGATCCCTACACAGTGTATATATCTTCTCCTTTCCTTTCTCTTTCGTTCATCGATCCAATTTCCAACGAAATATTAGAAGACTTCGTAATCCGTGGAAATTATTGCGGCAAGTTTAACGTTGTATTCTTCGTGATAAAATGAAAATATATTCTGGTGGTTTGAATTAATGTCATATACGGGCATATGGCGTCTTGCTAATACAACTAAAGGAAAGAACTGTTCTGAAGTGTTCTGCTTTTTGGACGATTAAATGCGAAAGTTTGTCTATTTGTACCTTTAACCAAGAGGTGTATAGAACTCCCGTAGAAATTAGTTATTCAGAAAACAAAGAGTAACTATATCAAAAATCCAATTTTAAGTGCAACCGAAAATACTCCGAAGTTTCGAAATTTCCGGTATTCATTGCGACAGGGATTTTCTGTTTTGCGAGTGACCATAAAATCCAAAATCCTGTAATATTAAATCGTTTGATTGAATTGCATTATTATTATCGCACGTTCATCTGCTTGGATGCCATTGCATTAGATAGCATTATTTATAATATAGAAACTTCTATTAATTTTCAAGTAATCATCGTTTAATTGAGTGAACGATAGTAATTCGATCTGGTTGGTCACCAGTAACCCCCACGGTATACAACGTGTTAAAGTTGCTCGCTTAAAATTTCCCATCAAGAAATTTCATAAATCACGCAAGTCCGGTGACTCGTCGAAAATACAAACCATAATTTCCGGGACACTCTGTATATCTGTGACGACGTCGAGCGAACGCGTGAAACAAATCTCACCCCTTTACGTTTCTCCCATTCCATTCCCTTCCCTTGCTCGGCGCGCACTGTGAAACCCCGGAATTATGAGAGAGCGAAACTTTCCGAGTGTTTACCTTTAAATCTTTCCTCGGTGCGCGCGCGGGAGGGAGCCCGGCGGAGGGAGCGCAATAATGGGATAAAATAGCGGACAAACGTGACAAATGTATCCTGACAGGCCGGCAAGATATATTTCCCTTGTCGTTCGCCTCTTTTTGCCGGCATTTAATACACGATTCCACTGTTGCGCGTTTACCGGGCCCGTCCCGGCCACTCGACAGATCCCTATCGCTCGATTCTCTTTATCGACTCACGGTTTATTACTTTTTCTTCCTTCCCCTACTCTCCTTCGTTCCTTCTTCCTGCTGTTCCTGTTTCCACCCTCTCTCTCCCCCGCCCGGTTCTTTGGCGCCACGTTCTCCCGCCCGTTCGTTTGTTTTTCCCTTTCAATGCTTGCTGCCGCCGCTTCTTGTTCTTCGCACACTGAATCCGAGTTAGGGGTGCGCAGGAGAGGGAGACGGTTAACTACGGATAATTGCTGTGACACTCGAGAAACTTTCGGCGTTTCGCTTTCCCTTTCTCCCATCGCTCTCGCGGAGAGTTCTCCTCGAATATGTTTTTCCACGGGACATTCCAATTCTCGAATCGAATTCTGTGCACCGAATTCAGCATTTCTTGCTGTTTGCGCGGTGGACCTTAGCCGATCACGGATAACTGCCGCGAGAGGAGCTTTCGATGCCTTGCTGTTACTTTCTTCTTGGAGACTGCGAAGTGTTTTCAGCTGATTTTTCCAGTGAATTTTATACAGGAAATTTGGCATTCCTCTATTTCAGTCGTGAGAGTTAATCTCATGCGTTTCAGTTTGATCCCTTCTCAAGATATTTTTAATATTCATACCGGAGTAATTTATTTTACAAAACGAAACGTGAGAGAATTCAAGACTTCCCGTAACAGTTACCCTTTCAATCTCCTTACTTCTCAATCACTACAAAAGTAATCTCTCAGATCGAAAAAGTAACGTCGCGAAAGAAGGCGGTCAGTCGCCTAATTTTCCTTATTCCAATTCTGTATGAAAAGAATAACAAGATTTCTCGGGAAATCTGCTTGGCGAACGATCGAGGGACGCGATCAGACGAATTCGCAGCGCAAAAGACAAACTCGCAGCGAGGTTTGCTGCTGGACAGACGTTGCAGAACATCTCCCAGCGGTGACGCTGGCATGAACGGTGTTCCCTGTCCGCCCGAATCCGCTAAGTATCCCGATCGGTAACTACAGAAACGGTTTACAATCGGCGCGCGGCGCCGCGTCACATTTTCCCGGAGTGGTCCTTTACTTTGTCCCTACGACACAATCCGAACGATGACGTCAGCCGGTGGCAGCTTTGAAGTTTAACAAACATCGATAGCAGAGCCCGGCAACGTTTCCCTGTTATCCTCTCGGCTTCTAAGCAAATACGCGGGCCCCGGGATCTCTTTGATGTCGCCTAGATGCTCGCTTCCCGCGATAGAGACTTTCCGACCGCCGCGTGTCCTGGAATTGGTCAGCGGGTCCATTCTAAAGATACCCGGGCCACCCGCTTCCCCCTCTGCCGGAGACATTCGACCCGTATCGTTACCGTTTTCCGGGAAACGAATTCGGGGCAACGATTCGTTAGACCGGTTTCCGGTCGGGACGCCGTCCACGACCGGGGAATTTGAAATTACCGCCATATCCCGCGAGATCCCGCTTCAGTTTCGGTAACCTACGAAAATGGCGGCGGTGGTCGATAAAATGGCGGCCGCCGGAGCGTCTATAATCGTGTAGGAATTGCCTGTAATAATTTCTTATTCGAAACTTCGGAGGAATGGTGATTCTATGCATGGAATATTAAATAATAATATAGATCCTGTACGTTAAGCGTCACGAAAATCTTGGCCGTCATTTCGTAGTTATTCTTTTATAGCAAAGAAAACTAGGGATGATTATTTATTATTTGTTGCAATCCTTGCAGTGCACTATTATCAACTTCATTACGTTATTAAATATCTTCATTCGACATCGGTCACCTCGCATGTTACGATTGTTTTCAAGTAACTCAAAGGTGCCAGTCGTCAGTGACTAACATGGCGCTTAACGTGTCAATTCTTTCTTCCAGTTTTCTACTTTCAGAATAATCAAGTTGGCAATAGTCGGATTAAAATATAACGGAGCGATGGGCACTTATAGTTTCTCCAAAAGATGAAAATGGAGGAAGATCGGTTCGATTACCGATTGGAAAGCTGTATATGCGCAGCGAGTATTCTCTTTTTTAAACCCACTCTTCAAATTTTTTCGTTCCGGGCGGTTCTCGACGCGATTCCTCCGCGACGCTCCCAGCTCGGTCGCGCGAGTAAACGTCCGCGCGATTAGATTATCGCCGGTTGCGTGCGTCGGGTTTCGCGGCGAGGCGTGGAAATCCCGCGGACCGCCGGCTTTTTATCCGGCTCCGGCGTCGCGATATGCGTCTAATGTGTCTGTATCGACCTCGTTCAGCCGCGACCGGCATTTACCCATCATCGAGTTATCGCAGCGCTCGTCGGGACTCTTCTGGCCAATAGCGAAGAACTGGGCGGGAAGGAGAGGGAGCGAGCAAGCGGTTGTCCAGCGCGACGGGGCCCGATCCCATGCAATTTGTCAGCGGAGACGACGGACACATGCTCACGGACACGCTCGGCACCGATCTCGTTTCACACCGCGCGCGGGCGCATGCACGAAAAACGAACGCGCGCGGCTCGATCGAATTCCGCGCCAATTCCTTTATCATTCTTGCAGTCAGCGATCGCTAACCCGTCTTCTTCTCGGATACTTCGTCGTAATGAACATGCAGTTGACTACAGATAACTTCTAATCTTTGCAGGATGATCACTTGATCTACATTAACAAGAAATTTGAGATTTGGTTTAATCTCTGAACACCGTCCAGTTCAAGTTCCAGTTGGTTACATTAGATTCAATTGGAAGATCACAAAGTCCCGGAAACGATTGGAGACATGTTTAGAGAAACTGAAGAATTCGAATGGTCCTAAGCATAATCGCCATTTAAGCTGTCAAAAGAATTAGTGTCGACGAAATTTGCCTAAACGAGGATACAGACTTTCCAAAATTCAACAGCCAATTTCAAAAATTCAAAGCTACGCGCTACGTTTCAATCGATTTTCCGTTAACATCCACTTGTCCAATTATTTCGCAGCAATTTGAGAAATTACTTCATTGAAGAGTCCGACCCGACAGCAAGAAAAATAGCCGTCTACTCTTTCATAGAACAAGGAGAGGGGTGTTTGTAATTTCGAAGCCAGAATGATATTTAAGTGTATTTCTAGTTTACTGGGCCGAAGGATTCCGTCGCGCCAGAACGCGTCATCGCGGCCAGAAGTTTTTCCTCGTTTCTTTTTGCCCGTGGATCATGACGCGTCGGAAGTCACGTCGCGGATACCCGAACCCGTTGCCAGCCGGTTTCTCTCTCTCTCTCTCTCTCTCTCCTTCTCTTCTTCTTCCTCTCTTTCTCTCTCGCTTCTCGTCCCCGCGAAGCAAACATTCTATTTCGACGCGACGAAATCTCGTTCGATTCGCGGGATAAGCCGTTCCAATTTCGGATACGGCACCGCGGCTCGTGTGGGAACCACCCGAGGCCCGCAGTTCCAGAAATCCCTGTTTTTCCCCGCTCCCTAATTTACAGCTGCTCGTTAACACCTCCACCGCGTTAGCCGCACATGCTTCCCGGCCATTTCTTACGCGGCCCGAAAAATTAATCTCCGCGACCACGATATTAAACGGGGAAAAATTTCGGCTGACGGGGAGCGCTCGCTGAAATTCGAACAACAATGACCGCGACGAACTGGGATACGTTAAGTATCGGAACAAGTTCGTGCAGGTTTTTCAATCAAAATTAATACAAAAAGAACGTTCCGTAGTTTTATTCGATTTGGTAGCAACGGAGAAAGCATCACTTGCTGCTAATGCCAGTTTTATTCATTGAACTAGTGAAATATTGAAATCGGACGAGAAGTCATTGCTACCAAGACAACCGAACTTTTTCTGGTATGTAACAGCAAGTCGCCGTTTAACCTATCAACCCATTGTTCTATTTTTTTTATAGCTGTGCTCGATGAAACTACATTGTTGGTAATAATTCATTAGAAAAGGAATAGTATTTGATACTGATTTTGTGCATGTTTGCTCTAAGGGTTAACGATTGATGATGGAAAAGGAATGTTCAATTCGTATTCGGGATAAGTGAATAACATTTAAGTTCGTCGAATTTAGTTTAAAATTTTCATCGCGGGAAATGTCTTAAAGCTTCGCTCAGATTTCTGTTTTATCACAGCCGATGCACAATTTTATGTGTTTTTTGGAGAATATCGCCGGATACGCGTGCCTGGAATTTTAGTTTGATATAACAGCTGAAACACTGTGTAGAAAGATATCGTTTTTTCATTTGTTGGTTTTACGGTTATTTTTATTTGCATGGATGTTTGCCGACGATGACGGCTGCGGAGCGTGAGCGCGTGTGGCCGCGGGATTTCAATACAAACTGTTTGGAGATTGACAATAATAGCAGACAATGGACAGACGATAGGATCGCCGAATCATTAATATTAACTGCAAGTAGAAACGGTAACTAATGGTCAGACGCGTCAACCGAGTGGTGTGTAATAGCTGAACCGTGGACATTTATGTGAATCGAGCGTCCGCCGATTATTTCAGGCGGAATTTTGCGATCTTGATAGTAACTGTTCGCAGTTATAGTAAGATATATCTGTCTTAACGCAATGATCGCACTGTAAACTCCATTCCACGACATAGGACTTTTATAAGTCGTTTAAATCTAATTGATTATTTCTTACCAATTCCTTAAATTAATAATGTACATATTCCATGAAATAAAAATGTTTGCGTCACTTTACAATATCAGATTTTGATAAAATCTCATTTTAAAGTCATTTTAAATGTTTTAGGTAAGAAATTGCTAATTACTAATACCAAGGAAATAGTGTTCTCAAATTTTCCTAAAAGTTTCTTTCCTATCTCGAATAACCGTTCGTTCCTATATGAAATCAGTGGAAGCCTACATCGATTTATTTTCAATATCAACAATATCGTAAAACACACAAACAGTTACCAATCAACCGAATCGAACTGTTTATTCCACAATTGCCACGGTACGATTAAAGTCGACATCAAACAGCAATTTCTGTGCATCCCGAGAACTATCGCAACTAAAGAATGTCATAAAATTCCCAAATCCCCTAGAAATCCACAATTCTACTCGTGTCTCTCTATTTCTATTCGTCTCGCGTTACTCTCATTATTCATAACAACGACAAAGGTTCCGCAATGCCTGGATCAAAACCGGCCCACCTCAAAACTATCGTATCGCCGTGTCGCGTTATGTCGTTTCCGGTCGGCCCGGATCGCGCACAGATTTAATTATTCCCGGCGCGGGTCCACGGATCGGGAAGCGGATCCGGCCGACGGGAGAGATTTTTCGCTTTCCGTTGAATCACCGTGGCCGAGGAGAGCACCTCGCGGCTTTGGAACGCGGAACGACTATCGTGTCGGCGGCGGGCGAAGAAAGAGGGACAGCGGGACGCGGAGGGACCGAGGGAACAAGAGAGATGGACGGAGTGACAGAGGGTGAGGAGAAAGAGACTAGAACGAGAGAGAGAGAGAGAGAGAGAGAGAGAGAGAGAGAACAGATAAAAGAGAGATAGACATAAATGAAGAGAGAGAAAGTAAAGAGAGTAAAACAGAGGCCAACATAGATAAAGTGTGAGAGAGTGAGCAAGTTTACAGTGAAAGAGGCACAACGAAACGATGGAACAGAGGTAGTGATAGACGAGGAGAGAGAAAAGCTAGAGAGTAAAAAAGGGAGCCAAGATAGATGAAGAGAGAGAAGATAAAGAGATAAAGAGAGAAAGAGAGAGAGAGAGAAAGAGAGAGAGAGAAGAGATAGAAGAGAGATAGAGGCAGATGAAGAGCGAAAGAGAGAGAACGTCGGACGCGTATAACCGTCGAGGCGATAAAACGCCCACACGTATACCACCTTGGTAACTGTCGCCGGGGCAATTGAATTAATGCCAGCCTACAAATTGAAGCCGGTGTGGGATCTGCCGCCGAGAGAGGCTCCGTTGCTTCGATAATTGCTGGAAAGTGGCGCGGGTTCGCGGGATCCTGAACGGGCAACGGCGCGGCGCGGCGCGACGCGACGACTCGCGTCCGCCCGATGCGGAATTCAACCGTTTCCAGAGACCGTTTCGAGGCCGCCGAGACGGGCCACGTGAGAAACATCGATTCCGCTCGTACCGCGAACGTGAAGTGTACTCTAATTCCGCGGCGGCAGCGGCCGTCGCGACCCGATCGCCAGGCCATCGAGCTTTCACGATCGAACCGCGCCGCGGAATCGGCGCGCGCGGCGGACGCCATGGCGAAGATGGCTTCTCCTTCGTTCTAAAACGGCGCTACGGTTTTCCTGGGATTTCGGGATTAAACGCTGAGAAGATGAATCCGACGTAATTTGAATTTGGGAATGCGCAGACGGCCTTGTTGGCGATGTATTTTTTCTTTTGCAGTGACGATCTGGATGGGATCGATAGTCAACGTCTATTTGACAGAGATAGGCAGCGGTATAATTCTGTTTTTGGTTTTGATCTTTGCGTCGGGAATAGTGTAACGTTATTGTAAAGAATAAAGGTCATTAGACTTGAGCACCGTTTTCTTCTACAACCTTCAGAAGGCTGATATTTTATACATAGTAGTGTTCTCCAGAAACATAGAACATCTACAAATGTTTAATAACTACAGTCAATTACGGATTTCGAAGGTTTCGAACAATATTCAGGATGAATTTGACAATAGCGCGATAAAGATCAATATTTGTAAGTTATTCGATACTCCATTATCGTAAAAGTGTGTCATCCGAAATTCTCGTTGAGTAAACCGAATTTTACTATTGTTATCTTGATCGTAATGTCAGAAACCTGTAATATATACTTCGACCGGTACTCAATTACAGAAACGTGTAAACAATACCAGTAGTGCAAGCATTAAGACATCAATAAGAAAAGACCCGTCCATTGTTTCCGCGGAACGCTCGGTGCCATTAGTAAGCAGCGTATACCCAGCGCGGGGACACGGTGCCGGACGAATCCGACGATTAGCGGGAATACAACATCTAACTGATTTAAATAGCCGTCGCCGCGTGTGTGCACAGAGGAATGATCTCTCCATAATGAACGGGCGAGCGGGTCGTGCAAGGCCGAGCGGATTCGAGTGCACGTTACGGCTGTTATGTAAATGAAGCGAGTGACACGAACGTCGCGGGCCCTGGGCTCGAGAGCCATTCTTCGATCCCGTGCCCGCGAAAGAACAATCCCCCGGCCGCGCGTCCGTTTCACGTCCGATTGGCCGTGGTCGCGAATAGGCGTCGTTTTATGCCCGTGTAATTGTACGTCGGATATAAAGTCCCGGATCATGCCTGTTTTATAGCTTTAACCCGTTCAACGCGTTAACATCGAATTCCACGCGTCGATCTCTTTTGTGCGGACGTTCATTCACGGAAACCGGAATCGGCCGAGAAGCGAGGAGGGGAGGGTTCATATAAAATCAAGAAGAAACCTTGTTACATCATATTAGATTATTGCTTCCTTCAGCTTTGAGAAGACTGTGATGGAAGGAGTTGGTTATCTAGTAACAGATCAGTTGGAAGGTACCATTGCTTTTGCTTTTGATAATTGTCACCTCGAATATTACAGATAAATGTTAAATCGAACCAATTCACGTTTATCGAAGTTTCATTCGGCAGAATGTATTTGAACTTACTCGAAAAGTTAAAATGAAACATTTTAACCAACCTAATGGTACTACCTATTTTCCAAAGAAACGTTTCCGTTTGATCAGTAAATAACTGCAACAATGGCAATAGCGATAATAATAACAGTAATAGTAATAACACCGATAGCAATAAAAATAACACCAAGAATCTACGGAGGAGCGAATATAAAAGGCACCTACGTAAGAGACGCTAGATCGCCGAGCTAAAACCGTGTCCCTCTCCGAGCACGGCGGACAGGTTAAAAGAGGAAGCGTCTCGAAAAATCGAGGCGGTCCGGGTTCGACGATCAGAACCCGAATTCCGCGAGGTGAAAGGGACCCGTTCGGTCGCGACGCGACGCGACGCGACGCGAGATCCATTTTCACCGAACCCGAGAGGCGATCGAAGGCGAGCCGAAGAGAGGAAGAGATAGAGAGGAAAAAAAAGCGTGAGGAGAGGTGAGCCGAGAGGAGGAGGCGAGCGGGGAAAAAGGAAGAAAACGAACGGCTGCGACTACGAAACGGTCACGAAGAAAAAAGAAGAGAAAAAGTCGGCCAGGGAGGGCGAGCTCGCGAGAGCGGAGGAGATTATCGAAATTCAAGCTTCCTGTTTCGCAACCACGTCACGAGAGAGCACCGGTCCGCGGTTGGCCGACGAGAAATTCCACGAGGCGCGGGAACCTCTTGCGAAACACGTGCCGCGGAACGAATCTCGACTTCGAGCCAGCTTCAAAATCCGACGCGCGTTTCGGTCGCTCGCTGCCCTTGGCTTCTTTCGCGCGGGAGGCCCTAAGAGAGACGGGCCAACCTTCGGACTCGAGGCACCGTGACCGATCCGATCGAAATCATCCGGAATACAGATTCTGCGCAGTTTTCGTCCGGATTACACCACCTTTCCACGGTTCTATTTTAGTTTTGGTTCTCTTGGGAGATCTAGAATTATCGGAACAAAACGGCACGGTTTTTCATGTTCTTTTCGAATTTAACACTAGAACTACCGAGCAATCAGAATTGTTCTATAGAAACCCGAAGAGTGCATCTATCGAGACTTCCATCGAAACTTAGTTTATTGCAAGAACAATTTCCTTCGAAATTTCTTAGAGAAGGGTCCATTGCTTTTTCAATAATTGTGAAAGAATTTAGGAATGAGCAATCACTTTGACCTATCTGCTAGTTCTAGTGTTAATATGTTAAACTCCATGTCGGTGAGCCAAATTTAATTACTTTAGTCCACTCAATTGGACGATGGTTAGTTGATAACGTTTGTATATTGTAAATAATGCTACCTGAGGTGACATTCAGCTAGATGAACGTGTGACAAGAATAATGCAATTCAATCGAACGATTTAACATTATGTCCTTTTCTTTCGGTGTTTCTTTGGTCCATGGAATCGCGAGGCGTTCGACGTGTTATCGAATGCGAGGTTGTTACTCGGTTCATATTGAATCGCTGAATATCGCTTGATACTTGGGAATATTCGAACTTTATGATACTGACGATAGAATTTTCGTATGGTAGATTACTATACAGAGGTTCTCATAGATAGAAGACACCGGGGAAGGTTACGTGGAATATTATGCAACTTGTTCCACTTCACTCCTAGGGAAACAAGTGTTGATCGGAAATTACATTTCCCAAAACAGAGAACCAGTCGAACTCAATACAGACTTCGAACGGTTCTCCTAAGGTCCAATGCCCATCAAATCGAATTTAATAAATCTGTTAAATTGCTACTCAGTGAACATTCTGTCCTTCCAGTATTTTATCTTCACAAATTCGATCTACGTATCGTCCCTGACTCCGGTACGACGAACGCGACGAAAACTCGATATAAAGTGACTCAGCCAGCAATCTCGCCAATCGCTGGGAGTATCTCTTACGCTCCGCGTAATCGGTCGCGCAGTCAGCGGCGGCGACTGCCGAATGGAAACGGCCTTAATGAAAATTCCCATCCGCGGCGGCCGTGAATCGTGGGATCGCGGGCGCGCGAAAATTTATGCGCCTTACGAATCCCAGCCGCGCCGCGCGGCGACATACCTATGCAAAGCAGGCTACGGGGCACCCCCGTTTCTCGCGCGATGCCGATAACCGCCTTTCCACCGATTTTACCGTCGCCCACGGTTGTACCCGCGTTATTAAGCCGAGCGTTACTTTACTTTTCCGGCGACCCGCCGAAGACGACGACCCTCCCCCTTCGCCGCGCCTGCTGCGTTCCACTGAAAGGATTAACGCGCAGCCCGTTCGTTTATTTCCTCGAACGTTCGTCCGCGCGTTCCTTTTTCCGCGCGTCGGTTCTCTTCGTTTCTTTGGAGCGCCGCTGAAACTGTGCGGCAATCAAATCGCCTTGCGAGCATTTTGTCCTAGAAATTACAGTAGTCTATTTCCCTCGGGTTTCGATTAGCTGTCGCGTTCTACCGTCGAGAGTCACTGAATTTTTCGATGCTTCTTACGGCAGAACCTTGATGAAGAATTTTTGTCTTCGCCGATCGTGGGAGATGGAATTAGAACTTAAAAATTGGAATTAGATAACGGCGGACGATTTAATTGATAATCGAAACTAGAAGCTCGATTTCAATTAACCGGTTTCAGGGGTCTTCGCAGAAACCTGATCGAAAAGTGCCGACCGGCGCGATCGCGGTTTCGTTTCAGTTCAGAAACTGAATGCCGCTTTTCTAGTTTTCCATGAAAGGATTGTAAATAGCGCTACAGTTTCATATTCCATTTCTAAACAGGTAATAACAAAAATAGATAATTAAAAGGAAGACATACAAATAAAGTTAATTTGATTCTACGAACCGATCGAGTGGCGTTTTTAGTGTAATAGAGAAGCACGATCGCGCTGCTTGGCACTCAAACGGTTAACACGTTGACTGCCGCACGATTTCACGGAGCGAAATACATGAAATGGGGAAAGACGTAATATTGAATTATCGAATTGAATCACGTTATTGTTATTGCACATTTATCCTATCGAATGCCACTGCATTAGGTGGTATGACTTATAATATAGAAACGTTTCCAAATAATCATCGTTTAATTGAGTGAATTACAGTGATTCGATTTGGTTGGTGGTCACCGCGGTGTGTCACGTTAAAATCGTAGGCTTCGTATCAGAACGTCTCCTTTTTTTACACGATCGGGACCTCAGAGCGTGAGACAAGTCCCATAAGATTTCCAATCGATCCTGCCTCTCACCGATGGCCCAAGCTATCGCGAGCGAAAAGAAAGGCGCGGGCGAGCGTGAGGCTCGTTCGACGATAACCGCGGAACAGGTTCCGTTGACCCATAGAGAACGTTTCCCCGGTGTTCACGGGCTGTAAAATTGCGTCGTCTCTGGCCGGCGTAAAAACGGATCGCGTCGCGACACGATGCGAGCCGCGTGCGGCCACTGGTGAGGTCAAACTTATCGAAAGGTTGCAGATTCAATTGGAGTTTCGCAGTCGGCGCCGAGTTCCGAGAGGCGTAACTGCTGCCCGGGAATCGAGTTCTTGAACTTGCGGCTGGTCCCGAATTCCTCGAGGAATTGGGACGAGCTGTAAAACAAACCGGCCACCGGCGAAACCGTCGCCGCACCACGCGGCTCGTATCGATCCACCCCGACCGTCGAAGAGACCGACATCGATTTCGTTGATTAGCGTTCGCCATCCCCCTATACCCCGCCAGCATCCCCTCCGCCGCGGCGTTTACTTTTTCGCGACCAACACGATCGTGAGAATAATTTTATCCCCTGGGTTGGTGTTCGCTGTGGCGCGAGCTTTGCAGTTGTTGCGTGTATTGGACTGTGTTTATTAATACTGTATAGGTTATCGGTGATTATTAGAATGTCGGTCTGTATGAGAATCTCGATTTTTAGGAAGATAATTGAGAAAATGGAATCAGAATAGAGAAAGTGAAGTGAAAATGCAGTTTATGCAGTTATATTTTGTACTTGCGAAGCAAGCGTCGGAAATTGTCGAAATTTTAATTTTTATCTCTGTGTCCGGAGAACTGCTTTGTAAAGGGTTGATATAGAAATATTTTATATTAATATAAAGTAGGTAGATACTATTGTGTATAATTGTTACTGTACCTTTCTCCTTGTTATCGTGTAACGAGAAAATACACGAGTGACGATTTTAATTTATGATTCGGAACGAAAACTTTGTCGGAGGATCTTCCATTTTGATTGTTATTTCAACGGCTGCCGATGTTTGATTAAATAACATTGTATGGATAACGCTGTGCGATGTTTTTCAATAATGTAACTGTAATATCCAAATTTTTACTTCCCTGCCATTTCGCGGGGTTCACGTGTTGCTTATACAAATATTCTCTGCCGGTACAATAACCTCGTAAAATGCGCTCGCTTTGCGTTTTAGTTGTAGGAATAAAAATATTCGTGGACCGGCGTGTCATCTTATTTTTGCGACGTCAATGTGTTCGTATATTAATACGGTCCCGTTGGAAATAACTCGACGGAGTTGTCAAACGTGTTATCGTCCATTGATGTCGAGCTTCTATATGACTTAATCAAAATGGTTTAGTATCATTCTAAATATTGAACCGACAATATCATTTCCGAAAATTCGTTTATAAAATCTGTTCAACGGAAAACGCCAACTTATTCTTTAACTTTTCTCCAAATTCCTTTTAATTCTATATGGTATATTATATAGAAAAATAGAAAAAGTTTTTTTTAAACTTTTTTTTAACGTAATAAACTTCAAAGAAGTATTCCCTTTAAATTCCATCTGTTTTTCAAACACATTCAAACTCAAGAGACATTTCTCTCATTGCTCTCCATCATTACCAAATACAAGATAATCGTTTCACACGATACACCCCGTTAACTGCAACGAACCTCAAAACACCAAAGAACAATTTACATTCAACATTGTGAACACCAGCTACACGAACACTTAATGCACGATTTATTCTACAGTTACTAGAACTTGACACCGATTTAAAACTTCAATGTAAAGCTTCAAAAATAGTCGATTAAGCTGCATAATAGCATGACCGCATACATGAAAATCTGCGTAAACATTTACCAAATAATCTTCGTAAAATTCAATTATACTTAACACTGGCGCATTTTCTAAGCCTATGTAGTGTTAACACTAAAACTACCGAGCAGTTAAACTGACTTTTTGAAATGCCTCTACAGAAACTCCAAGAGTGCATCTCGATATTTTAATTAATTTAGAATTCAGTTTGTACGTCACCGAATCGATATCTTCAATAATTTCTCAGAGAAACAGCATCTATTATCTTTTGAATAATTGCAAAAAGAAAACATCAGGAATGCGTTATTTTGACCCGTTCGGTAGTTTTACTGTTAATAAAGTGAAAAACAAAAGAACCAAAAACGCCGGTCATCGGTGGGCACGCGTTCGCCCGCGAGCCCGCCCGAATTAACGAAACGAATAATTCATTTGGTTCGGTATTCGATGCCCACGGTCCTTTCGTGTCGCTCCGCTCGGGCATCGATCGCCGTTCTCACACCGGGGCTCCCCAAGCCCGTTGTATCCAGCGTTCGGCCGATTCTCACGATCGGCTGGCGCGGCGGCGGCGGCGGCGGCGGCGGTGCACGGGCGCCGCTCAAGATAATCGACGGGCCTCGTTCCAGCGCGGATCCTCGCGGCCGGCAGGCGTCACCGGACGGACGATCGATTCGGCAATCCCCGTCGACATTTTGTCCGCGGTGAAACGCGTGTACGAGCGCCAACAGGCCTGGCGGCGTCAGAGGCGGCGGCCATTACCAGCGGACGCGTATAAGACACGATCGTGCTGCGGTAGGGTCATGCCTAATAAACCAGTAGCCGGCAGTTACCGGCATACGTCATTGTCCAGTTGCCCAGTTTCCACGCCGATTTCGAACCACCGCCCAACACCGCGCCCACCAGAAATACGAACGAGGCGCGAGCCCGAACCTTCGACACTCGTTTCGAAACCGCGCAGCCTCGGTTGCGAGCCTCGATTCGTCCCACGGGTTCCCTGGTAATCCGCGACGTTAGGCTGCCGGTCTTGTCGAGATGAACCGCGTATAGTTTCGTTGTTAGTGTGATCGAGGAGTTGTCGTTGTTGTTTAGGCTTTCGGGAGTTTCAGGCTTTTGGAAGTTTTGGATGCTGGAGTTTTCGGGACCTCGAGATATTTAGTGTTTTAGAGTCTTTGGAACTTGGCTACTAAGGTCTTTGAGTCTGAAGACTTTAGGACTTCGTGTCTTCGAGATAATCGCTGGTGTTAGAAACTTATTAAAGATTCTGTCATGATACAATAAATCGTTAGACTCTTCCATACACATACAATCTTCAAAATGATTTTGAAAACTGATTCATAGTATATTAAATTCCGAAGAAGCCTCACTCTGATCCCAAAAAACGACTGTCCCCGAATCTTATCACCGATCCCGATGAATCGGGCCCATCGAGACCTTACCGTATCCCTTCCTCCGATCGACTCCGCGATATCAATCGCGGTGAACACCTGCCGGACGGTCTCACAGGTGCGTCTCGATCCGTTCCGTTTTACGAACGCTCCCGTTTCTTTCACTTCCTGTTGCCGGCGGCTCGGATCGCGGCGAACAATGCCGCTGGACAATTTTCTGCGCGGCGGTTAAGTACTTTCTCCGAGGAGACCCTCGTTACCGTTGCCTCGGGGCGTAGCCGATTCCGCGCCGATCGCGCCCGTCGCGCGGAACCGAGGCGGTTCCCGGCGAACGGTACACGGCACGGCGGGCAGCCGGGAGCCACGGGGAACGGACCCCGGCTGCACTTTCACCGAAATCATCCGCGCCGGTCATTACGCCCGATTATACATTGCGTCCGTGTTTCTTCCATCGTGTGTACACTTCATTAGGCTCCGGCGACTGCGTTCCGCAGCCGGCTCGTACCGCCGGAATTAGTTACGCGCGCGTTCTCGCGGTCGCCGATTAGAACCGGGCCTAACGGCGCGTCTGCTCGCTCGTCAGGGATCGGCGACTATAATAAAAGTATTCTAGGAAGTTTTATACTTAGATCTAGGCTAGAGGAATTGAAAATATAGAGGGAGGGTAATTTGGAAACTGGTAGTTTCAACCTTATCAATAAGTCTTTCTGAATACTCTGAATCGCTTCTTGGATAGCTTATCGAACCTTCAAATCGACTGATTTATAGTTTCTCATAGAAATTCTAAAAGTGTATCGAAACCTCGATTGGTTTGTATCTTAGAATACTCATTACCAAATTAATTCGTTTAATTCCATAAAACCGAGAAACCGAAAACACTTTCCAGAATCGAAACTTCTAAAAAAGAAGAAAGTACTCCCAAGGGCATTCCGAATGCTTCAAGGTCACGTCGTCTCATTCGACATATCTGTCCCCGGTAACGCGACATGGCAGCGTGGATGTCCAGCAAGTTGAACGACCCGTGACACCGTGACCTTGAAAAACGACATCCACCTTGATCGGTATCCGAGCAGTAATCGCTAACGAAACCGTCGGTCAGCTGACGGGAAATCGTTCTTGATGTATTCTCGAAAAGACAGTCGAAGGAACGGGGAACGATCGCGAAAAGGGAACGACGACGGTCGCTAACCGTCGTCCACCGGAGATTTTTTGCCGCGGCGATCGTCATAGCGTTCGGTCTTTGCGTCCGAGGTGTGGCCGACTTCTTTTCTCTCGTGTCCCTCTCTCGCTCCCTCTCTCTCGCTCATTTTTTCGCTGTCCCTCTCTCACGGTGCTCTCTCCGCGCCGCTGACGATCCAGGATGAAGATACCGTGAGAGGAGACGCGACGGGGAGAAGGGAAGCGCGAGCCACGGTTCGCGAAGCCGCGCCGCGCCGCGCCGCGCCGCGCCGCCATTAACTTCTTCGTCTCGTCGGTCGGCTCGTGTACGCGAGCCCGCCGAGTAGAGAGGATAACCGTTCTCCGTCTCGCCCGCGATCGTCCGCAGCCACAAAGAGTCCGCTTTTTTTTCGCGATATCGTCCGCCGTTGCGAGGACCCCGGATTTACTTTTGCCACGGCGCGGATGACGCGTTTTCGTGGGAACGATCCTTGGATAATCGAGAGGCTACGGCTGAAGTTCGCGTAGCGATGCTAGAGGTGGTAACGATGGTAGTAATTGCAATATTTTCTACGTACCAGTAATGAGAATAGCGTTTGATTGCCGATAAGAATGTAAATAGCAGTCGTATCTAGTATCGAGTAGGAAAGAGAAATGGTAGTTGTATCTAGTATCTAGTAACAGCACTTGTATCAACACTGTTAGTGGAAGTATCAATAGTACCTGCTATTGACGATAAAGACAATAGTACCTACTACTAACGATAAAAACAATAGTACCTACTATAACACACAATGAAAAACAAATGACTTCATTACCCCTAAACTGCGTGCGCCATTCTTGCTAAACCCCATCGATGGAACCTATCATGCCTATTTGTCCAACCTTCAGCTTCCGTATCCACCGATCAAGACATCGATCGTCAATTCGATTCTTCAATAAAATTCTCCCCGAGTCAAGAGTAACATTCTATGAAACAGTTCGATATTCCCGCACGGAATCGGTGGACTCGCGAGTACTTCGTCGAAGCCGGATCGGAAAAAGAGATGCCATCGTTAAAGGATTTCGATGGACGGGCGGTGGCGGCAGCAGCAGCGAGCGGGTTAGGCTATCGGTCTTCGGTGGAACGAACCCGAGAACCCTTTCCCCGCAGTTCCTCCGCGACAATTGGAGCCGGGTCGCGACGCTATCGAGGGCTTCGGTGGCTCGGGAAAATTCGAGGGCGGAGAGGGCTTCACGGAATTGAGATGCTTCCTGGCAGCGCCTCGATTTCGAAATATCCCTCGCGTGACCCTGTTTCGGGAAGGGTCAGCAAAGGATCGATTCCACGGCCGGTCTTGCGACCAATGTGGCTGCCCGCCGGCCCTAGCCGAGAACCCTCTCCTCCCTCCGGCCCGTCCTCTCGTCCTCCGCCATCGCTCCGGCAATCTCTCCCGCGTTCCCCCTGCGCCGCCCCTTACCAATCGATCGCGAAAAGATCGATTGCCGTTCGCGTGACGGAATCCCGACGAACCGCCACCTTTTTAATTAAAGACGCGGTTGTTTAACGAGCGTGCACGCTCCACGGGCCCGGCTTCGTTGCCTCCTCTCGTCCCGGAATCGTTGGAAAACGATCCGACGAAAGTTCGCGACCGTAATATCCCGGCGATTTCGATGGCAGAACACGCGGCCCGTGATAACTCGGTAGATCGTGATTTTTAGCTTCCTCCGTAGGAGATTCGTGCGGAATATTTCGCAGAACGTTTCCCTGGCGAAGGAATTGATAAAGAGGAGTGACTGTTGCAAAATAATTTTTAGTCACTCGCGGAGAGTCTGTTCCTGCCGAAGATTTCAAAGGGGACAACGAACATGATTATTCATCAATAATCGCCAATAGTAATTACAAATAATTATCCATGAGAGAAGCGAATAGATTCATAGTCTATTCGATTTCAAATTACTTATTGCAATCACCGGTCGTTATTAATGGATAACAACTAATCCTCTAACCGAGACCGATCTACTTGAAATTGATTCGATCGCGTCCGATCAATAACCGCAGCGAGCAACTCGCGAAACAAATGAAAAATCGCCTTCCAATCATCAATCCCGATACCTAATCAAATTACGTTCGCCAACTCCGATTTCAAAAGCCACGATAGCGAGCGCGTGCATCGGTGTATCCACGAGCCGCCAGCGAACTTCGCGATAGCTTCCTCCGCGGCAACGGGCCGAAGAACATCCACCCTCTCGTGCGCGGGGCACAGGTTGCGAGCGAGCGTTCGACCGAGCGAGGGTTCCCGGGGATATTAGACCGATCTCCAGTTCCCCGTAGCGAACTTCCTCGTTTTAGCGAGCACGGAAACGTACCCGGTCCGAACTGCCGATAAAGAGAACCTGATACAGCCCCGGCGGCCGTGCGGAGACCGTAGAACGGAGAAGAGCGAACAAGCAGAAGAGAAACGATCCGCAGTGAGCGAGACGGAGATCGAAATAAAGAGGGCAACGCGAAGACAGAGAGAAAGAGGGAGACAGAGGAGGGCAGGAAGAGCGTCACGTTCGCGGGGACTGGTTCCTTTCCTGCGACTGGTCTGAAAGCCACGAGGAAAAGAACGGGGAGCCTCGATAATCGATCGAACGGGGACAGGCGCGCGGCGCGGCTTCGCATCCGGCGGATTCGCGATCTCCTGCTCTCTCTGTGTCTCTCTCTCCCTCTTTCTCTCTCTCTCTCTCTCTCTCTCTCTCTCTCTCTCTCTCTCTCTCTCTCTCCTCAACCGTTCCCTGTGTTCGTATCAATTCCCGTGTACGTGTGCGGGGAGAGGTTCGCGAGAAGCATCTCGCCGGAACGAACGACTGGTCGTAATCGGCGCGAGATAGCGCGCGATCGCCTCGATCCACGGTCGGCTCGGGAAACTAAAAAAACCTAGCGCTCGAATAAGGGAGAAGGCAAGAAGAAAGAGAGGCCGAGGATAAAGAATAACAAAAGGACCAACGAAAAACATAAAGAAACGAAAAGAAACGAATTCTAGCCCAGGATACCGCAGGTTTCCGGCCGGCGCAGGGGTAGGGGACGTGCGGAAGGAATGCCGCCGCCGCGGGACCGTCTCTCCCTCGCGGTTTGGCTCCGCCAACCCCCGCGGGGGGCCGCGGCAGTGCTTCGTTTCCCGTTCGAGTCCAGCCGCGCGGACAAAGATCGCCGCGCGGCACGAAACGAGGACTCTCTCCCGGTTGGCGGACCAAGCGGAGCGAGAGAGGGGAACCGAACGGAAAGGGGGATGGACAGAGACGGAGAGCGCCGCCGCTTCCTCGACCGTGGTTCTCTCCTCGTGACCGGAAGCGGCGGGTCGAGCCCGGAACACGCCGATCTCGCCGATTCCCTCTTAACGGTACACATCGGCCGCGATCGATCGTGGGGATCGATCCTGCGGCGCGGCACACGTTCGCCCCGCGCCGACGTTCCGCACGCTCGTCCGTTCCCGTCTCTTCTTCCGCTGTCCCCGTGTCCTTTCTCTCTGTCCTCGCGTCGCCCTGTCCCTTTGTACCCGTCTCTCTCGCTCTGGCTGACGGGTTTCCGCTTTCCGCGCGTCCGTCTGTATCTAATAATTCCGCGTTTACACCAAGCGAGTGCTCGTTTACAGCTGATTTTTCGCGTCTTCATATTGGCTCGGTGTGAACCGTGCTGAACGTCGCGCCGTAGAATTTAGTGGGTCAGGATAGTACTACTTGTTTTTCAGCTTTCGGGAGGAAATGGAGAATGCGGAATGTTCTCAGAGTGATTGGATAGTAGGGAATTACGAATGTTGATAATGAACGGTAATTAATGTGATTAATACAATTGAATTAGTGGCGTAACAGTTTCTCGAAGAGAGAAAGGTTTTATGGAATGTTCTTGGATTGATTAAATACTAATGTTACAAGTGAAAATATTAATATTCGATGATAGCTGATGTTATTAATAACGGTACAGTAGTTGATTAATATTTGAGTATGTCGCGAGGCGTTTTTCTCCAGAGAACTCGGAAGTAGCAGTTAGATCACTTATTATAATAATCTACTCCGTTTTCGTGCATTATGTGATTGGAGTTTTATTTTGTCGCAGTGATGGGTGAATCAGGATTCGTGAATTTGGTGGAAATGCAGCATAACGCGTTCCCTGTGTCGTACAGGGAGCGACGCAGCACACGTTGGACTGACCAAACCCAGATGCATCGCGACGCGCTATCTTCACGCGTGTCGCGGAGCGCAGCGAACACGGGTAAGGGGACGATCGTGGGAGAGAACGGGAGATTGTGCATGGGGGACGCGATGGTTGGTAATTCGATTTTCGGACGGGGGACTCGCGAAGGCTCGGGGCGTTCTATTTTTAGAACAGTGCTCTAATTATATTTTTTCATACAACATCACTGTATTTCGTTTCATTTCGTTCCATTTTTCTATCCGTTCGGGAGAGATTATTCATCGTACGAGGAGACATTTTTGTTTCATTATTTCAACGTTTTATACGTGTATTCAATAGATTATTCTATAGATTATTGGATATTCCTTTTACTATTCCTGTATGATCATAACCTCAGAATTATTTTTTGGCAATTTCGCTTTCAAGGTGTTTTTATTGAAGTATTGTTCGAGAATGTTTCGCAGATCAGGTTTGAGAATTCATGATTTTCATTCTGCCCTTTGCATAGAATTCTCGTTGTATCTTTCGCGTTCATAGCCTCGAAACGATCGAATATCAAGTCGTTTCGCCATGAAAATGATGCAAAAAGGATATGGTTCTAGACGGAAAAAAATGAATAGCGAAAGTGTAGAATGAAATTTGCTCGTATGACGTTTCATTTCCGAGATAATCGCGTTTGAAGATTCGTCGTACGTGACTAGCATTGAACTCTACTCGTAAATACACACCTATCGCGTGCTAACTTTCGAGGTCAATTATCTTGGAAACGAAGTTTCCCACGGAAAAACTTTCTTGTATGTGTCCCACTGATTTTCTCCCGTGCATTCATTCCCTCGCCATATCATCGCGATTTTGGAAACATGTCGCGCGGGACAGTGGTTCTAAAAGCATTCGATTTGTCTCGATTTCGGCGTTAGTCTCTTCTTTTAGAACTGCGGCCTTTAGCAACTCAATATCCCTCGCCCAAGCGGTGTTGCGTATACAAAAGTGCGAAGAGTCTCGCTGAACTCGAAGACGCTCGGCTTTCGTCACTGTGCGATGGAGAAAGGGTCGGATGTCGGGGGTGTCATAAATTAGTCCTCTTCGTCCGGAGGATTGATTTTAGGACCCATGTAGATTCGGGCAAGGAAAATCGAGCTTAAATGGAGCACGATGAAGTACGTCATCCTCCCTTTATTGATAGGAATTTATCTACTTCATCGCGTCGTTTCTAGACCCCTAAAATCCGTAACGGTGTTAACCCCAGTGTACGATTCCTTTTCCCATAACATTCGGAACGTACACTTAAAACCATAAGAAACATCACAATCAGATCGTATGCCTGTCACTTATCTATACAACAGCACACGTATTCGCAAAACTTCAATCCTCCTCGATCATCCGACCAATCGAACAGTATCGAAATTCCAAGCAGAAACCCAAGGAACACGAACCCCAAAATTCATCTGCAAAACCCAGCAAAACTCATCAAGCCCCAGAACAACTCATTACTCGACAGCCCCAGCGTCCATGAAGAATCCCAATCCCGTCTTTCCGTCTCCACGCTTCCCGCCAATTAGAACACCATACGGAACCACCGAACAAAGGACAAGAGACACATCCCGGGAGGTGGTACGAGCGAGCGGTAGAAGCCGAAGGGATCGACGGAGTCAGAGAGAGATCGAGAGAGAAGGGAGGGAATCGCGCGGACAAAGGGTTGGGCGGCAGGTGGGAGACGATAGGCGAAGGGGGATGGGGTGAGCAGGAGCGACCGAGAGGGAGCTAGAGCTGTAGCTAGAGAGGGGAGTCGCAACGGTGGCGCTTCGCGCTCACGCACACACCGATAGGGATTTACGAGCGGTTTCGGGCAATCGCGAATAGAGATTAGGCCGGTAATTAACTATGGATCTGGTCTGCAGGCGAACGCTCGCGAGGCGAACGCCGCCGCCGCCGCCGCCGCCGCCGCCGCTGCCGCTGCCGCCATCCGCTGGGCCGTCGGAGTCGGAGAGCAGAGTAGTAGTCGGCTGGCTGGCTCTCTCCGCTATATACATAAGTGACCCCGGGGTTCGCGGAAGCCGTAGCGTGCCTCGCACCAACACGCGAGAGGGAGAGCCGAATGGTAGAGAACCGACGGCGACGGCGACCGACGACCGACCGGCCGACCGACCGACCGACCGACCGAAAATGGGACGGCGCGATCGCCGGGTCAGCCCGATAGACGAGGAGCAACGTATACGTGTACCAAGCTACCCGTGGAGAGCGGCGAGAGAGCTCGCGATCCTACACCCCTGGTTACACCAGGGGCCGACGCGCTTATGTACAACGACGGAACCGGCAGCCGACCGACCGACCGACCGAACGACCGTCCTGTGTTCCGCCCGCGTATATATAATACATAGCGGACGCCACCGACGAACGCCACGCCGCGCACACCTACATCTCTGCGCTCTCCTCTCTCTCTCCCCCCTCGCTCACACTCTCTCTGTCTCTCTTTATCCTCCTCTTCGTCCTCTTCGTCCGCCTGCCTCCTCCTCTACCTTCCCTACATAACATACCGCGTCGAGCGGATCGCAGCGGAGCGGAGCCGCCGCGACGGACGGCACGATTGCTCGGCCGCGCAACGTGCACCTACATACGACCCGCGACACATAGACGAAGGCTGCGCACCTGTGTGCGTGCATGGGTGTATGCAGAATCGCGACACGAGGGATTCCGTGTGTGTCCTGGGGTGGATGTCCGTGTGCGGAGGTTGGTATTGGGGGACACACCGACGATCCCGCGTGCAACGCGACCGATCCGCGCGATCTATGTGCGCGCATCGGAGGAGGTGACACTTATTGCTGGGAGAGAACGCTGAAGAATTTGCTTGGACGCCGGACTGTTCTTCTGGTTTAGGGCACTCACGAAGTCCTTCAAGGGAAAGGGAGTTGAATTTGGGTCAACTTCCGGTGTAAAGGGTGGTCTGAAGGGAGAAGATGGCTGACGGATGAGGTGGGTTAACTTTTTGCACTGGAAAGTTTTGTATTAGCCACATTCTACGTTTTCTGAGATATTGATGTATTGTACAAAGATTGGTGATTGTTGTAGAGAATAGCTTCGTGATAGACTAATGTTTATGAAGGGAGCGTTGAACTTGAAGAAATGGGAAAGAGAGATTGAAACGGGGTTAGTACCGCTTAGTTCGAGCGAACTTGTGATGGGAGATATTCATTGCTAGAGAGTCTACTTTTTCGAAAGGTGAATATAATCGATGACACAATTATTTACGAGAATATTATCTTCGTCGTATTTTTGTTACTGAGAAGCTAAAGCATTTTGCGGATTCACGTCGATGGTAAAATTCTAGATGAATCTCAAGGGTTTTTCCCCAGAGCAGACTGTAATTCACGATAGGATTAATTGAAAACAATGCTCTTACGGTAGTTACTTTTTCATTATTAAAAGGTCAGGGTAGACGTCATTGGCGATGTACATACGTACAGATGCCTGTGAATATGTATACGCCACTCGCGGAACAAATGATTTATATATGGAGGATTTGAGGCTTTCACGGCTTGGCATTATTCAGTTCTCATTGTCGAGGCTTTCGGGGCGCGAGCTGTGTCCTTTCGGAACAATTATCCCAGTGTTTCGCTGGCATTGCAGCTGACTTCATCAGGGCACCGGTATCCAGCGGAACGTTGGGCGATTTTTCTAAAAGAACCCTAATCTTGCAATCTGGAAACCTTAATTCTACGAAGTATACATGTATTAGGCATAATCCAGAACCAAATGAAACCACCGAAAAAGCTTCAAATTTAAATAATCACGGAACCTTCAATAAATATATTCCCAACCGATAAACGGCGATCTCTTATCTCCTTTAAAGTACAGAATTCTCAACACTTTAACATCAATAGAACACATGCGACAGTTTTCGCGCAGATCTAAAACTAAACATTCCCGTCGACTGCCGGACCTCCACTCATTTATCAATCACAATGAAAACCCTCAGCTTCTCGCTCTTCATTTGAAAACACACAATCCCCCCCCCCCCCGCACCCCAGAAAATTCAACTCCCGGCACTTCACCGGTCAACGTGTCAAGGGGTCAAAAGCACCCCACGCATCAGCGATTCAATCAACAATTACCCGCACAGCCAGCCGGCAAGAACTAAAACCATCCCCAAACAAACCCACCCTTATCTGGAAGCATCGGCAGCCGCGTCAGCGGGAGTCCGAGAATCGCGGTTACCGTTATAAAACCGTGTTGTTGCCGTGGGGTTGCGGGTGGGCGGGCAGTCGGCGCGGCGGGATGTTTCCGCGCGACGTGGCGGCGCACCCGCGGCTGCATTATTCAGCTGTAACGTCGGCTATCCGGCCGGTGGCTCGCGAATCATTTTTTCAACGGCCTGTAGATAGGGTACGGAGCCAGCTCGCCGTGTGTCGCGCCTCCACGCGCGGAGGGAAACGAACGGACGAAGACGAGGATAGAAGCACGAAGGGGGATGGAGACAGAAATAGAGCAGGAGGGAGAGAGAGAGAAGCCACAGCACGGGAACACGCGAACGCGCGAGGGGTTGCGCGCGAGGACCTGGAAGTATGTAGCCTCGCTCGGTCTCCGTCGCTCCTCCCCGATGGCCAGATCCCCGCGGTACATATGTACCGGTCGGCATGTACGTGGCGTTGGATCTATGTACATGGACACACAGCCACCTACGTGCGCGCGTATATATACACGTGTATATAAGAGGAGCGCCCCAAAAGGCAGACGTGCCTGGCATCGACGAGGCCAGAGGCGCACCGCCGCCTCGATCTCCGTATCTCGGTAGATCGACGCCTAATGCCGCGGACACGGCGGAGCGAGCTAGCGGAGCGAGCGAGCGAACGAGCGAGCTAGCTAGCTAGCTAGCTAGCTAGCTAGGCTAAGCGAGACGCGGGGGAACCGAGATAGAAGCAGCGAGACAGGGACGGAGAGCTGCCGGGGCTCCGAGGAGAATCCAAGGGGAGAGACAGGGAGGGCTTATATGGGGCCAGCCGCGGGAATATCCTTCGTCGTTCTGCGAATTAATCGCGCGACCCTCCGCCTCGGCCACCTCTCTGCCCCCCTGCTCCGCCTCATCCTCCTCGCTCGTCCGCTTCCTCTTCTTCCACGTCGCCCTCCTCCTCCTCTCCTCGTGGCCCCTCGTCTTTCGCCTTCATCCACGATCCCTCGTTTCACTCCGCCTCGCCCGCGACCTTTCCATCAACCTTCTATCCTCTTTGTGTGCCGCGCCACGAATACCGACGATCGTGATTCGTCCTTGCTACGTCGACGACGACGACGACGACGAGGATGAGGACGACACCCGGCTCGCGCTCTCGGGTCCTCTCTTCTCTTTGCCTTCATCCTGGAGACCGCGCCGCACCGCGCCGCGTCGCGGGGACAACCTACGGGATTCTGCGAAGAAATTTCCTCTGGCCTGATATTCACACCGGGAAACGTTCCACCCTCGCCCCCAACCCTCGCCCACCGCGTCCTCAGTCTTCTCGGGTTACCGAATTTTTCGTTTTTCGCCGGAGGAAGGAGGGGGATTCTCTTTGGCAACGATTCGGCGCGGATAGCTGCGACGACGTCGAAGTAGACGGGTTTTCGGTTAATCGGTTGTCCTGGCTTTTCGGAGGTTTCAAGTATTCGGACTTGCGAGGATTTTAGGGCTTGGCAGAGGACGATGAAGGATTGGGAGCGAATGTGGTGATGTCTGAGGTATCCGTGGGAACTTGATTAATTGGAACGGGTTTCGGCGAACTTTCGAGGGTGAAGTTGCTGGAAGCTTGAAAAATTGCTTGCATAGCAAAGGTAAATTAGATATAGACATCTCGAATAATGAGAAATAAGGAAACTGCGTTAATGATCTTCGATCTTTTTCATATTGAAATTCTTTGATCGCAACTTTCGATTCTACATATACAAATGCAAGGTGAATACTACTATCTGTACCACGCTGTATGTCACGTATCAACTAACACCGTGAATCAATCGAATTTTAGTAAAACAGTTCCAAATACTTTTCCACTCTGTCAGCATGCACTAATGCGTCTACCTAGTACTTTTGAGACACTCTGTGCATTGATTAAACGAAGAAAGGAACATACACGTTCCAGTAACTATGCACGGTACACACGTAAATGAAGTTCCAACCCTGTTCAAGCATCTCCGATCCTCTCTTTCACGCCCATTCGAATGTTCTCGCCTGTATGGTGCGCATAAACACACGGTCGATTCGATGGCATCGGTTACGTCGGAGTTTAAGGGTGACGAGATAACTCGTCCGACCCCTTTAACCCTCTCGACGCTGTGATCAACGTCATTTGCGAACCACCCACGGCCATAAGCTCGCTCGTATGAACGCCCGCGCGGGTTTATCGCGCCGACACCGAAACCGTTGACGCGGGAATATGATTAATTGACTTTTTGCCAGCGGCTGGTTACCTGGCTGAACGCGAATTCCGGCCTCGAATCGTTTTCAGCGGAGCGGTGCGCGTCGTAATGCGCGCCCGGTGACGAAGAAATTATTAACGCCGAAACGGTAATTCTCAGCTTCTAAACGCTTACCTGAAAAATTATTAAATATAAGTTGAGCGACGACGGAGATTGCAGAAGATCATTGAATATTCAACCGTGGGATCGAGGAAATTGTATACGACCGGCGGAATTCTAAGTGGAACTTCGCGAAGTTTTAGAGTTAATGCGTCTGTCCATTGCCGACCGTTTCTACTTACTGCGTACTTCGATCTTTCCCACGTAACCCACCGGACTTCATTAATTTCCACGGTTCCTTTGGGACGTTAATCATTTTCCTTGTGATTAAGCAGATATTCTGGTAAAGCGACTTCTCAATTTTTAATTGTTGTCGCTAAGTTTTATTATATTCTAAATATTAAACGGTGTAATCTAATTTACTTTCTTCCTTGGCATTGGACAAAGTTCTAAGTCGAGAGATTAATAATGAGGTTAATAATATAATAATAGCTATATAGTAATATTATATTACGTTAAATACTCTATTAGATTACATTGCATTATCAGTACTGTTATTATATAATATTACCACTACCACGAAATGTGCAGTATTTCTCAATGAGGTGTAAACGACGTTCCTCGACACTAACGAACGCACGTAAATTAAGAAGCATAGCCATTTTATTTCAATATTTCGCGTATCAATGCATTGTACGAAGTATAGTGTTACAAGACTATAATTTCCTATATCAAATCTAGTGGTGACCGAGAGTCAGCTCTCGAGCGCAAAGGGTTATTACTATACAATATTATTACTACCGTTACTATCATCTAATTACATCACATTAACACTAGAACTAACAAATAGGTCAAACTGACTTGTACCTACGTTCCTCTTTCCCAATTATTAACCCTAATCGGACCACGATGTGACTTTGAGTCACATTTGAACTTTTTACTTAAACTTTTTCATTACTTTATAGAGCACCTCCAAAAGTTTTTCTGGGCTTTTAAAATGTTGGCCCTATAAACAAACAAAAACAATAACATTTGAATCATTCCTTTTATTCTCATAAGTAACCGAGAGTCGCATCGTGGTATAATTCGTTATAAAAACACGTGGTACAATTAGGGTTAAAAGGATCATACATACTTCTTTGCGGAACTACTAAAGAAATTGAAAGTCAATTGAAATCTTAGTAGCCGTATTCTTAGAGTTCCTATAGACAAATTTGGAAATGTCGATTCCATTGCTTGGTTGTTCTACTGTTAACAAACACACCAAGAAATCCTGAAGCGAAATATTTCCGTGTTCCAGTTTCGCCGCGCCGACGTCCCGGCAACGTCGATTTCGGCCCTTGAAAGTTTCAGAGCCGCGCGCGGAGGGCCGTTCCGACGTCGTCGTCGTCGTCGCGCCTAAGAAACGGATCCCCGATACACGGCTGTTTCGTAGGAAAGGACGCCGTGCGAAACTTGCCGCGTGCTCGTTCATTCATGAGCCTCCGCCGGCGCTCCGCTCGCTCGCCGTATCCGCGGCAACTTCGCCGGAAGTTTCCACGAACGCCGGATCATCCGGACGATTGATCCTCTTTGAATAAACGGGCGGCCCGCTTACGCGGCCCCTCCCCCACCCCTTCCTGGGTAACTGCGCGCGCGAGCAAGAGAGCCGCCACTTTCCTCGGATCCCGTGCCTTGTTCCCATTATTGTAGAATTAAGCGGAGAACACCCGGGCGAAACCGGGAAAACGATCTCCCGACGCCGAGCGTGAAGTAGAGCTGCGCGAGAACTCGAAAATGTCGGATCGAGTTCACCGAAGAATTAGATTTAAGTCATAATAAGATAATTCGTGAGTTTCGGTAAAAAGATAATACAATAAACAGAGTGAAGTGTTATACGATATTATTTAGTTATTATTTTTACTACATATCTCTATACAGTTTCAGACACGTTGGGAATCCGAATTGGAAAATGTATTTTCCCAAGGGAAATTTTCTTTTGACAATTTTTGCAGGAAGATGTACTGTGCTAGTGGCTCTAGTATCCACTATATAGAAGCATGTTTCACAATTAAATTCCGCGTGTGTAGCTTAGGACCTTCGATATGCTGGTTTAGTCGGTAATTCAAATACCAATGCAAGAAGTTTGCGCATAGCGATTCGATGAAGGATAAAAAGGTGGAAACCATTTTAAACCTAGGTGATTTGTCAAGTAACGGTTCTTGCTCCCTGTATATGCATGTATAGATCTACACATGTAAGTTGCTTAGTTAACTTCATAAGTTTCTCCCTGCCATCGTCGTCTTAACCATATTCGAAGCCTTACGATCTCGATATAATTAACACTTATAAGCAAGCCATATATTCCAATCCCTTTATCCATCTTCGATATACCTAACAGAGTGATTCCGCTCCGGGAGGACGAACAGAGAGCGGAGGAAACCGATGACGACGAGCTGAACGAAAACGGCAACACTCGTAACGCCACGGTCGCGACCGTCAACCGCCTATTATATTATATATTATATTCCAGCCTGTAACGAGATACACGGTTACAAACCGATAATTTGACCATTCCACTGGGGTTCTCGTTAACGCAACTAATAACCGTGGCCGCGACGCCTGGGAACGTGATTTATCGTAAATTTCGCGGGATCGAAGGCGCAGCTAAAATTTATCTGTAGTCCGTTTTTAAGTTTTTCCCTTTACGAGTCGGCCGATTACATCCAGGTAAATTGCAGACTAAAAAGACAAGCGATTTTTCGACCTTTCAACTTGAATCACGATCATGCAACGCTTACAGAGTGAGAATCTGTTAGCCGTAATTAACGCACGTTCAACTATATGGATTGCGAAACCAAGTTGCAGTATCGTTCGACAACGACTTGAATTCTGCAGAATAATTCATTAGGCTCGTCCATCTTGTTAACAGAACCTGTTCTATGCAATAAACACATGTGTACTACTATCAGTATCCGGAAACATCGATACAGTTTCTGCTGAAGAATGCCGTCTCCAAGTTTCCAACGAATTATCAATATTTCACAGAGTGAAAGCTATTGTATTTACAGCAATCTTAATCTGTTGACTGCCACGGTGGTCACCGATGACCATCGGAATCACTTGAAAACAATGTTAACACGTTGACCGCCACGAAAAACTTCAGAGTCTTATGTATCGTTTTTTCTTTTGTAGCAAAGATAGAAAGGAACGATCGCTTCTTTTTTGGCATTGCGATCATTAGGTTACATTATTATTATTATTTACGTACGCTATTGAACATTGTCATCCGACGTCAGTTGTCTGACAAATTATAATTGTTTTCAAGTAATTTGGAAGCCCCGGTCATCGGTGACCACCGTGGCAGTCAACGTGTTAATTTGTCAGATATTAAAAACTAATACGTAACTGCTGTTCTTTATCTTTGCTAGAGAAGACTAAGCGATACACGAAACCCTGCAGGTTTTCGTGGCAGTGAACGCGTTAAACAAAATCTAACGAGACGAACGAGATTGCTCAACATTTCTGCGTGGCAAGGTACACGGCAACTAATAAAGTGTTTAGCACCGAAAGGATTAAAGGGTCGAAACGGCCGTGATCCGTTCCGCAGAATCCAACGGTTGTTTGATCTTTCCCATTTTCAACGTAAACGCGAGAAGACTTGTTACCGTCTCTCCTCGGGAATCGAGGAGCGTGCTCGTTTCGGAATCCCGGGGCCACTAAACCGTAACTTAACTTCTTCTCAGAGTTCTACTTGTTGAAGGAGCACAGAGGAAAGTGATATAAACGCGATCATAGAATTGCCGGAGCCGGCGGGCCGCCCGCCCGGAGAAAAGTTCGAGTCTCCCATCCCCTTTAGCGGCCGCCGCGGACTTTAATAAAGATCTCGTTGTACAGGCTTTTTCAGGGACGCGTTGGAGAACTTTGGAGCGACGATTCGGCGATGGAGTTCCCACAAAAAAAGAACGGTCCTCGGACTCTCCGCTGCTTGCGAGCGGAAGGAAAGACATTTCGCTTGTTAAGTTTTCTACTCTCTTTCACGTCTTTGCCTGTTGGACAGACAATTAACCCCTTCATTTGAGATTTCTTTCCGGACCGCAGTCGTCAAGAAATTTCATTCTTAGCTTTAACGAAGGCGAAATGTGGATTAGTGACTTAACACTAACGAGATAATAAAAACATGTTCCTTCTTCATTTGAAAATGGTGTGAGTAAGATTCGTGTATTGTCGGTGTGCTTTTTCGGTTCAATCGGATATGTAATAGAAAAGGTATTGCGCCTAGTTAACATAGATTTCAAAGGAACGTGTGAAATCGAAGAATCGATTATTCCTTTAATATTGAGCGACGGAAACATTGAAAGTTGCGTTAGTCGATATAAAATACAAAAACCAATGTTTCTTGCGAATCTTAATCTAAACACGATATTCAAGAACTGAAATGATAGCCTAACTGAATTCTTTCCACTTCTATCCCCTCTGTTAACGTTAACCCGGTAGACTTGAAAATACGAGTACCTCCGTTGCGTTTTAACACTAAAACTACCGAACAGTCAAATTGACCTTTTGACATTTTTCAAAAATTCCGACAGTGCTACTGTTGAGATTTCTATTGCTGAATCAATTTCTGTAGTAATTTCTCAGAGAATTATCTGTTATGTTTCTAATAATCATTAAAAAAGCAATCAAAAATGGCTCATCTTGTCTTCTCTGGTAGTTCTAGTGTCAAACGTATCTCAATACAAAATGAATCGAAAACACAATTGGAATTGTACATCTCATCTTCCCAACGAATTCATATAAGGTCTCTCATATTACAATAAAATGTGATAAACAATCGATATTCAAACCAGGAATCACCGACGAACCAATCATCGAAAAGCGACCATTTCATTGGCCTATCGATTTTTACGTGTTAACATATCCAAGCCGGCCACATTTTTCGTCGCGAGAATTGTCGCGTCTTGCACCTCTGAACGAACGTAGAAACGATACTGTATTATTTATTAGTCCAACTATTGAATGAAAGCTTGCGAATCTAACGTCGTCTAGTCACCCTTAAACCTTTGAATGCTGAACAGTTCCAGCCGAAACGTTCCGTGTAAACGGAATATTCTTTTACCGATCTGAAGATCGATAGTTTGTATTAATTTATACAATTAAATTGTAATTCTTCGGTTTCACTAAGTTGAATAATGCCAAGAAACACGCATATTAATATCATATACTTATAATTATCACCACGGCATGTGTGAGATTGAAACGATCGAAGAACGCACATATACGCCTATAGTCTGCAGCGATGACTTTCGCCAGACGCATATATGCGTCCACAGCACTCAAAGGGTTAAAAAACCAGCCCGAATTTCGTTAGTTCGGGCAAATACACCGTTCGTCTTGGCAATGTAACGCAAAGGACGAATAAAATCGATGATCAACGCGTTCTATTCGAAATCTAAATCACAGGAACACGGCAACCGTGAAGTTTCTCGAGTACGAGGAAAAACATCGCGAAGAAAGTGATCGATGGTGAACTGCGCGGGGGCGGTGGGGGTTGTAGCACGCCCGAAATCACGGGGCGGGCAAAGTTTCGCGAGCCTCTGACCCAGTCTCGCCGAGAACAACTCGGCACACCAGCCGGATGACCCAATTTTTCCGCGTGCCCGCAGACCGCCGCGCCACGCCGGCATTCCGACTGCCGTGCGGTTCAAAGCTCTCTCTCTCCCCGGGAGCTGCCATACACGTCGAGCATCCACTTTAATCTATTATGACTCGGAAAGCACCGGTGTATACGCGCAAGCACGGGATCACGAGATATCTCCCTTCCCTCCCCACCTCTCCACGCCGTTCTCGTCCCACCCCGCCCATTCACGCACGCATCCTTTTATTCCTGCGATGATCTAGACCCTCCAGGCGACGAGAGCGGCGAGCAACAACCGACCCAGACACGCGCTGCTTGTTACAATCCAACCAGACATCGTGTTTACAAATAAAGAATCGTTTCGCGCGGCGACCAGCACGATGGAAGTCTATTTCGCCTGTTGCCATGTGATTTATTTCCCAACCGTGATCGATGCGACTACTTTGTCACTAATAATTTATTGAAAAGAGACAAATTCTGAGTGTATTCTATTTTCACGTTTGATCTACAGTCGAATAATTGATAACAGGCGAATAATGTTTTATTTGACGTAAAAAGAATTGAGTAGATTTTATAATTATTAACCCTTTGCACTCGAAAGCTGACTCTTAGTCACTATTTTATTTGATACGACAAAATCACAAAGTGTTATATATAATATTCAGTTTTGTATAATGCAGCGGTGTGTGAAATATTTATATAAAATAACTCTGTTTCTTAATTTACGTATGTTTTCTCATTAGTCCGTTTCAAATCGTGTCGTGTATATCATCGGAAAGGGTCGAATGTTTCTAGTGAAAAGCTTCCGAATGCAAGGAGTTAAATTCTGTCTCAAATCTTTACGAGTCTGACACGTTATTATAAGGCAAGGGGTTAATTGAAGTGAAGAGTATCTGTGGAAATGCTCGTAAATGGTGACATTAACCTTTTTCTGCAGGAAATTACTTAATGTTGATTGTATTTTATTGTTCATTATTATGTCGGCTTTCGGATGACTGTTGTTTGATGACTACTTGTAAAAGGAAAGTTGTAATTAAACTGTGTAAGATGGAATGAAACACAATTTTTTAGTTATGGTACTTATAGTGTTCTTTGGAAGAACTTTTCGATTGTAGATGAGCTTTTATTGTTTGAGCTTGTGGTGAATCCTTTCGATTATATGAATGAACAATGATTGATACAAATAATTTGTATATTATATTGCAAATGACGAGATGCGTTTAGCTTCGTTATCCTTTTATTTGAATGAATACATTCATTCAGCAGGTTTTACTGTTCTCGCAAGTCGTTTCCAAAGTCATAAAACTTGTAGTCGCTATAACGTAATCGAAACCACTTATCCGAACGTGAACTCTGGTCATTTGAACGGAAAGTCGGGTTTCATATGAATGGAGTTGTATCGATGTATGTACCGGGTGTTCCAGCGGCCACGAGGCGAGGCGTGTTCCGGGCATTGTTACCACCGACACACGGAAACGTTGTTTGCGAACGTCGCGCCGGTATTAAACGCTCGGTTCGGCTCCGTTAGCAGTTGTTTTCCGCGGCGTTTTTTCATTCCCTTTCCGTCGATTCGTTTTATCGAATTTTGACGCTATTGGCCGATATTCATACGGTCCGGATCCTGTTTCCGGGAAAATCTGATATTTTGTTTGCGGTTTTCTCCACCGAATATTATTCCACAAAACGAAGTGTCCGTGGCGATCAACTAATCGCGATAACAAATACAACCAGTTTATCCGTCACTTCAAAATCTCCACGCCAACAGAAAGAACCAAAAGGAAAACGTAAAACCAAAGTACCACTACTACAGACTACAAAAAAAAAATCTCCTCTCGTCTATAACGAAATATTCTCCAAACAATTGCCCAGTCTCTTCAAAACCCCTACCACCTGCTTCTCTCTACAAGAACTATCAAAAAATCAAAAAAACACAGAAGCAAAGGGAAACATCAGAATCACCAAGTCCCCGTGCATCCCCTCAACTAATTAGCCAGTCTCGATCCCCCGAACCTCATACCATCCAGGCTCCACGAGATTACGCGTCTTCAACCCCCAAGACGAAACAGCCCAGACCGGGTCCGAATATTCCGGTTTTTCGCGGACGCCCGCGCGTCGGCCCCGGTTTTCCTCGGCGGACGGCTCGAAGCAACAATTTAATCAACGTACCAATTTCATCAACCCCCACGGCGATATCGCGGGCGCCGGGACTTCAGGAATGCCACATACGCGGCTGCCACGGGGGAGGGTGGAAACCCGGAGAAAGACCGTGGGCGAGGCGGCGGGTGGCGGGCGGCGGGTCGGGGGTCGAGCGGAGGGATGAACGCGCCGCAACAATTTCGTTAATGCTCGTCGTCCCCCGTCGAACGCCGCCGATTTTTTATCGCGTAGCCCGCAGAGCCGCTACCTACCCTATCTTCGGATATGGCGGAAAGCCTTTCGGAACGCGGTGTATATCGTCACGTCGCATCGCAAACTCTCTCCTTCTCTCTCTTTCTCTCTCTCTTTCTCTATCACTGCCTCTCTCTTTCTGCGCTACCCCGGTGTCGGCGGCTCTCCGGTACACAAACACGGAGCAACACGCGTACACACAGACGACGGAGACCGTGTTACACCCTACTCGTTCCGCCCCAATACCGACACTCGATGTGTACACGCGAACACGGCGGGAGCAACATCGCCGCGCAGCCCGCCGATACGAACTTTCGAAAGACGGTGGCTGCGCGCGCCCATTATCATCGCTCCCGCGCCCATTATGATCGCCGTCCGACCGATCCCTCGGATTTTCGACGGGGCAACCGATAACCAAGACGACTTTCGTTTATTTCGCTCGTTCGACATTTTCCTTCTTTTATCCATGTCTCTTGGATGATTGTTTTTATTTTTGTTCCTTTCGTTCTTGGAACGCGATGCTTCTTGTTGTGGGTTCCGAGGCTGCGCGTGAAATGGCGATCATGTGTATGTGAAACGGATTTTTGTATCTCTTCATTTAATACTAGAACTAGCAGATGGGTCAGAATGACTCAATCTTGATTTCTTCTTTTATAATTACTGGAAAGGTACAAATGCTTTTCTGAAAAATCATTACAGAAGCTGATTTAGTGATACCTACACTGCAATATAATTGAAATCTGAATAAATAGAGAATTATTTACAGTTTTATACAGAACTTTGCAAAAGTCAGTTTAAGTGCTTGGTAGTGTTAATCGTGTAGTGGTAGGTAGTATAGGTACATTTGGTATTGTAGTATTTACAATTTTAACGTTGTAGTGTATTGTTTCTAGTAGTTCTCCAGGTGCATCGTTTTCGTGGCAAAGCAATTCATTTTATGAAAGCAATGGAAGAAGTTCAAACATTTCGGTATTTGAATTTGATTCGTTCGAAAAGTGGAATTATCAGTTTGATTTGAGAAGCGCTCGTGTAATTACTATATATTCTTTGTCACAGGGTTCGAAATCATTATCGAATATACGTATTCGCTTCGACGATCGTTCATCGTAGATTCGGGAAACGCGGCGTTTTTTCCTTCCCTCCTCCGTTTCCTTCGGTTCCTCGCTTCCTTCGCTCCGGCGCCACCCTCCGCACCGCCGTGACCGCCGAATCAGGGAATCCGCCGATCCCACGACCGGCAATTTCGTCCGAATGCTCGGGGAAAATGGTCGGCACGACCCGAAGCCCCCACTGATTCGTTTCCGATCAATCGCCGCCCGACTCCATTTTAAGACTCGGACTTATAGCGGGAGCGCGCGAGCGCGCGGAAAGCTTTTTTCGGGCGGGGATTGATTATCCGGGATCCAGGGACGTTGATTTCGATCCGGAACCGTCGCTGCGCTTCCGAGGATTTCGCGTATTTATTTGGACCGGGAATATGGAGAACACAGCGATTGAATGTTCCAGTTAAACGAATTCATTTAGATTTTCTCCTTTTTATTTGAACTTCTGCTTTATGATTTTGTTAGCGGTCACAGAAGTGGTCGTTCTGTCATGATTCATTCAGTGGAGGAATAAAGAACTCCGCAATCGTTGTACGTCTATGTTTTCTCTACTTTGAAGTATCGATGATGCTTGGTTTTGGTTATCGAAAGAAGTCGAGTACGCGCATATTCCTATCGTTCAGTTTGAAATTTTCATAGATTAATTGATCTTCCAAAAAAGAGCTCTAAAAAATATTCCACCTCGGTTTCGACAACACTACCTTCCCGTATCGACTTTCAACACGCCGCGTGCTTACACGATCTTATTAACACGCGCGGCCGACGGGTCGCTCGACGAAAACGCTTTAATTATAATAACAATACACAGGCAAGCTAATTGATAGATCAACACCAGTTTCCGATAAATAATCGCGTGACGCGAGCGGGCAGCGCGCGCGCGTGCCCGGGAACGATCCCCGGCCATGAGTTTTCTAACAATAACAGGTGCGAGCCGTGGCAATTAAGGCACGCGGGACCACGTCGAACATCCCTCCGGCGGGAGGGGATGGAAAGAGGAGCAAGCCTGGACGAGAGAGACAGAGGGCGAGTAAAAAAGGGGAACCCTTCCGCGCGAGTTTGCTCGGTAAACAAATTATCGTTCTGCAACTTTGATCGTAAATCACGTTTCAGCGGCCGGAGTCACCGCATCGGAAGAGCATTAAAAAGTTTAAACGTTTCGCGGGGAAACACCTGATACGGTTTTTATATATCCCTCTCCCTTTTTTTCTCCCTGCCCAACACACCGGCAACCCTGGATGGAAAACTGGAAGTTTCGGTTGCCGGGTACGGGCCGGCGGAGTTTCTAACGAGCGCGTGAACCGCCGCGCGCGCGGACGACCGACCGGTCGCCCCCGTTACACCCTCCGGCGGCGTCACGGCGTTCCATCAAGCCCCCGATGGGGTCGGGAACAGCGATGTCTTCGTCGGACCAACCCGAGGGTTTCGTAGGCAGCTCCCGTGACCATCTTCGCCGATAAGACGGATCGATCGTCCCTGTTACCTTCGCTGCTCGCCCCTGCCTCCCTCATCCGCCTCGCTGTCGGGTTCGCCCCGTGTCCCCGAGTCATCGAAAGGGGTAACTACCCTTAACGGAAACTGGAAGACGCGCCGAGCAGTCGCGCCTACGCGAACGCAACGTTGGAATACGTTTTCGACGAGATTTCGAAGAATGTCGTTTGTATCTCATCGGATAATGTTTAATGTTGCTAGGGAAAATCTTTCGAGTGCAAGGGTTGCGGGAAAGACGATGATCGGCGCGTGGATCGGATTGATTGAGGGAAATAGTTCTAAGAGAATCTATCACTTTAATCGATACGAATCTTTCTATTCGATTAGTTTGATCATTTGCGAAGTACGATGAAACTCAGTGATTTACCGTGTTATAAGTACTACATCGATTCCAATTGATATCAGCGTCACAATTTGTGATGGTCATAATCCTATATTTTAGGTAATAAAAATGAAAGTAATCCTATTGATATTGTTATTAGAAATTATAAACTATATTACATTTAGGAACTCAATGACTCATTTCAGTTTTAGTTTTCTAATATTTTGTTTAGAAGATTTATTGGATTGAAGAAAATGTCATAATTGAGGGGACCGTCACCGAAATAAGCGCTGATAGCGAACGAAAGAGTCGCTTTCTAATTGAGTCGTTTGACAGAGGAGTGGAGGAAAAGTGGGAACTGCAAAATATTCGAACGATGTTCAGATGAAATTTGAAATAAGCTGTTTTCACCAAAATCATTCCTCACGCATCGCGAGTACGGGGAACATCGATAATTCAGAAGTGTAATACAGAACGATTTCCGACGCGACGATCGTTCGTCGCGGCGCGAATCGCGTCGAATCGTTATTATTCACGTGGAATCGTCTCGAGAATGGGCATATCCAGCGGCACGGGAAAATCAGCCGGGTTAACAGGTTAATATTAACGAGTGGCGTATCGGGCAACAACTGAAACGTACCCGAAACCAGCGTCCCGGCACGATCGTAGGGAAAACGAGGGCGGGCGTCGGGCGGAACGGGATAACGAGTGGAAAACAAGCGGGACGCATGTCCGCGCACGCCGGTACTCATCCAAAATACAGTAGCGGAGGCGCGCGGCGTACGAATCCGTCGCTTCGCCGCGTCGGGCCACGGTACCAACCTTCCGTTCCGCGCGTTTCTCGCGAGGGCGAAGCTTTGCCGCCAAAAACCACACCCAGGCACGATCGTACGAGCGCGTTCTGATAACGTGCAATATTTGCCAGCTGAAAAATTTCGTTGCGGACCTGATGTACACCCCGTACGTGCATACCTACATAGAGGCATGCATATTTTGCTTGCGTTTCTGAATTCGTAGAACATATGCGTATAGATACCTGCATGAATACATACGAAGGTACATACAAACACAGCAACATATACCTACACAGATACACATTCATGAACACATGTGCGCGTATCTGTATACAAACAGTTGTACGTTCTCATATTTACTCAGGTATATTTCATACAAACAAAGTCATACGTGTACCTGCCTACACGGATACACATATACGTACGTACATCTATATACACACATGCACACACATTCCCATACACACGCAAACGCACAGCTACGCACACATACAATCTAGGTTCATATATTCGTTCGTTGGTCCCCCGTAGCTTCCTTCCTTCCCATCCTCCCCCCTAGCCCTGTCGTTCGGTCGTCCCTCGATAACCCGGGTTAAAGCCATTTCCCAGCTAGTGCTTGCCCAGCGCGCCCGTGGTCTCTCATATACGCTATATATCCCCGCAGAGAGAGAGAACCCGCGGTTCTCTCTGGGACACGGTTACGAAGCGGGGTAGCCAGCCCAGGCTACACCAGGCCGAAGAGAGCCAGTCAGGCAGACAGGCAGGCATGCAGGCAGGCAGGCGAACGGGCAGGCGAGCGAACAGGCAGGCAGGCAGGCAGGCAGGCAGGCAGGCAGGCAGGCAGGCAACACGGGACTTTTGGGACGCGTTGTACATGGGTCGCGTCGCATCGTAGGTTCGCGATGGGTTGGATACATAAGGGGGAGGATAGGGGGACCCTCTTTATGTAGCACATAGACGTTGCCTGGCGTTCGTTCGTTGCCGCTCGCTCGGCGTGTGACGCTCAAATTACCTCCGTCCTCCCTCCGTCCTTCATCCCCCTTCCGCCCCCACGGCCCACTGTGTCTCCTCTCTCCCCGCCACTGCCGCCACCCGACGTTTCCCTCTGCGCCCGTGGCAGCGCCGCGCTGTGCCGTGCCGTGCCGTGCCGCCGCGCCTCGTCGCTTGCTCTCTACTCGCAGAGCCCGCAGTCGGCCGCTGGTGTGCGGCTCTCGCTCACCCCCTCGCGGTAGTCAACGTAGACCGTCTCTCTCTCTCTCTCTCTCTCTGTCCACGCCTTCCTCGTACTCTCCTCTACACCTCCTCATCGGCCACTGCCGCCTCCGCCTCCTCTTCCTCCTCCTCCACCTCTTCCTCCTCCTCCTCGTCCCCCTCGTCGTCCTCCGCCGGCACCGTCGCCACCCTGCTTCACCGTGCCGCTGGGTCTCTCCCTCGCGCCAGCAACCTCTCTGTGCCGCTCGTCGTTCCCGCTGGCACCCCCCCGTCCACCCACTGGTCGCTCGCCATTCCTCTAGCGTTCCTAAACCCGCGCCTCTCCCCGCGTCCTTCGACCCGCCGCCGCCGCCACCGTCGCCTCGTCCGCGATCAACGTCGACGCTGGGAGAGTCGCGCCGCCGCGCGCCACCCCTCGTCGCCGACCACCGCCGCGCGGCGCTCTCCCGCGCTCGGCCGCGTTCGAAACGCGCCGCGCCGAACCGACCCGAACCGTCGGTGATCGGTCTCTCGCGGAGCAACGTATGCTCTGTGGGGATTCGCGGGTATACATATGTATGGAGCGTGGCGCGCATGTGTGTATGTGTGTGTATGGAACCGTTCGATGTGTTCGCGTTAAACGGACTCACGACCCACGGACACCGTTTCCATCCGCCACCCTACGCGACACACGCGCGGTTTACGAACACGGAGAAGGGGTCAGGAAGAGGGGCGTGGGGTGAGGGTAGAACGTCGCGCGCTACGGGAGAGCTCTGAAACGCGGCCAGCGCGGCAGACAGGCACCGCGGGTCACCGCCTTCCCTCGTCCACCTTTCTCTCTCTCTCTTTCTCTCTGTTCCTCGCCTTTTCTCGCCTGTGTTCTCTAGCCTTCCGTCCCTCTTGCCCCTGGTTTTCTAAGTCTATGCTGGGAGATCGCTTGACGGCTAGGCGGAGAAATGCGGGTCTCATTGGGGAGTTTTCGTATTTTCCCTACCAATTTTCTGTTGATTCTGTTTGCGAACGTCTAATGCTTTTGATCACCGCTACTCGTTGATATGATCAACTGATCTGATTGTGGAGAAGATAGTCGCAAAAGACAATTGACTCTATGCTTCTGCTAGGTATCAAGCTATCATCGAACTGTAGCTTTTAATTAGTTTGAAAAGTTATTTCTTTCCTTCGTTCTTTCTGGAGGAAGCTGCCGGATGAACGTGAGGAAATGATACTTTCTGCGATCGTCGATAGAGGGCTTCTTGGACAATGCCCTTCTCGCTTTTGCCTCGTGATTTGATTATGTGAGAATGTATTTGCGGGTCTTTATCATTAAATACAGACATAATGTGATTTGGGAACCCTCGCATACGAGTTATACAGAGAGGGACAAATAGAGATAGATACATAAACGGGGAAGTGTAAAATTCTCACGGGATGCGAATATAACTGACACGTCGGCTCCCCTGCCCGGCGAACAGATTAACCGTCCATTCGACAATGAAATCACGAGGCGAGGGATTAATCGGTACGATTACTCGGCGATAAACAGAGTCGCAGTGCTCGCGCAAACATCGGAAAACGATAAACATATAAGGGGAAGGTCAAACGAAACATTCACCACAACTTGCTCCCTCCATACACACACAAACATTCACCACTGTCGAATATGTCAAAACCAGTCTCACCGAAACACGCCACGAAACGATACTTCCTAGACACTCCTTTTAACCCCTTATCACTAATCTCTCAAAACAGCAATTACACCCCTCCACATCCACGAAACAAGTACTTCCGTTTGCATACTCTCAACAGATTCCAGATCAAATCGTCGAAAACTCGCAAACCACCTTTCTTTCACCTCCACATTCGTTCCACTTTCAAACCATCATCAAACTAAACACACCCAAGAATTTAAAAAATCCCTCCATCAATTCGCAGCATCGCCTATTCGAAAATCAGAAATAATAGAACAGAGCCGCGAGAGAAAAGGGAAGAAAGGATACACGCGAGAGGCGGCCGCCGCGTCCGCGCGGCGCAGCGCGCTGCTTCGCTCCCCATTCTCCTCTCTTCCGTGCAGCGCGGCAGCGGCAGCAGCCCCTTTGTTATTAGTCGGCCGCGCGCCACCCCTAAATTCACTCGCGCTGCAAACGGACAAATTTCGCGAGCGAAGGCCGGCGTACGCGCACGACGAGGAGGGAAAACTCGTCGGAACAACGGCGTGCGGGCAGGGGGTGGACGAGCGAGAGGGGTTCGGGTCGGTCGGTCGGTCGGCTGACGGGGGGTTGGGTCAGCGACGCGTGTCCTTTCCCTTCGGCTTTCTTTCCCGCTTTTTCCGCCGCGCCGCGCAGCGCCGAGCAGCGCCGCGCGCCGTATCCCCGTGTAATTTACCGGCGGCGCGTCTTGGGGTGCGTTCGGTTACGTAATTACGTGGCGGCCGTCGCCTCGCCGTCCGTCCCCCGTAAATGGTTTATAAGGGAAAGAATGTCGTCGGCGCGACGGGTTCTCGCGGAGAGGACACCCCGGTGTCCTTCTCCTTCCGTCCCTTTCACTTTCCCCCCGCCTCACTCCCTGTCCACCCTCTTGGATTGTTCAGTTTCCGTGTTGATTCTACGCTAAAGCTAGTACCTTTAACCTCTAGTCTTATAATATCGCGTCCGGTTGGCGATAAAAATTTCAAGTCGAAATTATCGGACACGTGTATCGCTATATATTCCCTCGACTTACTCAGAATTAAACGTTTCTGTTGTCAATTGTTAATTTTAAGCAAACGTGGACGCAACAGGAAATCCTTCCTGTTTCTTCAGTTATTAAGGGTGGAACGGTCGTATCGATTCCTGGAAGGAATTATAGAGCAATTGGTTTATCGAGTGTAAATTAAAGTTATAAGTAATGCAATAGCCGTAAATTACACTTGTTACAGTAGCTTGAACTTCGGACAGTAGCTGCCCATCACTGTTCTGAGTAGGACGATCGTTCCGTTAGTTCGATTGACCTGTGACTCAAAACATATCCACCGATCTCAATCTTAGACACTCAGATACAATGAAACTCGTCTTAACGGCTCCATTCCAATTACAAAAGCTGTCGCTAATTGTCATGCTACACACTCCTTGAACCGATTCCCCGAGCAGGACACGTGAGCAGAGGCGCAGCTCGTAGCTCTGGCCCGCAAATTTCCGTTGGCCACAGGGAAACCCGTCGACGACGGTGACACCCGGTACGCGCGCGGCGCGTCCCCGCGTCGATCTTTAAATAATTCCACGCGTCAGTCTTCGAAACCGGGACTCCCTCCCTGGTGGAGAGGCGGAGGGACAGGAAAAAGGAAGAGGGTAAAGAGCGAACAGCCGAGAAAGAGAGATGGAACCGGCGAGAGCCGGGACGAAGGGAGAAAAAAAGACGGAGGAAAGCGAACGCCGCGCGAGGTAATACGGGTCGCCGGCATCGGCGTCGCCCCGGTTACGAACGTCGAAATCAACGCTCGGCGGGGCGAAGGAGGCGGCCGGAGGAGCGCGTCGCGCTTTGAAGAAAGGGAAGAAAGGGGAGAACAATAAAATGGCAAGGAGGCGAACGTTCGCTACGTATTTTTTTCTTCTTTCGTTGCTCCTCGCTCGCTTGCTCGCACGCCGGCCGTGCTGTTCCTTCCCGCGGCTCGCGTTCGCCAACTACCTGCGGTTCACGGCTGTGTTCGTCGTATAATTGCGCTCGCGGTGCATATTCGCGCGGCTTGCACGGACGAACGAGTCTTTTTTTCTGTCTTTGTCCCCCTCTTTCTCTGTCGCTCGCCCGTTCTCGCGCTCTCTTCGGCCCCCGTCGCCCGGTGGCTTTTTGTGCGGACGAGGAAGAGGGTAAGGGAAGGGACAGGAAGACAGAAGGGAGCCGGGAAAGTAAATCGAGCGGATATATCGCGGCGCTAGAGCGACTGTCCCCCGCGCTTCTAGCCTCTCGCTTTTTCTGTTCCTGTCTCTTGCGATTGACGAGTTCTATGGCTGGTTGTTGCTAGTACTGACTTTTAGGGGTACGTGGGTATTGGGGTACTTGGCTGCTTAGATATTTCGCGAGGTAGTTGAGGTTGAAGGTAGTCGAAGGCAGTTGTTAGCATTTTTGTGTAGAGCCACTTTCGGTGGAGACGTACTGGTTGCTGCAGCGAGTGATTTCAATTTTGTATTGCAGCTTCCGACTGCTGTTCTTAAAACGATACTGAGGTTTCTAAAGTGATATACTATAGGTTCCAAAGTGACTCCAATTCAATGAATTGCAAGTACACAATGCGACGAAGAAATAGTTTAACCCTCTACACGCTGGCCTTCCGGAACGGAGTCATTACAATGTGTCATTAGAAAGTGTACAGTTTTGTCGATTTCTCTTTTTACACGCCTATCAATCGTTTATATGTGAATGTTCTTTATATTGAAATCGCTTCGCGCTGCTGTCAATAGGAAAGAAGGAAATCTTCGAATACAGAAGGTCAACCGATTACCTTATTACTTCCCTGTTTATCACAGAAACATCATTTGCAGCGTCCAAGTACCTAACTCTGATCCAAAAACAGATACAACTACACGGATTTCTATACATTTACAGGACTTTCGAAACTGCAGAATTGCACAGAATGTACGCGATTTTTACAACATTCGTTAGGGAAATCATTTCAGTTCATGACATTCCTAGAAGTTTAAATTTCTATGAAGATCCCAGTTCAGATACAACAACGTCAACAACCCGAGACATTGGAATAGTATCTCGCAACCAACAACCCAGTCGGATTCGATGATTCCACCTTATTCGCAGCTCGCATTGCGATCGCTGCCTCCGAGTACGTACTATTTTCTCCGTCGAGCGAGAGAGGCGAAACCAATTGATCGTTTCGCGAAGGCCGGTATCTTGGCTAGCGCTACACCATTGTCATGCGCGTGTTCTCAACTCGTATCCGCCGCGAGACGCGAGGAGACGCGAGGCGAGACGAGACGAGACGAGACGAGACGAGACGAGACGAGACGAGACGCGACGCGACCCCTCCGTGTTCCCCTTAATCGCCGCCTTGTTCGCGATGCTAATTCTATCTCCGTGAGCCGATTACATTACGCCTCGCGAGAACGTCGCGCTCGCGCGTTTTACTTTTTCGCCTCGTATCTCTCCCCTTCGTCCTCGTCCTCTCCTTCCTCTTCTTCTTCTTCTTCATCTTCTTCTTCTTCTTCCCTCGCCCCTATCTGGCTTACCGCTCTTCCACGTCGCTTTTATTTGTTTCCTCCCTCCCAACAACCACTCCCACCGAACACGTAACGGGGGGGAAATTACGCGAACGGATTTTCCGTCATTAGCCCCCGATAATTTTCCCATGGGTTCACGGATGGTAATTAAACGTTGGAGCGCGAGAGCTGCGAGCCCGTTCTTTTAATACCTCGGCCATTACGAAATAATTTCAAGGGGATATATTGGCGCGTTAGGGTGCCTTTCCATCTATCCCTCTCGTTCCCCGTCTGTCCCTCTCCTTCTACCTCCCTCTGTGCACGTTCCTCTCTCTCTCTCTCTCTCTCTCTCTCTCTCTCTCTTTCCCTATCCTCCTCTTTCACGCTCTGCCTCTCCCTTTCTCTGTCGGCTCGCTCGCTTTAGCCGGCCAGCTCTTTCTCCCTCGCTCCGCGTATCTGGCTCGCCTCCCTTTCTCTCTGTCGCGCGAGCGCGCCTCGCTCTCTCGTGGGAAGTCTCTCGGACCCACGGACGAACACCAAGGAATCGATCGATCGATTCCGTGGCTGCTATCCCGGATAATAGCCGGAGCGCGCTCCACGGTCGACAAGCGAAAAGCGGAACAACCTAAATACCACGGAAACCCGCCCGCCGCCCGCCCCCGCGCCACTCCTCGCCGACCGGAGGTATATATCGGAGCGACAAAAATTCTGTCGGACGCGGACGATGGCTCCTCCCCGATTCCCTCCGCCCCGGTGTGCCGCCCGCGGGTCGCGAACGAGGAGGAGAGAAAATTAGACGCCGCGGTCCGACGACTCGCGATCGGCCGGCTCCGAGTTTCTATTCTTGATCGCGTCTACGACAATCGCGATTTTCCACCGGTTTTCGGCATTTATTTTAGGAATAACAGATAGATTCGGGATTGACCAAGTTGTTCCTCGATGTTTTGTAATGCAGGACTACGTCGGTTTTCTGGTTCTTCGGGAGAATGCTTGTAGAGCTTCGGAAGCTTCAGTTCCTTTAGAGAAATGCAATTCATTCGAAAACAGTAGCTAAGTGTTGACAACACAATCCTAACATGTATTCCTTATATTGTCACGCGTTTGAATAGCAGTCCTTTGTGGTATTCAGTCGTAGACTTGGAGAAATTGCATGTAATTAATTAAAAAACAAGAAAGGGAAAGGGTAGTATTAACTCTTCGCACTCAGAAAGGTTTTTCTTCTGTGCAGGTACAGATGCATTATTTTTTTATGGTAATGATTCGTTGATGACATTTATTACGAACTGACGTTAAGAGAATCATAGATGAATTGAGACTTGGTATTATGATTCTTTGGGTATTAATAAATTATTAACTTGGGATAAGGTGAGAGATATTTGGAATATTCGTGTAATTCTCTTAAGCAGGCGACTTCGAGCGAAATATTTACTTCCTAGAAATATACACTGTGAATTTTATTGGTTCCTATGTTGCGGAAATGAATAAATTGGAGACTGAGAAATATTTTTGGCCGAGCGATGAAGGAATTTGAAACTGAGCAACGAGAAAAAGTTACAACTCCGAAGGTCGTATATCGAAACGTTGTCCTTCGGCGACAAATAGTATTACTTTCGAGTGCTCGAACCGTTCCACGTGCAATTCACAATTGACAGGACAAAACAGTCCCCATTTCGCGTCTTCCCCATCCACGATTCAACGTACAACTACTTCGGTTCCCGGGAAGCGCAAAATGGCGCACGTGGCACACCCGTTCATGAATGGTACACAAAACTTCACTTTAACCGAGGTCAAGAACTAACACGTGGAAGCGACGGAAACATAATAGAAACGTGCGCGCGGCTGCCGACCGACTCCGGCGCTCATTATTGTTTTTTGCCGGCAACTTCCAGCAGATTATTCAGCAGAAATCATTTATTTCGGCAGCCCACTCGATTAAACGGTAGTCTGCGTACCTAATTATATACCATTATAAACCGTAAGCATTAGAATCTACTCCGTCATTAAATATCGGGAGTTTTGTCATTAATAAAATCACACGTTATTAGAAAACGTGGGTTATAAAATTTACGTGATCGTTGTGAATAATTAAACGTTCGAAAATTCGTTTCCGCTACCTTGCCGCGGGAACTTTCTCCGGAATCTGACCCCATCCAAACGTGAAAAATAAATGAAAACCATAAGAAACTGAAATGAAACTTATAGCAACATTTTCAGAAGTTCAATGTCGAAATATTTCGAAACTTCGAGGAATAAAAATACAAACGGAAGATCCTGCGAACGGTGTATAAAGTGTCACGAAGTTACCTATAATTCTACTCTCGCTCTTATCGTCCGAAAACTGCTTCGCTACAGTTTCAACGCGTCGAAAAACTTTCGACAAAAATCTCTCTCTTAACACGTTGGGTGCCACGAAAATCTTGCGCGTTTTACGTAACGCTTGTTCTCAGCAAAGCTAATTGGGAACAATTATTAATTATTTGTCACCAGTATCCTTGCATTACACTATCATCAACTTACATTATCGAACATTTTTATTGAACATCAGTCATTCTCCATGTTATAATTGTTTTCAAGCAATTCAGAAGTGTCGGTCATCAGTGCTTGGCATAGCACTTAACGTTTTAATTGATGAAGCTGTACGACGACGATAAAGGAATTACAAAACCAACAAACACGAAATCGACCTACACCGGGACGTGATACTTTCAATTCAAAAAATCGAATCGTTCTCCTTTTTGCCGAAATAAAACGCCTTTTTAAGCTAAACCGAAAATCCTTTTTCACGGAATTTTCAACCGATGGATATCCGGTTCCGTGAAGATCGATTCCCGTCGCTTATCGAATTTCCCGGGAAAAAGAGAAAAGGGAAGAAGTCAGCGAGTACGTGTCTCAGTCCCGCCAGAACTAATAACAAAAATTCTGAAACTGTTCCCCGAAAAAGAAAAAAAGAAGTGGGCGGGGGGGGGGGGGGGGGGACAAAAAAAGAAGCGGTCTCGCAACGGTTATACCAGTTCCGAAAAAAAGCAGAAAAAAAGGAGTAGCGCGCCGTCGTTCGATCGAGAACCTTGAATATCGATGGGTTTCCGAGCGAGCGGCCTGGTCGAAATTTCCCCGAGTCCTCGGGCGTAAATGGGTTAACAACGCGGAGCGGCGGCGGGCACAATATAGACGGGGAAATCATTTGGGTCAGCTGCGGCTGCTGGGTTCAGTCGTGTGCGTTACGCGTTATCAGGATCGTCTTCGGCCGCGCTGCATTCTTCGGGGTTCGTTTTCGACCTGATCGCGTTCCGGTTTTTCTCCGCATCGCGTTTGATCGCTCACTTTCGAGTTGGTCACGTTCATGCGTTATCGTGGATATTTTTAAAAGCATAAGGAAATTGTGAAATTGAAGAATAGTAAAATTATAAAATGGTAAAATGGTAAAATGGTAAAATGGTAAAATGGTAAAATGGTAAAATGGTAAAATGGTAAAATGGTAAAATGGTAAAATGGTAAAATGGTAAAATGGTAAAATGGTAAAATGGTAAAATGGTAAAATGGTAAAATGGTAAAATGGTAAAATGGTAAAATGGTAAAATGGTAAAATGGTAAAATGGTAAAATGGTAAAATGGTAAAATGGTAAAATGGTAAAATGGTAAAATTATAAAATTATAAAATTATGAAATTGTAAAATTATGAAATTTTAAAATTATGAAATTGTAAAATCGTAAAATAGTAAAACCTCGCATTTGACATCTCGACTCGTTATCAACTTTCCTTTCAGTTCGTGCTTAACATTGCGTAGTACACTAAACAAATATCCTACAAAAGTAATCAAATTCATAAAAACAGAAAAATTCAAACTATTACTTAATTCATTTTAGCCACTTATGTTCCGCTATTCCCGTAAAATTGTTCTCATGCAACATTCATTTCTCCCTCCGAAACTATCTCTTCCATTTAAGAAACCACGGTAAAAAGAAGAATTCATTATTCCAAATTGGAAATGAAAACTGGTGTGGTTTCTGATACACAGTCCCGCGTACGAAGAATTTCAGTCGCAGCCAGGATCGCTATACAACGAGCGATCAACACGTGTCGAGCCGGCTATGGTCACCCTTAGCATGTAAAGGGTTAATCGACTTGTACAGCTGAGAACAGCTGTAACAGATTTTGAGGAGGGCATTGTTTATCTCGTTACGAGTACGTTGAATGCGCGAAGAAGCACCATTACCTGACCGGGACAATGAACGGGCCGAGCCGGGCCGAGCCGGGCCGTACCTGCTTATGTATCGGCCCGCTTCGTCGTCGTCCTCCTCCTCCTCCTCCTCCTCCTCCTCCTCCTCCTCCTCCACCTCCTCCTCCACCTCCCTCCCTCTCTCGATCCCCGCGTCACAGGTTAAAATCCCTCTTCTTCTTCTTCTTCTTCTACTTCTTCTTCTTCTTCTTCTTCTTCTTCTTCTTCTTCTTCTTCTTCTTCTTCTTCTTCTGCTGCATCTTCTTCTCACTCTGGCTTTAACTCGATCTACAACTCCTTCTCTCTGCGTCTTCCTGCGTTGCTCTCTCTTGCTCGCTCGCGCCATTCCAGTTATGTATTACCTAATGCGAGATGCTCGGCGAAACAAGTTTATCGCTCGGTGCCGCGTGACATCCAACGGATTCCTAAATACGCTTCCGATCGCCGAGAGATGGGTAGCGAATGAATTCCGTCTGGAAATTTAAGTAACGACCAAACCGGTCCTCCTCTTATCTGTGTCCGCGGCCGGAGCCGAAAAAAAGACCAACTGGAAAAACGGTGACGGGGTAGGTAGAGGTAACGTCGGCGAGACGAGGAGACAGAGGAAGAGCGAGAAAGAATGAGGGACGAGAAACTTTCCCGTGAGGAAATCGAATTCGGGTAGACGTCGTCGGACGATTATGATTCAGAAGAATCGCTGTAGCTCGGTTTTTCTGAATTCGGCAGTTGTTGGTGGAGACTTCCTTTTCAACAGTTAATCCTTACTTCTCTGGAGGGATCGAACTATTAAGGGAATCTCCTTCGGACTAGTTATTAGGGATTAAAATCGGAAAGTTGCAGTTTAATCGTGAGCCTCAACTCTCCAGCTAACTCCGATGAATCGAAATTCAAGCATCTTTAGTTTCTTCTTCTAGAGTTATGTAAGGAATACACATATCTTACGAGAAATTATTAGACATCTTGATTGACAAGAATCTAAATTGAAATATGGGGAACTATAAATGTGCTCCATTTTTCCATGGAAATTTCTATATGAGGAATGGGAAAGATTCGCTCAGTAGTTCTAACGTTATACGTATCAAGCAGCCCATACCTCATAGCCATGGATCTTCACAAATAAGATATTTCCAAGTACTCCAAACCGTAAGATAAATAATTACAACACACTTCGAAACTAAGCAAACGACAGTTAAACAAATGTCCACTAGAATCAAAATAATAAAAATCCCCTCAACACTGAACTATTAATATAGTACAATCTTGCTCAGCGTTCACAACTGACCTCCGCGGCAGTCCTTCCCGCGGTACTCGAAAACTCTGAAAAGCTCGGCGTAAAGCCCCAGGGGTACCTGCAGATCCGAGGAAACAGAGGTATATCGATTACAGGCGTTGCACGTTGGCCGCGGCTAGAGGACAGTCCCGATATCGTTCTCCCGCGAGAAGAGCGAGCAAGCAGACCCGCAGACCTCTCGCTTCCACTCGACCCGGCCGCGTCCCACTGGAAAAACCGGAGGGCCGGTATTTTGCTCGCGCGCTCCGAGGGAAAAAGAAAAGGCAGCCGAGGAGGCAAGAAACGAAAAAAGGGAAAAGAGGCACGGAGAACGAGCAGAGAAAAAAAAGAAGAAACGAGGAACCAGCGGTCCTCTCGGAGGTACCCGCTGCCGCAATAAATCCCATTTCCCCCGCGATCCACCCCTTCTGCCTCTCTCGCTGGTTTCCAGCGGTTCCTCGCAGGGCGAGAGTCGTGGCTTCCGTTCCTTCGGACCCGCGGAGAGTGAAAATCGAGAACGAGAGGAGAGAAGGAAGCCGGAGAGAACCAGAGGAAGACACTCGAGCGGCGCAGGACGCGCCGCGGCGTCCGAGAGGACGCTGGCCGGGGTGAAAGGGTTCGAAAAAGGTCGAGAGCCGCGCGGTGGAAGAAAAAGACGGAGGAAGGAGCCGATGGATCAAGGTGGAACGAGGAGGACAGAGACCGCCGGGCGAGGGGGATGAACGGAGAGTGGCGGGGAAAGAGGTCCCCGCGGTACAGGGACGAGTTAGGGGATGCCACGGCCTGTGTGCCGCGCGCGCGAGGGTGAACGGCGTGCGGGAACGAGGGGGGACAGGGCCACGGTTCCGTCCGTCGACGAGGCTCGATGCCGGATTTTTCCAGCGGGGCCACGGTAGAATGGATGTGGGTATAATGGAGGCGAGCACCGTGCCTTCGTTGCCCGATAAAAACTGCCGATGGAAAGAGGACGTCGAGCGAGGGGGACGAAGGCCGGGATCGACGCGGCCCGGAGAGGAGTGGAGAGGAGCGGTGCGACGCCGCGGGAACGGGGGGAAGAGAGAACGCTAACGATCAGCCGGAGGAACGAGAGAGACGGTTGGATCGGCTGGAGGACGAGAGGGGTGGTGGACGCCGGCTGTGGATCGTTCGAAAGACTCGACGCGAGACGAGGAGTTTCGATACGCGTTATCGAGCACGGTCGCTCGAATTAAAATTTCTTCGGCCGCGATGAGATGCCCGTCCTCGAACCGCTCGCTCGCTCGCCCGCTCGCTTGCTCGCTTCCTTTCTACGCTCTCTGGACGTGAACGCCCACCGGGGACGCACGAGCGAGAGGATCGGGCGAGTCTCACGAATTTCAGAAACCGAGGCTTACGGTGGTCACTCGACGGAGATTCTTTGTTCTTCGATGAGGGATTGGCTCTTGGCTTCCTTTCGTTTTTCTTCTTCGTCCCATTGTTGTTGTCGTTATTCTGCTTCGCGTTTTCCTCCGCGCTCGCGTGTGCCTTTTTAAGCTAATTTTATCACCGACCCCTCGTTATGATGGGAAAACGTTGGGTAATTTTAGTATTTGACGCGGGTTACTGACGAAAGTCCGGAGTGGGTTGCCCCGCAATGACGAGTGAGACTCGCGGTGAAGGTTCGCCGATTAATTTAAGAAAAATCGATCTTCCTCGCGCGTGGATCGAAAGCAAGGGCTATTTTGGTGTTTTCAATGTTTCAGCTTCGAAGGTAATTTCGACTCTACTGTCACCTTTGAGGAGATATTTTATATGTAATGAAATCTTCGAGTGTAAGGGATTAATGTGTACTTACGATAAATGAAAGGTTTCTTCGCATTTCTTGCCAATTTTTGATAGTGAAGTTAGTTTTCCTGAAGAGAACAATGTAGCAACGTGTTAATTTGATTCTGAGATTTGAAACGTGGTCTGTTGTCAGATTTTTTGGTTGGCGTACCGAATTTAAATGGTTTCGGTGATTTTTTTGGGGTGACTGTTATCTTTGCTCCCCGCTTTTAACCTTTCGCGCAGCGATTGTTCCGCGCAATGGCACTTATCGGTCGAGGGTCCGTGGGGTATGCGAGTATTGTTTTTGTAGTGGATCGTTTCCCGGTTGGTTGTGGCGCGTGACCGGGCGCAGCAAATAATTGTTGTAATTGGATTATGCGGATAAACGTGCCGATTGAAATTGAGCCGAAGCGATTATAAACTGGCGTTTAACACTTTCGTAATCCTCGAACGATCTATGTACCTCCCCTTTTGATTCTCTGTCGTAAAAGTCAATGTTGTATATGCATTTCTTCGACGACAATTTTGATTAACCCCTCACACGCTTTAAACAGAATTCCACTAACACAAAGATTACTTTTCTCTCTGGATTTCAAATCAAATGTCACTGTTATCAATCTCGAAACATCAGACAAAACGTGGTATTACGACGAATACAGAATTTTCTATATTCTGTTCTAATAAATTATCAGAAACAACGTTGGCGATTCCAAAATATAACACCAAACACTCAAGAAATTCGGAGAACCTGTCACAAGAAGTCGCGTGAAACAACACTTCATCGAACTTCGAAACATCAAATCGATCCACCGAGCCATAAACGAAAATTACCAAAAACAAAGGAACACTACTCTTAAAGCATCCATATTGTGATCGTACAACCATCCCTAAAAACCTCAGGGAACCTAAAAATAGAACATCCAAACGGTCCAAATAGACTCATCAAAGGAACCATCATACAAAGCAAACCAAACCAGAAGAAAACAACTACGGTAAAAGGGAAAAAAATACTCAGCAAAGATGCGTAGTCGGCGAGTCTAACGCTCGCGGCGATAACTGCTATCAAATTAACGATCTCGGTGTCTCTGGTGCAAGGAAATGAATCTCGACGGTGAACGCCGGCACGAAGAAAGAAAACCAGCGGTAAAAGGAGAAGCTCCGCGGCAAGGGGAAAAAAAGGAGGGACATCGGTGGAAAAGGATAGAAAAACACGTATCCGGGAATCGTGTGCGCGCGCGAGTATACACGATCCCTAGCTCGTGTCCGATGCACACGATCGGATTCACCGGGGGCCGGAGACTCATCTTCGATTCCGCTCGAATATCCAGTCCGGTCTGTTAGGTTTAATTTCGTTAATCAGGACGCGTCTCGATTGAACGAGCTTCGTGAGCGGAGCCGAAAGGAGAAAGGCATTCTCTCCATCCGTCCGTCCGTCTGCCCGTCGTCGTCGTTGTCGTCGTCGTCGTCGTTGCTAGCGCGCCGCGCCTCGCCTGCATCCGCGCGCGCCAAAACTCGACGAAAGGCGCGTGCAGCGGGAAAGAACGACGCCGATCGTAGCGAGGCGGGCCAGCGAGACGAGAAGTTAGGCGAAATTCACACGAGCTGTTTCCGGGAAAATGTAGCAGCTGCGATTGGTTTAGAGTAACGAGGAAACTGAGTCCATCTGTCTCGCAAAATGAAAGATAAGAAACCTTCAAGACGATCTTAACCCTTTGCACTCGGAAGGCGAGTCTCAATCGCCATTCAATTTGACGCGGTGAAACTATAGAATGATATTTTATGTTGAACTTTGTATAATGTCTTGATACGTCAATATTGGAATAAAATCGTTTTGTTCCTTACTGTACGAGTGATTTTCTTTTGAGTTAGTTTCAAGGAATATCGTCTTTGCCTCGTCAAAAAATGTTAAATATTACTAGTGAGAAACTTCTGAATGCAAAGGGTTAAAAAGGATAAAAGATCTTTGCGTATCTATTCTTCTGAAGTAAAACGACTGTGGCTGCTACGTTTTCCTGCAAATCACTCGCGTGCGTTTTGCCTAATTGGTGTTATACAAAAGGCTACAAATTCTCGTCACAGTGGATGTTAACACGTCGATTACGGTGGTCACCGGTGGCCGGAGCGTGTAAATAATTTGAACACAATTACAAGAAGAAAACTGTGCGGAATATTTAGTTACGCAAGTAGCTAAATAATAGCGTCACTCAAGAGCTGACCAAATCATTGCTAATTAATTCTACCATTTGCGTTTGGTATGATAAAAAATGACACTAAACACTGTAAATTCTCATGGTAGTCAACGTGTTAACGATTTCGAGCATTTTGTATAGTAATACTTATTCTTTTAAAATAAAGGCAAAATGGTAGAAATAATTCTTAATCATTTGTATCACAGTACTCATATTACATTATCACCTACTTATGTTACTAAAATTTTAATTCGGCATGAATTTTCTTATTGCAATTGTTCTCAATTAACTTGGATGCTCCGGTCATCGGTAACCACCGTGGCAGTCGAACTGTTAACCCTTCGCACTCGAAAGTTCTTCACTTTAAATGTTCTATACCTTCTAATTAAATATAGACAAGATTCTTTAAAATGAATTTATCAAGAAATCACACACAAATTAAGAAGCAAAGCTATTTTCTTTCGATATTTCATTGATACAGTGTACAAAGGTTAATGATAAACACCAAAGTTTATAATTTTCCTGTATCAAAGCATACGACTGGGAGTCGCCTCTCACAAAGAGTTAACCAGGGAATAACATCGGAAGCATCGTGAGAATGTATCAGTAGTCTTAATTATTTTCTATTCCTCCAAGATCTCACAGCGTCACCGCAGCAGCGTCGTCGCGTCGCTCGTGTGCACACAGCCTTAGCACGGCGAGAGCGACACGGACCGGCGAGCAATCCGAGCGGACAGACACCGCCGTCCGTCGGATCGACGGATCGACGGACGGACGACCCGGGTGGCGTGTAGCCTCTCGCATATAGCGCGGCGAGGTGGGAAACTAGACCGTGACGAATCACGGTCGGCGACTGCGCCGGTCTGACGTCACGCGCGTCGAAGGGCGAAACCCGTCCGTCCGTCCGTCCCTCCGTCCGTCCGTCCGTCCGTTCGTCCGTCAGTTCGACCGACCGACCGACCGACCGACCGACCGACCGACCAACCGACCGAACGACCGACGTCGCAAGTGTTCGTGATTGGACATCTTTTATCTTCGTCCGGGCGACGCTCGCAATTTTGGCGTGATAGCGCAACGGGGACGAATCGGATTAATACGATTGCCACTTCCGAACCGTCGTCGTTCCCTCGGCTAGGAGCCGCGCGTGACGGGTCCGTCGACGAATATCGGCGGACCGGGACGTCACTCGCGGGCCGCGTGTTTTTGTTCGATGCTTTCGGGGTTTTGTTTGTAGAGAATGCCTTTGGTAAGGTACAGATGATAATGGTATGGTAATTGAAATGAATGTGTTAGGGCACGTCTCGGCGAGCTGAAGGGGATGATTTAACCCCTTGCTATGGGATTTCTTTGGCAACATCGATCGAAGATTTCAAAGACTTCGTCAGGTAGATGTTCATTGGTGTGAGAGTATTGAACACTTTGTCAGTTATTGTGTCGGCGAAAGTGAATGCTGCGAGAGACAAATGTTAATTACTTAATCACAGTCCTCATGTTGCACTGTGGTCTTAGTTATGTCTTATTAAACGGTTTCATTCGACGTCAATTGTATCGTAATCGTTTCCGAGTAATTTGGAAGCATTCATCGGTGACCATAGTGGTCAACGTGTCGATCTCTAGTTTGATGCCTTATCAGATTCCTAACAAACTATTGTACATATGTTAACAAATGCTGGTATATCCAGTTTTGTTAGAATAGAATATTACTTTCCTAGCATCAATGAATAGTCATATTTAGAGTGCACGTAAACTTACGGTGAACCCAGATTTTTATGTTTGCAGCAGATTATCAGCGATAAGGCATTCTTAAATCCATTTCTGCGAACGCGTCATCAGGTTAAAGGCCCATTTTTGTTAAAAACCCAAGGTTTAAGTAGCCCATTATTTTAAATTAATAAATTAAAAGTCACGCGATCCGCGAATAGATAAGTCTCTGTCTCTTTCTCCCGTTCCCGCGATTCCATTTCCATCCCTCCCGCAAGAATAAAAATTACGGAATCGTCAATAATGGAAGATCCATGTTAAACCATGGGCCAGTGCGTTTCCGTTTCTTTGGAAAACGCAACAAGTGCGAATTTATCGTTGCACCCGGCCGGCGGTGCGGGGTTGGGGGTGCAGGGGTGGTGTTGAAGATATTACAGGACGGATTTATGGTGGCGCTTCCGCCCAGTGTTTCGAGGGCCGCTTTAATATTCCGCGTAAAATCCTGCCGCTTCCCCTACGATGTTACATTTATACGATGCTCGCGCGTTTCGATCTCGCCCGTTAACGATTGCATCGACGAACAGCAATTTCCGCGGACGTTTCGTCACGCCGTTAACCCCTTCTTTGCAATTTACTTCTCCGCGAAGAAATTTTCTGTGTAACTTTTAACACTAGAACTATCTGAGAGGTCAAAATGACCCATTCCCGATTCCTTCTTTTTATACAATTATTAAAGGTAACAGATAATTCTCGGAGAAATGACTGCAGAAATTGATTTAGCGATAGGCAGACTGAATTGTAAATCAATAAAAATTACAATAATACTGACGGAGTTTCTATAGAACAATTTCGGAAAGTCAAAATTTGAGTGTTCGGTAGTTTTGACGAATTACCTGACTTTGTATGTACTCCATGAGTCTCCTAGTAATTTTAACTGATTGACTTTATTTGTCTTTCTATAATAATAAATCAGAACTTCTCTGTATTTGAAAATACGATCACACCAAAAACTAAATGGTTTTTCTTATAGTTGGACCCGATATTGAATAGGTTAATAGGATTCCTGGAAATCAATTACGGTTTCCGAGGGATTAAAATTTATGTAATTGTGCGCCCTCGTAACGTTAATTAGCACGTTCACTGTCGACGTCGAGTCTCGTGGCAAAGAATTTTACATTGGACCCGGTAAACACGAATATTACTCGGTTCACGTCAATCGAAGGGAAACGTATTCCGTTCGTGAACGCTTAACGTTTACTGTAAATTTAGCGTTACCGTGAATACAGAATCTCGTTCTCGCCGTTGTGAAGTCGCGAACGAACTGCTATTAGTTTGATCGAGAGGTAGCTTGTACTTTAAGGGGATGAAACAAATGGATTTGCTGGGGGTATACAGATTAACGTCGAAAATGTTGAATGAATATTTAAAATTCCGGAACCGTCAAATTCTGTTAACGTCTGGCTGCGTGAAATATTACACAGTTTAAATGATGGATTCAATGCGCCTTTCGGTAAATATGTTTTAATTACTCGGTGAACGACCACGCGAAAAGCCAGTGGCAAATTGTAAGATTTACGTTACATTGAGTCCTGAGGTTTACGTTGAATTAAATGCGTGGCCGCCGAAGAGAGTTATTGCTAACAGTTTATTTAAGAACCAACGATGCTTTATCAATCTATTTTCCTGCAAATTTGCCCAATCGAATTAAAGAAATTAAACGAAAGAACTGTTTCCTTTTTTTAAAGAAAACCACTCTTTCACATTCTTTTGCGCCATTGTACACAGATTTATGTGATCCAATGAGAAAGAAATAGTGAGTAAAAAAAGTAAATGATAATAATAGAAAAGGTAATAGTAGAGAGATTAATAATAGAAATAATAATGGAAAAGATAATAATAAAGACATTAATAATCGAAATAATAATAGAAAAGATAATAGTAGAGACATTACTAATAGGAATAATAATACAAGAAACAATGATTTCTAAAGAAAATCATTCCCTCACTTTTCCATCATATTCTTTACATACATTCATCGATTAAGGAGATGGATACGGGATATTCGGAGCACGTGTACGTCGGTCCACGTTATTGTCGCTGAACGGTCCGCCGTTGTCGGTCAAGGCTGTCTTTGGCGAACCGTCGCCGATCGAATCAGCGAAACTCGTGATTTCGAGCGAGCCTTTCCCCGTGGCGCGTTCCGCTCGCGAAATATCCTCACCTGAGTACGCGTGTCACGAGGCACGACGGATTTTCGGCGCGGTCGGCGACCCTCTCGGGCGGCGTAGTATTTCGCACGACAGACCTTGGAAATCCTGCCGGTTATCCGAATCTACCGGGTCATTATAATTTCATGATCGTATCTAAAAGGCCTCGAACTGCTTTTTCCTTGGCTCCGAATTTCGTGGTGGACCGTGTGCGGGTCGAACGTCCGGACCGCAACGAGGCAGTTCTACTTTGATACCGGACCGATCGGAAGAACCACCCCCATGGCTTTCTCTTCGTTCAAGCGCCCTAATTTTATTGCTCGTTTATTAATAATTTATATTAATTACAGATTAATTATTACATCGGCAGAATATGAGAATATGGAGAATTTTGATAATGAAACCGTGAAGCGGTTGATTGATATTAATTAGATATTCTCGGAATGTGTAAGTTATAATTGATGCCGGACCGCGAAGTTTCGAATTGAAAATCTAGAGCACTTCGAATAGAATGGATTCGTTTTGTTAATTTTTGATTTTTCTGCGGTAGGCGACAAGGTCGTCGAACCGAAGTTGCAGACAGTTAATTTGTTAACCGACGGAACACGAGTTAACGCATCTTTAGCCTCCGATTGCGCAATTCAAGCCACGTCTTCGATTTCTCGTTTATTCGATCAACAATTGTTGGTTTTATTGAATGGAGTTTGTGATCGTAAAATCTGCCGGTTAATTGATTAATTAATTTAACACGTTAAACGCCGCCTTTCCTCCCGGAACGTTTCAATAATTTCCTATAAAAAGATACGCCTTGTCTCTTTAATTGCGCATTCCTTAAACAGAACGAACATGTGTTTTATTTTATCTTCTTATTAATTGCGATTCCTGTTAGTCATAAACGCTGATCTGTATGCGTTTATAGCTTTTAAAGGAGTCCCAAACAGAATGCAATTTCTACGTTGATCAAATAAATCTTAACCTCAATGTTCCATTTTCGGAAGAAGACATCATACCGCGATAACAACGCGCACCTTCCAACAGTCTCAACCGAACACCTAAATTAGCTAAAAACGAAAATAAAAAAATACCGTAGGGTATGCGAGAGACTAAGGTCCAAATGAAAAGTGTTTATGACCGAGCGATGGGGATCAGGTGACTGAGAAGAATGTTTAGGACCGAGTGACAGAGCTTAACAGATCGAGGTACGAATGAAGAGTGTTTTGGGATTGAATGTTAAAGACTCTGTGAGTGAGAGGGTGAGTGCATGAGAAAGATAGAATAATAGGGAATGAAATAAGATGCGTGAAGGCAACGAGGAAGGGCAGTCTGAAACAAGCGTTGAAAGAGTCAAGAAGTATTAAAAGTGTATTAAAACCCGGAGAGTATTGCTTATTACACCTTTCCTACACAGTACTCACACTGAAAATCCTACAATACTAAATGAAACACACTAAAACCACCATTTTCATCCACTACTAGAACCTTCTATGCGCACAAACTTCAAAAAGCATACATATTTCCGTTTACAAATTCCATACACACCTACTATTAACTATACCACGTACTCACTAATCGATCTATACATATTACACGAATGAACGATTTCAAGATCTTCCGAAGCTCCTTCTATCCTCTTCTAAAGACAAACCTACATAACTTTCCGCTCGAAGATCCCTAAGAATCCCTTATCTGACCGTTTCCAATCGCAACTCCCCAAAAAAGAATCGTCGCAGTTTCAATCAGCTAATTACTAGGACACCGTGTGTAGCAGCGCGCGGTGCAGAAGCGGGCAGAATTCGATCCTAAAAGCGGCGGTCGAGCGGTGTTCGGGTGCCAAGGAAGCGGGGTGCTTGGCCCTGGTACCGAGATCGCGGCACAGAAACGCGCCGCGCCTAGAAGAAACGACGCCGACGCGGCGCGGTGTGCGGTGTGGCGCGACGATCCGTTCGCCGCGCGTCCCGACTTCCGGCGGTGATACGGCGATCCAGAAGAGGGCCGCGCGATATATGTACGCCGGTGGAAACGTAACCGCGGCCAATTACGTCACGAGTGTAACGCCGCGCAAACCGATCGGCCGCGGCGTGGTTTCGTAAGGCGCGAAAGATCGCGTCACGCTGGCCTCTCTCTGCCTTACCTGTCCTTATACAAGAAAGGACGCGAGTTTCTCGCACCATTTCGAGGCCTCTCGCGCTGCGGCTTGCCACGCGTCACGTCGCCTCGCCTCGCCTCTCTCTCTCTCTATCTTTCTCTCCCCTTCCTCGTCAGTCATATCACCGTTTCTATTTCTCTTCGTCGCTCGCGGCGCCGTAAATTTATTCGCGAGCCACGCATTGTCTGCAACGTGCTCGCGCGCGCGCGATCGCCGCGGTTAATCCTAAGCCAACGAATACCGGCGGATTTCGAGCCAATTGTAATCGTTGCGTTTGTCGCGGTGATCATTCATTATCGGAGCTTCCAAATCGGTTGGAGATAATTGTGATATAAGAAGATTGATGTTCAATGAGAATATTTAGCAAACGGGAGTCGTGTAATACTCCAAGTTTGTACACATTGTAATTGTAATGGGTTCCAGAGGATTTCATAGAATCCGATAAGCGTTTGTTGCGTTCAATATAAGTCGACAACCTCTGGTAAAGATCGAATAATCGTAGCCCAGAACCGATAAATCGGAAAAGGAAAATAGTATATCGGAACAATCAATTTTCACGTAACCTCAGTCACGTGTAACGAACGAGGACCTACCGTACAACACATTACGCTTCTACAAACACAGAGAAACTCGGATTGTAACGACCACGAGGTAACGACGACACGAGGGCCTCAATTCGCCGATTAATGCTTTATGTTAATGTACCGAGGTACGGAATTAGCCGCGCGCTTGTTTGGTTACTTGGCGCCTAAGCTGCTTAACGCTTTCGCGTGCTCGCGCGCTAAGGTGGAGTTTATATGCTCTTTTTCCGTGGTCGCACGGCGGAAATCTTCTCGATGCCAGCGGAGGAAAGGAGAACGTTGGAATATAGGATGATCGAACGATTGCGAGTCGGGGAAATCTAGGGAATCGCGGTATAAGCGTTCTTTCCCTTTCTTTCTGACCGTCCATGCCCCTATCTATCTTTGTCCGTTACGTACAGTACGTACGTACGTACGTACGTACGTACGTCCGTCCGTCCGTCCGTCCGTGCCGTGTCCCGTTCGCTCTCTCGGCGACTATCTATCTATGTCTCTGGCGGTGGAAGGTGGCTCGTGACGCCGCGACGGAAACGCGCGGATAAAGATAACTGCGCGCTATTAATGTCCCCCGGTCCCAATTAATGTCAATTAATACGTTGAGACTGGGATCTATTTGTCGGCCTCTAATAAAGCCTGTTACGGCCAATTTTCATCGACGGGAATCCTAACGAGTGCTGCTTCTTTTTCTTTTCGTCGTTCGCCGCCTCGATCACGGATCGCGGGAACATCGAGATATCGACTCTCTCCGGTGACCCTTTCTATGGCTGACTTTGGTAGTCGAATTTACTTGGGCGTTACTGCGAGCTTTCGCGGTTAGAATTGTGGCAAGAATTGGTAGGTAAAGAAAGAGCGATTCGGTGAATGCAAATTTGATGAATGAAACGGAGATTTCGATGTGATTGTTGTTGTATGTGATCTGTGAATGTTTGTTCTTCCATTAGTTGTTTGAATGATCATATGTGTAATGGAAAAAGATTATTGCTGTTTCTGGTTTGTTATTAGTAAGGGTAATTGAGTTTGATATGAAAGTAATCGTTAATCGATATTAATTATTAATTAAATGGACTACTCCGTTTCAATCGCGAAATATTGAATAGTGACGTGGGTCAATGCGTGAAACGGATACATCGAATATTAACTGTTTTTCTTGGCACAGTCGTTTTACTTGACAATGAGACCAAAACCTGTATTTGAATACTCAATCGAATCCTTTTCCTGTACACGCGTCTGATCTTCTGGATCCTAATTGATTCACAAGCTCCTCATCGAATCTACGCTTAGCCGGACTAACACGCTTAAATTCCGTTGGCAAGTATTCGCGAAACAGTTTCGCCGCATCGCTCAGCTGACTGTGGTTGAACTGTTGCTATGTAAATTACAGCCATTATCGGCGAGACTTCTTCAGTAGATCCGCTGTTCAATAATTTTCAATATTCTACAGCAGATCTATACCGAAAAATTGTCGGACACAAATATTTTCTATTCTCAGGACACGATTGCTTCCTACATTCCCGTTCTACTCACTCCTAGATTCTGACCCATATAATCCGACAGCTTAATGGCTGTCAGAAATTATATCTCCCCCGCCACGAAACAATGGCTCGTATTTACCGTTACCAAGTCCTCAAATAAACTCCCCCATGAACTGAAACTCTAAGCCGCGATCATCAACTTTTATCTCCGAATTTCCTCGCGGAAAGAATACAAATTTCCCGCGGCCGCCGCGAGATTATCAAAACAAACGAAACCTGCTCAATTCTCCGTAAAACAGGACGCAAACTGCAACCTGTGCACCGCAAATACCGCCCACCGAGACGTCCTGAACATTACAAACAACCCGACACCGTCCAAACAAACGTTAAACGCGGCGTTCCGCGCTGCCCCGCCAACCACCATCCACATTTCCGGCCAAGGTGGCTCAATAAGTCCGCACCGGATCCGAGAAATTCCACTCGCCAAGAGCGAAAGACAATATTTATCGATATCGCTGGGGCTCTGGCCAGATAACGTAGTCCCGGGGCTTAAGAACAACTTATCCCTGGAGACTGAGCTATCCAACGGAAGAGATGATCGTAGCGCGGCGGGCGAGGATATCGGCTCGCGTGCTAAAAATTTCATGGATGTACGCGGCATGGCCGGCCACCAATTACTAATTAGCAATTACGTAAAGGGACGAGAGGAAGCAGGGCAAACAGAGAGAGAGAAAGAGACAGAGAGAGTAAGAGAGAGCGCGACGGTGAGGAGAGTAGAAGAGAGAGGGTGAGAGTGGTTCCGCCGCAAATTCAGCGGAGGCATCGGGTGGGCCGGCCCACCCTAAAGTCGGTCCTTGGTCATTAGACCCGGCGGGAGCGCATTAACCTCGAACCCATTCCTGGCCCATCGCCTGCCAGCCTGCCTTGCTTGCCTGCCTGCCTGCCTGCCGGCCTGCCTGCCTGCCTGCCTGCCTGCCTGCCTGCCTGCCTGCCTGCCTGCCTGCCTGCCTGCCTGCCTGCCTGACTGCCCAGCCGCGCACCACGCCATACTCGGTATATATGCACCCGTAGAGATGGCGGCCGGACCTACTACGATATAGCTGGTGCTCGCAATTCGGTCGGACGCGTAACGAGCCACGGTCTCTACGGTAGCCTCCTTCGCAGCGCGACTCGCTAATTCGATGGGTACCGAGACGACCGCGGAGGCGGGTCGCTGCGAGTCTCCCGTGCGGCAGCTCGGGATGTTCGCGAGGGCCGTACTAGGGTATTGGGTGGTTGTACAGTAGAAATTAATTTGGTTCGAGCGCGTTTGAGATTGATTGTGAAGATCAAAATGGATGGTTGATGAAACAATAACTCTAATCTCCGATACTAATCGCAATAATTCTTCTTAGCGTTATATAATCGGTGATTCATAATGTCTAATGAAACTTGCATTCTTGAGCGTTCCGCCACCTCGACAAATATTAAGACCCGCCATTCTAATTACTCGTCGTATTTCCACCCCCGGCGACCGGGTGCGCAGGCTACAGTTCGGGAAACGCGGTGTCCGGCTGTAAGAGCTTGCCCCGATGCTGCACCTATGATCTACGTACCCGTGCATGTCGTACGTTCGCACACGTGCGCAAGTGTCCCTGCTGCTCGTGCACACCGACGGACGAACGACCGCTGCACCGACAAACACATGCGGCCGCGCGGCGTCTCTGTTTCTCACGCGGAGTGGAAGCCGGCTGACACGGATCGACGCGACGCGGCGCGTCGCGATCCGACGTCGACGTCGTGCAGAGCGACGTGCTTAGGCAAGGTAGCGAGAGGACACACAGAGCAAGAGAGAAAAAGAGAGAGAAACCGTGCAAGAGCGCACACATGCACAGGTCCCCTCGTAAAAGTGTACGGCGCTCGAGAGAGTGTGAAATAACGCGAAGCGATGGCAAGAGGACAAAGGCTCCGCGCGATTCGAGCGACCGAGCGAGCGAAGCGCGGCTACCATAGGGGCTAGGGCAGGAACCAAGCGAGGAGCCCCCGGTGCTCTCTCGTCCGAACCGAACCGAACAACCCGCGGAGAGAGACCAAGAGACAGCGAGAGAGAGAGAGAGAGAGAGAGAGAGGGAGAGAGAGAGAGAGAGAGAGAGAGAGAGAGCGAGAAAGAGAGAGTGAGAGTGAGAGAGAGAGAGTGTAGTCGCACGGAGAAAAGGGGAACAAACGCCGCACGCAGAAAGAGAGAAAGAGCGTGTCGAGGGGGCTTCTTCTCCCCCGAAGTGGCAGCCAGCGAACGCGCGCGGCCAGGACGATCGGCGGGCGTGCAGGCCGGGTGTGGCGGGGGGCGGGGTGGCAAACGAAGGGGGAAATCGGTAGGATGAGTCGGGGCCAAACGAGGGAAGAGCGAACGCGGCGCGGCACGGTGCGGCGCCGCGAGAACACGTGAACGCGAACGAAATCAGCGAGGAAAAGGGAGACGGCGCGAGCTAGAACCCGGTTAGAGCGACGAAGCGGAATCGTGTACGAGGGGGCTGGTCGAGGGACGGGGCAGGACCGAGGGGCAAAGAAAGAAAGAGACAACGAGGGACGAACAGAGAGAGAAGAGGCGCGCGAGAACGCGAACCCGCGGGTTCTATACCATTCGGTCGGTTCGGTGAGTCACGCATCGCGAGCTTCCTGCTGCCAGGCCTCTGTCTCCCCCCAACCCCTCGCCGTGTTCGCCGGCCCGCCCGTTCGCTCGCTCGCTCGCCACCGACGGTCCCCTCGTTTCGCGTCTCGCGCGCCGCTGTTATCCTCTTGCCCTGCCCCCCCGCTCGCCCTCCATCAAACCCCTCGTTCCTGCCCGTCTCACTGTCCCCACCCCGCGCGTTGTTCCTCGTACCGTTCCATCGGCCAGGCTCCCGGCCCCGATCTCTTTTGTCTGACGATCCGTCCGACCAACCGACCGACCGACCGACCGACCGTTCGACCGTCACCCGCAGGGTTAAGGGTCTTCTAAAGAGGATGGTGTTCGTCTCGCTCGCTCGCTCGCTCGCTCGCCCGCCGCTAGCGCGTTCTCCGGCTGGTCTCCTTGTTGTCCCCGCTCGTCTTCTCTTTGTCTACCTTCTTCTCGCCGCGCAACGTGCAGCGGCAGCTACAGCGGCAACGGCAACAGCAGCCGCAGTGGGTCCCAACGGTAGGTGGGTTTCGCTGAAAGATACCCAGGAGAGGGAGAAAGAGGGCTGACGAAGGAGAAAGAGGACGCGGTGTCTCGGACCACGCCGTGTTCGAAAAGAAGCTCTCGCGAGCCGTATTTTTCGGACGGATCGACCGAACCGATGTTTTACTGCTCTGCGGACGCCGCGACGGTTCGTGGGGACGCGGCTTAACGCCCCGCCGAGCGCGCGGGCCAAACGTCAAGAGATGGCCCCCGGTGAATCGATAGTCGCGGCCGCGCATCGATCCCCACGGCGAACTAGTTTTTCGTTCGCGCGACCGGAGACGTCGCAGATGCGGCTAATTGCGCGCGGCCCGCCGCTCCACACGGCTTGCGCCGCGCGGACCTGCGGATTAATGCGGCGGATCCGACGTCCTGGTTCGTCGAGGTTCCTCGCTCGACTGGGTTCCCATTCTTTTTTTCCTTTCCGTTCCTCCTCTTTGTTCTTCGATTTCGTCGAGCTCTTTTTCGACGGAGAGCTTTTCGAACAGGAATTTGCGGGGTTTTTAATTGTTTTTGATTTTCTCCTTATTCTAGGCGTTGTTTATAACGAGGGAACTGGCCGATGGGCTCGAACAGTGGTTTTTTCGCGGAGAAATGAATCATCGGAGTTCCGTTCCTTTCGTTGACGGTGAGTTGCGACGTGGATATCAAGGATAATCGCGTGAAACTCTATACCATAGGAAACAACAATCATTCACGTAAAGTTCACCTTCCATCATTGTAAGTTGTTATTAATGTAGTCTAAAACAATTAATATTAATCGGCTGAAACGTGAACCACCTTCAATCCTAAAACAACACCCTAATTCACGCGTCAACCGCTCCCAATTACCAGATCATCGTTACCCAAATCAAAATCAACCAGAGCTCCACATCGGTGAATCCTCGACAAAGAGAAATCATCCGCAGCAGCGGTAGCGAAGGGAATCCCGAGAAATCAAGGATTAAACGCTCTCGTTTCCCGGAATTCGTTTTCCAGCCGGGCAAAAGAATGAAAAAAGAAGGGGCAGGAAGGAAAAAAGAAAAGAGGTCCGCCGGTTGCGTCCCTATTTATCATCGGCCGCGGCGACGCCTCCTGTACACCGATGCGTCCCGCCGATCTCTCCGAATGTATAATGAGGACTGGGTGGCTCGAATTCGATAAGAGTCGGTTAGGCGGTGCTTCGGGATGACGTATCGCCGCGCGAGATTAATAGCGGCCACGTACGCACACAGTCGCGCGCAGTCGCTGACCGACACCGGCTTCTCCGGCGAGCGAAATTCTTCCACGCGAATCTATACGGGCCCCCGCGTGTGTCGCGCCGCCGCCATCGCTGTCGCCGACGACGACGTCGCCGTTTCTCTCCAGACCAACGTAAAACCGTCAGGCGAGCGAGCAAACGTACGAGCGCGAAGCTCTGACATTTAGGAACGGCGGCGTCCGAGATCGTTGCGAAACGTCGCGAAATCGACGGACCCGCGGGAGAAAACGATCTCGACGGCCGGTACTTTCGCGGAACGGGTGACCCAACCGAGTCTGAAATTCCACGGTCCCACTCCACCGGCTGCGAAATACGCTTGATAACTGGGATGGGGGGGGGGGGGGGGGGGGGGGGGACTTGACGCGTTCCGCGCGCTGCGGAACGGATTTTTCGGTCGATGGGTGTAACAGTGGATTTTTGGTGGATTTAATTTCATTTGTTTGTTTGATTTTGTTTATGACATGGGTAAGGGTGCTTTGGATACAGAAGAATATATGTATATATATGATCGACCTGTTTGAGATGAATCGTGCGCGAGGTTTGTAATGCAGTAGTTAAACAAAAGGATCGGTATATGGATATATGATCCGTTTTGAGCGGAGACTTCGAAATGTGCTTTCAAAGGGGAAATATTTTTTGGAAATTTTCAATGTTAACTGAAAAATGTTGGCTCCTGGAATCTGTGTTTTGAAATAGCGTGGTGTAAAATGGGTTAAGTAATTACAGTGACATTGGTGAAAGCACGATGACGATATGCTAATTTGATAAGGAATCGTGAATTGATTCGAGTAGAAAGTGTTGTGAATCGATGGTTAACGGTAATAGAAGTTTTATGGAATTCTTGTATTGTTGCAGTTATGTGTTATATATTGTAAAATGTATTCGAGAATGTATTAATAAAGTTTAATGCCGTTTAATTAGTTTAATTGATCCTTTGTTTTACGATTCCCCGTTCTTTTTTTCATCGGGCTCGCTGAAATTGCTTTGGTCATTAGCGGAATTATTTTAATTATTTTCCAGCGGACGGGAGTATTACGCATTCGTTATGGGGGTAAGTTTACTGCGAGCTTTATTGAATATTCGTAACCGAAAACGGCTAACTACGACTTATTGCGCAATCTTCGCGGTAAACGCACGACTCACGACGAAAGCGGGATCCCTTTCTCTCTCGATAAATTATTAACGATCAAATAATTCCGTCCGGCGCTGTTGCGAAGGAAATCGCAAGTGGCAAGGGGTTAATCACCCTCACGACGAACGAATCGCCCGAGGCGATTCGATAATGATGACGATTAAAACATAATAGTTGATCTAATTACAAACTATTTTTTACAGTCGTTAATCGTTTCTAATGTACAATTAAAATCGACGCGATCGCGGTGAATCCTAATTAACGGCCGCAGGAAGTGCGCTCGCGATCGCACTTTAATCGTCAGTCTCGATGCCTCATCAATGGATTACTTAAATAGAACTGAAACAGAAACCCGGTTTTTATCCTGCCACGTAAATAAATAAGTAAATAATATCCCCATAAAATGGAAAGTTCATAGATATACATTATCATTTCCGTTATTGATTACAAGATACAAACGTTACGATATACTTGACGACAACGATTTTACAGTTTGCGTTGAGAAATTCCAAATGACTCCGGCCCGGAGCAAAGGTGATCTCAATTCTCTTAACCCTTTGCACTCGAGAGTTCTTTCCTAGAAGTAAGCAACATTTTTCAGTAAGATATAAACGAGTAATGAGAAAACGTATATAAATTAAGAAATGAAGCTATTTTGTTTCAACATTTTACGTATCAACGCATTATACAGAAGATAAGGTTGTACGTAAGACGATAGTTTTGCTATATCGAATCTAGTGGTGACTCACCTCTCGAGCGCAAAGGGTTAATAACAATAATAGTTCCGTCGATTTCTCGAGAACCGAAAACATCTGAAAAACGGAAAACCCGAAAGGAACAATCGGGAAAGGGGAGCGAGCCAACCGGGATTATCGACAAATACGTTTTCCCCGTGCGCGTGCGAACACCCCAACCTCCACCTGCCCCTCCCCGTCCCGTACCTCCCCTAAACGATCGCGAATCCCCTGCTCTGGGCCCGTAATACGCGGATTTTTTGCACCGCTTAGTCACTGCGTGCGCGCCGGTTACCGCGATGACGGTTATACCCAGCCGGGGCCGTGTGTGTCCCTGGCGTGGCGCGTGTAAATGCGTGTGAGAGCGTGCGAGCGGACCGGGCACCACGCACACGCGGCCGACGCACGTTTGTCGGCGTGACGCCGCGCGACGTCCGCGGCGGCTGTTCGTTGTGTTGGCGCGTCGATACATCCTGTGCCGGAGACCCTCGATCAGCAATCCCGTGACTCGTTTTTTTTCGTTCGTCGAGTATTGGGCCTGAGTCGGGCCTGGTCGGGTTATCCAGAGGTCGGATAAGATCTCCGATTTGGTTGTTATAGATAAGATATTTGAGTAGGAAATGATTAAAACGTGACGATGGAGGTTGGATGTCGTGTATTTATATTCGTTGGTTGTTGGTCTTAATTTTGTGACTCATCGAGTAAGTAGTATGATTTCGGCGAACACAGTTGGTAGGATGATTGTCGACGTTTAAATTGTTGTTGTTGATCTTGAAATCGATCATTTTTGTTTCTTTGATTATTGGGTCTGAATTGGGCCTAGCTGGGCTCTTACATTCCGAGTGGAACATTATGAAGTAATTGAGTGAAACGTTCTTAGTATGAATAGACGAAAATAACATGTCGAATTAGACTATTAAGGGCAGTTGGAGTATCTGAATTTAGTCCAAATCGATATTTTAAAGGAAATGGTACTTTAAGGTACGTTGAAGACGTGAAGGGTTGAATCTTAGAGAAACGGTCGCAGAACTGAACAGTGCTAACTGTTCCCTGGAATATCCTGCAACTGCTTTTCGTATGAATCGTCCTATCGTGGCGAGATAAGCTGCGAAAGTTGCGATACCGCGGAAATTCGCTTTCATTGGAAACGATGGCCAGCACGAGACTACCGGGAGTACATCCCATTGAATTCTGTTGTTCGAATCGAAGGAGCTACGGTGATCGATGTAGAGCAATTCAAAAGTTTCCAATTGATATTACAACCTGCTTTCTTTTTTAAAAAAGTTACCCTGAAATTAATCTACAGTCACGATTGTAGCAGAGGGTTAACTACCCTGTCGATCTTTTCGTCTCCTCTTCACCCTATTCTTCGTCGAGCACTCGGAGTAACGACGCGGATCGAATGAGAATGCAGTTCTTCCAGCGTTGATTTCGTAACTGAGAAACGTTTTATGTATTGTTCCGTAAATCCTCGTCAGATTTATCGACAATACGAAACCCTTTATGCAAATCATAACTTTAACACTAGAACTACTAGTGGCCAAGTGTCTGTCCAGTGTGATATAACGATTCGATAACAAAAATATGATGTCATTTCCACTGCGGTACTATTAATAGTGGCAAACGTAAATCGCAATGAAAAGGGTAAATGTTATTTAATTGGAGTGCAACTGTTTATAACTATTCCAGCAATAACTACAAGTAGATACTAATGACACGATAAAAGAAAGAGTCCCGTAATTTATCTTAATTAAAGAACAAAAATGTCTAAACAGAAAAACTCATTTAAAACATCGCCAATAATAGAAAATAAAAGCGATACAAATTCTCAACTCAACATTTTTACCCCATCAATCATCACCCCATATTTTCATCCTCGAAACGATAATACACCAAACGCAGAATACCACCACCGACGTCGATATCCGCGAGAAATAGGGAAAAAAAGGAAAAACGCTGACTCGAACGTTTCAATCGAAACCCGGTGTCGAAAGCGGTGACTCCGATCGCGAGCATTTGGGCCGCGAGCGTCAAAGTCGGGCCGGACCGGCCGATAAGACGGAAAATCTTATCGAAGTCGGTCGCGCGACGATAGCAAAACGTCGGAATGTAACAAAGAAATCGGCGGCGCGGAGAGAGAACCGAGTGTATCCGGTCAGACCGGGCTCCGCAGTCGAGGTTCGGGGAACGTTGGATTCCCGTCCCGCGGCCGCGATAGCGAGCGAACGAACGAACGAGCGAGCGAGCGAGCAAAAGCGAGCAAAAGCGCGAAGCAGCCACGGTGTCGCGTCGTTCGGGATGGGCGAGCCGTCTGCGCCGCTCCGCTTCGCGCCACTCCGCGACATATCCGGAGCGAGGCGAAGGAAAAGAGCGTGGCCGCGGCGCGTAAACGACGGGCTTTGTGCCCGCGGTTCTCCGCCTCGCGTATAGTGTGTGCCAGTTGTTCGTAGGTCAAAGCGGCTAACTCCATTTCTCGGATGCTTACAGATTTTAGTAGACATCGAAACAATTAAATGATTAAGCGTAGAATTTAATCAAATTGTTCCAGCTTTCATTTTGTAATCAGTCACATTAGAAACTGATATGAGACGTTCACGGTTGAAAGTGACTGATTCCACTCTCCGAACATTTTCCAATTCCATAGGTTAAACGCTTCATTCGTTTGCATATACGATTATATCCAATTTTCCCAGCACCCATTCTCGGGGTTAATCACTTTAGCAAATGGTAGATATGAGGCATCCATAGGCTGAAGCTAACTACTTTCTTTATCTACGTCCAATCTGAACGTCACAATGTTTAATTGGTAATAATACTTTAATCTGTACCGCAACCTTTGTTTCGTGAACTTGATCCCTTTGCCAAATGAATGGCGCATAACGTCACATCGAAACCTTAGCTTCTACACGTTGAGCGGCGCAACAGTAGTGTTGCTACCACTACCACTACTGCTCTCCTACTACTACTAGACACGCTTAGCAGCGAGCAGGAGCAGCAGCATGCGGCAGGAGGTAGTGTCGTGCGCGCGCGCTGTAGCTAGATAGTGTGGGTATTTACGGGCCCCTCGGGCCGCACGATCGTCGTCGATCGGCGTGGCATGCGGGTCCCGCGAGGAGCGAGCACGAGAGGTGGAAGTGTCGCACGCAGTGCGCGCCTCGCCAGCTGCTTCGCTCTCCTGTCCTCTCCGTTTCTCTCCGTCGTACCAAGGACCGGGAGATCGCGCGGGGCGTCGTCGTCGTCGATAGTGTCCCTCGTCCCCCTTTTTCCTCCGTCCCCCCTCCGGCCCCTGACCATCCGCTTCCCTCTAACCCTCACACCACGTCCTTCTTTTTTTTTTCTTCCCTTCGGTTCACTCTCCGCGTGACGTGCGGTATGCGTGCGCGAACCCGAGAGGTTCGCACAAAGGGGGATACACGGCGGCCGCGTACGTGTACGCGTGCGTGCGTGTGCATGTGCGTGAACACGATCGCGGTCGCAAGGGCCCGACACAGACGCGAACCGCGACGGCAACGTCGCCGCGACGCTTTCGTGGTATTGGTTATCGGCGTGGCCGCCGCTTCGGGAGGAGCCGAACCTCGCGCGCGTACGCGATTCGCGTACCGTTTCTTCGGGGAGTCGGTTTCGTGTGTGCGTTGGGTACGGTTAACTTGTGCCCCTTGTACACTTACGTTTGCGTGTATATGTGGTGTATATGTTATGTATGTGTGTATGTACGTATGTTTGTTTACGTTGATACATATATGTTATGTATGCATGTATATATATATATATATATATATATATATATAGGTGTGATGGTGTATGTGTGTATGTACGTGTGCACACACTTGCGGGTAACACGTACTACCACGAGATCGTCAGCGTTTTGCGTATGGCTGATTTTTTCGTGGTGCAGATAAATAGAGCGAACTAGTAATTATTTGGCACAGCAAGTCTTAGATTACACTGTTGTGTAGTTATTCATGCTGTTTAAACATTTGTATTCGGTATCAATCATCTTTCAATGGGTTCATTGCACACAACCTCAATGAAAACAGAATGGAAAAGCTTATAGGACTTCCAAGCCGATCGCGTTTAACTAAAAAGTCTGTATAACAGTTGCGATAGTTGCCAATAATCACATGAAACTACTGCTAACGCCATTAAATAAAAAATCATCTTGCACAGTGCAATGTTTAATTCAAACGATTCAGGGAGGCCAGTCATCGGTGACCGTGACAGTGAACGCGTTAACCACCACTCCTAAATACCTACTACAACTTCCAATAACCCGTCATCTCCGAAGCCACAACGGACATCAACTTTCCATTTTTCCTCATCCAACGTATCAACGGTGCGAATTACAAAAATCTTCTATATATACACACACATACCTATATATAAATATATCACATATATACACATGCACACAAAAGTCAAACATATACACGTACATCTATATATACACACGTATAGGTGTGCACATGTACCTGGACCATGCCGATCCCTCGGGGTTCGCTTCTCCTCGCACGTACACGCGAACCCGAGCCAACGGCAGAACGAGCGAGCGAGCGAGCGAACGAACGAGCGAGCGAGCCAGCCAGCCAGCCAGCCAGCCAGCCAGGCAGCCAGCCGCGGCGAGCCACGGATGCGCCCTGCTTACGTATACACCGGTCCTTCTCTCTGTCTTCCTCCCGCTCCCGTATCCCTCCTTTTCCCACGAGCGAGCCTTGGCAATATAAGCCGAGTAATATTACCGCGGGAAGAGCGGTAAGGTAACAGAGAGCCGCTGCTACGGACCGTTCCTTTCGAGAATTTACGAGCACCACGGTCCGGGTGCCCGTCGACCCTACCTTTCCTCTCCACCCTCTATCCCCTCGGTATATACCCGGCGCACTCTCTCCCGCATCCTCTCTCTCTCGCACACCGTGTCACTCTCTTTTTATCCGTCTCTCTCTCGCTCTCTGTCTCCCGTCGTGAACCGTATAGCTGCGAAACGGCACCGCACAGGCCGGGGCGCGAGCGTTTCCGTGCTATGCTCGGAACTCGGTAGCTATGCGCCTCGGTACCTATGCATCGGTGCGGTACCCGCGTTCCGCGATCGCCAGACGATGGACATCCTTATTAGCCGCATGCGGTTATTGATGGCAGAAGCGAGCGAGCGACAAGGCGAGCGAGCAAATGCGAGAGCTCTGCCGAGCGAGTCGGGGGGCGGCGGAAGGGGGTGGGGTAGCGGATCGGTACGGTGCCGCGCGCTCGAAAGAGAGATACGCGGATATAATTGGACGCCGTTTAGACGCGTAGAAGCGTATCGAGCGCCAGCATCGGAATCGCGTTCCGCGACGACGCGACACACGCGTTTAGGCACCGTTTCGGGTATTCTCGGTCCGCTTGGGCTCGGCCGGACCGCGCGATCCCGTTCCCTTTTGGACCCGTGCCGTGCCGTGCCGTTCAATCTGCGGCTGGATCACCGGCAACGCGTTTTGTTGGACGAACTCGAGCCGCTGGTTCGAGGGGTTGTTTTCGATCCCACCCCCTTCACGCGGAGGTTCATTATTTCATCGAGCAGGGTGCTGAAGTTGACGTAGCATTGTCTCGCAGACGTTGATTCATGTTTCTGGGGTAATGATATAGGTGTCGAAGATTTCGTAGCGGGTTCACGCCGCGTTCTTTCGCTCTCTCATCGACCTCGTTAGCGTTTTTAAATTTAGTTTGAGGTCTTCACCGCGAGGCCGACTTGATATCACGGGGCGACTCGATACGAGATACGGTTCGCTTGGAATTTCGTCGGCGACAGAGGTGCGCGCGTTTATTTGATCCCGTGAAACTTGGTTAAGGAGGATGTTCCTCTTGCTTGTTTTAGGGTAGAAACACGAGTAGAAGACAACGGATTCACTTCTGCATCGAGATTTCACGCGCGGTAGACGGCGTTCCGAGCTGAAAGTAGTTCTTTACTTAATTAACCCGTTGCGGTGTTGCTCCTTCGTTCAATGCGATCTCTGACCCACAGCGATCACGACGAGGGTTGAAAGGGGTCGAGGGTTGAAACGAAGGAAAGGGCAGCTTTTCAAGATTTCTTACAATATTTAGAATCTTCGGTAACCCAAGTCACACGTCGCACCTATAAATATTATACCGATCTGTCCGTCGAATAATTCAGTCATGCGCGACTTCAAATTTCAGGTATAAAAGCGTGACGTCGACAAAATGATGATATAAGGAACCTCAAAGAGCTGAACACCTTCGGATTCGCCTGTGAAAAATTACAGCGCACCGGTTCGTCACCAAGCGCTGTCGAGTACCCGGGAACCGGTAAGAATGCAGGAAAGGAGCGGGTCGCATCGATATCTCCGGTATCGACGGTTTTCCCAGCGAAACCGGACACCGGGTCCGCTGTTCGCGTCGGCTCCGAATATCTTTCCACGGCACCGGGGATGCGCGCGCGTACGCGGCGGTTTCAGCTACCGAGAGCGGTGCGGACGGGCCCGCGGGATCTCGCTCGCGAACCGGCCCCTTTACCCCCACCCTTCCCGCCACGCTCCTCTGCACCCTTCACCGTTTTAAATTCCCCCGAGCGTGTGTCTCTCCCGATGCTTGCGCCACTTGCGTGCATCTTGCACGCGTGCTTCTGCATACGCGCCGACGGAAAAAACGTAACGGCGATGGGATGGTGGAAGAAAAACACAGGAGAAGACAGAGAAAGAGAGAGAGAGAGAGAGGGGAGAGGAATGGAGGGAGTCAAGGAGGAGGAAAGGATGAAGAGTAAAAGAGAAAAAGACGAACGAGCGGTCGAGCATAACGACGACGTACTCACCGGCCCCGGACGAGTACGATGAATTCGATTTAAACCAGTTTTTACGGGATCGATTACTAGGTACGTGACCGTTCGACATGTGGAAATTAGCGCTCGCCGGCGTGCACCCGGTAAATCCATGATTATTTTGACGGGAAGACGGTGATCAGGCTCGCGCGACGCTATTAAGTACACGCTAAGCTTCTCTGTTAACCCTTGCGGAGCCGCGGCGGAGTATGCTTCCAGATTGTGCACGGGAATTAACCTCCTATTCTGTGATTTCTGTGGGTACTGATTGTTACGCATTTGCTGGGAAGTCGTTACGGGTTTCCTACAATCTAACGATCAGGTGTTGCAGAATTAGAACGAAGAATCGAGTGTCGCTACGTTTAGCTTCCTGTTTCCAAATTTCATTTAACGACCGTCTACTGAATCTAAACAACCAGCAATTTATGTAGTCGCGTAAGGTAGCCCGAGGAACAAACGCGAAATTCTTTTTCCCAAATTATTTGACGTAGCCCTGTACTCCCAACCGCGTCATTCTCAAGAAGAGGAAGCATCGCCGTTCCACTGCGATAACGAGCAACGGAAAGTACAGACCGAGAGAAATAAAGGACAACGAAGAATCAAGAAGGCAGCATTACGTATTACACGTTTGCATGCGCAAGCAGGCGTCGCGTACAGTAGAGGCCGCGATCGCGAACGAGGAAGAAGACCGCGTGGAGTTAGCGTACGCGACGCGATGCGACGCGTCGCGTCGCGACTCGGCCCCGGCGGACTCGCGGACCCTCACATCCTGTCTATGACAGGATGGCTGATGGCTGGGTTGGTTGGCCGGCTGGCTGGTCTGTCGGTCGAGTTGGCAGGGCCCTACCCACGGCTCTACCCGCGCGTACATGTGCCAGTCGCCTCTTCGTGCCGCCGAGCCGCGTGCACCGACGGTCCTCCCTCCTCCCGCCTGCTCCGCCCGCCCAGCGCCGCCGCCACCACCGCCACCTCCTCCCCCCACTCCACCCTCCGTCATGCCGCTGGCTCGGCCGCGCCGCGCCGGTTCCCTCTCGCTCCCTTTCGTGTCCCCCTTCGGTCCCCCTCTTTTACGCTTATTCCTACGGCCGACCGTCTCACGGGGGCCTGTTACTCTCCCGAGACCTCGGTTCTCGACGAGAGCGGCGGATTTTTTTTTCTCCCCGCCTTTTTTTTCCATCGCTCCGCGACCAGCCGGCCACCGTCGCGCAGCCGGTGCCGGTTTCGTCGACGGTCGGTCGATCGGTCGTTTGGTCGGTCGGTCGGTCGGTCGGTCGACCGGTCGGTCGTCGGCGGCGGCGGCGGCGGGCGACGACGCTCCGCGGCGGTATCGAATCGTCTCGCCGCGGGGTACGTATGGACGCGAGCGAGCGGCCGAGCGAGCGAGACGTCGGCGGAAAGAAGGGTAAAAGGAAAGAAAAAAAACAAAAGAGACGAGAGCGTCGAGCGAAACGCCACGCCGCGCCGCGGCTCTCGAGAGCCGCGTGTCCGAGAACGGAGACGGTGAACGAGAGGAATCGAGTTAAACGGAGCGAGAGAAAAAGCTCGGGAGCGAGACGGAGGGAGGTCGGATGTTCGCGGGAGCGAGCGAGACCGCGGCGTGGTCGAATAGAGAGGGAGGAGGAAGGTTAGAATAGGGTGGGGCGGCGCTTTCCAATCGCGGAGCCGAGGCCCCTCGCGTTCCGACGACGATCGAAAAAGGTGAGACGTGCCGAAGGGGATATAGGCGCGGACAATGAAGGGAACGGGAGCGACGGAGACGAGGGAGACGAACGGTCACCGGGCTCGACGAGCAGCGGAGCGACAGAGAGAAAGGGATACGGCAGAGAAAGAGAGACGGTGGATCCGCGCGCCGCGAGCTCGTCGAGCGAGAGAGCCAGAACTAGAAGGAAAACGCGGCGAGAAAAAGACGAAGCGAGGCGAGAACGTGACGAGACGACGAACCGGGGGACGCGGACCAACGGATCGACGGGGGAGGGACGTCGAGAGCGGGCCACCGGTGGAGGCGGGGGGGACGGAACGGAACGGACGGTCGAGCGAGCGACGACGATTTGGCAACGGCTTTTATGGCTTTCGTTGCGATCGGCTGGAAACGACCCGACACGACTCGCCGCGGCTCGGAGCGGCGCGGGATCCCGCGTCGACGGTACGCGGCCTCGTCTCTTACACTCCGTTCGCCTATGTGTGCGTATCGGTGCGAGAATGTGTGCGCGGTTATACGAGCGCGAGGAGGTACGCGTTTTCGGAAACGAGGCCGGCGTATTCTGAAAACGGCGGGAGGGAGAGAGAGGAGATCCCGCGACACCCAACACGCGCCGCGAACGGGAAACGTTCTTTTTGGCCGGTTCGGCGGAGAGGCTGAGAGACCGCGGCACGGTGGAACCTCGGTAATTGCCGGCGAGCACCGCCGGTCGTTGCATTCCGTCAGCCAGGGACGTGTGGTCCGTTAGCCACAGACGGCAACTGGGTCTAGAGCCTGCTGATTTCGGGGCCCCAGAAAATTCAAGTTGCAGGCAATTATTTGGGAACGAAGATATTTTTATGCGGGGAATTTTGGAAAACGTAGGTATCTTGTATGATAGAATTATCGAGATATCGGAAATACGAATAGTTCAAAACAGATGGAAAGGTGGAAAATTTGAAGGGATTTTGAACGGGGTAAAATATGTTAGATATTATCGAAGTTAATGTTTGGTTATCTTTTAAATATTTATATTTAACGCGAATGTATGGAATTCGGTAATTTAGTAATTGATCGAATTTAGGAGAACATCGTTGGGTTTCCTGGTATTTCGGAGCGAGTAAAAGAGGAATTGCCCCGAATACGGAAATGGGCCCAGGGCCCAAACGGACCGTGGTACGTCTTTGGTGCAGCCGCGAAACGGAGATACTCGCTTTGTAAGTAAACAAATTGAAGAGCAGTACGGTTTAATCATTTTAGAATCGTGGCAAAAGTATTCATTGGCCCCATACCAGTACAACTATCGAGGTGCTACCGTATTGGGACGAACAGAACCGTCGAGCTACAAATTAAATCCTTGTTGTTGAATAGGCTCTCGTGCGCGGCGAAACGTTACACGCTTCTTTATGAAGCGTATTCAGCCGCGAGTAAACGACGCAATTACGTAAATTACGTTTATCCTTAACCGTAACATTACCCGCGTCCGTGTTCCCGTTGAATGGCACGCAGCCGGGGAGAGCCGGCGAGCGTTATGCTGTCGAAGAAGAAGGTCTGCGCCACCAATTACACGTTCCGTGAGACCGCGGAACACTTTTACCGCCGAAACTCGGGGATCGAACAACTTCGTTAACCCCTTCGCGAACTCTACGTCGAAGCGGACTCTCAACGTCCGATTTTGTTCTGATATTCATTTATTTCAATTATTTCTACTACGATCACAGTAACTTTATCATTATTTTCACTACGATATGTACTAATAATTTTTACTATAACTTACTAACCCTTTGCGAGGTGACTTCGAGAGGTGAATCAGTCACCTTGATTTGATGCAGTAAAGGTATAAAGTTTGATATTCAATATTGAACTATGTACAATGCATCGGTATGTGAAATATTGGGATAAAAAAGCTTTGTTTCTCAATTTACTTGTGATTTCAGTTCATTTGAAAACATTGTCTTTATCTAGTTAGGAAATGTTGAATATTTCTAGCGAAATACGCACCGAATGCAAGGGGTTATTATATTGTTAAAGATAATATCAGGTTCTGCAGAATAGAAACGATTAAATCGTCGCATTATCGTAGCGGATTGACCTACGCCAACGTAAAGTTCGAATAAAAAGCGGGAAGGATATTTTGAATTTCAACCGCGTCACCGTGTCGCCGGAACGAACAACTAAACGGTACGCATAGTAGATTCTCGTATTGCGTCGGGGAGAAGATAAACTTAGCCCTGAAGCCTTAGACACGCTTACGGATATTGTCCGCATACACGTGGTCGCGTACAAGGCCTGTGAATGTCCACGGATTGTCCGCGAAGTTGCCTAGACTGTTCGCAGACGGTCCGCAGACCGGTATGCCGGCTGCCTTTCGTCTACCGTAGAAATGGGAAACAAAAGGCAGTGTCTGTGAATATAGTCCCTCATTAAAGTTCACGAAAGCTTCTCGACGGCTAAACGAAAATGCTTTCTCGATAATTCAAAATCTGTGAACCCAAATACGAAAAGTTTACAAAACACGAAAATCTTAATCGAATCGAAATATCAACTAAATCGAGAATATAGTTTCCAACGTTCAAAAATATTTTCCCCATTAAACGAGGCGAACAAGATATTAAAAACTGGATCAACGATGAAACTCTGCTTTCAATGAAAAGTCGAATTCCAAAAAAGAAAAGACGCCAGCCCAAAATAGAGTAATACCTTATCCCAATTCCGAGTCTCCAAGCTTCCGTTGTCGCGATTCTCACCGGCCGATTCACAAGCCGCCGCGATCGGAAAACTCGAAAAAAGGGAAGGAAAAAAGTAAAGCTGACTCATTCAGCATTACAAAAGGGTCGGCGCGGTCACCGATCGAATTTTTCCCGAAAATGCGGTTCCGACCGGCCTAAAGATCGAACGGCTGTAATCGAACGCGTGCGACGCGCCAATCGATCGATCGCCGCGCGCAAAACCCGCGGGCTCGCTGCGAGACGAGAGCGAGAGCGTTCCGACGGGGATGGAGGAAGCCCCCGTGCATTCAGACGCGTACCTACTACCTGCGGGTAGGAGGAAACTGTAACTACCGTCGGACTGGAAGTATTAGGAGGGAGAGAGTCGGTGAAAGAGAAGAAAGAGCGAGAGAGAAAGAGGAAGAAGGCGGGCAACCGGGGGGAGTACGCTAGCGAGCGCGAACGCGCGAGAGCGTGCGCGCGGGAGCGCGCGCGAGGGAGGAGGGGAAAGAGAATAAACTGGGTCAGTGTCGCGGAACTTGAAAACTTCGCTTCCGTAATGTGAGAGCGGCGCTGACTGCCGGCTGGAAGTCGCTTAAACTGCGTTTACGAGTCGGCGGTAGGTAAAACAGAAACACCAAAGAGAACTCGAGACCGAGTTATACCTAGTTATGTGTATATACTTGTCTCTATATGCACCTATAGATATAGATATACTCATACACGGAAAGAGAAAGCGAAAGAGGGCGAGACGGAGAGGGAGAAGAGGGATACGTCTGCACACGTGTGCAACGTGTACGGATGGGACCGCGTAGGTGAAGGTGGAAACGAGCGAAAGAGAAAGAGTGGGAAACGAGTAACGAGGAAAAGAGAGGGAGACGATATGGTAGGAAAGAGATATGAAGAGGGTGGGAAAGAGAGAGAGAGAGAGAGAGAGAGAGAGAGAATGTGAGTCGGCCCAGTGGAAGACATACACGAATGTACAAACTGAAGCACGCTCTCCGACCAGGGGGGAGCAGTCTCGTTTGTTATACTGGCATTTCTACTGGCGGTGTCTCATTGTATACACACCGTGCACAGAGATGTGCACACATAGAGAGGAATATACAAGTTTCCTCTCGCGCTCTCTTTCCCTCTCGCTCCCGCCACGGTTCCCCACGTGCCGACGTGTATTATATATCGAAACGTTTCCCGCCACGATTCCAATGTCAACCGCTACGCGTCGTGGAACCAGGCGCGCGAGGAACCAGCCGGAAGGTCTCGCAAGGTCACCGCAGCTACAGGCGCTTCTGCCGCCGGAGAATCTCGTTCGTCCGTTCGCTCGCTCGCTCGCGCGCGCGCGCGGACGGAGAAAGTTTGGGCCCGGTGAATTTCGTTCGAACGGAAAAGGAAAAAGAGACGGGACGTTAAGAAACAGAGAGAAAGAAGGGTCGGACGAGGAATTTCCGACAGCCGTTCGGTCGGGTAACCACTGTGTTCCGCTTTAACGACGAGTCGTTCGGCTCCGCGAGTTGGTGGACGCGTACCGCGAGCAACGGTGGAGGGCGTGGGGCAGCGAGCGGGGTGGAGAGAATGACCGCGGGGCAGTGGGGGACGGGCAACGGGAAGGAAGGGACTTAGGCGGCCGCGATACCGAGGGATAAGAGGGACGGGAAATGCGCGCCCACGTATAAACGCGTATATCGTGCACGTAAGCCTGAAAACACGGGTGGCGTTAGGCGCTTGTTGACGCAGATAAACCGACGCCGGACAGCGTAACGTTGTATTTATAGTCTCCTCGCGCCTCTCTAGGCGCGCGGCTGCGGCCGCGGTCTGTCCTCCCCCTGTCCCTCGCCCCGCTCCCGTTCCCATAGTGTCGTCATTCCCCTCTCCACGTCGATTTTTCCCGTGTTCCAACGGTGGTACGCGGCGTTTTGCGCGGGGAAATACCAGCCGCCGATTCCGCGAGAGGAATATCAGCGCGCGATACCGCGGGACCGCGACGCATGAACGTGGCCCGGCAATCTCGAGATACGATGGTTCGGCGTTATCGTCGCAGCGTGATAACCGCCGGTTCGCGTCCGCGTTCTCGATTACCGGCGACCAGACCCGTCTCGCATAGAAACCGGACCGGCTTGTTCGTGAGGTTTCGGCGGGCTCGGGGCGAAGATTCGCGAGAGGCGCGCGGCAAAGTGGAAAAAATAAAGGGGGGAAAAAGAGGAAAACGAAGAAAGAACCGGGCGATGAGATCACGCGATGGCTCGCGAGATCTCTCGGCCACGACCTTAGCTCGCGGAGCGGTCGGCCGTGTTCGCAGCGGCGCGGCGTCGGGTCTAAATAACCTCTGGTATATCGAACCGTGCCAGGGAATCCGCGAGCGGAGGACTCCGCGAGCGAGGCGTCGCGACGCATCGCGCTTCGCCAGCTACGAAGGTCTCTCCTCTCGTAACCGCGGTCTCGTTTTCTCGTTTAATAACCGACGCGGCGAACGAGGCAGGCTGTCGCCGGGCGACGAGGAAGGACGGGGGGTAACGGGCGACGATAGAGCGGAGTGGAAACGTTCGCGGGCGAGCTTAGTGGAACAGGACACGCTCGCGTTCGTGTGTAGGGCGGCCACGTCGCGTGTACGGGCACACCTGCACACGTGCTCGTAGGATAGATCCTTTGGTCGAAACGAAGGGACACGTAGGCAGTGCGAAGGGCGGAGCGAGACGGAGATCGCGGGATCGAACCGCGGCCCCTCCCTCCGCCTCTCTGCGCTGCCTTCTAGCCATGGAACGTAGACGTAACGCGTCGTAAGCCCGAAAACGCGCCGCGCGAGACGCGTTACCCGCTCCCCCTCCTTGCCGCCCATCCCTCTCGACGTACGGACCCGCCGTCACCATCGACCACCTCCGCACCACCCCCCGGCATCCTCGGCGAACCCCTCATCACCGAGGCGCTAGGTAGAGCGTAGATCGAGGGAAGTCCGCTAAAGGGGGTTGGCGAAGCGGCGCGCAGTTTGCCGGATGGCCGTTCTAGGTGAACAAAATTATTTCTCCTCGGTAATACGTTTCCATCGGGTTCTAGTTTTTGAAATAGAATACAAATTTCGTATCCCAGTTTATGATTTTATTAAAGATATTTAGAATGAAAAGAATGTTGATAATTCTGTTAAAAAAATGGAGTAATACATTGCACTGTTTAGTGGTAACCGTATACAGGGTGTCTTATAACTGGTACAACCGGATAGGTAATTCTATGTCAAAAAATAAGTCGAAGATATGGAATAAAAGTTTTTCATTGGAGACTTCGTTTTCGAAAAAATCGACTTTCAAGATCTACTCGATACACGTACTCTCGACCAAGTCTCAACTCGACGGGTATCACTGTAGATTGTCGTTACAATTGAAAACCACTGTCATATTGGTAAACACCGTCGATGTTATTTTTTCCGTTACATTTTTTCTATTTTCTTAGTTTCTGTGAAACTATGGATATGACTACGTACAGTAATCGGGAGTATACAGATATGATTCCTGTGTTAGGTGCATCTGGTGGTAATACATCAGCCGCAACTAAGTATTACAAACACCGATATCCAGACCGCGGACATCCCGATAGGAGAGTTACTCAGAGAGCGGAAAGAACTGCGGTGGAACACTGTTCTTTTAAATCTTTTCGTCGATACGGAGCTCGCAATCATCAAATTAATACGGGTATCAAAAGAGGTATTCTGAAAGATATAACGAGCGACCCTAGCACGAGTAGTACTATTAGTGGCATACTGTATGAGAATAAATTGCACCCTTAATACATTTGTAAATCACAAGAACTTGCAAATCGAGATTATGTTTCAAGAATAACACCATCTCATTAGTCAAGATAGAACAACCTTCCAACGACTATTTTGCAAAGTAATTTTCAAGTGAGGTGGAGTACGAACATTTAGGCTGGCATAATAAGAGACCAAATTATAGGACTTTGTTTCTTTCCTGATAGTGTAACGTCAGAAGCATATTTACATTTGTTGCGCAACGTATTGTCGGAATTCTTGAACAATGTTCCTTATGCGATACGATTAAATATGATCATTCGACAAGACGGGGCAACGTCGCACTGTAGTCGAGCAGTAACAAATTTGTTAAATCAGAGGTACCATTGTTGGACCGGGCACGATCCGCAAACCTATCACTGTTCAACTTTTATTCGTAGCATCATGTTACGAGAAAGAATAATTATACCGTTCGAAAAGTTAAAATTCCAGACCACTTTGGTGTTATTACTACTATTTAATGTATATCGAAAACAAGTAGGTAAAAGTTTGATTCGTCGAATACGGTTTGAAATTCACCTCGCGAGGCCGTCACGGTATTGCAGGACAACGGGTTAACGCGTAGGAATATTAATATTTGGTTATTACAGCGAACAATGTAGGACTTAGTTTTTGTTGATTCAAAAATTAATTTTGACGATTTTGTCCACCTAGAACAGCCATTCGGCACACCGTGCGGCGCGGCGAAGGCGGAAGGGTGGTCGGGGTGAGGTCGAAGACGAGGGTGGCCGAGGGTGGGCGGTGAGGCGCGGCGAGGGAACCCCCGGGGGTGGGTGGAGGAAGGAGGATAGGGCAAGCCGTTATTTAGCCGGCCGCGCGCGCGTCCCTTCGCGACCCAACTCACAGCCGCGCCGCCCTTCGCTCGCCCTCGAGCGCCGCTGTTCCGCCGCCCCCTCATCGCTCACGCCCGACTCTCGACCAACCCTCACCCCCGCACACCCACCTACACTCACCCTGCTATCCGACAGCCACCTCTGGCTCTCCCACACCCTTCGTTTTCGCCCTTCTGGCCCCCCGCCTTCCACACCCCTCGACCGCTCGTCGGCCGTCAACCATCCACGGTCTCGCTCGCACCCTTTGTCTCACCCGATGATCGTTCCTCGTTCTCCCTCTGGCTTCCTCTCGGCTCTTTTTTCACTTCTACCCTCTTTTTTTTCGTCGCCGTCTCTCTCGCACCCTCTCGCAGTCGCACCTTCCCTCGCGGCTCTCTCTAACCGCCTCCCTCTCTCCCTCTTGCCCTCGGCCGTTCTATCTCCCCGTTTTTTTTCTTGCTCCGTCTCGCTCGCTCTGCCGGTTCCTCGCTCTGTTCGTCTCTGTTCGCGTTGCCCTCGTCTCATCGGGACACGCGGCGGCGACTCACGGCTCTTCACGGTGCCCTGACTCCCTCCTACCCTAACCCGCTTCATCTCGCTCTATGCCCGCGCTTTTTCTCTCTCTGTCCCTGTCCCGACACGGTTGTTCTCCCTCGCCCCCCTCGCCCTGCCCGCCGACGATCCTCTTCCCTCTGCGTCCCACGCGGTCACTTTTTCTCGTCCCGTCTCCGTCCGTCCGCGGCGGCCGCGCCGCGTTATAACCCACGGAAAACCTCGGGCTCGCTCGTCCACGACCAGAACTCTCTGGCTCTCTCCGTCCATCCGCCCTCCCGTCCTCCCGTACGACGGTCCGCACGTCCGTTCGACCGTCCATCCGTCCGTTCGTTCGTCCGTCCGTCCGTACGTCCGTTCGTTCGCCGAAATCCCGTGCTAATTAAAGCCCGCCTCGATGCCCGTCGCCGACCGGGACGACAGAGGCGTCATCGTCTCTCGCTCTATCCACCGGCCCCAACTCCCTCGTTCTCACTCCCGCCCGTTCCCTTTCATTCGCCGCTCCGTCTACGTCGATCCCGTTCCTCCTCTCTCCTGTCCCACTCACGCGGCCGCGGGCTCGCGCTCTCGACCGTTTTCTCTCTTCCCGTTTGTTCGGCCCCTCGCCGCATCCCCCCCCCGGCCCGCCCGACAGCCGCTTCGGTCGGCTCGCTCGTCTCGCGACGCGACGCGGCGCGGCGCGGCTCGGCGCGGACCGGGCTCACCAAGGAGAAAATTAAGAAGCCTTCGGAGCCGGCTCGTTCGGTCCATTGTGCCGCGCGCAAGGGCGGGAGGGAGGCGGACGGATCGGGCGACAGGGCGAGAGAGAAAGAGGGAACGAGACCACGTCCCGCGTAACGGGACTCACGGCAGACGACGATGCGCTCTCTACCCTTCTTTTACTCTTTCCCTTCCTCCTCCGCCCTCTCTTTCTCCTCTTCATCCTTCTCCTCCTTCACCACAGCCGTCGACGTTTCCTCTTTCTTCTCCACGGTGCTACGCGTCCCAGCTGTCCCCTTTGTGTACGCTCGTATCGCGTGCACGCTCCGGCTGCCTCGTCGCGGGTGCTCGCGCGCACGCGGGCTTCCTCTACAAGCGCAGCGCCGCCGGACCCATACACACAGGCGGGGTTGTGCGAGCGTTAAACGTGCGGCGGCGCCCGCAGAGATAAACTCGCGCTTGCCTTTTATCTAGATACATTCCTCGCGCCTCTCGGCTCGCTCCTCGCGCGACCGCGACTCGTCGGGCCTCTCCACGTCGCGCCTCGCTGCTCGTCGACGCCCCGGTTATCGGCTGAACGAAGAAAAAGAGGAGAGGACCGGCGGGAGGGAGGGAATTGTCTCGACGCGTGCACGTTGTCGCCGGACGGACGAAGAACGGACCGTCGTCGCAGAGACGATGGCCAGGAATTGCAGATACGCAACGACGACGACGACGGAGCTCGCCGAGTTTATCTGCGCGGCGAGCTTTCTTCTTCCTGTTAGCGCGGCCGCCGCGGTATATGCGATTCGATTAAACGGCCTTCGTGGATTTTTCCGCTGGCCGGTCCGCTTTAATTTGCTCTCAACCGCGCTCACGCTCGGGCTCGCTCGCGCGCGCGCACACCTACACCCGAAGCCGCAGCAGCGTGTGCGGTCCCTTTCGCGTCCCCGCGACCGGACGCTCTCGCGAGCGCATTCTCCGCGCAAAAGATTTTCAAAGGATTTCCGTTCCGCCGAAAAACTGTTGGCGCGCGCATTCAAACTCCCTGCCCCGCGTGCCCCCCTGGCGTTTCCTACCCCGTTTCCTGTCCCTCCTCCTCCCGCGGCTCGCTCGACGTGCTTCGAACGGCGGCTAGGTGTTCCCTGTGTGCCCCGTTCGTTGCTTCTCTTTCTCTCTCCTCTACGCTCCGTTTCGCTCGCTCGCTTGCATCCTCTCTGCCTCCCTCTCCCCGCGAGACGGCATTAAACGGTCGAGACCGTGGAATCGCGTACGAGGCCGGGTCCCGTCTCCCGTTCGCGGCACTTTTATACCTGTCCTCTACCCTGGTTCCCGCTTCCTCCCAACGCACCTCGCCGGGTAGCCCGCCTTAATTACTTCGGGATCAATTTTTGCGAGAGAGTTATTTACGCTTGCTTATCGAAGCGTCACGGGACACGGGTACCTGGGTATCCCACTTTCTTTGGAAACACGACGACAAATGGTTGGGAACGACCCGAGGAAGGACTGATTTAGAGATTGGTTCGGAGATGAGATGTTATTCTTTTGGCAATGCGTGCGCTCGTTATGTTTTGGTGGTTGATGATAACGAAAAATAAAAGAAGAGTTAAGAAGGAGAACGCATTAGATGGTAGTCTCTTGTTTTGGATCTAATAGTGGGCTGTATTGGTGAAGGCAGTATAGCTTCGTATCTGCATTCATGTTTGTTTTCTCTTCAGTTAGTTTCAAGGAATGTCGTCTATGTCTTATAGGAAAACGTTGAATATTTGTAGTGAAAAACTTTGAGGTGTGAAGCGTTAATTCGTGTCTTCCGTGTACGTGGAGACGCTGTAGGCAGAAGGTCGAGTAGAACCAGACAAGACTTCCCTGCTAACGTCATAAACCATGATCCATCGGAAGATGCAGCTCTTCGATGTAATTCTCTGACATAACAATCACTCGTTAGAAGCGTCCGATAAAGCCTGAGTAAAAGACAGGTTTCCGACTGTTCCTTTCTCTCATCTGTCTCACCTATCCGCATTCTGTGAGCTGCTTCAATCGAATACGCACTGTCCTCTCGTGCATCGTTTCGGAGGACGTTCGAATGAAGCGATCAAGATATAAGGGTCCTCCTTTCCGAATCCGAGAAGTCACTTATGAAAAGTTCGATAACTACGAGAATCGAAGGCTACTAATGCATAGAAGTATCAAGATTCCTACTGCCAATCTGTTAAACAATCCGTTCTACTCGTACTCCAACATAATCACCTCGCATACGAAAGACTTAACGTAAAAATTCCGCTCAGCTAACTTTTAGAGAATCATCCAAGCTCCGAAACCAAACTACTGATACATTTTTTTATCCCATCGCACTCGAAAATGTTCACTAGAAACATTGAAACCCAGAAACGAAGCTATTATTTCAATATTTCGTACATCGAGCGCAAGACGCGAAGCTTAGTACAATATAAAGACATTACAATTTTGCTATATCCTCCTCGCTATAAACTTCCTGAGCGCACGGGGTTAACGGTTAACACGCGAAACTCGAAAACTCACGGAGCGTCTCGAAAGCAGCACCGACGCGTCGGTTCTTCAAAGGTTAAATTAAGCTCCGTCGACCTACGCGCCGCCGATTTCGCTTATCGACCCGTCACGGAACGCGATCGCCCGCATTCCTCTCGCCCCCCTTACGGACAGCCCGAGCAAACTGGCCCGGGCGAGCGAGTCATGAAAAAGGAACGGGGCCCGCGGTGTCGGTGCCTCTTCGAGGAACGCGATCTCTCTCGTGGAGCCGCGTGTATGTAAGTGAAGCGTCTCTTCCGCTTCCGCGTCGAAATCGATGGGAAAGGGGACTCGTTTTCGAAGCCGCGTCCTCTCGCCCCGGTGAAACTGGAACGACAACGTCGCCGCCGGCCGCAACAGTAGCAGCGGCAGCAGCAAGTCGCGGCCGCGCGCTTTTCTTCGACCGATGGGCAGCTCGCACGAAGACCATTGCGAAACCGGGCGCGTTCGTGCCTCGATATTCCGCGGCGGCGGCCGCCGCTCTCGAGTTCGCCGGTTAATTAAAGGAGCAAAAGAACCGGGAGCCGGAATAATGAATTCGTGACGCGACAATAGCCGCGGGCCAATAAAATTTGGCGCCCTTCGACGGAGGAGAGAGAACGGGGCTGCGGTCTACCTCTCTCCTTCTGCCCTCCTCTCTCGTCCACACACATGCGCGCTCATCAACCTTCCTTCTCTCTCTCTGCGCGACAATTTATATCGCTTTCTATCTCCGTCGATCGCGTTCCGTTTCTGTTCGACGGCGTTTATGAAAGCTTCAGGCTTCTCGGTCGCCACGCGGCTCGATTCGTCGGGTATTCACGCGGCCGGAAAGCGGGCCGCACACGCGCCCGGTAAACAACGACCTTGCCTGGCCCGCGCGCGGCGACCGATCGCGGTTTTGAAACCGAGCGGACGCCGCCACGACTCGATCATCACCTTTCCGCGAACGTACCCCCCCCCCCTCTCTCTCTCTCTCTCTCTCTCTCTCTCTCTCTCTCTCTCTCTCTCTCTCTCTCTCTCTCTCTCTCTCTCTCTCTCTCTCTCTCTCTCTCTCTCTCTCTCTCTCTCTCTCTCTCTCTCTCTCTCTCTCTCTCTCTCTCTCTCTCTCTCTCTCGTTGCCACTCTCTCTCTCGTTGCCACTCTCTCTCTCTCTCTCCCGACGCCGCCTCTCGGACCGTTCTGGAATTCCAATTAATCTAGCCTGCTACGTGCCCTCGCGTACAACCAATGCGCTCGCGCTCGCGCGCTCCGCCTATATCGCTTATCGTCCCAGGAATAAAAACCGCACCGACGATGCGAATTAATTAACTCGACGACGCGCCAGGAAACCCTCATCCGTCGAGCGTAATTGGCGTGCGCAGGCGCGCGAGAGAGCGACCGGACGCCGGAAGAACCGGCGAGAACCGGCGACAGGGATCGAAGTTCGCGCGGCCTGCCAGAATTCAACCCCTCGCTACCCACTCCGCAGCTTCCTCTTCTCCGCGTCCCGTCGACCCAACCCCGAAACACTGGATCGACCTATAAAATGTGCTTTATGAATATATTGGCTCGGGGAGTTCGGAGACAAGCGCGGAGAAATTGAAACGCCAGCAAGCTGCTCTCCGGCGATCAACCCCTTGCGCTGCGAGGCGATCTCGCGAGGATGGTCTCTCGTGTTCCGTTTTCGTTTTTCTTTTGTTATTGTTGGCTCTTGACTGTTCATTCTTGCGATTCGTTCGCGTAATGTAATTATCTGTATGGAGAGTTTTTACGTAACATTGGTGCGAGAGAATTCGCGTGTTAGTTTCAGAGGACTTTCGCGAGATGATAGGAGATTTTGAAACGTTGCGAAGATTTCGATAAATGTTGGGTAAAACTCATATAGGTATATAATTTACTAAATTAATCTTTAGGAATTTTTTCAGGAAATTTAAATATAGACCACCGATCACTTACCCCATAATTCTGGTAATAAAAGTCAAGGGTAGGTTTTAGGGGTTGAACATTCTAATTCCATTGTTCAATAACTGTAGTGGTGCGGAAGTATCTTCAGAACCGAGAACGAAAAGCTGACGCGACTACGGTGGAAATACTTATCCGCGTCGCTGCGAAACTGGTTAACCCTCGAGAGGGGGTTCCGACTGCGATTCGACTCCCGTCTCCGCAGGGGGATTAACGGTGCGGACAACGGACACCATCTGCGACTCGGTATCCGATTTATCGAAGCGCGAGAGACCGCGTGCCAACGATAATTACGAATAACGCAGCAAAGAGGGTAGTTTCTGGATTCTTAACCCCTTGACATCGACCTCGGTATCTTCTACACACCCTTCCATATGTCGTGAGTATCAATTTCCATTTGTCCTTCAAAATCATCTATTCAAAAGTCTTAATGAATCTGTATCTTCATGAACTTGGACAACTTTTCCATCCAAAGTCGTTAACCCTTTACGGACGAAGATTCCGCAAAGTATACAAAACCTTCTGCAGATTCTGCCAAATTAGATAATAAATGCTTAAATAATAAAGAATCAGAAAACTACATATTACTTTCTCGCTGTTGGGCCAGTTAAATCATTTGTTCGCAACTTGGTACTACAAACATGAAAGTTTGATCCCGTCAAAATATCCACGTTCGTCCGCAAAGGGTTCATTTCACTTATATCTTCAACTAAAAGACAAAAAAAGAACGTTACAAGGTATAACCCGATTCGCTACAGTACAATCCTCATTCCGGATTGGCCGCCAAGGGGTTAACCGTCCCCAAAGATTTCAGCCGAGATTCTCATCAGCCCTTAAACTCCATCCAACTCGGAGGCTCTCCGCTGAATATTTCACAGGCTCGAATACTCCCGAGCCGCGATTCCTCCAATTCAGGGTTCCGTTCGGGGCAAAAATGTCTCGGTGACGAATAGCGCCGGGATCCGGGCAGAGAACCCCGCCGGAAGGAACGTGGCCCCGGTGGAGACCGGGTACGGGGTTGCGCGTTTCTCTCGCGTGAAATTTAAAGGCGGTCGCCTCTCCTCTCGGCCGTAGTGTTCGCGCGAGAAGGGACTGGGCCCTCGATCGATCCGTGCCCGCATAGTCGCGAGCCGTGTGGAAGCGGTTGTTTGTCGGTGGCTGGCCAACGTTGCCGCCATCGACGTCTCGCCGCCGCGAGAGGGATAAGCTGCACCGCGGGTCGCCGGCCCACACCGTCGTCCCGAGAGCAACTTTTTCCGAGCCCTCTTCTTCGAACGGTTTCCCTATAATCTCGAATAATTAACGGCGACTCCGCCGGTCCAGCTGGTCCGACGGAAGGGAGCCAGGCCCGCGATGCGCCCGTATTAGACCGTCCACTCTCTGGACCAGACTTCCTTCAGCCTCCCTGTTCGTCCTTGCTTCTCTATCCCTGTCTCTTTTCGTTCTGTTCGCTCGTCTATCTTCCCCTCTTCGTTTTCTTCTTTCTTTCTTCCTCCGGCTTTCCATCTCGCTCCGTTTGGATCCTTCCAAGAAACATCGGACGGTCCGCGCGCGCTTCTTCCACCGACACTGTGTTCCCTTCGTCGTCGACTTAACGGCCGCACCTGCTGCCGGGCTCTCGTTTCGGCGCGAATTTCTTCCCTTCGACGACGACGACGACGATGGCGGCGGAGACGAGGAGGAAGACGTGCCCTCCCGCGCCCGCCTGGAGACCGTATTTCCGCCCGGCGCGCGCTTCCCTTTCAGACGCTGGAAATCCTCCGTCCGGCGGGGGTTGCCCGCTTTAAGGTCGATGAACACTGGCTCTCCCGGAAGCGTAATCGCAAAGACGAAGGAAAAAAGAAAAAATTCTTCTTCCCTCGCCGACCCGCCTCTCGCCCTGCTTCCTACTTCGACCGTTCCCCTTCACCCCTTCGAAGCTTCCAAACGGCTCGTCTTTTAATATCGCGGAGATGAGAGGATTTGTCTCGGAATCGCGGCGTCCTCCCACGTCTAATCTCCTACGGAGCTGCGAATCGGCTGGAGCCACCTTGTTCCGAACACTGATCGTTCGGAGGAATCACGGTGGATGTTAAACGTTCCCGTGATATCGGGATACGGTCATCGACAAGGTGGCACTGAAATCGGATTGCTAGAGTTGAGTTTTTCCCAGTGTTTTATTAGTCGAGGTAATTCTCTAGTTATGTTAGTTTTGGATGATCCCCAGTATAACTAATATTTAATTATCACGAATCATGACATTGCCATAACAAATATTCGGCATTTGTCAAGGGTAAACACCCTGACTCAATACCCAATGCAGAGAACAACCCTTAGTCCCTAGGTCTCACGACATTTTCAACCGCAACCGATACGATACACTCGCATATTAAGTACTATAATATAATCACAAATCTCTCATTGGCAAACGCAAGAAAATGTCAGTAACGATTAATATAAATCGCGAAAAACACACAGTCCAACTGTCTCGATATCCAAAGCAACAGTTAATTCCACCAGCTACCACATCCTCTAAAATCCTCCAACGTAATCAATTATCAAACACAAGTCTGTAGCAAGGAACGCGGTGACGGTAACGATCGTTCGCGAGGGAAGAAGGACGAACCCCGATATAAATCGAGAAGGACACTCGACGCGGCGTTACGTAATCGGCTAGCGGCTGAAGGCAGAGACGGAGTAGGCGACCCCGCTTGTCCTATGTTCTCTTTATTCGTTTCTCCACTGCCCGCTCACTCGCTCTCTCTCTCTCTCTCTCTCTCTCTCTCTCTCTCTCTCTCTCTCTCTCTGCCTTGATCTCCGCGGCTGGGTGTCGTTATACTCCTTTTCGCCTCGCGCGAGTACGCGGATACGCGTTGCATAAGGCCGCCACCCTCTCCTCCTCCCCTCCACGGTTTTCCTCCGCCTGCACCCTCCTCCAACCCCGACGCAACTACCTGTCGTGTTCTCCGCGCGCTCCAGGGACGTTATATTTAACCGGGGCAGACTCTCTAGCGCGGCGGATCCTCCGGCGCTGTTTTTTCGCCGTCGACAGCGCGCGCTCGCGGCGCGTCGCGACGCGCGCCGCCTAATTTTAGAAGTTTTGAATTATGTAATACGCGTTGTACCGGGGACGCCGCGTGTACCGTTCTCCGCCGAGCGACGATCCGTGGAATTGTAATCACGACGACGCGACGCGGCGGCTCTAGGCGTCGCGAGCGATCGTGGGACCGCTAGTGGTCCCGACGGAGCAGCGTGAAGAGAGTGCGCGGGATGGGTTCTCGGAGAATCGATGTCGGAGACGATGAGCCTAGTTGGGGCGACTGGATCGTTTATATTTGAAATTTATGTCTGTAAAATTTGTATGTTACGGCTGGAATGAATCGAAGTTTAACGCGACATCGTAAAAACGATTGAATTGTAAATTAGTACACAGCGTGTGACGCAAGCACGAGTCTCTAATGCACTGTTCGATCAAGAATTATCCATGAAATGTAAATTTCAAATCTGAAATCTAAAATCTGAACGAACCCAGTGCTATTAGAATAAATGATCGTAGCTTCTTATAGTTTGAATAAAAAAATCAAATAGTGCCTTCCTCTTTTTTGCTGTGGTTCTTCTTATCGTTCGGCGCGAGGGTTGGAAATCGTTTGTTTGGATCGGGGTCCGGTTCTCGAAACCGTTACAGGCGGACAGCGTATCTTTATGTTAATTAAAATTCCCTGAGTCTCTTTTTAACGCACCGAGCGCCGCGCGAGCCATTAGTTTGCCACGCTGTGAGCCTCTCCCAGCTCGGGCCGTTTTGATAATTCGCTCTAAGCAGCGACGCCACATGCCTCTTTAATTATACGCTCTTTAAATGGAAACTCGCGCGAGCACGGACTCTCTCGATAAAGCTGCGCGAGAGCCTTCTGCTATCGCATGCCGTCGATGCCCGATAGAAATAGTTACTTAATTATCAATAATCGAAATAAAAAGTGACGGTGGGAGGAGAACCGGCCGGATTTTATTCTCATCCGAGCCAGTAATAAATAACGCGAGATTTTATGCAGCCGCGTTCGCCTCGTTAACCCTCTAACTAGCGGATTCACCGGGCATAAACGCTCCCGCAGGCGCAACTAGCCGCGTATAAAATTAATAATAGTCGACGTTTCGTCGCGATCGACGTCGACACAACGAGTCCTCGCATTAATGCAGATATTATTACGCAACAAAGTGGAGGAATCTCGAGCCAATTAAAGGACGGAACGATGTGACACTTAAGGGTGAAAACCGAACGACGCGCGAGATTCGTCGGCCCTCGTTAAATGGCTTGACGCGTTCACTACCGAACTGGATGTATTGGGAATCTCGCAACATCGGAGTAATTCTATCGAGCTAACTGAAAACGAGAACGTTGTGTCGTAAACACAACTTTCTTAACGAAATTCAATTTGTTCGACGCATCATCAGGAAAATTAATTCTCGGGTTTGATGAAAATGTACCATTTAAATTTTATCTTAGTGATCAAACGAGTCAATCGCAGATCTCGATGGTGGATGGATGCGTTTTTAGCCTTGATTTCTGGTAATTATCAGATTTCTATCTAATAATTAGTTAGATTGGGGAAAAAGGTTTCTTAGCCTTTAGTTTTTTCCTTTGTCTTCGTTCGGACGGTCACTTGACCGGTGTAGGAGAGAAAACCGTTGCGTATTCGTCCATGGAAGCAGCTCGAAGAATGCGGACACTCCGGAGGACTATCCGAAGTATACGGCGCAATGCAGACGGCATTTCGCCTCAGGCAACCAGCAATTCATTTCACCGATTCAATTGTCGATTTTATTGAAATTTGTCTCGTTTTTGAGGCAGGTCGGAAACTCGTCACTGCTTCTTGCTTGGGCCTTATCGAACGGTTTTAACGAACGATCGTTACGTTGCGGAATTACGTGCAGCGTTGATCGAATAATCTGAGGAACTCTTAAGAAAGTTCGAAGACTGATGCTTTTTAAATGGGACTTCCTTGCGAACGTGTATTCGTATACTGCGGTACACATTGGACACGATACACGTCAGGATTATAATTAATAATGTAAATATGACATCGTATGCATTTATAAATTATAAAATATTTTCAAAAACGAACAAGACTTAAATTCTTCACGGATAAAGGTTAATTTTATTAGCACTCCTTTCGATTCAAAGACTGACGATTTCTCATCGAATTTAACTTAATCGCGTTTTCATTTTCTCAGCGTTTCACTTTTTCCAACATATATATTTCCCCTCTCACTCTGTTAGAGGTGCTTTTGAACTCGACAATAGTGCAAAAATATTGTAACTGGCCAATGCACTTCTACTCATTAAATGATACCTCAAATGTAGAGAAAAACTGAGGATTACATCAAACTTACATAGAAAATGCAAATTTCCCAGTGAAGTTCATAGCTCAGTGACAACAACAAGAAAATGATCGATCGTAAAGTTTATAGTTACGAGAACCACTGCGAGATCCGTCGTGATCACGAAATGACCGTGATCGGGTTTATATTACAGAGACCGAAAGACAAACGAACGATCAGCCTAATGGAGCAACTATGTGACCAAGTTAATCCGGCATCGGCGATCGAAGGGCCGGTCCCTTGTCCGTCCGCCGGGTGTGCTTGGCCAAGTGAGCACAGCCACCCAAGGGTGATTCGGGCAAACAAAAATAATAAGAGTGGGGAGCATCTCTAAGCGTCGCGCAAACCCATCCATCTGCCCCCTCTCCGAAATGATGCTCAAGGTAACCGCGCGCGCGGCACCTCCAGGATCATTCGGCGCGTAATCCCCTATCGCCGAAATCCTCGGCGAGTAAAACGAGAAAAATAGAAGGACAAGTTTAACCCCTTGCCAGACGTGGTCATAATTCTCTTCTCAAGCATAAAATATGAGTTCCATCTAACCAACAACTTTAATCGGATAACATCATCATCGATAACCAACAGAGTGTTCGACAGAATATACAGGCTGCTAAACATAAACGCCTGTTCCGCGACTAATTAAATTCTGTCGGGAAACTATGATTCTAATAAGCCGGAATACAATGAATTCCCTTTCAATAGACGCAAACCGAACGGTGTTATTCGACTTGCATTATTCAATCGAAGTTGTCCCTCGATAGACGGACAGGGTATCACGAAACAAGGGTTCGATCAATCGATGCACGATCCGCGGGAACCCGACGAGCATGTAAAAAGAAGCAGGAAAAAGACCGAAAAAAGCGTTGCGTCACACCGAAGACGCGACATTAAAATACGATTCCGTCGATCGAACGGCGAAACGACGCCCGCGGCTGATCCGGGATTCTAATAAGCGGCGGGAATAGGGAATCCCGCGCGGAATTCGCTACAAACGAAAAGGAACAAAGAGAAGCATCGAAAGCGGCGAGGACACGAGGACACAAGGACACATCCAGGGTACGGCGGACGGTGGTTCCCGCAGGAAATCGGCGTTCGCGCGAGATAGCGGCGTCTAACGGCGTCGGACGCGAGTCGCCGGTCCGCATAATTCCCCCCGCCTGCCCCCTGCCAACGCGCCGACCAGCCGACCGACCAACCGGGCCAGCCTCGAATTCTTTTTCTACGGAGTGACCTTTACATTCCTAATCGTGACCACGCGAATTCTTCGTGCGTCCTTTCGGCGTTACCTGGGGGACGGCGGCGTGTGGCCGCGCCGTTTCCAGCGCGCATGCCTTCTGGCCATCTCCGCGGCTACGTATATACACGTGTCTATGTGCACATAGGTGCATAGGTACATATGTATCGTGTAGTACATATTACACGAACGTGCCACCTATATACGTTACACGGAAAACGCGTATGTACGCGGATATGTATACATAACCTCCATCTCGCTTGCTCCCACTTTATCCGGCTCTCCTCCCCGGCGTGTTCGTGAGAGGCTGCAGCCTCTGACGGGAAGGGCACGATCGGAAAATTAACGACCCCTCGAGCGTTAACTCCCGACTCCGAGGTCGGGTTCTCGGTCCGCTCGTTCGTTAAGTCCCTCCTCGAGTTCTCGCGACTCACGCCGCGCGTTTTCAGCTATCGCCCTCCTCCTCTAGCCCCGCTCTCCCTGCCGTGCGCCCTGGTTCCGTGGGTATATATCCCCCGTCTGTCCCCGACCCAACCCCTCTGGACCCAAAGAATCCATCCCCGTCTCTCTCGCTCTATCGCCGGATCCCTCGATCTCTCTCCGGTCGCTTCCTCCCCTCCATCCCGCAGCCCGGCCAGCGTCCTCTTCTTCTTCTTCCCTCCGTCTGTCCCGGGTTCCTCCGGCGTGTTCGACGCTCGTCTCCCCCTCGTGTCCCCCTGCACCGCGCCGACCCGTCATCCGCCCCGCGATCCCCGTCCCGCTTTCGGTCGGCGTCTCGGTTCCTTTCCCCCGTCGCGGTAACCATCGCCGACGGGTTCTAACCCCCTCGAGCGACGAAACGGAGATTGGCGGAGGGACCGGTCGATTATCTATAATCGATAGGAGGGAGCTAGGCGCGTAGAGCGCGCCGATTGCGTGCGCTATTCGGGGAGTGACATTTAAAACGCGCGCCGCGGCTGGAGCGTGATCGGTCGATGGTTTCCGAGATTGCTGGAAGCTTCGAGAGATAGGTGTCCTAACTTGTTTCGTTGGTTTAGAAGTCGCGGGGAAATTCGATGATTCATTTGTTTCGGGGTGCGTCCGGTTGAATCGTAGTCCGAGTTTAAAACGCGCGGCTTCGTTGCGGCGATGCCGGGTTTCGAGGTCAAAGTTTGGCGATGCGCGAACTCTAAGTTTTTGGATATAATCTGTGTCCCTAGAATGTCGAGCTGGAATAACCGTAGTTGTATAGACTAATTCGTTATATTTCTTATAGACTAATTAAACCTTAGAACACGCGACTCGTTTTAAACGTGATTAGACGACGTCCGAGATCCTTAGAACCTTGAAAATCCATAGACCCTAAGGTCTTCATGATGATACACGTTTTCAGATACCGATGTAGGTCAACGAAATTCACATAAGAATCGATTGCTCTATTCATTTCGGATTTTGAGTAGATTTACAATCGAACTACACCGCGTTGTTTAATTCCTTCGAGCAGGTACTCGCGGATCACGTGGGTTTCGCCTCGATTCGCGAGGGAAAAGGAAAAAATGGGTTAGATAACGGCCGCGGATCGAACGCCGACGACGGGAGAGGCGGAGGAATGCGGCACCGCGAGCCGCGGCGAACGCGAACCGGGACAATGAGCGCGCTCGCGCGGGTAACAGATGTTTCGCCCGTGGGCCCCGCGGAGTAAACCGGCTTTCTTTCGCGCTTCGTCTCCACCGCGACAATGGCCGACTCGATTGTGTTCGCCACCGGACGGAACACCGGCCCCCTTTCCCCTCCGACCTGTGCGACTACCTTTTTCGTCGCGATCGAAAGTTTTCACGCAATTCCGCGGACTCTCGCGTTATTCGTTGTTTTTCGAGACGCTCGGTGCTCGGATTAATCCCGTGAACCTTATTAATTTCATTAAATTCGGGACTGCGGTTTGGTTTTTCGATATAAACGAAAAACTCCTATTGTTAGAAATCGAATAGCACCAATTTCATCTTCATTGCAAACGGTAACTAGAATAATACTTGATTTGGAGCACGAGAAGAAGCGTACCGAGAAAATTTGATGCTTAAGGGGTTAAACCCTTCTATGGGGAAACAGTGCTCACGAATCGCACTCTCGAAGAATCTGTATATAACAACGACACGAACGAAATTCAGAAAACAAAGAGTCGAAGAGCGACAATGATTAACTAATCAATTAAATCAAGACCAACGTACCGGAACACCGAGCGAAGTTATAAACGACGAGTCTCCTTCCGCGACTGTCGCCGAAAGGGTGGAAGCTACCCCCAGTTAGCTGGAACGCGTAAAGAACCGGCGTTCGTTGGAAGTTTCGCGGGGAATTACAGGGAGAGAGAGGAAGTCTCGGCGTTCTCTCGTGTATGGGTGGTTCCTTTGTTCGGCGCGGCGTTCCGTTTCGGGCCGAGCGTGTTCGGCTCGCGACCATCTGGCGGGCAAGGATCGTCTTACGGTCGCGTGGAAAAAGGTTCCGCGGGAATTGTGTGGGTTTCGGAGGGAGAGAACGGCAAACGAGGGTGAAGGGACAGGGAGGAATCCCGAAAGGGAGAGAGAACGAGCAAGTAGAAGAGGGAGAGGGAGGGAGAGAGGCTGCGAGGTTTGCCGGGAATCGGGTTGGTTCGGTTCGTTGCTCCTCCATTTTAATTCGTCGCTCTCTCGCCGCCCTCCAATTTCCTCCGAGGTCTCGCAGGTAGCTGCGCCGCTGCTCGCCGACACGGTTGCGGACCCTCGACGAAAATCGATGGGGAAAACCCCCGGAGAATTTTCACGAAAACACAAGTCACCCCCGATGGATAAATGAAAACAGAGGATCCGCGCGTCCCGCCGTGAAAGATGTTGATCGATGCCGATACAGCCTGCACGGAAATTGAGCGGCTCCGCTCGCTAGCTCGCTCGCACGCCCGTAGCTACCCAGCCTGAAGCCAGCCGACTGCTCGTCCGGTATCGCGAGGAAAAACACGACCACACCATACCCCTGATTTCGACACGGTCCCTTTGGCCCAACGTTACTGTTGCCGCGTTCCAAACGAGCTTTAGGCGGTCGATAGTTTTCGTGATCGTCGGAGCTAGGCAATTTGTAGGCTCGCTGGTAATTCGTACTTTTAAGATGCTAACCTTCGGGGTCGGAGTTATGTAGAAATTGATTTCTTTTGTTGTTTATTTTGAGGTGTGACTGGTCGAGCGGCAAATTGGATGATTGTAATTCGATTGTTTTTTAGCTCGGTTGGTTTTATTATACAGCTGTAAGAATTACGTACACAGGCAGCTACTGGACGGAGGATTACGGAAATTCGAGATTCATTTCAGCTGGTATTTTCTAGAAGAGAATTTTGATTTTTCATGCTTAAGCTCCTGCCATCTGCATTTATGTATGATGCTACGATCGCGCGAATGTACTTAGCCCATCGATCGTCCAACAGCATACATATCATTCATGATAACAAGTCTAGTTCTGAATACCATATATTCCATGAGATTTATCAGCTAAATATCACATCCGCTTTCATTCCTTTCACTCAACCAATGGCATTTCCCTTAATCATGTCTACGTCGAACGAGCCACGACTGCGTATCGGCATTTGCGGCACGATAAATGCAACCGAATCTAGAAGAAAGGATTCTTCAATTTCCAACCCCCAATCCCAACTTTCCGCTGTTCTTCCTCGAGAAGACCACCTCTAGCTCAGACGTAACTTTAATTATTTGTTTCTCCTCCGATCGTTCGTCACCTAGAAAGACGTTCGAGTTCCTGTTTAATTTATTAATATTCCACGGACGTCGAGAAGGGGTCGGGACACCGGGTCGTCCCGCGAGAGCGGATGAAAATAAGGGAAGAGGAGAAGTCGAGTGGTTCGCCGGCAAGGCTATCGGTCCGGGGCCGAGATTAAACGAATAACGATCGGACGGAAGGAGGAACTCGAAAGTTCGGAGGCTTATGAAGATCCTCCACCCGGCTGGAACGAGTTTCAACGTCGGTTCGGGGCGACGGTGCACGGGGAATAGTGAGGTGGGGAGGAGGCGAGGAACCTTTCCACGCGACACAACCGAGCGGAAGACACCCGTGGCCGGCCTCTTACGAAATTTAATCGAGCCATTGTCCTACCTAATTCCTTCGAGGAAGCTCTCGGTATCGGTTGCCGCAATAACTCGTGCCCGCGAACCACCTGCTCTCTCGTGCCCCGGGCCCGCACCGGCGACCGTGTTACACGGGTAAAAACCCGATCGCTCGCAGTACAGACCGGCCCCCCCCCCCCTCTCTCTCTCTCTCTCTCTCTCTCTCTCTCTCTCTCTCTCTCTCTCTCTCTCTCTCTCTCTCTCTCTCTCTCTCTCTCTCTCTCTCTCTCTCTCTCTCCCTCTCTCTCTCCCTCCCTCTCTCTCTCGCTCTCTCTCTCTCTCTCTCTCTCTCTCTCTCTCTCTCTCTCTCTCTCTCTCTCTCTCTCTCTTTCTTCACCGTTTACTCCGCGCCGAAATCGAGCCGCTCCCGAGATATCCGATTAATCGTGATCGCTTCCCGTTCCGAGCTTTCTCGAGTTCTTTTACCCCTTTCTCCTCTTCCCTTTCTTCCTTTTGCCATTCTCCCGTTCGGTTGTTTGTTTCTGTTTGGCCGAGATCGTGCACCGATTAAGACGAGCGTCGTTGATTTCTAATTTGTAATTAAGAATCGCTTTAACGCCTGTCGGATATCCTGTGATAATCTGGTGGCCTTCGAACAGGCCGTTTGGAGTATTGATTGTTTCCCGGAATCGTTTGTATTAATTGCCCAGAGGTAAATGGGTCCCAATATGCCGATATATATATATATATATATATATATATATATATATATATATATATATATATATATATATATAGGAAATACTTTAGTGTATTCGGTGAATTTCAATCTTGTTTAAAATGGTTGAATATGAATATATCTTCCACCTGTTCGCATTCGACGTTCTGTAAACTGGTTCATCGTAACGATCATTTGATACTCAATGGAGAAACACGTCGGACACTATCAAAATCTACAAATTAATTAAGGATAATGGCTACTTAAAATTGCTCACGTTTCCATGTAACCAATCACCTAATCCACAAACGCGGAACCTAAAGCGTCACACAAGCATTAAAATTGATCCAAATGAAGCGATTCCAAAATGCTCAATTTTCAACCCCCCGATCAATCATCGTTGACGAACCTCACCAGTCATAAACACAACCAAATGTAACCCGCGAAAAATCAGTCCGCGAAAGAGAAACGCCGCGGAGCCTAATTTCCAGGCATTAAGACGAGAACGATGATAACCTCCTCGCGCTCGCTGGAGCCTGATATTCATATATGCGCGCGGCACGGCTGTTCAAGCGGCTTTTTACGCAACAAAGCGCACCGCGGTGATCCATTCTACGATTATTGCGCGAGCGTTGTGTGCCGGCCGTGCGGCGGCGGCAGGGGAAAGAGGGGAATCGGTACACGTCGGGCAACAGACGGAGCGGCCGTGAGGGGGGGGCCGGGGCAGGAGCGAAGGGGTCGGCTCCCGGAAACTAACTTTCGCATCCTCTTCATTCATAAACTCTTTCTCCGGTACGTAATGGAATAGCCTGGTCGGCGGCGCATAAACCGAACGAACCAACGAACGAACGAACAGAACGAGCGCGCGCGTTCTCGCCCCCCCCCCCCGACCCCTCCGCCCGCTTTCTGGTAGCGCAAAGTACATACGGGCGAAACTAAATCAGACAGTGAATACACGGAGGCCGAGTGGACTGGTCCGGGGTCTCTCGAAAACGCTTTCCCTTCCGAAAACCTTCGCCGTTGACTCGATTATCGTCCGTCCGTCCGGCGAGTCTGCGGCGACGACGGCCGCGCTACCAGGAGAACACCAGGCCCGAGGAGGTTCCCGGCGGCGGCCTGCGCCGAGCCGAGCCGTACCACGTGTCCGCGGCTATACACGGTGGCCCATCCTAGCCGTCGACAACGCGCGTGGAACTTGAGATTTTTTCTACAGGATGCGTCCTTTTGAAGTTACTTTTTCGCAGGGTTCTGTTTCATTTCGGTTTAGATAGATGAGACTGATAATTGGTTATTGAATTTTCGATAGGGGTTTCTTGAAATTGAAGGGGTTTATTTTTTGTAGAAGACATGAGTTACTTTGTAGTTAGTTTGAAGTTTCGAGTTTTCTATGGATATTGTAATAGTTTGTTTTTTTTTCATTTTGTCGTGGAGAGTGTTTTGTAAGGTTAACAGTCCCGAAGTAGTGGAGGTATACGTTAGCCCTAGCTCCTTTGTTCAACCCCGAAGCTCGCGAAACGAATCAGCGCCTTTGGTCTGTCTCTTTGTTTATTCATCTGTTGCCGATCACTCTTAATTACCATCTGGCCGACACCTTCCGCAGGGTCGGATCGCTTGTGAATCATCTACCGGCTTCCCACGCGGTCTTCCATGAATATTCATGTACCGGGTGTGCATCATCTACGGGTCGCCGGAAAATTGTCTGATCTATTATTACTTACAGGAATGATAATGTAATAAATCAATTGGTTCGAAAGTGTTCCATTGAGCCTGGACACAGTGAGAATATTTTCCGAGAATAGACAAATTTCATCGCCTGCAACGAGACCCGCGGCATGCTGTCCCGCGCCCCTAAAAAGAAATCCGAGCCGCGCGTTCGAAAATAAGAAACGGGAAGCTCTGCGAAGGATACAGGCCTGGTTCGTAAAGGGACACCCCGTGTATGCCGCGGCCGCTATTTATGTGAGAAGTGTCGCGCACCGCGCGCACACGAACGCGCGCGCACACCGGCTCGCGTAAACGTCCACGCGCGACGCTACTTACATAAATAGTGGCACGGTGAGCGTGAGTGGGACGGAAGACGGGGGCGTGACGAGGACGGCGCGAGGAGATTGGGCGAGAGCGGGAGAGAGACGCATCGCGACTGCCGCGGATAGGGTGGAGCGTACGCGCGAGGAGGACAGACGATTCGAGCGCACAGGGAGGCGGACAGAGTTGGTGACTGAGGGGTGTGGGGAGCCAAGAGGAGAGATAGAGAGACGCGGCGGAGAAACGCCGCGACGTGTGACCACATTCGCCGTCGTCACTGGCGGCTTCCACGGTGGATCCTCGAAAGGGCAGAGGTGAAGCTTGGCCGAGCCACACGGAAAACCGTTCCTCGTTGCAAAAGCGCGAGATTGGACGTCCGACGGACCTTTCTTTTTTTTCCTCGCGGACCTCGGCCTCTTCTGAAAAGGTCTTCTCGATAGGTTACATCGAAATCACTGGCATCACTTCGATGATGCTGTTCCGACGAGCAACCATTTTTAACTGATCTCGATCGATGTAGGTCGATTTCAAATTTACGTGGATTATTTTTATCGCTGTGTATATATAGGACACCCCTAAAAATTAGCCACTAGAACGCGGTTTCAGTTATTTGCCTTAGCGAGAGGTTTGGAAATGTAAAGCAACTGGTGAAAGACAAGTAGGAATTTTCTATTAATCTTTGGTTTACCTTATCGATGCTAAAACAGTCACACATCGGAATACTTGCATGCTTATGTTCGCATGTGCGGTCAGTCAGCAGCTATGTGCATTGCAGTTAGAGTTGAAGAATGTTATAATACCGTTGTCGATGAATTTTTGCTGGTCGAAACAATTACGGTAAAACCCGTGTCGATTTTAATGTAACCCCTTTTCGACGTCGAATCGAACAAGATCGCGCCGCACCCGGCATCCAGCGCTCGCCGATCCGAAAGGAATTAATTAAGAGTAGGTATACAGGTTGCTCCGATCAAGGATGAATTAATAATCCAGGGGAACAAGGGAGATGGAGGAAAGGATCTTTCTCTCTTTCTTTCTCGCGCTCCTTCCTCACGAAATATTCGAAATTATTCGAGGAGAAAAAGTGTTTTGTCCGCGTCGACTAATTGCCCCCGGGGATAGCGATGCCGGTGCGTCATGCGGGAAGGAAGTGGGAATCTCCCAGCGTAAAGGTTGCGCGACCAGTGTCGGATAGTTTCCGAAGGCGGTCCTTTGTTGGAGAAAGGAACTGAAATTTTCCCGGGGAGAATATACCTGGCCTACCGTAACGGAAAAAATTAAAACAAAAGCATCGTTCGAAGTAAGGCTGAACATTAACGCGTTCACTGCACTATAATCAATATGTAGATTTTAATTATTCCGTGGTATCTTATAAAGATATGATATATAAATCTTGCAGGAACGTTACTATACAAAGTTGTGTAGTGTTCGATGCAATATCGATTTCAAATTTAAAGACGTTCATCAAAATGCGTAATTAGCACAACGGAGGTAGAAGAATGAAACTTAATCTAAAACTACTATACATATTAAATGGAATGGAATTTAACATTCGAAAATACCCTAAATTCTAAGATACATTACCGCTCCAGATAATAGAGCCGAAAATTCAGTTCAAAATTTCCCGCTGTTCCGAAAGTTGTGTATAAAAAGGGGAGGTAAAAGCGCGAGACGATACGAAAAGATACTGACCAAAAGTAACGATTACACGAAGAGATGTCGCATAGTAAACTTAGAGTTCATATTTGCACAAAGTTCTAAACGCGACTTACAACTTACGGTTTTCCAATGATTTGCTGCGAAATCTATAATATCTTGATTAACCCCTATCATACAATCCTAGAATCACGAAATCCACCGATTCAACCGAGATTGAATTTTATAAACAATATTTACCAACAATCCTCGCAGATTAACAGAATTATGCGTCTGCATATAATTGTAGTTTCCCAGGAACAATAGAACAAAGTACATCACGAATATCCGTTAATAATCCATCGACATAAAATAGATCGATGTTTCCCTTAAAAAAAAAACATCAACACCGTCCAATCTCTCTAGGATCAAACCATCCGCCAGTCCCATTATGAAGTAGTCGAGCGAGCGACGGCGAAAGAAAGAGGCAGCCCGTAATATTCGGTTATCGAGCGGCTCCTCAGAAAAATGCAGCGTTGTTCTGACCGCGATTCTGATCGCGGGCCGAGCGGATCGAAGCGCGGCGCGGCGTTAATGCGGCTTTGGGCGTCTCGCGGCCCTCCCCGCGGTTTCCCGTCCCCCGTCGCGGTTCTCCTCCTCCTCCCCGCCCCGCCCCCCTTTCCCTCGTGGCCCACGTTATTTTTTTTTCCTCTCTTTTGCATGCGCCTCGCGCGGCCTTCGAGAGATCTCTTCGCCAACGGGGCGACGGAACGAGATAGACGCGAGCGGGACAGGCTCGCGCGGCTCGGGAGAAAGAGAGACGGAGGGCGGGATGAGAACCGGCGGTGGGACAGAGAGGGAACGAGAGAGAAAAAGAGAGAAAAAGGGAGCGAGAGAGGGACGGTGATATAGCGGAGAGAAAAAGATATCGAGAAAAAGAGGCCGGAGAGGCTGCGAGCTTCTGGCCTGGACGGTGAGCGAGGTAAAAATCGCGAGAGCCGTCAATTAGGAACGCCGCTCGGAGCCCGTTCCCTTCACGAACAAAGAGCGGCTCACTCCGTCCCTCTTCCTCCCGTTCCATCTCGCTTCCTCTTCGGCTCCCTCTCCGTCGATCCCTCGCCGCCCGTTTCTTTCTAGAGACGACCAGCAGCGAGACCAGCGCGCTCGCGATGTGTTTCCTTGTCCACGAAGATATCGACGAGATATCGCGCGCTCGCCCGCTACGCCGCTTATAAACGACGGAATTCGAGCGGCGCGGAGCCGGCCGGAGCACGGAGTCCCGCACAGCCCGGCCGGAGTCGTTTGTCGATGCTAAATTACGGTCCGGGCATGCACGCCGCGCTCGGCCTGCCGGCCGGCAGCTTGTATGACTGATTGCGAGATGATAGAGCGCGTGCACGCGCCGTACCCTCCGTTAACGCTATCCGCGGCTTCCTCCCGTCAATTCGTTTGTTCGGCTTCTATGAATTTCGGCTTTGCAGCTTCTTTCTTATGGGATCGCTCGTTACGTGGGAAGAGCGCTTAATGGTCGCTAAGGAATGTGGGTCTGATTGGTCTTGCTTGGGATGTTGATTTGGTGTTGGTTGATACGGTTAAATGTAATACGGGAACTATTAAAGAAGCAGCGGAAGAACATGTTGCTGCTGTAACCGCGCGCTGGGCTTCAACCCTTTCGTTTGTGGGTTACTTGTTTGCGATCTGTTGCTTTAAGGGATGCTGCTGCGAAAGATAGAGCGAAATCGAACCGGAAATTGTCGTATGAACACGTGTGTTATGAACAATTGAAGAATATTTCATCGAGAGCGGATTGAGAAATGGAATTGGAAATGTTAACATGTTAGAAGATGCATGGAGCTGTGATGGATAGAACCTGTATACTTCTGGTTAATTGCTGAAAGTTGTTTTTCCATTCGGAGTGTAAATGTAAGATATCGATGAAATTGTTTGTAGCTGCGATGCGAATAAAGGGAGAGAAATGTGGAAATAACATTACGCCATGTCCCATCCGTTTGGAGTAGTGGCAGGTGTATCCGGATTAAATTCTCGTTTACGCGTGCAGTAAGAAATATTTACCGACTGCCTGATTCCCCATTATCCTTTAACACGGCAAAAACGACTGTTCAGTAACGATGATTTATTTCGACTGTAAATTGCTATGCAGAAGGCATGAAAGAAATCTTCGACGAATCCTCGAAAAGTCTTCATTCCCGGACGCTTCGATAATTCGAGGCCTTCGAGTGGGAACGAATCCAATGACTCATTCGACACGTGCCTTTTGATATTTTCGAGTACTTCTTCAGATATGTTTTTTGAAAAGTAAGGAAGTATTAAAATTTACTATATATGCATTTTGATTTTGGCACGAACAAACAGTCCTTCAATTTTCTGAAATCTCCTCGAGGAGCAGACACTTTCAAGGACATTATAGGCAACTAGGGCTATTCAAATTCTTACGCGTATCATTGCTTCTAGACGTATTTACAATCACACGTACTAAACAATTGATGCATTCGAAATCAAAAGTTTCTGCAACAATATAGTGATACTAAAGCTCGAATGATCGTAAACATTTTAATTGATAACATAAGGATTAATTTAGGTACGCGAAGCTAAGAGATTAAGTACTAAAGTATTCAACAACCCGGGTTCGAGAGGACCCGGCCACCGACAGGGGTTAATTCACCGGTACTCGAAGATCCTCGAAAGAAGGACAAGTGAAAGAAGGGAAAGTGGAACGTGTCCCGGTGGGGTAATGCGCGCGAAAACTCGACGAAAACAATGAATATTTCTCGGGAGGAGTGAACACTGCGACACCCGAGCGCTCCGACAGGAAATCTTTAAGCGGCGGCCAGGCGAACGAATGCCTGCGTCGAGAGGACCCGCACTTCCGGCGCAACCGGAAGCCCTCGCTGGAACGCGGCCCGTCCTCCACGGCCTAAATACAAAGCAAACAGTTCTGCTCCCATCAGCTGCCAGACGAAAGACGGCCTAATCGGGGATAATTATTGCTGGCCGTCACCTGTGCAAAGTCCCCGAACGAATGCCACTGCTCACCTCGCTTGTATCGCGAATGAAATCCGCTTCGAAATCCACATCGTAGGGAATGGGAATCTAGTCGAGATTGGAAAATCGAAGTGTAAGAACGGAAAGCAGGTAGTAAGACAAGTGTTTGTCTAAAGTCTTTAAAAATGATTACAGCGAGTCCTAAGCTTCTTCCACGAAACGATCGTTTATTTCCTCGCGAGGGTGGAGAAATTCTAATCCTTTGTGCACGAAACTTTTCCGTTAGAAATATTCTAACGAAATTCCTACATTCCCAGTAAACTAAAGTATAAAGCGATGTTAAAGTAAATTCAACATAAGCTTACCGGAAAAAAACGTAAAGGATAGTCGTATATGAAATCGTCTATCCGTGGTACAGATACTCGAAACTTAGAAAAACGTAACGATAGGGTCGGCCGAAAATTCGCGGAGGATCGCGACGCTCTGGGTGGAGACGATATAATGCGAAAAGAGAAAGAGAAAGAAGAAAGGAACGGCGACCGTTTCGGTAGGACGCTCGATCGAGCCCGAAGAAAGTTCCCTTGGCTATCGTGGCGAGACGTCTCCCCGCTCCTCTCCGTGCCGTCCGCGCTTGCCAGATACGAAAAGCATATAAAAATCCACTTTTAAGATAACGCCCGACAGGTTTTTCTCGATACAGGCGCGCGCGTAACGGGTAACCCGATAATTTATAGCGGCGCATGGAGGGCACCTGGTATAAAGTTCCTCGTCGCGGAACACGTACACCGGCTCTCTCTCACCCATACAACGCGGCGTGCGAGTTGCACGCGTGTTGCACCTACGTAACGGCGCGCACATGCGTGCACGCATCCCGAGAGCCGCCTCCTTTGGTTCCCCATATGCCTCCCCGTAACGACGAACTCGTGCGGCCAGACGGAAGACCGCTCAAATTTCCCGCGTGAACGCCGCGCGCATCGACTCGCCGGGGCTCGTCGTTATTAGCCGCCTTTATCCTCTACTCTTTTACTCTTTCCTATTTTTCCTGTCGCCGTTGGACTCCAGCAGAGGCATTAGACGAGAGACAGGTATCACGTATTCGAAAAATTCGATAAATTTCAATGAAACTGAAATCGAACACGGACCCATCGATAGAGCGGAATAGTACAATTTCGATCGAAGTTTCTTCCGATTAGAAACACATTCAAATATCCTCGATACAATATTGATACAGAAACGATGAATTTCACTTACAAATGATCCGAATCTCCTTTCCGCGAAACAACGGAGAGAAATACCTTGCGCGGCGGTGGTTCCTTTGAAGCTGACCCCAGAAAGCGTCTCGTAATGCGTTCGGTTAATTTCTACAAAGAAAAGGAGGAGAAAAAAATGAAGAACAGAAGAAGAAAGGAAGAAATGAAAGAGAAGAAAGAGGAGAATAAGATAGTCCGGTTATCCCGACGGTCAGTCGGGACCGGCTCCCTCCGAACGGATATTATTCGAGGACTGGAGGGATAATAAGGGGTGCAATTAGCGGGGACCGGGAGGAATCGCGGATCTCGCGGGTGCGCTGCGCTCCAGGCCGGTCAACGATCGGGTTCCTTTTTCTTCCCGGGGGACAGGAGCCAGGGATAATAACGACCGGCCCCCCGATCGGTTTTAAGGGGGCTGCGAATAAACCTGCGCCGTGTGATTGGCAGCCTCTCTCGCATTCTCATTTTTTTGCCGAACGATAAATCCCGCTGGCATCCGTCCGGGACGGTTTCTCCGCGTTTATCTCGAGGCGCGGCCGCGCCGCTCATCGCGTTGGCCTCTTTCGGATTCGCAGCAGGCGGCCTTAAAAGCGAGCCCGTAATCTCGGCCGACTTACGGGGGCCCCGGGAACTCGCGCTCGCCGACACGCCGCCGAACAGAAAAAGGACCGAGGAGGAGAGGAAAGACCCGCGCGCTGCGACCGCAGGGTGAGTTCCGGGGAAGATGGCGGCCTTGCCCATGCGCCATATGGTGAGAAATTTCATCCGGCAACGCTCCAGATTTATAACAGCCGCTCGGACTCAACTCCCGCGAAACTCGCCGCGTTTTTCCTACCCCCGAGTCGAAAAATCCGCGGGTCATCGTCTTTCTTCTTCGTCTAGCTGTTTCGTTCATCATCAATATCACTTCTACACCTCTCCTTTCATAAACCTTGAGAATCGCAATTTCCAAAACGTTTCCTTGGGAGCTAACTATTTGAAATGACGGTAATTTCGACAGCGAGCCGCCATAAGTTGAGCGTTCGAGAATGTTTATCGTTAGAAAATTAATAGTTGTTAAGCACGAGGCAATAAAAGGCTTGATTCAAACTGAATTAATGATCGAGGGACTCGTATCCTAATCCCATTGATCTTCTTGAAACAGTTAAAGGTACGCATTTATTTGACATTAGGTTTATGGGCACTTATTGTTCAGTTCGTTTTATTGTTGCCGGGAAAATTGACGTTCGTTCGTGTAAATCTTGAAGATTGGAGGTTTGAAGGCAGACAATTTGTGTGCCTTTTCCTGTAATTGCGTCAATTCACGCGTTCCGTAGTTCCAGTGTTATGGGCAACACTATCGAGGCTATTCTCGAAGGCATTTTACGCGACTGCGTTGAGAATGATTATCCGGGAGAACTTAACTAAGTTCTAACTTGTACAAGAAGTACTTTGAGAACTTCTGGTTAAGAGAATTCTATTTTCCATCAGCGACAAAGGATCGCGGTGCAAAAGATCGGATCTGTAACGAGTGGTGGAGTCCCCTCGCCTTTGGTATCCGCGAGCGTGAGCGTTCGCCTGGTCGCTCGCGCGCGCACGCACGCGAGCTACCTCTCACCTGCCGACAGTATTACGGCTGTAAAATCCATTCGGTTGAGTCGTAAAGCGCCGACTCATTGGCAGCGACAAAAGGAACGAGACGATTGCGGCGAGCACATTCGAAGCCCCGGGAACGAGGAAAGACGATTTAATCCTTGGTCACGGGGCCGTGTCACGCCTGTTCAGTCCCGTGCGTTACCGAGTCTCGTGATAATCGGTATACAACGCGTTAAGTTATTAACACTGTAGATATTTATGGAGATCCTCCGTTTAGGGTTATTCGTCCGCGAGGGAAATTTTGTTTCAATTCGACAACTCAACCTGGTCCCATTATTAACCAGTGTTGCTCGTGGTGAAGATTTCTACTTTCATTCGACAGAAATCAATGATGTTTATTGCATATCGGTTGAAACGAGAGATTATTTTCTTATTCTCAAAGTTGAATTTCACAATAAACGTGCACCTAAATTATTAATCGTAAAGTAAAATTGGCACAGTTGCGAAGAAAATCATGCGATAAGGGGTCAATCGTGTTATCGTGTTTTACATTTTTTTCAGTTGAATTGAGATAATGTAATGAGATTCGATACATGTTGGATAAAATGTGAGTTTATTCGTCAAGAATGTTGTATTTAACATGGTCCCACGGAAAATATATTCGCCCCATAATTGTTATTCCGATTTGTTATTTTATCTTACTTGATATTTTCGGAGTACCCCGAACATACCAATCGCGAATATTCGTCTTTGTGCTTAAATTCTTAATCTCGAAACATTTAAATTTATCCCGGGGAAGCCGCGATATGCCATTTCTAGAGGTTCAATGCGAACGCGGCTCCGAAATTAAAATCCGCTGCCCGATATCAACGCGTCGATCAACGTGATGTTCATTACAGCCAGGAACGATTTCGAAGCGGATAAATGTAATCTCGGGGAATTTTAGATAATCAAATACTCAAAGAGAAATCTAATTATCCTGAAACACACAATTTCGAAAAAGTTTCGATCGATACTTCAACCATCAAGTTCAACCTCGCGTTACTCTCCAATATACGAACACCGAAGACCTCGAATCATCCAACATCTAAATACAATCGTTTCATAATAACGATGAACATACTCTCAATTACCACCACCGCGTAATACCTTCAACAAAAAACTCGTAAAATAAAATTCACACCTCGACGCGATAAATCCAATCGCTACTACGGTTGTCAACTAAAATCGCGTACGTGGGGGTTGAATTTTCCCCGGCGAATCGCGCGTTGTTCCCAGATATCCAGAACGCGTAGGTACGACCGAACGTTCGCGATACACGGATTCGATACTGGAAATCGTCGGCGGCTCCCCGGCATCTCCAATTAGGAGGCGGGATCTAATAATCGCTTGCGAATTTTCGAACAAGCCCGCGGTGTAGGTAATCTCTTAGTTTGGTACGCATCATTGCCTCGCAACGTACTGTTAAGCCGTTACAACCGTGGAGGGAAACGGGTGCCGGAGCGCGCCGGTAACTTTTAATTCAATTCCGTTACCGCGACGTTCTCTCCTCTCCCCTCCACCCTCCGCCGCCCTCTTTCGCGCCCGCCTCCCTCTTACCGCCTGCTACTCCGCTGCCTGTACGCCTTCCGCCCTTGCACCGTGCACGGGATAACCGTCGCTCGGGACCACAGACGAGAAAATCGCGGCGATTACACACCGTGACCGTTACCATTATACCGTCGACGAATGCCATTTATTAAAGCGAACGTGAACCGTGCCGGACAGCCGACCAACCAACCGACCGACCGACACTGCACCAGCGACCGGCTGGATTAAGCTGAATCGCCAAGTGTTAAGGCGCATTATGCGCTCCGACCAATTATATCAGAAATTCTGATCTTCCACGGGCGCGAACGTACTCGCCGCTTCATCCACCGCCGCGTCGCGGCCGGCCATTTGTACTGCGCGCCGCGACTGGCGGATTTTATAGCTTCATTCAGCCGGGGAACGCATGCCGCGCATACTGTGCCGACGCGCCGCGGATAATCGTGCCGATTAGTTTCCGCGATGATGTACGCGCGCCACGTATTAACAACGCGGATTCTACGCGGGAACAACATACAATCGCGCCGACTCTCCTTTTAGCGAGGCTGCTGGTTAGGTTTCTTCGAGGAATTTTGGAGCGGTAAAAGTTAATGTATCGTGTTTGTAGACCGAATTGTTATTGAACATGAGAATAAATCGAGTGAGAAAGTTTATCAGACTTAGATGCGGTTTCATTTTAGCGTTCGATCATTGGATTCGTCATTGCTGCTTTCTTTTCTTCTGGTTCCTTTCCGCCAATTATTACTAATTATTAATTACGATTCACCGCGATCACTTGGATTTAATGGAATCTATTACATTTGAAATGCCAGTAACATAGACTGTTTAACCTATTGCCTGATAATACGTGTCGGACTCGTGGTTTTTAATTCAGGATTTCAGATAGAATTTAAGAAACATGAATATTATTCAATTTGTTTAAATTCAAACTATTATTCCTCTGTTATCAATAAATATACTTTAGAGCAAACATTGACATATAGAATGCCCAGAATTTCCTTACTTTCAATAAATTATTAATAACAATGCAGTTAAATCGATCACAGTTGAGAAAAAAATCGTAGAACAAGGGATTAATTTTCCCGGATCTTACACCTGACAACAAAAGTTGAAATCTCGCAAACCGAAAGTCCAGTCTCCCACGCTCAAAACCGATCCAAAAGTAATTGAAATGCCAAACACCAAGCTTTAGGAACTGTCGGGGTCTCTGGAAAACGGACCACCGTTTCTAATCTCGTTATCGATCGGATCTTCGAAGTCCGCGGCGGCCGCCCTCCGAAAGGCACCCCGAAGAAATGACAGGCTCGCCAACTGTTCCTGTGGCCGTATCCGCGCTGGGTCGACCGGTTGGCGGTAACAGCGAGTCCCCGAGTTTTCCGGGAATCGGAGGGTAAGGGCTGCGGGGCAAAGGGGGACTGCGTGGGACGCGGGTCACCCGTGGTCCGTCGATGATCCCGTCGCGACGCGGCGACGTCATTTTCGTGCTCGCAGCGGGTGGCCCCGAAGGGACGGACGAAAGGGGCGGCTTTAAGCGCAGATAAGTTAGCTACGACTTTGGGTCGAAGTAACGGGAAAACCGATGGAAGCGACACTGCCGCGGAAAGACTGTGACGTGGACGGAGGAGAGACAGAGATGGGCTGGATGGACAGGTATAGGGAGCAATAAAGATGGAGACCGATCATCCCTCTCTGTTCGTTTCGCCCCGCAGATCCCCTCGACAACGGCACAGCTTTCCTCTGCCGCGACCCTCGCCGAAAGCCGTGCCGAGCCAGCCAACCAGCCAGCCGTTTCTCGAGGGTACGGACTCGCATATACGCGGAAAGGCTAACGGATATGCGCCGACCGGCTGAAGGCTACCCCCGCGCGTCCCTCGCTGGAAAGCGCCCGGTCAACCCCCGCCAACCGGTCGCGCAGACCTACTCTCACTCTTTCTCTCGCTCTAACTCTGTTTGCACGAGCGATCTCGCGGCGATTATTACGGGCTCGTTCACGGAAATGGCGCCGCCGGTACTTGGATTTTCGACCGGCAGCGTTGGCGCGGCCGAACCCCCGGTTTCGCTGGAACGCGCACACACGACAGACACACAGCGCGCGCATGGAAACACACACGAGTAAGCCCCACGAGGATCACCGCCGCGCTCGTCGTCCCCCCGTTCGTCGCCGCGGGGCTAAAACCGTGCCTCAGACGTTTATTCCCGGCCCCGGGTCGCCCGCGAGAGACCCCGGACTCGCTCGCTCGTTCCCTTTACCGTTCCCTTCGGTTCGGTTCGCTTCGGTTCGGTTACGGGAAATATTTAATTCACGCCCGACGGACGACGCGAAGGGAACGCTGGACGGGTTCGCGATCGGAGCGAATGGACGAGGGAACTGGCTTTTCCCCAGTGGGAGTATTTTTGACGATGAATAGACTTGGTCGGAAATTTGTGCACGCGTGAAGTTTGTCGGTTGATTTGGGCTGAGCTTTGATTGGGATTTTCGCGGAATCGTTGGATATTGCTGGAGTTGGTGAATAGGGTCGTTTCGGGTTAGATGGTCTGATTTAGAGAGATCTGTTTAATAGTTCTTCGTATATGTACTTATTTCCAGGAACATATTTTTGTTTCTTGGGTATCGATGATATCTATAATGTTTGTTGAAGTAAAACAGTTCTTCTAGAAAACTCCTCTTACAAAAATATCACGTGGCCATAATAAACTGTTGAGACGTTCATATGAACCGCGGCAATGTGCACGCGATGGACAAAGGAATATCATCTGAGACGCGTTCGCTCCCGCGTTGTTTGTTTCGTTATTCAGTTATTATGTACGCGTTCCTTTTTGTAGTCGGGTAATCGCATGGTCGATCGTATAATGTGTAATCTCGTTTTGTTAAATATATTTTGTGGGCTTATCAAATGATTCGTTTATTATAAATCATCGATGTGCATTCATCTCCCCAATCAGGCATCAAAGTCTATCTCATTATGAATGTTGATAATTCTTTCCAATAAAATGGACCATCTTTGCTCGACTCAGGCACTGGTTTACCGATATGGAGGTTACCGGAAGAAGGTTGATGGAAAGGGGAGAAAATACCTTTAGGGGATGGACGAGATTCGTGTTACGACTAATCGTAGAAGCGCGAATAAAGTTTGAAGGTTTCCAGTTTACCAGTTGTTCCAAACACCTATCAGCCGGTAGTTTCCTCGCACTTTCGTGGTATTCCTCCACCTAATTTCAAATCCAATCGAAAGCAAACATACTTTTCATCCCAGTCGACATCGGAAGACATCATAAACCCAGAGATTTTGGTAGCCTCTCAAAGCCAGAGCATTTCAGAAACGTCCAGGTATCGCAATGGGACAAACGGACACAGACCTATAAACCGGGAACGCAAGCGGAGGGGTGGGAGTTAGCGGTCAGCAAAGGAAAGACGCGAGTCGGAAGGGGTTAATCGGTTTCACCGTTAAACCGGGCGAGCGGCCGAAGGTACTGGAGCCGCGTCGGTGCCGACCCTATGATTTAGAAAGTCGGATATTAGGGTCGAGGGTTGGCCGTGGAAGGAATTTCAGCGCGGAACACGGCCGGTCGGCTAAGCGACCCTGTTCCCCGAACCTCGCTCGTTCCCAGCCGTTTCCTTCTCGCGAACAGGACAAGAGGGGGAAGCGGCCAAGGGGGTTGGACGGTCGATCGTCGATTATCGATTTCCCTAATTAGCGAGGAGAATCCTCGTCGAGGGGATCCGTGGAACGTTCGCGAGGAATGCCTCGCTGGGTATCGGCGATCGATGGTCCCGCGAGTTTTCAGGACGCGGACCTCCGGCCAGGTACACGAAACCCGGGGGCGGGAGAGGGACAGATTAACCGGGAACAAAGAGGAACAGAGAGAGAGGGAGAGGAAAAGAGAGACAGAGTGAGGGTGAGAGGAAGGTGGAGGGAAGAAGAGGAGCGAGGAAGCGGGCGAAAGGGAAGAGGACGCGGCACGTACATGGACACAATGCCGGTCTCTGCAGGAGGACGCGCGCCGATAACACGTACCGTCATTTCCTCGGCGCAGGTATCCGGATAATTTAGAATAAGAGAGCGGGGGCCGACATAGTACGGCGCGGTCGCCTCTATCCGCCCTCGGTCGACCTCCCTCCGCCCCCTTCCTCGGCTGGGCATCCCCGTCGTCGGCCCTTTAGCGAAGTAAACGAGAAAGACGTAGAGGGAGAGAAAGCGAAGACCATCGCGTCTCCGCGGCGAGCAGCTAACCGAAGAGAAGAGGTGAGAGCGAGAGGAAGAGAGAGAGAGATAAGGAAAGAGAGCCTCGGCCCGAAGCGTCCTCGTTGGGGCGTGCCTTTAATAATGACGTAAAAAAGAAGAGAAGACGCGGCAATAAAGGAGAGACCTAGGCGAGGGTGTATCCCCGGCACAGCTGTCTCGCAGATTAACCCAACGACTCGCGGTGGAAAGAGAGGAAGAAGGCGGAGCGCGGCGCGGCGCGGCGCGGCGCGCGCGGTTCGCTCGGGACCGGGAGCGACCGAGACGGGAACACCGCGGGGGAGCGACGGTGGAACAACGGGAGCGGGACGGGGCGAGGAGGAGGAGGAGGACACAGGGTATGCCCGCGTCCGAGGGGGATGAGGGAGATAGGAATGGAGAAACGGCGAAGGCGATAGCCGAGGCGAGAGAGCCACCGAGGAAAAAGGAACGAGCGACGGACCCACGGGAGAAGGAAGGGAATGCCGAAGCCGGGGGGACCGGGGGAGAGGAAGGCAGAAAGAAGGAAGGGACGGATGGACGAGACCGGAGCGGGCGAAGGGCGAGCGCGAGGGCAGGAGCGGGTGGGAAGGAGCAAGGCCGATCCTGACTACCTAGAAACGGTCGGTGTGCTTCCACGACGTGGCCCGCCGAAGATATATAACCGCCATATACCAGCGCGAATCGCCCTCAGGTACAGAAGCCACCGCGTTGTCGTGCCCTTTCCTCCTCTTGCCCCCTTCGGCATCCTCCGCCACCCTGTTCCCCTGTCTTCCTTCCACTTCGTCGGATCTTCCCTCTTCTTCATCTTCGTTATCTGCTTGCTCTTTATCTTCTTCTTCTTCTTCATCTTCGTTATCTGCTTGTTCTTTATCTTCTTCCCGTTCTTCTTTTCCTTCGTCTTCTTCCTCTTCTTCGATGCCACCCCAGCAGCCCCGAAACCAACTTACGAGGCCGGATTTCCTGGAGGCCGCGAATGGTTCGACGGAAGGGACGCGGCGGCGAGCTCGTAAATTAAATAACCTGCGAAAACGACGGCTGATTCGGGTATATACGCGGCCAGCCCGAATAATTTCACGGCTGACGATGCCCACCGCGCGTGCTCGCTCGTTCGCTTGTCGCGAAAATTCGTGGAACGCCGTCCGACCCCCGGGTGATTTCGGATTGGGGTGGGACGCGGCGGAGGGAAAATTCACGGGTCGATTGCTCGCGGGGAAGTTTTGGGTGATTAGACTGGGTTTTTACAGGATCGATGGCTGCAGTGTGGATCTTCGTTTACGCGGTTGATGACGTGCGAAGCGCTGGGAAACTTGTATAAGTTGAATATGATCAGTGGTTACTTCATTTCTGTGTGGAATTGGCGAATGCAATGTCTTGTTGGATTTTGCATTAAACGATTCTTGAAAACAGGAAAGCTTGCTTACCGATTACGAGAATTTCGAACAATCAGATTAGAAAGAGTTTAGTTTTTCCGTGTATAGTTCCTTTATTGAATAATATCGAATCATATTCAATGAATAAACATTTCAATCTAGATCTCATAAATACATTTCATTACAACCTATCGAGTTAAAACAGACTGCTAACGAACGCGGCAGACTTGTTCGCACCAACTGATTAACCCCTCAAATAAAATTCTGTTACCTCACTTTCACGATAATCGACAGCGAAAATGTTTGCAGCCCGCCGATAACGGTCTCGTCGAACCCGATACGCTTCTGCGTGGCATACGATTCGCAGGATTGCTGCGAATTAGCGCCTCCAGCGAAAAAAGTAATGAATAATGGAGCGACTTTTCGAGGGCGTGAACGGGGGTAAGGGAGAAATGAAAAAGGGGTGCGCGTGATCTAGAAATCGAGAGTGACGAGGAATGGAGTCGGCGGAAGTACTTTCGCGTCGGTGTGTTTCCATTTTGTACTTCTTATATTTCGACGGCTCGTGTTTCCTCTGTGTTCAATGTTTCCAGTATTGGTCGGGTTCGCTCGAGCGTTTTCCGCGATCGGTGGCTACGTAGCTCGCGAAACGAGCGTGCCCGCACACACGCCGGGACCGGATCCGGGAAACGGAAGCGAGAACACCTGATCCGACGTGACGGACAAGGGATGGCCGCCATTTTGAAACGACCGGCTAATTGAGTGCACGCGCGATGCACAGCCGGCCGATCGACGATGGCGGACCGCTCGGCCGCGATATAAGGATTTATGTTTCTGGCAGCGTGATCCGAAACGAACTGGCAGCATCGGGTCGACCGGGAGTACTTAAAATATACACGGTGATACCGCAGAAACTATACTGAAGCTCTATTGTTACGAGGATAATTACTTGTTAATACGTGTAAATACTGTTCTCGTTGATTTAGGTAATAAATATGCATCGATTGATCGATATTTTTATTATATCAGTTTGCTTCCCGTGTGACACTCAATTCCTGAATTCCTTCAATTGTTCTTTAAATTTTCCGTTCTCCATGATAAATGTTACCGTAATTTATTATATAAGTAGTTAATAATTTGGATTTTTCTATGTTCTTTATTTTAATTCTTATCCTAAGTAGGAGAAAATTAATATTGAATTATTAAAATGAGAATGGGGGTACTGAAAATTGTTGCAGAGTCAGTGCTTGGTATCAACGTCGTTCCCAAAGGATTAATCCTCGAACACGGTCCCGAATCCAATGTTTTGAACGAAAAACAAGCCTTGCGGAACAGCACAGGGTTGCGCTAAAACGAACGCGGCCACCCGGTACACAGAGTCCCGGAACAATGCCGAATAATCCGTGCGTCGGATAACTCTGTTTCGCCATGATGTAATAACGATCTAATAAGAGCAACAGGCAGCACCGGCGAATGCGGATGCTGCCGGGATTCGATTTGTTCTACTTGGTTTCACTGTGGACAGATAACACAGGTACGAGAGCGAGTGCTTCTCTCTGTCTCCCTCTCCCTGTCTCACCCTCTTTGTACACCATTTTCCCTTATGCGGCGGAGCCAAACGATTTTTCCGCGTTGAAGGCACGGTATCCCGGCCAGTCGAATTATGGAAAGTCCTTTCCTTTAATCTGTCCGAGACGAATTACCAGATGTATACTGGATCAGCTGACCGAACTGACCAATCACACATCGCGTTTATAATAATCATGAATTTCTACTATCAAATAGTAGTGAAAAATAGTTTATTTTAGTAGTGAAATAGTGAAATAGTGGAAATTCAAACTGGTATTGGTCACAAACTACAACCCCGAAAAGGGTAGTTACCTTTGCAATTAAGATCATAGGAATCACAAAAACTAATTACCAATGGTGAAAATGACTTCGAGTATCGACTCTTGGCGTTCGTCTTTAAAAAAAACTCTGAACACGAATGTGTTAAAAGGCTCTACGTACTGTCGACTAATCAGTAGGTGAGCAAAATATGACCGACCAAAAATTGACGACCAAACTCCAACCTGCCAGAAACTCACTTCCTCTTTACGCGTTCGGTCTGCCAGAAACTTGCCTACTACACGAACGGTTGCATTCGATTCAACTCGCTGAATTTATCGCTATGATCAATTTACCGATGAGTTAATTCGTTGTATCGAAATCAAGCAGCAAGAGTGCCCTCGACTGAGTCGATCAGTGTTACGGAAACATTCATTACACGGGATCGAACCAAGCCTATCATGTTACATTTTATAGACACCTTATTACAGGACTGCTATCACAATTCGTGTATCGCGTTCTATTGAATCATCTTTGTAGACCACCGAACGTCAGCTGCCCAATCGGCAGTGCATGACGATCCTAATTCTATCAGAATTCCAAAGAATCTCGGAAACGAGAAGACCTTTGCCTCCGCTGCGAACATTTCCCGGACGCGACGCGGCCGTGGCCGCGCGTCGCAAGTTTATTGTTCGCCGCGGCGAACGATCCCTCGGAGCCGGTCCCTTCCGTTCCCTTTTTCCTTTGGACGAAGCGAAGCCTCAGGTGGTGAAACGCGCAGGTACATAACAAAGATCCGCGCGGCCGTGCTCGCTGGCCAGCTTTCTTGTCGGCCGTCTCGTCGTCCCATCGATTTGTCAAGCTTTTAAACGGCGCGACGGACCGACCGGAGGGCACCGAGATTTCACGTCGCAGCCTCCGGTCGACCGTTTTAATTGCTACCCTCGGTACGGTCGTCGCCTCCCTTTCACAAAGACGCAGGCAAAAAATCGACCGTTTCTATCTGGCTAGAGCGGGGGAGGCCATGGCTACGTGACGCGAATTCCTGCTCCCGCTGCGACACGCAGCTTCCCGAAGGCTCCTGAGGGAGTCGAAGGGGGTCGGAACACGGGAACGGCTGAGGGAAGGACTTCGACGAGCACCAGAACGAGCCATCCGTGGAACAGCTTTAATTTCTGGGGACGAGCAACTCGGGAAGATTCGGGATCGCGGGTCTGAGGAAGGATTTTCGATTAACCCTCGGCTAGAGTATCGGAGGTTCTGTGAATCTTCGTTGAGCAATATTATATTTCATATAAATCAAATTTTAGTAAGGTTAATTTAATGTATACTGTAAATTGATTTGAAGGTTCGTTACGGAGAAATTGTTGATGTTTTAGTATGTAAAGATCGCGGAAAAATAGTTAAAGGGTTGACTGAACTATCGCGTACACCCGGTACATCTCGCGATTCGCTCGAGGCTCGTCCCTGGCTCCTCGGAGGATATTTTCGTCGGTATCGATCGGAGAATATTAGGGATTATCGAATGAAAATAATTCGTTGGAAACGTCGAGGGTGGTTTTGCGACAGAGTTAAAAGTTACACGTTCCAGTGGGAGGAGGATGAAGATTCTGATTCGCTCCTGACAGACGAGATTTTCGATTAACCTTTTAGTCGCGTGAGACATAAAACTCCATCATATGGAAATAATGGAATTTTAACAATTTATTGTGCAATAAATCGTTTGCACTATTGTGGTGCTTATAATGGACATAACCTATATATAGAATAAACACATTTTTCAATTTTTCACTGATTAGTTTTTTACACTTGACAATCCTCAGCCGCCACTTAGTCTTACAGTTCGATATTCACAAAAATCGAAAATTCGATGTTCACCGGTAAGTCGCGTACAGCACATTAACGGGCGAAACATTCGCGTAAAATAGTTCTATACTCTAATTTACCAAGAATCCCTCTTTAAGTTACTCGAACAAATTCACATCGATATTTCATCCGAGAATGAAGAATGTTTCTAAGAAAAAATTGAATTAATTAAAAAAAGGTAAATCATCCTCCGATCAAGAGATTAACAAGGCAGCCATTTAACGCGCGGCACGTTGTCCGAAATATTTTCACCGGCATCGATCTCCGAATATCAAAGATAATCGGAACAAGAATGATTCGTCGTGAGCGAGTCGGCGGCGCAAGTTCGCGAGGGGTTGAAAAGTTGAACGAACCGGCGGGCGGCGGGACGAGGAGAATTCCTGTCTCTGTTTGCCGCGGTGAAAGTAAAAACGGGGCCCTTGAAACGGTAACTTTAAACGCAATCGTCGGAAGAAAGAGAGAAATCATGGAACGCCGGAGAACGGGCGGCGGGTCGGACGAGTAGAATGGAGCTCGACGGGGGCGACGGAGTGGGAGGGGAGCGAGAGGTGGTGGTGGTGGGAGGGTGGAACGATTTTTGCGCGGAGAAGTCCGATAAGTTTCCCTCGTGACCTACCACGATAATAATACCGTTCTCTGCTTTAAGCTTCCTTTTGAATAACCTGTAGGTCACCGTATAAAAAGGAAACTTGTTGCGTTTACTGATTGTATACGTGTGTATATAATATACACGTACACACGTGCGCGCACACGGAGATACATACAGGGGGTACGATCCGCACAGACTCGTCCGTGTACGCGCACGGAGAAAGGGAGATAGCGCGAGACAGGGACGAAGAAGAGAAAGACGGAGCAGCGGTCGACCGACTCCGGGCACACGAACGAGCCTGAGAAAGAGAAAAGAGACGATGAAAACACGGTGGTGGAATCGTTCGCAGCGGTTCGTCATAAAAACGGCCACGAGAGAGTCCGGTTTAAATGGAGCGGTAGGGGTGGAGCGAAACCGTAGCGGGCGGAGGGGGAATAATAAAAGCGAAATGCACACGGCGATGCTCGTTACCGTCCGCCGAACGCTGCCGACGCCGCTCCCGACGCCGCCCGCCCGCGATCTAATTAAAATTACTCTCGGGCGATAGTTCCCCGAGATAGCATCGGTCTATTTAGCGAGCACGGAGTTAACTCGATAATTTGTGTTTTCGGCTGAGTGCCGATCGTTAAAGCATCTGCTACCCGGGGGAAACTGTGTTTCGACGATGAATGGAATCGAGCCCGAGCAGACTGAATCTCAATGTAGCCATCGTCTCGCACTTGTTGCAAACGCCGCGTCGTCGTCGCACCCTACCCCACCCGTCCGCCCACCCCCCAGACCAGAGAAAGATAGGATCGACGACCCACTTCTATAACTCCCGGCTTTCTGATATACGACTGTACACACCGAGCCACGCTCCAAGCATCCGTAAAGGGATTTATGATAACGGCGGAGGTGCCGCGCGGAGGGTTAACGGGCAGGGATCTCTAGAAAGGACCGCCGCCGTGTTCAAGGTATGCCCCTCCGCTCGAGCGCATCTCTCGTCGGTAATCGTTCGCCAATTATCGTTACTCGCCGCTCCGGCAGATCGACACTGTTTCCCGGAAATTCCGAAGCGGAGGATTACATAATGCCGATCGCGACGAACCTAATTACCACGCTCGACGGGAATAAAACGCGTTGGAGTTCGCGCCTGGGATTTCCTCGTGATTGTTTTCTTGATACCGAATTTTCCGCGGTGATCCCCGTGCGTCGAGTTCTCAGGATCGTAAGGCGGATCGGCGCAACGAACTGCGAACGTGTTATTGAATTTAGTAGAGCGCCGGGTTCTCTGTGGAATGGCGATGGAATAAAGATTAAAGTTGATAACGAAAATTTCGGGAAATCGGAAGCGTCTCCACGCCATCCCCGATCTTTCAACTTACGTCTCATGTTAATCGTATTAACATGTCGCGTTCCGTTGACGATCCTTCTGCTAAGATCCATCTGAGATCCATTAAACCGCAGAAAGGAAGAAAATCGCGGACCTTCCAGCGCGTTCCAACCCAATCTCCATCGGTCGCTATCGTTTCGGCGCGGCGATACTCCGCGGTACGTGTGCTCGATGGCGGCGCGTAAATTGCAGCCGCGTATCACGCCACGGGTCCGTTCGACGGCCGAACAGAAATCGATTCCTCCACCTCGCATCGGAGAAACCTATCCGACCACCTCGGCGAGATAGAACAAGTCCGAAAGTCGTGTATCGCCCGGAATGTCCGTGGGTCTTGCGATTTTCGCCCGGCTACACGCCGAATCCGTCCGCCAACCCCGAGCCCACCCTCCACCGGCGAGTTTCCCATTTCCTCTCACGGTTCTACCCTGCGTCCTTCCCGTATTTCTTTCGATTTCTCGGCTCCCCCGTAACTCCGGCTCGGTCAACGGACCCTTACTCGTTACAGCCTGGATCTCCCCCAGAATTCACCCCCGCCGTTCGCCGGCAGTCGCCCCTTATCGGAGAACGCCCCGTCCCTCACCCCGGGCGTTCGCAATTATTCCCACACCCGTTCGCGAACCCCCACGGTGATCCCCACGGTCCGTCCAGTTCTTCGTTCTTTCCTCCGTTCACCCTCCGCCCCAGCTTCGACGGGCCCTCGCCCCTATCGCGAGGACACAGCCGCGCGCGCGGCAGGTAAAAGGGTAGAGGAGTAAGGTCGCGCGGTCGGTCTTGAACCGCGATTTATTATATTTTTACAAGTTTCCACCCTATCGGCGCGGTCACGGTTCGCTTCGCTCTGCCGGTCCCCGTCGTCGCCCCGCGAAGAATTACCGGTCAAACCCCTCCTCTTTCTCTCTCACGCTCTCCCCCTTCTCCTCCCCTTTGCCCGTCTTTTATCGATCTACCTCGGCCGGATGGATGCATAGGAAGGAAGGAAGGCCTGCGGGCTGGGATCGTGAACGGGTCGCGATCCTTTTCACGCGGCCCGTTTTTCTCCTCCCTTCTCGCCGGTCGCCGCCGCGCGCCCCGCGCCGTGCACCTGGCCGTCAGCCCAGGAGGATCGTCTTCTCTTCTCACCCTCCGGCAAGCCGCGCGCTCGCCGCAGCCGCCACGGTCCAAGAACAAAACGGACGCTGGGGCCTGGCTACGGCGCGGACACGCTCGGTTCCGGACACGGTCGATCGAGACGAAGGGTCGGCCGGTCGAACGAACGGGTCCGGTGTGCTCGGCGATCGGTCGCTGCGCGTTCCTCCTCGTCGCTCCAACAGGGACAAATAGATGGATGGATAGATAGACGCTAGGTAGGTGGTTAAGCGGCACAGCTAGGTAGATAGGCAGGTAGGTATCCCGGTTCCTCCATCGCGCGAGTTAACTCCTCGGGGTCGTCCGAAGCCCGCGGTCGTTCGGCCGTGGCGTGGCGTGTCGTGCAGCTATGTATTTACACCGGGCCAGGGTAGATTCCCTATCCCCCTTTCTCTCCAACACACGCACGAACACACGCTCGCTACCCCCCGATGGTCAGCTAGCTCGGTTTCCGCTGGTCCGCTTGACTAGGCACGTTCGCCCTATTCGGCGTTCCTAGGACCAAAGTAGTCGCGTCGCGTTTGAGTCGCGGTTCTCGCCCTTCCCGAACACGTCGCTTTACGCGATTCGTGTCCTCTCCTTCTCAGCCCGCTCAGTACCCAACGCACGTGGTCTCTCTCTGCGGGTCGCGCGGCATGCTGGCTCTCTCCTTTCTCCGGAGAGAGAAAGGAGAACGCGATGGGAACCCGGCGAAGGGATGACGGGAAACAGCGAAGGGTGAGCGGACGCGAGAAGGGAGAATATCGGTAGCGGTCCAAGAAGAGAGAAAGAGCGAGAGAGGACACATCCGAACCCGATGCCGAGCCATGCTGCGCTGCGGCACGGCAGAAGCGGACCACGCTCTTCGAGCCGGTGCTAGCGAGCGAGCCGAACGAACGAACCAACGAACGAACGAACCGGCACAGGGATGGCGAGATAGAGGAATGGGGGAGAGGGGTTTAGGAGACAGCTGCAGGCCATGCGAGGGTCCGTCGACCAGGCCTGGCCGTTTACCGCGGAACACACAGCGGAGTGCGAGAGAAAGCGGGGAACCGGGAAAGGGAGACGGGGCGATCGCACGGCGAAACGGGGGAGAGAGCGAGACCGACCTACTTCGCCGCGTTCCCCGCGACCCGTCGCCGCGCTACTCGCGCCCCCTCTTCGCCCGTCGCGCTGCAACTGCCGCTACCCGCGAACCCTCGTACACGCTACTCCCTTCTCGCTTTCGCTACTACCACGCTCCTCCTCTTCCTCGCCCGCTGAGCTTCTCTCGCCACGATCCCTCGAGCGACCCTCGCGTACACCGCGCTGCGCGGCTTTCACTCTGTCCTTCTCTCTCATTCGATCCGGCTCTCTCGCCCCTTGCCACCGACCGCACACCACCCGCCGTTTCCCTTCCGCCCTCCGCCGGCGCCACGGGTTCGTTGTATCGGGGTCTCTGTCAGTCGCATCTCGTTCGAACCGCGGTCTTGATGTTCCGTCTTTCTCCAGCGTGGTCGAGCAGTGTTAGCGAGGTCTCGCTTGCACGGTCGCGCCTCATCCCTCTTGCCCCAGGATACCTCCGCCATCCGGCGACGGACCCGAACCCTTGGCGCCCCTTTGCTCTTAGCCGCGGATGCGAAAGCCGCGGTGTATATATACCGGGGGGCGAACGAGCCAGCGAGCGAGCGAGCGAGCGAACCAGACGCGATGCTGCTATACCCGTACACCGCGCCTCGTAGCTTCGAGCAGCGGCGGCTACGGCCAAGTTCCCGTAACTCGCGCTCCGGTAAATTTCCACGGAGACCCTCCCCGTTGGCCCCCTACCTCACCGTTCATCGTCCTCATCCTCGTCGTCCTTACACACTCTCCACCTTGCTCCGCACCTTTGGCTCTTACCCGCTCGCCTGTGTCCGTTCTAATATCTCTTCCTACCGCTCCCAGTTCCACTATCCCACTTCCACCTTCGCGGCTTCTTTGTCTTTGCCGTCTCGATTCACCCTCGTCTAACCTCCACGCCGGTGTTCCACCTCTTTTGCGCCGATACAGGGTTGAAACACCGCCGCCGGTAGCTATCTTCGCGTTTCCCTGTCCGGCCTTTTTCTTCCTCCTCGTCTTTTCTCCGCTCGTTTCTCCCTCTTAGGCTTCCCGATCGTTCGTTCGTTCGTTCGTTCGCCCGCTCGTCGGTTCGTTGATTCGCCCGGCCACCCCTTTCCTCCGCGCGGCGTCTTTCTTCTCCAGCGGGTGTCCTCGAGGCAGCCGCTACCAGGATTTCCACTTCGCTGGCGATTACGTGGGTGTCCAGGTAGGTGTGAGATCGCAAAGATACGCGCGCTGGTGGAGTGCACGCGGCAATAGCCGCGTAGGCGTTCGCCAGAAGGGTGGCTTTCTCTTTCCCCCCCTCCCAGCACGCGGTCTCTCTCTCTCTCTCTCTCTCTCTCTCTCTCTCTCTCTCTCTCTCTCTCTCTCTCTCTCTCTCTCTCTCTCTCTCTCTCCGAACTATCGATTTTCCGTTTCGAACGGAAATTTCGAAGGCTCGCGTTTCACGGAGACAAAGGAGTTGAGGGACCGCGTCGGTCGCCTGGGTCCAGCTTCTAAAGGGAAGAAATCCCAGGTATACGTCGGCCGGAGCTCCGAAAGGGCGAAAACGTGGCTCGCAAACGTCGGAAACGCGGCGGCCGCTAATTCCGCGCGCAAACTCGCCCTTTCCTGTGCGGCGACCCTCCGCAATAGGGCAGCAGCGATGTATCTTCCCGTTGGCTGGGGCTAGAGTTGCCTCGGCGCGCGCCGCGAAACCGATTCAAAGTTTTCAAGAACAGCGAACAAAGTTCGCGGAAGTATGCGGCCCAGCGATACAAGGGTGGCGGCCGAAGGGTGGAAGCTGCCGGGAAGGGTGGGGATCAGACGGAAGACGCAGCGGGATTACTTTCCCGTCCGATTCGAGGAATCCGGTCGCAATTAAAACGCTCCGAACCCCTGGACTCGTAATTAATACGATTTCCACGGCGAGAGGACGAGAGCGCCGGCTAGCCGGAGGCGCGTCGTCGCGCGAAAAATCGAGGAAACCTTGACGCTTGCACCATACCGCAGCGGACTGATGTAAACGGAACTCGGGAACAACCTCTTTTAACTCGGAAAATTAGGGTACGCTTGCAGCGGTACTGCGATAGTAAAAGCAACGACGACAGCGAAGAGCAGAAATGCAGGCTTTCGTTTTATAATGGAAGTGTTTACCTTAAAGCAACGCGTACAACTAGTAATTGCAATACAACGCAGGACATTTACGGCGTACTTTTTTTATGTATCTCGCGTTGTAGATATTAATTCTTCCTCAACTTCAGCATCAGTCGCTCCATTGCTAACGGAAAATTATATTATCGTATCCCTAATCAACGCATAGCTCTCTTAGCTTCTACAATAGCTCCACTGCAAACACGCACTCAACCCCTCGCACTGACGTTTAAGCAAACAAAATCCGGTCCACAATTTTAACGGCCGATATCTCATTTACACCTGTCCTAAAAGTGTGACCTCGAGTCTCACTCGTGACACTCGCGATCGCTCTGAAATTACGATCACGAGTGAGACTTTTCGAACTAGCGGAAGGGGTTGAACGACCACTCGTTCTCTCCAAACTGCAGCGATCTTCCCAACGATTTTCCGCGAAACGCGCGATCTGGCGAGTTTGAAACAGTTCCCGCGCGCGAGCATCCGATTCGTGAACCTGCGGCACCCTTCGCCGGCGCGTTTAACCGGGCAAAACCGTAAATGGAAACTCGTGACAACAGGAACGAACATCCACGTGGGGAAAGTCGGGGAGGATCGGGCGGGCGGGCGGCGGCGCGAGCGCTGTACGGTTTCTGGTGCGAGAGAAACGGCGGCACGAAAGAGAGACATCGAGGAGAGATACATTTATGAATTGCCCCATTCACGGAATGCGAATTCTCGCTCGGCAAACTTTAGGGGTCAACGGGTCGGGAACTGTTAGGTAGTTCTCTCTACCATTGGCCTGTACATGCGCTCTGACGGTCCGCGCGCCGCTCTCCCCGCGCCCCTTGCTCGCTCCATCCACCGATACACGGAGGGTGAACGCGAGCAAGGCCGTCGATATATCGACACTCTTTCGAAACTTCCGCCCACGCGACCCCGCAATAACCTTCCCTCCTCTTCCTCCCTTTTATCCTCCCCTTCCTTCCCTTCCACTCAATCAAACCTTTCCCTCTCTCTTTCTCTGGGATCGTATTAAACGAGCGAGTTAAGAACTCGGCTCGACTTTCCCCCGGCTCAAACTTTCCTTCCGTACGATTCCTGTTTCTCCTTCGCTGCGGCCGAAAGATGACCCTTGACCGCGTGGGAGGGTGGAAGTTTATCACGGCGGATCTTTTACGGTTGCAACGTCAACGATAAGGAGATGGTCGGCGACTGTGCGCGGGGGACAGGCGGGTCGGTCGGTCGGTCGAGCGGTGGGACGGATAATCGTCGTTCAGAAGTCGCCGGCTGCGTACCGTGCCGCGTCGCGCCGGGGAGGGAGAACGCGGCACATTATTCACTTTGCGGGAGCCGAGTTGCTTCTCGCGGCCGTAATAATTTTCTTTTTTATGAATGAACTTCGCTCTGCGCGTCCCCTCCTTTCTCTCTTCTCTCGCTATCCCTCTTCCCTTTCGCTTTTTTTGCTCCTCTCAGCCTTTCTCCCTGGTTCCCTTCCTTCGTTCCATTACGCTCGTGCTACGCGTCTGGCCGCGCGACTGGCCGAGACACGAGGCGCATTCGTCTTCGTCAAAGCTGGGGGTCCCCGCGTTCTCTCGCCGCTACGCCCCGCGACCTCTTCCACCGATTTTCCAACGGTCGAACGGTGGTTTCGACCCGCGTCACGCTCGGATGAGTCACGCCTAGGTTTCTCCTCTGTTCTGTTGTCCACCGGAAGCCGACCGCGGGGAACGCCGTCTCCCCCTACGGCAAAGGGGTTCGCAGAAATTGATCCCGTTCGCGATCGGCGCGATCGCTTCACGATTCGATGGAGTTTCTGTTCGTTAACCCCTGTCCGGGTGATCGAACCTTGCCGCTGTGCAACGGTGCTCGAGAATTTGGAATTGGCCGTTCGAACCGAAGGACGTGTAGATCGTTGAATGAAAAGTATTGCGATGATATTGTTAAAAGATAATTTGTGAGTAACAGGATTGTTTCCAGCGACATCGAGTTATAATTTTAAAGATTTTGATATAGGAATCTGATGAAACATCGATCGAGCGATGCTGCTCGACGAAGTAAAGGATAAACGAGATAACAGGCTAGAACTAAGTTAACGATAAATTTATCGAAATTGAAGATACAATGGCACGCGCTATCGAAAGATCTCGATGTATCCTTCTCCCATCTCGTAGATTCTAAAAATAGTTTCTGAATACATTACCATACGAATTAATTTCGTAATTCCACACACAGATTTAAAAACTCTGTCACCCGTGTAAAACCGACGCGGCAACCTGTTGGCAATTCCTTGAATAGTATAAGGGGTGCGCGATTCGAATCCTCAGAAATTACTCGCGCAGTAGAAACTGCCTCGAATCCCATAGACTAAATCAAACAATGTCACCAATCAATTTGAAAACCAGTTACCTCGATGACATATCGTAACCCACATTTCATTAAGAATCTACGAGCAATAATCTACACCCTAAGAGGAAATTCAAACATTAACTTTCCGTTTCATCGAGAAGACTTTCATTGTACAAAACGTTGAGCAATTCATCGGTCGACGCATCGAAGGTATCAAACGCTCGAAGAATTTGGCAGGGTTGAACAATGACGGGCAAAGGTTCGTGCGAGGGCCCGGGAGGATAATCGAATACGGCAAGCAGCGTGGGCCTGCACCGCGAACCTTCGACCCTATTTGCTCGCCGGGGATCAGAGAGAGAGTACCTCTTCCTCTCGACGCTGTTGTTATAACGCCGCCTCATTTCCATTCGTCGCACGAACCGCTGATTACGACAATAGGACCGGGGACACCTGTGACTACCGCGCAAGGTAGCCCTGCACTCGGTTCTGCCGGACGGCGCATTGTAATTTCTTCTATGCCCGGCTTGGCCCAGGTCAAAAACGCCTTTCATTCGTTGCGTCGCCACGCCGGCGGCGGGCCAGCCAGCGTTTCTCGTTCGAACGGACAAGTTAATCCGGTACTTTCGTCGGGCAACGCGCGTACCATTGGACTCTGTCGACTGTTCTACGATCGTAAAAGCGAAACAAAGAAGGACGAATCGTGCTCGGAGGCGAATGATTTAAGGGCTCTACGGAATTATTAATTGTAGCCGGACCCGGGCCGAGCGCAAAACGCTATAAAACGTCCGCGTAATCGTACACCATTGGAACACCGCACTCAACTCATCCCCCGCCCCCTGCCTCCCACACCCCTGCCCGTCACCACTCTCTCTTTCTCTCGTTCTCGCCATTACACGCCCTATTAGCTTTTCAGTCGGTGTCTTTCACCCTCTTAACCGGCGGATCCATCACGCCGCCTAACCGTATCACCAAACAAATTTATTCCAACGATTACGAGGACCGTTTCTACGTTTATTGATCGGACCATCAGGTACATATTCAGATCACGTTGCATGGGAAATACTCTTTAACGAGTTCAATCGAAAAAATTAACCAAAGGAAATTGAAATTCTGATGTCGGTCGAACACGGTATACAATCATTAAGACGTTAGGCGCCATATCAGTCACTGATGACTGACGCTTCTGAATGACTAGAAAACAAGCGTAACATACAAGATAACCGATGTAAAATGAAAATGTTTAATAACGTAACTAAGTTGATAATAGTGCAATGCAGACATTGTAACGCCAAATAATTAATAATTGTTCCTGCTTTTCTTTGCTACAAAAAAAAGCTCTACGGAAAAACCCTTAAGATTTTCATGACGCTTAGCGTGTTAATCCTCGCCAAAAATATTTTGGGTTTTCGCATTGGAATTGGCGTTGAAGTTCCTTCATCCAAGCGTAGCTTAATATAGCATTTTAATCGTTTATTTGACAACGCTAGAGAAGATGGAATTCTATTTATATATGATGTAATTATGATATTACGAACAATTGTAGCAAAAATTTGCCTACTACCAGTTTAGCTTAGCATAAGACAGCAATGGGTTTAACTTCCTTATGAACGAAAATGGAAATATCCCATTTAACTTCTTATAAATCGGAATTCTCAATGTGTCAAATCATATTTGCCTCGGGGGATATTCAGAAATTGAAACTTTTCATTTTTATTCTTCGCGCATCCAAATTCTTCGCTTTTACTTGCTTCGAATTGAAATTTCCAGACAGAAATGAAATTACGTGGATCGAACTTGTTAGAATTTCTCCTTTCGCAGGAGGGGGCGGTTGCGATGCTGCCTCGGCGTCGCCGGTAGAATCGGCCCGTTGTCGTTCGAAAAGTCCACCCGCGACACAAAATCCGTGAAACGCGTCGTACGTCGTAAATAAACCGGGTTGGGAGGCGGCGTGTTCGCCCGGCCGCCGCCCCCGTTTCGCCGCTCGCAAATGAGTCCGGACAGGATCGTTGAACGTTTCGCACCGGGGGGACGATTGCGAAGTTGGCGCCAACTTCCACGGGCTTCGGAGGACGCGCGTAAACCCTGCCGCTGCTCCCGGTCCGTTAACAAGTAACGCAGCCATCCCCTCACCCCTTCCAGTTACAACCACCTTTGATATAGTACAGCTGATCCCATTTAACTAATTACAACGACGGCTCGAAATCGCTACATCTACACGATCTGGTGAAACGATTTCACGCCGCAGTTCAGCGGATTTGGGTCCTCGGAGATCGCTTTGCGAAAAATTAGTGTTTGACCGTTGCGAATTCGATCAATTTATAGTTTTCCAACTCCGTAAAATTAGAATTAGAACTATTTTTAATGCTTTGTCTTGTTGATAATGGAGACAGAGCAGAGATGTTGGTTTTAATCGAGGAACTGTTAGTGTTACTCGTAGCGAAAGTCGAACCGGTTATTTTGTTATCATCCGTAGCAGAAGCTTAACCCCTTAACCTACGATTTATTTCACTACTGCGCCCGCAATAATTACTCTGAAATTAATCACTTAGTAGATACATAGGAAAATCTTACATTCATCTATGTCTACGTTTACTTGGAAGTGTAACAATTGAAATACAATATTTAATTTCAACTAAAAAAATTGAGATTCAATTATTTTCGTTAGTTTCAGTTCGAGATCTTCACCACGAGTCTGACGCGATATTGTATGACAAGCGATTCAAGAGAAAAAATAATACATCGAGTTATACATTGTAGATCTCGAAAATGTGAGGGTTCGTGGAACCGCAAAATTCCGCCAAGTTCATTCCACCGATCGTTAAGCAATAATCATTTCCGGAACAAGACAGAAAGGTTCTCGTTAGTCTCCCGGAATAGGTATTTGTACACATCGGAGGGACGAACGGAAAATTCCGTCAAGAGACAACACTATAATCTCGGGAAAGTGATTCACGGTCCCGAGTGAAGAATCGCGAGAACGTTTCCCCGTGAATTTTTATGGCTAGGATCGGAATCAGCCTCCGGTTTAAGGGATTCGGCGGGATTAGCGGTGAGAGGAGAGTAAGGTATACGAATTTTACAACCGTGGAAAATTTGAGAAGTGTTTCCGGGGTTCCCGAACGCTTAACGACGGGACAGCACTACTTTTAACGTGACTTAGCCTAGCCCAGGGGACAGAAAGGAGCGTCGTAAAACCCGGCGCTCGATAATAAGGTACAGGGTGGGCTGGGTAATCCGTGCTCGGATAAACCGATAGCCGATCCCCCTCTCCTCTGGCCAAGGCCAGCTAATCCCGCGGCCGTTTCCTCGAAAAACTGCGGGCTAAGACTGCGGCGAACGGTACTCGTCATTCCATTCCGCCCGGTAAACAAGACCGTTCCTGAAAGGCTCACCGACCCTCCGCTCCCCCTGTTTCGTCGAACTGTCCGACAATTACGGGGCTTAATCCTCGCCGACGTTACAATTAATGACCCAGCTAATATTCCCAGCGTCTGGCCAGTCTATTTATTGCTCCATTCTCGGCCGCGGATGGAATCGCGCGCGAGTTTACGCGCCCTTTACATCTCCATTATCGCGCCGCGGAATCGAAATCAACGGCGATCGATTTTCCATAACGTTGAACGGCAAGCGGCCTGCGAATTCGCCAAGTTTCCGCGTTTACATCGCGGCCAGGCTCTTCGGGAGATGCTTAAATGTTCCCAGACATGACACTGTGTCTGTAAGATCGCAGAGAATAAGGTTTGACGGGATGATACTAAGAATGTGAAGATCACCCTCCAAATTACATTCGCGTATGGCACACAGATTCATTTTACATGGAACGATAGTTTCGTTCTCGAACTCTTTTAATGTCCAATAGATTTCCGGACAAGATACTTAAATCATTAATCTCAACTGTTCCTATCATTCAAAACCTCGTCGTAGATCAAAGCAGCGATACAAGCTCGACAAACGGAAAAGCGAAATTCATATCCAGATTCCGAAACGACTTTAGTCAGCTCGCTACACCGAGACAAGAAAACGGTCGATCGGGGTATCGATCGAAGCGGCACAGCGAGCGGCGGTCGATTCCGGTCGCGAAATTAGTTCAAGCCGTTTTCTCCGGTCTCATCCGGTACACGCGTGTCTTTTTCGCGGAACGATGGCGACCGTTAAGTCCGAGACGGCGAGCGTCACGTAGCCCCGCGCCCGCACGCACGGACGCACGGACGCACGCAGCCATGCCCACATCCATGATGCTCCGGTCGCGCGTGTGTCCGCGCTCCGTCTTCGTCGGTGGCTCGCGGGTCGCGCTCGCTCGGTCGCGCACATCCTTCTGCGAAAGGCTGAGCCGAGTTGCGCCGCGAGGGAAGCAGGTGAAAATTAATTGTACGGGTTACCGGCTCGAGTGGCGAAGGAGCACACGGTCTGGCTTCGGTCTTGTCGGTGCGCGCCGCGCAAAGTGCGCCACGCCGCGCGTACCGGAGGACGTGTCGATCGATTTTGCCTCCCCCCCGTCCCGCCGGCCCCCTATCACCCACTCCATCCTTCTTCCTCCCGAGCGACCATCCATCCCGCCGTCCCTTGCCCCCCTCGGTCTCTCTCTCCGTCTCTCCTTTCTCTTTCACGCCTTCGTCCTTTCCCCTTTGCGCGACTCTCCGTTCGTTAATCGGCCGCCGTACGTCCGACCGCGTCTCGAACAGCAGCGGCGGCAGCAGAGGCGACGGAGAGGCAGCAGCAACGGCAACGGCAACGGCAACGGCAACGGCAGCAGCCGCACCGATATCGAGATCGATAAGGTGTATCCGGTGACGTCCGCCGCTCGCCTCCGCCCCGCTATCTTCTCGATCTCCTGCGCGTTCGAAATATTTTCGTAACGTCTTTCCCCCTTCGATAACGCCGAGCGACGACTAACGGCCGTCCGCCCCCGCGCGGCCCCGCGCGTTTATCGGGCCGCGCGGTACCGATTCACCGATAAACAACACGGATTCCCCCGGTTATAATGCGCCGCGAACATAATGCGTGCCGCGCACGAGATAAAAGTGATCATTGCCGAACGATCGCGGAGATACGCGCGTAGAACTGTAGATCAAAGTGACCGCCTTTCGAAATTTTAACGGCGAAACGACCGATTGGCTTTCTTCGCGTATCTACTTTCGTCGAATACTTTCTACTCTCCGTTTGTTCCGTAGTTAATCTTCTCGATAAACGAATGACTAATTCGTCCACATAACGGCAACAACAACGAAAAGTCGCAACGACGATAGGTTCCCTTTCTCCGAATCCCGACATCGATGCCGCGGATCGATCACCGGAAACCCCGAGCCGCGCGACGCGAATCGATTCGACGGGACGCGCGGCGTGTACATACTAGGTACGCGTCCATCGTGTCCTCTGCGTTACATAAAACTTCGCGAACGGCTTTTTCCCGTGCCGCTCGCACGCTCACGCGCTTGCTCGCTCGTTCCCCTTTAACGTTCGGTTACAAACCGGGAGAGCCCGATATTTCGGGGCACGATTATTTCTGGAACGACTGAAAAATCCGTAGCATTCGTGGCATTCGTTCGCGTCTCGTGGGCCGTGCTCAGGTAATATAACGTCGTGCTCGTGGTCGTTCCCGTTGTAGCACGAAACTCCTCGTCCCGCGATACTTCTCCGGCATCGTTCCTCGGTGTCGTCGTCGCCGTCGTGGTCGTCGTCATCGTTGTCGTCGTCGTTCCCGGTAAAGTGGGACTCGGAGAAGGCCAAAGGCTGGCGCTCGCGCGAGACCGAGCCGCGAGCAACCAACCGAACGAGCGATAATTATCGGGCCAGGGTAGGGCGAGACTCGTTCGTTCGCTTGTTGTCTCGCTCGCTCGCTCGCTGGCCTGCTCGAACGCGAAAAAGAAATCGACGGTTATAGGTGCAGGTCGCGGCGGTGTCCGCGTGTATTTATGACGGTAAATACGCTCGGTCGCCGGTGCCGTCGTTGCCGTTGCCGTTGCCGCCGCCGCCGCCGCCCAGCGGCCTGGTAAATTTATCCGCGAATTACCGCGGCGTTCCTTACCCCGCAACTTCGTACCGCGGCAGCAACGGCAACGGCAGCGGCGGCGGCGGCGGCGGAGGCGGCGTTCGCGTACGGATTTTAGGCCGCGCTCATAAATCCGGCTCTCCCCCTTGGGGCCGTGGCGAGCTCCGCGACGCTGCCGGGGGTAGGAGGGTCGGATTTAAGGGTTTTGCCACGGGTTCGCCGTCGTCCCTACTCGTCCTCTCACCGTCTCTCTTTCTTTCCCGCTGTCTTTCTCGGTTCCACCCGCTTGGTCCACCCCCATCCATCCACCCGCTGTGCACGGCTCCTCTATATTTTAGAGGAGAGGAGAGAGAGAGAGAGAGAGAGAGGAACATAGCAGAGGTTGGAAAAACGGCGAGCCCCGGAGAGAGATCCCGGAATCGCGGGGAAATTAAACGAGCGGTCGGTACGCGCGAAAAAATCGCGTCGCTCGTAAATTTCGACGACCGACTCCCTCTCTCTCACTCTCTCTCTCTCGCTCTCTCTCTCTCTCTCTCTCTCTCTCTCTCTCTCTCTCTCTCTCTCTTTCTCTCTCTCCATCTCTCCCTCCACCCCCGTCTCTCGCTCTGTCTTTCTTTCTTCCTCTTTCCTCGTCTCTTTCTTTTCTCTTTTAGACCGTTTCCTGCCCCCCCTCACGCACTCACTCCCCCCCCCCACCCTGTTCACCGCTATCATCGGCCGTCGCTCTCCACGTCGTCACGGTCGCGGACCGGAAACTCGGACACGAGGCGTCTCTCGGAACCCGCGGCCAGGAGGGGGACAAAGAAACCGTCGAACCGAGGCCCGGAAAGTTTTCGGTGAGGAAGAACCCGGCGCCGAGTCGTGGGTATTACGGGCCGGGAATATTATGCGCGGAGGAGTCCCGATACCGGCGGGCGTGTACGTCTGTCGCAATTCGGTGACACGTGGCTAGGATGATCGTTCGGGACTAAAGAAAACGGTTGGCTAAGAAATCGAGGTGCGAATCATGGATCGCGATTTTCACTGAAATTGTAATAGTAGATAGTTTCAACCCTTTAGGTGTACTTCCGATTCTTTCAATCGATCGAATAGTGTCGGTTAACTCGTTAACAGTGATTACGACTATTCAAGTTTCATTGCGAAAGGCCGGAGAAGTTTGAATAGCAGGTTGGTGGAAGTTACCGTGCAAGCAGGGAGATTTCAATAATCCTCTGGTGTTGTAATGTATTCGCTGACTGTAGTACGATACAGGTCAACATCAGCGACAATCACAAATATTTATGTTCCATTATAGAAGGTTGGAATAAGAAACATTTCAGATTCATTGAAACCGTAACGTAAACAGAAAAGTCCGACCTTCTGAACTTTCCATACGCACGGTTGCAGGTGATCAGCTGATCGATAGCAACAATTCAATCTTCATAGGATATAAATATACAGGGACGGCGAATTTCGCTGTTATTCATACGATAACTCAAAGCAACGTCTACGAACACAGCCGAACAGCTGATTGGCTAGCCCATCCAAACACTCTAGCAACAATCCAGCTCCCATTGTGCGAACTGGGAAGGATCTCGTTGTCGGGGTTGGATGTCGCCGCGAAGAAGGAAGACGGGTAACGTGCGGCGGGCGACGTCAACGTCATCGTCTAGCGACGAGTAGGAGGATCTCGGCGTCGCCGTCGCTGCCGTCGACGCGAACGAGGACTCGAACGAGGACGGTCGGGCGAGAGAGAAAAGGGTCGCGGATTGAAGAGAGATTTTAGCGGATAAGGGCCGCGCAGAGGGGTAAAGAAACGAAGAACGTAGTGACGCCGGGTTCGCCAGCGCACGAAGGAAGAGACCGAGGGACGGCAGGAACGACGGAAGAAGGAGAGCAGAGGAGAGAACGAAACAGGGAACCCGCGGGACCGAGCACGAGGAACGCGAAGGGTCCGGGGGATGTTGGGTCAGGGAGGGACGCGGATAGGTAGCGTAGAAGAGACGACGACGCAGCGGCATGGTCGAGGGGCCGGGGTGCCGCGGGGGACGAGGCGAAAGCAAGACGCGCGCGGCGTGGCTCTGCTTCGGCACGGTGCGCGGCATGGCAAAGCATGGCAAGCCAAAGCCGAGCCAAGGCATGGCATGGCATGGCATGGCATGGCATGGCGAGGCGCAAGCTGAGCTGCGGCGGAGGATCAGGCTAGGAGTGCACGACGGGGGGAGGACAGGAGGGCGGTCGGAGGGCTGAGCAGGCAGCGAGGGAACACGGGGGGAGGGACGAATGGCGCGGTGCCGCTGCACGGCGAGGGGAAGTCCGGGTGGAGAGGAGCGCGGGGTGCCACAACGACGGAGGGGCGAAACGGCGCGAGAGAGCGAGACCGCGAGCGAACCGTCCGGGAAGAGAGAGAAGGGCAGAGGGAGAAGGAGAGCGACCGTAGGAGGGAGAAAGAGGAAACGGCGTCGCAAGTCCGCGGAAAGCCGGCGGCGACCACCGCCGCAGTTGAGCGTCGCGATTCGTCGCGAGAGTATCGTGCGTTGGTAGTTGGCGCGCCCCGCCGTGTTGAACACACCGTCGTGTGTGCGCACCACCACACAACGGAACAGTTAGCTGCGAGGCGTAGAACCGGGCGGATCGACGACGGTGATCGCCGATCAGGTTCGACGGTCGAGAAGGGAAGAGCGGCGGCGGCTAGCGCGCGAGAGGGACGGCGGCGACGCGACTCGACGCGACGCGACGCGAGGCGACAACGACGCGCGCCCCCGAAACCAGTAAACGCGGCGGACGCACACACCGGCGGTTCAGTCGAGGTCGATCCACCGTCAGGTGAGGATCGCCGGTGTCGCCACGGGGATTTCGCTCGAACGAACGTACACCCTGAATACGTGTCTTGCTGTTGTACCGCTGAACCGCGCGATTGATCGCCGATACGCGTACGCGATATACCCTGTGTATATAGAAGAATATTGTCCGATCGAATTCAGTTACAACTGGAACGCGAGTTTCAAGCCTTTATCGGAAGTTGTCGCATGAACGCACGCGTAGACGTTACGAGTTCACGCGCCGGTGGTCGGTCATCGGGCAAGGAAGCCGAAGACGAAGCGCGTTACGCGGTGTGTGAAGGAAAAAGTGACGGGGAGCTGTTTAATAAGTGTGATATCGTTGTGCGGTTCGCGAACCGACCGCGATCGATGATCATTGGTTCCCCACGGTGACACGGGGCCGTGACGATCCGCTGAAACCTTTTCCCACGTGAACCCGATACACGGTGAGCGCGAGAGCGACCGAGGGATTCGAAGAGAGATAGATAGATAGATAGATAGATAGATAGATAGATAGATCGGTGGTCGGTGGTGGTGGCGGTCGCTGGTGGTGTGTATATCACCCGAGGGAGAGAAGACCGGCGGCGGTGTTCGTCCGCTTTGATCATCGAGGAGGAAGAACCGGAGCGAGCAAGAGAGACGGAGAGAGAGACAGAGGCGAGAACGCGAATAATAGGAAGAACGAAGACAGAAGAGATTCGAGAAATTCGTGGTTGGACGTCGTTTCCCGGGAATCGGTGTGCGCGGCTGCTCGTCGCGTTTGTCCTTGACGGCCGTCCTTTCGTCGAGCCCGAGAGCGTGTGCTCGTCGACAGAGAAAGAAAGAAGGAGACGGAGCGACGGAGACGCGGACCGTGTGCGTGCGTGCGTCGTGCTTTTTTTCCCCATTCGTTTCTTCGTTGTTCTGGCAACGGACTCCAATTCGCTGGTTTTAAACATCGAGAGAGGACCAGCAGCAGCAGCAGCGGCGAGACACACCGGGTACGACTGCTACACTGGCACGGTTCATGCGGATAGAAGATCGGCGACCAAGGCGACGATCCCACGACCACGCTGCTTGATCGTTCGTACAGGACTCTGCTCTCCGTTTCACTGGCGAGCATCGCGGACAAGAGGAAGAGTAACGACGGTTGTCGCGATACGCGGGACGTTGTTGAAGCGGGAACGAGACGAATAACGCGACGTCGGGAGCCGATTTGAAGCCGGTTGCGACCCCTCCGTGTGTTGTCATCCGTTGTGTTGTACGATATACAAACGCGTAACGTAACGCGCGTGTGGCTCCGTGTGTGTGTGTGTATGCGCGCCTCTATCGTCGTCTTTGTTCCGCGCGATCGCTATCTCTCTGTACCCCGGCCCCCCCCGGAAGGTCTCGAGAGACGTACGGATGGACGGACGGGTATTCCTCGTGGCACGGCAATAATATCGTTTCCCGCGCGGACTGCGGATTGGCTGATGTGCCTGCGGACCAAGAGCAACGGAGCAACGAAGCAACGTGCCCCGTTTTACTCGCGCTAACCATCGAGGAGGACGACGCGCGTTCTACGTAACTGGTGAACAGGAGCGAGACGGCAGGAAGACGTGTACAGACGGAGAGAAGAGTACAACGAGAGGCGTAGTGCGCCAGAGTGGCAAAACTGTGGCAGACAGACAGACGGTGGGAGAGAGACGGATAGAGATCGAGAGAGAGAAAGAGGGAGCGTATAGGTGAAGAGAGGGGGGTGGGCGGCAGAAGAGGAGGGGAACCGCCCGACCGAGTTGTTTCATTCATAAAAAAGTTCTTTATTACTCTCTGTGAGCGCATGTGCTATTCCACGGAGTGAGGACCTCCCCCGACCGGCGTAACCACGTTTACACACGGTATTATTTACTACTGCGCGAGATACGAATCGCCGCCACACGCCGTGGCAACGGTACGGCGTACGGATCTACCTCTCCGCGTACCTGGTGGCACGATCAGTGGCGTTTTCTTTTTCATTCTTTCTCAGCCGGTCGCCAATTACGTTCGGTGTGATCGTTGTCCAGTTGGCCAGCACTCGTCGCGGTACATCGTCTGTTGTGTGGTCGCCTGACGTATCGACGCTTGTGTTTCTAGTGTGTGTGTGTGTGTGTGTGTGTGTGCGCGCATACATGTATATATACGTATATATATAGATGTGTGTTCGCGGCCACCGTCGACGAGCCTAATTGGGAAACAGACGCAGCTTCTTTACCGAGCGATTCAACGGAACCGGACACTGGTCGATTCGCCGAACAAGAAGGAGAGAAGAGGAGAAGAATCGGACGTCGATCGGCACAGTTTTCTTTTTGACGGCGAACACCAGAGAGTGGCGGGTGCGTGCTGCGACCCAGCCCTCCCTCCGTAACGTCCCCTTCGAGACGCGACGGTCGCGCGGCTCTCGTCCTTTCGATCGCGGAGGAGCAATTGGAATTCCTCGCGTGTCCGCACGCAGGCCCCCGATATAGTCGGATGGCGCGATCTGGAACGTGAACGTCGATCGATCGCCATCTCGCGCGCGTCACCGAACAGACCGTTCGAGGACTCGGCGACGTACGGCTGGCTGAACCGCGAACGGATCGAGAGGCTTGGCAACCGAACGAGCGGCGTGCATGTTGGCGTGTCACCGTTCTCGCGTCAACGAAGAAGAGGAACGGTAGTACGGCGAAGAAGCTCGGTGGAAACGACGGAAACCGCGAGGGGGCGAGGATCGTATACACGAGGAAGCGAGGACAGAAAACCGTTCAACCTGGATCTAAGAACGACGAATCTGGACGTGTACGTCGACGACCCTGATCGGTTGTTGGACGGTCGCGACAAGTCGCGGGCCAGGGACCGCAAACTAACCAAAATAGATCCGAAAGCGGCTGCTGCGGCTGCAGCAGCGGCGGCGGCAGCGGCTGCGGTGGTGGTCGACGACGTGATCGCCACGGAGGACACGTACGAGGATCGTCTGCGGGAGGGTGTGAAGGACAGTCGCCTCGCCGGAATGAGGGGCGAATCGGCACGACCCGGCAAGCGGCCTTTAAGGGCGCTATCCGCGTCGGAGAAGATGGACGCTATACAGAGGGTGCACGAGGGTGAGAGCAAGGCATCGGTGGCAAGGGACATCGGAGTCCCGGAGTCGACGTTACGCGGCTGGTGCAAATCCGAACACAAGATACGGGGGATGGCGAGGAACTCGTCGACGCCGGACAGCGAGGCGCATTCGCCCGCTTCCTCTTCCGGTGCCAACGTGACGGGAGCCGGGAATCTGGTGGGATCGGCGAATTTATCCAGCGAGGACGAGGGTCCTTGCGCGAAGAAGTCGAAGCTGGACCAGCAAACGTCGGTGGTGACCAGCGCGGGCACCTCGTTCGTCGGGGACGTGTGTAGCGACGCGGATGTGAAATCCGATGGCAAACAGCCGAAAATCGATTACGTGGGACTGATGACCAGCATGGCGGGCATGAGACCCGAAAACAGTTCGCTGCTGTTGCAGCAGTTGGGCCTTCTGTCCGGCGCTACCGGTACCCTAGCCAAGAATCTGTTGAGCATGTCGCCAGCGTTGTCGCACAGCAGCGCGGTCGGACTAGTGGAGAACGGGCTGCAGTACACGAAGAGCAGTACTGGTAACGTCAGCTGTCTGGGGAATCCGACGAATACCCTGAACGGCGGCAGCGGAAAGAGGCATAGCATCTCAGCAATCGCTCCGGCTCAAATGGACTCGGTGGTAGCAAAGTCGTGCACCAGAAAGAGCCTGCCGCAAGCGGCGGAAGCGCCGTCGACACCGATCCCGGCCTCGCCGCGGAAGACCAACGAGAACACCGGCATGCAACGGTCCTCAGGGAAGCCGAAGAAGGACGGGAACGTGAGCGGGAACAACAAAAAGGTGGACGAGGCGCTGTGGCTCTGGCTGACGCAGCAGCAACAGCTGCTCGGGCAGCAGTCGGCCAGTTTCAATCCGAGCATCAATCAGCAGGACGGCTCGTGGTTCTGGCAATGGTACAAACAGTGCAGCTTCCCGCTGATAACGTCGACACCGACCCAGCTAGCGCCCAGCCCGGTCGCCAAGAAGTCGCCGAGCAAGGCGAGGGCGATGCTCGACAACGTTCTCTGCAACAACAACAACAACGAGAACGTGAAGCGGAGCTTGAACATGGACATGGTGGTACCGGACGAGGACGAGATCGAGACGGCTGGCGAGATGACGTGCACCACCGAGGAGGCGATCGAGCATGGCGAGAAGTTCTTCAAGTGGTTGGACAAATGTTCCGAGCCGGCAGTCACGCGGCTCCAGATAATACAGTTCAAATACCTATTGGACAATCTGAAGGCGTGTAGGAAGAAGTCGTCGTCCAGCTCGAAACAGAGCAGAAAGTAGGCGATAAATAGAGACAGAAGCTCCTGTGATGCTAAATATATATCTTTAAAGGAAAAGAGTGTGCGCGGTTTTAGGGCGCCGCGGACACGCGTGAACGCGAGCGCCGAGGACTCTGCGGGATCATAAACGAGATAGGTAGAGTGCGTATTGTTTCTCTGTGTGTGTGTGTGTGTGTGTGTGTGTGTGTACGCGCGCGCGCGCGCGTGTGTAATTGGGTGTGTATGAAAGGGAAAGAAAAGAACAGTGGGCAGTAAATCAGAGGCTCGTCTTCTCGTACTAACGCGACATGCAGTCACGATCTCCTGTTTTTCTTGAACGTTCATTCATCGGAACGATACTTTTTTCCTTGTTTGTCTCTCCGTTTTTCTTCTCGTTTTTTAGTTCTAAACCTCGCACACTTTGTGCTTCTTCGATTTATATGCATGTGCTGGAGAGTGAGCGTGAGAGAGGGAGAGTGAGATACCTAGAATACGAATGTATAAACGATCGTTTCATGACCTAACCAGCCCCTGTCTCTCTTAAGTTTTAACGATTCGAAAGATAACCGTTTTCATTCGTTTTCTTGTGCTTCGATTTTTACCCTTGCCCGGTACTCGGTGTTTCGTTCGAACGAGTTATCCTGAGAAAGTTGATCGAATGAACTAAACAGAGAGAAAACTTGAAGAGGAGGGGTCAGTAACCGATGATCTTTCTTTTTTTTTTTTTGCTTAATCGATAAATTTGTACATAAGAGGATATACCAAATTCGTGAATGGACTGTTGTAATTACGAATTAAGGAGTTAAGGTGTCCGTAGGAGCTGTAATTAATTAATGATCGATCGAAATTAATTATTGATCACTCTATCATTCGTTAGCGGTAAGGTTGCGCGGGAGAAAATTGTGTCCTCGCGAAGATCCAGAGACACGGCGGATCGCGTCCGACCGATGGAAACTGGCTTTTTTCTCTTTTTAGGTAACGTTCGTCTCGAAGACTGTACACACACACACACACACACACACAAACACGAGTATGCACATATAATACATATAATACAACGTTTGAACGTCGTATAAAGATCGACGCGCGGCAAGAATAACGTTGAAATCGAGACTCCGCGAAAAATATCTACATTATCCACGGTCGGAAAGTAGAAGGGGGGACGGGATAACATCATCTATTTTCTTTTTCTCGTTTTATTTTCGATTATTAGTTACGCATAGATCAAGGTTTAATTATTCGCGCGAACATATATCATATATATATATGTGTAAAAGAAATATATTTAATGAAAAGAAGGAATGGCTTGACGATGTTCATTCTGGACTGCGCTTTTCCCAAACAGTTCTACCTCTCGTGTTCTGTTAGCGAGTTATTTACTTACGGTAAATAAAAATTAAGGTTATGTGTGCGTCGAACGTGTGTGTATATATATGCATGTATGTACACGCGACTCACGCGAAACTAAATGGTCCAAAAAGAAGAACACAACAAAAGAAAATCCGATGAAACGATAAAACCGCGATGTTTGTTATATCGATGAGAAACTATGTATGTGTATATATGTATATGTATATATATATATATATATGTGTGTGTGTGTGTGTATATATATATACATATATAAATAAATATATATATATAATATGTATATATGTTTATATTTATACATATTATATAAATATTTAAGGACCTTCGTCGCTTAGCTTTACGAAGAAATAAAATGTTTCAACGAGTAACATGTTCGTGACTACTCACCATACTGAGTGGCTTGTCCAGCGGCACGTACTCGATATAGTCGCTGACGAATTTTCCGCACCCCTGCCACGTGTACAGTTCCGGATACGGCAGCGTACTTCGTCTGATAGTCGTAGACACGAATTTCTGCACACACGTACACGCATATGCACACACACACACAAAAGTGATTATTAGGGATTGTAAAGAAACTTACATGAACACACCTACACACACACACACGCATATACATACATACATACATACATACATAACACAGAGATCGTCTCTTATCTCGCGACTCATTTTCACATTCGTTCTTTTTTTTTCGTTCTGTCTGAACACGATGCTTTACTATCGTAAGATTGATCCCGTGAAGAGTAACAACGTCCCTTACGTCGCATATTTATTTTCCTTCGTATTTACGTTCCGTATTTCGTTGCGAAACGGATCAGTTTATTGTTCGAGCATCGCGACGCGCGAACGGTACTGTCGGTCGATCGTATCGATCCTTGAACCTCGTCGAAGCATTTACCGATATTTTTGTTCGTTTTCGGTTTTCCTTTTCGTCGTTTTGTTCGTAGTAGTTGTACATGTCTCTATGTATATGTAAGTATGTATGTATATGTATACGTATAAAATATTTAAACCGTTGGACCGCGTGTAAAGAATGGTTCACGTGTCTCTCGTCGTTCCTACCGTATTCGAATTGTACTCTGAAAGGGAGACCACCTAATCTTAACGGTAGCAAAGCGTATTTATATGAATGAACACACAGTGACACAGATAGGGCACACTCGCGTATTCACACATAGAGAGAAGGAGAGAGAGATACAGACACATACTACTCATCCACATACACGCGGCATACACAACAGAAAACCAAAGTGAAGAAAGTGCTGTCGAGTGTTTGACAGCGCGTGTAAATAAGACTGTGACCGTGCACTTGCACGCGAAGTGCATACCATGTATTGTAGAATGTTTGAAGCATGTACGAATAAATGTATAGCGAAGTTTATTTTTATTATTTAGATCGTAGAGGAGAACGATTCGAGTGTATTAGAAAGATTCCTATTACGCAAGTTATATTTCCGTTAGTTGTGAATTAATACGGGAAGAGAAAGGGCGACGAACGACAACAGAGAGAACTTAGAATCTATTCGCAAGACGACATTCCTCGTTACCTTTTAAAATGAGAGAGAGAGAGAGAGAGAGAGAGAGAGAGAGAGAGAGAGAGAGAGAGAGAGAGAGAGAGAGAGAGAGAGAGAGAGAGAGAGAGAAAGAAAGAAAGAAAGAAAGAGAAAGAATGAGAGAGTGAGAGTACACACATACGCGCATACACATGTACACGTGCACGCATACCTTTAACGAAAGAAACGACTCAGAAAAATTTTAAACGATAAATATCGATATCATTTTATTTATAACACGTTTTAATTTTTATATGAGAGACGAATGATATGCCTTTGTACAATGAGTCGAGAAGATATTTATCGAGAGAATACACCGAGGAAAAAATAATAAAACACGAACGTATTCGCATATTTCTTGACACTTATCCTTTTTACCGACACGAACAATCAAGAGTCAGAGGCGTAACGAGAAATGGAAGTGTGGTTATCTTCGCGAGTAATGCACCGTACGAAGAGAAAAAAGCTTGAGGTATCGAATTACGGATGGAATTGTGAATCGTATCGTTTCTTTGCAAGTTGATTAGGAATTTCAGTGACCGTTGTTTGGTTTGTGTAAAGGTTACCTTTGCCCGCCTTCGGTATTAGACAGAAAGGACAAACGCGGAAACTCGTGTTATAAAATGTGCAGAAAAAGTGTGTAAATACGGATATATATCCAATGTCACGTACAAAAATCCGAGAGAGCCACTTGAACCGTTGTGAAACACTTTACTAACGTGTTCGAGAAACGCGCGAACCAGTTTCTCCCGCGTTACTTTTGTTCGCCATCATGAACTATTTAAGAAAAAAAAAATAATCGTTGGAAGAAAGGTGACGTACTTCGCGCGATACCAGCGCGCGAGGAAAAATCTGGTGGCAACTGATTCGAACTTAACTGTTCGTGATTGTTAAGAAAATCGAAAATCTCTATGCGTTTCTTTAGGAAGCGAGAACCATTCGACTTCGCGAGAACGGGGTCTTAAGTTAAATATTAAATGAAAGAAATAATGAAAAATGCGACTCTGTAAAGTTGATTAGTGAATCTAGGTAGAACGCAAAAGAAACGATGAATCGAACTACTGTCCGAGTCTTTCGATTAATATCTCTAATTTAATATTTAAAAGTTTAATTTGAAGGAAACGCAGAAATAAATAAAAAGTATTATTTAAACTGAACTGACATTTTCATACATCACCACCATCCACATCTTGTTTTCCATTTAATTACGTAACTCCATCTGTGCATGCAACGATTCGATCATCGATAATATCGCGGGCAAACGGAATATGTAGGGAACGGACCGTTTACGGGTGAACTTCCGCGCGGATTCGTTGGTTGTTCAACGGTAGTTTGCGTTCAACTTACCTGCACGCCACACTCGTTCTCGCACACAAGCAGAAGCGGCTTTCGATCCGGATATTTCATGTGAAATTGTCGTCGAAAGTTTTCGGCGTACCACGTGAGCACCTTTTCCTTGCCGCTGACGGTACAATAACTGTTCGGAAGTGTCCTTAGGGAAACGTCTTCTCTTAAGTCATGTTTCGGCCAGCATAGTTTTATCACGCCGAGTTCTTGTTGCGCTTCTTTTATAAGCTCGCTGGTAATCCCGGTGAAACTGTCCATATTTTTCAACGATTTGCTTAACGCTTCTTCGACGTCCACCTCAGTTAGGGTTGTTCGGCTATCGTAACTTTCGAATTCACCGTCACCGTTGTTCGACATGTTTAACGTAATGAGTCATGAAGTAATTCTGAACGGGTGAGAGAAAACTACCGATTTTCGAAAACAACTTTGTTCGGTTCAGTTAATTGTCGAAGTTTACGCGAGGGTATACGAAGAATTTAAATCGAAGTGCTTCGATAAATGATTGTTTGTTGCCATAGCAATTCGATAAAGCGACTCAGTATCCAGAACACTTGCTAGGTGGCACCACGAAACGGACAAATAAGTCGACAGTGTTTTACGAGTTTTCAGTTCATTGTACTCCGAGGGCAACTTTCGGATACGATCTTGTATCGGTTGTGACTTTCAGATCCGTTATTTTTACAAATATTTTATAACAACTCAATGCCGGTTGAGAAATAGTGTATACTATTTTAATGATGCTGCCCGACGAAACGGTGGATAAAACACTATCAGGTGTTTCCTGTAGCTTCACTTGGCGATTTAAGATGGCGCATGCTATTTAGGATTTACAGTTGCGACACTTTTCGACGTAAATGCGAGTTGTAGACATTGCATTAGTTAACAACTAAAGATATGTTTCTGCATTCAATTGAAAATGTTTCTGCGATTACTCGACGTTCGCCAAGTGACCGATGCAACATTTTTTTTCATTTTACAAAAGAAAGCACATTATAATAAGCGTTACAATTTTATTAATAAAAATCTTCAGATACATACCACTGGTATAAAACATACGCATCGTCGGAACAAAAATACATACAAGCTGCGAGAATAATGTTTCACGATAGTATATATTTTTATTCGTAAACTATAAATATAACAAATCGTATATATATCGTGTGTGTGAGTATATATATATATATATATATATATATATTATATATATATATATATATATACATATTATATGTAACAAAAAGAAAAAACAACGGAACTGAAACATAGTTACACGAATACGTTGCAGCGCTTGTTTGCATAATCTTACAAAGGCTTTGAACAAAATTTATGCATTTAGGTCTAAGGTTCGTTACGTTCGCGTTTCATCTTGTCTGAAAATTGACTTTCTCGTATTGTATGTTTCTTGTTTCGAAGATTCACTCGCGTTCCCTTGTGATTTCGCGTCATGGATTCCATATATTACAGAGAGGTCGTATCGAGAAGCAACATGCCCCGTTACCGACAGAGCAATATCAATTCACTTCGTTCGAATCTTGCCGCCATTTCTGAGCCGCTTCGCGTCTTGCATCGGGTACTAACTGTGACTGCATACCGCCTAAAACGTTACTAGTAGCTTCAGTGGCCAAAATAATTGGTTTCACGACCGTGGGCGGTATTTGCCGTAAAACACCACCAACTGCACCAGATACTCCCTTTTGTTCGTGTTCCTCGCTAGCTACACGAACCAACTGATTTGCAGTTTCACCCAAGCCCTGAAATGAATACTTCTGACATTAGGCGACTATAACAGTTTTATGTAGATTATACAACCTATCAAGATGTATATAACTTTTGATAAAACAGTTACGCGAACAGCCGTTAATGGTTGTTTTCAAATGTACACTTTTAAATTGTAGCACTTACAGTGATTAACGAAAGTTATCACAAAATAATACTTTGAATTATTTTTGAATAACAAAGTAGACAATTTAGATAATATCAGTATGTCATTTCTAGAAAAACTTGTAGGTGCACTTGTCAGTGTACAAATAGTTAAATGTAACGGCTCCCCGAGTATTAAATGATTCACCTCTTTCACTAGTAAATAAGCGTTCGCCATTCCTTCTCGTATGTCCAATGGCTGACTGTATCTTTTCCGGCGTCCCTTTTGTCCTCTAGGTTTATGCCTAACACTGGGACCAGGACTGACCATGTCATAAGCAGTTTCAGCAGTGCTTTGTATAGCGTGTATCAGTCTAGAAGTTAACTCTAACGTTGCCATTGCCGTAGACGTTGTAAAGCTGTTCGCACCTCGTTGAAGGCCCCTGATGATCCTGCCATCTTTCTGGTACTGTTCAATAGGTAACCAAAACAGATCTCGTATCCCTTGAACTATTAATAATCGAAGGGCAAACGTGAAATTCAAATATTCGCTTATAATACGCGCACTAAATATAGTATAACAACTAAGCTAATATACTTATGCTCACATAATTGTACCAACGAGTGTATAGGACCTATACCGCCAAGCAAGCTCGGGAGCTGATTTTTTTTAATATCCTGCAACCACTCGGAGAGTAAAAACGTGATGAGCTTATTGAACCCAAGAAGTCCATGTCGATGCGTCAATCTTTTCAGTCTTAATTCAGAACAATTCAGCTGTGCCAACCCCATCAGAAGGCCCGCTAATGGTCCATGGGTGAGATCTACTCGTTTTCCATGATAATCTAATCTAACAAGGACTTCGGGGGAAAATATCACACTCCTGGTGCAAACAAAGTAAAAAGAAAGAAGTACATCTTAATCTATTCATTGATATTCTTCGTACGATAAGATGACTCTTACTATCTTATCTTATCCTACGTGCCATTTCTATCGTCCTTACCTAAAATAAATCGGTTGACAGTCGTCGTGAACATCTTGCGTTGCTTTCGCTTTCGTTTTGCATTCTTTAATCATTAGCTCGTCTTCCAAGAGTATTAATAAATTCGGATCTATAGTATCGTTCTCCAGGGAATTCGTTGGTGACGGAGCATTAGGCGCAGTATCGTTCACACTCATAACCGGTAGATGATGCGTCGGTGTCCCTTGCTTAGAAACCGGGGAAGATTGAGGATTATTAGGTGTATTAGAATTCTCGGTAGTTTGCTTCGTACCGTCACCTAATTCGTTGAAAAACTCTATCAAGAACAATAGGCTGTCTTGGTCTATATTTAGACGCAACGGCAGTAGGCTAAGTTTTAAGCAACATTCTTGAGCACTTAATTTTGGGTCCGGCCTGACGTGGACCGCCTTCATAGCAAACATATTTGCGTGCGATTGTTTCGGTTTCGCTTCGCTACAGTATTGATACAGAAATTTGTTGATATGCGAAGACCCTAGCCTGTCTCTAATCTCTATCTCGCTTATTAGCAATATTTGCCTCGCTGCTTCTATAGTGTTATCTGGATAAACCTCATGTTGAAACCGAACTTTGTTCAACTGAAGTTCCATTAGAATATCGTGACGGCGACCTGGCCCACCCAATGCTTGCCATTCTGTCGGTTCTTTAACCTTCTTCCGTGGTGAATTTGGCACGCTTCCAAAATGCACTTCGTTAGGATTCGATTTATTGAACGCCACACCGTCACACCATGAAGATCTACGCACACGGTCAGAATAGTATCATGTATACTCTGTTTTTCAAGTTGCACAATTATTATACGTACCGTTCTGGGGTTAGGTTTGAATTAGGGCGAGCTACATTATCGTTAATAATAACTTGTTTTTTTATCGGTGGTGCTGCATCGAAATCTCTTCCTCCGTACATATGCCAAATTAGTGTCATTTCGCAAAGAGTGTATCTCAAGATGGGAACAGGGAAGTGTCTAGGCGCTCTGAGCAAATCCGTTTTACCAAGAGGAATCGCGAAATGGTTATCTATTATCCTTAAAGACTCTTGGCACAGCCAACGGACTTCTGGCACTCCGTGTCTAGGCATAATCCCCGTACCAGCCTCTTCTCCTAATATACAAAAATCTTCGTTAGAGTCATCCGCCTCTATATTGCACTCCGGCTTGGCACATTGCTCGGGGCTTTTGCATAATTCAGGTACTGTTCGCGCAGGTGGGTGGGGTTCGTCGGGGAAGAAGAACACCTCCACCCGATTTTCGGTCATCAGTGTTTTCTCATCCTCGTTTTCATCTGTTTCTGGACAACAACAATTATGATTATCCGTAAACACTTAGTTTAACCTTTTATGTTATAATTTCGATGCATGGATTTCAATTTACCTGTCACAGCCTCCTTCATTGCTTCCTCCATTAGACTATTTACACGCTCCTCTTGGCTTTTGCTCAACGTATTGATACTTTCATCTCCAAGAAGACTTTCCTCATCTCCAGAGCTCGGTACTGTGGTACTTTCCATGCTCTCTGTATTTGGCGCCAGGTCCCCGTCACTGGCAAAGTATGTCAACAATTGGATAAGAGCACGACCAGAATCTGAACACGTTCGTATATGAAGAACGTTGTTGCTAGCTCTCAGATCCACTCTGGGTGCTCCACCGCACATCTTATCGTTCAATCTCAACGAGAGTTCGAACAAACCTACGTCCACCACGCACACATAATCTCTTTTTAAGTTAATAGATTTTCCCAACTTATTGGAAACGAACAACGCGATATCTTCTGCTATGAAACGTAACGTTGAGGTGTTTGTCTGAGCAGCTATGTTACTAGACACGCTGAAACTTCCCAGAGTTACCATTGATCTGAGTGGCAGATACAGCGGCCTAAAATCAGAGAAACGTCTGATCATCTGTACACGAATAACCTTTGGATTTATCAGAGTAAAGACCTATAGTCAACTGCACAATTCCACAGATGTAAATGAAGTTCAGTCAATATCCCCGGAGGAGAATATCCAGCGACTGGATGATCAGCTACGTCCAAGCAATCTGTCAGCTGTGTGAACCATGAGGTACCGGTGGTGCACATTCTGTGCCTAAGAGTGGCATTCGATATACCTACTGCTACTCTGAAAGTCTGTTACGAAAGCTGTATAATACAACAAACTTAATTAATCATGGTTGACTGCTGCATTTGTGAAACAAACCTTTATACGGTGAGTCTGATGAGCAGTTTGTATTCGAATAGCAAGCATCACCATATCTTTATCGTTGTTGCTTGTTCCCATTACGTTTGCATCTGGCTCACTTTTATATATAGCCTTTTGACAATGTTTCGGGGTAACGCTATTAATAGGTCTCAGTGGAGGTGGTCGCGAAGGAGTGGTCATTAATCCGTAATGATCCAAGGAGATCTCTTTTATCATGGCACACACGTAACCTAAATTCGAATTCGCTTTATAGGTGGGCACTGAAAATATCGTTGCATCTTCCACTCTTATAATCAGTTCTCCTTGTTGTCCGGGTATAACATTGTACATCGAATCACGAACAGGTGTGAACATGCAGAGGAGGCCTTGATCTATATTCAAAATTAATGCTAGTTTGCTCTGACCATTTCTTGACACCTTATTTTGGTGTTGTCTGTAACTTTTATCCGCCGTTGAATGAAATATGCCATTCTCATCTGATTCCGAGTCGGAATCATATTGGATACCGCTTTTGCAAGTGCTGAATCTAAAATGTATGAACTCATTTTAATGGCATTGTGAAACAACTATGTTATATCTGTTACAGCCTGCTACCTGGGATAGAAAGATTCTTGCAACAAGGTAGACGCCAAATCAAGGCCAATGTGGCTCTCCATGTGTGTACTGTACTTTGGTCTTGGCGCTGATGGCTCCCATAGAAAGAGATCAGTGTTGAACCTATTAAACAACAACTCGTAAAGATGTTTAGACGGTATCTGGATAGATACACATGGAAAATTGATTTCCAATTGAATCCTAGAACCACGAATGCCTTCATCCATAAACTCTAGCATTTCTTCTCGACTGCCTGGTATAATGAGTTCTTCCCCCTCCCTATTAAGAATAAAATTAAATTATTTTGATACACGATATATAGTTTATATTATCTTTAAATGAACATTAAAATATTTTGTTGGACGGACCTCTGTTCTAAATCGTCTCTATCAATCGGCCCATGAGGTCTAGAGCTAGAGTGGGGTGTATCAGATTCGTGGATAACGCGTTTGGAGCTAAACGGTGACGGTTGATGCTTAGGCGCGTTTCCTAAAGTTTCGTCCAAGCTTGAATCCGACTCACCGTCAGAACTATCCTCCAATTGGCCACTCAAACGCTGTGGATAAATTGTGATAACCACTCTAGCCCAGCCGAAGCCTTCATTGACTTGCTGACAAGATGCGTTGTTCTTTTCATCGGTTGTAACTTTTCCTATGCTTATCGCCTTATCCACATCTGTTTCTACGTACGAAAGCAGCATCTTTCGAACCTGAATCTCGTGTTTTGTTACAGAGTGAGGATGAGTCTTCATGGTAGAATGTATTTGTGCATCTGTCAGTTTCAAAATCATGTAATCTGTTCTTACTGATCTTTTCCACCACGGTGCTCGATTCATGTCGTGCAGTGGTCTTAAATCTGGTATTGGAAACCTATTTTTAAATTATTGACCATTTAAATGTGTGATGTTTCACGTACGTCTTTAGTTTTTTACTTGCATGTTACCTTAGTTTTATTGTACATTGCGACGAAGATACATTTATAGCAGCTGCAAAGTCTGACAATGCTGGACTTTCCACAGCTTGGTAAAACAAAGTTTGTTGATTCTGGAAGATATATAATAAGATAATAGTTTAAATTATACCGGGAGGAAACATTACGTAATAATGTGGCAAAACTTACAATATTCTTGTTTTTAGATACAGGATTACAAACACATATAGGTTGTGGATTAAGTAAAGCACATATCCTATCTACAATAGTTATATCCACTTCGCTTTTACAAGGCTCCAATTCAATGCTGAACAAATAATAAAAGTTTAATAGAAGTTATTGAAATTTATTTTTCAATATAGATTAGAACTTACTCAACTTACTCAATTTCTGTACAAGGATGTGCGTACTTCATTAACTGAGCGTGTCTAGTACTGTGAGTATCTTCCACGTATTTAAATTTCATTTTAAAATCTGTTTTAGTAGTAAAACCGTGGTTTGTTGAGTTCTCTTTTACAAAAGCAAGTAATTCTACATATTCTGTTGGAGGTGTTCCATTTACATTAGAATTGTTTGAATCAATTAAACATTCAACAATTTCTAAACTGGCTAAGGTCAACGTTCCTGATATTACAGAAGACAATGTAGTAGTTTTTTCCCTTCCTTCCATTACTAAAGGTGCAGCAAGTAATCTGTAATAAATCCGAAATAATTGATTAACATTTTCCACCAGTTTAATGTTTACATGTTTATTATTTGTGCACACCTAATATGACTCAAATGACAAGCGTCTAGGAGTAATTTAGATGCTTTATCAAAATCTTTATTTCCATATCCACCAACTGCAAACAATCCCAGTTGCTTAAAAAATTCATCCGCGGAATTTTTCATTTGTTGTATACTAGAACATGTTAGACCACCACCATCTACACATGTCGTCAATATATCTTCGTGCAATAGAATTACAGCTATGGAAGATATTCTCACGTGAAAGTGAGACGTCTCTGCAGAAGGACCATTGTCCATACTATGTCTGTGTTTACGTTGCTTTGACAAATTTGTAGCGGAACTTTTTAAGCTAATACTACTAGTGGATATACTTCCATCCATGTTAATATTATTGCTTGTGATAGAATCACTCATAGATGAAGATCCTGGTAATCGCATTGGTAGAAACTCATCTTCATTGTCTGACTCATCTAAAGATGCTGTAGACCATCCCTGCGTATGCCTCAGATCCTATAATTTCATATTTATGGTATATTTCTTGTATATTTGTAATGTGTATTCTATATTAATACCATAGTACGCAATCCTTGGGTTGGATGTATTTGATGAATAAGTTCTCGTTCCACGCGGTTAAAATCGCTACCAGCCATAGGTTTTTCAGTACATGTTCTTGGTGCAACATTACTAATGTCTTCCAAGTCTGGAGACGCAAGTCCGTGTCCTAGTTCCAGTAAAACATGCATCTGCCGAGGACTTAGAAATGAAGTAAAAGATCCCAGAGTTACTTCTAATTCTACCTAAAGTAATCAGTTCTCCTTTACTTTGTGTCGCATGGATTACAATCTAGTAATAACATATAAAATGTTCATTGTTCGATTTCAATCATTCAATCTTTACCTTTGGACCTGAAACACCTTCTCCTTGTTTCAACTTCAATCTTATTTCTTGTCTGCCTGCCAATTTAGCGAACATTATAGGATTCGATCCACTTAAATTATTGAGAATGTTCCCTTCTGGAGGAGTTTGGTTGTTTTGAACAGGAGATATTTGTGCTGAAGAAAATTGACCATCTGAATTCTGTAGCAAAAATGTTCCACAAAATTTTTCTCTGAATTTTTAATTCTACTCAATTTTTGATTAATTCTCATAAGAAATATTACTTTTGAATCTGGCGTCGAACCTCTACTCGTTGTTATTAAACTTCTAGAAAAAGTTCTTGCACGAGATGGAAATTCATCTGTGTAAAAAGTGACACCCTCAAGACAAAATCGTTTTGTAGTGAATGCTGACACAATATAACTCTTTGTTGATTGGCTAGGATCCAATGAAGTGCTACTTGGGTCCAAGCCTGCTTCATCTGAATATCCTAGATTTTTTATACACATTTCTATTGCAACTCCTGTGGAAGAATCTAATGGCACATGCTCCAAACGTATTATGGTATCTATAAATCTCACTTTTACCCGACATAGTACTGAAACAAATGTAATCTTTTGTAATGCGATACATTCATTATTAAACTCTAAGTACTGTATACCAAATTCATACTTGAATCTATAGTTTGGGCAAACAGTTCTACTCCTTCCAATGGCTGACAACTTCCAACATTACTGGCATCTTCTTGCAAGCATTCTTGTGCAAGTTGCATACTGGATGTCATGGAACTCCACATAGACTCAAACATTGATGTTCCACTTTCTGTTCTTTGCCTAGGTTGAACAGTTAATCTAAGACTGGTCACTTCCACATACGTGGCCTCACTCAACAAAGCCGACCAAGGTACGCTCATGGACATCTCTGCTATAAAACCGTCAACGAATTCCAAGGGAAGATTTTGTTGTTCTCCCATTTCATTGAGTGCCTATTAAAAACAAAACTAAATAAAAAACTTCTCTCTCTCAAAAGATTATATTAAATAAGGAAGAATTATTGTAATGTGCATTGAATGAAACACATAAATTGCACCTATTATTCCTTTATCTTTATCATTATCAAATATGCGCTAACAAAGAAGAGTGAAACAAAGAAAATGACAGTACCTGTACATCAAGGCTGACATTGGTTACACGACCAGTTCCATTATAAAGATCTACAGTGAGTTGATCCAATGTCAATTTTTCCTCCAGAAATTGACCAAGATATCGTTGTAGGAGATATCTGCAGGCTCGTTTTTTGATCCCCTGTGACCAGGGGAAAGATCCCAACCAAGACATTTTATCCTCGTGTTTGACAGTCTGAATCTAAGAAAGACGGGATTTTCGAAGGTCTGTCTCCCGTCATGCGTTTTATGTTAGGCCTGTTATTCGGGCACGGTGCATGAAAAACAATTTATCCGTGTGAATTCCATCATCCTAGCACGTGTCCAACTTAGTACAATGATCCTTAACATAATACGACGATTCGGATGTAACGGGGGTTCTAGCTGCGTAATGTTTTCCCTCGGATGCACTACAAACATTCACACACACATGTCCACACGCGGATACAGTCGGGTTTGACTATCAGAGACAACACTGTGAAACGAAACACTCGTTGACTGAAATCAGCTGACTTTCGAGAGTCTTAATGCGATAATGTTCACCATTTCTATCGCGCATGATGCTGCAATTATGTTACGTTCACTTATGAATCTATTTTTTCCCATTCATCAACAGGAATTATTCATTTTGTTTCTGTGTTCCGCAAAACAGCGCAGAAACATAGCTCATATGAATCGAATTCATACAGACTGTATCTCTTATCATTGGTTATTATTTTTATTGTAATTTTGAAAGAAACTTATACTGTTTCGTTATTGCATTTACATACTCGTAATATTTGTTCTATATACATGCAAGTTGATTAAAGAAAGAATCGTAAATGATTTGCATCATTTACCGAAACATTACATATCTTTCCTATTTAAATATATTTCATTTTTGTATAAAAAGATAAGTGCGTATGCAATACGACGAACTGTATTCTTTGCATCATAATTTTTTTTTAAGTGCGAGCAAACCAATTTGCTCCGAAAATTGCAAAAAAATATTTTGTTACAATAATCGATTTTTACGTCTTCTGTATATCTATTATCCATATATTTATTTTACTATTTGTTACAAGATTTGGTAAAACTATTTTTACGTAATTATATTTGATGTTTAATAATTAAGAAAATTTATTTAAAAGATAAATAGAAGTTCTTTGTAAGGTTTACCAGACTGCCGCGCCACCATTCACGGCAGTTTCTTCTTACGCATTTACTAATAAATTCCAATGCGTTGGATCCGAGTGAATGATTATAAAAATTATTCAATAATTCGCTAAAAGTTTGTTAAGACACAAATTTTTATTTGTGCAAACGTGTTTCCGAAGAAAAATTTTCTGTAGTACCTGACAAAATGGCTCTAACCAATATTTTGCTTCTCAGCCAAATATCCGGATATATTGTAGCTTTTATACTGTCACTTTGTATTATCATACCTATGAGTTTGCATCAGGATGAATTTAGGTATCTACAGCATTAAATAAAATAATTAATAACGGTAATTTATATAAGATACATTGTTATTGTAACTTTATTACAGCGGGCATTGCCTACTATTTTCAACTGGAACATGGCAAGAATCAGATGGACAGTTTGTTGTAAATTGGGCTTCACATGCGTATTGTCATTATACAATATTTGTAGGTTTAATGTTGTTCATTACATCTGCTATACAAATCTATAGATTATCCGTGTTGATGTATCGTGGTGAAGACAGCTCCTTTCTGTCTGCATTCATAGATGTTGTTAGTTCAATATTTCTTACAACGATTACTTTAATTGCTGCAATTATTGTTACACTTGGATTTATGACTTGGTGTCAAAATATGACAAAAAGATTTCCATCGTGTGAATTGGCAGCTGGAAATGACATTGATAAAGCTGATGGAATAGACACATCTGGTTTTCATATAGAATTAGGTGCTGCTCAATTTGGAACTTGGACCAGTTTGTCCATTTGGGTTGGTCTGTCAGTTTTTGCAGTCTTAAAATTGTTACGGTATCATCAGCTGGAAAATATGAAAGTTTCCATGTACAGAGAAAGACAAAGATTGATAGAAGCTGCCAGAAGTAACGAGATCCAAGAAGTCAACTAAAAATATAAAGGTATTATAAAGTATTTGAGTTATAAAAAGTATAGAAATTCCAATACTCTGATTTCATTGAAACTTGCTTTTAAAAGTCTTTGTACGTTGTGGAATTAATTTTGCTGACGCACAATTTTTAATTGATATAAATGATTTGATACATTCTAAATGAAAATGGCTTCCTATGAGAAAGAATGGAACAGTTTAAAACTTAAATGTAAGTTTTTTAAAATGAGAAATAATATATTAAAATGAATTACTTTTTGTTAAAAGAATGAGTTGTTGCTTAGTTTTTAAGCTTCATACATATCAAGACTGGATAAAATTGCTATTTACATGCTTTGTAATTAGCATTAATGTATACTCTTAGAACGTTACATTCAATATCTTAACAAACGTTCTTCATTTTAAGGTAAAAAAATGACCGTTACATGTAAAGTATTTTTATTGTATTAAAATCTTCATTATTTGTATATACAGGCTGTAAGAGTAGGGAAAATATATAACATTGTTTAAGTATTGCAATTAGTTTAATAACCTTTAATAGAGGAAGCTGATATTATACATTTTATAAATATGTATGTATTAATGAATGTATATAAACTGTATGAATATTGTGTTAGGAGCAATATTACTTAAATATATTTTGTAAATATGTATGTAATATATTCTCATAATATGCGAGTAAACTAAACACATGTAGAAGTTTATTGTATTAAAAAATCTGAAACTGTAAATAACGCTTTAAATAACATCTCTGCATATTCCAAGACTGTTCCTACGAGTCCCTGTAGGACATTGCCTCTTAGGTGCATCAATTATTATAAAAGGTACAATATTTGCTGGTTCACATTCCAGCTCAAAAGTAGTTTCATTTACACTCAATACATCAGAACCACATGGACCTCCTATAGCTCTGAGAGGATAACATACATTATTGTACTTTACCAAACCGTCTTCAATGCATGGATTTTCCACACATTTGGGCACACTCTCGTTTTTAAACAACACTACATAATTCTGTGGTGGACAAGGCCCTTGTCTATAAGCTTCATGGCAACTGTTGTTTAGAGGGAAATATAAAAATCTAGGTTTACAGTCACATATCCATGTACTTCTGTTTCCATATCCAGGATAAAGCAACATATTTTCAGGACACTGTCCTGGTGCAACTATTGGAACACGTTCTGTTATCTAAAGAAGTACACCTATTGAGTACATTTTATTATTATGTAATGTAATATAGATTATTATTTAAATATAATTACTGGTCCTTTGTTACTAATGGGAGGTATTTCCTCTTCATTTGGAAATATAATATCTTGACATAACATCATACAATTCCATATTATCAGTGTAACACAAAACACTATCCACTTCATTGTATATGTATAGCAAATAATCAACTCTTAAAATAAGAAATTACCACAGATATTCGTTTTTGTTCAAAGTAGGTTATTCAAGTTTTAATATAAATGACTACTGATTTAAATCATCTACTATCACTATTTATTAAAAATATTTAATGCTTATTTCCTTAAGTGACCTTTCCTTATCCTGAGATTTCAAGGTCAACTACAGTTGATTAAAATAAGACTATTAGAATCACTAACCAATCACTACCAAGTATATGTAGTGAACTGTAATTTTCTCCCACTACTGTTATATTTATTGCTATATATAAATATAAATGTATGATAAATGTAGGAAATATATGTAACATAAGTAAAAAATGTGAAATATTCTTCATAACATTTATATTATACTTCAATCAATTTTACTATATAATTAGAATTTTTTATTTTGTTTACAATAACTACAAACATGACTGATATATTATGAATAAAACATAATTCATAATTCGTATGTTTCACTCTCAGGTTCTCTCCATTCACTGTTGTTGTGAACATCATGATCCTCTGGTTCTGCCTGTACATAATTAATGTATGATTTTTTAACATCAGCTGCATTCAATGTAAAAATGCTTCCTTCAAATTCTGGCCAGGTTCGAAATTGTAAAAAGAGATTGTGTACTTCCTTAATACTCAAATCCTTGAACTGAGTGAACACGTTCAAATCCTTCTCTATCAATCGTATACCACAACCTGGTACCAATTTTCTGAAAATATCAATAAATTGTATTTTTAATAGTGTTTCTTTCATATTGCTATATAGTGTGGATATTACTTTCTATAGCATTGTAGTAATATAATTACTTACTCTAATGAAGGTATCACTCGCACTGATGGTTTGTAAAAATAATGTCGAATAAAATACCAAAAATATATTAAATCTTCTTTACCAAAACAGATTACAGGTATTTCACGTTTTGGTTCAATTTTGACAACATAAAGAATAGATAAATTTTTAACATGTTTCTCTTTCCCTTTATATAATGTTGAAGTTTTCATTTGTACTTGTTTCCTAATATATTTGTTCCATGGTATAAATGCTTTTCTATCTAATTCTCCAAGAACATGGTAATCAAATATTGTTTCAAACATAATCTGGGTATAACCCAGTGCATTATTAGTTGTTGTAAATTTCTAAAAAGTAAACAATATGAATAAAATAATATATTTTTGACAGAATATTAAAAATACTCTTATACTAACATTCCATATCGATGGTGGTATGGCAAGGTAAAATGTTGATCGTCCATACATCATAAAACATGTTCTAAAGACTGCACTTAATATTAAATGTCTCAGAAACATTGATCTGTTTAATGTACCAATTATTTGCATACAACTTTCTTCATTCCATTGTTTTTGTTGTACAAATTTTAATAAATCATATGCATGAGCATTATTGTGCTCTGTATACATTAATTTTGATAAATTGAAAAGATCAGCTTTTGTTAAACTTACTTTTTCAGGAAATTTAGTACACAACTTTTTTAATGATTTAAAAAATATCATATCCTTTTCATACATGTGTATAAATGGAACACCAATATCAAGCAATGTTTCTGTTATGAAACCTAAACCTGAATTCACTTCCATTACATGCGATGCATTTTTTAACAGGTCGTCTTGAATTAGCGAAACAAATTGTTTAGCTACTGTTTTATTTATGAGGTATAAATCACACACACTTGTATTACAAAGTAAATATTGTGATGGAATATTTTGTTCATGTTCTAAATTAATATTTCTTACGTAGTCCAGAATAAAATTTTTGTCAGAAAGTAGCTTTGTTTGAACACAATATAGTAATCGTATTGAACTTATTTCTAAAGCAGATTTCTTTATTAAATGATCAGTGTTACTATTACAAGATTTTTGAAATAACAATTTGAAATTATATGTTGATAATAACAACTTTTGCCGCATCATACTAATTCTTTCTTACTTATCGTTTGTTTTTGTCAGAAATATAGAATTTACATATTGAAAAGTTAATTTACGGTTAGGTTATTGAACATGTTTTGAAAATAATTTAACATTCCGGAGTTGATTTATTTTTAATAAATATTTTATATTTCACGGTATTACTTAAGAATTGTTATTAAGTTTTCATTTTTATAATTTAGTTACGGCTGCGTATTATCAGCATCTTGTACGCAAAATTGTACCAGCTGTGATAAAAAATATTGCGATACATAACAAATATACAAAACATAGATTCTGTATTTTTTTAAAATTTCCTTATACGTAAAAGTGTTTTGTACATTGTACGGATTATGTAGATATATTGAACTTTATTATAACAAAAATATTATAACATTACATTTTGATATGTTGATTAAGATAGCATTAGTACTTTGTAAGTATCTTCTCTTCTATGTTTTTCTTACGTCATTTTCTAGTATCTGACAACAAAATTCTATTTTTATGAATAATTATGTACATTAAGGAAATGTGTTAATGCCATTTCATAACAATAGTATTTTACTGTCACAAAAATACGTTTTAAAAAATTATTTAACTGTAAATTTTTAATGGTTTCATATGAAACCAAAAAAATGTAAAAACATGTATCGATCGGAGGTTTATCTAGCAATCTTTTACGTATACAATTATTAAAGGTATGAATTTTATATTTTTTTAAATAGCTGTGTATGCAACCAAGAACGAAAACGAAATTTAAACGACATTTAAATTATTCTTTCTAACAGTTTTTGTATCAATTAAAATTACTTATAATATTTGTGATCAAAGTTTAAGATTTTTATTTCTTATAACAATGAATAATTGAGATACTAAATAAAATTTTGTGAAAGTCTATTGCAAAATTCTGTAACCTTTTTCTTTGTATTACTCAATGTAGCCTTGAGAAAAGTAATTCTTTTTATTACAATGTTTTCCTAGTTTGAAGCAGAATGATTGTATGCCCAACATATTGAAAGTGTTGTTCATAAAAGACACAGTTCCTCTAATCTCAAGAATATAGAGTTAATATCTATTACTATTCACAAGAAAATTTGAGATATGGCTCAGACAGCTTCCTTAGTGTCACGCATAGTGGCATCCTCTATATGTGCTACTGTGAGAGCAGGTAAAATTATAAGAGACGTTATGAGTCATGGAGGTTTAAATATAATAGAAAAGGGCAAGAATGATTTACAAACTGAAGCTGACCGTTGTGCTCAAAGGTGTATTATTGCTTCATTAAGTTTTCAATTTCCAAACATTACTATTATTGGTGAAGAAGAATCAACAAATTATGATGTCCCATCTGATTGGATTGTGACAGAGGCAGAGCAAGAAGTATTACAATTAAAATTACCAGCACACCTGGAAAATGTTGATCCTAAAGATATATGTGTTTGGGTAGATCCATTGGATGGTATACATGCGTTTTGATTAATATGAATAAAATATATACATTTTTTATGTATCATATATATTAGTAGAAAATTATATTTCAGGAACATCTGAATATACACAAGGACTTGTAGAACATGTTACAGTTTTAATAGGAGTAGCAATCGGAGAAAGAGCAATTGGAGGTGTAATACATCAACCATATTATAAAAGTACTAATAGTGATGTATTGGGGCGAACAATTTGGGGTATTAATGGTGTAGGTTTTGGGGGATTCTTACCAATTGCAGTCCCAGATGGAAAAAGAATAATTACTACTACGCGGTAAGCTTTGGTTATAGAATTATAAAAGTTACAATTGTTTGTAATTAGTAACAACAAATATTACATACTCTTTTAGTTCACATTCAGATAGTAACGTTCAAGCAGCTATAAATGCTTTATGTCCCGATGAAGTGTTACGTGTTGGTGGCGCAGGATATAAGGTATAATACACAATTAATGGCTTGAAATTTATCTGAGTGGTTAGTTTAATGTATTTGGTTTTAGGTAATACTTTTGTTGGAAGGAAAAGCTCATGCTTATGTATTTGCTAGTAAAGGCTGCAAAAGGTGGGATACTTGTGCACCTGAGGCTGTTCTTTGTGCTGTTGGTGGTACTCTAACTGACTTTTATGGAGAATTTTATTCATATAATGCAACAACATCATTTCCAAATGCAAGGGGTATATTAGCTACTGCTCCTGGTGAAACGCATCAGTGGTATTTAAATCAAATACCAGACGAAGTAAAACAAAAATTGAAACAATAACGCATATTATCTGTTTCCCTGTGTAAAAAATTTAGTCTGTACATTTATGCATTTGTATGCAATACAAAGTACTTTAAATATAGGAATAGAGTAAGAAACTTTTGGTATTACATTTTAAGGCATTTGAAGGTCTGTATTATTAAAAAAAATTAAATAGTGTTGGTTAATGGTTTCAAATAAATATAAAAATAAAACAATTGTAGAGTTAAAACTTATAATGTTTCTTCTTAGTATCAGAACTCTACAATTTTGATTTGAACGTATCGCGCAAAACTCGATGCAGTATTTTCCCTGATGCAGTTTTGGGAATACTGTCCACGAATTTGACACCACCTCGAAGTCGTTTGTGACTTGATACACGTTCTGTAACAGTTTTCGTTGGTAAAGAATAAAGAATAAATATCAATTTCTCTGATGTTCAATACCCACCATTTACAAATTTAATAATGTCTTCTGCTGTTATATTAAATCCATCTTGTTTAACAATGAAAGCAGCAGGTAATTCACCTGCTTCTTCATGCGGTATACCAATAACCGCTGCATCTTTAACTCCATGATATGTTAATAGCAATGCTTCCAGTTCAGCTGGTGGAACTTGAAATCCTTTGTACTTAATAAGTTCTTTTAAACGATCTATTACATAAAAATAATACTGTTCATCATAATACCCTATATCTCCTGAATGTAACCAGCCATCTTTATCAATAGTGGCTGTTGTAGCTTTCTCATTATTGTAGTATCCTTTCATTATCAAGTCTCCTTTGAAACATAATTCTCCAATCTTATTTGGTCCTAGGGATTCATTTGATTCATCCCCGTTTATTGGTATTACCTTTGCTAAATAGAAAAGAAAAGAAAAGAAAAGGAAAATGTTATTAAGAATATATTATGAAAACAGGATTTTGGTTTAATTACCTGAAATTCCTGGGACCAGTGTCCCTACACTTCCATATTTCGTACTGTTATTTGGTGATATAAGTACAGCCAGAGTGGTTTCTGTTAACCCAAAGCCTTGTTTTATATTTTTTATATTTAATCTTTTGGCAACTACTTTTGTGATATTTTCTGACAAATGTGCTGCACCACACCTTATCAAACAAAAGTAGTTATTAATCATTGAAATTTAATGATAGAATTTATTGAAACATAGGTAGAGAGTTACCAAATATCCTTAACACTGGATAAATCATATTTATCCACGATAGGATGTTTTGCCAGAAATACCATAAGAGGTGGTACAAGAGTTATATATTCAATTCTATATTTTTCTATGGTTCGTAGAAACATATTTTCTTCAAAACGTGGTAAAATGACACTCTTATTCCCAAATGTAAGTCTTACAAGAAGTACAGAGAGAGAGTATGCATGAAAAAATGGTAGTAAAGCTAATGTTGTTACATTAGTATTTAATATTTCAGGTGTTAAAACTACAAAAGTTCTTATTACAGCTAATAAGTTTTTGTTTGTTAACATCACTCCCTTTGGCAATCCTGTTGTACCACTAGAGTAGGGAATCACCGTTACATGATCATCATCAATAGGACAAGCGTGGAAATTATTATCAATAATTATGTCTAATGTTAAATTCTTTATGTTGGGAATTGTATTATTTTTTGATTCTGTTAACATTATTAACTTTGGCAACCAATATAACTGAGGATGAACTTTGAGCATATTAATCATTGCAATGTCTGATATAAAAATGTACTTTGGTTTCGTAATGTTTAATGCATATTTCAATTCTCTTTCCGAATAGAGTGGATTCAATGGACAAACAGTAACACCTAAATAAAATGCAGCACACATTGGTATACAAAATTCTGTATTGTTTTCGCTGCATATAGCAATACGATCATCTTTTTTTAATCCTTGCTTATCGAGAGCAATTGCTAGTTTTCTACTGTCATCCAAAATATCTTTAAATGTTTGTTCTTTTCCTGTGTAAGCATTTATCTAAAAAAATTATTATTGTTCGATAATAACAAATGTATTTTATACATATAATCAATAAAGAAAATATTTCAATTGTTTACCTGTGCTACCCAAGATCTATGAATGTTTAACTGATTTAAAAGTAATTGTCCTATAGATAAATTTTTGAATTGAGGAAGAGAATCAGCTGGACCATGCACAATATTTTTCTGTTGCATTTTGGAACTATTTTATTATGCAGCTTACTGAAACAGAACGCAATTTTCCATTTTTGAAACATATCATAGTATAAATAATTATTTCTTGTAGAATAAACTATTAGTATTAAGTTCATGATTGAAGGAATTTTTGTACAACTATTTATTAATTATGAAAACGAGTTGTGCTCCTCCCACTTGAATTTAGTTAACTCCCTTTTACTTTCCGAAAATTGTCAGTATACTTATGTAGACATAACTCTGTTTCTTCTAAGTAATAAATAAAATAAGTAATTAATCCTTTCAAAAGTAGCATACCGTGTCAATTTATCACTAATTATGGGTACGTTATAATACACGTTCGCTTTCTGCACGTAGAGACCGGCAAATTAATAGAGGGAGTATTTCATAAAGTATGTAACAAATATTTTTATTCTGTTATTATAGATAACATTGCTTTCATAGGTATTAAGGCAGAGTATATTATTGTAAAATTCATTAGAAATATTATTCAGGCATTTATTTCATATTATTATAATTTATATCGTTTTTTTATTTAAAAATTTGAAGTATTAATGTGTTGATACGTAAAAACTGAAGGTGGCAGTACTGTACAGCGAGTTTGGTATTCCAGTCAGAGTTTGTATCTAAGTACATGTTGTAAATTAAATATGAGTAAACGGTGAAAATAGTTCGTAATTGCTTAATTTACAAATAAACATTTTGTGAACCGATTAAAAGAAATACCTAAAAAACTGCAGAGAAAGAGGACGGTAAAGAGTGAGAGATGGGTGTTCCAGCATTTTTTCGGTGGTTAAGTAGAAAGTACCCTTCCGTTATCGTCGAATGCATCGAACAGAAGGTAGGTTAGATTGTTTGTTTGGACGATGAATAATTCATTTATTTTGCAACAGATACTAGTTGAACAGACAAAGTTTATATTTCTTGCCAGTATTATATGATTTTTACCTGTATCATGTAATAATTTGATATATTTGTGAAGTATTTTATTAATTTGAACATGTTTGATGACAGTTGAATTTATACTAGTGTATCGTGATAAAAATGTGACAATTACATAAAGAATTATTATTAGATAATTCAGTATTACACTTGAAAATAAATGTATTCTAACACAATCAAATGTCTAATTTTTCAAATACAATATGCTTGTTTTCATAGTCTATAATTACCAATGGCGTACGAGTACCTGTGAACTCACAGGATCCAAATCCAAATGGAGTGGAATTTGACAATTTATATCTTGATATGAATGGTATTATACATCCTTGTACACATCCAGAGGATAAGTAAGTATTTATCAAATTAATTAGCAATCTGAAGTTGTGAACTATTTAAAAACATTTTATATAATGATTTGTGTCATTGCAGACCAGCACCAAAAGATGAAGATGAAATGATGGAAGCTATCTTTGAATGTATTGATCGCCTGTTTCGCATAGTGAGACCTAGGAAGTTACTTTATATGGCCATTGATGGAGTTGTATGTATTCTTTTCATCTGGGATAAAAATGAGTAATTGTATATTGATAACACGATTGTTATTTATAGGCACCTAGAGCCAAAATGAATCAACAAAGATCAAGAAGATTCAGAGCATCAAAAGAGACAACTGAAAAAATTAATGAAATTAAAAGAATACGTTCTGAACTAGCATTGAAGGGTGCATCATTACCGCCAGAAAAGCCAAAAGAAGATCATTTTGATAGTAATTGTATTACACCGGTTTGTAGCATAAGTTTATTTTATATTATAATATTGAAAAGGGACAGCATCTTCAATTATTGAATCAATTACAGGGCACACCTTTTATGGCAAGGTTATCAAAATGTTTACATTATTACATACACGAACGTTTAAACAATGACCCCGGTTGGAGGAATATAAAAGTAATTTTGAGTGATGCAAATGTACCGGGTGAAGGAGAACACAAGATAATGGATTTTATACGTAAACAAAGAGGTAAATAAATAACTAATTCTGTATATCATTATTAAACATTTTTTTTGTATATGTTTTTGTACACGTATTAAACATTTCTATATAACAGCACAACCTGATCATGATCCCAACACGCAACACGTTCTGTGCGGAGCAGATGCTGATTTAATTATGTTGGGACTTGCTACACATGAACCGAATTTCACAATTATTCGTGAAGAATTCAAACCAAATAAACCAAGACCATGCGACATATGCGGTCAGTTGGGCCACGAAATGAAAGAATGTACGGGTTCTGAGCTAAATCAGAAAGAAGAAGAGAATGCTTTCGGATCCGAATGCCAGTACATATTTGTGCGATTAAATGTACTCAGGGAATACTTAGAGAGAGAGTTGCAAATGCCTAATCTACCATTTAAGTACGATTTCGAACGAGCTATCGATGATTGGGTGTTCATGTGTTTTTTCGTAGGAAATGATTTTCTACCTCATCTCCCATCATTGGAAATTAGAGAGGGGGCAATCGATAGACTCGTTAACTTATATAAAAAAACAGTATATAAAACAGGAGTGCGTATTACTTGTCTGGCACAATGATGTCGTTAAAGAACAATATTTATTAAATAATGACACTATTGACAGTGGTAATTTTTTATTACAGGGATTTTTAACAGATAGTGGAGACGTAAATTTAGACAGAGTTCAAATGATAATGTCCGACCTCGGGGATGTTGAAGACGAAATTTTCAAGAAGAGACAACAAAACGAATTAGCGTTTAAGCAACGTGAGAAAGATAAAAAGGCTAGAATGCAAGCAATCAGTAATTTCAAGCCGAAGTGGATTCCTACTGGACAGTTTGCTCCTATGGTATTGTTTACTATTAAAAATTATTGGTGTTAATGTTTTATTATTTTTTGCAATAGTAATAATCATTTTCAATGTTGTGTTTCATAACAGCCGTTGGGTGAACGAGTTAAACCAGTGGAAAATGCTCGTTATGAAGCTTATCAGATGCGTATTCAAAGTAGAAACTACAGTAGTTCTAGTGAGGCTAGGGGAAATGCTAATGAAGCTCTAGAAAGCATGATACGTCCAGAGGTATAACAATCTATCTAAATTTTCATTAATAATTACTTTTACATTACTTTTGCTCAATACTTACGCATTGAATAGAATACATCAAACACAGAGCGCAAACGTAGAGCCGAAGATATTGAAGATTCAGACGATGACCAAGCGCACGATGAAGTGAGATTGTGGGAAGATGGCTTTAAAGATCGCTATTACGAATCAAAATTTGATGTCGCTCCCGATAATTTGCAATTTAGGTAACTAAACTCAAATGCATTGTAATTGTTAAATTATAATAATATCTTCTGTATTTTTTACACAGAAACAATGTAGCCTTGCAATACGTGCGAGGTTTGTGTTGGGTTCTACGGTATTATTATCAAGGTTGCGCGTCTTGGAAATGGTACTTTCCTTATCATTATGCTCCATTCGCTAGTGATTTCATTAATATTGGCGGCTTGTCGACCGAATTTGAGAAAGGAACTATACCGGTAGGCTGAGATAAAACCGTGTCTTTGTGTTTAGTACACAGAGAAATAAACGATTAATTTTTTTTATTATTAATGTCGCAGTTCCGTCCATTGGAACAGCTAATGGGAGTATTTCCAGCAGCCAGTAGTAAACACGTTCCTATTCCATGGGCTAAGTTAATGAGTGATCCAGTAAGTTTAAAAAAATGTTATGTTACAAAGGAAGTATACATATATCGTTTGTATTTGGTTAATTTTAATCTAATTATTTACAGAAATCAACGATAATAGATTTCTATCCAGAAGATTTTAAGATAGATTTGAATGGGAAAAAGTTTGCTTGGCAGGGAGTGGCTTTGCTGCCATTTGTGGATGAAAAAAGATTATTCAAGGCTTTGGAACCATATTACGAATGCCTGACAGAAGCAGAAAGTATGACGTTAATTTCATGAATTTTTTGAATGCATGTTGCCATCAGCTTAAGTGTAATTGTTCATCATTATTGTTTCTCAGAGAAACGAAACATTAGAGGCGACGACCGTCTCTACGTTGGACTAGGCAACAGTGGTTACAATTTTATTAAAGGATTATATACGAATAAAGTTGGATTTGATGTTGAAACTTCTATATGCATCGATGGAATGCGTGGTACGGTGTTACTAGCAGATGATTGTGTCGGAGATGGCGCCACCTTACCCTCTCCTATAAATGGACTTCCAGTCAGAAATAATAAAGTTTATTGGTACGTATGGAGACATCTTTACTTTAGCTCTGTACTTGCAATATGACTTGTTTTATATTGTATACATTTTTTTATTTATATTGCAGTGTTCGATTTAGAGATCCAAAATACAGCCAGAATTTCATTTACCCTGCGAAGAAATTGAAGGGTGCCAGAGACCCACCGCGAGTCTTAAAACCACAAGACTTCGAACAAATGAACCGTAACAGTGACAATGCTTGGAAACCACAAATTGGTTTCACTCCTTCTACCCAAGTTGCATCCTTGACCGACGCAGGACGCAGGATGCTTGGGTAAGCTGTTTTAACTCTTTTAGTTGCGCTACTGAAACATCTACGCATCTTCCTTTATATGCTTTTATTAATATTTACTAAATCTGTTTGCTTGTAGACATTATACAAACCATAATAGAGTGCCACCCCCGTTCAGTGCTGTGTCAGCATCACAAGGTCTGTATCCGGAATCTACTCATGGTGAGTAATTCCATGCATGCTTACTGGTTTAAATTATTGCATGATCGTTCTTGAAAATCCAAGGAAGATGTACGATTATTGTTGAAAATATATGGAAACGAAAAGGGGGTGGAGCTTGGATTCAAAGGGAAAGAAATTCCTATTCTTAATTCGTGTTGGAACCCTCGATCTTCCAAACAATATCATGGTTTACGGGAGTCAAATTAGAGCGCACGCGACTCTTCGGTATTACCAGTGGCGCAAAAAGAAAAATCACGTAGGGGATGTTCTTTGTTTTTCCCACCCTAGTGGAAGTCGCGCGACCGACCCACTCCGTCGTTTGCGTGTTTGTTTTGCATTTCGTTCGTCGATCAGCCGAAGGCGCCTTAGAAGAGCCCTCCAGTTCATCGATTCCACGCGTTACAACCCATTCTTACATCTTTCTCATCCCCTTTTCGTACGTAAATGTCCTCGAGGCATAAACATAGGAAAGATTATAGGTGACACATGTTGAAAAGAAAGTTGTTTAACAGAGGTGAAATATTGAATTAAGAATATCGCAAAGTTATATCGAACAGTATGATACCCAAAAAAAAGATTTATTACATCACGTCAACGAACAGAATTTCGGGACTAAAGTATCGTTTCCTTAACCCCTTGCCGTACTATAACGAGTTTGACTTGTAATAAAAATTTTGGACCAAACATAAATATCACGAGTCTGACTCGAGGTGACAATACGAGTGAGATATCGGTCACCATAATTATGGCCCAGATTTTGCCCGGTTAAATGGTATGGCAAGGAGTTAAAACCATTACGTTCAACACATACGGTCCTTCTCATTACATCCAGCTACCATCCAACGATATCTGTCCCGTAAGTCTTCGACCCCTGCCTCTCCGATTCTACCGAGTCACAAATTACTTCAAATCCGTCGCAACAAATTTTATAATATCCTCAGTGAAACAACTATTATTTTCGTAATTCCTTGCAGTGGGAATCAGAACTGACATAAACTCCCCCGACCGACACTTTCTCTAGTACGAAAGAAATTGATTCCGTTTGTACGCGGGTCCACCATTGTCCGTCCGACTGAAGCGAAAGATGGAAAGGGTCGCGCGGGGGGGGGGGGGGGCAGAGGCGGTGACGGGAGGCCACGAACCTCCGCGACGTGTCGGGGAACGGGTATTGGGGTTGGCACAGGGGTTCGGGAGGGTGGTAGTTGGCAGAGCCGAGGGGTTCCGGTCCTCGGATTAGCTGCGAGGGTAGTTCGTCACGTAGAGCGTGACTCCGGCCGTTTCGTTGTTTGGCACGTCGAGGCTAGGAACGGTTCCGCGGCCTTCGCCCAATTATAAAACAAACGCGGCGCACTCCGTAATTATCCAATTAGCGGATGTTCCACCTCCCGGCCCTTTCACGTATCGTCCGTCTGTCTGTCTGTCTGCCGGGCTGGCTTGCTGTCTCACCCCTGCGCGATCCTCCGGCGTGTCTGGGCTCGAATCACAAAGGCGTGCGGCGCCGCTGCTCTATCGCCTTTGTGCGCCGGCCGATTCTCGTTACAACCGTGCGTCGTGTGTCGCCCCCGTTGTTTTTCCCGCGGCGCGTCGACGCGGGCCGACGACCGTGCACGGGGATGCGTCTCGTTCCGCGAGGAGCACGAACGGAGCCGGTCGCCGTTCTTCGAAAGAGGGCGAGAGGGGGCCTGCTTTGGATGAGTTACGGGCTTGGACGGACCTGACACTGTAACTACCTCTGGCCACGCTAGAGGCGTGACCCGTGCCAAGAAGCCCGACGGACCCGTTGCACTCATAAAAACGGAGCGTCCGCGCGGACCCTGCTGTGTGATTGATTTACCGAGGGGCGTAAACGCCAAGCACACGCGTGGACAGCGTGGCTAGCGACGGAGGAATCGCGGCCGACGACTCTAATCTCTATGGCAGCGGTCTTCCGTTAGATTTTATCGTTGGCCGAGACTTTATTCGGTGGATACTTTAGAGACCGATCATCGAACGGATTCGATGTTCCTTGAATCTGAGTCTGGGTTCATCGAGAACGTAAGCAGTTAGGTGTTAAGTGGAGTTGACGTACTCGGGGTATTCGCTGTTTCCGGTGGAACTTTTGTAGAAGGTAGTTCTCAAGAATATTTGGTTCTCGAAATATAGTTCAAGGTTCAAAATTATTTTTCATATTTACCTTGGTATAACAGGGGTTGTATTAAGAAGCTAGCTTCGGTGCTCCTTTATCTTGGTCCATCGGCTTTCAGTTAGAGAAAAAATGAAAAAACGAGTGTATTAACGATATTCGGGCCTAACCGGACCTATCCCAAGATTGCTATTGGATGGGGATCCTCGTCGAGGGGATCCCTCGGGAACGGGTCAAACACACGTTGTAGAGGAAAGCTGGCCTGTCGGCCATAGAGTAAGCAAGCAAACGTTCCTCGGGCCAAAGGGGGCTGAATTGAGGAGGAGGAGGTGGAGCAGGAGGACTGGCCAAAGAGGAGAGAGATAAAGATATAGATAGATAGAGAGAGAAAGGGTTTAGCCTACGTCCGTCCATATCTTCGTCCAGATGACAGGTGCAGAGGCCCCTCGTTAGACAAATTAAGCTTCGTTCCTGGCCTCCCGCCTCAGCCGATGTCTCTCCGTCCGTCTATCCACGGCTTTGTCCGGCCGTCTCTGTTCCTGGGATGGGTCTCCCTCTTCCTCGTGCTCGCGAGCTCGTTCGGGACTGGTTTCAAGTGGACTGCAAACACTCGTGCACCGGCAGCAACGCCGACGAAGGCTCGAATCGCGCAGAAACCGGGCGCAAGACGAACGAAGGCTGCTCGAATCGCTACCTAACCCGGCTACCGTGCTGTTGATACCGAGATCTCCTACAACCGGCTAGACTCTGTCCCCCACGGGTGTCGCGAATCAAAGCCACGCGAGAATTCTCGTTTCTTTCGGGCCCAAAAGCTTCATGCGTTCAACCGTTTATAATGCATTTTCTTTCTCCTTGTCCACGAAACACCAGTGTTCCTAACCAAGTATCAAACAATGTATCTTCACTAAAGATTTGGAACAGATTTTCTATCGGTCCACTGTTATAACCGTTCGAAAATCCAAGTTTCCGTATTGTCAAGCAAACAAGCCTGAACTTTCGTAGACTACTTCCCGTTAGCAGCGGTTCTGCGTATTTTTAGAGAATTGAACTACAAAGAGAAGCGTATAGCTTCGGAGTTAGCTGAAGCTCAGTGTAAAGACCGAATTCGTCTACAAGAAACTTTCTATCATTCTTTCGAGATTCTTAAACCGTAAAGCTACGTGCATACGTGGAATGCATTGCGACGATTTCGAATCTCTCATTTCTCCAAAGCAAGGAATCGCTCTCGCATTCGCGGGAATCCTGCACGAATTCCTCGTGAACGAGGTGACCGCGCGCCAGAGAGGATTTCAAGGAGACCGTGAAGGATCCTAGAGACGATCCAGTGGTAGGAAGAAGCGGGTCGCGATAATAAAATAGTTTTTTCACCCCCGGGGCCGTTTGGTGGACGCTTTGAAGTTTCAGGACGAAAAGGAATCCGCCGTGGGCCATCGAGAGTGCCTGAAGAGATCGCGAGGACAGGCTCACCTACGCTCTCGAAGATGAATGGATCCTATAGATTAACGGCGAAGGGGGAGAGGGTGGTAGCAGAGGCTGTGTATCGCAGGTAGACATACACGCGGTATGAATAGGCGAGGGTGAACGAGCATTTAAAGAAGAGAATCCTCTGTCCGTTCCTCTGTCTTTCCCCTCCTGCCCCGCGATGGCTTTGTTACCGGCTCGTTTTCGGGATCGAAGGTTTTTCCATGGAAAAACACACACGTGTCCTGCCTGTTCGCGGGCGTAATTACTCGCGATCTTTGTGCGCGGATCTCGTGGACGGTTTTCGTAGAATCGTCGATCGCCGATTATCAGTAGTAGACTTTAGTAGAATGAAACACTCTACGCTTGTGTGTCGAGTTTAGCTTGACATTCAATTATTCCGATAGTTACACGTTTTATTAATTTTTATTATGATCATTCGTAATGTCATGATTACAGTATACATAACAGCAGTTTTGTTGCTACTCAAATATCTCGAATTCGTATGACAGTGAATAATAGGAACATCTAATGAGGCTTGTGTTTAGTACCTTTAATACTTTTATGAATCTTTCTTCCGTTGCCAGTACCTATTGTCTGACTATTACTTGATGGCTAGACTAAGGAATGCTAATCGATCAGTTTTCATCTTTTCTCATTTCGTTTTCGATAAGAATCTCTTATTCATCAGTACGATTACATATAACCAATCAGAACTGAAAACAGATAGGAAAAAACTGTTGTGAGTACTTACTCTTTGTTGCTCAGGACATGTACGCCAAAAGGAATGTAGTAAACGATCACTTTTCCCCTGTTCTCATTTCACTCTCGATACGAATAAAACGAAAACAAATAATAAAATAAAATCAATAAAACTTAAACAAACGGCGTAACAAAACTCTTCTAAGCCTCTCGTCTTGCTAGCCATCAAGTGGTAGTCGGATGGTAGAAGGTTCCCCAAGTTCCCATCTCTCGGCGAGAAGGTGGATGAAAAAAAAGGGTGTCTTCGCGCGCCCGCATCGCGGTGCCAGACCGTGTAAGCGTCCTCCTTTCGAGGCGTCCACGGACCCGTGGAAAACGACTAATGGATGGATAATGACCCGTAATGGATGCGCTGCGGACATTACAGGTAATATCTCGTGAAAGCGGCTGGCATTTCCCGCGGCGGCGTGGGACGGCCGCGGAGAAAAGAAAAAGGAAACGGACGCCGGGGTGAGAAGGGGGGAATTAAAGAAGGAAAAGGGGGGAGGGTATAGAGTACCCCCGCGTAAATAGGCGCACACCTCGGTGACGATGGATGCCGAGATGGGGGACGAGAGGTAATTTCCAACGGCGGATCCCGGCGGGCTTTCAACGGACACGTTTCGTGCGCTCTTTTCCCCCGTTCAGGGGTTGAGGGGGAGACCGTTTTTCGGATCGGCGTTTCCGTAGAACTACTCGCTCGTCGATGACCTAGAATATAATAACGATTTAACCCCTTAAGATCTGGCGCGCATTATAATGTACACACTGTTCTACTGCTTCAATATCTGGCAAAATATTGGAACTATGTCAGGCAACCACATATACAACTTTACTTTGAGCCTATTTCTATCAAAAACATAGTATCTACCACTATTTCATTCGAAATAATGTCGTTATGGTGCACTGATTGGCGGTCCATTACTGTTAGATTTACGAATATAGTTTTGTAGGAAAATCAAGTCGGAAGGAGTTAAAATACTTTAAGGTTTACTTAGTGCAATTCTTGCAGTCTCACATAAACAGTTGATAGAATTGCAAGAACAATTGATATTTTTTATTTGTAGTTTTAATTCTTGTCGATTATTTCGTAAGAATGTGATTGAAGTTTATATAGAAATCGAATCTGTTCTAACTTTTCCTCCCTTTTTCATTTAAATGCGTTTCGGTGAAGATATGGCTATCTCCCCTGAAGTTTCGCATTAAAGTACTTTCGTTTCCAATCGTTCCAACGGTAATACTTGGATAAATATGAACAGTGTCAATAGTTGTCAGGGAATCATCGACAAACGAAGAAAATTGGGATCTGCTCGAGGTCGACGGATTACGTCTTGCATTTTCGTTTTCGATTTCGCGAGTACAACAGGCGACGTTTCGGGGTTGATTTGACGGGGACACGGGCCGGCTAGCGGTCGAATCGAAACGATAAAGCCTCCCATGGCTAGATACGGTCTGTTTTCCATGGTGTGGGGCTGACGGGCGTCACCGACAGCGCCGTGGCTAATTTCCTCGGCATTGAGCCGCATTGTGCTCTAAATCGGCCTTCCCGCCTTCGGAAACCCACCCCTTCATGAAACCGCAACCGGCAACCTACACCGGATCGCTCTCTGTACGCGCCGCTCGGAGCCCATTTAACGTGCCCGTAGGGCATATCGGGTTCTGCTCGGATGGTGCCTCCCTCTCCCTTCCTCCTGGCTCGATTGACCCCTTAATCTATCAGCGTTTTATTATTTGTCAAATCGAATTAGGGATCAGGGCATTCTAGCTGTGTACAAATTTTTGGGTTTAGATCGTGCCCTTATTACGATCAGTTCCAAACAGTTTGTGTCTTTATATCGAAATTTTATTCTTCATTCGATTTAGTTCTTTCATCGACACAACCACTTTGGACTATTCTGTACCTTCATTTTGATCTTTACTTTTCACTTTTATTTAGTTCCTTATTTATTCGAATCAGAAGAAAACACGAGATCTTTCTCGTCCTTCGATCGTAGGATCGAAACGACCCCTATCGTTCAACTAATTTCGAATTCTGTCCATTCGCGAATGCTTCAGGATTACACATCACCCGAAATCCAGCATCAATCATTCATTTAAAGAACAGAAGACTAATCCTTTTAAGAAGCAGTTACATCGATGAAAATACTGTACAATAACCCTTAACATTAGAACACTCTTTCCCCTACAGTGCCGTCGAAGAAGAATCTCTCCAAAGACACTCTACACACGAAATCTCTTTTTCAAGATAACATTCAACAATCAACGCGCGGTCTGAAGGGCGGCGAAGCTAAGAAACCGTGAAAATTTCATCAGCATGACTCGATGAAAGTGTCTTTCTCGCGGAGGGCTCCAAGCAAGCGCCAAAAAAAGAAGAGAAAATAAAATATGTAGAATCAGAAGCCGAAGAGAAAGAAAGGGAATTAAGGTTCTTTCGCGTGGTGCTAGATTTAATCGCGGTATTTTTTCCGTCTTTCTCTCTCTCTCTCTCTCTCTCTCTCTCTCTCTCTCTCTCTCTCTCTCTCTCTCTCTCTCTCCCTCTCTCCCTCTCCCTCTCCCTCTCCCTCTCTCACTCTCACTCTCACTCTCACTCTCACTCTCACTCTCACTCTCACTCTCTTGGTCGACCCCGCTGAAAGTCGTGAATTCGCCAAGGTGTCAGCGAGGCGCAGCCACGGCTCCTTCTCCGCACGGCGCGCCGGTAAGAAATCGTGAAACGGGTTGAGGATGCGTGGAGTGGCGAGGGTGAGAGGGCGACTCGACGTCGAGAGGGATCCGCCCTCCTGGTTGAAGGGTCCAGCCGGGTAGACAGTCTCACTAATTACGCCGCGCCTCATTAGCGTGGAAGCCTGGCAGTCGCTTAAGGACACGTACGACGACTCTTCTTCGGCTACGTCAAAGATATACGAATTTTTCTTTCCTCGTCTCTCTCTTTTTTCTGTTTTTTTCGTCAACGTGCTGCGTCTCTCGTGTCTACACCCCTTTTCTTCCGTCTCCGTTTCTCTGTCTTTCGCTCGCTTCGTTCGGAAAACAGATAGAGAGCGAGAGAGAGAGAAAGAGAGGGAGAGAGAGAGAGTGAGAGGTGAAGGGGTGGCCTTTGCGCGACTCTCCTCCCGCTCGTACGGAATGGGAAAAAGAAAATATTAGCAATGAGGAGGAATCCTCTTCTGGCGAACGAGAGTTCCCCGAGGAGTGCCCGCCTGCGAGCACCAGGCTACGGCGGGATGCTTTTCGGGGTAATTCTCGTCACTGAATGAAGGATGAGAGGGACGGAGATCGTTGTTAGAGCATAGGTGTATCGTAGAATCGATGGTTAATAATTTATGTACGTTTGCTCATTGCTTTTAAACAATCGTTTATATCTCACCAGAAAATACTGAATATTTCTAATGAACAACTCTAGAGTACAAAGGGTTAAGATCTTTTCAATAACTTAGGGGAATTCATTGTTAATCTTCCTTGACCTTTCCCCGAACGCTTCATTTCGTAAAGAAGGTAACGTTGTGACTAATTTCTTGCAGTTTCATACTTCGTAATTTTACGGTTGGCAACAGAGACTGAAGTAACACTACTCGGAATGATATTCCTGTAACTTATTTCAACGCCTATTTATTGCCTTTTTCATTCTTATTTAAGCTCATCTAGTTACTTAATCTAAGGTTATTTAGTCTGAATAATTACAATAAACCAAATAATAAATAATAAACAATGTCAGGACCATTCACAGCTAGTCGTAACAATATTGCCCGCCGATGGTGTCGCGGCTAGGTAGCTGCTCGAGGGATTACGGTGCTGCTTTGATTATCAATTCCTCGGTTGACCAGCTCGCGAGGGAACCATATCGGCCCCCGGCTCGTGAGCGTGAAACTCCATTAGAAGCGGGCAGCCGCGCCGGTGCCGTTCCGATTTGTCCCCGGCGAAGGGTTCGCGCGATTTCTAGTGGCTAATAGAAAGCCCTCTCCTGCCCTCGGGCCACCGTGGACTCGAAGGGAGCCAAACGCTCGTTCGTTTGGACTTTTACTTAAAGCCAAACCAACCCTCTCGACCCTTCACCGCCGGGGATCGATATTATCGGCCCATCAGAACCACCCGCGCGCCCCCTCCTTTTTAATTGGAGTCTTGATGTCTGGCTAGGTGGCCTCTGATACTACTCGAGGAACGCTGTTAACACTTTCGTGGCCGGGCCTTTTATCCCCTTTCTTCTTTTCGTGGGGTGAAACTCGAAGTAAGTTTTTAATGGAAACTTAGATCGATTTTGATATATTTTCATTATTTGGAACGAATAGTTTTTTAAAATGTAGTATCAATACTTTACATTTCTTTTTACGATCCGAGTGTTATATTCATAGGAAGTTCTCGCGATTGACGGATATGTGATCTTCTCTACTAGTATCTGATCAGTAGACCAAGTTGCTAGAATTTTCTACTATTTAGCCAAAAAGATTATGATTTTGTAATTTTAAGTTGCGAAGGAAGATGTGAGTATGCAGCTGAGACGACGTTCTACGTTTCTTACAAAAATTTTTGCTCTCTATAGATTCTACATAGATGAGAAAGATGCGAGTGTTTTCCTTTAGACTTCTAAGGTCGCATCTTAAACTCTTGTTACTCGATCCCAATGACTTCCGGGCTAGCCGAGGAGTCGAGGACCGTGTCTGTTCCGATTACGTCTTCACTGAGCTAGCCAAAGAAGACTAAAAAGGACCGTATCGGTCGCAATTCGAGCAGGGGACCGCCTACAAACGAAATTTCGCTTTCTGCAGGGGTCTCTCACCTGAATACTGGCCGTACCCCCGCGGCCCTTTCACCTAAACGCCGCATAAAAGTAAATGGTGCGCATATCCTAGCCACGGCCGACCCTCCGACACAAGTATCCCGCTTTCTTTCTCGTCGGGCGTATCGATACACCTGTGCGCCGGCCTCTAATTTTCTTCCCCTTGTCCTCCCGATGTGTATTCCGAAGCGTAGACAGCAATTTTCCGCGCGTTTTCCTCGGAAGCTTCTCGTCATTCAGTTTTCGTGTTTTCTTCCATCTGTTCACTGTCACGCTCAATGATCGACCATCGCGTACAGGAAAAATCTGTAGCGGTGCGTACAAAAAGTAGAGTGATTGTTATGTTTCATTACGGGTATTTATTTCTGAAATTAGAGGGCGGAAAGTTTGAGAGTTCGCGTTTGAGGGACTAGTAAATTTGGATTAGTTGCTTAATTACTAGCTTACTAGTTCACTAGTTAATAGTCTACTAATTACTAGATTATTAGTTTAGTAATTTACTAATTTATCAGTCTACCAGTTTACTCATCTACTAGTCTACTAATTCACTAGTTACCATTACCAGTTTACTATTTTTCGTTTATTTTTATCCCTAACGAGGTTCCAAACATTCTTCTCCATCTTTTATTCTCAACATTCAAGTACTTTATTTTCCCAACTGTCACACGGTTTATCCTATTTACGAACATCCCAAAGAGAGAGAGAGAGAGAGAGAGAGAGAGAGAGAGAGAGAGAGAGAGAGAGAGAGAGAGAGAGAGAGAGAGAGAGAGAGAGAGAGAGAGAGAGAGAGAGAGAGAGAGAGAGAGAGAAGGAGGAGGGGGCCTCGTCGTCGTTTCTGAATTAATCTCATTCGACTGCCTCCTTTATGCTTCGCGGGTCTGCCTCGCATCCTGCGGCGAGCTCGCTTCTCTCGCCGGTTCAAGGTTAATTGGAACGAAAGCGAAGAAAGGAGAAAAGGAGCGCGGAGGGCACCACCGATAGAATCCCACGGCCGCGCCGTGACGAGAGAAAGAGAGTTTCCTTCAGCCCCGTCACATTAACCAACCAGATTTAGCCCCCGTGAACCGGGGGACCGAATAATGGCGGTCGTAGGAGAGAAGACGCGGCTAAATTCTGTCACCATGCGCGCCACCGCTTCGAAATGATCCGATCGCCTCGCGATGTCCTCGAGGTTTCGAGTGGAACAGCACGGTCCGCCGCTGGCCTAAGTTCCCTCGCGATTGTCGCCCTTTAGTTTCTCCTGCCAGGCTTCTTTTCTCGCGGTGTTAATAGCTTCGACTATGTAAAAGCTCAAGAGTCCGTTTGCTTCTTTCGGGACAAAAGTGGTGAAGTTCGTTTTTTTTTCGGCGAGCGAGGCGTCAAATTGTTTTGAGAACTAGTAGATTAATTCTCTGCGAGTTAACCTCTCGAGGATTAGGCGTGTTCCTCGTTTTGCATTTACTGTTCCGTTGTTCGTTTCAATTGCGCGAAGAACAGTTAAACGGAAGTTGTGATTGTTGCTGTTTATTGCTAAGAAGAGTCACCCTTGAAGGAATCGTAGACGTTGAACCAAGTAATGAAATTGTAAGCATATTGGGAAAGCTGAAAAGTATTAAGTCACGGATAATTAGAAAGTTCTTAGTATCCAGGGTAACAGTAATTTCGCAGCGAATACAAAATCGTCTTATTTAACCAATTCCTTGTTTCCGACTAATATACTCGTCATGATGAAATGGCAAGGTTTTGCGTTGAATATTCATTTTCAAAACGACCAATTTTATAGGTTACTGGAATGAAAAGTTTTGAAAAAATTATTCGCAGATATAAACACGTACACATGTCAGAATAAAGTACACACTTTTCAAAGAGGTTAACAGCTAACTGGTTAAAAAGCACCCTTAAGTGCAGTGAATCAACCGATAATAACTCAAAGGAAATAGGAACGCTCGAAGAACAGAATCGTTTAAGAAACTCTCGAAACCGGGCAAAACGAAAGCACGCATCTTCCCGGGTGAAATTAAGCCGAACAACGCGCGCCGGTTCGAGTGTATCGAATCCAGGCTTGAACTCGTATTCGCGCTCGAAACTTTGAAGCACCCTCCGTTCCGCTCAGACCTCGGAACCGTGGCCCGCGAATCGCGCAAACCGTTTCCCGTTTCATTCGATACGCGACGTACTAAAGAAACATCCTAGGACACGGCGGCGTAGCAAAGCCGCGTTGTGAATATTCTCCGAAAGAGGAAGACATTTAAAAAGCGGGAAGGGTGCTCGAAACTCGGGTCGCCTCGTTGCTCGTTCCTCCCGGGCGCAGTCACATATTTCCACGGAACTTTTCTGTCCGCCTAAACGGCTTCCATTTTCGAGCCGCGGAAAAACCTTCTCCGATCCGTTTATCAGTCGCCTAGATCCTCAAGCCCGCGAATGTTCCGCTTTCGAGCCGTCCATTATCTCTATTTATCATTCGCCGATCCGCGCGAGCGAGCGCGCGCGTTTTTCTTCCTTTTCCCTCTTTTCTCGCTCGTAATTTACACATTTTCTGGGTCACGCGATTAACCGATTGTTCCCAGACGTGAATTTCGCGGTCTCCGAAAAATTCTTAGAGAATAAAAATGTTTCCGACCCTCTCGTTCGCCGATCTCGTTCCCCGCTGCACAGCAAGCTCCTCGCTTTTACCCCGAGTTTCCGCTCTGTTTTCGTTTTCTCTTACGTTTTCTCGCTCACTCCCTCTCCCCCGGCTTCTCTGTATACACGTGAACGTGTACGCGGCCGTTTTTTCCCTTCTTTTTCGTCCTTACAGGCCTGGCACGAATTTTTTCGCGCTCGACTGACCCGCGAACCCGCTCCGCACTCGTAACACGTGGAAACCACCGTACGACGTCCGTTAACCAAAAAACGGGGAAAACGCGAAGAAAAGAGGAGAAGAGGGTGCGGTTTCACGGCTCATTGCCGCCGCGCGCGGCCTCGGGGGCGAATGTTTCCGCGGGGTGAGTTCTCTTCGTTCATCCACCCTCTCTGGCCGATCTCTCCTCCATTGTGCCCTCCCATAATGGCCGGCGAGGATCATCCGTCGAATCGGATTTTAGCAGGCGCCTGGTCTGATTCTTTTTTTCTCCTCTCCCTCTCCTTCTTCTTTAGCTTTTGATTTTTGGCGTCCCGCGGCTTCCTCGAGTGGCCGCGATCGGGGCGAACTCTTTTTCGGTGGTCCACGATCTTCGCCAGCTTCTAATATTCCGTTTTACTGGGTTTCTTTTCCGTTGGAGATGCGATTTCCCTGAAATGTTTACCTGACGGCGGGGTTAGCGATTGGTTCTAGTGGAATTTTCGAGATGGATCTCTTTTAAGGGATGATTGGAGTTGCGGAACACGAAAGTTGGGTAATACGTTCGCGATTTATTTCGACGAGGACGATGATAATTTTAGATTTTTTAAACGGTAAACCTCTCTTGAGATCAACACGTTGACCGACAAGAATCTTTCATATAACATTACCTTTCGTTTCATAACAAACTCAAATGGTATAATGAATTAGCAATTCGGTATCATAGCTCTTAAGTTATACCATTAGTTACGTACCCACGTAACTAAATATTCTGATACATCAGTTTCCTTCTTGTAATTGTTTCCAAATAATTTTCTGGTCATCGGTGACCACTGGCGCAACGTGGTAATGCTCATAAATTTTTGAAACAAAATAATGTAATCTGATATTAAGTGAAGTAATATTATAATGAATACTATAATCGCTATACCAACAGACAACACAAGAGTTAATTATCAAGCAAACTTCATATATCTGCTTCTCCCAAGCGCAGTGAAATCGATCGAAAGAAAGTTCAAAGAATTGCAAAATCTCTCGACAAAAATCTGTACCCGCCACCGGCTGCTTCGATGTCCGTGTTGGGGTCAGCGAGGCGAGAGGACGGAAGAAGAAACGAAACTTGTCGTGGGTCAAGTGCGCGTGTCCCCTCATCCTTTTCATTCCCGATCGGAAGTGCGAAACGTCTGCCGCGGTTAAGTGGCCCCCGGGTATCCGTGGCGCGTTCCGATTCCCGCGGAACCGTATCGGGTTTCGGGCCCGTTCCACGGCTCGCGCTCCAAACGATCCCGTTTTCGGCCGTGACGACTTGTTGACCGACATCTTCCACCGGCACTCCACCGGATCCGATTTCACTGGTCTCGAGGACTCGGCCGCGACCAGTACGGCCGGCAACGAGAAGTCCGACTCGTGGCGGAATCCTCTTCACTCCTGCGGAATGCCCACTCGTCCTGCCCCTCCTGGCTCGAATTTCGCGGTCAAGCCGGAAATTTGGATATCGTTCGTGCCCAATCCTGTTTGCTCGATTAGAATCCATTTCCTGGATCGTCAGGGATCCGAGGTACACCGAGGAGATCTTTTCTTGGGTGGTCGAAACGAATTTCGGGGTTTGTCTTCTTCCCTCGGTCATCCGTTTTCATGCGAAATTCTCGCTATTACGCGATATTTTTCTGTGATATTCAGTCGTAGGTGCTGTATATTTGCGATAAAAGTATTTCTCGGAATATTCTTGTGCGACTCCTGTTACAAAGTTATTTTTTCATTGATATGATGTCCTGATCACATCAGTTTAGCAGGAAAATACATGACATAGCTGTTTCATCGAGAGTGATCTAGGGTTAAACGTTACAAGATTCTTTTTATACATTCATGTACCGATTGTTTCAATGCCTTCCATTTAAATATCTAAGAAAGCAGATCTACTATAAATAGAAAACGATCCCCAGCTCGATGCATCGAAGTTACTCGAAGAAAGCGTCAGAGATCCACAAATCCAGGAATCGCTAGGGTCGTCGCAGGCAGATTCTCGCGGTTGTAGAGCCGTGCCCTTCTCGCTCTCTTCGCTCCGTTTCTTTCTCTGTCCATCTACTCCAGAGCCCTCGAAGAGCCCTTGATTTCGCAATCCGCACGAAAGTCCCGCGGCACACAGAACGCGACAGAGTGGAGCTCTCGGGGGTAGGCGGGAACGAGCACAGCGATGGAAACAGCCTCAGCCGAGACGGGAAGAGGGAGAGCAACGGAGACCAGGAACGGGAAAGACAGAAAAGAAAAGGACACCCAGGAAAAAAGGAAGGTTCATCCACAGAGGAGAAAAAGACATCGAACGTCAGAGGGATAGAGAAAGGTAACATGAAGAAAGAGGAAAAACAGGGGATGCAAAAAACAGGGGTTAGCAGGGACGACGACGACGACGACGACGACGACGACGACGACGACGGTGTATCATCATCCCTCTCGGTGTAGCATTTGAAGAAGAGAACGACGGTTCCCTTTGCGAGAGGTAGATCCTGATGGGACACGCGGCGAAGAAGAAGAAGAAGGCTTGCTGGGATGAAGGGGCGCGCGGTGTACGCGGGGGTGGGCATATTTACGAGGAGGAAAGAGGAGAGACTGCCGAAAGAGGAGATACAACGAAGAAGGTGGGAGAGAAAGGATGACAGAGGATGATAGAGAAGGCTGTAGATAGGGGTACGAGGAAGACGATGGGAGTGAAGGATCCTCGACAGTTCTAGGATACTCCTTGCCGGGTATCCTGGGGTCCTCGGGCGCACAAGGACCATCCTCTTCCTCTTCCTCTTCTTTCTGGCCCCGTACTCTTTTCTCCAGCTTCCTCTCCTCCTTTTTCCTAGCGATTCGCGTGTCGTCGCTCTCGACCAACCTTCTCCTCCTCCCGCGCACCATTTTCTCGCTTTGTTCCCACTCCTTCGCGTCCGCAGACGGAATTTCCGCGGTTATGCGCGATCCGCTGACTCCCTGGCCCCCGTTAGGCCCCCCTCTTCGTCTTCTTAACTCCGTTACAAAGCCGAGTAGCCACCTTTCTACCGCTCTTCTCTCGCTTTTCGCGATCCACGTTCTCTCTTCTTGTCTCTGTCTTGCCTGTCCTCGCTTACGAAATGCTCCCTTCATCCCCCTCTCACCACGATCAGCCTTCTTCCGTCGCGAGGATCGTGTACTGTATGGACAGTTCGCACCTAGGGTTGGGTAAGAATAGATTGGGCGGTATGTAGTACAATTATTAGACTGGATCTTTGTGACAGGAACTATGTAAAATATTTTAAGCGTTGTTTATAGTGTTTATGGAAAATCATTTTCCTATTGTAATTCTACTTTTGATTTCTCGATTTTAAAGATTTGAGCTTGTATAATCATCTGCAGTATACTGATTACACGTTACAATAGATTATTGAAACGCAACTTTTGATTCGATTGTGAATTACTAGTTAATCGTTAATTGCCGGCTGTATCTTCACAGTTTGAATTGCAGATTAGTAACAATCGACGATTATGAAAGATAATGTGCAATCGGATCCACTACTACATTCGAACCCAATAATATTTAATCGAGCTGATAGTTGAAGCTATTCGCTTCATTATCGAACGCTTTATGTATTTAATCTTTATGCAGTCGAAGCGTTGGGGGCTCGAATGGAATTCGCCTCGAAATGATAAACATCCGCGCGTACTCGATGAATATTTTCGAGTTGAAATATGATTTCCCAACAACGATCTACGTCTGTTAACCGTCGATCGTAAATATACAGGCGGCGCGAGCTTTCCGGAAGAGGGGAGAAAAGATCGCGTGGGATGTAAACGCGGCGGGCATAGACGTCGACGTCGACGTCGACGACGCGAGCACCGAAGGTAATGCGCCGGCTGAGGCAAGGGTCCTTGCTTTGACTCCAAACTCACCGGTATAACTGAATGCCTCTCTATAGGCCGAGTACGTGCTTCTAAGTGCATCCTGATTTTTCGAAGCTCTTTGATTATACCCTCTCTCTCTCTTTCCCCGGCCCCGTCACGCGGGATCCCTCAACGGCCGACCTCTTAATCCCTTTCTTCCGTCGTCTTTCCCCAATTTCCCTCCTCCGCGACCGATCCGCGGACGATTTGCGAACCGCGGCTCGGCGCTGTAAACAGTCGTCGAATTTACTTGAATTAATTTGCGGATACTCTCGCTTTCAACTATGACTGTATAGTTAATTCCTTCCCTTTTTAACACTGAAACTACCGGACGGCTCAAGACGGCCTATTCCGGGTTTCTTCTTTTTGCATTTATTAAAAAGATAACAGATGTTTCTCTGAGAAGTTATTAGAGAAATCGATGTAGCAATACGCAAACTGAATTTTGCAGAAAATTATTTTCTCAGTCTAATCAATTTTCCTCAATGGAATTTTGGACATTCCCTATACTTAATTGAATAATCGTTATTAGAAAAGTAGAAAAGTCGATTCAGAATATACGACTAAACATGGAAAATAATTGTAAGTAAAAATTTCAAGAAGTGTCTTCTAACACTTTTGGTAGAAATAGTGTTAAATGAATTAAAGTCTGAATAGATGCACTCTTAGAGTTTCTATAGAGGAATTTCAAAAAGTCAGTTTAACTGCTCGGTGGTCTTAGTATTAAGGAACGGAGTGATTATTCTCTGCTCCGTGTTCTTTTTTTGTTAAGAAAGCTTGCACTGTGTCGTATTTCTTAACTGTGATTCATACAGTTACTTTGTTATTACCAATTTGTTAAGAAGAAGAAAAATTCTAGGCGTATTCTATGTCTACGTTTGGTTTAAAGCATAATAATTGATAACAGAAGAATAATATTTAATTTGACTTCGAAAGAACTGAGTAATGTTTAAACTTGTTAAATCCTGTTTAAAATCTTCACAAGTGTGACACGTTATTGTAAGTCAAGTGGTTCATAGTGTATTTAAATGGGGCGTACGCGGTACACTTGAAACTTTTTTACAAAGAGTTCATTGTAATTTTTAATATTGGAATGTATAATATATGGGATTCAATAATGTATAGAGTACATGATGAAATATGGTGTGCTCAGATTCTTGCGAAAGAATTTATCGTAATTTTGTGACGTGTTAATATTTGGAGTTTTAAACGGAACAGAATATGTTGTAATTATTGGGAAAGCATTTATGGGAAAACGAGTATTCGAAATACATTGGACGGTAATGGACAGTCGAGTTCTTTAAGGGGTGAGTGCACTCGAACGATGCAATAATTCTTCAATCAGACGCTTTGAATATTTATTTCACGATCCGAAGGACTTTCTCCGCAAAGGGTGTATCAATTATCATGTTTTTGATTTTCAACCCCTTGAATCCTAAGAGAGGCATCCGCAGTTGCCTCCCTATTAGATTTTCATATTTCTACATCCCTTCCGACTCTCTTGTTAGCCCCGTTAATCGCTTCATCCGTTCTTTGCGTAACGATTAACTACATCATATACTACAATCTCCCTTATTCCGCAATTCTCAAGACAAAACGAAAAATTCAAAAATTTTCACTTCAATCCCCTCAAAAAATTTACGAGCAATTTGGCGCTCAACTCCTCTATGAAACAGAACGCATATACTCATTCAGAAATCGCAGTATTCAAATTATTCTGAGACAAGATCTATAACTGAAGAGCATACTAAAAGGTACCATTAATTTCTTCAATAATTATTATAGTAACCAGTAAGTACAAGTGATTAGTAAGTAATAATTAATAATAATTAAACAAGTGATTAACAGAAACAAAAGTAGATATATAATAGGTACAAAGCATATCCCTCTAGCAGCGCAAGCCTTGAAACTGAACCCCGTTAAAGGACGTTTCACTTTCGGTGTCTCAACTATTTTCGCGGCTCTACGTTCCTCTCTTTTTTGGGCGTCCCTCCGGTTCCAGCGTCCCGGCGTCAATCTTGACTCCACACTCGAGAAATCGATTTACGGATTACCACGGGCTTTTGGACGGCACGGGCCGACCGCGGGCTGAATCTCTTCACAGGTGCACAAGTAGCTGTGTTGATTTATTTGATAAATGAGTAGTGGATAGGGCTTTAAGCGAACGAGAGAGAGAAAGAAGAGAGAGAGGGAGAGGCTCTCCACCGCGGAGAGTCCTACAACGCCGAGCGCACTACTCTTTCGCTCTTCTGCCCCACGTGCCCTCTCCTCCTGCCCCTCCCCGTCTCCTCCGTTTCTGTCTTTTTTTCTCACCCCTCTCGCTCCGTCGAATCAACCGTGGAACCAGTTGAACCGACGTAAGTTCCGACGAGTGCGATTCGAACACTCGTTCGCCTCGTTACCTTTCATCTCGACGCGGCTCGTCCCTTGGTTTCCTCGTCCACCCCCGTCTTGTTTCCTCTCGTATTCTTCGGGGCCACTCCTTCTTCTTGTGCTGGTTTAAATCCTTAGTCGACTGACTGCGACTTCCTCCGTCGCGCGAGCTGCGGGACGGTTTCGAGAAACGGACGCGATAGGTGGAAAATGAAATCAGTTTGTAGCATTCGAAGTATAGCTAGAATCTTCACAAAATCAACCCTTCATCTCTTGTTCCGTGTAACTCGGAGGCAAACATTGTATCGCTAGCGAATAATCTAACTGTTACTTGTAAAACAATTCATGATAATGTTCCTCGCGATCTCTCCTAACTCCGGAACGTACCTCAACGATCAAGGATTCATCGATCTCAACACATTCCGAAATCCCTTGAGAACAACGTTCAATACATTTAAAGCCGAACTTCAACGATCTCTAGACACATCAAACTTCCGGTCTTCAAATTCTCTCAGAACCAGTGTCCACTCAGAACAGCGAAGTGCCACAGAGGAAAGGAAGAAAATTCCTGGCCCACTGTCCAGGTGTCATCGAAAAAACACGACCGAAGAAACGATCATCGGGGAGCAAGGGGGACACGGTCCGGGAACGTCCGATGAGTGCGGGCTCGGTGGTACGCGGGAAGAGGGAAGGAGACGGAAGCGGAAGAAAGACAGAGATAAAGGGAGAAACGGAGTAAGAAAGGAATATGCAGAAGCACTCGTGTCAGAGGCGACCAATAAATTTATCGAGCGGGTGTTGGCATGGAGACTGCCGGACAGAGCTCGGTTGGATGGCCCAGAGGGTGATGAGAGGGCACTCGAGAATCCTCCAGGAGCCCGTCACGGGGAAATTGGAGGCAGCCACGGCGGCGGCCGCCGCCGGGAGGAGGAACGGTGGCAAGGAGGAGGGAGTTGGCGCGTAACCCTCGAAGAACGACGGAGGGAGAGGGACGGGGGGTGGCTAGAACGAAGAAGGAAGGAAAAGGGGGTGAGCGACGATGGAGGATAGCAGGCGGTGATATCGATTTCTCGCGGTGATCCAATCAACGATGGTGCCTTATCTGACGCCTTTGCTCCAAGAGGACCACCGTTGGCGATTTGGAAGCCCGCGCTTTATCTCTTCTTGGATATTCTTTGTTAACCGGATCGTCTGGATATAGGATCTGTATTAACACATGGTAGACGTTAGCAGCTCTTTCCTGGTTTGAGGTTTTTTTTTGGTGGGAGATTTGAAAGATGGTGCGAGAATTTGGGATGGAAGATAGAGGAAAAGCAGATGAAAGGTAGATTAGATTAAGTTTGTACTTTGACAGCCTTGAAATGGTAGTTGTTTCACGAAGAGTTTCCTTAATTTCAGTTGCTTTCAGTGATTCAAGTTATTGTAATATGTACTCGTTGATTCTCTTTTCCTTTCTCTTTCAACTCCTTTTACTCCTTTATTCTGCTCTTCTTTTGTGTAATCAGACTCATGTTATTGTCTCTTCTTTAGGCTATACTATTGCACCTTTCTCCAGTCTCCTCCCACATTTTACTTCTTTCCAAACTTTCCTAGCTCTCCTCTATCTTTATTATCTGCGTTAATCATCCTCTTTCACCAAGTAGTTAAAGTCTCTCTAAATCTAAATCTAAATCCCGCGAATCATCCAAGATTCTTGTGGTTCACCATTCCGCTTACTCAGGACTTCGATTCAACTCCTAAATCCGCCTGAACCTTGCTCACAGAGATCTCGCCGAGAACCAACGCGACTTGCCAACCGCCGCTCATCTTCCGAGGTATAATAATATCCGCGACGCGATATTCGGTCAGCAAATGATGCACGGTGCTCGGTCGGAATCGATAGCACGTCTCGGATGCAGGCGAAGACGCTTTGCCGATGTTTAACGAGCTGGGGGAGAGGGTGGCCCGGTCGTTCTCGAGGCTTTCTTTAACGTCCGCCGATCTTTAATTCATTAACGGCCATTAATTATTCATCGCCGATAACGATGGGATCGCCCCGATGATCGCGTCCCTCCCGCGTCGAGGAAGAACGCGGAGAACGGAGGGCGCAAGGGCGGAGAAGTGGAAAGAGGAGAGCGGACTGGTTCGATCCCGCGAAGGTCCTTTTCATTACACCCATGATTTCTCTTGGATAAATCGTGTACCCGGTCTCAATCGCGAGGGGGGCGGCCGAAGCTCGTCGTTTTCGAGCCTTGTTTGCGGACTGGCTAATCCCTCTGACATTGTTCCGAAACAATACGACATCCGCCCCTAATTTGTGCCGGCATCGCCGGCTGACTGGCTGACTGGCTGGCTGGGACTTCGCCGCTGCCGCGCGTCCACCGCTGACAGAGTCAATATTTTCGCTGTCTGGCCCGCTCGCGTGGAGACGGAGACGGAATATCGGCGGAAATTCGCTAAACCGAAGCGACGGGCGCGCGGAGGGGTGAAACGTTCTCCGAGGCTGCCGGAAAAGAGAAGAAAAACGGCGCGGATTTCTGCATAGCTTGCTCTCCGCGCTCCGGTGACTCGTCCGCTCGCTCGCTTGCTCAGCCGTTTCGAATTAAGCCCAGTCTCACGTGTATATATATATACATATTCACCCCCTTTCCGCGTTTGCGTTTTCTCTTCGCGGACGTCTTATGGCGCTCTATCCCGTCGCGAACTGGTACTTTCTGTTGCTTTCGTTCGTTAGGGAAACATAATTTTTTCGATTCGCTGCAGTGCATGCCGAACATTGCATTATCTTCGGGATAGTTGAAAGATAGAGAAATCATGGACATCATTTTCAACAATTTTTAATTTAATAAAGTTCCTTAATAGTAAGCACTTTCTTTTATATTATGCTCGCGTTACATAATTCATCTAAAATAAGGTAAAGATAATAAGAACGATCGAAGTCTCAAATGAAAAACTTTTATTCTATATTTTTCATTTTTCGACCTAGGATCAACCTCTAACCGATTGTACCACCAGTTACATGACACCTTGTATAAGACTTTCTATATCGAATCAAGTAGTGCTAGGTTCTCCTCTCAAGTACAACGGATTAACAATCCAAAGGCTGTGCATCACGAGCATCCCGCTTATCTCACGAGTAAAAAGCGACCACCATTAAGAATGAAACTTGACTGTCACGAATGAACAATCTCCCATTTCGACTGAACAAAGCACAGATCCATACCATCAGATTCCAACCCTAATCAATTAAATATCCGATCGAATATCAAAGACACCCAAGTGACAGGTCCGAATCAACGCAGAACACTCCGACCAGGATCCAACACCGCGATCCGACTCACCCCGTTCGCAAAGACGATCGTCCGTAACGGAACGAACGGTTTCCTTAATTACCATCGAACAGCGTCGTCTAGCCTCGCGTGGCGGGTAGGGGGGCGCAATTAAACGCCTAGCGAATTACAGCGTGGCGTGGGCTACTGCGGGCCCGGTATTGGATCCCGGGGGCTCCGCGAGGGGTTGCGTTAGGGCAGGGGCGGTCGGTAAGGCTCGAATCAATCCGGCTCCCCTTCGCGAAATTGTAAATAAATTAGGAGCTGCACGATCGCGAGAGTCAACACGTTGCTCGGCCGCGCGACCTGACTCACCCCCTCTGTATATACCCCTCGCGTTTCAACGCGCGTCACTGTTGTGCCTTTCTCTCTCTCTTTCCTTCTTCCTTCGTCTCTCTGCCTTTCTCTCTCCATATACAGCACAACACGTATATAATATATATCTGACAGTGTGTTCTCCGCGTGGCGCCACACATTTTCACCCCGTTTTGTCGCTGTCCCGGGCGCACGCGCGCTTCCGCGGAGAGGATGGATTCCGGGTGGGCGTGCGACGCCCGCGGCACGAGAGTAAGAGAGAGGGAACAGGACCGGCGAGGGTGGTACAGCGTATCACGGAGCGGGGGTGAAAGGAGAAAGGGTGAGCTTGCGCGGAGAAAGAGGAGGAGGAGGAGGAGGAGGAGGAGGAGGAAGAGGAGGAGGGCACACGGACAACTCCACCAACACACCCCCGTGTGCGTTTATTAACGCACGTTGCACGGTGGGGTTTGCTGGCACAGCATCGGACTCTGTGCGGCAACCAGCCAGGCAGGGTCAAGTGCTTCTCCTTCCTTCTCTATCCTTCCTCCCTGCGTCATCCCCCTTTCCTTCTCCGATTCCTGCGACCCGCCTCTCTCTCTTCTCTGCCCCTTCGAGCCTCGTCAACCCCCTGGTTCCAGCGGCGACCGCTCTCTCCTTCTCTCTTCTCTATCTTTCTCCTTTTCTTTCTCTGTTTCACTTTTTCTCTTTCCTTCTCTCCTCCTCTCTCTTACTTTCTATTTCTCCTTCTCATTCTTTCTTTCTTCTAGCTCTCCTTCTCTCTCTCTTTCTCTCTGCTTCTCTCTTCCTTTCTCTGTCCCAGCTTGCCGCGCGTACACCTAACCAACCTCTCCTGCCGCTAGACACCCCGTCCCACCCCTCGAACCTCGGAAACACCAGCCGGAGAACCAGAGAGAAACGGGAGAGCTGCTCGCGAGCGCGACCTGCCGATATTTTATTTTTATACTTCGACGGCGATCGTTAATTCGAGTCGATCGATCGCGCGCAGCACTCCTCGGCGATTTTCGGAGATCATGTGTTTATGGTTTAGATTCGTTGTGGCTGGATGAGCGTTGACCACTGGTGGCCGGCGATTGATGCGTCGAACTCCGTGGCGATTAACGGGAAGACGGATAACGCTGATAACCGATTTTTAAATTCTGGTCGAGTTTAGGCTTCGAGTATGAAGAATCTATAGATTGAATTGTTATCTAAAGAAAACTAGTATTCTGTTCATCGATTTGGATTGGTATTGTTATGTTTAGGGGATAGGATTTTTTAAGATGTACTCACAGTTGCAGGGATAATGAAAAGGGGCATTCAATTTTTTAACGTTGAGACACTATCGATGACCACCGAACTAATATTAGTTATTCCTATATTTTAAATATGTTCCTCTCTAATTCGCACCGTCGCAAATTAATTCCTCGTAAATCTCTACAGAAACATTATGAACTCTCATGAAAAACCTGTTCTACAGAGGTCAGCAAAATTTACAGCAATTTTATATGGTAATGCTATCCTTCCTGCCATGAAGAATTTAATAAACGATTCCTCCTATAATTTCCTTTTACACGGAAAATTCGACAACGCCCGTCTAACCCGTTGCATAGGCTACATCCACGAAAATACCGACAGATACTACAATAATAACTGCGCATTCGCGAGATAACCGAAATTCGTTAATGATCGGTGGGCCGGTCGACGCACATGCGTTATCGTCACGCATTTCGACGGACGACGGAACGGCCGTTGATTTTCTAAAATAAATTATCGGCGTGGCAGAGGTCGCAGGGCAAAGGGGATGAAAAGTTTCATGTTAAGGGGCAGCCGCACGTCGCTCGAATAAAATTTTGGCCGCGCATGATATTTCGGGCGAGAATTTTGTTAAATAAATCGTGCGCGAATAAAATTGACAGCCGGGCATGAACGATTCTGCCGTGAATGGTCGATCTTTATATCGCGATGAGAACGCGCCTCTCGTCGCCCGGCGACGCCTGTTTAATTCGCCGAGTCGAGTCCTTTCGAACCGGTCAGATGCGCTATTCGAACGAGTCTGGCTTGAAATAGCTGGAAATTAATTCGCGACCGACACCGTGAAAATATCCGATACGTTTCGATGGAGTTAGGTTTGAACGCTACACTTGGAATAACGAAATCTCGGGCTGAAAGTTTCGAGGAGACTATGGTTCGATCTTCTTGGTTCTGTTATGTGTGGTTTAGTGTTATGCTATTGTAATTGCAGATCTTTTGTCATCTGATTATTGTAGAATGAACGCCTTGCTCTACAAAATCGAGTGAGACCCCTGACGAAGATTTCAAATAGAATTTAACAAATAATAATGTCACCGAATCCCTTTGAATTCAAATGAAATATTATCGTTCTATTATAGGACAGACATAGAATGAGCATGAATTGCTTTCCTTCTTCTAGTGAATCGGAAGCAATAAAATAGCTCTATCGAGTGCAGTTATGAAAGAAATCATAAGGCAAGGAGTTAAGTAACCGCTGTTTATTAGATGATGCACCTCTAGTGGTTAATGATAGTTGATCATGTACCATCATTTCACCATCATGTCCTGTTTTACAGTAACTCTATTCCCGTGACATCCCAGTCGTATGGAAATATAAACCAAATTACATCCTCCATTAGATACAAAACGATGACACGTTACAATTCGCGCATCGACCGAACGTAAACGCTGAATATTCTTCTTCGAAAAACCGCGCAACCGTTCCGCGCTCGATCGGATAATACGGAACGACCTTAAACCATTGCTCGAAATAAAAATTTACTCGGCTGCGGCCTGGCCTCGCGCACCGCGTCGGCGAGCCTGCATTTTCCTCTCGAGCGAATCAGGGGTCGGAGAACGGGGGGCCGGGAAACAGAGCGCGGCGGTCTAGAGGGAGGAAGAAAGTAAAAGTCGCCGGAGGTAAACGTGTCTCGTCTCTCGTTTCGTTTCGTTTCGTTTCGTTTCGTTTCGTTTCGTTTCGTTTCGTTCCGTTCCGTTTCGTTTCGTCGGCTGGCTCGTCGAGGCGCTAGAAGGGCCGGCTTCGAGGGCCTCCATTACCGGCGACTAAAAAGAGGAACACGAGAACGCCGAGAAAAAGGGGAAAAACAGAAAAAGAAAGTGAAAGACAGACAGGGAGGGAGAGGGACAGAAACGGGGACCTAGAAGAAGGGGTTGAAAATCTTGAGCTGCGCCCGGCTCGTTTCTTCTTCTCCGCGCAAAGGCGAGAATGAATGCTCGGTGGTTGGCGAAAAACAGCGGAAGAAAGGGTCGGAGAAAGAGAACGACGAAGACGATGAAGAAGAAGATGAAGATGAAGAAGAAGAAGAAGAAGAAGAAGAAGAAGAAGAAGAAGAAGAAGAAGAAGAAGACGGAAGCCGAAGAGCGCGAAAAAGCTCTGCGCCGCGTTGAAGGGGCGGGGAGCTCGTGGAGGAGGAATTACCGGTTCGTTGGCTAACTGGCTTCATAGAAGAAAAACCTCTTTATATCTCGCGCTCGCGCTCGCGCAGGCAAGCGAGCGAGCGAGCAAGCGAGCAAGGCAGGCGGGCAGGAAGGTGGGCGAGCGAGCAGGAGGCCTCTACCACCCGCGGCGGCTGAAAAACGCGCCTTTAAGCCTCGAGTTTCATCGAATACACCCCCGAGTGCACGAGTGGCGCGCGGAACAAAGCCACCGGAAATCGCCCGAGTGGTACTCCGGCTTACTGGCGCCATCTTGTACGGGCTGCGGCGGGCAGGCAAGCAGCCTCCTCCTCCTCCTCCTCGATGGGGAACGCACACTCATTGTTCTTTTCGTCAGGTACTTGCGCCACATTTTTGGCCGGAACAACCCCTTTTCGCCGCTTTCCGACTCCTCTGATGTCTTTCGCGCCGCGCCTGGGATATCGATAACGCTCGCCCGCGGCGAACGTTGTTAGGATTCGTCATAGTTGCTGTTCCCGTCTTGCGATCCTCCTTTCGGAGAACGGATTCTTATGTTCAATCTAGTTCACTAGACTTCTGGAAACACACTGGAATTACCGAACGATGTGTAATGGAATCTTTTTGTGGACACTTCTCGAGTGAATTTTTGGAAGAACTTCTGAACAAGACGAGTATTTTCATATTTTCTAGAGTTGGAACTAGCTGTGGAACATTTAAGAATTGTAATTATCGGTTATTTGTAATATTTATAACAAAGGAAGAAGAGTTTGGAAGAACCGCGAGGAACTTGGAATCAGGCATCGTCTAAGAGTTGACACGTGGAAACGCGGATGCGTGCAAGTTCAACGCGCGAACGCAAAAATCCCGTTTTGTTTAACCGAAGAGATTCCGTTGACGTCACGCGCATTTGAAAGTCGAGGACTCGCGTCAACCTTGATACATCCCTTCCCCGTCGTGTCTCATTTTAAATATCGAAATCGCCTATCCGTTCCTCTTGCGCAAACATTATTCCTCTCGAGCGGTCCCTCCAATCTTACATGCTTAGGTGGGTGTAGGTAAACATTGTACAGCGCGTGTAAGTAAAAGGAAAGCTAAATAAGCGTTCTCCCCCTCTCCCCCTCTCTTTCTCTTTCGGCTTCCTTTTTTCGTGGTCGGATACATGGCAGCAGGAGCGTGCACGAAGTGTCTCTTACCAGCACCGGGTGCCTTTTCATTCGAGTTAGTCGGTTGGTCTCGCTTCTCGAGGAAAAGCGGAGCCAAAGGGTTTCGATTTTCGTGCGCCGCCGCTCGACCGCCGGGAAAGTCTCTTTCCCCGGCCTTTCCGAGAGCGGCGGGGGAGAAGTTTTTATTCCTCGAGAAACGCCGATCCCTCGAACTCGAAAACACGCCTTAACGAAGCTTCGGAGTATTTTCCTTGGGTCGTGGCAGCAATTAACCCTTTCAGAACTGAACGTCGACGTATTGACGGTATCGAACTGTCGGATTTGGAATTTAATTACCGAGTAACTTATTTATTTTAATTACGATAGACCGCTGTGTAGTTTACTTCTTCTCTGGTATTTGCGAGTTTAACTTAGCCTACAATATTGTGTCGTGACGAAACTTTTAAATTGAATTTGTCAAATCTCCGCGTTATTCATATCTTTTTAAATATTAATTAAATATTACTTTTCAATTGTCAATTGTTAACCTTTAGGGAAAATGTAAACAAAGAATAAACATCAATATTTCTTTTCCTAATAAACTATTAAGGATATAATAGTTGTATCGATATATATTAACAGTTCGGATCTGCAAAGTTAAAATTCATCTAGACGATGTATGATACGGTTATTTATATATTTCTCGAACTAATGTAACATATATAATACTTCAACAAAGCTGAACGCAGACAACGATACGTTCCCACTAAAAATACTCCCAACAAGAAAAAAGACCATTTATTCACACGATAACCCTTCTAATTCCCGTTGTCGTCAATTAGTCACCGGCGGAACTCGAGACGAAGATTCGCGGTCTAGCGATCACGCGCTGCACTCGTGACTTTCAACGAAAAAGTGAAAAAAGAGAAAACAAGGTGGAGAAAAAAAAAGAACCGCGTTAACGCGCGATACCCGTCGCGAAACTGTTAAGACCGGAATTTTCCGCCGTGGGAGCGCGGTTCGATAACAACCGCGGGGGAAACGGGTTTAATTGGAAACTCGCCGCCGGCTCGAAAGAAAAAAATGATTTGCCCGATGTTAAAATGGCGGACAATTAATTACAAAATGAAAGCTCCGTCTGCAGCCAGCGGCCCGACGCGAACCCGCGAAATTGTATTGGAAAAAGGCGAAGGGAAAGCGGCGGCGGGATAACGGGGCGAAAGAAAGAGAGAGAAAGAGATTCGTTCATATGTAGGTAGTATATGAGCTGTGTGTTGCCTATTCGCCACGGGTATTGGATTGGATTGGATCGCCGCGTCAGCAATACAAACACTCGAAGCCTCGATGTGGGTCGGCCTCTCCCGTTCCTGTTTCAAACTGAAATTACACTTTCCCGTCCCCCGTCGGCCTCCTCTCACCCCCTCGACGCCTCACACCAATGGCCGGCCCCATTTTTCCCTCCGCGTTGTAGTCCTCTTTTTTTTTCGACCGTCTTCGAGGGTCCGAAGATTTTTCGCGGACCACTCGACAGAAGTCCAGCTCCAGCAAGCCTCGAGAACTCAATTGCCGATAATTCCCCAGCTTCCCGGTTTTGATGAAGATTCTTCATACCGCCGTGTTTTGGTATCTCTTTGGAAACCGTTCGGTTAACATGATTTAATACCGTGACTTCTTTATCGTTTCTTATGAGAGCTATGTGTTTGTTGAAATTTCAAGCACCCCTTATTGGTGCACCAGTGCAGATATGCGAATTTATTTTACAGTTTCTCGAAGAAGCATTTTTTTAATTTCTGAAGGAAATGCAGAATCGAAATGTAGAACCGATGTAGATCAGTTGTTAGTTTGTTTCGATTGTGCACAACTATTTCAGTCGGAATCTCTTCAAGTCAAATGCAACGAAAAGCTAAATATTTCACATTTCCATTACTGTAAATCAAGTAATACGTTAGTAAAAATATCCTTTACTATACTTTGCATTCATTTCCATGTCCTCTATGATATGGTAAACAAAAACTATGTGTTCCTATTTATAAAACCCAAAGTAACCTCGATATCACTATGAAAACAAACAGTTTCCGAAGTTTCTTGTACCGATGTTGTACGCTCTATGCGTCTCGTTAAACATAACACCCTGTATAACAGTTTTAAACATTTTTTGGAACCTTTCCAAATCTAACCTGGAACCTATCAAACCTGCAAAATCCAGGTGTAGCGGTACGTGGCTCGCAGCGTTGGTAGGAAATAGCATTGACCACTTACAGATGTTTAGGTATAGGCAATTAAGCCTACTCTAAAGTCTGTAAGTTGGCGAAAATATTTTACACTTTTTATACGTGCGTAGCTGAATAGGCTACCCTACCATAAACGCTGCCAGGCATGTCCCGTTAAGGCTTCTTCGGCCGCACGGTCAGCGTGGCTCGGGAAAAAGATTCCGAATTAGAAATCCACAATTTTTCCCCTGCCAAAAATCGAGGCGACGTTGGAGAAGGGAATTAGCTCCACCCTCGAAGTTTCCAAGGGGTAACGCCTTTCTGAAGACGCAAATAAATAAAGCGGAAAGGCGCGAGGAAGCAGATTACCCGTTCTGCCTCCGAACACTCGTCTACATAAATAAATAACTTGTAAACATATTTGTCGCGAGTATTCAATAACACCTTACATCCCGACACCAGGTATCGAAATATCGCGGCGTTAGTTATTAGGCGGGGCCGTCTAATTAAATACTTGATCGCGCGCAACGATCCACGACCCCTCGCGCAGCGATGGGGTTGAAGCGGTCAGCCGGGGGTGCGTGCCGGTCGGCCGGCTATTATCATAAATGCAACAATAACGAGAGATGATCCGACGTGTAAACTGTTAAAACCCGCCCGTCCGCCCCCTCTCTCTCTTAGCGGGCCCTTTTTTCGGCGAGGGTGAGGATTACCGTGGGGGCGCCCCCTTTTTGGAGCCGTGCCGGGGTTGGGAATCCACGGGGGATGTTATTGTTGCCGCAGAAGAGCGGGACGGAGCGGCCGCCACTGCACAACGACACGGACAGACACGGCAGGACTTTATAGCTGGTTAGAGCGCAGTCCAACGGGACCCACCCCTCCGACCCTCGATAATATTGACGGTGTTTGCCGCCTCCCATTACGAGCTCGATTGAGCCGAACTATACGATTATCATGCGTCACTGATAGTCTCTCTACTCGCTCGACTGCCGAGTTCCGGGGATCTTGGGGATGCTGTCCCTCGAACCCCTTCAACGATCGTTCCTTGAATCAGGAGATTCAGACGAATTCTTCTTTGAGGGGTGCACAATTAAATACTTCGGAATTAATCCTTCGTGCTTGAGGAGAGACTCCTGGTAGCTTTCGGTATGGCAAAATTAAAAAGTTTGGTGTTTGATATTCAATTTTGGGGAATATAGGGTGTGGAATATTGATTTAAAATGGGTTTGCTGGAAGCGGTGTAAAATTATAATTTGAGCGAATAGTCAAGGTTTAATCTGAAGGTTGTGGAGTTTGGTACTTATAATTGACGATGTTTTAACAATATAGTTATAATGTATGTAGATTGTGCATCAAGTTTCTACAGTAAAATTTTAAATGTAGAATTGAAAGAAAGATTATATACGCGTCACGATTCTAGAGGTCTGCTGTTTGAGAAAGAACACTTTCTCTCTTTCGTGTATCGTGATACGTGCTACAACTGTAGGATCTCTTCATTAGAATATTCAAAGAAAATTCAGTCGTCTGACTGTGCAAACTAGTACGGGACACGCGTTTCCATGGAAAATCGCGAAGCGGCACAGTTTATTCGCCGGATTAGGCGAACGGAGAGCGGTAACTGATAAAATGGCGCAGCGAGTAGTCACAAAATAAATAGAGCCTCGAAACTTATATAATATTTGTATATTTAAGCCTTTCAGTAGCTTTTTAGCTGATGAAGTGTTATTTCTCGTAAAAGAGTCTTCCTCCAATTTTGGAAACAAAACAAAATCTGCTAAATTTCTTTACGCTCACGCGGCAGCATGGAAATATTCAACGCCGAAAAGATATTCGTATCTCAGTACCGCCACTTCAATTGACACTCATATATCCTTAACAAAGAACTACCACACATATCATAACAAACGATTAAGCAGTTTTTTCAGATATCCGTTATAGTATTCAACTAAACCTATTCATTCCCTAAGTCATTTCATATATTTAACCCTTCGCACTCGGCAGTTTTTCACTAGAAATATTTGACCTTTTGATGAGGCGATAAAGACGATATTTTGTGTAATTAACTCGAAGAGAAATCGCATGTACATCGAGGAACAAAGCTATAATACTTTATTTCGATATTTCTCAAATTGATGCATTATACGTAGTATAATATTAAATATCAGTCACCTCCCGAGTGCAAAGGGTTCATAGATACTTTCAAGATATTGCCAAGTCAGAAAGCTAAAATCAGTTTCAGTGATACGGTAATTCCCGTGTCAAACTAGCCCCGAAGAAGCTGCGTAAGACACATTCGCAGTCTCGAACGATTTTCATCCCCCGAAGTGGATCGATGGTCTCTTCGCAAGATGAACGCACGAACAGGGAACGGAAGAGGCCTCGCGCGCGGAATACATGAATACGAGATCCGAGGGTTCGTTACGATTTCCGCGAACCGCGTATCCGAAGAAGCTCGCGCTGGCAGCTCCTCTGTTCCTCCTCGGTTAGCTTATGATCGATTCAATTAAGATTGATTTCCACTCCAACGAGGACACATCAAACAACGCGGGTTCCTCCGGTTCACGATGCTTCGCCTGTTTGCCACCCCCTTTCGCTCCTAAATTCAACCCCCTCGCGTGTCACCGGGTGAAAAGCATGATCCCGCGCGATTCGAAACGCGAGTTATAAATATTCAACGGTAGTGAAAGAGGAGCGCGCGACTTGCAGACCCGCGAGACGGTGGCAGGGGGGCGGCCCCCTCGGCGTAACCAGTTTTGTTCTTTTGTCAGCGTCGTCATTACATCTCCACCCGACTTCAATTTTTCTCTCGTCTCTCCCGCGTGCCTATTCCCGTGTTGTATTTGCGTGGGCGTGCGGGATCCATTGGGTTCGTAACGACTTCTTGCCTCTTCTTCCGTTTCATCCCCTAATTCGTCGTTCCCTCTCGCTTTGTTGTGTTTCTCGCGCGTGATTGCCGCACGCGGCCTTTCGAATATCCGTTATTAGCATCGAGGCCTCCTCTCCATTATGACGTCTCGCGATTCCCGGCAAACACTCGGTTCTTCCGTCCGAGCCGCACGCGCGTTTACATATTATTCGAGGGCGCGCACGGGGGCACACGCGCCGCCACGCTCCCGCCCATTCACCTACGATCACGTCTTCCTCCTGTCCTACCGTGGATTGCAGTGCGTCTTTGTCTGTCCTTCGGCCTGTCGAGCGGTGATTCCGTGGAACGACTTCGTTTGATTTTCGTTAAACCGTTTCGAGAGCTCGACAGGTTCGGGGTTGGAAGGGTTGGAGGGGATTTATGGAAATACATGCACGGTTGTCGGAGAGGAATCAGAAATGGATCGAGAGAATGTTTCAGCGTTTGAAGAATAGAAGGTTTCAGAACTTTCTGTTAGAACTTTTTTGTTTAGCGTTTGAAAATTTAGAATTTGATGTTGGTTTTCACTTTATCTTTCGTCTATTCGAGCTGTTAACCCCTTGCACTCGAGAGGTGACTCTCATTCACCACTTGATTCGATATAACAAAGTTAAAAGGTCTTACGTAGATTATTAAGCTTTGTACGATGCATCGGTACGTGAAATATTGAAATAAGACAGCTTGGTTCCTTAGTTTACCTGTGTTTTCTCATTAGTTAAATTCAAAGAATGTCGTCCATATTTCATAGGAAAAGTTTGGATATTCCCAGTGAAAAACTTTTCGAGTGCATAGGGTTGATAATGGGATCTTATCTTTCCGTCAATCGAAAACTTACGAAGCTTTGTTTTTAATAGAAAGGAGACGACAGGATCATTGCATATTATATTTTAAATTATACCACTTTATAATTTAAAATATAATTGAAAATTATGTACCGTACCATAATCGTATATAACTAATACACATTCATGCTTATGTACAATTTTTGTCTTGTATGTCGATTGATTACGCTGAACGTTGTTGTCTTTAATTCGACGTCTGTAGTCACGATCTCTCTTTATTTCTAGTAATACGTATGGCAGGTGTTAACACGAACGAATCGTTCGTCTGACTTTTCCAGGCTACCAGAGGGGATACTACCAAGGGGACTCAAGGGGATACGAGAGTTCCAGATCAAACCAGCAGGCCACCCCGTCCGCGAGGCCATGGAACTCCGGTTCCATGGTGCCTCATAACTACCAGCGTTACCAGCATCAAGAATACCAGCAATGGAATAACTACAGCACTCAGCCGTACGGACGAAACAATTACCAGGGTTCGCAGTACAATAGCTACCATCAGCAACGGGTAAGATTCTCATACTTCGCGTTCAATGGTAGCAATCAGAGAATCGTCCCCGTTTGCTAGCCAAATGAACGCCGTTTGAACACTCGACGCCGAAACCAGAGGATAGATAGCAAATTCGAATTATTTGTCGATTGTCCTTCGATGAGAGGAATTTCAAACCATTGCCTTACGGAACATGAAAATCTTTAGTTGATCCGACGAAGGAATGTAGCTGTTTATCGTGAATAACGTAATCATAGCTGTTCATCTTTGCATTGTTAAACTAGCTAATTAATGAAACTTAAAGTACTCCTAGAAACTTCAAAATAATCGACATTTTTCGTTTTTCGTTCTTCGCGAACAGACTCAAACAGTTCTGAAGACAATTTTCTAGATTCGCTGGATTAGATCTCCTATTAACATTGCCGATGTTTTCTGGTTGTTTCAGGACTATTCGTCCAATTATCAAGGCAACAATAGCGGAAACAGCAACAGAGGAGGGGGTTGGAGACGGTAAACGCTAGGACAAAGTCCTTCCAATCGGCAAGAGTCTCGATCCGCCGAATCGACAATTTTCACGGGGAAACAGAATTAATATCATCACAAAAAAAACCTAACCTTAGGACCAGGATAAGATTGTCTCGCTACGAACAACAAATGACCGTACCCGCCATTTTGCCTAAGGAACTTAGGCAATCCAAACATTCGTGTGCAATACGTTCCCGAATTCATTCTTCAACTCATTATCGGCTGCAAATTCGGCGAGGACGATGTTTTCGAGCGAAACTGTCTGACTCAACTATTGAAATACTAGTTCAAAACTTAGCGAAAAATTTGAATAAAAAAAAAGACGCGCGAATGGACGCACAGCGTGACAAACGGCGCAGCCGATTCTCGGAGATCGGCTAATCCGTTCAGCGAAATAATAGAGCGTACCTGTCAAAGACGGGTGTAATTTTAACAATTCAAAGCCGGTAACTGGAGCGAGGATTGTTCGGAGCCACGAGAAATGCATAATATTCCCTTTCGATTGAATCACGGGCGTTAATCATGGATGATAGGCGTTGTAATCGTCCCTCGTAGGAGGCACCGTGTAAATCGGAGTACCTGACGCGGCTCAGACCGAGAGGATTCCGACGATCTCGCTCCGGTTTACTAGGAAGTCAGTGCTCGGGAGACGGTGGCAGTCTCTTCGGGTGATTTTAAAATCGTGATCAACGCGGTCTTCGTTATCCCGCGCGTGTGGATATTTCGTTTTTCTTTGCCGACAGCGAACGACACTTTTCCTCAATCAATTCCGAATTTCATTCGACCACGCGAGAGACGTTTCTCTCTTTCTCGCGGATTATTAGCGTCGTGCAAGCATCGTGTAACGTTCGTTTCTATAGCGGGAATTTTCTCATTCCGCGCGAGAATCATGTAATTTTCCGTTCCGTTGAAAGAAATATATCTCTATGATCATTGGCGCGAATAAGCACGACCGCGGCCCGCGGAAGCGTCGCGTTCCTTCCATAACAAGGAATTAGTATTTTTGCGACTAGCGAAACGCGGCGATCAACGTTTTACTCGAGATCGCGATCACGCCGCGGTCGTGCGAATTATATGTTTTTACAGTATAGTCGGTGCACGGTTGACCGCAGGATACCGTAACGATTATATTCCTGCGAGTGACACACGTGGCACGCGTGGCCATTTTTGTATTGTATGCACTTGAGACAAATATAATTGAATTGGTTCTACGCTCGATCGGTTCAATCACCCATCAAACACGGCGCACGGATCGACGACTAACAGACAGCCTGTCCATTAACAATTTTAACATTGCAAATAATTCAACTAATTATAATTCCGTAATCTAAATAATATACAATTCTATAGATTATCATTGACAAATATCCAGGAACGGAAATGGAAATCCTTCGGGAAAGTCTCGCGATTGGGCAAGACGAAGCCGGGCAGTTCAGTTTTTCGACTGGAAACACGCTTTTGTTCCGATCGCGAACAATACGAACATTTTGGGAAATTGGAAAGCGTAATCGCCGCGAATGGCGTGGCGCGGTATCACGGTTTGAAACCAGGCGGTCGGGTACATCTGGTACCGGTCTACCAGAGCGGGCGAGCATTGAACCAGCGAGTACCACTCGAGAAAACAATAGCGAGCAGCGCTCTTGTTCTGCCCCTCGTTCTCTCTTTCTCTCTCTTTCTCTCCTCGGCTCTCTATCGTCACCCTGAAATCTGGATCCTACGTTATAAAACCGTTCGCTGGGAGACGCTGGTTTCCTTTGGCCGAGCGAACTCTGTAGTGGCCCTCTTAAAATAATTATAAACTATTCATACATGCGCGCATCGTATAAATATATACACGCGTGTATTACAATCCAAACTAAAGAAGGAGTTTGGGACTGTTCGAATTGCGTAGGAAGTAAACTTGAATTTTTTTTGAAAGAAGAATCTAGCGAGGGAAATGTTGTACGTGGCTTATCGGCGCGCATCGTGTTCCACGCGGCCCATTTAATTCGCATTGCCCGCATCGAATTGTCCGGTCTTCCCGTTCACCGATCCAAGCCGATACTTCCGATAGCCCGCATGGGTAAGTGTAAACAACCCTTCCGCTCCTGCTGCTCCCTTTGCCCCTTCGCCGACACCGTCTACTTTGTTAACGCTCTTATAAGAACCGATGTGCGTTACTGTGACGGTCCAATGAATTTAAATTCATTGAATTTTTTCTTCTTCTTTTTTTATGAATCACAGATTAGTCGATTCTTTTTAACGCGTGGCTACTGTGAGAATCCTATGTTCATATATCACTTATTACTTTCTAACAATGATACATAAAGGGAATTATTAATTATTTAGTATACAATTCTGAGACTATCTAGTTACTTATACTATTGAACATTCTTATTCTACATCGGTCATCTTAGATATCAGTTGCTCTTCATTGCAGCGATTATTGTGGCAGTTAGCGTGTTGAATTATATGAATTCAAATTTCTGTACGAATCATGCAAATTTTAACTTTTATCTAAGATTTATAGAAATAGAAGTCGGTAGTCAAGGATGTAACGTTTAAAATTCAATTATGCCATGCTAGCGAGTCGCCTAATAAAAATCTCTAAAAATCACCGTCTAGTCATGAAAATACATTTTGGAGTCGTTTGCCCATTACTATTGTCCGACCAAATCCCTTTCAGTCCGAAAACCAAGTCTCAAAGAAACGCTTCAAGCCATCTTTAAAACACCGTATAAACTTGGAACGCTTGGAGTCCTCTGATTTCCTTGCGCTACAAAGAAGTCGTCAACGCTCTTTTCCGGCGAGCCACTCTTTGAGGAACTCGCGTGCATTCTCGAGCACGGTTATTGCGTCTGCACACGATTATGGATCATCAAGCACGGTATATGCGTACATGCGTGCGTGCGTTCGTGCCGCGCATACTCCTCCAGGCCGAAGTGCTCCTTTCTGTGAAGCATGCGGCGTTATCTCGGCTTCCTTGTTGTCCCTTTGATGAAATAAAGCACTATCCGCGGCGAGATCTACCCCAGCGACGGTAGTTGCGGCTCCCGTTCTATGTACACGGCGATCTGTGTGTGTATATACTTTCTCCTTCCCACCCTCTGTCTCGCTCTCTCGCTCCCTTTGGACCTCGAGTTCTTTCGACGGTGCAGGACACAATGCGGCCCTTACATCTTCATCGAGTACGAGTCGTCGCTTGCGTGTAATGCGTTCACTCCGGTTTCCATACGGGTACGCGCTCCCTCCCCCTTCGACCATTTCCTACTGCAGACTCGATTCCAGGTCCAGACACCTACGATCCGCTGTTTTTTCAAACTTTGCGCAACGAAAGAGAGAACGCATTCAATTAACACGTTGAGCGCAACGTCGGTCCTTAGGAACCAACAATACCATACTTCAAGAACGATATTTTATAAATCACATGGTATTAGAAAATTCCTTTACATCTTTTGCAGTAAATTTCATTAAAGCACTGTGAAAAAAGAAAAATTGTTTTAGCAAAGCAAAGCAAATGATGCTCCATCTTAAACGTGTTAACTTGTCTTATAGTATCCAATCAGAGCCCTGATGATGTTTTCACTTTGTATTCGGTAAATAACAATCGTTTTTCCAGCCGAAATGAAATTTCTTCAAGTGAGTCTAAAGGTTAATTCATACATGTATGCATACAGACCTGGATTTGAACTTCTCAGGAACTGGACTCGGTGGTATAAGAAAAGGTGTGAATATCAATTCAATCAATTTGTTGGTCCAAAATTTGTTGGTCTATACCTTTGTTTAACGATTTCTCTTACATCTCAGCTTTACGAGCGGTTAAACGTTTAAAATCGTCATGTAGAGTGAAAACGGAAGTTCACAGCTACCGGACACATCGCGCTCGGTGATAAACATGGAACCTCGACGAGCACTCGGTGTAAGTTACATACAGATTAATGTAAAATTCAACCCGCCGAAAAATCGTCGATATTTTCATTCAGCACGGGAACGGTTCTGTATTTGCGTTCAGCCCGGTAATAGGTTTCAACGTTCTGTAACAGCTCGACCGTCGCTCCGGACCGTCCACTGTAATCTCCGAATTCGGATCAAGGATGCTCGAAAACAGTGACACAGAAAAAAATCCGCCCGGGGTTTCGATCCGTCGGTTTTTTCCCCTGTTGTTTTCGGCGTGACGCCTGAACAACGAGGCATTTTTTCATTGTTTTCCCTTGTATTTTTGTTTCTCCCATATCTTTTTTTTTTTTTATTTTACAAGCTCTCAGCCGATGTAAAACGTGCTGGCGTCGGCGTCCATAGACGGTCCAATGGCGCGCACGCAAGCACGTACGCACGCACTCCATGCGATCTACGCGCGCGGCTGCAGCGAGAAAAAAAAAAGAGGAGAGAAAAAAGACAAAGAAAAAAGAGAGACGACGCTGGTAACGACGGGAGGTAGAGAGGGACAGGGCCGAAAACAGAGAAAGAAGAAACTTTGGTGCACGGTAACTGGAGGCAGTCCGTTGGGTGGTTGAATCGTGGAGTGGAAGGCAGTGAGAGCCCTTGTACGCCCATGGAGATGAAGGTCCAGGTGCGCCCTCACCTCACACGACTCCGCTCCGCGGCACATCCGAGTTCCCTCTTCTCCCTTTCGTTCGTCTCCCCGTCTCCGTCTTCCCCGCTCTCCACCGCGATTCTCCTTCTCGTCTTCTTCTCTTCGTCTTCTCTCTTTTCTTCCCTCGTTTTCTTTCAACTCGCCTCTTCTTTCACGCATTCGCTCGCTCATGGCACAGAAGCTACGCATTGCTCTGTCACGTAAAAATGCGGCAACTTCGTGTTAAGATGTACATGCATACATATACACGTACATATATATATATACACATAAATGTGGAGTTGTACCGGTTTCTCGTGTGGAGTCTTGTGATAGTGGCGCGAGCGAGCGCGCGTGCGAGTATCCGTACATGGGTGCAGGCACCTAAAGGTAAAGAATAGGGACTGAAGTACCGGCGTGCAAAATGGATGGCGGATGTAAATGCCAAGTAGCCAAGTGTACGCGACTCTCTCTCTCTCTCTCTCTCTCTCTCTTTCCCGTTCTCGTTTCTCGCTTCGTTTCCCGCGTTTTACCTCTCCTCGTCTCCGTCTCTCTCGCATCTCTTTCCTCATTTCGAGGTTGTGCTGCCTGCGTTTGATAAGTACGCATTGGCCGAGTGTCTACCGTCGCTCGTACGGCGCGAAACCACGCGGAAAGATCAAGCAGCTGCCGACGAATTTTCGGAACGGAAGTCGCTCGACCAAGAATCCTCGAGTTCGTCGTGCACGGGGTGTCCCTTAATTGGATGGCTCCCTTCAGCTCCGCTGATGATACGCATACCTGGCCTGGAGAAAATAACAGGACGTGCCTCTCGTGCATTCTCATTAAGTATTGCTAATTTTACTAATAAAATCGTCATCTCGGGATAAATACAATTTCCTGGTATCGTTAGCTATGGTAATTGTTCCCTGAATCTTTACCGATGACTTTTACTTTGGAGAAACTAATAATTAACTTCATAGATTAGAAATGTACGTAGAAATCTTCAGGCGAATCGTACACGAAAGTGTTAACCCTTTGTACTCGAGAGATGACGGTCAGTAACCGTTTGATTTGATATAACAAAATTACAAAGTGTCGTATATAATAGTAAGATTTGTATAATGCATCAATATGTGAAATATTTTTATAAAATAGCTTTGTTTCTTAACACAAATGCCGCACGATTTCATCGAGCAAAATACATACAATGGATAAAATATAATACTAATTCGTTTGATTGAATTGCATTATGATTACTACACGTTCTTCTAGCTGAATATCACCGTATTAGGTAGCATTATTTTTATAACATAGAAATGTTTTCAAATAATCATCGTTTCATTGAGTGAATTATGGTAATTCGATTTAGTTGGGGATCGCCGGTGACCCCATGGCACTCAAAGTATTAATTTACGCATATTTTCTCACTAGTTCATTTCAAATAGTGTCGTCTATCTGATTGAAAAGTGTCGAATGTTTCCACTGCAAAGTTCCCGAGTGCAAAGGGTTAAAAGTTCGATCTTCAACTTTATCACGAATCTCGATCATTGATATGTAGGTTAAGGAAGTTCCCGCCATTTCATCGTCTAATTTTTAACCGATCGATAACGTCACGCGGTTTTAGTTAAAGTGCCATCTCTGACTATCCACGGAAACTGTATACTTTACCAATCTCCCGGAAACAATGAGAGCGCGGCGGAAGTGGCGGTAGTCTGTAGCGATCGCCGAGCGTGTTCAATTGCTGGCACGATATTTATCGCCAATTAACGAGAAGCAACGGTGTTGTAGATTATCTGGGAGGAGAACGATCGACGGATAGGAGTCCCGGCGACGTAACGCGATATCGTGGCATCCTCGGATTGGTGGGTGGTCGGTTTCGGTGGCGGGTCGCGGGAAGGTGAGCTCTCCTCGGTTGACATGCACCTCGTTACCGCGTCGGTGGAGACGGGCTCAGACACCGGGATGACGCAGCACCGGCTCCTGGTTACCTCTAACTATTGTTCTCCCCGCATTTCTTCCGAGCTCGTGCTCAAGTGCTCGATCGCTACCCTCCCTCGATGCCCGGATCCCTCGGCGTGCGCTTTCAGCCCTGCATCGTCGCCGCCGCCGCCGCCGTCGCCGCGTACGTCTTTCGTGTCTAAACGAGATCGTAATTTTACTCGGTGCGCGTCAATAAAGACGCTGGCGTCGTTGCTTTGACGAAGCACGAAGGAAGAGGGATGGACGAGGGAAACGGGGGCTTAATTTGACCGTGATCTTTGACGAGGCAGACGTGTCGGTCCGCCGAATGGCTGACTCAAAAGCGGCGGACTTTCACGATGGAACATTGTTACCGTTGATAAGTCACGACTCAATAAGTTGCCGGGGAGCTGTGTTCCGACCATAGCGAAAATATAGGTTAGTTGCCACTCGACATTTCATGGGACTTCGTGCCCTATTTGCCAGCTATTTTTCATTACGCATTATTTCTCTAATTAGATTTCAGTTTTATAATAACCAATTAACACGTTCGCTACCAGCGTTTGTTTTAGTGATCCTTTCAATTCGAATATTTTATTCAAATCAATAAATCTAAACTATTGAAACAGACGAAGCTAAAACGAGTCATTGAATCCCTAAATGTAATTTTGTAGCTTAATTTTAACTAGCTATATCTATAAGATTAATTTCATTTTCTTGTAGAAACTATAGGATTGCGGTCGTCACAAATATGATACTGGTAGCGAACGTGTTAAGAAACAGTTACAAAAATTGTGTTCATACAACAGCGTTCTTCACAACAGAAAATCGTATCTATTCTTTCAGTGAAAATTCTCTTCGTTCCGTACCCAGCCGAATGCTGAGAACCAATGACCATTGCAATACTACGCAAAGTGCCTCCATTGTCAGTGGCGGTCGCGTAGGTAATTGGAGATAGAAAAGTGTTCCGATCACCGGTGCGTACCCCCTATGGAAAAATTCTACATAAATGTCACAGTGCCCGTCGCGTACTCCCATCGGATCAAGGTTCGACGGTTAAGAAACCAGATCGAGTCGAAAGATCCATGGATTCGAGTAGGTGAGTGAGCAATCGGGTAGCAAAAGGGAGTAAGGTGACGAGATGCGGCCCCCCGCGAGGTTTCCCGCGCGGGGCACCCGCCCGTCGATAATGTCTCGCGGCCGGTTACCGACTAGAGCATCGTCTGAGCTTCGCCAAGGATCCCGTGGTTGGCCCCCCATGCGAATCGGGGACCCCCCGTCCGCGCACACGTCGACTCCTTGACTTCGGTTGTCCGGTCTCGCGGAAATAACGATGCTCATTCGCTTCGAAAGAACAGTAGAGGGAAAGAGATGAAAGAAAAAAGAGAAAAGGATCACCAGGAATGCCAGCGCGGCATTTGCCACCGGTGGCATGCACTCGTCACCCTGGTGTCCCAGGGGCCCCGCAACAACGTCGCCGCGAGAACCGGCCGCATGAGTCGCCCCTGGTGGCCTCGCCGTGTGTGGGAACCTTCGATCTCGCGATTTTCCTTCGTTGCAGCACCGAACGTAACCTCTCGAGAGTTCATCGAATCGAGACTCCGGCTGGCATATTGCGTTCTTATAGGCAGCATCCGTGCGCCGTGTAAACGCTGGCTGGCTGGTTGGCTGGTTGGCTCGCTCGCTCGCTCGCTCGCTTGCTCGCGCGGCCATCGTGCTTTACAAAAGCTTCGCTCCGCGTGCACCCCGTGCGTGTCTACCTTCTGCTCGATAAACAATATACCATCGTGTACGCGCCAACGGATCTACAAGTACCCGCCCCTCCCCTCGCCTACTCCTTTTTTTCTCCCGGCACAATGGCCAACCATCTTATGACATTTTTCGTGTTCGACCGTTGTGTCGTCGAGTGCTTAAGTGCTCGTTACGTGCGCGCCGCGTTAAGCTTTTGTGCGCGGCCGTCGCAGCAACTGTTTTTCGGGCGTCGGTTAAGTATGTCCGCCGCGGCCCATACGCGCCGTCGAGCCGTTGTTCCCTGCGAAGGGAATTAATAACGGCCCTCGGCTTGCCCCGCGGGTTAACTCGTTGAACGTTGAATGATTTTACGGAGCATACACGAGTAGGAAAAAATATAATATCAAAGTATCTGATAGAATTGCAGTATTATTGTTGCACGATTATTTTTGGTAAACCTCATCGCCTTAGGTTCCATTATTTCTAATATGGAACAGTTTTTAAATGATCATCGTTTAACGGAGTGGATTATGGCAATTCGATTTGGTTGGGAGTCACCGGTGATTTCACCGGGCAACATACGCCAAATTGTAAAAAAGTATAATATTGAATTATTGAATTGAATCCTGTTATTGTTATTGCACGTTTACGTTGCTGAATGTCGCTGCACTAATATTATTAATAATATAGAAAAGTTTTCAAATAGTCACTGTTTAATTGAATGAATCATAGTAATTCGCTTTAGTTGGGGGTCAGCGGTGACCCCCATGCTGTTAAACGTGTTAACTCTCCGGGATTCGGCCGCGCGGATTTCGTCAATCGGGCCTCGACGACTATAGGTAACGGCGAACATGGTCGCGCGGGAAACGAGCGGGGCAAAGAATCGCCCAATCAGCGACCCCGGGGGAGGCGCGAGTCGCCCCGCTAAGCGAAATTAAATACTCGCCTCCTAATTAATTTTATCCCTTTAAGCGCGGAATTAATACCAACTGCAATGCAAAGACGCAGTTCGATATCAAGCGTGAGAATGCACGAATTGGAGTGTAAAAATCTCTTAGCCCCAAGTGGGCCGGATAATGTCACGAGTCGAAAATAATTGGACTTGAAATTCCACGTCAGTGTGGACTATGAAATCACGTCGATTCGTAGAGAATGATTGGGAATATACATGAGTCTCTCGCTTCTAAATGCTCCCGGACGATTAAAGCGTGTTCGATGAATCTTCCTCCGCTTTCCAATCAATCCCATAGAAATCCGTCAGTGAACGGTGCACGAGCACGTCCATCGTTGATAAGTAGCATTATTAACCGGCGGGTAACGAGCGAATCGGAACGACGACCGATTTTCGCTCGAAACTTGCCTCGGAGGACGGATTATTCGAAAGGGGAACGGGCGGGGAGCGCGAAAAAGAAAGTCTCGGTCAGTAGGTGCCGCCGCGTGGAAGCATTTTCCATCGTCTTCGAGCGATTTATTTCTGGAGGTCAGACTCGCCCACGCAACGAACTGACGGAATGGGCGGGCTTGTGGGCGTGGTCGGCGCGCGGTAGGATCGCTGGAGGCGTGCCTTTCTCCTACCCCGCCGAGCCAGCGATTTTCGCTCCCGCACGGGAACTCACACACATGTCGCCGGCTGCGCGTACACGCGACTGTTGCGACGTGTGTGCGTCGCGGCGTGACGTCGCGAGCTCGGACACCGCTCGCAGATGGCAGGATTTTGCTGTCTGGGTTTTCTTCGGCCGATCACGGCCACTGAACGATTTCTTATGCGGCGACATTGAACCAGTGCCTCGCGGTCCAAGCCTCTGAATCTTATTTCTGTGGGGAAGCGAATCGGTGACGTTGGTCAATCAGCGAGATTCTCCAGTGATATCTGTCCTAGGAATACTGTAAGTGACGTATACTCGTTTCCTTTATTTTAACCAAACGTGTGCTTTTCAAGGTGGAATCTGGCTGCTTCCGATTTGCATGGTTTTCGTTGGCAATTAAATACGGAAATCTGATGATTGCCGGGAATGGGAGATCTTAAGGTCCAGCGAGAGAAAGGTCGCCGTATGATTCAGTGCAAAATAATCACCCGGACGATCGAACACTATCGTAACGGAGAAGTAGAAAGAAACTGTAGATGATTTGGTTATAATGTTAATTCGGGGGCAATATGGTCACGATAATCCGTGCACTATGGATCGATCGAGATCTGTCCGTAGCTCGTTTAACCTCTAATCGGAATTCGATAATGCATCGACAGAACAGAGCGGTTTCGACGCGAGACAGCTGCGCACGAGTATCTTACGTATGGCGTGCGAGCGAATATCGCGAATTCCGTCACGGTATGAATGGCAAAGGCATCCCCGGCCTGGCGCAGCAATTACCTGCAAGGCGAGGGAGTCAAGTAGCAATATCTGGACCCGTTATCCAGTTCGGTTATCCCGGCTGGAATGCTTTGTGTCGCCCGGCAATCTGCATTTCCCTACCCATCTGAATGGAGGTCTATGAGACTCGCGGCATGATTTCAAATGAAATCGACTCTTTGTCCCCGGCCCCGGAAATTTCCAATTCAATAACGCGTCGTGTGGGCGTGGGGATGGGCGGCGGGGACGGGGAGGCTACCGGCAATTGTCGATGCGAATTGAACGTGTACCACGGAAAAAGTTCTCGCCCGAGTCCTGGGCGAAACTCGCTGTATGACCGTTACAGGAATAACGCGCGATCGTTTCCGCACGTTTGACCGATATATTTCAGTCTAGATATCTCGTTAATGGTACCGAAAATTCTTCAAGTGCCTGGAAATTGTTCAGAGGTTCAGGTTCTGGACGATTGGACTAATGATGAACTTGTAACACAGGATTCACCGATCAGTCCGGTTGTACCAAAATGGTCTTCATCTATGGTTGCTCTTTCCTTCTGGTCGCCGCACATTCCCTTCATTCCCGGAGACAATCACATGTATCGCTTTATGCATCTGCTTGTAAGCAGACGGGAGGGGTTGATTGAGGCTCCAGGGTCATGAATGACGAATGCCAGGTACACTCCCCCGACAACCCTTTGCAATGCATTTGAATCCCAGGGCAGCTTCCAAGGGAAGACCGCAGGAAGACGACATTAGCATCCCGCGACCAAGGACGACGACACCCTCGCGCCGCGTTCTCGCGTCTTAGATCGAAACAGCCCCATGTTTTCCAGCCGGCTCCGGTATATTCATGAACGGGGTCCTGGCAGTGGGGCGTTTCGCCTTCCTTTTCCTTCATGAATTTACAATCGACCGGAGGCATCGCCGTGTGGCGGGCCTGCGCGTGCCATTCCGCCGGGGAGAGAGGTTCGCGTGAGAGAAAACGAAACACGCTTGGAACCGATGCGGAAGTTTCAGGTGTTATAAACTGATCACCACCCTGTCTTGCTTATAACTATAACTTGAAACCGTCAATGAATTCTCAAAACGACCAAGGAAATGTAAGGTTCATGAAACTGGACTTTTTTGCGCCCTATGCAATTAAGCTTCTGCATCGATAACCCAAGTGCCTGTGTAGCACAGCTGGGCTTAGAAGTACCGAGGGTTAATATTCGTTTCATCGCTGTCGTCCTCGTTGCGACAAAAGAAGAATTGTACGCGACATGTAAACACGTTGACCGTGCTCGCGAACAGCGGGACTGAAGCTAAAGGTTGCTTTCAGACGGCAAGAACAATAGAGCAAAGTACACTCTTATAAAATAAATAAGAAGGGTAAATTGGGTTTCGAGTTACCTACTGAAGACTTATGATGAAATAAAGAGAAATAAGAAAACGGGGTACCAATTTATTGCAACAAGAGAGAGAGAGAGAGAGAGAGAGAGAGAGAGAGAGAGAGAGAGAGAGAGAGAGAGAGAGAGAGAGAGAGAGAGAGAGAGAGAGAGAGAGAGAGAGAGAGAGAGAGAGAGAGAGAGAGAGAGAGAGAGAGAGAGAGAGAGAGAGAGAGAGAGAGAGAGACAGACAGAGAGAGAGAGAGAGAGAGAGAGAGAGAGAGAGATCAAAGAAAAGAGGTAAAATTCCGTGGACAATGCGAATTGGGAATCGTCATGGAAACCGGCGACGGTTCCAGTAATCGTATCAAACGGCAGCAACAAATCCTCTGTCCATGTAATAAGGGTGTGAAGGGTGGCGGTAGACAGGAAGGGCGGCGGGCGGGAAGTAAAGAGAAAGAGAGAGTATCGTCGAGCCAGCGAGGGTGAACGGGGTGGAGCGGGTAGCTACGGTGCCACGTGCTGCTGTCACTGGCACAGATTATATTATATAGGAATGGCAGCGAATAGGTGTAGATATAAGCGTCGAGCGGCAGTTAATAAATATGATAATGGCGGGCGAGCCGAGAGAAAGAGAAGGGTGTGTGGGGTGCTATATGGGATACCAGTGTATAAGAGTGACCACCAGAAGCGGAGGCCTGTCACCGTCAGGACATCTCGTATGTCATGCGACGTACGCACACACTAGCGGACAGACGGTTGCGCTCGCGAGTGCGGCCGCTCGACACGCGCCAACGTAGACCAGCATGAAACTCGTGCGAGTATTTTTCCTTTCTCGACTTTTACCTGCACTCGACTTACATCCACGGATTTTAAACTCGGAGGATTGTAGGTGATCGCAGTCTTTCGTTGACTTAGAGGATCGTTCAGGGAATTGAAAAAAGAATTGAGAGATATTGGAAAGGAAAGGCTCTTAATTATAAACGTAGAGGGATTGAAACAAGTCAAGTTCAAAACGATGACCCGGAGGAACCTATATTCGAAGATAAGTAGAATCCAGAAGGACCTAGGTCCAAAGCAAATCGTCCAGAACGATCTACAAAGTTGTATTTAAGTTCAAGAGAATGAGAATTTGGAAGAGTCTATATGTGAAATTAGATTCACTAGATTTTAGACGAGTTTCAGTAGCGGAGCACAACAAATTTCCCAACGGCTGGAGCAAGAGACCCCAAGAGGATCGCCAAGCGAAAAGGCACAACTTCGTCTCTATTTAATTAATCTCGTTTCCGCGCGGAAGTCTGCAACGCGATTTTCCGTTGCCGATGATCCTCGACTCGAATTGCGATCTTTCCCCGTGACTCGTGCCGGTCGTACCTGCGCCCGCTTCCAGGAGCAATTAGTCACGCTGCTCTTGATAAATCGTTGGAATCCTGACCTCCCCTTCGACGAGGGCAGGAGGGGGTTTAAGTCCCAGGGCTCCGGACCCTCCGCAAATATCCAATAAACAGGCCGAGTCACTGGCTGGTGGCTTCGTCCTTTACCTGCGCGCTGGAGCGGCATTAACCTTCACCTATCGAGGAGATCGGCTTACCTTAATAATCGTAGGTGCAGCTAAGGGGGTTAGGACGTTACAGGGCCAGGAACACGCGGCGCAGATCAGAGCGCGAGGGTGTTTCCATGGTGCTCCGCGGAGGATCGTTCGTCACGCATGAAAAACCCGGCAGTCGGAGATGTAATGAAACATTCTTAACCTCTTCGGAAAGGTGTATCCTATTTTCGATTGTGAACGATGAGTGGACTCGGGGACAGTGAATTCGGAACTCGTCTGGTCGATGTCCAACCTTTCTACTGTTGGGCTCCGCGATCTTTCTTTTGGCGAATGATACGGTCAAATGTGATCCTTTTGGAGATTTTTCAGCATGCAGATCAACTAGAGAGATCTTGAGATAACAGAATCACGAGTGCAAAATTTAGGTTTCGATAGGTTGTCTTTTGTAATTTTTCTAACTATAATTGGAATCTTCAAATCTAAGTATTCGATATTATCTTTATTTCAATGGTAGTAACCATCTACGAACAAAGGTTGAAGGAACACCTTTAAGGACAAGGACAAAGGTTCGAAAGCAACACGAAAGAATCGGACGAAAATAAAACCATCAACATCGACTCCTTCGAATAAGTATCGTTTTATTAATATCTCTGTCGTTATTTACAAAACTTTGTAATAATCTCTAAATTTCTTCACCGTCACACGCTACTCGCTATTCGTCAATCAATTATACCTTGACGCTCGTATATCGTGTAAACCTGTGTCTGTCGTGTGTATATCGTGTAATGTGTATCTGTACGCTGGCGCGCGCACGGGCGCGTGTTACGTGTGCTCGTACGTGTAATCAGATGCGTTACATTAATGTCGATAATGCTCGAGTTTCGTTCCTCTTCGCTAAATCGTTTACAGTAGAACGGGAACACCCGGTTGCTCCGGCGGGTGGCAGGCATCGCGAGCGAGGAAAGAAGAGGATCCTCTTTGAACAGCGCGTTTCTTTCGTTCGTCCGTCTTTATCCTGACTTGCGCGCGCTCGCTCGCTCGCCCCGTCCCCTTTCCCGCGTCGAGCAACCCCTTATTTCCCTGTTCGGGCTTGAAACGTCTAAAGACCGCCGTGTACACATTATTCTTATTTACACCATCGGGATTCACGGCTGTGACCTCGTTATCGCCGCGCCAGGGAGATACGCGAGCCTTTTTCCCTCGGTTCTCCGACCGAGCCCTCCACCCCTGCCACTACCTCGGCCCCGCCGTGCACAGCCCCGTTCCGTGGAGTCGGGGGGCAGAGAAGAAGAGAGAAGAGGATCGATTCCGTTCTCTCGCGCGCGTCACAATTTCGAGCGAAACGTCCGCGATATGTACACCAGCCGCGCTCACCACCGCGCCCTCAACCCCTCAGTGCTATGTACACACGCGTGTCGCGGCGACAGCTTGAAACGCGCGCCCGCGACACGATTTCCGCGAGAGGATTCTATGGAACGAGCCAGTTCCGACGCCCGATTAATCTGTTTCGACTGTTCCTCCTCGCGAGCCACCCCCTTGGCCCTCCGCAGGTTTTTTGCACCGCGTCGCCGTCGTCGTCGTCGTCGACCGCCTCGCTATACTCCCCTTTCCCGTTCTCCAACCGAGAATTGCGCGCCGGAGGGGATGGAACACAACTCCCGCCGGCTCGTCGCTGTGTTGCCTCTCTCCCTCCCGTCGACGGCTGATTCGACGATTCGTTTCTTTCCCTTTTCTCTTTCTCCTTTCGAACGCGGATCCCGTGGCCCAGATAGAATCTGGTTCGGCTCCGTTGTTCCTCGCGGATTCTTCTTTCTTTTTTTGGCACGTCCCCTCTCCCCGTGGAGCCTCGAGTATTGAAATTGGTCGCGGGTTTTTGGTCGTGTTTCGCTCTCTTGTCGTTGGAATTTCTGCTCAACCCTTATGCTGCTCGAATTATTTTTCTAGTGCATTCTCGGAGGAAGATGTGGGGTTTCGGAGGGATAAAACATACGGGGCTCGAGTTAGTGAACGTATTCCAACGGATTACGAGTTCAAGTCGAGCCCAGTTGCGCAGCGGAAGGGTTGAACCTAGGTTGCCGATAATCGTGGCAGTTTTGCTTAACGTTGCCGAAGATTTCGCCACGTGTTTCGGCTCGTGGTGAAATGGATCGAACGTAATGATGCGTTGGATCTCTTGCGGAGATCGTTGTGTCTCGGTGAAATAAGTTTTGGTGTGTGACATTGGAAATATTTATTGCTTCCCTCGAATTTGAATGTTCCCAGGTGCAAGATCGTTTGAGGAAACTAATGTTCGACTTAATTTATGTCCTTAAATTTACGTTTCCCGTGTATCTGATTTGGTATTAAATTAACAAGTTGGGGGGACAGTTGAAACAGATAATTTGTACAACTTGATTGAATAACCTGCATGATAAATGAGTCGCTAAGTAAATTGAAGGGATAGCAATAGATATTTCCAGTATCGTAGAAAATGAACATTATAGGCTGCGTGATCGTTGAGAACATTTTCCGTGGGTTTTCGACAAGGTTTTCAGTCAATTGCCGATGTGCATGAAGAATCGGAGAAGTAGACTCGAAGAGTAACGTAGACACTGGCTGCCTATATCGATTTATGCAACGGAATAATTAATGCGCCGTCTGGCCTGTCGCGCAATAAGGAAACCTGGACGTTCATCGCTATCGTCGGCCGAGAACCGGATCCGATATGAACATTCGCCTCGCTGAATATTTAAGAAATTGATTAGATCGAATATCTCGCGTCTACTCTCGGAACTGTTCGGTGTCTATCGACTCGTCGATAGATTATGGTTATGTGTAATTTGCTAAATAGCGTAACGTGGACTGTTTGTTCCTCCGATTCTCATGCATCTGAACAATCACCGAATCCTCTCGGTAACAACTGTTTTCGATCGTTTCCCGTTGATCTTACAAAATATTGCGGTCTATCAGGTATCAAACGCGAGGAGAATTCTTCTTCGAATTCGTATAATCTATAATGGGTATGCATTCAAAATGGCCGACGCCGCACTTCGCCGTTTCCACAAATTGAATATCTTCCCTTTGAGTCTCGGTGGCCGATGCCGGTAACAAGTTGGAGGCTGGCTTAAGAGTGTCTCAATTTTCTTAGAAGAACTAGGAAACCCAAGAAATTCATATATAGATGACGAGAATGAAAAAAATAACATTTATTAAATGATCTGCATCTAGACGTCGCCGTTTCGGAAGAAGACTTCTACGTAATCAGATTTTAATGAAATAATAAAACAAAACTATTCTGATTACTTTTCGTGTGTTTCTTGGGTGCATCAGATATTTCTAAAATCAATGCCTATTGTTAATGTCACGTTTGTTCCTTATTATCTCTTAAACTCCTATCAGATGTATTACGCAAATTACACATTAATTTTAATATCCTCCTGTTTCATTTTAAAATTTCCTAGGAAACCAATTAATTAATAAATCTTTTCTCAAAAGAAAGAATCCTCGAGAGAGAATCGAGCTCAGGACTTTTTAAATGAATTGTCCGTTTATTTCCCGCCCGGATCGGGCAAAGTAAGCCTCCAACGAGTTCGCGGCCGCTCGTTCACGCGAAACCCGACTCCTTTTCACTGTGTAGCGACCAAGCCTGCATGGAACGCGGCACTGCGCAACACTGTCGCGGCTCGCTCGTCTCCGATGACGGCGATCAAACGCCGGTGTACGGTTTCTCGCAATTGGAATCGGCGCACGTTTCGAGTGGTCCCGGACAGGATTGTTCGTGAAACAGTCCGCGACCCTCATTTTCACGCTCCGCGTTGTCCTCGAACGATCGGAGACCCTAATTCGCCGCGTCCCGCTTTTTGCTCCAAAATTTTACCTGTGAAACGTCGCAAGACGTTCACGTGACTTCGATGAAAATTATTATAAAAGAATTTGATTTTTCAGAGATTAACCCCTTTAAATCACGATTTCTCCTTAACAAGAGAGTGATTCAGATTTTCTAAGGGAAAAGGAAAACACGATTCACCGACTCTAAAGATTGAATATTCGTAAGCAAAAATCTCACGTTCCGTTTCTATCTTCGCTGAAGCTACCGAACACCAACGGTGCAATAGTTAAAAGAATCATCCGTTCATCTAAAATCATACAACAAGAATAAATAAAGTCGATCAATCATTTTTCCAAGAACCATCTTCTAACTTCGATAATTACATATTTCTCTGATCCTCCCGAGGTCACTCGAATCAAGGTTCCCGATCGCTTCGTTCACGATCTCCAGTCTTCCTTTCGTTCGCCGGCGGACGACGGCGAACAGACAACGGTCCAGCAGTTGAAGGTGTCTCCCACGCGGACTCCTTGTTCGAGGTACACGCGATCGATCGGCGCCAGGACGAATCAGAAGCCGGCACGAGCTCCTGCCTGGCGACCGCGACGAGAACGAATCGCGCGTTGATCGCGAGCTCGTGATCCAAACATCTTCGAACAGCCTCGAACATTACCCACGCGAAGTTCGTCACGTTCCCCGAACCCAAAAAGTCCCTGGGTGTAGGGGAACTTGTATCGTTTCCATCCTCCAGGACCGACCAAACGGGAACGATGTGTATAAGTACTTCGGTACCATCGTCGTTCAACGTCCCAATGTTCCGGACACTTCCGCGGCACTCGAGAACCACCTCTGCTTCTCCTTCCGTGTTCAAACCACCCGAAGGCATCGCTAGCGACTGGGAAATCACGTTTATTTGAGGAGAATATGAAGCAGCAGAAGGCTCGAACGCTTCACTGGTTAACCGTCCCGTGGTCGTCGCGTCCCACATAGTCCCTGAAAATCGTCACTTGATCGACAGTCTGTTTGACGCAGGACACTGCGCCTTTGTCCAAAGATGTCCCTGCCCTGATGCCCCTGGTAACTACAATTCCAACACTCCGTCTGAGAAATATTCGCCGAACGTGTCTTCTGAAGAAAGTCGTCCTAGAGGTGTCCTCGCGGGGAACATAGCTGCCGCCCGCTGCACCCGCGAACCCGACGGTCGGTTGGTTCCGTGGAAATTGACATCACACGGGGACAGGCGCGCGCGCCGTCTCTACGGGCTGTCCTCGATCGGGTACCAGGCAGCTGGACCTGCGGCCGATGGGTTCGCCACCGCCGCGGATGGCATGTACTACCAAGCCCGACTCTGGAACGGCAGGTACCCTCCGCATTGCGGCTGCTGTTGCTGCTGCATGCTCTGCTGTGCACCGGTCCTCGTGTACGAGCAATGCTGCAGGCTCTGGCTAGAGGACATCACGTGGCTCACGCCTACCACCGAGTGATGCGAGACCGAGGAGGCCGCGTGATGGGAACCGTGCGGGCTCGAGGCGGCCGTCAGGTGCGGGGCCGGGCTGGCCAGGGCCGCGCTGGGCCCGCCGCGGCTGCCCTCGTTGCCGCCGCCGCCGCCGCTGCCGCAAGGCTTGCCGTCCTTCACCAGCACCGGGACCGCCACCCGTCTCGGCGAACTCGCACTCTGAAACAAAAGAATCGATTCGAGGATTAATCTTTGTGATTTTGGGGGTAGCTTTTGGTACCGACCACTTGGGTACACTGTGAAACAAAATATTGAGTCGTTCATTGAAATTATGATGATAATATTAAGGTTCTCAGAATGTCACTGAGAATAAATCAACAAATTTGTCTCTTAACACACCTATACACACTACACGAGAATTCTAAACTCTAAACAATGTAATTGGAAGCTCGGTCCAAATATTCTAAATTGATCGATGATTATCCTTCTACACCGGAGAAGCGACGACTCGATACAGCAGAACCATAAAGTCTCTCGAAGAATGTCGTCTACGTCTCACCAGGGAATGTAGAATACTAAAAACTTTCCACTGCGAAGGGTGAGTACAAGAAGGAATACACCGGTCTCAAAAACCATCCCCGTGAAACGCTCTCAGCGTCACCCAGCGAAACCACCGTAGCGTTGACCCGCAAGATTCCCGGGCCAGTCCTGTCCAGCCATATGCAAACGACATCGTGTCCTCCGTATGTGCACGCGTTGCGCCGCGGTGAAACCGGTCAGCGAAGACGTGGGACGCGGGGGGGACGGTTTCATCGGGGGAGGAGGCTTCTGTGTTCCGAGCAAACACGCGGGCACGGTGATGGGCACAGGTACTTAACCCGCGCGATACCTCGTGATCGAGCGTACGGTTGTCTCCGACTCGGTCCCCCCCTCGTCTCTACGTTCTCCGTGCCCGTCGGAGTCTCTCATTACGAATAAACAGTGCCGGCTACCGTGGACCGGGTTCCGGTGCTCTGTCGGCCGCGTCAACATCGAGCCGCGCCGCGTCCACCCTCCTCGTTCCCGGCTCGCGAGTCTCGTTTTCCTTGCCGAGAGATTCGGTACGAGGCGAGCCGGGACCCCACGGCATGCCAAACAGAAGCCGAGGCGAGCCGGCCGAGTACCTGCCGGGACGACCACTCAGCTGTATCAACATTCGGTACACGACATTCCTCTTCGATCTCCGCGGCAGCGACGGCTTTAATAATATAATCGCGCTTGGGAATAACGCCTCGGTGCCGCTACGCGATCGCTCCGACTTTCTAATTCCACGACGCGTCGGTCATCGAGCGTGGGATGGACGAGAAAAGAGGAAGACTCCGCGACGATGAAGAGGAACGGCTGGTTCATGCGTGCTTCGGGGCATGAACGAGACGTTGGGAATAATGAAGTTAGAGCTGGGAAGATGGAGGATGCGATGAAGAGGGATTGGCGAGAGAGGAAGAATATAGAATATCGAATTGTAATGATAAAGACGGAGCTGGGAAGTAAGGTTGACAGCAAGGAAGACTCGCGAAGTACAGGAGCAATGTTAGAAAGGCAGATGGTGAAGAGTGTGTCGTGGTATTGATCGGTAGAGTATGTAGGATATAAGGGAGGTTTAGGAGACAGTAGATTCAGGTTGCTAAAAGGAGAATCAGATGGAAGAGAAGTATATTAGTAGGCAATATGTCGGACCAAGAAGGAATCTTCAGATCTTGAAGATTATATTGAAGACAAGAAACGATCAAGAATAATTGACGTAGATTAAATGAGTCTAGGGTGAAGAAAATTGCAGGATGCAGTCTATGTGAAGTAGAATCAGATACAAGACAAGAGTGAGATGTTGGCAAGTGGATTGCAAGATGTTGATACTTCGGACCGAATGTACTTTATCCAGCATCTATAACCTATTGCTCTTAACGTTAGAACTACCAAGTATAAATTGATCCATTCCTGAATTTCATTTTTCCAATTATTAAACAAATGAGAGATGCTTCTCTGAGACGTTACTAGACAAATTGATTTAGTAACACGTAAACTGAATCATGAGTCAATCGAAATCTGAATAGTTACAGTCTTACAATTCCTCTAGAAATATTTCAAAAAATCACATTCACTGCTCCGTAGTTCTAGTGTTAACTATTATCAAGGATAAGTAATGCTGCAAAGAGTAGCTTGCTGAAATTAAGCCACTCTGCAACCTTACTCTTCGCCATTGCTATACCGTTATCCGCTATTTATCCTTTATCTCGACTCTCGTCTCGAATCGGTCGCGATTCTTTCCTGGTTCCTCGAAGAAGCATGTCTCCGGTTTTCGCGACCGGTGGACGAAAAAGTCGACAAGCAGGGGCGGTGCTGCGGCAGCGAACATAAGTGCAGGGCATGCCGTGCACTTCACGCTGACAAAGTGACGATTACGCTAAACGCATGACGGTCGGCGCGCGCGTCACGCGTCACGCCACTTTAGCCACTTCAGAGCCGCGCGTTAAGCGATTTCCGGCGAAAATGGCCGTGCTCAGGAACGGAGTAGTACGTGTTTATGAGCGGGCCGACCACCGACGCGTAATGAGGCTCAATGCCTGCCCGTGATTGGATTCTCGGGAAACACGTTAGCCCCGTCGCTTTTTCCCCCTCGGTCGGGGCTCATTATGCCGCCATATTTTTCCTTGGAAGAGAACATTGTTGAATAGACGGACGGCCGGGCTTTTGGGTCGAGGACTCGGCCCCGATCGAAGTTCTTTTTTTTTCTCGCTCCTTTCTTCCCCGGTTCCAATCGTTTTTCTCTTCCTCGAAAACGCTGGAACCCGTTTTGGGAAAATTCGGGTAAACGATCCGCACCCGGGTTCAACCGGTTCAAAACTTCAAGCTCTTTCCGGTAACGAATCATGCACATTTCTGGTTGCGCTTAGCGCTTTAAATAATTAGGAAATGGAGGAAATAAGAAAATAATGTGATGAAAATATTTTAAAAAATTTTGAATGACAGCTGGAATCGTTAAAAGAAAAAGTCATATCTTATGAAAATTCTAAGATGGCATTACGAATGGAAGACACTTTACAGCAAACCTTTGAATCTCGCTCTCTGTCCATAATCTTAATTCCAAATCTTAGATATCACTCTAAAGGAAGAAGTCTACAAAAACAGATCGGACAGCGGCGACGATCAGCGGTCCGATTTGCTTTCCTTAGGACTCGCGCGAGTCGTTCGCCGATTATCGAAAGCCGGGAAGAAAGACAGAGGGAAAGAAAGGGGGAAAAGATAAAGCTCGCGGGGGCCACCTAATGTAATTACACTCGGCGGTGAAAACATCGGTTATTAGATTGAAAAAAACCCACTTCCTCGTTTACCGTAGCCCATTGAATTCCATTCGTCGCGGAAACGAGAGGTCCCGGCAGAAATCTTTTAAATATCTCCTCTCTCCCGCTCGGTCTTTGTTCGGCCCCCGAGGCACTCCGCAAAGAAAACGAGACGTCGCCCGGGGGCCGTGGGCCGCGGCGACGGTCGTGGCTGCAGCCGGAAGGCCAGCTTTTTAGTTAATTACATCAATCTCGGGCCGGCTTGCACCGGCGACGAGTGTTTTTTTTTCTCTTTCTTCCCTTCTTTTTTCCTTCTTTTTTTTCCGCGGGAGACGATGCAACTGCGCGGAAACCCGTCGCCCGGCATTTAGATATATCCGATCCGCGAGCGAGCGAGCGAGCAAGCCTCAAGTACAATTTATTTTTCGCGAGCGAGCCCGCGCGATATATTAAAGGAATTAAATGCGCGGCACACCGGCCTCGAATAGTGGATCGGAAGAAATTCGCCGACGAAAGCTGTCTGCCACTTGAACCCGTCTCCCGAACGTTCTTTTGCCTCGGGTAATGCGGGTCGGTATAATTATTCGCCGCCGCGCCAATCGAGTAATCCCCGGTGACTTTTGTGCCCGAACCTCGGCCGCTCCCTCCGCGACGCATGATATTTTCGTCCTTGGCTCGCAGAGTCGACGAGAATCATATTTTTGAGAAGCGAAAGAAACCGGGGGTGGTTTTAGAATTCAACCGTGGAATACTCGGTTTGTCTGTGCATTCGAAATATTATTGTAGGAACATGAAGTAACAATTTCTGTGTACTAATTATTAAATTCGAAGCTTTCCTTGACGAAACGAGCGAGAATGGAGAAAAGTTAGACGAAGAAAATGATCATCTCGATTATTAGGTTAATATGTAGATACTTTAGAATCTCTTAGCATAGCGCACTGAAATATAATTTCGTGGTTGGTCGTTCAGTCACGACGGATTTCTGAATACGTATTTCGATTTGACTGACATCGTGAGTCGCATCCACGAACTTCCTATTACCACGTTCACCGCCACTGGAATTTACAGCGTTTCGTATAACATTACTTATCGCATCATAACAAAGGTAAATACTATTAGAATTAGTTATTAATGGTATCATAATTCTTATGTTATACTATTACTCAGTTGCTCATGTTACAAAACGTTTCAATTCAACATGAGTATTCTCCTCGTAATTATTTCCAAATAATTCGGACACTCCAGTCATCGGTGACAACGGTGGTGATTAACGTCGTAACGAAAATTCCAAGAACGACCAACATTCAACGGTCTTCGATTAAAAAAATAAACGTAAGGGTTGGACGCCGCATAACGATCAACTTTGGAATTCTTTTGTTGGGGAGGGACAAGCGAAATACACCGCACAGTGGTAAACCCAAAGTCGCTTGTCTGCCGTATCGCTGCCGCGCGCGCGACACTTTTCGAGGCCTCTTGAACTTCCAAGATGGTGGCCACGGGTTGGACGCGCACGGGCCGATTCGCACTGGCGAAAGACAATGTCGCGGTCACGAAGCCTCTGAAAAGCTGGCGGCCAGAGGGTGGCATGGGGGTGGTTTTATTCGAAGGATCGACGTCTAACTTCTCGAGAGGGATGTGGAGGGGGACGGGTTAATCGATATCAATACGAGTATCGGTAACCCGGATTCCCGTCCAGGTGTTGTGCCTGACTGTACCCACGGCAAGATGGCGACCGGTCCTCGAGAGCACCCGTTTCCGCGCTCCCCTGCAGGATACCGCCCTCCTTCTGCCTCATCTCTCTCTCTCTCTCTCTCTCTCTCTCTCTCTCTCTCTCTCTCCCTTTCTCTCTCCCTCTCTCTCTCTTGCTCTCACCGTGTCTCCTTCTCGCCAGTTCACCCTACCAGCCTCCTTCCGTCTCCGTCCTTTTCCCGCGTTCGCTCGCTCGCCCGCTCGCTCGCGCCACCACTTGAAATTTTTTACCGCCGCGAGGGGAGGAAATGGAATAAAACGAAAGAACGGGGGAAAGAGGGAAAGAAGGGAGAAAAAAAATCGGAACTCCGGCTGCGAACCCGTCGCCGACGTCGACGACGCGGTCGGCTGCGCCGTCGCTCGGTCGTTCGGGATTTCGCGCTCGGCGGACGATTAATTACCGCTAAACTGTTAAAGGCGGCCGGAGGAATGGCGGGAGAAATTTGGCTGTGGCTGCGGTTATCGCGTTTTGGGGTGGTTGGGAAATGTGGTTGCTGAAGTGAGCGGACTACTATTTTTTGGTTGCTCAATATGGTTTTGAAGTAGATGTAGTTCTTTGGGTTATGATATAGTTCTCTAGGTGATATGTAGCACTTTAGAGGATAAGTACTATAATACTCTTGACTTAGTAAGACGATACTACTATAGTTTCATAGGTGGTAAGGTAATTCTCAGGACTATGCCATAGTCTCTAAGGTGGTGCTCTAATTCTCAAAACAGTGCTATAGTTTCTAAGGGGATACTGTAGTACCCAATACAGTCCCATAGTTCCCAAGATAACAACTATAATTCTCAAGGCGTCACTGCTCTCGAAATAACACTGTAGGTCCTAACATGATATCCTAATTTCCCAAGATGATACTGCACTTTTAAGGCGATACTGCAATCCTAAAAACGTCTCTTCTCAATTTTCCATTCAAAACTACATCCAATTTCTGCGTTCACGACACCCAACAAGCTTCCTCGTGAAGACCCTAACAAGCGATTCAGTTTACGTCGACAATAAAAACCGTACGGAATCCCGAATTTACCGCGTGGCTCCCGTTCCGAAGGACCTGTCACATTGTACCATTGTATCCTGCGACGTTCTGCGAAAGGAAGAGAGAAAGAAGATCCTGCCACGCCCGCGATCGCTCGATTCCTCTGTTGCGGTGCGTGCACGCGAGCCACGCGAATTACACGTATCGGCGAGCCGGATCGAGATAATGGGGACTGGGTAGTGGTAGTCCTGCCACGGGGAGGAACGGTAAACAAGCCACGGAATTGAAATCGAGACCGTGGGAGGAAGGAGGACAGTGATCTCGTTTCTAAAGGAAGACAGAGAAGGGAGACGAAGGAAGAATAGGCAGAGAGACGGGGACAGGGAGCGAGAGAAAGAGAGGGAAGAGAGAGAGGTTGAATAGGAGTCCAGCAGGGGCCACGAAAAACTAACGAGTAAATTATGGGGCGGCTGCTCGTCCTGGCGTGGACGAATCGAGGGGCGAGGACGGTTTACAGATCGGGCCACCGGATAACTTTCAGCACCATTAATGTTCTATGGGTGTTTACGAGCCGCCGCCACGCCGCTCTTGCCTCCGTCGACAATGCGGGACGAGATTCCCCGAGATGATCGATCGCGATCCTGCGAGAGCTACTCCTCCGACATGGGGAAGGACAGTGTATCGTTCGAGCCATTCACGTATGATGAACTTGCAATTAAAATTGGAGCGATTTTTGTTTACTCTCAGCGCAGTTTCGTTATTCTCTTTTTAGCTTCATTGATGAATGCATTGATAACGATTTTCTTGTTAACCCTCTATAGGCCTGTGTCACTTTGAAGTCACACGTCAATATGCTGGGATAAATTAACGTATTCAATTTTCTGCCGCAAAACGGTGAACGAGATTAAGTAATTAATCAGCTTAAACTTTTATACGGCGTAAACGTTCAACGTCATTGTAACTTCGAAGTTACAAAATATATTCGTTTTAATAAGATTATTAAGGCTATGGAATACACTGTTAATTTGTATTCGTAGGTTGATATTTATTAATTTCATACTGCATAAATTTTGCTATAGCCAAACTGATTGTTAAAAATTGTGAGTTAAGGTCACTTTCTTATTCTTCTTTATATTAGATTTCATCGATGAACATTTCTTCCACTTTATCGACTAATTTCCAAAATTAATCTATCACTTCTCCGCATAGAATTTCGTCCAAGGTCTCTGTTAAATAATTCACCCTGGGTCTCCTTTCAAATTGTTTGCGTCGATGGAAAACAGCGGGAGAAAGGAATTTGTCATGAGGTCTAATGCGTCGGCGAATTGAAAATCGTTCCAGCGTTCGAAAAACAGAGAAAGACGGCGAATGACTTGGATCAGCGAGCCGCGAAACCGGCTTCGCCAGGGAAAAACCGTGAAAAACGCGCGCGCCGGGCGTTTTCATCGAATTTCGATGGCACGCGCGGAAAAACGCGCTCCCCCGAGGGGAAGGAGGATCCGCTTATGCATCGGAAAATGCGACGGGATCCTAGTCGAGTGTCGCTCGTGTTTTTCGCGAAAAAATATTGCCAACCGGAGGAAAATGTAGAAAGAGGAAGCGAGAGACAAGCGAAAAATGTACACACGGGAGGAGAAAGAGAGAACGCGTGGAAGATCACTGGGAGAAAAGCGATAACGAAGTGGCCGGATTTCGAAAAAACATTTCCGAGAAGCATCGTGTACCGACGCGACGGACCAACGATCGTTTCTGCCGCGAGGAACCGACGTCCGAGCAAATAGTCGACAGATATTGATATGAGAATGATTCTTTCATTGAACGCTTCGTTTATTGTCGATAAATTCATTTATCTATCCGCGAATCGCTTTAGATAAAATCTATAATCGGCGTTTTTGATAACAGAATCCATATTCGACATTGTCTTCGATCCTATCATGTGCAGAAATTGAAGAGTGTATCTATGCTTACAATTTCTCTAACGAGTTACTGAAAAATTATTTCAAATGCTCTGGTTACTTTAAATGTACTAGATGGGCTGTAATTCTTCAGTTTTCTAATATTCCAAGTTAATTTTAATACACTTCGGGTATTTCTAATGTTAATTATTCAATAGTTCCAACTTTGAAGATCAATGTTAGTATTACATTAACACTCCAAGTTACTTTTAACACACTTCAGGTAGTTCTAATGTTAACTATACGATAGTTACAGCATTAAAATACAATTGTACTTTTACTTCAATGCTCCAAGTTATTCCCAATATCCTTCAGATAGTTTTAATACCCAAATACTCGCTAGTTCCAGCGTTAAATTCCAAATTTACCTACTAGCAGAGATGGAAACAGCGATCCGCCAGAAGCATAGTGGGATTTCCGTAGCGGCAGACGCGAATCGAGCGATTTGCCGCTAATGCATGCCGAGAGACGTCCGTGATCCCGCATACTGTTGCCGCGTTCCGTAATATTATTCAGAGAGAGAGAAAAGAGAGGGCTTGGGGAGAGAATCGGCGTGTATCGGGACGATCGTCGGTCCTCTGACGTCTCTTTTGAATGTTATTCTTCCAGAAGGAGAGGGAAGAGAGGCCGCGCCGGCTGGAGGCTGGATGAGCGATTCGTATTCGCCAGTGCGTGGCGACGAGATCGAGACAGGGCACGTTTCGAACTTGCAATTACGATATCTGCTACGGGGAATCTGGCGTGTCATTATTAGAATCGATGAAACGCGAGAGGAGAAAGGAAGAAAAGAGGAGAAAGGACGGGTGGGGGGACGGCGTTCCGGACTTCCATCGGGGGAACTCTGCAAAGTGAAACTTGACTCGATTTTTCCTTTCTCTTTATTCCTTTTCAACGAACCATCGGTTAAAATTCACTCGTGACTCTTTAATCAGACATTCAATCGTACACCATGGAAGCGTGTTAAGTCTGATATTAAAATTTAATGGCCGGCTTCCGCGAGATATCGAAGCGGACACGCGGTCTCGAAGACCCTCTCTTCATTGTGTCTCGGGGTTCCTTCGGATTTGTTAAAGACGTCACATCGCACCGATGGATCTCGTGAAAGACACGGTCCGATTGTCTGGAAGAATTCCGATTTTCGCGGCGAGTATAACACGACATTTCAAATTACTATGTATGTCACGTTTCTAAGCATTGGAATATTCTTCTTGGAACGTTAATATCAAGCGAAGTTTGTCTGTCAAATAGAATAAAATAATTTCAATAGTGATTGCTGATATTTCCACGATAGTCCTACGGTATTCTAGAAACTCAATTTCACGTTTAACCCTTTGCACTTCAGAAGTGTTTCACTGAAAATACTCAACAGTTCCTATCGAGACACAGACGACGTTTTCTGAAACTAACTTGACGAGAAACCGCACGTAGATTCAGGAAGAAAACTATTGCATTTCAGTATTTCACATATTAATGCATTATAGGAAGTTGAATATTTAGTATCAAAGTTTACAATTCTGCTGTGTCGAATCAATTGGCGACCGAGAGGCGCCTCTGGAGAGCAAAAGGTTAAAACGTTATCAGCCCGCACAACGTCTTGCTATCCGCTATTTATCGGTATCCCGGTTTTTGTGGACACTTTTCTGTGATATCCTCGTCTCTGATTTAACGAGGAACTCTTCCAGAAGATGAAAGAGAAACATTCAAAAAGGAAATGAAGAATATTCGAGATTCTCGCGCGGCAAACACTCGAGCGTTGAAGACGTTAAATGTTGACGAAACTCAAACAAAATTCCATGGATACAAGGAACAGGAGGAAAGGGCAAGATGAAATAACAAAATGCACAGGAGAAAAATAAGAAGAAGAGAAAATAGGAAGCGATACAGAAGCAGCTCGTCAGGTAATTACGTGTTTAACGCGGGCGCAGAGACCAGTTGTCCATGCACCGTTATCACCGGAAAAATTTTGGATGGAATAACGAAATGAATGCAGAATCGCTTCGAGCCGGTTGAGTGGCCCACTCGAAACGAAATACGATGTGGATGCAACGATCCGTGCGCCCGCGCGCGCGCGCGTGCATCCGTTCATCCCCCTCGCGCCATCCCCTATCACGAGCCTCGGAACATTTTTCATTTAAAAGCATTTCATTTCGAAACGCTCGATATTTTGTCGTGCGTGTCTCGTGCCTTTTCGAAATCCCCCGGAAAAATCCGATCTATCGGGCTCGCGTATATTATCGTGAAAGAGAGAAAGAGAGAAGAAGATCGGGGGATGAACGACAGAAGAATTTAATTGAAACTTCTCGTGCCGTTCGCGTTGTTACCGAATATCGTTGATCGTCTTTTTTTGTTTTCCTTTTTTTTACTCGTTTTCTACTCGATTTTCCGTTTGTTCTTGATAGTTACCTGATTCTGAGCGTTCTGTTCCGCCATTGCCTTCTCCTTCGCCTGCCTCTTGCACTTGTATCGGTGATTTTGAAACCATATCTTCACCTGCAATCAAAACACACTCTGCTTAGAGATTCAACGATTCAATTACAAATTTCTCTAGGTTTAATTAGACGAAGTATTTAATTTTCATATTTTTACCACGATCTTTCGCGTCGAAACTTAAACGATCTTTCTATTTTCGCTCATTAACTCGTTGACTGTCACTGTGGTCATCGATGACCGGAGGTTTCAAATTACAAGGTAACGATTGTAACTTATAAAATAATCAGTATCGAATAAAAATGTAGCGTAGATAACTAGATCATATTATAACGTAAGAATTGTCTCTCTTTATGTTTGCACGAGACAAGTCAGTGATACACGAAACTCTGCTGCTTTTCATGACAGTCAACATGTCGTTCATGTTTCTCTATACTAAAATCTTATCATTTCTCTTTTCTATTATTACTTTTTACTGTTCTAATAGCTTTCCGATGTTTTCGTCGAACAATTTTATTTATTTATAATTCGAACTTATCAACGAAACCTGCGACACGAAACATCCGTTTAATTCAGCAATCGCGCAAATCGGAATGCTAAAACGCTCGTTAACATCGGTGATCCAGTTATCCAATCCTCGCTTTCCCGCGGGCGAGAGTGACGAGCAATTGTTTAAACAATAAATGGAATTCCATCGATCGAAATTTTAGCGGGATTTTCGACCCAGTGAAATTTCACCGGCCGTTCAGATTGAACGCTGCGCGGGGTCGTCCAATCGAATTTCTCTTCTCTCTCTCTCTCTCTCTCTCTCTTTCTCTCTCTCTCTCTCTCTCTCTCTCTCTCTCTCTCTCTCTCTCTCTCTCTCTCTCTCTCTCTCTCTCTCTCTCTCTCTCTCTCTCTCTCTCTCTCTCTCTCTCTCTCTCTCTCTCTCTCTCTCTCTCTCTCTCTCTCTCTCTCTCTCTCTCTCTCTCTCTCTCTCTCTCTCCCGCTCCCGCTCCCCGGCGTTTTCGTGCGCGCGAACTCTTGTCAGGTAGGAACTCAAATATTTTTCCAAGAGGGGCGAGAGCGCAAGCCTTTTGTCGCGTGTATACGTTTCGAGCAACCTGGAACTATCCAACGGGGCCCCTAAATCCATAATCCACAGTTATTATAAGTCTGTTATTTCTTCGAGAGGGATTTAACGCCTCGCTCAGTTCCGCTCGGACGCCGGTAGGTCGATTTTTCCTTTTTTTTTCCCTCTCTCGCTTGGGTCGAAGCGATTTTTTCCCCGGTGCCACCCTGTTGATTCTTCGCTCGCGCTTCGTATTTTTATTGGATCCTAACGCGATTGCTCGAATAGAATCTAGTTCGCAATTTTGAAAACAATTTTCGTGGTGATCTTTCTAATTGGAAGTCTCCTTTTGAATCAAACGTCGAAATACTAATCAAATAACTGAAGAATTATGAAACGAGTATCAATTCCTTTTCGTCTAATTTCAGTTCAGTAATCCATGATCTTGATACTTAACGTTTCTTGAAGTAACGAGATTACCCTGTCGCGGGAATAAAGCAATAAAAGGAAGAGCACTTAGCTTTCCTCTTTTTCGTTGGTAGAAAAAAAAGTGCGGTGTAATTCTTCTCGGGTGACAGCGCGAAAATTCCTTCGCGCGGAAGGTAACTAAAGGCTGGGAAACCGTTTCAAACGGTATTTCTTGAATTCCCGATTGGCGGTGTATTTGATTAATTTTGTCAAGAAAAACGTCAAATATTCCCAAGAACAAGCGACAAACGTTTGCGCCGGCGGACCGAGTGGGTTCTTGAGAAGAAATCCTCGGGGATCTGAGTGTAAGCAAAGGAGACCCAAGATCGTTGAAGAAAAACCCGCGAGTGTGTAACACTTTTGCAGCGTTACTTCGCGAGAATAAACGTCACGCGCTGAAGAATGGGTCACAAAGAGACCTGCCCGCTGAAGGTGCAGCACCGCGAACGCTTTTTGTAATCTAGAAATATTATATTCACCGCTTTGTAACGGGAGAAGTTAACCAGCGCTTTTGTTGTTAAAAAGGAGCCGCGTTGTAATCATTATTCTTAATGTCTTCTGTTCAAAGGACCCGCCAGCTAAATCGTAGATGAATTCTACGTTAAGCGATGGCGGAACGCGCTTTTTAGAATTAATAGATCGCCGGAGAAACATGACTCGAATTGTATCGATTAAAGATGAAAATGATCCTCTAATCTTATTTAACATTCAGATAAGAACCTATATCGAATCCTAGGTTAAAATTCACCGATTTTTTATTTAGATTAAATTGTGTTGTAATATTGTTTCTTTGAAGATTGATGGATTGAAAAGAATTCTTTTTAAAAATCTTTGGTAACGATAGTTGGATGATAAGATCATTTTTAAATAAATAAATGAATAATTTTAAAATAAAATAGGCCAGCCTGCAATGAAACTATAACAATTTGTTAAAAAAGTGGTTGAAAGTAGGTCATTTTATTGTAATTTGTAATTTTACCGCTGATTTCAGTTTGATGAAGCTTCGTTTTGTATTGAATCTTTACAAAACTCAAAAGTTCGATCGGTAAACGGTCGGGTCCCCTTTCTACAGGGTGGCAAAAAGGAAATCGCGGCGGCTCTGGGGAGGTCGGTAGGAAAAGCGACGCTCGGGACCGCTTTTACGGCAATTGAACGCGATTAGGGAAGCCGTCCGTAAGCACGGGATCGAGAGATCGTCATCTGCTTATGACAGGAGCGCGTCATAATCCGCATTGTGCGTAATACGGTGTTCACGGGGGCGCGAATCCTGATCGCGGCGCATTGTCGCCCGCCGCGGAAGACAATAGGCACACGGTTCTGTCCGATTTAGCGCATAACGCAAGCTTGCCAGTCGGGTTATCTTCTGCGTTTGCCAGCGTCACCGTTTCGAGTAGCTAATAACACTTGCCAACAGAGAAACAAAGTTCTTTCGATTCGAACGGCGTCTGTCTTCTTTAACCCTCCAACCTTGGGCGATTTAGCAACCACGTTCCACTTATTTTATCAATTTCAGTTGGCAACGTATTGAATCTTTGAACGATTGAAAGAAAAGCCTTTCAAGTAATATGTATTGTGTATTGCTAAAAAAACTGCTGAAATAGAAACAAGAAAGCAAGAACTTCGTGTGAAAATTGGAACATCTTTGAAAGTATATCAAGAATGCTTTCGGTGTCAAAACTTCTTTCTTTAATCTGCCGATAATTTCCTTACAACTCTCAAGATTAAAGAAACTCTACAATTAACTGACTCTAGAATCAACTGCTAACTAAACACGTCAAGATTATTTCAAGCTTCATTTCAAATGACAAAAACAAAGAGAACTGTTCTGTGAGAGAACAATAACACAGGAAGTCCTCAATCCTCACGGTTCCCAAAGGAACCGGAAGACGGTTAAAAAAGATGTGCCAGAAGATTCTTTCGCGGTTGGAACGAGGAAAGGAGGAGGCGATTGGCATTCGGTCGGCGGGTGCGAAGGGTGAAAAGAAATTTTTTGAGGGTGGCCGATCATCCCGCTAATATTCGAAAAATTAGACAGACGGTGGCGGCCACTTGAGGCACGGTCCGCTGCACGGGGGCCCCTTAAAGTGCTTTCGTTGCATTCTCGGCCGCCGCGCAGCTCTCCCCGACAATGGAGGCCACGGTTTTAAGGGATGCAAGGGGGACCGGTGCTGCGCCGGGTTACGGACCACTCGAGCAGGAGGTTACAAGCGGGCAACATACAGGTCAGGCCGCGTGCTTTTGATTCCTCGCGATAAAAATCGAGCTTATCTCGTACCCCATTTCACGCATCCCTCTAATTTCACTCTTTGTCCTACCGCGGAATCGCTCTCGATCTCCTTTTTCCTGTTTCTTTCTTGCCCTTCTTTAACGAGGCGACATCTACCCTTAACTTATAAGGCGATTTCAACACCAGGTTTACGGAATGCGCTAATTTCACGTGTATTGGATTTTACAAACATTATTTTGTGAAACTTTACGTCCTGTCTGTTGCTAACGTTAGAAGTACCAGACTGGTCAAAACCCATTCTCGACTTCTTCCTTTATAGTGACTAAGCAGGTACAGATGATTGTCTGAGAAACTATTAAAGAAGCTGATTTAGTAATACCCGGACTAAAATACAAATCAATTGAAGTCTTAACAACGATTCTAGTTTCTATAAAGCAATTTTGTAAAATCGATTTAAGACCTCAGTAGTCTTAGTGTTGAATTCCTAATTTCCAACACCTAAACGAGGGAACATCAATTCTCCTAGAAACAATACAATTAACTGTACAATAAGTACCTATAAATCTAGTCTTAAATGAAGATTCTAGGACAGAGTATTCGTTAGACGATAAAAAAAATTATGTCATTAAGTATACCCAATGCTAACCATTGCTTATGTAATTCTTCGTATTACTAAAACATCATTCTATTTAATCAATTATTCAATCAGTTGCATAATGCCTTAGATGATCATATTCCTCCGTGCCATTTGATCGAAACACGGGATTCGCATAAACATCGACACCGGCTCGTGAATACTTGACTGAACGTCTCGTCGGACGATTCCTGCTCAGGGATTTCCCGGGGTTCACGGAATCGACGCGCGTGGGTGCGAATCAACAACGACCCCGGAAGACGGATCGTTCGCGTTGTAACCACCGGGCCGGGGGTGCCGATAAAGGAGAACGAAAGGAAAAAACGGGCGGCAGGGGGAGGAGAGGAGAAGAAAAGAAACGCTTTGAATCGAGGAGTCCCTTCGCGCGCGCGCCTTCCGCGTGTGTTTTGTGCGCCGGCGGTGGCTGCGGCTGCGCCGGCGGCCGATGCGTAGGGCTGAGAGACCTTATCTAAAAGCCACGAAGAGCCACTAGACGAGGGAAGTACTCTCTCGCCGCTCCCGTTCGTTAATTCCTTTTCCACCGATAATCCACTCGTCGAAGCCGGCGGAGTTTCGGGCGTGCGGCGATTTCGAGAGGTCTACAAACAGGCTGCGCGCTCGGCTCCGCCGCGCGTTCTTCTCCGCTTTCCGCGTGTCACTCGTTTCGTTTCTCGTCTTCGACACCGGGACCTCCTGAACCGGCGAGGTGTCGATCTACGATCTGATATTTCGGATCGCCTGACGATTTCTTTTTAACACGTTAAGCGCCGCGGAAGTTTTGCGCGTTTTACGTAACACTAATTCTTTCATAGCAAAGGTAAATAGGGGAAATTATTAATTGTATTATAATTATTTTCCAGCAATTCGGTCGAGTGTAGGTCATCGGTGACTGTCATGTCTATCAACGTGTTAATTGAACGTTCCTGCTTATGTTGTTTAATTTTGTCGCTACCCCGTGGTCACGACTATTTTAACACTAAACGTATCGCGAATGGTCAATTGACCGGTATTAAAGTTTGATGAAAATTTTGCATTTTCTTTTAATCATTAATCTTACATCAATTTTTATATTGTCCGATTAATCGGGTTTTCAATTTCTGTATTCGTTTATGTTTCCACTGAGGAAAAATAATCGTAGATCTTATTTACCTTTATTTCACAACCAGTTATTTCATTGGTTACGGTAGACATATGTTATAAAGTGCCGGTGCGTTTAGTGTTAAAGAAAATTGAAGTATTGCAAGCTTCAATTGAATTTATTTGCGAAGATAAGCAAATTATTTTGGTTATGATCCAGCGTATTTAGGAAATAATTGGCGAAATCCAATTTCGCACTGAGAGCGTCTGCGAGTGAGACTCGTCATTTCAGTTCAAGTGGTTGAGCTCCGCGGTGCGAAGTGTTTTTGATTCTCCGTTCGCGAATTTGCATCAGTGATCTGTAACTTTAACTGTAGTTTAATGTTGCGTTTTGTCTGATTCGCTTGAGAGCCTTTGACAATGTGATTATATTATAGTATTACAACTGTGGCAAAGAATAATGTAATAGGTGGCTGTTAGAATAAAATCGAACGTTGAGACTATTTTCACGTAGAAGGTTTGATACTTTTGATCCGAGTTTTGGTTAATAAAGTCGGACTATTTAAGATGAAAATTCGAAATTAGGAATACGTCCTAGTTTTGGAGTAGTTAGCGGATACATAGTTGGTACCAGTTTAAAATGCTACATTTTACACAAAAAAAACCGAGGAACTGTTACGTAAAATTCCTTTTTATATAAATTACAATTTTAACAAGATAAAAAACAAAATTCGAGATGCAAAATAACCGAATATTCGATGTCCCTTGCTCCATTCGAAAGGAATCTCGTTGCGAGCAACGATATTGCGAGCAACTCCCGCGAGCCTTTCCGTCTCCACTGAACAAAGACGATTCTCCGTCGATACCTGAATCATCGGGATCACTGGGGAGCGATGGAACAGCGCACTCGATGGAGCCGGGATGAATCGTCGGAGGGAATTGTTATTTCAAGAGAACGGGCCGGCCCGGTCTGTCCGTCACTCTGCTCGTCCGTCGCTCCCGCAACAACGCGGTGTGTAAACAGAGAAAGTTGAACAAGATAGGGATATATATGTACATGGTGATTCTTAAACGCATGTCCGTACCTTAGGTATCGAGTCCACGCATGAAAATAAGTATAAAAAAAGGAACTGATGGCTTTTTCTCAATCTTTGGATAAATGAGTAAGTTATTCACAGGACAAGTTGACTACTCCTTTTGAATCTCCCCAAATTTCAGTGCTAAATTTTTGAATAATTTTTCATAAATTATTCATTCACTGTTTGAATATTTCCAAATTTCAGTGTCAAGACGCTTGAATAATTCTTTACGTGCATGTAATTTAACCCTTAACATCCGATAGTCTTCTACTAATCCTCAATTCACCCATAAAACAACAGAACATTGGCTAATTGCAGAGAAAACGTTGATAGGACTTTCAATCTAATATCTCAAACTAGAGCAAATGTGTCAAAACCTCACATTTTATGACCTGAGCGTTCAAATGATTTAAAGCAATTACAAGCAGAAAACTGATGTGTCGAAATATTTAATTACATGGATAGCTAAATAATAGTGCAACTTAAGAGCTATGATACTAAATCATTTAATTAATCTTAATACCATTTGCGTTTATGATACGATAAGTAATGTTCTACGAAACGCTCTAAATTCTCGTGGCAGTCAACGTGTTAAGTGTTGATCAAATTTTAGTTTTCAAGTTGATCAATCCGATCTGCGAACAACTCGAGCATTATCTATCTAGTAAACTGAATCGAAGCAAAGGTCTTTGCGCTCCTCCCTTCGAGCATCTTTCGAACTGGGAAGGTTCAGGTACCCTGATGGGCCCTGTTTACCTTCCACGGTCACGAACGAATGATGCGGAAAAGCGACGGGGCCCGCGGCAGGGGTCCAAGTTCGAGTTTGCTCGACACCGGGGCGAAACGGGGCGGTTCGCTTTAACTTCCGATTAACACGCGGTTAAGCCAGGTAAATGAAACGCCCCCGGTGCGCCCGTTGTTCGTGCACGCGCGTTTCTTCCGTAGGAAACCTCGGAGGACCTGTCGACACGGGCTAATTGCCGGAAACAAGCTTCCACGGCCCATTTAAGGCCCATTTTCACGGCAATATTGACTCCCGGATTACCATTTTCCTTGCAAATAAACATACCGGCCTTTCGAGACTCTTCCCTCTTCCTTCGGCAGCTAATCGGTGAGCTTTTCCGATCAACCTGTTCTCGAAGGCGCGGGTAACACGTATCTATATTTAATTTTAATTAGGCGTTTAGCTTAGTTTCATACAGAAATAATATATTTCTCTCGATTGAAATATTCTCTCATATTATTCGTAATTTTTATTTTGTCCAGTTGTCAGTTATTTAATTTCTAGTTTACCGTATTCAATGTTGACTGTATTTGATTTGACTGAAATACGAATAAGAAGAACATAAAATCATCCCTGCCGATTTCGAAGAAGATCGTTCTTGAAGGGGTTAAGTGTCTAGGGTTATTGGGGGTGCGATAACATCGACGAAAATTCGTTCTCCATTGGGCGTATCGATGAATTCTAAAGGGCTACCACTTGTCTGTTCGTCGGGTTAGGACCGTGAACTTTTAATCTGATTATTTCTGTCAACGATTCGCATTTAACGCTCGTATCTTCTAATTCGATCGTATGGGCCTCGTCATCGCACTCGATCATACATATTCTGAATTCTAAGGAATTGATATTCAACATTTCCTTTTTTTGTCTATCCTACCTATCAAAAATAATATTACATAAAAAACCAATATTATAGAAAATGAATTTGCTCTATAAAATTTCTTATGATTCCTATGCGTTTATCTTGAACGTCTATTCAAAATACACGCACAGTACGTTCACCCATTGCACACTCGTCCATAAACACTCGAACTAGCAGAGGTCAAAGTGACCCATTCCTGATTGCTTCTTTAATCGTTATTAAAAACATAACAGATAATTCTCTGAAAAATTACTACAGAAATTGATTCAGCATTAGGCAAACTGAATTATAAATCAATAGAAATCTCAATAGTAGCACTGTTGGTGTTTCCATAGAAAAATTTCAAAAAATCAGTTTGACTGTTCGGTGGTTCTAGTGTTAATACATCTATTCCCACAGTTCCATACATTTTTTTCTTGTTCACAAGGAATCTCCTCGTTCTCACTTGTAATACACGCATGTTATCTATCGAACCCCGTGATGGCTCCACGCGTCGCGTCACGAGGACAATGTTGATTAGTGTATCGAATAACGATAAATCCGTGGAGGGTCGGTCCATCAAAGCGGACACGGGACATCGGGTAGTAGCATCGAGTACCTGTTCGGCTTATGTTCGACAGAGGCCCGAGGTTCGTACATCCGGTAGGCGGTGGTTAGAGTAGGCGATTGATCAAGTTAACGTTAACGTCGTTACGCGGGGGCCCCGTGAGCCTCGAGGGGTTGACGTGAAACCACCACCGTCACCGGCGCGCCGCCACCGAGCGCCAGCGACTGTTCTACGCTTGATTCCTTGGGCAATTTCATCCGACACCAACTTCCCGTAGGATTATCCGCCGGAAACCGCGCGCTGCCTCCGGCCCACCTATCGAGCCTCTACACCCGCCCCTCGAAAGAAAGACGCGTGTAATCGACGGGAATTGCCACTCGATTCGCTCCGAAAACGCCCACAGGGCCGGCTTTGGGATCTTATCGGGCTACATTGCGATCGAATGCATAATTTTGGATATAAATGTGATATCATATAATGATTAACACGTTGACCGCTGAGGACTAGTTAACTAATTAACTAGTGTTAGCTCTGTACACCAAGCTAGTACACAAGTTATATAGCAAGTAAATTAAGTTGTTGAGATATTGCAGTTAAACGAAACTATTGTGTTTACAGTTTTTGATTGATGGACTTATACTAATAGTTGTGTATCCTAATTGCCTATTTTTGAACGTGATTTTCAACATTTGAATAATGAACGCTACGTTTTCTCAGTGTAATAGAGTAAATGGCGCGGTAGATGTTTGTAAATCTAGTGTTACGCCTTTGTATGTGAAGACTTTTTAACACTTTATCTAGCGAAAGCCTTTTAAGAGGTTTTTCAATGATTATATTGTGTTAAGAAGAAGTTTCATAATGAGTTTATAGAAATATATATAAATAAGCTTATAGAAACATTATGAAAAGGTTCATTGACATGAGAAGATTCGTTTGGATTTTCCGAAATTACAGGTGCCATGAACGCGTGAGGATAGACGATAATGATAGAACAAAATCGTGAATTGGAAATCGAAGGATCGTGGAAACTAGACCCCGTGTAATTGCTCGCCGAGCGGCGGGTGGGAGGACGTCTTTATAAATGAGGCACGAATCGGTTCGCCGAGCTCGTTAGGGTGAAACTGGAAAGTCATTTCTATTTGCCCCGGGATCCGCCGGGTTTCCAGACAGTCCCGACTGGTAATCGGTAAGTCATCCCCAGCCCGATGGTATTGAGTTAAAACAACAAAAGGGAGGCGGGAATCGTGTTTGCCCACGGGCCACCACTCAGGAGGGTCAACATGGGACAATTAACAGCCCTAATCATAATTTGACGTTGCCTTGATCCCGGTGTACGCGGAAGAGGCTCGGAACCCTGCACTTTACGACCGAAACATCTGCGCCTCGCAAATGTAATCCCTTTCGCCGCGATTCACGCCTCCTCGCGATTCTTTCTGCCAACAATCGAATGATTATTCAACTTCCCAAATCCTCAATAGATCCTGGATTCTTTCAATTCTTCCATCCTTCATCTTTCTCTGTTACAACTGTCAACATAACCTAATAATTCACACTTCTTAATATCTTCTGTAGCTGTCTTTAACTCTAGAAAGTACAAAACCATGATAATTACGATGATAATTTCACTACTTGAAAAGAAGTTCCAACGAAACGTACATTGTTCTTCCGCGTTTATAAAACTGCAAGATAAAATTATTCACAAAGTTCAAATTTTTCAACCACCACCAACCCTTTTTGAAACATTTCATTTCGCAATTTTATAGACGTGAAAGAACAATGTATTTGCTGTTTAAACTTCTTCCCGCTATTTCTTACCCTTCCCTAGATAATCGAATCGTGAAATTCAGCACGAGAAAAATTGCAATGTACTGAGCTTGAGTTACTCTACCTACACACGAAGTTTCATAACGTTTGAATTCCCAGGTTCGATAACTTCCCTTATAAGTTAAGTATCTTCAATTGTCGCAAACATTTTACTAAATAACAAACCACGTGTCAAACTCTGAACATTACAGACGGAGAAAAATACGATCTTCCTTTGGTAGAAGTTTCATGATCGCAGCCTCCATTCGATCGGGATCTTTCTCTCGTCTCGCGTCACACTTTTGAACAGTGTATTGTCTGGCTAGCTCTCGGCCACCCTCGACGGCCCGTTGATCGCACTTTACGTCTCCTCTAATTTTTCCGTCGTTTCACGTCGCTGGATGATCCAATAGAGGGAAGGGGACCTGGGAATGTTTGCGGTTGAAATGTATGCACCCTCGCTCACGGGACCCGTTCCTCTCCCACCCCGAAAGTGCACCACCGGGGATCACAAAGAACGCCTCCGCCTTCGGTTCTACAGGGCGAAGCATAAAAAGAAATTGGGCGGCGTATTACGCGGCAGCCACCGTTCGAGTGTATTTACAATACACTCGTAACCTGCCTCTTCGAGTCGTGATAATTGACGCAAACATAATGAAAAACGCGGCCGGCCTACCCGCGTGCTCCGTGCTCCTGTATCGTTTCTCTTTTTTTTTTCTTTCCATTCATTAATCCAGGGAGGGCCGCACGATCTTCGACGATTAATTCTCAAAAAATAAGAATCGTTATATGGGAGAGTAGATTAACACTTTTGGCTCCAAAATGAAATAATTCAATATTTCATCGTAGATTCGTAGGTCAATGTTTTCGAGGGAGATTTTAAATATCTTTTTGATTTGGAGTATAAAATATCTTCAATTTTTTCCTTGATCTACTGATCCTCAAATATACGAATATTGTTTACATTCTGTTCATAGCTACATTCGGCTAGTTTTAAAATTCAATTCTTTCAAAAACTGAGCATTCCATGTAAATTTTAGTTTTTCTTTTCAGTTTTTCTCAAAGATTCATTTCACGGTTCAAACCACGAACAAGAATCCAAATCCTGTACAATTTTATCAAATTTAAATACCTTTCCTTTCGTGAAGTTCATTGCGTTTTCAATCGAATAGCTTGATCAGGAAACAAACGTTAAGAAGTGAAAAGGATTTGAAACGCTAGGGAGAGGCAGGAAACCAACGGTTTTTGCGATGACCTGTAGAGACGGTGGCCGGACGGCTGCCCGTAGCTGAGGAAACAGAAGAGGAACGCAATTACGTGGGCCACACACTGCCGTGTGCGCGCGCGGTGCGGTGCGGTGGCGACCGCAAAAGCCGTCGACATATTCATGCGTGCGTTATTATGCGAGGGAGCCGGTGAGTGCACTCGAGAGATACGCGCACGCGTTCCACGACGTCCAATTAACCGCACGCATTTCGACACCCGAGGAATTTCGCGCCGCGACTTTCGCGACGTACCCCGATGATCCTCGATCCAACCGAGGGAAACTTGGTCATCTCATTGCAATTCGTTCAGTGCATCGGGTTGATACACAAAAAGCTCCCCCACGAGTAAATAATGAGTCGTTGTTCCCGAGAAACGTCAGTTCATGTTAGTGGTATCGTTCGTATGATTCTGTCGCCTGCATAACCGATATTTTCAGACGTGTAATTTTGTTTCGATAGATACACATAAACAAAGAAAACTAGCGATACTTAAGATATATTCTACTTTAGATATTTTTTGACAACTAACAGTCGCTAGATTCGAATTTACATTTATCGCACGATGAACTTCTCGAAAACACGAGTTAATTTGTTTTTCTAATTACTGATTTATAATACTAACATAATTTCTATTGAATATCTAACTAAATTTCGCGTTTGTTCCTTTGTCAGTGATTTAATTACAGTACATTTACATGCATAGAATATCTCATACTTCATAATGTACGGGCCACTCCACAATGGGAAAAAGGTCGAACAATGATATCCCTACGACCAACCCGAAAGGGGTGGTTCGATGGCGCGATCCTCATCGAATCTCGATACACCGATCGACCATTCGAAATTTTGAGACCGTGGAAAAAGGGTGATACATCCAGGGTGAGCGAGATATCCAGATCGAGAGAGAGAGAGAGAGAGAGAGAGAGAGGGAGGGAGATGGAGAGGAGGCGGGCCAGAGAGGGAGTGTAATTTGCCTCTAATGCGGCACTCGACGGAGCAGCTGGCTCTCTCTCCTCTTCTCCATTCGCCGGTCGGCCGCAACCGGTAACAGTAGCGATAATAATAACAATACCGGCAACAATGCCAGGAGTGGCCGGCCATTGTAACAATGGGGAGAGACTGCACTCGGAGTAACAATGCGAGCGCAAAATGGAGGGACGCATCTGTGTGTCCCGTGCCGAAGGGACCACTGGTCCGACGGTGGTGGGGGGATGCGTCGAGGTGAGAGACAACGAGCCACGGGGAGACACTGGAGGGCAACGCGGAACGCTTCGCGTGGAAAAGCGTAAAACTTTCCCAAATAAAAACGATATCAGCTGGTTTCGTCGGTTCCTCGTCGAATGTGGTTAACACGTTGACTACCACGAAAAACTTTAATGTTTTTTGTATCTCTAATTCTTCTGTGACAAAGATAAGAAGGAACGATTATGAATTATTTGGTACCATAGTTCTTAGGTTACATTGTGATCTAAGCTATTTACGCTTTTGAACATTTTCTTTGACGTTGGATTTTTAGGAATTATAATTGTTTTCGAGCAATTTAGAAGCTCCAATCATCGGGAACCACCGCGGACAGTCCATCTACAGATCACGAGATTTTTTAAATTTTTACGTTCATCTCGTTTTTATTTCCTTTCGGTATATATACGTTGGAAATAGATTTAATTTAGATTAGACGAGGTATCTCGCGACTTAATTTCGCGATCAACACTTTGAATTATACTTTCTACCGCGAACAAGTTATTAATGTATAGAACACTGATGTCAATTTAAATTTGTAGTCAGAGGTGATTGATGAACTAACTATTATTAGCTTGATATGATCTACGAGACGTGAAGTTCGTCAAAGTTGTCACATCGTTTCAACATTAACGCATCGAAATTCAGTTCCAACTTTACGAAGCGAAGTAAGAAATAAATCACGAAATAAAAATACCTCGGAACGTTCAACGAGCTCGAAAATCGAATCGAAAGGATGTCGAGCAACGATCCAGATGGCTCGAGCGAACGAATCGTTATCGTTCCAGCGGAAAAACAATGCCGAAACAACCCGCGCGGCGTGTTGTTTCTTCCCGCGCTCCGACGCCGCGGGGAGTCGCCGCAATTCGGTGATTTTTCATTAATCGCGATCTCGCCTGAACCTTGCGAGCTTTTTACTATTAATTATTTAACTTTTGATCAGGCCCGTCCGCCGCGTTTCCATTTTAATTAATGTCTCCCACCCCGGCCTCAACCCCTCTAGCCCCGGTCCCACCCGTTCCTACCCGTCTCTAAATTCCCCTTGATATATTTTCCATGTTTTTTTTCTCTCTCTCTATCTTTCTCTCGGTTTTTATTTTGCTTCCTTTTTCCCGCCGTCATACTGATCCTGTCTCTCTCTTCCTTCTAATTACCCCTCTCTTTCTCTGTCGCGCACGCCGCGAGTCTCTCCGGCCTTTCCCAGCTTTTTAACGAGCTTTGAACGCGTTGTAATTCGCCGAGCATAATTTACCGCGAGACGGTCTCTCTCGTCGATTAAATTGTTGCGATCGATTTCGAGCTTCGAATGGCTCGTTTAATTCGTCTGTCCCCGTCCGCCCCCTCCGCCCCGCGCGAATCATTAATTATGGATGCAGACGGTGATTTAATCGTGGCTCGCGTAAAACACGGATCTACGCGTTCCATTTCCTTCTGAAGGGCTGATTACGATCGTTACGGGCCGTTGAATCGATGCTGTCCTCTGGTTATCGTGGATCGCGCGACTATTATTCTTCTTTTACTTCTCAGATGTGTTTTCTTCGAGGATTGGCGATTATCTTTTTATTTCTCGCGTAGCGATCCTTTTCAAGAGAGCATAAACGTGGAAACAGGTGAACGGATCGTGTTATCTGTTCAAAGATCGCAGTTATACGCGTATTGTAATCTTTCAACCCCTTCAAAGTCATATCTGTGATAGATAAATGCATATTGAACCGATAAAAGAAGGTATCGAAGTATATTAATTTGTTCAATTGTAAGATTATTTTATAAATTCAACTATCACTAAATTTTAGACTCTCCTAAAGCCTACGATTTGTTATATCTAAATCAACACTGTAATTATTCATAATATCATAATCATATCATGTATCCTATAATTAAAATGTCTCTGATTCTCAAATATCTTTAAAAAAATTATTCAAGATCCGTAGTATAATCGAACTAAATAAGATTCATGCAACCTAAGGGGTTAAAGCACAACTTCATCTTTCATCTGCCCTTAAAAGGGTCGATCAATGAGTTAAGCGTCCAGATCGCGTTACAAGTCCAAAGATTCTTAGCATATCGAGTCTGATCGCGTTCTTTGGGATCCACGGATGCATATTTGCACGGGATTGACCTGCGCTGGCACCTTTCAGCAGCCCTCTGCCGCTCCATCGCGGTGTGAGGTCGGAGAGGGTGGATCCGGTGGTACGCAAACCCATTATTGGGATCATCCCCCGCATCCGAACCTCGGGACGCGGGTTTTTAACTCCACGCTGTTTCCTTCCGACTTCCCCTTCTTTCTTTTCACCCTCGCCCTCGCGTTAAATGTCCCTCCCCTTGGAATCTTCCCCCGCGGAAACCACCTTCGCCGCACAGAGATTTCTTGAAACGATTCTCGAATCAGAGTCCTCGATCAATAGAATAATGAACATCGCTTCCAGTCAAGTACTTTCAATATTTTTAACCCTTTTTTCTGGCTCGTTGCTATTCAACATTATTTTTCATAACAACATCTTTCTTCGGTGAAACTTTGATAAAATTTAATAATTTTTTATTGAATATTATACATTGATTTAGTTTTATTCTAGTATTTTCCTATAAAAAAATTCTTTTCCTCCTTGTAAGACAAAAGCTTAAGAAATATTAACCCTTTGCACTCCGCTGTCCCCTCTCAGGGGACATCGTAATTCTAGCATACCATTCGGATGTCCCCTCTCAGGGGACATTAAAGTTTATTAGTGATTACGGGGAATTAAGTTATTTCAGCGCAACTTTTTGAGACATGCATGTTTCCCTGAAGTTTTCTCTTGAAATGACACAAGAAATCAAATCAAAATATAGTAAAATTACTGAGATATATAAAAAAAATGTCAGCAGGTTTTGTGTCAGAAGAGAACGTGAGAAGCGTGTTCACGACGGTCCGAGCACTTCTCGGCGCCAATTGAAAAGAGCGATAAGGAGAGTTTGTAGAATATTTATATTTATAAATATAAATAAAGAAATTTAAAACTGGAGGGAAAGATTTTCAAAGATAGCGATAGCGATGAAAGTGATACGGAAGAACGGTTTATTACACTGTACACAATTATAAAAAATAAAATATTGATTTTTTTGCAAATATACATTCCTAGATGTCAACCAATTCATATAAGTCCAATATCATTATAATACATTACTTGGTTCCAAAACTACACTAAATAATATGCGGGTCCGTAAATGCACGTTTCTGCCGCAAAGGCGCGCTGAGTAGCTGGTAGCCAACGTCCAGAATGGTTCGGAGTGCAAAGGGTTAAAAAAGTTACTGGATTCGTCTTAAGAAACTCTGTGCAATTATATGGTATCGCGGACGCTGGTCACCAGTGACCTCCGCGTCACCCAGCACCGTCGACAATCGAACACCGGTGAAAAAAAAACAAGATATTTCCGGGAAGTCTTCTTTGCAAACTTTGCTCTTTGCGTTACACGATACCAGCCGGTCGACTGGCCGGGCGATGCGTTTATCTTCGAGTAGCCTGCACAAACATTCTACGTTCGGCCCTTAGACCACCACCACCAACGCCGCTGTCAGAGTAATATTAGGTGGTTCAATATGCACGCTCAAAGGGGTGGAGACCCGGGCATCGAGCGAAGCTCGCTACAAATTTGCTCGTCGGGAGCGGTAGAGGAGCCTTTAATACTGTTTGCGGAACGCCACCGCGTTTAAGGGATTTTATCTTGTCCTTGTGTAAATTGTTTCTCGTCGATACGGAAGTCGATTGGCGCGCTTGTTTGTGCATTTACTATTCATCGTTGAAAGTGGATCGATCTTAAACTTCGACAGAAACATTCTCTATGAGTTGCACGAACGATATATTATAAACCGAAGTAGAGCTGATTTTTCGCGTGAAAATAAATAAAAAGAATAGAAATTTCCTACCAAATCAGTAACAGTCCCAGGGATAATAGACTTTCAGTGTTTGTAAGTAAAAATTTGTACAAGGCCCATTGTTATTGGAAAATTATTGTATGAATAATATTTAGGTTATTATAGGAAGGTAATGAAATGTGTAACATTAACAACGCGAAAAGTAAAAATACAACTGAATAAGACTATACAATTAGAGTAAAATAGTTATTATCACAAGTGTCTACAAACCCATCAAGTAATTTCAATATTCAACAAACACCACCAACGAAACATCTCTCGCGAAGAAAACTCCAAAATGGCGGATGGACCGAGCGCCGTAATCAAATCATAAGTGTCACCGAACGACCCAGTGCACCGCGACAACTAGAGCATCCGAATCAACAGCGATGTACGAAGAATCTCCCCGAATGTCTGAATCCTCTAAACGACCGTCAGAGTAATTGAGATTCTCGAACCACTCGCGTCCGCCGCGTGGTTTCCATCAAGCGATGGAAAAACCAGGATCGGGCTAGTATTACATCACGATGAATCCCAGGCAGTCGCCGCGCCGAGTAGAATCAGTAAAATCAGTAAAATCGGCCGCGTAGCCGCGATGTTTTCATCGTAGCTTCAGCGAGAGGGGATGATGGCGTCATCCATCATCGAGCCAGAAAGAAATCGGTGCTCGACGCCGCCGTCGCCGCCTGGAGAGGTCTCGTTACCAGAAACGGGGTCGATTTTGCGTGACGCTCACCCGGAAACGGTCGATATGACGCGGCCACTTTGCCTCATTCCGATCGGCCGAAACGATAGACGGGAGATTCTTTTTTCTTCCAGTCCCCCCTCCCCTCCTGTCTCCGTCTCACCCTCCATTTTCCTTCCTTTTTCTCGGCGGGAGGGAGTCTCTCTCGATCCTTTACAAGCCCTCCAAAGTGCGCTCGCGTCGAACTCCAGGCTCGAGTGTCTTGGAGAGCGCCGATCGGTGTATCTTCTCTCTTCCACTGACTGTCGTTGCGTCGTCCAACTCGTTAATTCGGTATCGATTCTCGATCCATCCCATAGCCCCGTCACCACCCTCCACCCATCGAAGAATTTCCCTCGAGAACCGTCAAGCCCGCAACAGCCTTTTCCCGCGATCGAAAAACCCTTCTTTTACCTCCCCCCCCCCCTCCCCCATCCCGTTTAATGGAGACTGTTCTCCCTCGATCGGTATCCCATCCGATTCGTTCCGTTCCGCGGAAATCCGCGGACGATCGCGATATCCGGCCTTCCTCGAGACGTCGGCTGATCGATTCGCGTGTATCAATTAACTGAGGGATGGAGGAAGATAGAGGTTCGAGCAGCGGCCATTTTCCTGCTCGCGGGATGAGCAACATCGCGAGCGAGGAAAACGGACGATTCCAGGAAATAGAATGGAAACAGAATTCTTGAGGTGAATTTAAGAGGAAGCGGCGGGGACGACGAGCATCTCCAGCCACCATTTTGTTATTGAACTCGAGCCGATTATTAGTTGAGTATCCGTTAACCCGCGGGATATGGGCGTTTTTGAGAGACAAGGAGAGTTTCAAAATTCCCTCTAATTCGATCACCGAGTTTTCGTTCACTGCCAGGAAAAACTTTAGGGTTCCGTGTGTTACTTATTCTTTTATGGCAAAAATGAAACGGAGGAATTATCAATTATTTAATACCATAATTCTCATGTTACACTACTATCTAGGTATGTACGCTGTTCAACATTTTTATTCGATGATAGTTATCTTACAAATTATAATTGTTTTCGAGTAATTTGAAAGCACCGGTATCGGTGACCACCGTGACAGTCAACGTGTCAGTAACTTGTGACAAACGAAAATTTAGCGATCGAACTTCTTAGTAAGTACGTTGATATTTCTCAAATATTAAAAATCACCAATCATAGAATACAGCCTCCAAACAATTCCACATCACAAGTCATTGAATATAATCTCCCAACAATCCTACATCAGAAATCACCTATCACAGAATACAATCTCCAACAATCAAAATTCCAGGCCCACCAATCACAAAGTACAATCTTCCAACCATCAAAACCGAGCAACATCACACTAATTAGCAAACATCCCCAAAGGCACATAACCTACTCCTGCTTTCCAGAAAGACCCATGAAACGCATTCCGCGCGCAGGTATGCAGTCGCAAAGAGAATATCGTTTTCCGGGGCAGCTAAGATCCACGATATCTCCGGGGTGCTCGCATAATGATTCGTTAGTCTCCCCGTTTGCGGGGCCAGCTAGAGAGGCGCGCACGACTTCGTACATAGACTTCGAGTGGCCGTAAGTGGATGGTACCGCGGGGTGGCTGTGTGCTCGCGAGCACGAAGCTACTGGCACAGACACGCGGAGAGACACAAACACGCGTGCGTATCGTGCCTGTCTGCTCGCCTGGTAGCTCGTTTGGTCTCTATTTGTCCCCAGAAGTTGAAGAGTCCGCGGTCGCACACGTCGCTGCTTATACACGTACATACATGCAGCCACGTTATTCTGTATGTGTTCCATTGCCCCCCGTTTCCCTCTGGCAGCGTTTCTCGCCCCCGAAACCTCCTCTCTTTTCCGCGTCTCGCTTCTTCCAGCGGTTGGCCCCGGCCTTCGTGGCCGGCATTCACGGCTCCTGAGTGCCATCGAGCCCGAAACTCGTTATCGAAACTTATGTGTGCCCCTCCGAGGGGAGGGAGATGGGCCGGCGAGCGCCGCGGCTAAAATCCGCGCGGCTGATTGCAATCAGACCTCTTTGCGAACTTCCGCGCACGGCTCCGACGCCCCCGAGACGACGGGGTAGCGACGACTTCCGGTTTGGGGAGCGCGCGCGCGACTCCTTCCGCTTCTCCAACCGACCAAGCTGCGAGTACGACTATTGTACGGTGTGTAGGCTAAGTGGAAATAGGAGTTAGGAATGATAGCGGTCTAACTTCTATTTCTGAGTTCTTAACCAGTTAATACTGGAACTAGTGGACCCGTCGAAATAGCGTTTCTCAGTTTGCTTGTTTCGTAATTATTGGTGTCTTAACACTGATCGTATCAACACTTTAGCTACCGATCATATTTTTGCGAAAGGAATCTAGGTGATTGTTGATTTAATACGAAAGTAATGCATAAAATAACTTTCGAATAGTGAGAAAAAGATCATGTTTCATTTGTTTCTAACGAGAACAGAAAGCTAGAGATGAATTTTTTTATTACGAGTTGTAAACTTCATATTTTTACCTATCTATTGCATAAAATAGCGAAAAATTTTTCTTGTGGCCCACACATAATAACAATCATTACAACCTGATACAGTTATACATATATAGTAACAATGATTGTTGTTAACCACGAATTGTTAATGGTTAATAATAACGATAATCGAAAAGAGGAAACAGCAATAAAATATCTGAGGGAATGAGAATACGTGTAACAAGGTGAAGAGTGGTCTTGTTCGTCGCGATCACGTCCCTAACAACGGAGAATTCGAATCCGCACGCGTTATTCGCGAGCCACGCATATTGCGAGCGGACCAGCGGATTAAGCGGAGAGACGCGTTGCAGACGGGACGGCAGACTGAACGAGGGGACGGAGCGACCAGGATGCGACCAATGAGCCGCGCAACAATTATTTATTGTTGCCAGACTGCACCAGAGCCCAGCCGACAGACCTGTCTGCCCAATGAAGATTGCTCGTTAAAATCTGATTCTGGTCGGACCGTTTTAAATGGCCGCTTATCGTTCTCTCACAGATGAAAAATAGAATTATCGACTAAGAAGATCGCTAAACAAATCTCAGGTTCCGATTCAGCTATTATACTTCAAGGAATAACGAAAATAATGGAAAGTTAATGTTACAAACAGCAATAACCAAACGGGGGATCCTTGGGTAAATTCAAATTTTTAAGAATATGATAAAACAGAGGAAAATTTTTCTTAATGAAAACTATAAACGGCACTACACTTTAAATATTTTATACATTTTTATGTATTGTATGCATTTTATGCAATTTAGCACTTATCTTTAACGAATAAATCGTTCCTCGAATAATCGAGATAAACGCCAACAAAAATCGTTTGTACTGAAAGTAACAGTAACAATCGTGAAACATCTATTTTCGGAAAGGATGATACGACATGCTAATAAAAATAACATACATAACATCGGGACGCGGTTCGAACATTCGAACTTTGCATCCGCCGATAACGTGATTGTTTTGTTCTACAATTAACGTGAAACAAAACCGAGAAATAGGAAAGATAATGATGAAAAAATCGAGCAGCGCGCGCTAAGCCAATTTGCCGCCACTAAATATAGCCAGATCGCTCGATCGCCGTCGATCGGGGAAGGCAGAAGAATTTCGGGTGGTTGAGACAATATTTGCGTGTCGCTCGGGACGACGATTCGACGTGCACGTCTACCTGGTCGAATTCCGTCTATCGTGTCTCGAGCAAACACAGCCTCTCTCGAGGGCTATTGCTAACGCAACGGACATCGTAGTCCACGATTTACTTAACACTTTCGGCACTAGGCTGTTTCGAGGACGTGTCGGATTGCGTGGCTGCCAAAAATTGCCTATGATCACACTTAGACGCGCACTCTCCCATCGAAACGCGCGTATCGAGTATGGGACAGGAACACTGGATAGCGTTCATCAAAATTCCGATTATATAACCGTTTACAAACAGTTCCCTTAATGAAATGGAAACTGAGCAGTCAAGATTTCTCGTGGCTCGATTGATCTTACACTTCTTGCCTCTCGTATATCCAACAAAATTTGTCGGGAATTCAATTTTTTAAGTGCACAGCTTGAATGCGAACCAACGAGAATTTTCAAAGTATTATTCGAATTGTTCACAAATCGAAATAAAACCTTCTAACTCCAACTTTTGAATATTTTCAACTTTCAGCCGAAATATTGTAACTTTCCGTCTATCATTTCATCAGATTTTCTTTTGCTTTTCTATAGAATTAATCGCTTTGGCCATTGAACGCTTATTGTTTTTCGCGATACAAGCTCAATGTAACTAGCATAGAAGAGGGAATAATTGTTCCCATAATTTTTGCTTTCCACGTTTACTCTTTCCTCAAGTTTTCCCACTTTTCGTTAGAATTAATCTTTTTGGCAGTCTACTGATCCGCGCGGTACAAGCTCAATATAATCGGAATAGAGGGACAAATAATTATCTTCTCGACTTTGCCGATCGAGGAAGGTTGGCGTCCCGGGATTTCAAATTTCTAGCGATAATCGAAAAGGTGGGACGCGTCGGCATCGCCGGCTAACAACTCTCCGAGGGAACCAACGCCCCTGAGGTCGATCGATCCGATTGGCCGAGAGACGTAGATACACCCACGCGTTCACCCACCACCTGCTCCCTGCAATTAATCTCCTCTCAGCAATTAATCCTCGTCATGCACGGCCCGTGTACGAGCGCGCGCGCGATCGCACGTTACTCGGTTGCTTGACTGTGTTAGTGTCTACCGTATCTCGAGCACACCGGTGTTCTTCCTTCGTAGCTGGAACGGTCCACGGCCGATCGGGACGATCAGAGATCGACGGGGATTACCCGGCTGCTACCTTGTAATTAGCTACCCCCTCACTCGATCTTTCATCGTTGGAAATATTAAACGAAGAATTGTAAAACGAGTCGGATCATACGAGAATCTTTTCTCGATTCTTTCAATAGCTTCGGTGCTTGGTAAAATGTAACTTAATTGCGCATTAAGGCCAACGATTGAAATGCAACTTTCATTCGGTTAACATTTGCTACTAGTAATTATTGAATGTGATTCGACGTGATCTTCGCTGCTTTAAGTGGAAATTAGTGGCAGTTAGAGATCGCAAAAACTAATTCCTTACTGAATCGTAGGGTGGAAATTAGAAGTCTCTGATATCAGTGCTCAGATGTGAACCCTGGATTTAAAACCTGTAGGTAACTTACTAGAACTGTTCGAACTAGTAAACCTATTACCTGCGCACTCATTTCAGATCATATATTGTGATTTAAGTAACTTGTATACAAATAACAATTTTCGGTCCCATCTCTACAAGTCTCATTTCACCTTCATGAACACTTAGTCCTTTAACTTCATCACCTAAGGACCCAGTATATGTCAGTGCATAGTTTAGACCCATTTAGATTTTGCAATAGATGCTTTAATCGCATAGAGTAAGTCAGCGGGAGATGGTCTACATTCTGTAAAACTACTATCACATTATAAATATCATTAATATATATTTTTGCTCTGCGCAAAATACAATATACCACTACAAACAATCGAAAACCTAGATATTAGACAATCTAACTGAAATCAGGCCATCTCACCCGGAGTTACCCTATAACAAATGCACGCAAATCGATGATTAGATTTTCTCTAGAAAACGAATCTGCGCGACGCATTTTCTTATTCCGTTTCGAAGAAAAACGTACCTGAGTGGGCGTGAGGTTTATCAGGGAGGCTAGGTGTTCGCGTTCAGGCGCGCTCAGGTATTTCTGCTGCTTGAACCGCCTCTCGAGCTCGTGAACCTGCTGCTGGCTGAACAGAACGCGTCGCTTTCGCCTCTGGGGAAGGTGGGGGAATTGCATCGCGCCGACGCCCATGCCGACACCGACGCCGACGCCGACGCCCATTCCCATGCCCGACGATTTCGTTACGTCGCCCATTGACTGGCCCACCGAACAGCCGGCCATGTTGGTCCCGGCGCCCGCTCCCGCGGCGCTCATTAGCCGCGAGACTGCAAAACATATTTGACAGATCCGAAGAATTAGTACTTTCTTTCTCTCTCTCTCTCTCTCTCTCTCTCTCTCTCTCTCCCTCTCTCTCTCTCTCTCTCTCTCTCTCTCTCCCCCTCTGTATCATTCTTTCTTTTCACGAATATAGGGTAAGTCCGGGGTAGCTTGACCACATTTCCGGAAACTTGTTAAAATTGACCTTATGACTCGGTTACAGTTTTGCAAGGATTGTCGGCGCGAGATTTATAATAGATTGATTCATTTTTTGTAGATGAATTGGATTGCAGAGTCTTCTTGTGGTTCTATTTATTTAACAATGTTAACGGCACCCAATTTCCTATGGTGGTCAGACTATCCTGGATTTACTGTTACAGAGGAATCTGCTTACTATGATCATTTCGGGACACGCGAGTTTTGATAACGATAACCGGCTGATAACGCTAAATGGAAGGCAAGAGATGATCATTACTTAACTCGACTTATTAAAATCGTGCCATTTGTGCAATTCGTATCAAATGTCATTTCCCATAGCAATGCGTATTTGTCTTCATTACGATACGCTTAGGAAACATAAATATAAAGGTTACACAGATTCCCAAAAATTCTCAATCATACATAACGTAATGCAGGATATAAATCATTTTCAACACAAAATTCAAAACCGTGAAAACATACACAAGGTACTAAACTATATAAACAAGAGCCAACTGCAAACAAAAATGGCGTCGTCGTCTATATCTCACTAGACGGTGTAGACTATTTCCGGCGATAAACTTTCGAGTGCGAAGGGTTAATAGTGAAACAGATTCAACGAACCCAGTCGCGAAGAAATCCAGAGGATTCTCTGGTTGCGCGGACAGAAAAAAAAGAGGAAGAGAGAAAGGAAGGATGACGAGAACCTAGAAAAGCGGAATGGCGATCGTGCAGGCAGGCGAGGTGGCAACATCAGCGCGAGGAAAGCGGGAAGAGGGCCTCCGGATTCGAGCTACTGAAACCCCAGACACCGGCATCGGTCCATTCCTTGTCAGTTGGCGAAGGGCTGTCAAGAACGGACGCCGACGGACCCGGACAAAAGGAGCGATTTAGCCTCGCGAGAAACCTGCCGTGTCATCCAGAGCACGGGAGGTCCAACGATGATGTCTCGAATTGTTATTACGACGTCGGTGAGAACGCGGCGCGGCGCGGCCCGCGGGCCCCGTCGAGGAGGACACCACCACTCGAGACACCACTCGGGAGCAAACAGAATTTGTTTACGGGTCGTTCCTCGAGAAATTGATAAGAATCCTGTGGAACGTTTCGGTGGCAGGGACCACCCATAAGGCACTCGAAGAAAAGGGTTTTTAACACTGGAACCACCAACTGAGCCGAAATGGCCAATCCCTAATTTCTTCGTATTGGTTTTAGTTGAGAATAATAAATTAGTTTTTTTTAGAATGTTTTAGTAGGTAGATACTCAAAATAATGCATCTTTGATGGTGTACAATGAGAAAGAGGAATGGAGAACCTTATTCGCTTGAATTGATTTATTGTAAGTTATTGTAACCGCAAGATGACTGTCATGGCCAGTTCTTGTAGTACGTTTTTACGATTACTGAAGCACAGATGCTTCTTTGAGAGTTTGTTAACAGTGGAACTACCAAGTGGTCCGCATTGGTCCATTTCTGAATTTTTCGTTTACAACTACTGAAGTATTTCATGATTAAGAAATTACTAAAGAAATTTGTTTACCAATATGTAAACTAAATCACAAGTCAATCGAAATCTCTGTAACTGGTCCCTTAGAGTGCCTATAGAAAAATTTGATAGTGTGGAATGTGATATTCTTTGCTGAGAATCTAAGTCTAAGGTAAATGGTGATGCTCCAATAATTTCAAGACAATGATTCTTGGTATAGCGGCAGATCTTTGCTAAGAATATCCACAGGTTTCGAGTAAATCGAAGTAGGTTTCAACAATTGCAAGATAATAACTCTCCTATTTTAGGTATTAAAATTCCTGTTAGATGTTTGTTTAGCATACGCATGACTCCGTGGTATTTGACAATTCTCGTAGCTTTGAAGTAGATCAAAGTGTTCAAACAATTCTAGGACAGTGTTGAGCAACAGCAGCTCTCCGCAAAAAATGTTCGCAGCTCTGAAGTGGATGAAAGATGTCTAAATAAATCTAGGACAGTCGAGCGGTAGCTCTTTGCTAAAACTATTTGCAGATCTCGGATAGATCAAATTCTGAACAGTCAAACTATCATCAGCCGTTTGCTAATGAAAGCTTGTAGATTCGAGACGAGTCAAAGTTTTTAAATAGTTTCAGGACAATAACTATTGGCTAGCAATACCTCTTTGCTACCAGTGTTTACGGCTGTAGTAGATCTAATTGAATATATGATCAAGAAATGAAAACAAATATTCACCATTCTTTAGAATTTTCATCTCAGAAGATAGCAGAAGATTAAGAGACCATTCGATGCTTCAAATTCCAAGAGTATCATTATCCTATCAAATCAACACTTTCCAACTATCATGAAAGATAGCAGTCTCGGAATTGCTTGCCAACAAATATCTCAATCAACGCACCATATCGGATGACGAGAACTAAAATCCACGAACCACCATGTCCTCTCATCAATGAAATCTATCCTCAGCCAAAGGTTTCGATCCTCCCATCCATGGACCTGGTCCCAGGACAATGGGGGTTGGCGAGAAGACTGACGGGTCCGGTACTTCCACGTAACTTCTGCGGACACGAGGACGAGCCTCTCATTAACGAAATTGACATTCGTAAAAGACGTCTACCTGGCCACCGGCGTTGAAGGAACGATCGTCCAATCCTCGACAACCGGATAATTACACGGTATCGCGAGTGATAGGCGAACTGCATCGTCCCGTTCGTCTTCCGTCTATTTTTCGAAACGATAAACGACCTCTTCTATCTTCGTTTACTACCCTACATCCATCTTCTGAAACGATAAGCGATTCTTTTCTACTATCACCTATCATCTATCTTTCCAAACGTCAGGTCTCTATATATTTTAAAGACTACTTGTATTTTGTATGTTTTTCGCCTTCTGTCTACTTTATGATACACGATCTGTACTTTCACTTCATATTACATCCATTTCTCAAAACAACATACTGTTTACATTTTAGCTTGCTCATACTTTATTTTAACTAATCTATTTACATTTTATTTTATCTTCTGTCCATTTCGCGGAACGACGAACGATCTTTTTCTGTTCCGTTCCGTCTTTGTTCGAACTGTAAAGAAAGATATCGACGAGCGAGTTCGAATTCTCATCGAAAAAGATTCTGCCCCCGGATCCGCGACACCCCATGAAAATTGAATTTCGGTGAAGGTAACGACGGTTGAATACGGTCCAAGTTAAGCTGCCAGCGACGGGGAGGGTTTCGGGCTTATTTGTTTAACTAAAATCTCCGGCAGTGTCCGGTAGCCACGCATCTCCTGAGCTCAGCCGGTCCGGGGGATCGATACGTCTCCTCTCTTCGACGGTGACCGGAGTGGCGCGTGCGGCCGACAGAAAATCCAAGGAAACATACGTACAGTACCGTGCACGGTGTTGACACAAGTCCCAAGGACGAGGGCTCGGTTGGCCAACAATCGTTTTTCGGCAGCCAGGATCCTCTGTAGCCGTGTACGCCTCGACGGTTCTTTCGATTCGCGAATTATGCGAACGACAGATCTTTCTTTCGATCATCGAAAAAAGGAACGTTGAATCGGGAATTTTCGGTTTTATTTTTATTTCTCCCGTTTTTTATTGGAGTCGGGAAGTGGAATAAATTCGTTGTGAGGAGAAGAGGCTTGGGAAGAGGGAATATTAAATGGAGTTTTTAGTAAACATCCGATCTATGGAGATTTCTACGTGACCTCTCGAGAGGACTTAGAAATCGATTGGTTTCGGAGTACGGTTTTAGTGAATGCTTTAGTGAAACCACACATTTTTTAGTTTAATTTGATAATTAGAACAGTTGAGGGTTGAAAGGGGCTTGAAGTAAACTTTTTGGAGTGTATTTTGTTTTACGATCAGGAGAACTAAGGGTTAATATGTCAGTAACTAAAATTGGGGATTGGAGTAATTTATTATCGAATGGGAAGCCTGAGAATTGATGAATGTTGAATTGAACTTTCTGTATCTGTCGATGTTTGCGATCGAAGATTGTTGAAATGAAGTCAGTGAAATATCAGATTGTTCCAAGGAATATACAAAATATGTTTAGAATCTATAGATTAAAAAATCTCAGAACAAAACTGATCACGAATAGATTATCAAACTTGTAATTTCGAATGTTTATGTAAGGGTAGAAGAATATAGAAACACATTTCCATGTGGCGACGGAACAATTCACGAGTTCGGGTCGCGCACCACTGACACGAAAGAACAGGCTGTCGTGGACTTTGAAACACGACTCCGTCACTTCATCGATACCTAAATGGACCTAAGCGACGACTATTCCGCGACTTTGACAACGGGAGACGGATAAAAGGGTGACAGACGTGCTCCGCCGAAGACGAAGGGGATGATCTATCGAGGAGACATGTTTGCTTCGGCATGTCGTCGCGTTACTTTCCCTCGACGCGCGTTTAAACAGGCCTGTCTCTTACTCTGAATGGTTCGAAACACTTACGTGGTAAACTAAGAAATCAGTCATCAAAAAGAACAATTAAAATTCACTTTCTAAATTGAACTGCGAACCGAGTAACATTCTTTTAATATCACGAGTTATTTTATTCTACAATTTTCATTTAGCGTACACTACACGCTACGTGGAGGAGAATCATTCTTCGAAAATCAGATCTTTTATTCATTTTTTCATCCACTGTATAAGGAAACTATACGTCAATAAAGTGGACCTTGGATTCCACTACTTCTAGGGGAGTACCGTAAACCGTCGGATCTGAACAAGTTGTCCTACCGATGAAAACGGATCAATCTTGACACATACTCCATCTTCAACCATAAACCGCTGTGAAGTGAGACGCAGGATTTCATAAATATGTCAGTGCATTGAGATAAGAATCTCAAGAAAGTTCACTGTCTGATAACTAAATTCAGTCCTCCGCAGATGAACTAGAGAGATTTCCCTAGCCTGCAGAGATTCAGTTTCTCCATCCTTATTTTCGTTTTATAGGTAACTTCTCCAACACGTACATACGCAGGCAAACGATGGCAAACATATTTCTTCTGCACCCCACAACACCTATAAGCAACCCTGTCCTCCAAGAGCTAACCAGATAAATATTTTTCAGAGACAGCCAGAAGCTCTCGCCCGTCTCCGCTTCACCCGCTTTACCCGCAACACTAAAAATACCTTCGGAATCTTCGAAGAACATGGAATCCGGCTCTAATCAGCCCGGAGCTCGCATCAGTGCACGAAATCCATAGGAACAAAGAATGTCACAATACTCACTGGCGAACCGTGGGTCGTTGGTGGCCGGCGGTGCCGGCGCGTACCACGGGTGATGGGACCGCATGGGGTCGGTCGCGGTCGCTCCGCCGGCGACCGCGGGTCCCGCGTGGTGATACGGCGACAATTCCGCCGCGCAGTACTGGTACTGCGAGGTGAGTTGCATGGTGGCGTAAGGATTGCCCATGGCGGTCATGCCGGCGCCGGCGGCGCTGCTGCCTCCAGCGGCGGCGTCGTTCGCACCGGAAACCGGTCCGGGTGTGCCGCCGCCGGGCGTCGATCCTCCGTGGAGCGGCGGACTGCCGCTGCTCGCGCTCGAGCTACCGGTGTTGCCACCCACCCGACCGCCGCACGCGTTCCCGTAAGGTGAGACTTGAGGATGCGTAACCACGCCGACGCCGATCGCCAGCTCCAGCTTCCGGTACGACTCGTCGATCGGGGACAGGATGTCGGTGACACTGAACGGTGTCGTGTGAGCGCCGCCGGCCGCTTGTACGTGGGACGAGTGCTGTTTAGGCGACAAGCTCATCGCCAGGTCAATCCCATTCAAATCTGGCAGCAAGCTAGCCTGCTCCAGCTGTGTCTGTTGTTGCTGTTGTTGTTGCTGTTGTTGTTGTTGTTGTTGCTGTTGCTGTTGCTGTTGCTGTTGCTGTTGCTGTTGATGCTGATGGTAACCGGTAGCATTTCCGTTCCCCTGATTTCCGGCGTTGTTCCCGCCACCGCCGCCGCTGCCACCGCTCATCTCGGCGAGGCCAGCGCCGTCGAAATATTTGAAGCTAGCGCTTCGCGGAATCCTGAGGCCGGCGCTAACCGCGAGATAACGACATGATGGGCCTGCCACCACGGATGGACAACCGGGGGGACCACCGCCGGACGTTGCCTCGGAGAGCTCGACGAGCAGCTCGTCTATACCGCTCCTTGCCCCGGCGCCTAGCTCGAACGATTTAATGGTTGCACCTTGGTACGGGAACAGTCTGTCGTTGAACCGTCCTCACGATTCATCTATGGCATCGCGGCGCGCGGGTAGCAGCCGGTGGTTGGATACCGGTGCACCGGTGCCGAAGGATGATGATCGTCGTCGTCTCATGCACGATCACGCTCGTTTACATTCATATGGGCCGGGCACTGCTCGAATCAATTCTACGAGTAACTCCGCACAGTATCCCTTATCGGTCGGGTGTACACCAACCAAGTATAGTCTAGTGAATCGATCGGTGAAACGTATGGAACCGGCCGCGGTTTACGATCAACAGGCTGCGCGACAGATCAACACGCGAAACGCGTCCGTCGTCGCGGCGCCCAAAGGCACGACTGTTGTTGTTGTTGCTGCAGCTGGACGCGTCCAGCGACGACACCGTGCGACCCGCCGCATGTCTCTTTCGCTTGACGGTCACCACCGGGCCAGGGCACCGGGTCGGTCGGTCGGTCGGTCGGCTGGCGAACGAAAAAACACGGTAACGCGACTCGGCCTCGCGATGACAACCTCGACACTGAAATCCACTGGGTAGCTGTGATCCACGGTCAAGGACAACAACCGGCACGGTGAAGAGGCGGACCGGAGGACAGAGGACGGAAGTACCGACAACAACAACGACACCGACACCGACACCGAGTAGAGACAACACACAAAGATGGACGCCGCACGGACAAGAGCTTACCGTCGATCCGGGACACTCGGCGACGCGGTGGTACTCTGCTGCCACTTCTCCTCGCGAACGGTTGATACCGAGGACACGGCAACACAGCCCGAGACACACCGGTACGACACCTGCGTCAACGTCGACAACAACGACGACCACGATGACGACGACGACGACGACGACGACGACGACGACGACGACGACGACGACGACGACGACGACGACGACGACGACGACGACGACGGCGGCGGCGGCGGCGGCGGCGGCGGCGGCGGCGGCGGCGACCACGGCGGCGGCGGTGACGACGACGATGACGATGACGACGGTAACAGAGCAAATGAACACCGCGTACACAACCGAACACCGATAGTAGCAGTTGGCACACACGTGGGTCGAGGATAGTGGCCGGCCAGAGCCGGCCGGCGGCCGACTGGAATCACCCGCGGGGGTCTTCGAGTCCTTGGACTCTGCCGATAGAGAGACGATGGTAGATGTACCACTCTACTACACTGGGTTCGCCTCCACCTTCGTCGAGGATACACTTCTCTCTCCGTGGGAGAGAAGAGAGTGTCTATGGATGGTTGGCTCGGCTGGCTGGCCTCTCTGGCTGCGCTCTCTCCGCGCTGGCTGGATAGATGGATGGATGGATGGATAGATGTTTGGTCGGTCGGTCGGTCGGTTGGCTGGATGGATAGATGGATGGATGGATGGATGGATGGCTGAATGAATGGAGAGAGAAGGAGGACTGTCGGGTACTCTTGGAGAGGTCCTCACGGCCGCTTAGACCCACTCGACCAGCGGTCGCTCGCGCTCGCTCGCTCGGGCTTGGGCCCCACAGCCTCTCGCGGAGAACCCGTACGACGACACGATGAGTGGAGTGCCCACTACGGAGAAGTGCCTGCTACCAAGAGTCGTGATGAGATGTCCCCTTTTGCGTGTGAGAGAACGCCTAGCTTAGAGGGGGCTCGCGGGGCTACGCGCCACAACCCCCTCCGCTCAGGCACCGTCTACCCATAACAATCTGCCATTGGACGAAGCCAGCCAATACCAGACTGGCTGCGCGCTTATTCGCTGCTTGGAGCGCCAGCTCCCTGGTCCATCGGTGGCGCCTCTCGGTCGGAGCCACGACGTCGTTGGCGGAGCACTCGTACCCGATTGGCTGCGTCCGCCTATCCTGCGTCGAAGAGGGAAATCCGACCGCGCGTCTCATGGCCACTGTACCTGGTTCAACCCACCGTTCTCTCTCCACTCCGTGGAATTCTCCCACCAAGCCCGCTCGTAACCCCGTCTCTTTCGGACCGCAAGAGTCTCGCGTATACCGACGTTCATGCCTTTCCTCCGCGTTGACACACGCGCCCTGCCGACCCGCTGCAGTCACCCACGTCTGCCACCACCTACTACCCGACCACCTCTGCCAGACCCCCATCTTAGATCGCAACACGTCAACGTCGACCTCCCGATCGCCGATCTCGCGTTCCTCCCGCGACGCAACGGTGACGCCGGTGACCATGATCTCCCTAGTTTGGGCGCGGGTGGGGACATTGGGACATCGCGCGCGGCACGATTGTTTTTTGTGAGGAACACGGTAAACGGAATTTTTGTATTGTATCAGACATTGGTTGCTCGGCGATCTCGATGGAACTTCGTGGGAAGAATGAGCATCTCGATTGTGACGGCTGAATTTTTTGATATTAGAGGATTTAGGTCAGGATTGAAACACGGTCCCAAATTCTATATGAAATCCTAATATGAAACCTGGTTTTATTCCAGTATGTACTCAACTGCTTTAAGGACAGACGTTGTATTTGTTTCAACCGCAGTTTGCATTTTATTCGGTTCATCGTGTCGTCTAGCCTTTTTCCATGATTACGATTCCATGTAACGGTAATTTGGACTCCGCGAAATCGACGAAGCGAAAGTAATAATTTTTAAAGATGTCATTCCAATAATGTCATTTACAGTCAATGCAGTTTCTACTCGTATATATATATATATATATATATACATAAATGTACACGAGATTTCAATGAAGTTAAGAATTTCTATGCACAGGTAGATGAATCTTGCCGTTTCGCTTCTTACTTGCAGTGCAAATGTTGGCAAGAATTATTTTTACACCTTGAACTTTAAGTTAGTGGCGCCATCCGTACCGAAAATTTCAAACTAGTAAACATGTATTACCGACAAATAAATGGATTGGGGTAGATACGCCATCTAGCATAAACTGAATGAAACTAGTTTAGATTATCTACAAACTTAAAATATGTATGTACCTGTAGGCTGTGCATAGTCGGTGAACGACCTTAATATAACGTGTAATGTATATTAAGTGCACGCTTTAAAATCAATTTAAACATTTAATTAATTATAAAATACTAACCAAAGGTGTACTGTGTAAGATTCAAGTATCCATTGAAGTATTCTTTATAGATATAATTCGTAATTACTAATTGTTATATTCAAATGAACATTGAATTTTTTAATTGGACTTAAATCTGCATTCAACAATTGTGACATATCAGCATAAAACCTTTTGACTACTACTAATTATATACAAGAAACGTAGCATAAAGTACTTAAATACAATTGTTTTTTTATATGTATTGATAGAGGAAATAGATTCAGTTAATATCCTTTAATCAATAAAATTAAATTAAAACAATATGGAGTTTAGTTGAGAGAAATTGCTTTAAAAATCGGTTTTCAAATTTTTTATTCAATAATATGAATAAAGTGTAGTGTGAAATGTACAGAAATTAACGGTAAGATTTCTGGTACCGTGCTCTCGCACCTGGACCACCAAACTTCTTCGGTTCGCATCGCCTTGGATCAGCTACCAAGAGGGTACGGTCATACTGAATAAGAATATCTTTTACTTCCTTTTTACTAGCTTCATCAACATCTAAAACCAAATAATAAGTTGTTAAATACACTTACATTATTGTTAATACTATTAGCATTATTCTAACATATTTATTAGAAATTATTCGGCTATACTTACACTTTTGGTAATATGCAACCAAAGCTTTGGAAATAGCTTGACGGATAGCATAGATTTGTGCAACATGTCCACCGCCATTTACTCTGACCCTGATATCAACTCCAGCAAATTTTTCCTATACGAAAAAAAGTGTCTCGATAACTACAGTTTTGTCTAAAAATATTTTATACATAGAAACGTATAATACAAATTCTCAGTAATCTTTTGTTTATTCAGGAACAATCATATTCGGAATAAAGTAACATCATGGATCAATGTTAAAAAAATTAAGGATTATTCGTATGTAATTGAAAAACAAAATAGTAAGTGGCTTCGAGCTTGACAGGGATAAGCACATTATAAAGCACTACTCACTTTGCCAAGCAGTAAAATGGGTTCCTGTAATTTATACTGAAGAACGCGCGGCTCGACTAATTCCAAAGGACGTCCATTTACGCGGAGGTTCCCACGTCCTCGTTTACAATATGCAACCGCAGTTGCGCTTTTCTGTAAATACAAATGTGTCCGATTAAATAGAAACACGCGCAAACATAACCCTACTTATTACTTGGCAGTTACACTCACTTTGCGTCCGAAGACTTGCACGGACTGGATCGGTTCCTTTTGTTTCTGCAACACGAGCGGTCGTTTATTATTCTCTATTAATATAATTCTTTTGCAAAATAAGAGTCATGCAATTGAGTCGCTGCATGAAAAACTCACCTTCTGCATTTTGGAAAGCACGTCGTGAAAAGGAAGCGGAACGAAGGCGGCGCGATGTTTTCGCAGTAGTACTACGAGAATCATTAGTAGATCCCGAACGACTTCCGCCTAATGGCGGAAAATATGAATTCGTAAAATGTACAATATAATAAAGAGATTAGAATACCAGTAGATATATTTGTACAAACTAAAACTTTGTATAGAATGATTTTAAATACTTATTAATAAAAATTATTAATCTATTTTCATTTGGTTGATTATAACTGTAAAAATTCTTATTAGTACAATTTTTACAAGTAAAAGAAGAAGTTATTTTGACACTAATTTATAATTTTTATGTAGTGTTTACATTCCTTATGATAGTCATACAATGTACAAATGATATGAATATTAGAATAATATTATAACAAAAAAGATAACAATGTGACTCGGGCTACAAGATATTCAAATAACTTGATATAAGGATTGAAACATTTCATTCTTAATCCTTTGCACTCAAGAGATGATTCTCAGTTACTACTTGATTTGATTTGCAAAATTATAAAGTTTTATATATAATATTAAGCTTTATATTATGCATCAATATATGGAATGTTGAAATAAAGTGACTTTTCTTCTTAATTTATATATGTTTTCTCATTAAGTAGTTTTAAAGAACATCGTCTGTATCTCATCTGAAAATATTTAATATTTCTAGTAAAAACCTTTCGAGTGAAAAGGGTTAATAACTTGTAATTTCGACAGTTTTGATTTTCATTTCATTTTACTATGTAATTGCTACCTAAAAATATAACATCGTAATGTGTAACCGAACTCCTTGTATATTTACATAACAGATAATATATCAACACGTGAAGAGTGACGTTACACAGTAATGTACGAACGGTTGCCTTTAGCAAGGTTGAAATTAATGAACTCTAAACCTTGCAATTTCTAATTCTCATGCGGTACTTAGACTCCTTGAAAATATTATGCTATATATATATTATTTTTTAGCATATTCTTATTCAATATTATTACGTTAATAATGCTATTAAATTATATAGATATACCGCAATATTAATTGTATGGAAATTAACCACGAATTTCAATTGATTTACATTCCAAACTTTATAACTTAGTAATTAATATATATTATTTTAATATCTCCGATTAAATAAGTGGGACTTCACAAAAGAAAAAAATATGTTTTATACACATGTATATTCATTTATTCACTTTTTTGGTGTACGAAGTAAATTAACAGGACAACACAAATATAGTTAATGGAGAGCAGTTGTAAATAAATTAGAATTGTAGCCATCTGTGTTTGATTACATCACGCAGGAACGTCACCATCGATCCATCCAGGTGGTCCAATTCGATTTCTGCAAACAGAAATTATTAGCCATATTCTGCCACTAAGTTTCAACTCAATTTAACTTCACATTCGACGTAATGTTTTTTAGTGCTTACAATTACTCAAAATTTCATTGATGGCATGGAAAAGTGGATTCTTTCGGCCGCATCTACCTTGGAAGTCGTCGGTATCGATGCTCCAAATCATCACACCACCGAGTCCGTGGGATTTGACGAATTCAGCCTTTTCTCTGATAGACCTATAAACAAAAGTAAAAGATTTCCAATATGAACATTTAAATATCAATAATTATATTTCTCTGAATCCAATACATATATATTACATGTAATCGTTTTTTATATATTGTATTGTACATATATTTTTTTCATATATTCTATTAACTATACAAATAAAAGTTCAAAATTTCAATATTAGATATGAACACGTACCGGGGATTATCGTAGCTGACCCATTGGTTACCCTTATACGCGTACGGTACACGTTGCTTGTTAGTCCAGACAATGGTCCATCCACCTTCCTTCAAACGTACGCACAGATCATTGTAACCGATGTTGCCGCTATCTATTCCAGGTCCAGTGGTAGGAGCATGAGCACCATGTTCGTTGTTATTTCTTAAAGTAAACGTTATTCCGTAGAATGGCACACCAACGATAATCTTCTCAGCTGGAGCGCCTTGGTCAAGCCAGTATTGGACACTAGCTCTCTGAAACGGACAGAAGTATCTTCAGCAAAATTCATTTGAATCTTCACGTTCTTCCAAAATAACAATTAAATTACCGAAAATTCTCAATATACAGCTACAACGAAATCGATAAAGAATTGGTCCTAACGACCGCAAAGTGAATTTTCAAGACAATATCGTTCCTTTATAAGAGACAAGCTCGTTCTCAAACTGAGATCAGCTTCTATACTAAAAAAAGGTGGTTCATACGTACAATGTTGAGTTGTCGGGTGTAACTATCCTTCGAGTCCCTAACGGACGCGTATAAGGGAGAGTTCATACCGGTGTGACCGTTCTCGTAACCGTTGAAGTCGTAGGTCATGACGTTGATGAAGTCTAACAACTTCGAGATCTTTGGGATCAGATAAGACCTGGAGGCAGAGTCTTCCTCGGCGCCAACGGCGGCGCTCAGGAGATATCCATGACTCGAGAACGCGTCTTTTAGCTCTTTCAGCAAGCGAACGAAGTTCTCCTTGTCGGCCGGGTTACCGCCCAGTTGGTTAGGGTACTCCCAATCAACATCTAGCCCGTCGAGGTTGTGCCTCTGCAGGAACTCGACTGCATGTCTCACGAACGTCTCGCGCACCTCTCTGGTTGCAACCATGTCGGAGAACTTCCTTGATTTCTCGGACGCACCGCCGACAGAGACCATCGCCTTAGAGCCGCGACCCTTCACATGCTGGCTGAAAATCTTAAAATCAGACTCGTCGTCGAGCAGCTTAATGCTACCGTCTTCGTTGATGCCGATGAACGCGTAGATCACGTGCGTGCAGTGATGCGCTGGGATGGAGGTGATTGGATATTTGTCTGTACCATCATTGTACTTTGCCCAGCTCTCATAGTAACAGACGATTTTCTCTGGAATGAATGGTACACGAATGGTAAAAAGGGATTCGAGTGTGTTGAATTTTTATTGTATTGTACCGTTTTCTGAATTATTCAAACTGTTTTACGAATATAATGAACGGTGTAAGTATTGTGTTAAATTCTTCGTCGTTAATTTTCTAGATGCATTTGTTGGGCTTGATGAACTTGGCATACTTACTCTGCGCGTATGCCGAAGTGGCGATAGCCAAGAAGAGGGCAAGAACAACTATCTTCGTATGCATCTGTAAGAATATCATTTTTCTTTCTTATTACTAAAATTTATAGACGCTATAAGTGCAGTTATTAAGTGCGGAAAAATTGAAGATTTCTATGAAAAATGTGGCAAAAGGAATTTTAATGTGGGCGCATGAAAATTTAAAAAGGTTTAGAAAGCAAAAGAACTGTTCAGTATTAAGAATTTTATCAAGACGTACAATGCATCAACTGTTAAACGACACTGAAACTTTTTACTAAATTGCTCGTATTTATATTCTACATTAGGTAGTTTCTTCCCCATTTAAATGTATCAGCACAGTAAATAAAATTAGTGTTACTAAAGCCGTTCTTATCGCGATGCTATTTTGAGCAAATAGAATTACCTAACTAAACAGATGTGAAACTTTGTTTTTCAGAACAACCGCGGGGTGCCAGTATGTGTATTAAAAATTATATATACCTAGCTGATTAATAATCAGGTTATTGCTATTCTCTAAAGTGTCACGCGTCCTAATTTCATAGACAAAGCATTCGTAAGAAAGTATTAAGTTATATTGTCCCTTTCCCAACAGCGATTTGTTATTCATTCGATTAAACGATCTTATATTTCGTTTTACTCAAACAATCAAATGCTCTATTAAAACGATTACATAATATGTACGCTAATATATGTTTCACGCCCCTTCCCGTACACGTATTTTTACAATGTTCGAAAGTACACCTGTCGAAACAGCTGACTTATACTAATGTGAGCAGTAGATTTAATAGTCTTCTAATAATATTTGCACAAGATATTGTACGATTTAAAAATTTCCTTTGAAACCTTCTCTAAACATGGTAAGTTCCTAACACGTAAAAGCGGAGCTGGACTGATGTATGAAGGTCCTATTAAAAAATCAGCACGCAAGACGCAATAAGCATAATATTTATTTTCTTGTAACAGTATAATGAACAAATGACGTGAATATCGTGGGACAAGCGTTTTTCGTATCATGGAAACTATAAGATCAGGAGTGACGAACCGTGCGAAGGCTGCCGCGGTCATTTGCCCGCGTAAAAAAAATAGGGCTCTAGGTTTTTAGTAATAGGGCAATGACCGAAGAAGCAACAAACGATAGGCGAGCGACCTAAAACGAGCGAAAAAAATGATCAATAAGTAAACAACCGGCGGGTGACTGATCCGAGGAGGAGATAATAGCCCAAATTATGACAAAGTGCGACAGCCGCGAAGTCCGTATGGGTATGAATCCGTGTTTCTCTGTGTATGTGTGTGCATAGAGAGTTTAGAGAGGGAGTTAGTGTGTTTATAAAGAGAGTTAACAAATTTAGAGAGAGAGAGAGAGAGAGAGAGAGAGAGAGGGAGGGGTAGCAAGTTTAGAGAGAGAGAATAGCGAGTAGAATAGAGTTATAGAGTCCGCGAATTGAAACCAGAGAATCATATTTCTATCATATTTTTTAAAAATAAAAATCACCTATATCGGAAACACAAGGGGTTATCATTATCTTAACCGATGTACAGTAAAACAATCCCTACAATACTAATAATGTCTGCAGAATACTTAAAAATGAAATATACTGTGAAACGCAAGTCTAGGCTCGTTTTAACTAATTATACCTGCGCTCTAACTAATATAAAAAATTCCCTTTCTCTTTAGAATCGACCTTAATTTAATAGAAACAGAGTTTCCAAAGAAATAACTTAAAGATTAAAATCTGGTAATGATAAAACAGCTTGAAAATTTATACAATAATCATATTTTTATTAAGATATTGTTCAAATTACATGATACGTATGTGCATATCTTAACAGCCTGCGACATTTTCTCTGTAATTGCAGCCGTTTATTTTGGGGTCGAAGGCGAGACCAGCCGGACAGTGGTATGTGTACTTTGTGTATTGCCCATTTACATTTTGACAATAGTAAAAAGTGGAGCAATCTTGTGGATCTCGGACGTATCCTTCCTTATTACAAATGGATGTCGACGGTGGGGTTGGTCTTGTTGGTGGTGCAGATGGGGGTGTGGTTGGTTTCCATGACGGTGGCGGGTTTGGGCCAGGAGCTGGTGCACCGCCTCTCAAAACGCTGTTCATGACGTTCAGAAGAGGGTATTTCTGTCCGCAGGTACCACGGAAATCGTCTGTTTCGACGCTCCACATCATGCCACCTCCGAGACCCATCCGGTTGGCATACTCACATTTCTCGCGGACAGATCTGGAAATTGAACGTAATAGATCAGCATGCAAATAATTGTCGTAACACCTTGAATATAATATTCGCAACTTTTGAACCGCTAAAATGGAGATCCGTATGGTACTTGTGTGCCAAAAGCGATTCAGAAAAGTCGAGACTGCAATTGTTTGCATCTCATCCACAGAGATTTATATTTGTTCTTACTCATCTTCTGTATTCTCATTTTCCGTTTCCATCTTTTCCATTGTTACTAAAGAAACTATCACTTACTGAACATCATCGTATCCAATCCACTGGTTGCCTTTAACAGCGTATGGCACGTGTTGCTGTGATTCCCTGCGAACGTTCCAGCCTCCTTGACGTAGATACTCGCAGATCTCGTTGTAACCGAGCATGCCCGCTTCTCCGGTATAAGGTCCAGCTGCTGCGGGACCAGTAGTCGGTGCGCCAACGTCGTTGTTATTGGGATTTGCCAGAGTGAAGGCCCTCCCGTAGGAAGGAATACCAAGGATCAGCTTATCGGCTGGAGCACCATGCGAAAGCCAATAGCGGACGGAAGAGTCCTGGAATTATAAACGAACGTTCAGCGTCGGGATTTACCACAAGAATACTCGTTTTAACCTTTGCCATACAATGACGAGTGGGACTCGTGATGAAGGTTTCTAGACTAATTTAACGACAGTCAATGTTTGTTCATTACCCACGGATCGAAGCAAACAACTATTTTGCTATAATCAATGTATCATCTTCAAATGAAATTTCCACTTGAAGTAGAATGGAACATTTTGTTGCATTTCTTCCAAATTGTCGATAGTAAAATATTACACGAGCTTAGTAACGGAAGTAGATAGTGCGCCAAGGGGTTAACCTTCGGATGGCGATGTTATCAGTGGTGGCACATAGCTGAAATTAGTAGGAGTGTTGCTCCAGAAAATGTTTAGCCTTTGTTTTAAAATGTTTGTATGTTTTTTATAAACTGGGGGATAGCTACAGACATTGAACTTGATATATATTCTACGAGTATAAAGAAAGAATTAAAGAAGAAAGGACTCATTATATTAAATGTCAATAATATCAAGTGCAAATTAGGGGTGCACTATTTACTACTAAATGCCTCTCTAAACGTTTCATATATTCCTCATTTTCTAATGAAATATCAATAACATGTTTTATAATTAATATTAAAAGTCTTTCTAACGGTTAAAGAAACGCGTCCACTCACCACATTCAGTTTAGCCTGCTCCCCTTGCTCGCGGCTCGAAGCGTACAAGGGTGCGTTAAATCCAGCGAAATTGTTCCACGCGCCGTTCATGTCGTACGTCATCAGATTTACGAAGTCAACGTTGCTCACCACCTGGTTAATGATATAAGACAGTGAAGCGGATTTCTCGGTGGCGCCTACAGCGACGCTGAGAATATAACCGTATTTGCTGAAAGCCTCTTTAAGCTCCCTCAGCAGAGCCACGAAGTTCTGGCGATCGGCCGGCTGACCGCCACGCTGATTAGGGTACTCCCAGTCGATGTCCAGACCATTGAAATTGTACTGTCTCAAGAAATTCACCGCGTTCTGGACGAACCGAAACCGCGTGCCAGGGTTGCCGACCACCTGGGAGAATTTGCTGGATCCTTCGTTCCATCCTCCGATCGCGACCATCGCTTTGGTATTCGAGCTCTGCTTGCTGAGGCTGACGAACTTGCCGAAACCGTTCTTGCCACCGCCGTCTGACAGATCGGCCCATGGATCTATTATCCTGATGCTGCCATCCGTATTAATGCCAATGAAACTGTAAATCATGTGCGTGCAGAGGCGGGGATCGATGTCGTTGACGTCGACCTTTCCATTGCCTGGCCGGTAAACCGCCCAGCTACCGAAGTAGCAGACGATCTTCTCTAGAAAACGAAGGTCTAGTGTTAGTATTCTGCGACACGCGGTACGGATTCTTTTCAAATGGAACAATGGTTATCAAGACCGAGCGTAGATAGCATCGATTATAAGATTACGCGATCGTAATGCTCTTCTTAGGATTATCGTTATAATAAGGATCTAATACTTACTGTCAGCTTGGACACTAGTGGCGGCCAGCGCCATGCAAGCGACCAAGAACGCTACCTTGAACATCTGGAATCGAAGGATTTAACATTTTTCAATGCCTTATCTATCGACGGTATTATAATATACAATAGGGGCAATGGGATCTTAATTGATACGATTTTCTACGCGGATTATTAAATCAAGTGACTTAGATGACTGTACCTTAGTCTTACACTTGAACTTCAATCGAGAAAGAAAATGAGCGCGGTTACAGGTCGAGATGTGTCCAAAAAAAAAGTGATTGAAGATTCTTGATTGAAAGTAATACACTATCACCTTGATTGCTCAACTTCGATGCTCGTCGCGTGTTGTAATTCTAATACGATGAAAATTATTCGGCCTCCCTTATATTGACACGAAAATTGTAGGTGTGTTGAAAATTAATCCGTTATCATGTTTAACGGATAATGAAAGAATTTTATCAGTGATACTATTTAGACACACACCGAGTGCCCATGACACTTGTGCTCATGTGGAAACATTACGAATATTACCGCACACCTCGTCTAACATAGCTGAATCAACCTGGTCGATAAACCGCTGTTTGATTACTAAGAAAAAAAGAAGAGATTATAGGGGATTGCTTCTCTTACACGGTAAACGATTAAGTTCCCAGTAATGAAGATAGAGATCGACCGGCGTCGTTTATTCGTTTGACGTACGAATCAAGGTGAAATAATGACCTCCCCAAGAATCGTGAATCTTATTATGCACGCAATGGAAATTAACGAATAGCACCGGTGTCGTTTACTTTTCGCCATAAGTCTTCAAATTTTTGTATCGTTACAGGTGCATTTCATAGTGTTTCCTCCGGTGCGAGCGAAGGGAAAGATTAAAGCGTGAAAGTATTATACTTACAGGAAATCACGAACGATGCGTCCTCGTTAAAGAGTTTCTCGGATGTACTGCACCACGATCCTCTTGGGCGACTCTTTATATTTTACCTCTAAAATATATCGATTTATCGCAAACCCTTTTATCAGCACGAACAGATAATGAAAGCGGATGATACACGACCGCATTCGTCGTCATTTCACCCAAAATTGAAATTTCCCATGACAAAGTAACCACATCATTGATAACAACCAACTGACATTGATTGCAGGAAGGTAACGAAATCAACGCAGAAACAACGCTTAACGAATAATTAAAAGTCTGACATCGTTTCCAGAATCGTTGCGATTATTCTGATTGCAATTGTGAATTAGACATAACAATTGATAAACGAATTACGAATTATCTTTGCAACAAATGTTACTTTTTGTAAACAGATCCCACGTTTTTCGCGACCTTTTCCTTTTTATGTCTCGTGTCATTGAACAATCATAATTGAATCATTTGATACAATATTGACATACTAAACAGATGTTTCATTCCTTACTTTTCATTGGAAAAGAAGATTAATTATGGTAAGTGTATTGGAAATAATAAAGTGTGGTAATAAATGATTCCTGAATAGTATAAGTAAAATACATTAACATTGGTTAAAGAAGAGCAACATTATAGATATATTATTAATTAAAATACAGAATATACAAAATATATCCTTATCAATAGATTGGCCATAGTTAAATATAATATTACGTATCTACATATGTGTAATCTAAAATCAATATGTTTATAACTTTTTAATATATCTAATTAAAATTTAATGTAGTCCATAGTACTCTGCGTATCTATTCTTTCTTCTTAGAGCTGCTCTTCTCACATATCTCCAATATACTTTCGTATTCGGATCCAACTCTGAGAGTTCGTATGGTTCAGTTCTAATTTCCCATAACCAATCAGGATATTCAGAATCAGGCTTCAGTGTTACATCTTCTCCTTCCTTGTAAATGTTTGTTCCACATACGTAGGTCAATAATTTATTAACATCCTTTTCAACCGGTAGTTCAACCTTTTCAATTTTTACCATCTTTTTTTGTTTTTTGGGTGCAACAACTAGTAAATAAGAACATTTTGCATTAGATATTCGTTTCCTTGTAAAATATTTGTTAATATCTAATAGTCGTAATTTTTACTTTTTAGTAGTGTGTAACATAACCTTTGTGTAGATAAAATGAAATATACTATTTGGTGGAAACAAAATAATTTGATGAAAAATATTTTACCTGCATAATGTTTTACTTGTATCGCATAATGTACAGGAGTTATAAAGCGTTCTCTGATTTGTAATAATCGCAAAGTCGAAAGAAAAGACATTGTTCTGGAATAAATAACTTTTAACTCATAAATGTTTTATATATAATACAGATGTGTACTATTTTTATAGAATATTAAATATGTGTTCTTAACACAAAATAATATTAGTTATTGTATCACTTAATTATGACAATTACTTTTCATATACGAATTTGTTGTCACAAATACAGAACATAGTCTGTGATGTAACGTCCCATTCAACGCGGTAGATTTAAACGTTGACAACGGCGTAGCTGCAAATGCGCAGTGACAAACAATAAAGTACGTTCCATATTAAACTTTATTAATCGAAGTTTAACCAAAAATTTAAGATCCACAATGTATCAGCATTATTTAAGTGATTAAAATTAGATTTAGGAATTTGTGGCCTAATATATTAATCATATTTTTATGTTTCGGTTATGTAATGCCAATAAGCAACGATAAAACTACGCGGGTAAGTTCAACTATTTTTATAAAATATACAAACCCGTACTCGGTATTCATTGAACTGAACGTACTGTTGAGTATTATAGATAAAAACGGTAGCCTTTGATATAAAAGGCATAAAAAGTATATCAACAGAATCTACTTGTAAGGCAAATGTTCAAGAAGGTAATCAATTCTTGACTATAGCACCTGCTTTACCAATCTTACCTGGAGCACCTATTCCACCAAAACTATCTAAACGGTATTATAATTCATTTAGGTACAAGTAAAATATGCAAATTAATACATTGTATAATTACTAAATCACACAACCCTTTTATAAATCTTATATGCAGTCTAGCAGATTCTCCATTTAATACAGAGAATGCTAAAGTTGAAGGTTCTAATACAGTCGCACTGCAATGGACAAGCGAAGGAAAGACTATGGTTGCAACAAGAACAGTTGCAGAGAAAGAAAGAAGTCCTGATAGGATATGCCTTGATAGAAGAGGTCTTACTACATTTCCAAATATAGTTGCAGAACCACGTTTACGTTTATTGTCTCTCCAGCATAATCTACTTACAAAGATTGAGAACTGCAATTTTTCTCACTTAATAAAATTAGTATTTCTTGATTTATATGATAATCAAATTGAAAAAATTTGTAATTTTGACATGTTAGAAAATCTAAGAGTGTTATTAATTGGAAAGAATAGGATAAAAAGAATTGAGGGTTTAAAACAGCTTTCTAAATTAGAAGTTTTGGACCTTCATGGAAATCAAATACTACAAGTATCGGACTTGGAAAATCTTGCATCCTTAAAAGTACTTAACTTAGCTGGAAATAATATTAAAGCGATAGGTTACCATGATTTTCAAGGTTTAACATCACTTAAAGAGTTAAATCTCAGACGTAACAAAATCAAGAGATTATTAGGTTTTGGTGAAACACCACAATTACAAAAGTTATATTTAAGTAATAATAATATTCAGAAGTAAGTATTCATGTGCTTACATGGGTAATCTAAAGGAACTATTATATAGTACTTTTTGTTTATTCGATATTGTTTTAGAATTGAGGACATGGGATGTCTAGCAAAGGCATTACAACTTAGAGAAATAACAATAGATGGCAACCCTGTGACTTTGAATGGAGACTATATTTCTTTCCTTGTGTCATATTTATCAAATTTACAATTCTTATCTACTATGCCAGTTACCGAACAAATTCGAAGAGTTGCCATGGCCTGGAGAACAACTAAAGAACAAAGTAGTTCTACTTTTTTAAATCTCAGTGCACAAGTCTGTATGAATGTTCGCAGAGAAGAGATTATATCAAATGCTAAAATAAATTGGGAACTTCTCAGATGTCATTCTAAATCCTCTACAGATAATAATGGAAACAATATTCGAAACAATAATATTGGTTTGGTACAAGTTCAGAAATCAAATAAGTTTAATACATTAAAACCTAAGAATCTAGAGAAAACAAAGTCAAAAGGCTTTGGAAGTTTGACTTCAATAAATGAAAATATAGAAGCTACAAAAATAAATATTAGAAAAAGAAGTAACTCTAGTGATAATTTATTTAGACTAAAGGATACAACTAAAACATATCCATTAGAATTTAAATTACCTCCTATTTTAGGTTCTATTGTAGATAATTTAATTAACAATAAATTTGATGAAAAAACCGATAAAAATAGTAAGAGCTCAACAAAACCAAAGACTATGATTAATGCTGAAAGCGAGTCAAACAGTGACTCAGAAAGTTTAGAGAGCCATGAAAACTTAAAGAGTTGCCTGAAATCTCATCTTTTAAATTCTAGCAATTACATTTCTCCCCGAGATGTTAGTAAATTTAATACTGAGAAAGTATTTAATCCTATAAATATTTCTTCAACTACATCAACTGCCATCAATGATACCCAAGTATTAAATGATGAAGATTTGACACAATTATCTCAAAATATAAAACTTCATGATCAGCATGGTACAAATGATGGTCAATCCAAATCAAGCGTTGGTTCCTCTGGCTATTTTTCATTAAGTTCCAAAACCAATAGCATAGATAGTTGTAAGTCAGTACTGAGTGATTCCAGTACATCATCTGCTGCTAAGAATATATTATTGAAGTGTAAAAATTCAGAAAAAGATAAGATAAGAATAAAGAGTGCTCAGGTAAAGAAAATAGTAACTTACAAAAGTAATAGAGCAGCAACAGCTAGAGCTAAATATAGAGCTTTAACACCATCGAGTCCGCCACCGTTGCAAAATCCACCAAAAGAAAGAGAACAAGGTATATATTTAGCAATATATTACTAATTATAATTCCATTAATAGATTTTATCAATATTTCATAGGAGGAGATTATTTAATAGAAATTGTTGGCAGATGCTTAAATGTTTATGGTCAAGGTGCATTACGTTTTATTGACAAGCCATGGGATTGTTCAAAAGCTCAAGATGTTAATGTAGTTAAATTCAATTATGTACAGTTCAATGATGTGGCCAAAGTTTTGTGTAAAGTAAAAAATAGATTTCCAAACATAGAACACTTTATGTTTAAAGAAACTAACATCAGTTACCTTGGACAACTCAATGCTTTAGCTGAAGTACAGGGATTAACAAGCATTCATATAGAAATCGGGAATCCAATTATATCAAAGGACTGGAAAATGTATGCTATATTTCGTTTAGCACATTGGGGACTCAAAGTTATTAATGGAAAAGAAGTAAATATTTCTTTACTTCATGAGAGATGAAGTAGAAGAGTATTTATTAAAAATATTTACTAGTTTTTTTAAATGTTACATTTAGATTACAAATGAGGAAATTGAGTTAGCAAATAAGGAATATGCTGGTCTTGTTGATATCGTGATGCGTTCACTGCCAGAATCACTATTGCAACCTTTATTACAGAGACTTCGTTTAGAGAAAGTGCAAAGACAAAACGGAGAACAAATTACTGCCAAACAATTTTTACTCAACAGTGATCCAGCTCTTAGAAGCGTTGTCGCCAAAGAGGCGTTACAATGGAAAAAAGGAAGCGTAACACAGGTACTGAAAAGCAATATAATTTTCTATAATAAGTTAACAGGAAACCTAATTTTCACATTGTTTTCTCAAAGAATCCATTGTTTTGATTTCAGGAAGATCTTATTTGGAGACATAGAGGGAAATTGCATCTGTTAAGTTTAATTAATCTCACTGTAGATGCAATACAGAAGTTACAGTTACTTGAAAATAAATGGCCAAGTATTTTGTGCGATATAATTCACACTACTTTATACGATTTTTCCGAAATGGACGCGTACATGAAACGTTGTAGCGAAACACTTGAAAGTGACAAATGATGCTCCGTTAGACTTCATTTTCTCGGTTAAAGTAGTGTAAATATATAACGTAATAACACACAGTCCTTAATATGTGTTCACATTTATTTAGTTTATTTTTACACTGACTACAGGGTATGTTGTATCTGTATATTTGTTATTTAAATATGTTTAATGCGTTTAAAGATTTTTCAACGATAACAATAACGTATAATGCTTCAGTTTTTATACAATATTACACAATTATGCAGTAAATAAGTTTATCGCGATGTTAATGTACAATAATGTATTTTAAATATATGTAATGCATTAGCAATTGTCTAACTTAAACGTGATATGCAATAATAGAAGCACTGCAGACTTAAAAAGACAACTCTTAAAAAATTGTTCATGCTTTGGTTTATTCTATATAAGTAATTAAGCTTAGATAAATCAGAAAGGTGAGTTCTATTTACAATAATGACGTGCGATCTTCAGCTAAAAATAAATCAGTCGTTTCATATCACTTTGTTCCGATGATAGATTCTACGCTAAACGAAATTGTTGATTTCTTCTCCAGGCAAGATTCAGCGGTGGCCGTAGAGATATCGCTGAGATCCGTGACGGCGGAAGTGAAGTTATTAAAATTCTTCTTAATCTTCCGCGGCTCTGAAACATTTTCGAACCACGGAATCGCAGAATATGTGGTTGGAACAGATTTTAATTTCTTAGGTGCTTCAGAGTTCTGCTGATCATGGGACAAACCATTCAACAAAGGCGTGTCTGCGGTAACTGAAATAATAAATTATTCCTACTTCACAAAAATAGTACAGTACTATTAAACGTCCGTATAAATTATATTTTTCAATCTTTCAGCATTTCCATTCGTTCTGGACTGCAAATTTGTATAAATTTCTATAAATTTGTATAAAAGAGTGCTTTACATTCTGTCCCTTATTAATACAAAGGATAGAAATTAGAACAAAGGGATTACTGGTCAACGCGTAGTTAACTTCAATTGAATTCAAGGTGAAACTGAATAATGAAAGGTATAAGGTTGCTAACGGAACATCTTCAATCAGCTTCTCTATTGTTTACAATTTAAACGAATACTAACATGCCGTAGGTAAACCGTGAATCGCCTTTAATCCGTAAAATCCTTGTGTCACGCTAATGCTGGTCTGCGTGAAATGCAAATGATGACGCTGAAAGTTCTTTGTTCTGCGGCAAACAGGATTCTGCTCGGTTTTCAATAGATACGGTGAAGCGGAAGCATCTAGGGGCGTGTGACACATCGCCGGGACGTTTTCACCAAAATAATTCCCTTGGGCCTGCTGTTGTCTTCTCAGCGCGACCTGCGCTGCCATCACGCGTTGTCTTTCCACCACGAGCAAACAACAGGGGCAACGGCAATCCTTCCACGCGCACGACCGTTTGTGGCCTTTCAGACCGGAAATCACGCCGTGGTTTCGACATCTAGCACACTTTGGACTCCTTAGACGTTGTTCCATATTGGAGTTCATTTGACCGGAACCGCCGTTCTCCGTCTTCATCTTATAGTATTCCTCGAGCAATATTATCCTTTGAACTGTTTGTTAATTATCAACGAACTACGGGCGTCCTGAATTTTACAATTCTCCTAGAGTAGTCCGTCCGTTGTCAATGGTGCTGCTTCAATTCGTTAAACTCATCGGAGTTGACGTAACAAAGAATATAGTGCTGTATTCCATCTTTGCACTGACTGGTCACTTCACCGTTGAAACATTGATTCCACGCGTAGATAATTGTAAATCTCTCTGAAGAAGATACGCAGTGAAACCAACGCGTAGAATACTGCACGTAAGTCCTACTGGTTCGCCAAAGATAACACTCTCCGAAATTGCTGTTCAGCTTTCCGCACGTCGAAGCGGCCGCTGCAGCGAGTGCACTGTCGAATGAGTTATATACTTAGAGGAATCTTTTTCCTGGCGTGAAGGAGGTGTCATCCTCATCTCCTCCTACCGATTCAAAGTGTATTTTTAGAGAAGAAACAGCCCGGGATTGGCTCCGTACCCGAAGAAACGCCGCCACCCTCGTGGACTGAAAGCCAATCGAGAAGAACCAGAGCTCTCTTGATCTTCTTGTTTTCATAGCGTTGTATCATCCTCGTGAAAAAAGGTGAAGATCTTCGTTAAGCGAGCGATTTCTTTGATTACCGGCCCCCGTGACGGAAACGTATCGATCTTCCGCAGGCGGATCCGACGCGCTGGTAGTCGTTTCGACGTGAAAGGGGACGAGATTTATCGTGCTTCATGCTTCACGGTAAACCGAAGCACTTGCGCCAGCGAGACCATGCGGAATTCATTGATTCGTCGGTTAAAATGATCTTGTTATGTTCGAGGAATTTTTAAGACCAGAAATTACAACGCTATTGTATTTCTATAATCGTTGTACTGTTCATCATTGTACACGTGTAGAAGAATTTTAGTTGTTTCTTTGCGTTGATCTGATTAATTCTCGAGGATCGAGGAACCGCTATAACATTCGCGGCCATTTGTAATCTTCGATAGAGGATCCGTGCGACTCGCCGCGACGCTGAAACCTTTGAGACGAACAGAGTTCTCGGTGAATAAATAACGATGGTGGTCCAAGGTAGATCTTCTTCGACGGTTCCGTGAAAGAGTAATATAAACCGGACGCTTCCGCTCCGAGTATATAGATTTTCAGGCAAAACAAGGGTGGGACATAACGCACGGCGGGCCGCGGCACTTAAGAGCCGGTCTTCTGAAAGAACACTCATACGTTAAGAAAACATACTCGAAACTAATATTAACTGTGCGTTGGCAACATCCGAGCGGATCGTATTAACGAGCTCTTAGAGCAAGATCACAGAAAGAATGCCATGTGGCCGCAGCTGGCGGTGTGTACCGTTGTTAGTCCAACGAAACTCTGTCTTCTATTTTTGCAGTACGCAATAGAATGGGAAAGGGTGTAGAGATTGCATTGCGCATCGATACTTCTATAATATACTGTATTTTTAGTTGAACGGGTTCAGGCACCGATCTCGATCCTCAAATACTTGGATCTTGAATTTTCATTGAGTAGATATCGTACAGAAATAACGGTGAATTCATTCCAACAAGGTAACAATGTAGCTTAACACGTTGACTGCCACGGTGGTCATCGATGACCGGAATCTTCTAAATGAAATGAAAACAATTCTAATTTATAAGATAACAAACGTCGAATGTAAATGTTCAAAAGTGTAAATAACTAGGTAATACTGTCACATAAGAATTACGATGCAAATACTGATTTTTCCTGTTTAATTGTGCTACGAAAAAATAAGTGATGCTGGAGTTCTTCGTGGCAGTCAACGTGTTAATTCCAATATACCTTCTCATCAGTTTTGTCAGTCGATATCAAAGATCATAAAAAACTCCATGGACAACATAGTTGAGGAATGAAATGAAAAGCAGAGAGAATAGGCAATTGTATTATTCTTCCAGTTAAAAATCTACTTAGCATGATACTTAACATCCACCGACGGTGTTAATTAGTTCCGGCTCCAACAGGCTTAATTATGGCGTTAACACGGTTGATTTATGGAAACATCGTTAACGGTCGCGATCGGATGTTCCGTTCTTTCCACGGGAAACGTTAACTGGCAGACGACGATTTTTTCCGGTGTGCGACGAAAGAAAGAACGATCGGGGAAGTTTAAATTTACATTCGGCTGGTAGGCACGCGTGAAACGCACCGAGGAATTTGCCCTAATGAGTGCGGAACGAAGGGGTGTCATTGTAGACGTTTCCTCCCCCTTCTCCCATCGTTCGGGACAGCTTCGCTCGAGGGTGTTGTCACTACGGCAAATATGTTGACAGGTCATTCAACATCTTTCTGCCTTTCTGGCAGCTGCGAGACTCGCTGAGGATGCGTGACCAGGCCGATGTTGCACCTCGGATGAATATCCGTGGCTAAAATTGGCCGGTCTCTCCAGCTTTTACCAGAAAAATGACTGGCCGATTATTAATAACGGTAGTCGCGACGACTTTCGACCTAGCAGATCACAATGCATATAGTTTAACATATTCTTTATCATTGCTAAAAAGAAAGGTTCCAGTTAACGCAGATTACCGCATTCTCATTTAAGGATCAAACGTTCTTCCTCAGGTGTTAACGATTATTCTTCATAATAAGACACGATTACATGTAAGAATCAAAAGATCAAGCGCGAGCGTTCGTCTGGCAATTAACCCTTTCACTACGATAGTCTTACTCGCGAATGTGCTATCAGAGTATGGTGCACTCCCAACGTGGAGAGACACTTGTTTACGAGCGTAACTTTAACACTAGAACTACCAGATGGGTCAGAATGAACTATTCTTGATTTCTTTTTATACAATTACTGAGAAGGTACAGATGCTTCTCTGAAAAATGGTTAAAGAAGCTGATTTAGTAATACCTACACTGAAATATAAACCAATTGAAATCTTAATAAATACACAGTTATAAGTTTTACAAAGAAATTTGGAAAAGTCAGTTTAAGTGCTTGGTAATTCTAGTGTTAATAACCAGTGGCGTATTGTAATTTATTAATTCCTTATACTAGCTGCAATACGTATAATCATAACATATAATACAATAATATGTAATGTACAAATCAAGTAGTGCCAGGCGTCGGGTGACTATAATCACCGCCAACAGCGAGAAAGCTAAAATGGCAAGACTCGGCGTGAACGTGTCCAACGATGTTCCCGCAAAAATTGTTAAATCATCCAAAACGACTCGTGCCATTTACACGAACCCAATGGAAACTCGGTTTCTTCCGTTTCGTGGTGTGTTGCCATATTTTCTTAGCGCGCGTTCCCGTTCGCCGCCGTGCCACTTTCGCAAGTAGCCCAACATTTGTCAATTGTATGTACAATTTAATGTTCTTGACGGATAGCGCCCGTTCTATAAACGAATGTTTGTTAACGGGCGCAACGTGATCCCGAAGCGCGAGCGGTTTTCTTCTGAAGCGAGCCGAGATCGGGTAACAGAAGCAGGCCGGCGCGCAGTAGGCGGACCGACAGCCGCTGACATTTGCAAATCGTTCGGCACTTTGCATTTGTTCGCGGCCGAAAAACCGTTCGCGTCGCCAGGACCGCAACAGCATACGAGAATTAATAAATCCGTGTCTCGACAGCCCCGGGAAGCCGCGTCGGTGATCGGGTTGTTCGCGCGCCCGTCATCTGCAAATGCGAGCCAGCGAAGAGGATCGAAGGAACGTCACCTTCGATGTTGCAAAAATGTTATATAACACGAGATTCAAACGATAAATCAAACGGAGGAAAGGCATCGCGATTGGGAGCACCGGGAGCATCGAGGACTGACCCCGGCAGAATTTCAGGGAGCAATTTCCACGAGTTATCGCGGTGTGTGATGCAATCTTTCAACGCTACGGGGAAGAGGACGCGAGAAGTATCCTTCGTTCACGACTGTCTTCGTTCGTACGAGGTATAAACATCACGGTTCGACTCGATCGTACCTGACGTTTAGTCGAATTCCAAATGTTTCATGGTAACTTTATATTTCTTCTTATTAACTGTTCTTCATATTGAATGTGCTATCACACGGGACAGTCCCAACGTCCCCACTAGTTGTACCGCGACCGAACAGACTTTACGAACGTTACTAATTGCTACCACAATTCTTACGTTACAATATTATCTAATTGTTTATGTCATCGAATATTTTCAGTCGACGTCAGTTGTCTTATGAATTATAATTGTTTTCAAGTTATTTCGAAGCTCACCGGAGACCACCGTGGCAGTCAACGTGTTAATTTAAGTGGCGTATTGCGATTTATTAACACTAGAACTACTACATGGGTTAAAACGACTGGTTTCAGTTTCCTTATTTCGCAATTATTGACACCTTAAAAGCATTGAATATTCGAAACGATCTTGAAAATAAATAATTTCACTTTAATACTATAATGAATTTCAGATGAAACTAGAAATAATCTATTGGTACTTTTTTATATGGATCACATATTAATCATATCGAATCGATCACATATCAATCTATCGAATGTTCGATAATTCTAGTGTTAATTATTCTAGTTGTGTTACATATAATTATAAAATATAATACAATGATATATAATAGTTAAAACAAGGCGTCAAGCGTCTATAGTCACCAGTATATCGAAAAAGTTAACCCCTTGTTTTATAATAACGTGTCAGACTCGTGGTAAAGATTTTTTAATAAATATAAATATTACTTGATTCTTTTGAATTGAAATTAAATATTATTCTTCTGTTATCAGTTATTATACTTTAGGGAGACATGGACATAAAGTATATCTAGAATTTGTTTCCGTTTCTCAATAAATTATTAATAACAAAGTAGTCGTATTGATCATAGTTGAGAAATAAATCGTAGGGCAAGGAGTTAATATTTGTTTTTATGTTTTACATGTCGCTGCTAAGCTGGTGACCAACCCCAGTATTCGAACGCTTTGCGATGCCTCACTGCACAAGCAATTTCGTATGGTACTTGGGGAAGTTCTTCACGGGTTTCACGGGCATGCTATTTTTCTACATGGTGTTCTTGAAGGAGGAGTGAGTTTTTGTTTATAATTTTAATGGGATCGAAACAAGCGGGAGAATTTCAGATGAACGTTCAATGCGTTGCAGAGAGTACAGTTGCCTGTGCAGAGCGAGAATGAGGGACTTCATTCGTTCCAGAGGGGAGAAGTGAGTCACGTCGGTCATACGTGCGAGATTTCTCCGAGGATTCGTTTATTTCCGTCTCCTTTTTTACTGAAATCTTTATCATTCATTCCTTTAACACGTTGTATGACCGGTAACCCCCAACCGAATCGGATTACTATAGTTTACTCGGTTAAACTATGATTATTTGAAAAGATTTATATATTATAAATAATGCTTCCCAATGCGGTGACATTTAGCTAGATGAACATGCAATAATAACAATGCAATTCAATTAGATTTAATATTATATTTTCTCGATTTTGGCATTTTTCTGTATGAAATCATGCGGCATTCAACGTATTAACACTAGAACTGCCAGACGGATCAAAATAATCGATTCCTGATTTCTGTCCCCTTAAATATTGAAATAACAAATTATTCTCTGAGGAATTATTGGAGAAATCGTTATCGTAATACGTGAACGGAATTACAAATCAGTCGGAATCTCAGTATATGCATTTTCAGCGTTTCTATAAAGAAATTAGGAAAGGGCAATTCGGTTGCTCGATGGTTTTAGTGTTAGACGTTTATTTGAATTGTAACGTTCCGACCTAATCCTGTAGAGTGTCGCGCATCGTATGACCAACAAAATAATGCGCATAGCGTAATCGAAAGTTCTAATACTCAGTACTAATCCCCGCATCTTAGGCGACCAGGCAGATGCGAATGTGAGGCAGGGTAAGCAATCATACGTTGCTCGATGTTAATAGGAGCAAATTAATTAGAAAGTTTGATTGTTTTCTCGCAGAAGGGAGGCCAAGGTTTATACTTGTGGCTGCAAGAAACCTACGGACATGTAAGTCTAATGTTCAAAGAGGATTTATTTAGTTTTTAGCATTAGTTCATTAACGCTTCATTTACCGGCAATTATTTACTTATCCTTGATTTTTCTTAAAATTATTATGTACAAGAAAATGGTGAAACTTATTTTTGATGTGGTACAGTTATTGAAAAGCCTGTTATTAGGTTTTCGGTAAATGTTCAAATATACTTGTCACCTAATAACTGATTGTTGATGGTTTTCAGGGTACGCTGGGATCAAGGAATGGTTTCGCGAGAACGACCCAGCGATCTCGGAGAATGCACCTGCGCTAGGGAAAGGTCCTCTTAACAATGACAATGGTAATTTCAACTTCTCCAGCGAATTGCTGTAAGTCTTATCGTCGTGGATCGCGTTAATTATGCCACGTATCGATCACGCTACGGTTGCTTTGATTGCAGATATATCGAACGTAAATCGTGCGTGTCATATAACGCTGCTTAATCGAAAGAGCAAGGTATGTTTTAATTAATTCCACCTAAAATCTAGCTGTACTCTAACGTTAGATGTATTAGTAATTAATCCATCATTTCTTCGCGAAATCAGTATACAATTATACGAAAGTCAAGGATCTATACTGTGTTCCAAATGTTCGTAATTATTTTATAATATATTTACCATATAAACTATATTATCGCGTAATTAACACGTTGAATGCCGCATAATTTTAAGGTGCAGAATATACGAAATGAAAGAAATACGATATTGAATTATTTAATTGAATTGCGTTGTTATTATCGCAGGTTTGTTTTGCTGCATGCCACCACATTAGGTAGTATTAATTACAATATAAGAATGTTTTCAAATAATCATCGTTTAATTGAGGAAATTGCAGTCACTGAATTTGGGCGGGGGTCACCGGTGACCCCCTATGGCATTCAACGTGTTAAGAAATGGTGTACATTTTTAGTTGTTGCACAGTTACCAATGTGTCGAAGGTAATTCTAAAATTGACATTAAATCAGTTTACAGAATCGATGACTAACATAAGAAGAAAGCGATTATGCCAACGTTGTCTTTTCCGCCATTGTAGTGGGATCGTTTGCGCCAAGAAGCTGCTGAAGAGAAGAAAGAAGTATTCTTTTGTCCGCACGCGTGTTTCCCAGGATAATGTGAATAACTTCTGGAAATTTTGCATTGGGAATGAAAACGACGAAATGCAGAATCGTGCAAATAATATTGACAAAGCGAAATGTCATACAGACGTTACAAATGTGGAGATTGAAGATACAAAAATCAGAGACTCGCATAAAGACAATATTCAAAATGGTTGTCACTGTAATAGATTAAGTAAAAATGTTAGATCCGTTGAAACGGAAACAGATATTCTGCAAGAAACCGCCAAATGTACGGATGACGTGGCTTCAAAATCATGTACAGACGAAGCAGATAAAAAACAGAACACGTCAATCGATTGCTCGTACGATTTTGTCAATGCCAATGTGACTGAGATGTCTTCCAAAGATATTGAAGCTTCCTGTAAGGAACAGAAATATTCTGATAATGAGACAGAGCAAGTCTGTACCGGTGAAATTTCAAACTTACAAATGAAGAACAACATTTTTGAAGACAACACGAAATCCGAACCAACTGTATCTAACGAGGAATTGGTTGAAAACGTCGACTCAAACAAATACAATTACTCTACAAAGACAAGCAGGAAAGAATCGCAAAGCGAAACTAGTTTCACCGAAACAATTATAACAGATACCTGCATGGATTCGATTCTGTATCTGGAATTGAGAAGGAAACGTGCTCCTAAAATTTCAAAGAAGTCTTCGAAGAACCGCTTAAAATTTAGCAAAAGCGCCGAGTCAAAATTGAACCTCAAATCGACTAACATTAAGTCATTACAAGAATCTAACACTGAAAACATTCCAGAAGAAGAAAAGGATAAATACAGCTTAAAACAATTCACGATGAAACAACCTGCGGCTCCGATAAACCAAAAAAAGCAATCCGATTGCCTCTCCAGAAATTGTCCTTGTGACTCAAAGTCAGTTAATAGCATTAATACAAATACTTCACTTTCGAAGATAGTACATTAATCTCGAAATTTCTTCCTAGAAGACGCAGTCGTTCGCTGTGGAGCAATTCTAAAAGAGAATCTTCAATGAAGTTCAACCACGGAACCCCGCAGCAACAATGTCAAATCCCCCATGAAAGTTCGCAACCGCAAAAGAGCAATTTTCTATGTGACAACGCAAAGTTGAAAAAGATTGTCGATTCCATGTTCAATCAGAAACTCACCGCAGTTGATGAAAAGCATTTTATAAGATGTGAGACGTCACTTCTGCAGGATAAGAAGAAGCCGTCCGCTAACATAGTCAGAGATAAATTTGTAAGATCAAGGGCTCTGGAGGATCGAAAGTTCGAGGAATCTGTGGAGAATTCTTCCTCGACTTCCTCGGAATTTATCGAGAGCTCTGATCATAGTCAAGTAGATTTCCGGTGTCCTTACAAATCAACAGCGAATAATCGACACAATTGCAACCATTCTTCTCCATCGAGTCTGCCCTCGTGGAAAAGGTGTCCGTCTTGTACGGTATTGTTCGAGCACTCTGTTTGTCATAAACGGGAATCGGTCTCATCCTCTTCTTGCACGAACAGTCACAAGCGGAGAAGGAAAACTCGAAGACGGACAAGCTCGTCGTCGACTTCATCGACTTCTTTGGTGTCCCCGTTAAGTTTTAGACGAGGCTATGATTTCAACGGAGGCAACATCGATCGGAACACCCGTGCCTTATTCAGAAATAGTAATAGGATGTTCAGAGAAGAGACGAATAGCATCAGAGAACTAAGAAATAGATCATACAGGGTGCTACCGAGACTCTACGAACGGGGGAAGAACAGAACGACATACGCGGACGAACGTCACATAACGTGGGGCGGCTTCGAGCGCGCTTATTAGTGACCATCTAATCGAAGGAAGAAAACGAATAGCTTCGTCGGTGACGCGGAGATAGAGATCGTATGATCCAATTACTGCGATTCTATGCGAGTGGTTCGCTTTAGGATAAAACGGAGAGTAGGACTACGAATTCGACTAAACGAATCCTCGTAAACGACTTCACGGATATCTTCGACATTCCTCGATTCTTGCTTTGACTTTTTTATTGTAGAAGATAAACAGTAGGTGAAGGTAAAACTGGTGAAAGATAAAATTCGGCGAGATAGAAACTAATTTGTTCTAAATCTGCTTTAAAATTCTCAAAAGCTCGAATAGAAGAAACGAATTTGCTACGGTATGGTTTAAGGACCATTTAGATCTTGCTTAATAAGGATCTAATGTAATCGAAATGTTATACGCGGACATTAGGAAAGATAGAATTGAAGCAAAGACGGTTTAATTGTGAATTTAACGATGGCAACGCAAGGGACAACAGTAACGAGTGGACGTAATTGGCAGGTACTGAGTTAGCAGTGAAACGCCGTGAATAAATTGGACGTGCAGGAGTGACGCGTCCCGTTGGACGCGCGTTGGAAAATCTGAAACTCGATTAATACGCGTCGTGTCCGTAGGTGAAGAGTCTATAAGTAGAATCTTCAGCGGACACGGACGTCAGTCATATTCATATATTATATTCCAAGTCGGTAGACGAAACCTTCCTTTACGCTAACGAGATATCCGCGATGGTTAACACTATGCATACATCACGCGTTGCCACGGTATACATCTTCAATGAAAATTTCAGCTACAATTTGCTCGACGAAAAAGCGATTTTCTGTTTTCGATTAGCCGTGTACCTGTGTTCTGGTAACAGTTTCGGTTAATAGGACGTGTACCCTGTTTGATAACTATATACCTCATTAACATTGTAATGCGTATTTGTTTTTACTGAATCTGTTACAATATTAACAATACATTTGACAATATTATGATAATTGATTTTATTTAGAAAGTAGCAGATCAACTGTAGAAATTTTGTACAAGACTCTTTTTATTAATGTATTGAAACAAAGAACTTAGGAATTAATTTTCCGTGATCTAATCTCATGGTCAAAGTAGTTAGTAAATAAATTGCAATTTATAGGCGAAGAAAGTTATATATCGTTGTAAAAAGTAACTCCGAGTTTGTTCGTTAGGTCTTGGTTTATATAGAAAAATCGTGTAACGGTAAAAACGTTGAACGGTGCGTCGGTGTTTACACGACAGCAAAATCTTCTTTTTCCTCTGTCTTCTCATCTTAATCTGCTCGAGAATCTCTCTGAATGGCAGGCTTTGTAAAGGAAACGTCGCAGCTGCGTCCCTCTCGCCTCATATTTTGCACGCATTCCGATGAAATAAAACGAGACTAGTAAGGGTGTCGACTTCAACCGAGAAGAAATATTTTGAAACGGGATGTTAAATGAGCGAACTGTCCGACTGTCACTCCGCGTAGTACCCAGTTTCTTAGCACTTAACGAAAATATCAGCCAAAATGAATCTATATATTTTCGGAGACCATGTTACAAATAGACTTAACGTAACACTACAACACTCTTTGCAAACGATTTCAAAACTATATTTTCCATTTTACATTATTTGATATACAGGAAAAGTGATTCTACAAAATTTATTTTACAAATAAATTCATTAACTTAAAATGGATGATATAACAGTACCCACGTATATTACATCTTAAGGACATATGTAACATCCAGTTTATATTAATATTTTATTCGATCAGATATTCATTCACTGGAATGAGTTCGTTTTGGATGAAACATGCTCTAATCCACTCACTTTTGACAATTGTTGGAAGCCTCTGTAACTTATTGTCCATTGAATTTTTTAATTCGGAACTGAGAGAGTTTCCGTCGGTGAATACGTGTGTCACAGAATCGTCGATGATTTCTTTAACAATTCCTGCCATGAAACGAAATGCATATTTGGATGTATCTGATGGATTATCAAAGTATCCCGCTATTTCTCTAAATATGGAATAAGGTGAAATTCCGTGGTCGAATAACTTGCGATCTAACTTCTTCATTTCTCCAAGACTGAGTTCAATAGTCTTTGCCTGAAAAAGTGGTATTTATACATATTAATATTATTATTGTCAATTTTATACTTCATATTGTAGAATTAAATAGGTAAAATGATACCTCTTCGCCCGCTTTTTCTAATGAACGTATCAAACTTTCTTCGGTTGCATCCGCAAAATAATTATCATAATAGTCGTCATAATAACATGCCAGCCGACATTTCGTCGATTCACGGCAACTTATTATCTCCCAGGGAAAAAAATCTTCTAACGAAGACCAATTCTCTTCTTTGACAACACGCTTGAACCATTCTAATGTTACCACATCATATTCTTCTCTTTGTATAATGCTCTGTGCCCGTGCCTGAAGTTCTCAATTTCTTAATTTATTAACTTAACGTAACAATTTTATCAAAGAAAAAGAAAAATAAAAATTAACATTCTTACCGTTTTAACGTTACCAACGATAATACAGTAATTATCATTTAATGGGTTTTTGACAAGTGTCGCTCGGTGTTGCATAAGAACTTTTTCAATGTGTTCTTTAGGCAATTCGTTGTCGCCATTTATCACACAGATCTTTCTACCATCAAGAAGTCGTGTTAAATAAACTGGGTGATTTTCATAAATATTAAGTCTTGATGGCTTATTATCAAGTACTGGAAAACGTGGTTTTGCTGGTCTGTGCATTTTTACTTCGGGAACTTCTTCTATATCATCATGGTCTACATTCCGCTTTGTCAGCTTGTGAATTGGTCGGGAATCCTAAGTAGACATAAAATACACTATATGTACAAATGTATTGTGAAATTGGAGAAACATTGATTAAAATGCACATACTTTAACGAAGGATAACAATTCTGTAGTTGTGCAAGTACTATACCATGGTTTGTCATATCTAATCTTTATGACTTTAGGAAACCTCAAACTGTATCCTGTTTGATAATTATTACTTCGTGTCAGCTCTGTTGCCCTTACTGTAATAATTATTGAATCTTCAGGGCAAATCCACAAATCTGGTGGTTCACGCTAAAAAAACATTAAAATAAAAGTATCATACTTAAACATATCTATTATTATTAAATTGTGAGATCTGGAAGCAATGAATCACACAGATTCATATATATAAGTACACGTGTACACATATAACAGAGAGTAGGAACAAATCGTCACCAGTTGGCATATATGTATTTATATTAAGTAAACATATTTTAAAAATTATATTTAAAAATATTTTTACCAAATAAACTTACTCTGGGTGGAATTACATTCCCAGGACATTTTTTTTTCCATTTTTTTTCAAATTTTTTCCAAAGATCCTTTAATGTTTCCATGGAAAAACCATTGCTTACAGATACAACAGATAAAAATTTTGTTGGATTTTCTCCTGGTATATTTGGTGGGGAAACCACTCCCACCAGAAAACTTTTTATTAAATTCATAAATTTTCCTTCTCCATAATATCCACCAAGAATAATCAAGTCTACATCGTTAACCAGGCCATCCGAATACTGCAATATTATATTGTATAAATAAAGAAACAACGATAATGGATACATATACCTATAGAGAAAGTACTACCTCTGCTTTTATTTTATAGCAACCACTACCATCTCGTACATTTGGTTTATATTTATTGTCACATTTTTTTACGACTAATCCTTCTTCTTTATTTTCCATACTTGTATTGAACAATCGGCATACATCTTCACTTTTCACAGAATAATTAAATTATGTGCATAAATTGTAATTTGAGAAAAAAGACTTTTGTGTTTTAATCATACCTTGTAGAAACTTCATTAATTTCACATAACATTAAAGAACCCACTTCTTCTTTAATTGCATCTTTTAAAATTTTCAGCCGTTTTACATATGGTTCATTGACAACCAAAGTATCATTGTACATAATGATATCAAATGCAATAAAACATGGCTGATGATGACTGTTATTTGATAATTTTTTAACGTCAAAATTCATTCCTTTCGAACCCATCAATTTCTTCTCTTTATGCCAACCCATTAATTCACCATCCAGGATTATTGATGTACATAATGGATTTAAAAGTCGACTAAATACACTGCTCATAAAACCTAAAGTAATAGAACTTGCCAGAAACATAAATTGCAGCAGACTTTGAATATCTTTTAGCTATACCTGAAGAACTGTTTTCACCATAACCAGGATTATTTGTAATGTCGTATCCTTGTCTCGTGAAATATTTATACCTGCCATTTTTCATATGCATTTGAGATCGTTCACCATCATATTTACATTGCACAAAATACTTTTCACCACTGACAAAAAGTTTCTTAATATCCTCAATTTTACATTTCTCCAGAAGCATAGGTTTAAAATGAGAAAATACTTTGATATCATGATGATGCCTCAATTGAGGATGATATCCTGTATGAGGATGGTATAATGTATCACAGACTTGACGTAAATCTGATGACACATCAAATAAAGAATTTGCATCTGGATGAATAACTAAAACAGGGAAGATATCAATAAAACCAGTACAAAAAATAAATTATAATATAAGAAAATGAACCTTGCAGTATCCTCTTTGTTCTAACACCACATTTTAAATCTTTAAGAATTATTCGTGTGATCCATTTAAACTCTAACGCATCTATTTTCCCTAATAAAATTTTAAATGTTTCATCCTTTCGTTGATTATTTTCAGTTCTCGATGATATATCATCGAGAAATAAATTAATTTCCTTTATGGTGATGCCTGAGGCTTCACGTCGCAAATGGTTTCGCAGAATCCAGCTCGCTTTCTCTGCGAAATCACGACCCGGGTTCTTTTCTATCCTTGGGACTCTAAAATAGTTTTGTTTGTCTAATAATTTTACTTTACAACATTAAAAAGAAGAATAGAGGAAGTAATAATCTTACTTATATTGCATAAGTTTAATTGCCTCTTGGCCTTTACCCAAGCAAAATACACGAATGTAAAGATCGGCAAGAGATTTCTCTTTTAATTTGTTAGGCCCACGTTCTCGTTCCAGATCAGGTAAAATTAATCTTAATAGGGGGAAAATTGAGATGTCCTAAAATTAAAAAAAGACTATAAGTAACAATTATTTATTATTCATAAAATCTAATTATAAGGTGCATAATTATACCGCATCAGGACACTGTATTTTCAATTCTTGGCTAATAAAACGACATCGCTGCATGAACCTCTCTAAAATCTCAGCTTTTTTAGTAGTATGTGCTTTGGAAACTTCTTCCAATATATTGCACAATTCTTTAAATTTAATTTTCTCTGCCAGTGTCGTATTCATTACATTTGTTGAGCTGGAAAAAAAATAATAATTGATTAAACTAAATATATCCACCTTATCCAAGTAAAATAAATTTAGAATGTAGGAGTCAAGTGGAACGTGACCAAATATTTAATTTTATACAAAAGTATTAGCACATTTATTTACAATATTACAATCCATCTTATAATTAATTTTATAATTTATTTTTACAATATACCTAAACTGTATAATAATATAAATGTATATAAAAACAATGGCGTACAACAATTACAATAAACTAAATTGTAATGTAATTTTCAAGATACATTCTAGCTAATAAATAATTTTCTGACTGTAAGTAAATCAGATGTAGATTAAAGGCTGCTTCTTGATTTAAGTCTAGAATATGTGAGTTTTTCTTAACTAAATCTCCAGGGTACTCATTAAGCACCAATTTATAAAAATGTACAGCTGCTGGTAATAAACCAATTTGATGAAAAGCACGACCCATGTTGTAATACGTTTCCTGTCTACCATCCTCACCCCGCAACTGACAATATTTTTTTAGGAAAGCGATGCCTAAAATAAAGTAATGTAGAAAGTATTTGTAATATACAATATAAGTCTTCATAAATATGTGTAGTAAATAATAATATTAAATGATTTAATTATCGTGAAATATACTTACCTTGAATTACAAGTTGATTTTTTTTGGCAGATGATTTCTGGCATGCCATTTGAAATAAAGTTATACCAATAAGTAATGCTAATAACGCACTAGGCGCTACTTTAAAAAGTGAAATGTAATCATTAAGAGCGTATTTATATGTTGCTGAAACGAGACAATTATTTGCGTGCATTACGTGTACATAAGAAAATACATCTTCCCTTCCAAGTAATCGCATTATAAATCTATTATGTCTAGAATCTTGTGCTTTCTGAACAATGATATTTAATAAATTCCAAGAGTTTGGAGTTTGGCAAATCCGTAGTAAGTGTCGCACAATATTATATCCATGATAAGAATCATTGTTATAAATGCAGGCCAGAGAGCATAAAAACATAACATGTGCATTCCTCTTTTCAAATTTTTTTGATGTTAAAGCACTCAAACAAATCCTTTGTAGTAAACCATATCTTTTTAATTTACAAGCCATTTTGCACATTTGCAAAAGCAAAAAGAATTCACTTTTTTCACTTAATTCTGTAGAACTGAGAAATATGGGGGCGTTTTCCTCTTCAAATTTTTCTCCACGCGATAACCGATGAAGTTTCAATGAATCTATACGGCGCTGTACTCCATAAGGTCTTGTTATAGCACTTAACTCAACTTTGTTCCTTATATGGACACAATGTCTAGAAAAAAGTAGCATACCAGACTGAAAAAATTCATTGTATCTCTTTACCTTACAAAGAAGTAACGTTCTTCTGTAAACTACTTGAGGATCTAAAGTATCAGATTCAGGATCCTGATTAAGAATATCTATTGCTTTATTATATTGACCTTTTAATTGGTACAGTTTAGCTAATGCTATTCTTGCACCTAAATGTTGAGATGATAATTTTGTTACAACCTCGTATGATTCTATTGCTTTCTTTAAATCTTTACAACCAACCCAGCACTCTGCGTGTCGTAACCAAACAGCAGCTAAACTGTAATTACTACTATTTACTAATGGGTCTAATAATAGTAAAGCACGTTCGAATTCTCTTTTTCCCATTAAAGTTTCTGCTATATCTAGGAAAAGGTCTCCAGAAATTTCTGGGTTTTCCTGTAAATAGAATTTAAGTAGAAGCTTTTCTGCTAATTGTATTTGATCTAATTCAATAAGCGTTACAAGAAACTTTGCTTTCAGATCTACAGCAACATCATTCGGCATTCCGCAAGATTCTATTTCGCCTATTATTTGATCTTCTGATTCATCTTTCTTTTCATTTACAGATTTTTTAATTACTGTAGCAGAATTCTGATCACTAACGTTTTTATATTTTACCCAAATAGTTGTATACGTAGTTAAAATGTTTAGACACCTTTTAAACTTTTTCAGTGCTATTAGTATTTCAGTCATTATATTGACTTCTTCTAAAGTAATAAACTTAGGACATTTAGAAAAAATATTTTCCATAGCTTCTAATGCTTGTTCATTGTTATTTTCTTCCATAAAACGTTTGGCTAACATTTTTGCATACTTAATTACATTTTCTCCATCTTCAGGCTCCAACTGATGAACTAATCTTGAATATCCTTTTAGATAAGCTTTTCTATCACCATACCTTTCGAAAAGTTCTGCTCTGGACTCGTATAAACTTATGTCTTTTGGACTTGCTTGAATTGCTTTATTATAACATGTTATTGCTTGTTTAATGTCTCCACTTTCTACTGACATGTTCGCTAATCTCACCCATTGATCAGAATCTCTTGGACTAAGATGTGCTGCTATTAAGGCAAATTGTAATGACTTTTCTGGTTGATCTGTTTCATATATCATTGCCAATGTTTGAAATGGTTCTGGAGCACTTGGCACTTGCCTGAAGAAAAGTCAAATATTTATCTTGTTCCATGGTATAATCATATAGTAACAGATAGTTTTCATTTTGTATTAAACACTTGCCTAATTATTTCCATACATATTTGAGCAGCTAATTCTGTTTCCCCTCTAGCAAATCTTAAATTTGCCTCACCCATAAGACCTTGTAAAGCTGGGGGAAGTGTCCTTTTTTTCTTTTTATAACGTCCTCTTGGTCCTCTTCGATGAATAATTTTATTTGTTCCTATGTCGTCAGTTTCATTTTCATTTCTATTCATAGGACAATTAATTACTACATACTTTATATAAAAAGATAAACATAATTATTGGAGTACTACCTAGAAAGGTCAGCTTCTACAGTTTCTAAATCTATATCTTGATCCATTCTTGATGAATATTCAGAAAATGTTAGTTCTCCATTTAAAAACTGCTTTGTCAATTGATCTTCTTCATCTACTGTCATTAAAATATCTTGATCTTCTGTATCTGTTGTAATATCCATAACAGCATTATTTTGCTCGATATATGTATCTGATATTATGTCTTGTGTTATATCTTGAATCTCCAAAGCTTTAGCTTCAACAAACTCTGTCATATCTACATTCATATTACTAAGAGCATTTTCATCCAGTTCTTCTATGATTACCGATGCTATTGTATTTTCTTCATTGACCGTTGCATTATCTTTGTGACTCAGCGATGATAAATTAATTTCAATTTCAGTTTCTTCATCCATATCAATATTAGATTCCATTATGGAATTACACGCTTATAGCTCACAATACTATAAGATATATAGACAAAACACTATAATATATTAAAAACCAAATGCAAAATAGTAATGCAAAATATAAACGTAAAAATAATTTTTTTTATAAAAATTGTTTAAGAAAAGAACACAGTATCAAAAAATTCTATGTAAACAGTCATATAATTATTATATACATTTCATAATCAGCTGTCATGTGAATTACACATTTGACAGCATGACGTACACAAATAATATTACAATTATATATTTTAAATCATGGAAAACTTAGTTGATTTTCGCTGAAAACTCATCAATTTTAAGTTGTATGCACGTATGAAATATATATTTATTAAAAGGGGATTTATATTAGAGGTTAAACTATTGCGTAAATTGCTTACCTTGATAAGTTGCACCCGAAGAATTTACACAATATATCTTCACATAAACAACTACTTTTTTGTACAATAAATCTTTATAACACATAAAACACAATTGATTTGTCGTAATTGTTGATATCAGTCAATAGATAATACAAACATTTAAGCTTCTGATACTAAACATCACTACTGGGCAATGTGAAGTTCTGTAAACAGTGTGATAAAGCAGTGCATTATGATTTGTTTTTTCGTCGTTCACAAGCATAATTTATTCGCAATAAAGTATATTCATTACACTGCAGAGAAGTGAGGAATGTGATGAAAATATTGGGAAAAAATGCATATTTGGAACAACCCAATTTTTCAATCGAAGCAAAACTTTATTTTGAGAACGTTGAGGTTATGACATCAAAAACAAAATTTTGACAATAAAAAAGAAACGTCTCTGAATCGTTTATAGTTTTCATAAAAGTTAACTAAACAAAAGGATATGAAACTTCTCTTTGTTTCACTAAAATATTAGGAAGAAACATGATAATGAATAATACTGTTTAATAAATTATGCCTTTCCACTGCATGTAAGTCATACAAAACTGCATAGACAATTATGTTTATATAATTCGAATTAACTACTAGTCATTATGAAAATCAATAAAAAAGAAGTATTATAAAGATGTAGATATAATTGAATGGTGTTTTGATAATCTTATTTCTTATTTACTAATAGTCATATATTACAATTAGAGTTAACGTTAATATATATTTTTCAGCTGACATTAATAGTATGAAGCCACATACATGCTGGCTATATATCCTTTTATTGTTACTTGGTATTGGAACTAAAATATTACACAATCAAGTAAATTGTTTAGATAAATATAACAATTCTATCAGTCCTGAAATACCTAATGTCAGCAAATTATCGTGCCATGGCAATGATCCAGAACAAGTAAAAGTTCATTTTGCGAGCAGTATTGTTAAGAATGAATATATTGTTGCATTTAAGGGATATTATAAACCACATTCACGTGAAAATTATATAAGAGCCGCATTAAATTCATCCGGAATTTATAAGTGGAAAATTTTATTTCGTGATAATTTGGCCAGTAATTTCCCTAGTGATTTTGATGTTGTACTTTTGGAAGAAACAGATAAATACAATGGCCTTGATGCTTTAACTGAACATCCTCTTATTAGAAGGGTAACTCCACAGAGACTTGTTCAGAGAAGCTTAAAATTTGTCAATGCATCAGAAGATGCTGATTTCCCAGAATATAAAAACTTTAAAAGGAAAATCAACAATTATGTGAGATATAAAATTCCAAGTTACTTATATATTGTTCCATACGAGTATATCTGTTTGAAAATATGTTAATTAATATGGCTTTTAGAACAACCAATTTTGGCAATCGAGCAATCGTCACACATCACGTAGATTATTAAGAGCTATTCCAAGGCAGATTACAAGCATACTTCAAGCTGATGCTTTGTGGGGAATGGGAGTTACTGGAAATGGTGTTAAGGTGAACAATACAGTTTAAGATTCTTGTCAAAATGAAATCAAGGACTGGTTGTTGTATATATCATATTTATTAGGTAGCAATATTTGATACGGGACTAGCAGTTAGTCATCCACATTTTAAAAAGATTAAAGAACGTTCTAACTGGACTAATGAAAAGACATTAGAAGATGGTTTGGGTCATGGAACATTTGTAGCTGGAGTTATTGCATCTTCTTGCATGGATTGCCTTGGATTTGCACCAGATGCAGAACTTCATATTTTTCGTGTTTTTACCAACACTCAGGTATCCTTATTATTATCTTTTTATATTTGCATTTCCCTGAACATTAACATTTAAGAGTATGCCTGCTATCTATAGGTATCATATACTTCATGGTTCCTGGATGCATTCAATTATGCTATTCTTACAAAAGTCACAGTATTAAATCTGAGCATTGGAGGACCAGATTTTATGGATCATCCATTTGTTGATAAAGTATGGGAACTGACGGCAAATGGTGTAATTATGGTATCTGCTATTGGTAATGACGGACCTTTATATGGGTAAGTATAAAGTTTAATTTTTTTTTATTACAAAATTATACTTTTAAAATGATTTGACTCTTATTCAATGTAGAACATTGAATAATCCTGCGGATCAAATGGATGTCATCGGAGTAGGTGGAATCAATTGGGAAGATCAAATAGCAAGATTTTCATCAAGAGGAATGACAACATGGGAATTACCATCTGGGTACGGAAGAGTGAAACCTGATTTAGTTACATATGGATCAGGAGTACGAGGATCTGCGTTACAAACAGGTTGCAGAACATTATCTGGAACTTCAGTTGCCAGTCCTGTTGTAGCAGGAGCTGTTGCATTGCTAGCTAGTGGATTTGTCCAAACAGATGGATCTCAAACTATTAAACAAAGGGTAATTATATATTAAATACACTTTTCTAAATATCGATTATTTCAGAATCGTATTTTTAATAGAAAATTTAATTCATTTACCTATGTTTTTATCTATGTTTTAAAAGGTTACTCCTGCAAGCATGAAGCAAGCATTGCTTGGGTCGGCGCGTCGATTGCCTGGAGTAGGAATGTTTGAACAAGGGGCGGGTAAGTTGGATCTGTTACGAGCATTTCATTTTCTCCGTTCCTATACACCGGTTGCTACTCTAAGTCCAAGGTAATTCATCTTTTATATTATATTGTGATACCCATTATACCAGAAAATAATATATAGTATGTCATTAGTTATATAGATTTGACCGAGTGTCAGTATATGTGGCCGTATTGTACGCAAGCTGTATATCACACTGGAATGCCTACAATTGTAAATATAACTATAATAAACGGCTTGGGAGTATCTGGTCACGTAGCAGATCTTGTATGGCATCCATACAATGGTAATGGAAATGGAGAACGAATCGACGTATCAGTAACTTATAGCGATCTTCTTTGGCCATGGTCAGGTTGGTTAGCGGTCGCAATAACAGTACCACCTTCTGCTCGCGATTGGCAAGGCATTGCTCAAGGTTAAAAATATTTTAATTACTTGCCTTTTTTTTACTAAAGAAAAGAAAACAATTTTTTAAAATATTTAATTGTGTATACAGGTCATATATCGGTTACAATTGAATCACCACCGAGTGATGGAGAGGAAATACCAAGACAATCTAGAATAGAATTACCCTTGAAAGCAAAAGTTATTCCTACACCCCCTCGACAGTAAGTATATAAAATTTCATGATATTGTTACAAGATATATAAATGTATATTCAACGGAATTAACAAAATAATATTTATATACTAGTAAACGTATTTTATGGGATCAGTACCATAATTTACGTTATCCTCCCGGATATTTTCCGCGAGATGACTTACGCGCGAAGAATGATCCCCTAGATTGGAATGGTGACCACATCCATACTAACTTTAAAGATATGTATCAACATCTACGAAACGCTGGTTATTATTTAGAAGTACTTGGTGCACCGTTCACCTGTTTTAATGCTAGAAACTATGGTACTTTGCTCATCGTGGACACGGAAGAAGAATTCTTCCCTGAAGAGGTATTCGCATTGTATAACATGTATAGTAATGTTTATTATATAGTATTTCATTACGTTAATGAACAATGATACACATCTTTCAGGTCTCTAAATTAAAAAGGGATGTAGAAGAAGAAGGTCTTTCTGTAATTGTCTTCGCAGATTGGTATAATGTCACCGTTATGAGGAAAGTAAAGTTTTATGATGAAAATACTCGACAATGGTGGATACCAGACACAGGAGGTGCAAATATACCAGCTTTAAATGATTTACTATACCCTAATTGGGGCATAGCGTTTGGAGACCAAGTACGTAATGGCCACTTTACTCTCGGTCAACATTCTCCTGTAACATTTGCATCTGGTACTACAATCACACGGTATGGTGTTACTAAAGATACAATTACTCATAAAGAACAGTTAAACGATTGTTATGTGAGACTCATATATTCCTATTTAATCCGTTTAGATTTCCAAAAGGTGGAATCATTATTTATGTAGAACTGCACGATCAAGGGCAAGAACTTTTAATAGAATCAGAATCAAGATTTACGATGTCCATGCCAATTCTCGGACTTTTCCAAACAAGTGGTTATAAGGATCTTCAAAAAGTATATAATGATAATGATAAGAATTTAGTGGGGGATGAAGAAAATGTAGATAGAACTAATATAAAAGATCAGATAGTACCAGGAAGAATAGTAGTGTATGGAGACTCGAACTGTATCGATGACAGCCACTTACAAAAACGTATGATTTAAAAATGATCATTAACTTCATGAATGTATTTAATTTATTAACATCGCGCTCTTTTAGCTTGTTTTTGGATGCTTGACGCTATATTGGAGTATACAACGACGGGTCACGTTGCTACGGTTTTCACTGATGAAAGTCAGACCAAAGCACGAATCTTGGAAAAACCTACGACTTTAGACAACAATGAACTGCCACAGCGTATGGAAGGAAGTCATTTAAGACGTCATAGTAAAGTGTTGTTACCTGAGAGTACTAACACTGGTCACATTCGACCACTTCCGTCTTGCCCTACCATTACACTTGCTATTCCAAAACCATTAAACGAGTCTGTTTCTATGTAAGTAGTTATATAATTTGTGAAATTTGTATTCAATTGCTGTATTAATGATCGCATGTACAAGAAGTTTCATTTTATTTCAGAAATCTTTATAAGCCTCAGAAGTTGCTGTCTGTAGGAAATACGATAGTCGCGGTAAATCCAGTGTTACAAGATACAAGTCCCTTATGGCTCAGACGGCGAGTCGGTGCAAACATTCCTACACTGCACCATGCAGAACGGAATAATATTATTGATGAATTAGAACAAAGTGACGAAAATAATAGTGAATTATTTACAAGTAAGTGGAGTTACATGGCAGGTATAATTATCGTAGGAAGTATTGCTCTGTATTTATTAAACCAATGGAATTGCTTAATATCAAAAAGGCATTCTCGAAGAAAACGAGCAGTCGGTAGATTACGCAGAGTTATTCAAACAATTTCTGTGCGCAGAGTGCCTCAAATGTGATTTTGTATTTGAGAAATCCTCAACCGGTGCAAGATAATGTTCGATTATCTGTGGTAAACGCTTAGAAAATAAACTATGTTACGTGCCTTTAAACATACAGTACTCAACGTAAATTAACAAATTATATAACTTATTTTGATAAATTTTATGTTACTAATTCATTCTGGACATGTTAGTATTTCCGTTCGACATACATGTACAATAATGACAAATCCCTATAATGCTATATTAGTTCTTTGTTTAATCGCTTCAATAAAGTAAGCCGAAATATAAATTCACCGTAAATGAATATATAAAAACTACATTACTGAAATAAAATAAATATAAGTTTATACTTCCAATAAATTATAAGAATTAGTTTTGGAATTAGCATTAATAGTATTTTATATGTTTATATGTATATTTCAGTGAGTATTTTAATCGTTAAATTTATGAAATACATACTTGCTCGTACCAAACAAGCATATACATAAAAATTGTAATATAAGTTCATCTTCCAGTGTTTATTAACTTGTGATATACGATTAATATGTTTTATCAAACATATGTGTAATAATACAGTTATTCATTTTTAGTTAATATTTGATAAGATAGATAATAAGAATAGTTGAAAAAATAATAGAAATAATAAGACCATTCCTTTTACATATAAAACTATTTATTTAGCCATGTAGAAACATTTCACTTTCTGTAATATATTTTAATTTTATCTGTATATAATGTTATTTGTGTGTTCAGCTATATTGTACATATCTCAAGATTTTTACATTGAAATTAATACTTTAATTATAGAATGGATTGTATGTAACCCAATGAGCCCTATCTTGTTCTGCTGCAGACTTATGACTGGTGAAAATACTTTTAAAAACTTCTGATGCTTTGGGATCCTTAGCGACACTATAATTGTCTTTAACTTTTTTATATGCTGGGTCTTCTGCTTCGCTTCTATTACTATTGATTTTAATGCTACCAACTTTATCTTCTTTCTTAATTTTCTTCTTTGGTGCTTCATCTTGCTTTGCAACTTCAGTTTCAATACTTTCACATTTGTGTTTTTTTGATTTCTTTTGAACAGCCTTCCTATTTGTCATATTTTCCTCCATTTTTTTAAGGTCATCTCCTTCCGCATTTATAATAACAATATCTGTCTCATTGTATGGTTGCTGACATTGGTGACATATCTGAAGAACAAAAACATTACAACCATTTTACCATACAAATAATTTATCTATAATTCATAATCATTTTAATACTTTTAACGTTATTACTTACATTGCTCTTGATTACTTTAAGTGCGCGTTCGCTCATCACACAACCACAAGACCATAGAAAGCAAAATTTATATTTTCCATTCATTTCTAATCCAATAACTGGACAAATGTATGGGCTTTTGCCTCCATCTGTATAACAATCTCCTTTTTCAGCTTTATTAGCTTCAAATGCTGAATTCGCAGTTAAATTCAAATTTTTCACATCCTTTAAGGTTTTAATATGCTGTGTTGATTCTGGTAGTATGCTTCTATCAAGGAGACCTTCCAAAACAGATTCCTTGCTATACAAACGACCTAAAGCACATCCAACCACTGGTGGTTGCAAAGGCAATTGTTTTATTGTACAATGTCTCCATTTAAATGCCAATTCTGCCTCTTTATCTTTCTAAAAGTAATCAATAAATAAATGTGTTGCAAAATATATTATAAAATTGTAATTCCAACAATATACAAAATTCTTAAATACGATGAAAATTTATACAATGCTCACAAAAGATTTTACATACAATGTAAAAATTTATACTTCGTACACAGCACAAAACATAAAAGTTACCTGTTCTGGTTTCTTTTTAACTCTGACCAACTCATTTCTACGAGGAATAGTTCCACCATCACAACCCATAACGAACGATAAGTAAAATCAACAATTGAAACGTATCAGAGTCTAACAAAATCTACGTCAAACACTATTATGGATTGTAACAGGCGTTCTCAACCTGGTCATTAGTGACCTCTAACAAGTAATATATTTGTTCAAACGCCATAAATCGCTTTCTTCAAGAAAAAACGATACTCTTATTATTACATATCACAACATTAACCAATTATAATTATTCCGTCAGTTTTTTCATATTAATCCACGGATTATTCTATATTCATGTAAAATAAATCCAATTTTGGAATGCCGATAAAAAAGGATTGAGAACCCTTGTATAGTATTTAATAGTATCGAGTCAGTCCAAGGAAATGAAAATCAGTATTACCAACTTCTCTCTCGTAATTAAATTATTTCCATAATAAACATAATTCATACTGAATACTTAAGAAAAACGTATACGCCGTGATTTACCATTAATTTTTATAGATCCAAACGAAACAAGCAACGAATAAACGAAAATCTAATTTAACATTTGATCGGAAGCTGAATACGAAAGTATCGAGTGTAGTGGTAACAATACACGATCGTTGTAGCAGATCACAAGTCAGCTGATGATGCTCCGTTTCAGTTTGTTTTAGTTGCCGGGCGGGTCGTAAGGCAGCAGCACACAATTGTCATCACGTGAGGTCACAATGGTTTCTGATGGTTTCGACGAAGAGTGATTTGGAACAGCGAATGTTTTGAATTTCTTGAGAAATTCAAGCATCTGCTGTCTTCTCCGAGTACAGGTGCAATACGGGATATCTGGTGAGTGAAAACCGCTCGTTTCTCTATAATAGACGAATCGATGTTTAAGGCGAAATTTTCTCTTTTTTTTTTATCAAACGATAAAGAACCATTGATTCGTGTCTTGCCATCAGAAGGTGTCAAAAAGTTTCTGTCAAACTTTTCGGACATATATTATTTCATCGACATTTAACGCGACGCGTGACACCCAAGCTTCCTTTTAATTCGGAGGCGAATGTGTGACGCATTTCAAAGGAGGAGGGCCATGCTATTGATTTTACCAGCAGTTTATTAACGGACGCCATTAAATCGTTTCGATAATAAGCCTGATATCGTAGCAATGTTCTGGTATGGCCAACGACAATTCAAGGGCATCCGTTTCCGTATGCAATTTCGTGGTACACTTGTCACTTTCCTATATTGATCACTATACAAGCTCAGCGCGCCATTCTTGCACTAACTATATGTCACGTGGAAAGCGCGCCTAATTACATAATATCATTGTCGAAGAAACACACTGTGCCACACCCCCTTCTTTTATTTAACATTTTACAAGTTAAGAGGCTTTCGAGCAATCATTCGGACCTGAATTTTATGCTATCCTATACATTATACACGTTCGTCTAATGGTTCAATGAACAATGCGCCTCAGATCATACGTTTGTACGTCAAACCGATAGACGAACATGGATCGAAAGGATGAAACAGGTGGTTGTCGATAAAACTTCAATTTGAATTATTCTGAGATAATTTTTCTCTTAAAAATTATTATCAGCCGGCTTAAGACACTTTGTAATGGTAATAGACAATTTTAATTAAAGCGAATATGTAAAGTTTTACTGTAGTTAGTACTGTAGAGGATAAATTGTCAATACCTTTGTATAAGAACAACTAGTTAATAGTTGTTGAAGTTGCAACAAATATAATAGTATAAGGAGATGGTTATTGAAAATGTAGACAATTATGAAATTGATTGGTAAAGATTTGATGTATTATAATTTGTGATGGGAAATGTATTTTATTTTATAAAATCTTCTATTGCAGAAATTGTAGGATATTTACCTCAAAATGACAGAATATTGGTTGATATCCGCACCGGGAGACAAAACATGTCACGAGACATGGGAAACTTTAAACAATTTGACATCCAAACAACACTCTTTATCGATTAACTATAAATTCCATATCCCAAATTTGAAAGTTGGAACGTTGGATCAATTGGTGGGTTTGTCTGATGATCTGGGGAAACTTGATATCTACGTTGAACAAGTAACCCGCAAAGTTGCAACATATTTGGGAGAGGTCTTGGAAGGTGAAAGATATAAACTCCGAGAGAATCTAATGGCCAATAATAGTGAGTACAACAATGTTGCGCTTGTAACTTTAGAATTTGCTCTTTAATTTATATTTACATCTGTTCTCTGGTAAAAGAGGATAGATTTTTTAAATATTCAGGGGTCCAAAACTATTTTGTATCTTTTTTATTAAATATATTATATTTTATTGAATGCAAGTACTAAATATAAATTTCATAAATTAATCAATAAAGGAATCACTTTTTTGGACCCTTGCAGACAGGTATCGATCGATTTTTTGTGTATGATGTTATAACGAAACATAATATCGGTTGGCAGACATCAATGAATACTATACACAACACAAAACATACACACTGTTTAAAATTTTTTCTTTAATGATGATCTTTTAAACATGTATCAATTGATTTATTAAGATTTTTCATTTATTCATTGAAAATAACAATAGCACAATTTTAGAGTCTTTGATCCTTATTCTCCTGAATACCCTACATTAATAGATCAGTTAGATGTAAACAAAATTTTGTCTGTGTATGTTGAATATAACATAGAAATAGCATTGTTTTTTTTTTACAAGAATGTCTAAACAGATGTATTTTGTTTATCTTTTGACCAAGGATAATATACAGGCAAAATACTTGTGGCTATAGCACATAGTAACTAACGTTCATAAATATGATGTGCACCATAATTTTATAAACAAGAGACAACTTGCACATAGAATGTAGCATTAGAAATAATTGAATTCAACCTCTTCTGTCATTACATGTACTCAAGGTGTAACAAAATTTATAAGTTTTATAAACTTACAATTTGTTGCATTAGAATATTCACTTGTTAATTATTTTAAACAGAAATAAGTTGCAGTAAATATTTTGATTATAATAATTCATATAGTAATTTTTTTTTTTGTAGCTTAGACATTGGAAACTTGAAAATTCAATAAAATGATGGTACACATCATATTCTGCCATATGATTTATATATCTGTAGAATGCTTATTATTCTAATTGGTTTAGAAGTCATATCATTTATTACTTACTATGAATAATTTTTCATATTTGTGGTGTTGCTTGGCTTGCTTTGTTTAATTTGGACCACATTAACCCTGTTTCCCTACCTTACTTATTATTTTATTAACAAATGCTCATACATGTGCACCATCAAAGATATTGTATAATGCTACAAAAAAAGTTTTAAACACAAACATGCAGTATTGCGTGCTAAGATAGAAGAAAAATTTCAGTAGTCTTATACATGGAAATCTGAAGGTACAGACCACACTTGTCATATCAGAAATTTACAAAGGACGCAAGGAGTTGCTTGGGTTACTGTGGTCACCAAGCTCCAATTAGCCGTTACAAGGATTCTTTTCTTTTCTGTTTAGTTTGATTATGTACTATTTTCCCTTTTGGCATTATCGATCATTTGCAATTTAAGTTTCAATTTCTGCATATCATTTGCTCGTACAGTTTTCAGTTTCTTCCTGTTCCTTTTAATTCTATATTTTTTTAATATTATTTTCCTGATATTCTGTTTTATTTTCTTTTTGCTTTAGCTATATCGGAGTATTTAACGAAAAATTTATATCACAGTACAAATATTAATACTATAGCTGGATACTTTAATAACAAGTTCATAAGATATATAATGTTCACTATTATAATCATTCAAGTATAACTTAATCGTCTTCTACAAAGGATCCAATACTTTGATATACTTCTTATCTACAATGAAAACAGTTCTAGAAATAATATCGGCGGCAACGTTAGAGTTGGATTACAAGAATCATTTCCACTGAGAGTATAACAAATTTCGAATTATCGCACTGCATTAACGAATCTTTGTTAGGGTGTAGACGTTTTTATACGCTAAATACTCCATGTTCTCTTTTCTTTTTCTTTTTCTTTGAGTTAGTTTGATTGAGTTTCGACAGCATTGTCGTTAGGCATTTGCGTAGGACGCAATAATAGTTGAACGAGACGTAAGAAAAGTCGCGCGGAGATTGGGACTGGGCTGTAATGGATAGGTCAAACGTCAATGGATGGGGAGAGCTCGAGCCCCGAAGGGGGTCCGGACACCCCGCCAAACACCCCCGTCACCCCATCACACAAGACTTCAAAGGAGCACCATAAGCAGTGGAAGGAATTGGAGAAATGCGAACCAGAACCAGCCGCCTGTTTAGGTCAGCATCATCACCAGCGTCATCACCATCATGAGCATCATCATAGTCATAAACATCATAATCATCCTTCCGATTTCGACAAGAAATCATCGTCACACAGTCCCCAAGGCAACTGTGATGTCCGACCATCGAACGATCCTTTATCAGTATATTCATGCTATCATGCGCATTGGTGCGCCGCTTCAACCTCTTCCACACCAATCCCTAGTCCTACCCCAACAAGTCCAAGTCTCTCCCTTTCATCAAACTGTAGCAGTGAAGGAGAGACCAGATGGAAGTCGACGACGCGTCATCGGACTACTGAGAAAGCAGATCGATGTACCTCTAATCGCAAATCACTCGGCTATGACGACGACGAAGACGATGCGGACCAAAACAGCGACCAAGACCAAGACCAAGACCATAGCGGCAGTTTGCCCAATCCAGGTACCCGTCCTACCACCGCCAGGTCAACCCGTCGAACCTTTTTCCCCGAACATAGCTGCGAGACTTGTTCTTACCCATTTCTCCTGTGCACCTCGTGACTCGCCCGTTTAGCGACCGATTCTTGTCTTGTCTTATCTCCTTTGGAGGTAGATATAGGAGAGAAAGAAAGAGAGAGAGGTTGTCATTTCATGGTATTTGAGTTTCTAAAATAATGGATCTTCGCATGCAGCTTTTTTGCTTAGGGAAAAAAACAAGGAAAAGGAAAAAAGAATATATGATTCCAAACTCATATCACTTGTGATTCAATTCTATTCGGTTATCGTATTAATGACAGTATCTTTATGATCCTAGTGCGCATTTCCTTCAGTGTCAATTTTGCACAGCTGCACTACATACGCAATGTTTGTAACGCTGAAATATTTTCTGCCAAATCTTGCCTCTGATGTAATAGATTATTTGAGGTCTTCTTTCAATGTTAATGTGCTATGTCAAATAAGAAAGCATTGCTTATTATACATATTATTTTTCATTTCGTCACTGTAAGTAACTTCTTCACACTCTTTTGTGATTAAATTTGCAGTGTTTGAAAGACACAACTTGTTTTGTATCAGTGACTAAGTATACATCTTATATATCTGTAAATACTTTATGTATATCTATATCTATGTATAGATATATAGATATATATATATTTTTTCATGATGTATTGAAAAGAAAAGAGAACACTTTACAAAAGTCATGACAATCTCTCTCCAATGCTTACAGCGTACACAAAGTGAAACAGTACCAAAAGAAAAGATACTTGGCTTGGTTTATTGAGCTTGCGATTAAAGATAAAGTACCCTAGTACATCAAATATTTTTACGTTGTATCGCAATAATTTCCTCGATGATGTTACAGCAACATTTAATTTCTTGTGCACGCAGGAATTAAAATATTGGAAGATAACAAAGACAGCTGCCCGTCTTTCTAGCACATTTTAATTGCAGCAAATGTGCGTACATTCTGAAAATTTGGTTTTTCGGGAAATGCTCTAGTATGTTTTAAGTTCTTAGCTAGTTCTTTTTACTCCTGCGTCCTCATTGTGAATAAATGTTTCACAAGTTCTCTACAAATTACATTAAGGAATTCTTTGAATTTTAGTTTTCTTAAAGTTCACTTGTGACGATGATAAAGGGATCACATTCAATTAAAACTTTTGGATATTGTTCAATCAATTGTTCCAGATGCTGTGGACGAATGAATGAACACATAGCGTATTACCATAATAATTTTCAATCCCCTCTTTTTACTTTTTAAAAGCTTTTCTTTATAATTTCTTTATATTTTCTTATACCATACTCCGCTTTGATTTTCCTGTTTATATAGTTCTTTTAACATATGATTTTCAAAAGATACATGTTTAAACAAATTTTGAATCTATTAGAGATTATTGACCAAATTTTTAAAACAATTAATATATTTCAACATATTATGTTCCTAAAATATAATTATTTCGATATTATTTTCATTTATCTCTGTGATTTCAATAAAGTATTAATAAAATTGAAGTATAGAATTTGAACAATATACGTATTTGGATATAAATTTACATTCGTTCTATGTACAAAATATTATCCGCGGAATGGTTTAAGAACAATTGTAAGATTTCAAAATAGCAACATTATGTTTCTTAATTTTATTTCGTTTCAGTATATTTTTTAGCATTTTTCCCATACCTAGCTTTCAAATTGCTTTTTAACCATAACATTTTATAATTTTTCATAGAAGGACAATACTGCACAAACTATAATACATGTACAACATATGTATTATGGACGCTAGTACAGTTTACAGATGAGACACAATTAACAAAATGAAATTTTCAAACACTTATCGATCGGTACATGGACTTATAAAAATACTATTTCGCATGATCAGATATAGATTTTGCAGACAGTATGGTGCTCAATACCCTTCAACACTACAAGTTACCTATTTCACAGAATACATCCTACCGATCAACTTTAATAAAGTACTTCATAAACAGTTGGCATGAAATGCTTAGATATTTTGGCTTAGCTGCATACTCTATGTTTATGTTATAATTGCTCGTGTTACAATGTATCATTTAAGTCACTAATACATACAAGATAAAAATAATTTTTTAAAATAAACTGAATATTCATATTACACAGTATCTATCGTCATTATATTCTATGGTATTCATTTACATTCATAATTTTAATGAATCAAATGTACATGCGTATACGTGCATGTGAAAGTGTGTGAGAGCGTGGGTGGTTATTCATACAGAGCTATAAATCAACAGCTTTATGAAGAATTCATTATTTTAGTATTTCAAAGTTTATACTGTAATGGTTACAGAGTTATCATAAATTTTGTTTGAATGAAATTTAATTTATTTTGGAAAATACTAATTTTTCAAATTAATAATAATTCTTTTGTAATAATAGTTAATACTATATTTCAAGAAATTAGCTAGAACATTACTGATAATTAATTCATTCAAACGTTATTTACGAGTAATCTTTTTCTATATATATATATACACACACACTTATATATATATATATATATATATATATATATATATATATATAGATATATATTATATAGATGAGTTAAAGGAGTTAGATTCAAAGACATTTTTACAAAAGAATGTTATCCATTAAGCAGACAGGCTTATTTATATGAAATGATTCTCATAATAAAAAAACAATGCATTGACAACATAAAATGCTTCTATACACTGTTTGCATGCTATATTTTTTTAATGTCTCGCTTCTTTTTGTAATGCTAATAATTAGTAAGGAGCGTACTAGAATCAAGAGAAATAAGTTTAGTAGAAACAGTCTTTCTCTGTTATCTCACTGTTATCAAATACTCTCCTTATCACAAAATCAATCTGAGAATTGTTTTAATTTTAATCCAATTAAGATTAGTTTAATTAGACTACATATTCATATGCTCAAATATATTGTACATGTGCATGTAAATGAATTGTAAACTTGCAATTGATACATTTTTAAATTAAAATCAATTGGCTAGCATAAAAATTGAAATGTATTTTAATAAATATAAATTATATTTTAATAAAAAAAAGTAAGTTAAGCTCATTATTGTAAAAATTGTTTGTAAATGCATTTGTACAACATATTTTACAATTCAACAGAGCTTTGTCATTTTCAGCTTCTAAATTTCTTCGAATCATTAATAATATATTCAATACTGCATTTAAGAGCACAATTTAAGCACTTAGTATTACATGTGATTTAAACATTGCATGTTACTTACGATTCCATGCGTTCGAAATTTTGCAAGCTCTGTTTGAATATTTTATAGAAAATGAATAATGTTGCTCCACGGGACAATTACTCTAACATTTTAAATTTACTAGGTGATCTACCGTCATATATAACTCGATTCCAGTGGGACATGGCAAAATATCCTATTAAACAATCGCTGAGGAATATCGCTGATATTATCAGTAAACAAGTGGGTCAGATTGATGCAGATCTCAAAACGAAATCTACAACATATAATAATTTAAAAGGAAGTTTACAAAATCTTGAAAAGAAACAAACGTAAGTGTATATTTATTGAAAAAATTCAATGTTATATTATTGTTAACTAATTTTGTTGTTACTTTAAGTTATCATATTATTGCTTTTAATTTTACTTTATAATTACTATTGTACAGAGGAAGTTTATTGACAAGGAATTTGGCTGATTTAGTTAAAAAGGAACATTTCATCTTGGATAGTGAATATCTAACTACGTTACTTGTAATTGTGCCAAGGTATATCCACTTACATTTCGTACAATATATATCTATGGACTGTTAACATTTACTTATATCGTTTTATATATGCATTACATTTATATTTTAGAGCAAGTTTTCATGATTGGTACAATGGGTATGAAAAATTAACAGCTATGATAGTTCCACGTAGTACACAACTTATTACTGAGGATAGCGAATATGGTTTATTCACTATCACCCTATTCAAGAAAGTTATTGAAGAATTTAAGTTGCATGCACGTGAGAAAAAATTCATTGTTCGAGATTTTACCTATAATGAAGAAGAATTAGCTGCAGGTATTTTCATACAAATACTTATTTTCTTAATTAGATAATGTAATTTAGATACTTCTTTATACTTCTGTATTTTGTAATAGAAAATTTTACATAAGATATCGTTATCTTAAAATTAATCAAAGTGTATTATAGGGAAAAATGAAATTACAAAACTGGTAACTGATAAAAAGAAACAATTTGGTCCCCTTGTGCGTTGGCTAAAAGTCAATTTTAGCGAATGTTATTGTGCGTGGATACATGTCAAAGCATTGCGTGTATTTGTAGAATCTGTTCTGAGGTAATGTTCCGTTTAATACCTGATAATATTCATTTTCAATTAAATGCATATTGAATACAATAATAATATAACAGGTACGGGTTACCTGTGAATTTCCAAGCAATCCTGTTGCATCCACACAGAAGATGTGCAAGGCGATTACGCGAAATTCTTAATCAACATTATGCTCATCTGGATTTCTCCGCTACAGCGTCTGCTGCTACACAAGCAAATCAAGATGTATGTTGCACTACGACATTATTATACATACAGTTCCGTTTCAGTATAAACACGTTTTAAACTAATTAATATCTTTTTTATTGATATGTTCAAACAGAGCATGGAAATAGCTGGATTAGGTTTTGGCCAAAATAACTACTTTCCCTATGTGTATTATAACATCGATGTAAACATGGTCGACAATAAGGTTTATTAATTATCAAAGATGAGCATTCTTCTATATTTTAAATATTTTCTTTTCATTTACATAACATACTTCTATAACTCCAGGTACTTAACTACAGGTGTGTACAAAATATACCTTTTTAATTGTGTGAAATATGATTTGCGTGTTTAAAAGTTCATTATTTTGATTTTCATGTAACTGTAATTGTTATCGGTTCACTTCCAGGAGTAGACCAAATATTTATCCAAAAAATAATGATTTAATGTTGTATAAACATAATTATAACAAACCAAATTGAAATATTAAATATTAGTTGAAGGCAGCACAAAAACGAAGTGAGACAACGTGAAATTACTTCATTAAATATTGGATAATTGAGCAAGTTGTATTGTAAATGCTTTGTGTATAGAAAGTATATTATGCAATATTACTTTAAGTATTATTTGTCTTTGTTTCTCTTGAAATGATACCTTAATTAATGAACATGTATTGAAGTGTATTGTTTACATTAACACTTCCAGGTTTTATCTGTACATACGTTTTAAAAGTAGAATGGGTTCCAGGTAGGATAAATTATTATTACTATAACAGCCATTTATGAAAAATTATTTCCTCTATTTAGAATTCTCCTTTTACTAATTAGCTACAATCGGTGCTTCAAAAGACAGCTATATACCAACTTGCTTTTATTAATTGTATAAATAAATGATATTAAATAATAAAGCAAAGTTTCATTGTCACTATTTTATTTATTGAATGCAATAATATATATAATTCCCAAAACCTTTAATTTAAAAGTATAAAAATTCAATTTGTCAGTTATAATTTTTAATCAAAACCGTAAGTTGTGGACAATTGTTATAGACAGTATTAGAAAAAAAGAATTAAGTAGAAACATTACTACTTCTACATAGTTCCTGAAAGAATAAATACAATTCAATATAATTGTGTATCTCAACACTGTTTCAGTATCAGATAAATCTTACCTGTAAATCATCAATTTCTTTATCCCAATTCTTTTCTCCAATAATTTTAATTGCTCTTACAAGCAGATTTGTTACTTTATTGACATTTTGTTTAAACAATGTTACTACATCAGCTGCGTGAACAGTTTCTTCACAACTTTTCCAACAATCATAATCTGTTGCCATTGCAATAATTGCATATAAAAGTCCTGCTTCTTTAGCTAGGTATACCTAAGTTAATGATTGTTTTAAATAATATATACTGTGTCACGTAATAAATCATGTTGTTACAAGAGTCTAGTAAACAAAGTTATTTATACTTATTTCTGTTAAATTTATTTTAAATACTAAGTTTATGCCGTTTGAAAACCTACCTCTGGACATGTAGTCATACCAACTAAGTCTCCACCCCAGAGACGCAGAGCATTACTTTCAGCTTTTGAGGAGAAACGTGGTCCTTCTATAACTGCTACTGTTCCTCCATTTCTAATATCGTATTCTAGTTCTTTACCAGCTTCAAATAATATTTTCGACATTTCTGAACTAAAGGCTGGCTCCATTGGCATATGGCATACACCTGTAATTAAGCATTGTACAACTTCTGTTAATGTGTAACTTATAAATGAAAATATACATTTAGAAAACACAAATCACCTGCATACTTAGATGAGGTGCCATCATAAAGAGTTACATGTCTCTTTATTGTTCTATCTATAAAACTGTCTGGCACAACTAACTGCCCTTTATGTATACACTCTTGTAAAGAACCACATGCTGCAGATGCAAGTATGTGAGTACATCCAGCTAATCGTAAAGCTTCAATATTTGCACGGTAATTTACTGCAGTGGGACTTATTTTATGACCTGGTCCATGTCTATTATAATCATTGTATGTTATTATTATTATTATTATTATTATGATCATCATCATCGTCGTCATCATCATCATCATCATCATCATCATTATTATTATAGAAAGAAATTCAAATATTTTCATAAAAATAACTTTTAAATAAAAAATGATAATATCAAAAATATCAATTGTGTCAGTGATGCTTTAGAATATATTTCATTACTTTTTGCAAGAAGAATATTACCTTGATAATAACACAACGTCAACACCGTTAATATTTCCCTGATAAAGATCGCTAGAAGGCAATCCAAAATCATTTTTGGCATCTTCTCGAGTAATCACTGTTCGGCAATTAAGGATTTGATTTTGGGGATCATCCAATCCAGAACCGCCAATTATTCCAATCTATAAACAGCAACTCCATAAACTTATACGAATAAATAAATATTCCAAATCGAAGAGAATTATTAACCACCTGTTAAACGCGTAAAGAGTTCGAGTGATTTATGGTGTATAGAAATATATGTTACTATTCCTTTTCGAACAATTACGTCACATATCACATGCAAAATGTAAAATTAAGATTTAAAAATTTGATTCAACTATATAACACATTTATACGATAAATCGAAAACATGATTTCACAAATTACATTAAAGAAAACGATCATACCTTCACCTTGTATTTACTCATTTAAAAAGTGATTTAATGTAAGTTAACTATTTCTCAATTTTTGATATTTTCTCAATTTTGGAACACCGCCTATTGATAAGCAAGTCAAGTTGATTCAGTATACTGCTACTGATAACACACAAGCACAGACGAGGTATAAGGATAGATATTGCAAGCTTATGGGACTTGATGTCATATGTTCTGAATTACCGACTGTTTAAAAAATCAAAGGTTTTGCTCTGTCCTCTACGCCTAGAAAATGGTGAATAGGAAAACTACATCGAGCAAAATGATCGAAGTTGACTAAATAGTAAATGTGGTAATATATAGTTTGCCTCTTTCTATCTGGAACCGGCAAAGACGTTATTTAATTGGGAAGCAAGGGGAGACCGTTCACTCTCCGTGCTCCCACCGCGCGAAACTACATAGAAGTATTTTATGAATTTATATCATATAGTATATATATTAACGCTTTAAAGTTATTAATACATGATTTTAAATATAAATTGTGTATATTTCCTAAGACACCCTAAAAGATAATTCTTAACTAACCTAAATTTTCAAGTCACTTTTAGAATTATTTCATGCACTTTCAACGCGTTTTAAATATATGTTTGTATAGTTACGTCATCGAATGTGCGTGATATAAACTTCATTGACAAACATTTATATTTCGTTAAAATGACAAGTCATTTAATTCGTATTTGTGGAATAATCACAAATTGTACAAAAACATGCTACGCTAACTACAATGGTACGACGAAACAATTATACTTATACAAATTAATTTGATTACTATATGTTTCATTTGCATAACCTTAAAATTGTATCAATACTTAACCGTTACTGTTTATGTATTTTATCCGAGTGTGAAATTATTTTCAGTGTCTCCTCATGGTCTATTAAAATCAAGTATTCCAGTAATGCAAAATACCAGAAACACCACCAATTTCTTTAACAAAAGTATGTATGCTCGTTTCAATTTTAAAATTATGAATCTAACGAGGATTAATTTTTGTTGATTTAATCATTTTTCTTTAAATTAGGACCAGCCGCAGCATTATGGAAATCAGTTACTAGTGTTAGTAATGCTGGAAGAAGGCGAGGTAGAGCAAAAGGTATACCCCAAATGAAAGACCTGAATAAAGGACAAAAAGTTGGTATAGGAAAGGTTGGAATGGTTTTTCCTGGGTTAAATAGTGCGCTTCTAACTGGCAATAAATTGAATGTACAAGAAAAACACCCAATTCTTGATAGCCTAGAAATTAAATCCTCTGCACCACACAGTAAAGTTACTAGTAAAAGATATAGAAAAGTATCTATATTAGAACGAGGTTGGACTAGTGCAAGCCTAGCAGGCAGAAAGATTGGACCTCCAGACCCTGTTGATGATGGTTAATAATAACATTTATTAATACTGCATTTTTTTATAAATTATAATAATTAAAAATGTGTTGATGCTATTGTACTTTTATTATTATAGAAAGTTTCGAAGGCTTCGAAAGTTGGATATTAAGATTTAAAGTTGTAAACATTATGACCAATAATTTTGGCCGTGTAAAGAAGCATACAGTTACAGTCTTGACTGGAAATAGAAATGGACTCATTGGATTTGCAACAGTAAAGGGAAAAAATTTTAAACCGTGCGTTATAAGAGCTAAAAACAGAGCTGCACAAAAATTAATGTATTTTCAAAGATATAATGATCATACAGGTAAATAATATTTTATTTTAATTCTTATTAGTTACAAAGTAGGTAAAATTTAAATTATTGCTTTGTTTCAGTGCTTAATGATTTTTTTACACAGTTTGGGAGAACAAAAATATTTGTTAGACAGATGCCTCAGGGCTCTGGAATTATATCTCACCGTATTATTAGAGTAATTTGCGAAGCATTGGGTATAAAGGATATGTATGCTAAAGTTGAGGGATGCACAAATCCTCAACATATAATAAAGGCTTTCCTCGTAGGTTTGTTAAAACAGGTATGGATTTATAGAGGTAATTCCATATTGTTGCCACTATTAATTAATAAGATAATGTCTAAAAAATGATTATATGTTTAGAAACCGTACCAACGAATGGCAGACGAAAAACGATTGCATTTAGTTGAATTAAGAAGAGAGAATGGTTATTACCCTAAAATACTTGCTTCACCAGAAAAACCAAGAACGAAATCAGAGCTCACAAAAAACGAAATTATAGATTTCAAACAATACGTAATGAATGGAAAGATAGTTTTAAGGAAGAAACCTCGCCCATCACCTTTTTCAAATCATCCCAATTACGTACGTCATTTACGTAAGGCGGAACGACAACGAGGTCAAGACGACGTGAGACTTAGATTAAGAGCTGAATATGGTGAACTGCGTAGTTTCCTTTTCGAAAAATACCCAGAAGCAAGAGCTCCAAGATACCTAGATATTCTAAAAAATAAATTGAATAAAGGGGAAGTAGAAGAATAGTATACGACTATATGATATATATGTATATAAGCATTAACTGTTCATCGAAGTCATAATAAATATATAAATACATTTTCAGTGACAATTTAGTATGTACATTAAATTATGCTTTGAAATCGTAACTGGCTTTATAATTAATGAAAAGATAAGTTTCATCATAAAATAGTACACGACAATGTAAATATTACGTGTACATTTCATATTTCCATTAAAAGATTTCTTTCTTAGTTTTTTCTTTTTCTCTACCATGATTTTGCATATTTATCTTTCTATTACAAAATAAACCTCCAGAATTAGTCAATTAATAACTCGTTACGAGTTATTTGAAAACATAATCAATTTTTAATCTTTTGTAATATATACAAATTTATAACATGTTTGTCATAATAAATGTTGAAACTACTATTTACACACTCTGATATAATTAAAATTTTTGTCATAATAATAAGAGCGAACTTACATCTGTGTGACACCGGTTGCAGATAGCAAGGAGCAGCATTATGTGTATGGGAAAGCAGCCGTAAATGCGATAGTGAGGTATAAGGCAAAATCGAGTGTTTTCCCTACCTCGTAATGAGTAAGATATGGACAGGTGTATATATGTGCAAAAAGGACAGACACAGTAACTAGTGGCGCCATCTACGGGCAAGTATTCAATATGAATTGATTAGTAGCTTCAAAGTTGGATAATCAGTTGTAAGAAGTTTATATTACCAATGAAAGATAAGTACAAGAAAACAGATTAAAGAGTGAAAAATTAGGTATGGCGTCAAGACGGATGCGCCGGAAGCCGCATACGGCTTCGCTTTGAGATAAAAATGAATGGGACCTTATTAATATGTTGCAAGAATCGTAGAAAGATGCAATTCCGTCGATGGTGAATTCGTGTCTCCGATTTACATGCCCTAAACCTACGACATTAAACAGTCTACGAATTAAGTATTAAATTATCTTATCACCGATAGTTTTTTTTCTTATCATCCCTTGAATCAATGTTCAAGAAATCAAAATTAAACATAATATGGCTGATCCAACAATACAAACGTTCTGCTGTCATCACTCAAATAGAACAGATATGGCTATTGTAGTTATGCAAGAATTCAACACGGATATATACAATACTGTATGCATGCTCTCATCCATGGTAGGAATCCTGGGTGCAGTATATCAGGTAAGAAAAAAGTGTTCTTTTCTTCCTTCAATAGGCTAAGACAGTTCTGTCCTAGATAATACCAAAAGAAGAATCTAATCTGCCTCACCGATGGCAAAATTTCTCTTCCTCCAGAGGACGAGAGATTATTATATGGCTTGCGATTGCTGACCTTTTAGCTTCGTTAGGTATGTCCCCATTACTTCTTGTAATAATAATCTCCGTCTTGTAATCATATACTTATACCATAATAAATAAATTTAAAAGAGAAGTTCAATGTTATTAAAATAATAATATTCATTACAATATTTGAAGAATCAGTTTCATGTATTACTCATAAATAATAATTACCAAATCATAAAATTGATTGTATTTCTTTTTAGGTGTATTCATAAGATCAGCACTTTGGATGAACTTCAAATCTATAATGCCAATGGAGGATGATACTTCCAGTGTCGTTTTCTGTGCACTTTCATCGGTCATTATTATTAAGAGATTAATTTCTTTCCTATTATAATTAATCTTTACATTATATTTATTATATTGCATTTATAGGCTTGGACACAATATTTTTATATGGCAACATGGATCTGGACATTATGCTATGCCATAGATATGAAGTTATTGCTTGGCGATAGATCCGGACATCCAACATGTTACCATGCATTTGCGTGGATATGTCCAGCAATTCTTACAACATTTGGTTTGGCAATTTTATATATACCAGATGCAAAGTTAGTCCACCTGTTCAATTAAAAATATTACAATGCTTTTTCCACATAATAAATTTTAATATATTTTTTTAGCTGCCACAATCTGACCTCTTTATCCACTGCCATACTACGTATATTACCAAATTATTGCGCTACCTATGTATTATTAGCGGTAGTTATGATTGTTAATCCTGTACTATATTTTGCGTCGACGCGAGATCTCCAAACTGCAGTTACTTGCAGTCTGGCTCAAATAACAGGCAGGGAAAGAAAATTGGTGCAAACAATAAGGCTTAAGTTTGCGTTGACTAATGTAGTATATTATGTGTGCTGGTTGCCAAATTTGATCAATGGTATCTTATTATGGACTTTATGGTTCCAATTGCCAATTAAAACCATTATAACTCTGTGGTATATAATGGTATGTATATCTTACAGTATTAATATTTAAATTTAATTAAGAAACTTTTAATTTACAGGCTGTTACAAATCCTTTACAAGCGTTTTTCAACGCACTCGTATATAAGCGATGGGGCAAAAGAGAAAAGTTTCGGTTAGAATGCTGCCAAAAGTTAGGCAGCTTTAATATAAGTCAGATAACAAAAACAGACACTGGTGTACGATTAACTGAATCTTCACCATTACTGGATCCAAAATTCGGATGCCCTCCTCACACGAGCATAAACGGTTCTTCTTCGTTTTGAAAACTGTGATAAATTGAATTTACGGAGTGCCTTATATATTATTTTTAAACGGAGTTATATGTTTGTAATATGCTCAATCGTCATCTTGCAATATAAAGAAATTTGACAAGGATAACGCTAAATATACAAAATATTTTGAGATTTTCTGATGAAGATTTGCCAAAATGTTGTATTAGTAGAAACAAGAAAACAATACTGAAATAAGGAATCAATAATAATTCAAACACAACAAATGTTACATGTATCAACGTCGACATGAAACTAATTCACACATATAAAATTATCATTGCCCAGTTATTCTTCTCCTGTATCATGTTAAGATCAAGGTTATTGATATTTCTGAATATTTATTAATAAGATATTAATATATGAAACGCTATTTTCTTATTTTTACTAATAAAACATAGTGGCATAACCTGGATAGAAAATTTGTAAATATAGGAATTGTATGTGTAACACAATGAATTTTTTAAAAAGTAATTTTATAAACATAAGGAGTATTAATAGTTTCCCAGAAAAGTATTCTCTGAATAGATTCCTTCAGGAATTATTGTACAATATAAAGCTTTACTGGAAAAAATATTTTTTTTTGTAATGTAAAGTACTTTTCTTTGATAAGCAGATTTGTTACTTGTTATATATACAAGAGGCTTTATTTTCTACACATGTAAGGAGAACAAGTATATACAATACTATTGTTTAATCAATTTAGCTTTCTTTTGTTTTGTACATCTAGTGTTTCTTAGGCTGTTTATAAATTACAAACTATTCAACTTGAAGCACTCAGATTTGCATGAATATATATAATATATAAATATAACGGACATCACAATTTAAAAATTTATCGTTACGACAGTCACTTTGTTATGGTTAATAAGGAGCACCTCTAAAAAATATGTGTATCTCAGAAAATAGTGCATGTAGAATCTTGAAACACATATCTCGATCTGTTCTCTTGTTTTTTTTTGTTGTTTGTTTTTTTCTTTTTTTAATTAACAGACTTTTATTCGTACAAGATCTCTGACTTTAATAAAAAAAGTTTTTATGTACATTACTAGTAACAAGTGTTCGTAGATTTTCACATTACCCACGACATCACACATCTTGTTTTTACAAATAATGTCAACTAATTTTTCGAGCAGTGATCTCTTCTGTGTTAGCACCAAAAATTCTATGTAAATACGACGATGATTTAATTCTGAATACGAAGCGTAACAAAGAAATACACAGTGTAGAAAAGGTTTTAATCTGTACAAATGAATCAATTACTGTGCAGACCTGCTAAATGAAAATAACGAAGATCAAACTATTGAACTGAGTTATAAATAACTTCTGACAGATACAAAGAAAATTTCTCAAATAATTATAAAAATACATAAATATTCATTATATCGCGAGTATTAGATTAGAATAAACTAAAAAAAGAAAAACAAAAATTATTTATAATTCAACCCAATACTTTTATCGTTCGCTTGTTTTCGCGAAAGAAAAAATGTGCACCATTGGAGATTATTGACCAATAATTTAACATTAATCTTGGACTATGTCTCATATCTTACACATTTAAATCTAAATCGTTATTCTAAAATGTTATCATCCACTTTTTTTCTTCTTCTAATATCAGTGTTAAAAATAGATTGAATTTTAATAAAATAATCTTTGAGTAAAGCTAAGTTATTTGATCTATTAGTACTAACTTTATAAGACTAATAATATATAAAGATTCTGTGACTGTATAATAACGAAATGAATGTTCACGCTTCTTTTTACATCGCTTACATACTCTACATACAGTAAATTAGGGTAAATACTGCCAAGTTGATGTCTAACATAAGGGTTACCTGGAAGAATTTACTTTCAAGGTCAAATCATTTGTTAGTAAAATGTAATCATTCTTTTTTACTACTGCAATACAGAACATAGAGGGCTTAAATTTGTGGCTTACAGTTACTGATAATTTATGAAATCTGTTCCATTATAAATTAAATTGTTCCATTTATAACCCAAAGTCTACTTTGTTCATAACATTTTCAACCATATATACACTACATTCCAATCACATCTCTTAGCGATATATCCTAAATTTTGTCATTCACATATTCTTAGTCTTTCTTTTATTTTAATGAAAAACACTATATGCATAGAACTCAATAAACTGTAACAATACTTGGCAGTCAACTGTTTAAAAAATTAGCACAATGATTAAATACAAAGCATCATGCTTTGTCCACCTTACTATAATCTTAATATCATTCAAAAAAACAGCGCATATCTTACAAGAAAAATGGATATTTTAGTAATCTCATGAAAGTAAAAAATATGTATAAAATTATCGTCCTCGTTTTTACAAATCGTCACTACATTTTTCATAAATTCAAGAGCATGTCAAGAGTAATACTAAACATTCTTTTACTACTATTAGCAAGTTCATAAACTAGTTTACTTGTTTAAAAAGGAAAATAGGATGATAAATTTGATAATTTATTATGCAGGAGTGTAAAAGATCCGATAACGATATCACAATGATCTTGCAACAAAGGATTAATTTTTTAAGTGCAAAAAATCAATATTTTTTACTTATTAATTCTATGTTAATCATAATTATAATTTTACAATAGATTCTACTTTAAATGCACGGATCGTTTGCGCCATATAATATACGCAAAATATAGTGGCAATAAAAAATTGCGAAAATTGACAAACATGAACGTAATTATGTTCCCTAAATTTTCTTCTTAAATGTAATAAAATATTATTTATCTCGTTCGATTTGGCACTTTAGCAAAGTATATGCAATTAAGAAATTATATTAAACAAGGTATTTACCTTCAAGAATTTAAAGGGTGAAGTATATCATACAAAGAAAGAAATCGATGTCCAATGCAGTGTCTGCCATCAGGATGAAAAATTCGATGCTCCTAGGGTCAATGATGTTATTTCACGAACGATCATCTCGGCGATCTTCCATGCTAATTCTTCTTTAGCCTAATTATATTCATTCGTTATAGTTTCAAAGCAAGTATTCAAAACGTTCAATTAAATCATGCATTTAATGGTACTTCTGCAAAATAGGTTCTTTATTAAAATTATTACTTTAATTAGTAATTATTTAATCTTCAGAAAAGATTCGAACTTATGTTGTAGATGTATTATCGCTTAAAAGCTTGGGACTACTTCATGCAAAGGAAACTTATATTTCTGAATATATATTGTAGTTTATGTATACATCTGTATATAGAAACATTTGAATGCTATAAATAATCTCAAACTTTTGATCGATAGAATAAATGTGTTATGAAGCTCACCTTGTCTTGCTCCATATTTACAAGCCTTTTCACAGCACGTGTTAATCGTGATTCTAAAATTATTTCGTCTATTACTACTATTTCCATTCGACTTAAATTGTCAACATGATTTCCAAAAACCACTTACCACATTTTCTTTGAGGATCTGGTTCTATTTCAGTTATAAACCTTCCTAAGGCATCGATATAACCGACGCTTAAACTATAAGTTGAATAAGATATCAATTAAAATGTTCATTAAAAAAGATTTTAATATCCCAATTACCTATATTTATTACGTTTCCATAAGGAATCAGGATCATAAAGTTGTCTAGTGTCGATGTTCATACCACTGCTGATGTTTTTTTTGTTGTTACCCGATCTTCCTTCATTCCCTGCCTGCAGGGAACCTTGCATATTAATACTAATGGAACTCACTTCGCTACTACAATCTGAACCTAAAATTATCAGAAATAATTATGTTACATCATTTTATATGTAATAAAAATAAGTAAACTGTATAGTAAAGGCATGCAAACCTGCTCTTTTTATTCTAGGGTGTAAACTCGAGCATGAACTACTCTGTATAGTATTGATCAACTCTGACAAGTATTTGTAATATAGCTGCGATGATAAGAAGGTAGGTAGATAATGCTGGAAAAAGTACAATGTTATCTCAATGTTGAGTTGTTAAAGCTTTATCAGTGTTTTATTAGTCTTTAATATCAATCAGAAAAGAACTGTAATGTTTTGAGTAATATCAGGATTTACTTGTACCTTATTTAAAAGATTATATACAATTTTACAAGGCTTATCAAAACAGTCTGGTCGTGGTCCCTCCCCATCTTCATGACAAATATTTTGCTCTACTTGAAAGCGAATTATATCACTGAAACCAAGCGACATCGTCGCTTGGAGACTAAAATACTTGTCATAAATGATCAGTGCATCAGTTTGGGCTTCCTCAGGATTCGCTGCATCCTTTTTTTCCAACAAGTTTTGTTTGTAATTGATAGCAGACATCCAAAAGTCTAATAACTCGCGTTTATTTTCGAGTTCCATGAACTGAAATATATTTCGATCCATTATGAAAGTACAAAATATAAAGAAATGTGCAATAGAAACTCTACCTCCATAAAATAAAAGAATGCAGTTTCATTGTACAATATATCTGTTAATTGTACGTTGCCACTTGTAAGAACATCAATCTGATGTTTGCAGTTAAATTCACTTCTCAAAAAGTCATTAATGTGCCTGAAAGAGAGAATATTTAAATTTGAATTACGTGATCGTTCAGCAAAAATTTTTATACACTTCTAACTCTATACTCACTCATTTTCTAATATATTGTATACAATGTCTTGAACAGCTGATAGGCACCACAACATAGACTCAATATTTTCACAAGTCAGAGCTTTCTCCATCTCCGTCTTAATATCTTCAGGAATTTGATTTATGCCCAGAGTATCTTTAACAATATACTTCTTATAAATTCTTAACGCATCTTGCCTTGTCATGTCACGTCTCTTGCAATTATGTTTTGATTGTCCACTTCTGTTTATATTTTGACTAATCTTTGGCATGTTGTTACAATTTGATTTCCTACCATTATTATTTACATATTCATTGAACAATGTATCATCGGTTTCATTATCATTATTCTGTGCCACTTGACAATGAAAATTCTTATTGTTATCCATTGAATTAGATAGTCTATTAGCATTCTCTGTACAATTCGATGGTTGAACATTTTTCTTCTGAGTTTCTAATATATTAAACGAACTGCATAAGCATTCCACTTCCAGCCAAAATTTAATAAGCTCTATACAGTTTTTTGTCTCCATAAATTGAATGAAGTAACCAAGAGCACCTTTGTCCGCAAGGATTTGTGGAAGCGTCTTTGAAAGTTGGGAGCTAAAGGATGACATGTCTCTTGTTTCTCCATTGAACATTTCGTCTTCCTCTTCCTCCTCAAGGCTGCACAATACACCTGTTGGTGTTTGAACAGATGAATCTCCGTTAAATACATCTCCAAATAAGTTCCCAGAACTTGTTGGTTTAGTTGGAGAAGTTTGCAAAGATCTGGGCCTATCTTTCTGCCCTGAAATAAACAACTATTCTATGAGACTAATCCCGCGATAGAAATCAGCGGAGTACAGAAACATTAAAAAATCTTCCTTCCATTTAATGATTTCAATATTTTGAAAAAAGAATCCAAGTCCAGAACTTCCGATAGAATAGAGAAATAAATATTTTCGTATACAGGTTAGGTCCGACACAACCAAAACGAAATTTCGTTCACGTTAAATAACAATGAATTAAGGCTAAGCGAATTAGATATTTACCAGACTTCTTAAAAAATGGAAACATTGTTTACGCCAGAAGGAAACATGATAAGCGACGCGATGCAACAATCGTACTTGGAGGTGATATTTCAAAGGCAATAACGCGAAACCTTTTCTGCGACGGACGAAAATTATGCGTCGGATACGTTTCGGCTACAGTACCGAGCACTGAATTAGGAAAACGACACAGTAAACTTCCTTAGTCGCGCGCATACACGGCACATGACATTTCACCGAGCCATCGTTAATGTCATCGTCGCTCTGTTTGGGGATTCGTTACATCGATAGTTGGATACAGCCGCTTCCGCAAATGATGTTCCTCTTTCTTTTTTTTCCCCTCTCGAAAGATAGAACACAGAAGAAAAAATCTTCCGTCAAAACATTTCAGACACCATATTTGCGTAATCGATCATTTCTATTTGCTGAAATCATAGATATGTCAATGGTTCGTGGAAAGCATAACAGTCCTGGTCAAACATAATTATTCTAAGCGGTTTCGTAACGGCGATCTCGAAGAAATCTTCACGGCGCATTTCGTTTTTGCACATCATTACTATTACAACTGTTTAGTTGTTACTCCCGTGATTTTCACTCTTCAACACGTTCACCGCGATCTTGATTTTCCATGACTTTCTCCAATGAACGACGTATTTATCTGCGTGTACCCTTTTGGCGGAAAAGATTTGCTTTATTTTCCTTTTGATTTTTCACATTACTTAAAGTTAAAATTCTTTGAAAAATCTTGGATCAAAGTGTGATATGAAAAAATCCTACAAATAAAATCATTTTGTAACACGTATATTCGAAACTGAAAAAAATATTTGTACCTTGTTACTGAAATATATAATTTGAATTGTCAAATTGATGATGAAATAATGAATATAATGCCACGACAGAGAGTCTAAGAAGAGACAGGAGAGGAGGAGATTGGAATAGTTGAGCAGTCAATAATATCAATCTAAAATATATATAGCAATCCTTTTGGCACTTTACTCATATCAGTTATATTTGTAGCTCCATATACAGTATGCTATGAACGGTTAATGTCATTAGTGACATAAACGCGTTGACTGCCATGAGAATTTCGAGCGTTTCGTTACAGTAAGATTTATTCCTTTATAACAGAGGAAAATAGTGTTAAATATAATTAATATTTAATAAAATATTATTAAATATAATATTTAGAAGAAAATAGTATTAAGTATAATAACTGTATTAATAGTATTAAATATTAAATATAATCAATAATGTTTTGGTATTACAGTATTCATATTACACTACTATCTAGCTTCTCGTGTTACTAAATACTTTGATTCAATATCAATTTTCTTATTGTAATTGTTTTTAAGCAATTTGGAAGCGCCGGTCACCGGTGACCACCGTGGCAGTCAACGTGTTAACACTATGTATTTCTACCGAAAGGGTCTCGAAAGCCACCTTTTGAAATTTTAACCTAAAATCATTTTCCAAGATTAGTCGTATATTCTGGATTGTCTTTTCGACTTTTCCAATAACGATTATAAAATTGACTATAGGAAATGTCCAAAATTCAATTGAGGAAAACTGATTAGACTGAGGAAATAATTTTAAGTTAAGATTTCAAAAGGTGTCCTTCCACACCTTCGGTAGAAATAGTGTTAAAGTACACACCTACATTTTAGGGGATCCTAAATTTTTAAACCTAATATGAGCAATTAATACTTTTCACGGATTCTTAGGATTGATCCATTCTGAAATTTATATATAGATCGATGTAAAATTCTTCAGAGAATAACGATCCAAAGTAGTTCGACGATTATTTTACGGTAGTATAAAACATTTTTAACCTTTGGCGGACGGATGTCGGCATTTCGGTGAGATGAAATATTCAAATTTGGAAAACCAAGTTGTGGAGAAATGATCTAATTAGTCGAACAGCAAGAGACCAGCACGTAGTTTTCTTTTTAATTAAGCAATTGATATATAATTTAGCTTCATATGTTGAAGGCTTTGTATCTTTCGAAGATTGTTGAAACTATACAAAACCTTTTGCAGATTCTGTTAAATTAAATAGAGAATAAGGAAACTGATTTCTTGTTGTTCGAATACTTATCACACCAAGTGCCACGCGATTTCGCTGAGAAAAATATACAAAATAAATAATCTAATATCAAATTATATAATTGAAATGCGTTATTATTATTGCAAGTTTATCTTGTTGAGTATCACTACATTAAGTAGTATCACTACTAATACAGAAAAGTTTCCAAATAATCATCCTATAATCAAATAAATTATAGTTATTCGATTTGGTTGTCACCGGTGACTCCCATAGGATCCAACGTGTTAAATCATTCGTTCGCAACTTGGTATTCCAAACATGGAAGTCTGATCTCAGCAAAACGCCGACATTCTTTCGCAAAGGGTTAAACGCAAGTTGTAAATGGATATACGGTTATTCGCGTAAGGGTTAAATAAAAATTACATCTTCACGAAATCACGCCTAATTCTTCTCCGTATACTGTTAGACCAAGGATAATGGTGTCGAACAATTTATTCTTTATCTATCGGGGTTCATCCGAATTATCCTCGTGTCAGGGTCGGGAGTTCCACCATTGAAATCAGAACCGGTTAACATTACGGAACGCGTACACGCGTTCATGTATATCGAAGGGGCCAATGTCCGGGCAGCCGCGAGCTTGAGGCTCTCATGACCGTTCAACGACAAAGAATACCGGTTTCCCGGCGTACTGACCACTATATCAAGGAAGATCATCGTTGGCGCGCCACCTCTTAGCCGGTCAGTCTGTGTCCTGTCGACAATCCTCAAACATTTTTCCAAGGAAGGAGTTCGGACTGTCATCATGCTACCGCTTTATGGCTTTCTCGTGCTGATTTATCACACCTCGGCTGGCCTCACTGCGCCGGCGACCTACGATCAACGTCAGACCGGCGATCTGAACGTCCAGGTCCACCTGAAAGACGTGCATGTCCTTGCACTGCTGGATAAGGAGTTGCTTGACGATTACACGGTAATTACTGCCCATCGTCGACGCACCTCGTGACCGGGGAGCGTTCCGATAACAACTGATAACGCGATAACGAAATCTATTCGTTGGCATTCCCTTTTCTCTTCTTGCTCGAGACCACGCGAGTGACCGTGTCGTTCGGGTCGCTGCCGTTAAGGGGAGGGCAGGAACGATGGGTCGTAATATCGATTGTTCGGAAAGTAATTTCGTTTCTTTTGAACATGAAACGCGATTTTCTTATAGTGTATACATATTTCATTGAATTATATATTCTCCATTCTGGTTTAATACCTTTTGCCATCTTTCTGGCAGCATGATTTCACGCTCATGAAACTTCTGATCTTTGCTGGCGTAAAACTGATCCAAGTTATTTTTTATGTCCTCATTTGAAGTTAAGGTTTTGCGTCGTTTAAACAATTTTGTAGAGATTGGAACAAGTAATCTAAAAGTACCAGATCTGGAGAATATGGTGGGTGTGGTAGTTTTATGTAGATTCTTCTGAACTGTTGATGTCCGATAAACGATCCCGTTAGTTCTCGAAGATAGAAGATTTTTCTTAGTTTCATTGATTTTCTCTTTCATAGTTTCTATGTTTATATTCGAATGTTTGTACGTATATAATACTAGTAATCATTTTGTCAATGAATTACAGGACTACGACTACTTTTATGATTACCCCGATTTCACGGTAAAACCCAGTGAAGTACCGGTCAAACCTACGCCGGCTTCGGAGACAAGTTCACCGTCTTCGGACACCACAGTCGAGCCTGACACTGTGGAATTGGCCGATTCTGATCAGAATTCTACGTCATCCTTGTCCAGTGTATCTCCGGTTTTGAACTCCACTGAAAGTACGTCAGCAATGGGCAGTGAAAAGTCTAACGAGTCGACAACGGAGAAAACAGGCGACAATATCAGCGAGAACGTGAAAACTAGGAACATGCTTCCATACTACAACAGTGGAGGGCAACACTCGGAACTATCTTCCCAAGGAAACTCGGCTAAACTGATGCGAAAGAGGTGCAGATCTGGGTATTCACCCGATGGTAAAGGTCGTTGCCGTCGGTCGAGTCAACGACGATTGTCTCTCATACCGTGAGTATTGGCTAGAAATGAATCATTCGATCTCTTCGAGCATAAATGTCGTTATCTTGGATCTTTTATCAAGTTATCTAATCGAGCTATTGTATTCTTGGTAGAGTATTTTTCCTCTCAACCGAAATAAATTATTTATTAACCCTTTGCACTCTATATAAAACTATAAAGTTTGATATTTAATATTATACTTTGTATAATGTATCAATTTGAGAAATATTTATATAAAATAACTTTGTTTCTCGATGTATGTGATTTCTCGTCGAGTTAATTTCACAAAACATCTTTATCTCATTAGAAAATGTTCAAGTATTTCTAGTGAAGAACTTCCGAGTGCAAAGGGTTAAAAATGGTAACAATGATTATGGATACTTGGAAGACTATTTTTAACGGTTATTTTTAACGGAACCTTTTATACAATCTTCTTTTATATCGCCGTCTCAGAAAATTATTATATCTCATTTTACAAAAGGACTCGTTGGTCCACGATTATAATTGTTACCATCATTAACCCCTTGTCCTATGATTTATTTCTGAACTATAATCGATACAACTATTTTATCGTTAATAACACTGTGGAATAAATTTTAACCTATTTTGCTTTTTACAATAACCACTAGATGATTTTTATAGAATTCCTTACCCTAAATACGAATCCGAAAACCAAATTGCTGGGTCACGTCCAGTTTTCGAAAAAACAGGGTTTCTGTAAAAACAGTCGAATATTTCAGAGAATCAAGTGTTACGTGAAAACTAAACATGACAGGCAGTTAAAATTTGTCGTAGAAAATAGAGGAGACTTGTTCGAATATGTAGCTATAAAAATTTTGAATTTTGCGTATCATTAAATGTTTGTAAACGATGATCAATGTTTAAAAAAGGGTAGATGCGCGTGACCCCGCTCACTTCTTATATGTATACATAATGTGTGATTGTTTTATAAATTTTCATAATAGTTATGAGAAATTTTTTCACGATCGTTCCGTTTTAAATAATTCGCTGTTTAATATGTGAATACACATATACGAGTAATATTATTACGATGATTAACACTAAAACTATCGAATCAGTCAAGATTGCCGGTATAAATTGTATTATCTTTCGATTACTAATATCTTGGAGGTAATAGATATCTGAAATGTTTTTGAAAATGAATTAAGTTTACTGAAACTGTAATGAATATTCGGGTATACTCAGTAGTTTTAGTGTTAACTTAAAAATACTTCAGCAAACATCCATTGTAGATCCTATTTTGTGTAATAGTTTTTTACGTCAAATTTAATACTCTATTTGAATTCAGAATATCATTAGATGTACCATGTAAAAAACCGATTACAATGATGTTTTTCCTTTATATTATATTATATTAAATTATTATATTAAACATCAAATTATTTAAAACAGAACGATCGTGAAAAACTTTCTCATAACTATTATGAAAATTTATAAAACAATTAAACATTATATATACATATAAGAAGTGACCGGGGTCCAGGTCTATACAGCGCGTGGTCACGGCCCTGCATAGCTGTGGCCGGTGAGCGATGACTGTGTGGCGCCAAAGTTGCGTGCACGCGCTCTTCACGGCATTTTCTTGACCTGTCCGAAAGAAAAACCGTTCTCACACTTCCCGCGGGGGGGTTCCTCTTCAGAAATGTCTGTAGAATCCAACGGTGCACAGCAAATTCGTACTAGCCAACCCACTTTTCGTAGAAATGTAACAGAAGTGCATACAAAGTACGCGCATCTACCCCTTTTTAAAATTTGATCATCGTTTACAAACATTTAATGATAAGCAAAATTCAAAATTTTTATAGCTACATATTCGAACAAGTCTCCTCTATTTTCTACGACAAATTTTAACTGCCTATCGTGTTTATTTTTCACGTAACACTTGATTCTCTGAAATATTCGACCATTTTTACAAAAAACCTGTTTTTTCGAAAACTGGACGTGACCCAGCAATTTGGTTTTCGGATTTGTATTTAGCGTAAGGAACTCTATAAGGATCACCTAGTGGTTATTGTAAAAAGCAAAATAGGTTAAAATTTGTTCCACAGTGTAATTTATTAGGAAAAGAAAAACTTTGGATATTTATTCTATGTCTACGTTTACTGCAAAAGTTAACGATTGATAATAGAAAAGTAATACTTAATTTATATTTTAAAAAAATAAATAATACTTGGGTTTCTCAAATTCAGTTTAAAATTTTCGTCGCGAGTCTGACACGATATTGCAAGTCAAGGGGTTAAAAGATCAATCAAGGATCTCTCAATCGTTAATTTTTATAGGAATGTTTCATTATTGCCGGTGAACAAAACTGCCGTTTCAATTTGACACTTCTCCGTTTCTCAGAATAGCGATGAAGCTCGGTCCAAAATTTCTGAACGATCTGACGCGCAATACGAAGAATCAGCCGTAATAGGAAGTCCGTCGGGTGCAACCGAACTAAAACGTGTTACGAATACTCGATAAGAACCGTAACGGAGACCTGCGCAATTTCACAAGATGTATTTCTGTTCTCTGTCGTTTTGCGTTCAGTTATATGCGAGTTCAACGTTCCCATGCCTTTATTCACGCCGCATTTTCATTCGCCCGTAGTCCTTATAGTTTTGTATAGTTTCATATAGTTTTATACAATTTTATAGTTTTATATAGTTTTACATATTTTTATCCAGTTTTATCCAGTTTTGTATAGTTTTACATAGTTTTTTATAGTTTTATATAATATTACACCTGTTTATATAGTTTTAATAGTTTTAATAGCTTTACATAGTTTTATATAGTTTTATATAGTTTTATATAGTTTTATATAGTTTTATATAGTTTTATATAGTTTTACACAATCTGTCCAGACCCTGGTGCGACAGAGCCTTTAAATTTTTTTTCTGTAACACCATCTCGTAATGAATAAATGCATTGTGAAGTTTGACATGTCAACAAAGTCCACGTACAACTTCAATTTGCTAGCACCTCTACTTCATTTGTTATTGAGGTTACATTTGACAATGCTTCGTAGCGCACGTTGAAAAAACTACATGTATGCAGCAGAGGGCAAACATTAATTTTCGCTTTAAGTTATGCAAAACAGCAAGCAAAATGTACGAAATGATGAAAGGCGTGTACGGTAGTGATTGCATAGATCGTGCCAACATTTTTAGATGGTTATAAAGTGCGCATTCAGAAGAGCCGCATCAAGACATTGCTCATCGTTTTCTTCAATTCGCAAGGAATTATCCACAAGGGATTTATACCTGAAGGATAAACAGCAAATGCAGAATATTATGCCGATGTTCTAAATCGCTCATGGAACAGGATTCGTTGAGTTCGGTTTCAATACCAAAAGCAACAGACTTGGTTCCAATTGCGCGATAATGCACCAGCGCACAAATCCGAGATTTAATAGATTTTTATTAGTTTAATATATTAAGCTGTTGTCCTAAGTAATTTAATTGTTTTAAATAATTCAGATTCTTCTTGTTGTTGTTTCATAAATTCTGCATGTTCTACAGAATCTATTGAATGTACAATTTCAATACCACAAGTACGTACTATACCAACAAGCATTTGACAAATTTGTTGTAAAGTCATTAATGCTAAGGATGGATCAGTTCCTTGTTCCCACCAACAAATTGATACCATTGAATATTTTATATGATTATATATATGCTTAATGTTTTCTGTCCTTTGGTTAAACTCTTTACAAAAGTTTACTATATTTATATTTCTCTGTAAATGAAAATATTAATTTATTAATTATACAAGAAATTAAATTTCTTGACACATGAAGTTTATATCATTTTATTTAAAAATAAAGGTTTTTTTAACCTGTCCAAGTTGTGATCCAAGAAGTGGTTTGGCGGATGCCATTCCTGCAGGAATAATCACTCGCAATTTTGAAGAATGATTTACTTTCGCCAATACTTTCTTTGCCATTTATCCCTTTCTCATTACTTTAGACATTTTTGTAAGCTTTTATAAAATAATTTCTCTTTTTGTTTACGTATTAAACAATATAGTACATTTCATTGCTTCACGTTGGCGACATTGAAAAATAAATCTAGTTTCTTTGCACTGCTAATCATTGAAAATAATAATTACCCTAGATTTTTACAGTGTAACGCTATTGCGTGAATTGAATAGGCACGGTACGACGGTAGCGCTGGGCGAAGATAGTTACAGCTGCGTTTCGTGGTCGAAGCTCATAAATTGAGAGGGAAATACGAACGGTTTAGCGAGAACATTATAAACACATATATTATCGTAAAACACTCAATGCTGACGGCCGAGCTGAGAGGAAATTGGAAACCAGAGAATTATTATTTTCAGCTAGAATCATCTTTGGTTCTCACTTCGGCAAATTCGATACATTGTAAGGGGCCATAAATTCTTTTCAAAAGGTTGACACGTGTTACATTCGGTTCTCACTTCGGCGAATTTGATACATTGTTATCTGTCGACGCATTCGCTTTTACGAGAACATTGTGTGTTTTTCTGGGTTCCGCGTTTCTCTCAGCATGTGCGCATGGAATCGTTCGCGCATTAATCAGATTTCCTCTGCTATTGGGCCAAGGAGACTCGGAAGGAGAAAACAGGACCAAGGAAGAGGGAATGCGAACCGACAACGAACGAGATTTACAACGCAAAAATCAGAACGATTTCAAACCTCGAATGTTTAATTACTTATAAACTCAGAAATAAAACAGAAGTCAAAATTTCCACAACCAAAAGTATAAGGTTTATTTCACGCGCCACAAGCAGAGTACCTTAGTACTCCACGGGCACCTTACCCACGTAAATTTCCCTAAATTTTCCCTAACCGCGAACGGCGCAACGCAACAACAATATTGCAAGATAATAAGAGTTTACCTTTGTGTACAGTGCACACTGTACAATAATCAGTAAAGCGTTGAAATCCGAATCGTGATTCTCGTGTCTGTGATTATTTTATTCAAAAGAAATTAATAAGCAGTATTACATAAAAGAGTCAAAATGGGTAAACGTCAACATCAAAAGGATAAAATGTAAGATGTGAACAAATTTCATAGTGAACTATCAAAAATGTTTTGTCTTTTTTTATATTATATTATCAACATATCTTTTTGATTCTTGTAGGTATTTAACATATACAGAATGGTCCACATTATATGGTGGAAAAAAAGCAGGAACATCTGAAGAAAGTGAAGATACAACATTTCGTCGTTTACCATATGATCATTGCTGTTTATCCTTACAACCTTTTCAACATCCTTACTGTGATTCTCAAGGGAATGTCTTTGAATTAGAAGCAATACTGGAATATATAAAAAGATTCAAACATAATCCTGTCACAGGAAAACCTTTAGATCCAAAGACCTTAATAAAGTTAAACTTTTGTAAAAATGCAGAAGGACAATATCATTGTCCAGTTCTTTTCAAATTATTTACTAAACATTCTCATATTGTTGCTATTAAAACAACGGGGAATGTGTTTTCATATGAGGTTTGTATTAACATAAAATTTGTTTTTAAGTACTTAATTCATTGTTAATATTTTTTAGGCAGTGGAACAATTAAATATAAAAACGCGTAATTGGAGAGATTTAATAAGTGATGAACCTTTTGTAAGAAAGGATATCATCACAATTCAAGATCCAACTGATGCAACAAAATTTAATTTATCAACTTTTCATCATATTAAAAATAATATAAAAATGGAAGATGAAGGTAATGTTTTACATCTTATGTTTTTGAAAATGTTTATTTGTACATGGAAAAATTAATGATAAGTTTTTAGAAACTGCTAAGGAACGAAATAATCCGAATGCAAAATTGAAGACTGTATCCATGGAAACTAAGGAAATATTGGCTGAGTTGGACAGAGATTACAAACAAACAGAAACCAAACTAAAAATTTCAAAACCAAAAGCAGATAAATTTAATGCTGTTTGTATATTAATGTTATTCAATGTAAAGTTTAATCATGTGCAAAGACATAATTATATTTACTTATAGGCACATTACTCTACTGGAGCTGTTGCTGCTGGTTTTACATCAACAGTAATGCCAACAGAAACAGCACATCAAGCAGCAATTATTGCAGAAGATTTAGTACGATATGAAAGGATTAAAAAGAAAGGTAAGAATATAATATTTCTTCTGTGGTTCTTGTTGAACTGGGTAGTAATTTTTTTCAGGGTATGTGAGGCTACTTACAAATTTTGGTGCTTTGAATTTGGAACTTCATTGTGATCTTGTTCCAAAAACTTGTGAAAACTTCATAAAACATTGCCAGAATGGTTACTATGATGGAACAAAATTTCATAGATCTATACGAAATTTTATGGTAAATTTATTATTTTGTTACATAGATATTGCGAAGAATAAAGAAATTATTATAAAATTTAGATACAAAGTGGTGATCCTACAAATACTGGTAATGGGGGAACATCTATTTGGGGCAAAAAGTTTGAAGACGAATTTAAACCAAACTTGATTCATCAAGGAAGAGGAATTTTATCAATGGCAAATTCTGGTCCCAACACAAATGGATCTCAATTGTATAAATTCTATAATGTATTTCTATATATTTATAAATATTCTTTTTAATTACGTTTATTTTAATTACAGTTTCATCACTTTTCGATCATGTAGACATTTAGATCGAAAACATACTGTGTTTGGCAAAATAGTGGGTGGACTGGAAACCTTAAATGCTATTGAAAAAGTAGAAGTTGATAACAAAGATAGACCAATAGAGGATATAGTTATTCAGAAGGCTCAAGTTTTTGTTGATCCTTTTCAAGAAGCAGATGAACAGTTGATCGCTGAACGTGCGGCTGAAGCAGTGCGGTTAGCTCAAGAAGCAGCAAAAAATAAATCTTTCAATAAAAAGGAAAAAAATGAGTTGAAAATATACCGGTCGGGTGTAGGAAAGTACATCAAGATGGATAAAGATGAAGAAAAGTAATATTAAAATACATATAGAGTTAAATGTGTACCTACTTATGTAGGTTTGCAACATGCTAGGACATTATTAACTATTTTATTTTATTTATAGAATGGAAAAGACAGAGTTTAATATTGAATCTGTGACAAAGAAGAAGAAGCTTGTGACAAATTCATTTAATGATTTTTCGTCTTGGTAAAATAATTTAAATTCGTTAAAATTTGTGATTCCTGATGTAATCTAATTTTATCATTGTATATTTCAACTGATACCATAAATAAAGTATTATTTATATGTTTCTACTATTGTTGTGAATACATATAATGAAAGAGAAGGGGGATGTCAAGATTAAATCCCAAGTTACTATTTTCTCTAAAGGGTAGACAAGATAAATGGGAATTGTGTATTAAGGACCGGGTTCTCCATACCTGATGTTTGGTTTGCCAAACTTTGACGAGTTGGTTGAGAATTCAGTTTTTACGCATTTTTTCTCAATAAATCATCGAAATTATCAAAATTTGAATATAATTTGTGAATTCGTGTACAGAAAATCAACGTATATTAAGTATGGATGATTTAGGTGAATAATATTAAAATTGAACGTATTAATATTAAGTTAACCTCAAATTTGAATCTTAGACTGTCAGAGTGTCGTTACATATGTACGTAAATATATATTTATATAATTTTTTTTCTTTTAACAGTGTTTCGTATAAATGTTATTTTAATGCTTATTCCCATAAAATTGTTCATAAAAAGTAAAAAAAGCGAGCCTTTGTCTTTTATTCTGTCTGTTTTAACTTGAAAATTTTTTATGTAGAACATTGATAAATTATTTGACAGATGTTTGCTTCCTTATAGCATGATATTTACAATTACATCCAGGAAATTACATAGCATTATTAAGTTTCCATTTAAGAATGTAAATATATTCTATAACCTTTAATCATAAATTCGTAATCTTGTTCGTCTGTGTTTTATTTGTTAAATTAATCAGTGTTATATCCCGTTACAAAATTCAAATACACTGTTAAAATATTATAAAAACCTAAAGAAATCATCTCCATTTTATCATTGTTGCATCCTCATCCGTCTCTCTTGTTTCTCAGTTATTCCGTTCTCGTACATAGGGTACTTAGTTTACATCAGGTTACAATAACTGTTGGATACCGTCATAGGCTAGTAAATAAGATAAGCTAACTTTCGATTTCCTTCCTAACCGTTCATTCTTCTGTATATAATTACTCATACGATCCTTGACTTCCTTAAGCAATATCCAAAATTCCTACTGGTCCTTATTCTCATCCCCACTACTTTCAAAGTCAGACTTCCGAGCCTTTAAAAGGGCATACAAAACTGTCCAGGGCAGAGACGAGCAAAAAGCTGACCGATAGAAAAGAAAAGAAGAATCGCTAGCTCTAGAAATTATAATTCTTAAGTGCCTCTTGTAAGATTTCGTGTACTAAGTTTAGTTCGAATAAAAATATTCACCAAACATCGGAATCCTACATAAATTTTGGCGACGAGGATGGGATGTCCAGCACTTTAATTACCAGCGAATAAAAGGTGAAACTAGCAAATTCACTCCTGGAACCTAAGTGGCAGTTTTGCAAAACTGGACAACGGAGAAAAAGGCACGAAGAACCACGACAAACGATACGGAAAGGCACTGCAACCTGGGAGAACATAAACTGCAATTAGCAACTGCAGCACCGATTGCAAAAGAATTTCGTACCGCCGTGAGTAATATAGTTCTCTAGATACTCGCTAGTTTTGACGATTCTTTCTTTCCATTATTATTTCTCTCTATCCTAATCATGGCCCGAAATCAAATCGTAGACGCACTTCGTGCCAGTCTTGAATTTCTTACCAAATTAATTCCTGATTCATTTGATGGTGATCGATTTAAAATTCGAAGCTTTATCAAGCAAGTAGATGCAGTCTTTGAAAATGCTCATGAATCACAAAAACCTCTCTTACTGTTATACGTAAAAAGTAAAATTACGGGAAAAGCCGGGGAACAAATCGATATACATTGTAATTTAACAACGTGGGAAGAAATTTCAGAATTATTATTAAGTCTCTACCAAGATAAAAAATCACTTGATCAGCTCCTCGAGGACCTTAATTCAATGAGGCAGGGCAAAACCGAGAATGTCTCTCAATTTTTCCAAAGATTAGAAGATTTGTCGTCCAGAATATTAGCGGTAATTCATGCATCTGAATTAGAAGAAAATACACTTGCGGGACGCGTTGCAATGATAGCTGACATGACATTAAATCGTTTTATCTATCACACTCATCCACAAATATCTCAAATGCTTCGTTATAGAGAATTTAAAACTATTAATCATGCTTTTACTGCCGCAACTGCTGAAGAAAAGGCCCTAAGAATACGATATGAAAATCCACAAAATTACTCAAATAATACCTATCGCTTTAATAATCCTAGACCTATAAATTATTCTAGATCAATTCATTTTTCTCAAGGACAATCCAATTCCAGAACCTCGTACTCATCAAATTCAAATACACACGCTAGGCGTCCAGAACAAAATCGCAATTCTAACTCACCCTCATCCGATAGACAATTTAACAGACAGCCTATTTTGTGCAACTATTGTAAAAAATCAGGTCATTCGATTGAAGAATGCGTTAAAAGATTCCTGTCGAACGTTAAAAGAAATAGAAATGATCAAACTAATTCCAATTTTCACATCCGGCGACCAATTAATTTTCATGAAATAGAAACACAAACGCCCAATGTTAATATTGATTCTCCTAACACGTCTGAAGCCAATGTCGCAATTCAAAATTTACACAGACAAACTTCGAAATTTTCTACATTACATTCTGTACCGCAACACGATGTAAAAAGAACAGAACAGTCCGTCATAAGAGAATTCTCGAATTCCAATTTTGCACATATCAACTTCAGTAATAACGATTTGACATATATATTAGTCGAGTGTTATTCTGCAAACTCTCCTGATAAGGTTCTTAAATTTCTCATAGACACCGGAGCCTCCATCTCCTTGATAAAAAAGGAAAGTCTCAGTGATTATCGAATTATCAATGACAAAACTATAATTTTAACGGGCATAAAGAAAAATGCACCTATTCAAACCTCTGGTGAAATTCAACTAGAGCTAGAAATTTATCGAAACAAATTTTTAGTTGATCTCCAATTAATTGATGACAGCAATGAATCAAATATACCCTTTGATGGTTTATTAGGCAATGATTTTTTCAATAATAAAAATGCCGAGATATCTTATAAAAATAATTGTATCAATATCGATTGCATTCCATTTTCTATTCCTTTGAACTTTAATACGGCTCAAAAATCGGAAGAATTCATTACTATTGGATCAAGATCAGAAATGGTTGCGAAAATTAAAATACATAATCCTTGTAATCTTAAAGAAGGAGTCATTCAAGCTACAACTTTAGATAAAGAAAGAACGTTATTAATTCTGAATGCCACAGTCAAGGTTACGACTGGCAATGAAGCTCTTATTACAATCGTGAATAGATCAGTGGAAAAACTATCCTTCCCTAAACCTTCTATTATGATCGAACCTTTACCCCAAAAGGTCCAAATTTTCAAAGTACTTGAGGAAAGCATAAATAATAAATCAAATCGCATCGAATTACTAAATGAAAATCTTCGTCTCAATCACCTTAATGAAGAAGAAAAAGTATCAGTCCAAAAATTATGTGAGGAATTTGAAGATATATTTTTTCTCCCTAATGATACCTTAACTACAACTACTGCTATGACACATAGAATCCCTACTCATGATAACATACCTATTCATGTAAAATCATATCGCTATCCTGAAATCCACAAAAATGAAGTTTCGAAACAAATAGAAAAAATGTTAGCACAAGGAATTATAAAACCATCTACTAGCCCATGGTCTAGCCCACTATGGGTAGTCCCCAAAAAACCTGATGCTTCAGGAATAAAGAAATGGAGAATAGTCATAGACTATCGCAAATTAAACGACAAAACTATTGGTGATGCATATCCACTGCCAAACGTTGAAGACATTTTGGATCAATTAGGGCACGCCCATTATTTTACAACATTAGATCTTGCAAACGGGTTTCATCAGATCCCTATGAATACTGAAGATTCGCCTAAAACAGCCTTCTCCACGCCAGATGGGCATTACGAATTTACTCGTATGCCATTTGGTTTGAAAAATGGTCCAGCGTGTTTCCAAAGAATGATGAACGTAGTTTTGACAGGATTAACTAACAAGCAATGCTTTGTTTATCTTGACGACCTTGTTATATACGGATCAGATATAGAAGACCATAATAGAAAATTGACTAATGTGTTTTTAAGACTACGCGAAAATTCTTTGAAACTTCAACCTGATAAATGTGAATTTATGCAAAAATCATGCCAATATTTAGGACATGTAATCTCAAACGAAGGAGTTAAACCAAATCCATCTAAAATTCAATCAATCCAAAGACTTCCACGTCCTCAAAATCAGAAAGGTATAAAGATATTCTTGGGAATGACAGGTTACTACCGTAAATTCATCCCCAATTTTTCAACCATCGCTAAACCTTTAACAATTTTATTGAAAAAAGATACTCATTTTAATTGGACTGAATTACAAGAAAATGCGTTTCAAGAACTTAAATCTGCCTTAATACAAGAACCACTGTTACAGTATCCTAATTTCTCTCAACCTTTTATAATTACTTGTGACGCTTCAAATGTAGGAATCGGTGGTATATTATCGCAAATTACAGACGGAAAGGATTTACCGATAGCATATTATTCGAGAACGCTAAACAACGCCGAACAAAACTATTCTACCACCGAGAAGGAATTACTTGCTATTGTTGATACCATCGATCATTTTCGACCATACCTATACGGACAAAACTTCATAATATACACTGACCACAGACCTCTCCAATGGTTAATGAATTGTAAAAATCCATCTTCTAGACTCGTTAGATGGCGACTGCGTTTAAATGAGTATGAATATACAATCAAATATAAACCAGGTAGAGTGAATTCTAACGCGGATGTTTTGTCACGTCTCCTCCCAGAAAAAACCGAAGAAATAGCTGTTAATGTAATTTCTAAACCAAAGAAAACATACCAAAATTTTGTTAAATTCCATTACACTAACCAAGAAATATTTGAATTTCAACAAGAAAATACGCCCCTACATACAATTAGCGATCCAATCGTAATGTTCTGGTCTGAAGACTTAGATGAAAGTAACCTTTATTCCGATTACGTTCAATCAAACTTTAATATCGATGAATTAAAACCAAGTATAAATGGTTTAAACGAATTAAAAAAGGAAAAACAAACCTTGTATATTCTATACACCAAAAGCTTCCATCATGATAGAATCGAATATAAAAACATTTTTGAATGCTTAACAACACTAAGAGATTTAATTGGAGAAAAATCATTCGTTCTCATCCCTCCAGAAAAAGGAAATAGCATCAAGCCTCATATGTTAAACGAAATGATAACTTTTATTTTTCCTTGTAGTAAAATAAAAATTCTTAACACCGCAAAACTAGTCCCAAAAAACCAAGATGAAATAAATTCTATACTAAAAGAATGTCATGATAGCAAATTAGCAGGACATTTTGGCTTCAACAAAACATACTCTAAAGTAAAGGAACGTTTCTATTGGTCTGCAATGAAGCAAGATATTAGAAGCTACATAAAGAAATGCCGTTCGTGTCAATTAAATAAAACAAACTTCAAACCAACCAAACAACCGATGGAAATCACAACAACTTCTGAGACTCCCTTCGAAAGGCTTGCTATTGACGTGGTAGGTCCCCTTCCACTGACGGAAAAAGGGAACCGTTTTATCATCACCGCGCAGGACGATTTGTCCAAATTTTCATTTGCATTTCCTGTACCAGACCACGAAGCTAAAACTGTAGCAGAGTCTTTGTTACCAATATTCCTTAATTTTAGAATTCCTCAAAAACTTTTATCTGACCAAGGTTCTGACTTCATGTCCAATTTAATCAAAGAATATAACAAATTATTCCAAACGAAACACCTGTCTAGTACTCCCTATCATCCGCAAACTAATGGTGCTCTCGAAAGATTTCATTTGACCCTCAAAGATTATCTTACACATTACGTTAATAGTAAACAACAAAATTGGGACGAATTTGTACCATTCGCAATGTTTAGTTACAATACTTCGATTCACAAATCCACCAAATTTTCACCATATGAAATACTCTACGGTAGAAAGGCTTATTTACCTTCATCGATCACACGAGATCCCGAATTTCACTATACTTATGATGATTATATTCGATCTCTTCAATATAAATTAAATACAGGGTTTAAACACGCTCGCGAAAATATCATTGAGTCAAAGAAAGCAAGTAAAAAATACTACTATCGTAACTCTAAACCTGTAGAATTTAAAGTAAATGATCTTGTAAAAATTAAAAATATGCAAATAAAAGTAGGACTATCAAAGAAACTTTGTCAAAAAGCTAGTGGACCTTATCGAATCATCCAAGTTTTTCCAAATAATACAGTGGAACTCCAAATCGGCAAAAAGAAAAAGAAATATCATACTAATCTCCTTAATTTGTTCTTTCCAGATGAATCTGATGATTCCATTCCTCCTCCTATTACCCCTCCCGACAATGAGTCAGTATTACCATAACCGACCACTTACGAATGTAAGTGGAATATTTTATAATAAAAAAGGTATTGCCCAAATTATGAACTCTAAATTGACACTATTAACTCACATCAATATCACTTATCTGAACGATGCTAATGGTATACTACATGAATATCTTATAAAAACGCAAGGCATTTGCACAGTAACCGTTAAAGACCCTTCTCCAAATAATCACATCAGTTATCACTGTGAGCGAACTCTTAAGTTGATCGAAAATGAATTAGATGAAATAGACAGAAAACGTAATATTCTGCAACAATTAAGTCAACAATCTTCTATCAGGAAACGGCGAGGACTCATAAACGGTGTTTCATACGCACTTAAATGGATCTTCGGCGTACCTGACGCTAATGATCACACTCCTCAAGTCGCAGGTGCAAGTGATAGCTAGTACGATCAAAAACTTTAATAATTCTATTTCTTCTTTAAAAAACCAAGAAGCAGCTATGAATGAAAATGTAAAAAGGGTAGACGAATTCACAATTCAAACAAACTCATACATAACGCGATTATCTATGGAAACTACGATTACTCAACAAATCACCTCGCTCCTTGCTCTTACAAGTCGTATTACTCGCGAATATAATCAATATATTGAAGCAATAAACTTGGCTGAACATAACATCATATCTCCATTGATTATAACTCCCGAAATTTTACTTGAAGAATTAAAAGGATACAAAGGTGAATTAAATTTAATCATGAAACCAGAACCAGAAAATATTCGACCACTTTATAAATTGATTCAACTTCAAATGATCACGTCTAAAGATATAATTATTTTTGCTCTTAACATTCCTTTAGTTAAGAAAATGGTTTTTGACGTTTACGAACTCATTCCACTCCCAATTCAACATAACCATTCGTCTTTCTATTCCTACATCATCCCTCAAAACAACTATATCCTTTTATCACAGTCCAAAACACAAGTTACCTTCCTTAAGGAATTGTCTGACTGCATCGAGTATTTAGATCAATTATACATCTGCCACGATCTCCACACTTCGCAAGTGACGACTCAACCAATCTGCGAAGTCAACATGTTGCCTCCACATATTAAGGAAATACCAGACGATTGTGAAACCAAGACCGTAAAAGCAACAATCGAAACCTGGAAATACATCTCTAACAACGAATGGATTTACGTTCTACAAAACCCAACAACATTAACGGTGATCTGCAATGAAAATCATATGGAAGACGTCATACTAGAGAAGACCGGAATTATTCGTCTACAAAATAACTGCAAGGGTTACACGAATCTTTTCGCCCTTGAAACAAATTACAAGACCAACAAGAACATCACTTATTATGTTCCAAACATCAATATTCTAAATGACCCACACCTAGAAAAAATAAAATCCCAGGAATTAAGGACTATTCATCTGGCCAACATGGATCTTTCTGATCTAAAATACGCCAACAAAAAACTCAATGAATTCGAAGACATCATTACGAAACAAATGAATCAACCTTTTGTCGTGACATATGCCAAATGGTACACCATTGCTCTTGGAGTAATTGGTGTAATCCTAATATTCATAATCCTCAAGAACTGCTCTCGATGTCTCTACTGGATTCGACGATTATGCTGTTCCACTACGCATCCGACTACGGGACAGACCTTACCGCCCATTATCAAAAATTTCGTCAATTGCAACTTTGACTCATCAGTAACACCAAGAGAAACTGCAACTTATAATATCGGTTCGAGATACCAACCATCAGCAGAAACTCCACCAACAGTCACTGAAGATGAAGAATCACCGCAACCCGTTAGATATATGACAAGATCAAGAGTGCGTAAAAGTACAACCCCATTATAATAAATATCCGCAAACTGATTGTCTAATAATAATTTAAGGATTCTGTAATACATTTAGAAAATTGGATAATAGTAGTATTTAAGAATATTTTAGTAGAGTTTAGGAATTTAAAATTTTGTATAATAGAATAGTTTACCTATATATAAGATTAATTGTCGACTAGGCTCCAATCTTAAGGAGGGAGGTGTTGGATACCGTCATAGGCTAGTAAATAAGATAAGCTAACTTTCGATTTCCTTCCTAACCGTTCATTCTTCTGTATATAATTACTCATACGACCCTTGACTTCCTTACTCACCGATCCTGAATCATACGCTTGTCCCTCCGAACCTTAGCAATATCCAAAATTCCTACTGGTCCTTATCCTCATCCCCACTACTTTCAAAGTCAGACTTCCGAGCCTTTAAAAGGGCATACAAAACTGTCCAGGGCAGAGACGAGCAAAAAGCTGACCGATAGAAAAGAAAAGAAGAATCGCTAGCTCTAGAAATTATAATTCTTAAGTGCCTCTTGTAAGATTTCGTGTACTAAGTTTAGTTCGAATAAAAATATTCACCAAACATCGGAATCCTACATAACATGAAATATAAATAAACATGTTATTGAGAATTTCTTTAAAGTTCTGTTATCCTTTCGCACATGTAAAACTAGTTACTTGTCGAAAAACTATAAATTCAGTGAAGTGAATTCATATTAGATATATTTGTATATTTCATAAAATTTAAGTTTAATTTAAATACCCTTTAATTATATAATTAACGTCATTCGGAGGTATTAAAAAAGCTGAAAAGGCACTGTACCTTCTTAATTAAATAACTTTTCGAACCTCGATGTTGGTATAAATACAACGAAAAACAAACAAAAATGATAGAGAATAAAATGTTACTTGACTGATGCAAGTGCAATCAAGTACTTCGATACACTGTAATTAAAGAATACTCAGATAAATGAATAGAAAAATGAAAAGCTGTTGAATGTATCGTTAAGTATGAATGACGTTAAGTATTATCTTCCTCGGATAAACGATTAAGGATTATCATGAAGATGAGAGCCTGAATCGGAAGGGCTGCCTTCAGAATCCATGTAATATCGCGAAGTAGTGTTTTCTGAGTTGTCATGTGCCAACGACTCCATGTATTTTTAGTGTATTTACAGCAGCGTTGTCCCTCGTGCTTTTGGCGTTGCGGGGAAAGGTTCGGCGGCGTGCGATTGCGGGCGAGCGCCTGAAATATACTTGCACGTTTGAACTTCTCGTTTTTCCTTGGTCAAGCACGGTTCATCACGGGACAGTTGATAGTACACACGTTCATCGTTTCGTTGTATGTTAACGTTAGAATTAGTAAACTATTCGGAACAAACTAATTTCCAATTTCATCACAGTACAAGTCGTGAGAAATCTTGAAAACCACGCTCGTGCAATTTCTATAAGTATCGATCAGGTATTATGATTGCTTGGTAATTCTAGTGTCAAGGGATGGGGTAGTGACTGTGTAGGAAAAAATTAACCCTGTTCGTTTAAACTGCGGACCTTAAGTACTCTTTCATAGGTAAAATACAATTTTCTTTATTGGGACGTGGCAAAAGAGATGTGGAGGGTTCGGAGAAGTTAAACCGAAGACGATTGGTGAAGTACGGCCCTCAACACAGTTTGCCAGAGGTCGGTGTCGCGGAGGTTCCTGGTGACGTCGAACGCGGGTGAAGAAAAAGTGAGAGCCCCTAAACTCTCCCCGGAAAATATATATTCCTCTAAAGAAGGACAGAAAGATAGGAGAGTAGGAGAAAAACGAGAAAGAGAGAAACGATTCAAAAGACAGAGAAGAAAAACGAGGAAGAGAGAAAAGATCCAAAAGACAGAGAAGAAGAAGAAGGGTGATGGTGAACGGACAAGTAAACAAGAGTGTCGTAAGAACGGTGAAAGTTTCCAGACCTGCAAGGGCCTGCCCCTCGAACTGGGCAGTTCCGTGCGAGGCCTGGGAAACCTTCGGAAAATTCGAGGGCCCGCGCGGGTCTGGTCGCCAAATGTGCGATGACACGAAACAGACTCGCGCGGAAGGACAGCGTTAACGGGAAAAGAATAGCGAGGAAATCCAGTGGCGTAAGGCAGCTTTTCGGCCGCCACAGAGACTTCTAGGCAAAAAGTTATCAATCAGTGGATACAATGGTTCTTAGAATAATTTGTTGGAGATCGGTATACGAGGAATTAAAGCACTCGCGTGCTCGTAATGTGTAAAATTCGCAAACTGCTCTCAACAAGTGGCTATTTGGTGTGTGCATCCCCGCCACCTATTGATCGTCTATACAGCTGAGTTGCTTGTGATAGACTACAAAGAGAAACATTGCCGCGGTAAAACTGCTGCATAGTAATATATTCGTGCATCGCGCAGTGGATTCGTAGTTTTGAAAAATCAAAACAAACAGAAAAACTATGGCGATGGATAGACGTATGTACAGGAAAGTAGATCCAGGCGCTATCTATCAGCCCTACAAAATTACCGTCAAAAAGGGATTGCCTCCTGGGTGTGAGTTTCCAATCACTTACTTTTACGTTCGTTGATTTTACCGTGCTTATTTTAACCCGTTCTTGTTTTCTAAATGAGGATGTAAGAAAGAAGTGGACGAAAGAAGTTAATAAACCGTTCTTGATACTCATGATACTCATGCTTATACTAACGCAAGAAAACATTTATATGCCGCTGCTTCTTTGATTGGATATCAAAGTATCTTACTAGGACATTGTGTAACGTTAAACTAGTATCAATGTTAACATTTGAGATTAGCAATCTGTAATGTATGAATATTTTTTCCTCCTACTATATACATATGCAACCTCTTTGCATGTCTAATAAGAATATTGTTCGGAATATAAATTAGAAATTACTTTTGTGGTCTTTCAGTGATACGAATGCGGTACTTTTCTAAATAGACCTCGGACTCGCGGATTTGCTCGATAATGTGTCACAGCGGTCTTTCAAATTGAGCTCAATTGCCTGTCATAGAATTCATCCTTTTTTGTCGGTTCACGGCTCGCGTCAAAATATTTAATAACAAACGAATCAAAGCTTCTTCTTACTCCTACAAGGTTTAGCAGTGGTATACTATAGATTAATTTGTAGATGTGGAATTGAACATTTTATTAGATTAAAATAAAATAGGAGGTTCACGTCCTCATATATAGTAAAATTGTCAACTTATTGAGGATCATTCATTAAATATTTACACTAGACGTGTAATTATGAATTATCGCCGCCGCCCCAGTAGTAGGTTTGCCTGACCCAGAGTGACCGGACCAGTGAATCTCCAATTTTCTCGGCTCCTCGTGGTCCGGGCTCGTTGCAGCTGTACATATTTACGCGCCAGGACCTGTTCCGTACAATGTGCTTTGAATTATTGCCCTAGGTCTCGTATATAAAACTATATAAAACTATATAAAACTATAAAGCAATATAAAGCTAAGTAAAACTATATAAAACCATATAAAACCATATAAAACCACATAAAACGGCATAAATATATATAAAACAGTGTAAAACCATATGGAGAGCACGAGATTGGACGTACGTTTTCCCGATTGCGGGGCAGGTCATTGAAGTCCCCATGCCTTTTTGACAAACCCCCGTGTCGGGTCAAAAACCACGGTGGCGCTAATGTTCCCTTAAACCAGACGACGCCTCAGCGTTGGACTGGGTGGGGAATTTTGACAAAGTCGGCGGGCTTCGTCTCCTCCAGGGGCCGGGCCGCGTGGCGGTCTGGTACGGGGTTGCGCGCCTGGAGTGCCCGAGCATCTTATACCGTAACCGGCTGTCGTTGCAACGACCCACCGGTGGTGGATGTTGTAACAGCCATCCACGCCATTGGTACGCGCGGCAGTCGGCCGGGAGGCTTGCCTTAAGCGGCTGGCCTGCGAGAAGAACAACCTCTATAAAAAATCCGTAGCCCCAAGCTGTGGAACGCGATGAGGAGGGCGTGCCTGGAGTAAGCCCCAGGCATGGCTGATGGATGCATCAGTCGCTAGCGCCAACCCCAGGGTACCTGGCGATCCCTTGGGTGTATAAGCCTTCTCCGGGTATGGCGGCTCTGTCCGGAGTGACCTCTTTTCCGACCACGCTCGTGGGATTCCTATGGATACCTTTAACCAATAACAATGGGATAGGGGGGTAACGAGGTGGTGGAAGGTTATGCTGGTTTACTCAGCGTCGTCCTTAGCAGGCCGGAAGATTTCAGATCGAGATCTGGATCCAGATCCAGCCGGGACGATTCCCTGCATTCGACCAGTGCTGGCGGGAGGGGGCGAGCCGGATCAGCGGAGGTAATCCGGCTCACCCGGAGCGGCAAGTGGCATACCTCCGCTTCCGGCTGAATCGTCGAGGAGGATGACGGGGCTACGTCTGATAGCTCCACCTTATCTTCGATTTCGACGCAGTCGACCGGAGCGTGGAAGGGGCGACTACATCGGTTTGGCCGCGGCCAAGCTACAGTTTGTGGAGGCCTGTAGGTCTGAGGAGGAGGTGTTGGAGGTGAAATCAATTTTGAACGCCAGCACCCGATGAGGCGGATCTGGCAAGGGAGTACAGGAAGAGGCCGACGGCCGACGTTGTCGCCTCCGTCTTGAAGTACCAGGCGGAAGTGGAGAGGGTGGCGAGCGTCTCAAAAGGCCTGAAGGCCAATCTGGTCCGGGCATTGAGGATCGCTGCCCTCAACACAAGGACGGCCATAGAGGAGCTGGCGGCGCGTTCCTCCTCAACCTCGGCTGGGAAACTGGAGAAGGAGAATAATCTCCTCCGAGGGGAGCTGGCCGATCTCAGGAGGGTGGTTGCCACCCTCCGTCAGAAGGTGGAGGGAAGCCGGGGCCCTTTGGCGCATCCTCCTCCTCCTGAGGAAGTGACGGAGACGGAGAGGCCAGCTCAAACCTCCATGGAGGTTTCGCTCGAGCAATCACAGGCTAGTGCTTGCGGGTCTTCCCTGAAATGTCTGGTATGCTCGGACACAGTGAGACCCGCGGCACATCGCCTCGGCAGCCGGACCTGCTCCACTTCCAACGTCTCCAAGGATGGCAGAAAGGGAGTGGGACAAAAGCGGAGGGCTAGTAGGGCTGGAGAAAAGACGACGGCCCCAGCCCCGAAGATAGCGTGGGGTGCTAAAGAACCCTCCGCGGCGGAGATGAAAGAGCCCGCATCAGCGGCGCCAGCCAGGCCCTCGGGCCCGGAGATCGAGATGAGCTCTGCTAAATAATGGGGCCCGAGGGCCCAATTATTCAGGCGAATCTGAACCACTCCGCCAGGGCGCAGGACATCCTGATGCAGACCCTGGCCGCGCGGGGAGCTGGGCTGGCGGTGGTGGCGGAGCCGTTCAGAGTCCCTGTACACCCGAACTGGGTCAGGGACCTGGTTGGCTCCGTCGCCACATACTGGTGCGGGAAGCCAGGGTTCCCGTCCTATACTCTCATAGAGAGTGGGTGGGGATACCTGGCTATAGAATGGTACCTGGCTCGCCTCCTCCGGCACCTGTCCCGGTACGGACCCGATCTGGCGGACTGCCAGTATGATTTCCGAGAGGGTCAATCCACTATAAGAGCGGTGGATCGAGTGAGGGCCCTCTCGGAGGAGGCCGTCAGACGGGGCGGGATGTGCTTGGCTATATCTTTGGATACAGTCAACGCCTTCAACACCCTGCTCTGGACCGACATTAGGGATGCACGTTGTGAAATACAAGTTGTGAAATACAAGTGCCTACCTATCTGAGGGCGTTGATCGGGTCCCACTTGCAGGACAGGGGGATTGGGTATCAAGGCCGGTACCGGTTGATGCGGAGAGAGATGGACTATGGGGTCCCGCAGGGGTCGGTCCTAGGACCGCTCCTGTGGTATAACAGGGTACTGCGGGCCTTGCTTCCCGACGGCGCCACCTTGGTGTATTACGCAGATGACACTTTGGTGGTGACCGTCGGGAAGTGGCTTGGGAGGACCATCCGCCGAGCGGAAATCGCGGTGGCAGCCGTCGTCGCGCGGTTCCGTGACCTGGGTCTGAGGATAGACCCTTGCAAGACCGAAGCCGTCTGTCTCAACGGGCGGCCTCGGTCAAGACTTCTCACAAGGTCGTGGATCCGAGCAGGTGGAGCCTGCGTCGAGGTGGGCCCCAGTATGAAATATCTGAGGATACACCTCGACAGCCACTGGAGTTTCGAGAAGCACCTTGACCGTCTGGTCCCCCGAGTGGAGCGGACGGCTGCCTCTTTGGGCCATCTCCTACCGAATCTCGGGGGACCCGGAGACAGGGTTGCGCCGCCTTTATATGGGCGTGGTGCGGTCGATGGCCCTATATGGATCTCCCATCTGGGCCGCTACAGGGATGAGGACGTTAGGGCCATTAGGGAGTACCACACCACGTTCACGCTGGCTGCGCTGACTCTGGCGGGGGGGATACCCTCTGAGATACAGGCCGCGGTGCGCGCCTATGTTTATCATAGGTCGCGCACCGTTGGCAGGGTTCGAGGGGTCCCGCCAGAGCCCGAGACGGTCGAAGCGTCCGAACTCCAGGCCTGGCGATGCGTTCACAGAAGATGGCGTGGAGAGTTTTCTCTCCATGCGTACAAACGCGTCGTCCGGGCTCTTCTGCCACACCTGGACGGCGGCTTGCCACCATTGCGGCGAGGAGGAGGACTCGGCGCAGCACACACTGGAGGCGTGCCCCGCCTTTTCAGCGCTGCACCGAGTCCTAACGGACGTCATTGGGGGTGACCTCTCGCTGCCAGCGGTAGTAGGGGCTATGCTGGCAAGCAAGAGGTCCTGGGATGCTGTGGCCTCCTTTTGCGAAGGCGGCCGCCGAGCGGGATCGAGAGAGACACGATCCTGCTCGGTCATTTCGGGGGTGCCGGCGGCCGAGAGGCCGTGGGAGAGCGCCCCCGAGCCCCACTTCCTGACGGAGGCGGGCGGCGGCGTAAGTGGACAGGGAACTGTGGCCCGTCCCGCCGCCCGTCAGGAGAGGATTTCAAATCCGCTCCAGGGTTGGGGGAGAGACAGAGTGGTCTCCCCCGGACGGCTGCGGACTCGGGGCGGCGGCCCTGGGTCCTGTCATTCGGCCGTCGTGACGGCTGCAGTGCGGGGCGTGATATGGACTTAGGAGGGTGGCCTAGACCCCCCTCCGGGACGGTGCTGGCCTAAGGTTATCGCAACTGCCCGGCCGGGCCTGGGGGAGTCGCGATTGTTTCCTGCGAGAGTTCCCGTGGCTTCCCCTCCTGGCCCGAGGAAGGTTGATGTGGAGGTTTTAGTGGGTAAAAGTCCCACAGTACCTCCGGCCGCTCCCCCGGGCGGTCGGGGGTCCCTGCTTGCAGATTTCCTCCACGTTAAAAAAAAAAATATCAAACTATATAAAAACTATATAAAACTATATAAAACTATACAAGTCTATATAAAAAAGTGAAATACTATATAAAACCGGCTAGGGCGGTAGCTCATAGCGCATTGTCTACATGAGGTCCTGGCGCATAAATGTCGGCTGCTGCAACACCGCTGCAGCACTAGGGGCCGAGATAGTTTATGAATCACATGTCCGGACACCCAGGGTCCGAGATAAATACAGTCTATATTCGGCGATATCTCGGGTACTATTAGAGCTAGGGCGATAACTCAAAACGCACTGTCTGCAGTAGGCCCTGACGAATAGATGTATGCAGCTGCAACGAATGCGGAGCACTAGGGGCGAGATAATCGAAGATTCACGGGTCCGGACACCATAGGTCAGAGAAAAGTCTAGTCTATATCCGGTCAAATCTCGGGAATCATTAGAGCTAGGGTGATAAATCAAAGCGCATTGTCCAGCAGGAGTACCTGGCGCATAAATGAGTGCCGCTGGAACGAGCCTGGGCATGGTCTGCAGGTGGCCCTGGCGAATAAATACCTGCAGCTGCAACGTGCCCATGTCACTAGGGGCCGAGAAAATCGAAGATCTACAGGCCCGGACACCCAGGGTTAAGGAATAATCCACTCTATATCCGGTGGTATCTCGGAAATTATTGTACCTAGGGCGATAAATCGAAGCGCATTGTGCGCAAAAGGCCCAGGCACATAAATATGAACAGCTGAAAAGTCCCCGGACCACTAGGGGCCGAGAAAAGCTATGATTTACCGGTCCGCATACCTTGGGTCAGCGAAAAATCCAGTCTATATCCGGTGATATCTCGGGAACTATGAGGGCTAGGGCGATACATCAAGGCGCATTGTCTGCAAGGTGTATCGCCCTAGATCTAATAGTTCCCGAGATATCGTCGGGTATATACTGGATTTTTCCTTAACCCCGGATGTCCGGATCAGTGTATGTTCGATTTTCTCGGCCCCTAGTGTTCCGAGCTTATTGCAGCTGCACACATTTACACTGTGGAACAAATTTTGACCTATGTTAGTTTTTGCAATAGCCACTATGTAATTCTTATAGAGTTCCTTACCCTAAATACGAATCCGAAAACCAAATTACTGGGTCAGGTTCAGTTATCGAAAAAACTGGGATTTTGTAAAAACGGTCGAATTTTTCAGAGAACCAAGTGTTACGTGAAAACTAAAACCGGTAGGCAGTTAAACTTTGTCGCAAAGATAAAGGAGACTTGTCTGATCACGTAGCTATAAAAACTTTGAATTTTGTTTATCATTAAATGTTTGTAAACGGCGATCAAAGTTTAAAAACGGGTAGATGCGCGTACTTTGTATGCACTTCTGTTACATTTCTACGAACAGTCGGTTGACCAGCACGAATTTGCTGTGCACCATTGGATTCTGCAGACATTTCTGAAGAGGAACACCCCCCCCCCCCCCATGAGAAGCGTGACATCGGTTTTTCTTTGGGACAGGGTAAGAAAATGTCCGCGAACGGAACTTTCGCGCCATACGCCCATCGCTCGCCGGCCACAGCTATGCAGGGCCGTGACTACGCGCTGTATAGACCTGGACCCTTTCTCACAACTATGATGAAAATTTATAAAACAATTAAACATTATATATACATATAAGAAGTGACCGGGGCCCAGGTCTATACAGCGCGTAGTCACGGCCTTTAATAGCTGTGGCCTGCGAGCGATGGCCGTGTGGCGACAAACTTCCGTGCACGCGCTCTTCACGGACATTTTCTTAACCTGTCCCAAAGAAAAACCGTTCTCACACTTCCTGCAGGGGGGGGGGGGGTTCTCTTCAGAAATGTGTGCAGAATCCAATGGCGCATAGCAAATTCGTGCTAGCCAACCCGCTTTTTGTAGAAATGTAACAGAAGTATATAGAAAGTACTCGCATCTACCTTTTTTTACACTTTGATCATCATTTACAAACATTTAATGATAAGGAAAATTCAAAATTTTTATAGCTACATTCTCGGGTGAGTCTCCTGTATTTTCTCCGACAGATTTTAACTCCCTATCGTTTTTAGTTTTCACGTAACACTTGGTTTTCTGAAAAATACGACCGTTTTTATAAAAACCTAGCTTTTTCGAAAACTGGACCTGACCCAGCAATTTGGTTTGCGGATTCGTATTTAGGGTAAGGAACTCTATAAGAACTACATAGCGGCTATTGCAAAAACCAACATAGGTCAAAATTTGTTCCACAGTGTTATGCAACAGCGCCTCCTGCATACAATACGCTTTGATTTACCGCAGTAGCTCTAATAGTTGCCGAGATATCGCCGGGTATAGACTGTATTTTACCATAACCATGGGTGTCCGGATCTGTGAATCATCGATTTTCACGGTCCCTCGTGATCCCAGATCGTTGCAGATGCAAACATTTATGCGCCAGGGCCTCCTGCAGACAATGCGCTTTGAGTTATCGCCCTAGCTGGTTCCATATAGTCTTACACCTTCTTATATTGCATTATACAGTTCTATATAGTTTAACATAGTAATAAATATTTTTGTATAGTTTTATATAGTTTTATGTAGTTTTATTAGTTTTATATAATTTTATATAGTTATTCGTAGTTTTATACAGTTTTACATAGTTTTATAAACTTTTATATAGTTTTCTATAGTTTTACATAGTATTATTGTTTTTAAATAGTTTTACATAGTATTATTGTTTTTAAATAGTTTTACATAATTTTATTTTATTAATGGTAGTAATTAATTTTGTATAGTTCTATATAGTTTTATATACATTTATATTGTTTTATATAGTTTTATTTTCTTTTGATTAGTTCTATATAGTTCTTTTGGTTTTATGTAGCTTTATAAAGTTTTATGTAGTTTTATATAGTTTTCCTTAGTTTTATATAGTTTTATATAGTTTTATATAGTTTTATATAGTTTTATATAGTTTTATATAGTTGTATATAGTTTTATGTAGTTTTTATAGTTTTATACAGTTCCATATAGTTTTATACAGGTTTATATAGTTTTATATAGTTTTATATACTTTTATATGGTTTTATATTGTCTCGCATACTTATATATATTTCTATATAGTTCTATTTGTTTTATATTGTTATATATAGTTTCATACTGTTTTATATAGTTTCATTTAGTTATATATCGTTTTATATAGTTTTATACAGTTTTATATGGTTTTATATAGTTTTATATAGTTTTATATGGTTTTATATTATTTTATATAGTTTTATATAGTAGTATACATTATTATATAGTTTTTTTAGTTTTTTATAGTTTTATATAGTTTTATATAGTTTTACATAGTATTATTGTTTTTAAATAGTTTTACATAGTATTATTGTTTTTAAATAGCTTTACATAATTTTATTTTATTAATGGTTGTAATTAATTTTGTATGGTTCTATATAGTTTTATATACATTTATATTGTTTTATATAGCTTTATTTTCTTTTGATTAGTTTTATATAGTTCTTTTGGTTTTATGTAGCTTTATAAAGTTTTATGTAGTTTTATATAGTTTTCCTTAGTTTTCTATAGTTTTATATAGTTTTATGTAGTTTTAGATAGTTTCATAAAGTTTTATATAGTTTTCCAAAGTTTTATATAGTTTTATATAGTTTTATATTATCTCGCATACTTATATATATTTCTATATAGTTCTATTTGTTTTATATTGTTATATATAGTTTCATACAGTTTTATATAGTTTCATTTAGTTATATATCGTTTTATATAGCTTTAAACAGTTCTATATGGTTTTATATAGATGCATATAGTTTTATATAGTTTTATTTGCTTTATATAGTTTTATATAGCTTTATATAGATTAATATAGTTTTATATAGTTTTATATAGTTTCATTAGTTTTGTATAATTTTATACAGCTTTACATAGTTTTATATAGTTTTATGTAGTTTTATTTAGTTTTATATAGTTTTATATAGTTTTATATAGTTTTATATAGTTTTATTAGGTATGTATAGTTTTATGTAGTTTTATATAGTTTTATATAGTTTTATATAGTTTTATATAGTTTTATTAGTTTTATATAGTTTTATACAGTTTTATATAGTTTTATATAGATTCATATAGTATTATTAGTTTTATAAATTTTTATATAGTTTCAAATCGTTTTACATAGTTTTATGTAGTTTTATGTAGTTTTATTTAGTTTTATATAGTTTTATATAGTTTTATATAGTTTTATATAGTTTTATATAGTTTTATATAGTTTTATTAGTTTTTTATAGTTTTATATAGTTTTATATACTTTTATATAGTTTTATATAGTTTTATATAGTTTTTTATAGTTTTATGTAGTTTTATATAGTATTATATAGTTTTATATAGTTTAATTAGTTTTATATAGCTGCATGTAGTTTTATATAGTTTCATACAATACTATATTGTTTTATTAGCTTTATTAGTTTCATATAGTTTCATATAGTTTTATATAGTATTACATAGTTTTATACAGTTTTATTAGTTCTATATAATTTTATATAGTTTTATATAGTTTCATATAGTTTTATATAGTTTTATATAGTTTTATATAGTTTTATATAGTTCTACATATTTTTATATAGTTTTACGTAGTTTTATATAGTTTTATGTAATTTTATATAGTTTTATACAGTTTTATATAGTTTTATTAGTTTTCTCTAGTTTTATATAGTTCTATATAGTTTCATATAGTTTTATTAGTTTTATATAGTTATATATAGTTTTATATAGTATTATTAGTTTTATATAGTTTTAAATAGTTTTATACAGTTATATTAGGTTTATATAGTTTTATATAGTTTTATATAGTTTTATATAGTTTTATATAGTTTTATATAGTTCTATATAGGTTTATATAGTTTTATATAGTTATATATAGTTTTATATAGATTCATATAGTTTTATACAGTTTTATATAGATTCATATAGTTTTATATAGTTTTATTTGTTTTATATAGTTTTATATAGTTTTATATAGATTCATATAGTATTATACAGTTTTATTGGTTTTGTTTAGTTTTATATAGTTCTATATAGTTTTGATATAGTTCTATTAGTTTTATATAGTTATATATAGTTTTATACAGTTTTATATAGTTTTACATAGTTTTACATAGTTATATTAGTTTTATATAGTATTATATAGATTTGTACAGTTTTGTGCAGTTTTATATAGTTTTATATAGATTCATATAGTTTTTTTTTTATATTGTTTTATATAGTATTATATAGTTTTACACAGTTTTATTAGTTTTATATAGTTTTATATAGTTTTATATAGCTCTATATATAGTTTCGATATAGTTTTATAAGTTTTATACAGTTTTAAAAGTTTTATATAGTTTTATTAGGTTTATATAGTTTTATATAGTTTTATATAGTTTTATATAGTTTTATACAGTTTTATATAGTTTTATATAGTTTTATATAGTTTTATGTAGTTTTGCATGGTTTTCAATTCTTTTATATAGTTTTATATAGTTTTATATGGTTTCCTATAGTTTTATATAGTTTTATATAGTTTTATATAGTTTTATATAGTTTTATATAGTCTTATACAGTTTTATATAGGTTTATATAGATTCATATAGTTTTATATATTTTTATATAGTTTTATACAGTTTCATATAGTTTTATATAGTATTATATAGTTTTATACAGTTTTATGTAGATTTATATAGTTTTATATAGTTTTATATAGTTTTATATAGTTTTATTAGTTTTATATACTCTTATACAGTTTTATATAGGTTTATATAGATTCATATAGTTTTATACATTTTTATATAGTTTTATATAGTTTTATATAGTTTTATATAGTTTTATATAGTTTTATGTAGTTTTATATAGTTTTATATAGCTTTATATTTTTGGATATGTTTATATAGTTTTATATAGTTCTATATACTTTTATATACTTTTATATAGTTTTATATAGTTTTATATAGTTTTATATAGTTTTATATAGTTTTATATAGATTTATATAGTTTTATATAGTTTTATATAGTTTTATATAGTGTTATATAGTGTTATATAGTTTTATTTATTTTTATATAGTTTTGGATAGTTTTATATTTTTGGATATGTTTATATAGTTTTATATAGTTTTATATAGCTTTATATTTTTGGATATGTTTATGTAGTTTTATACAGTTTTATATAGTTTTATATAGTTTCATATAGTTTTACATAGTTATATTAGTTTTATATCGTATTATATAGATTTGTACAGTTTTATTAGTTTTATATAGTTTTATATAGTTCTATATAGTTTTATATAGATTAATATAGTTTTGTATAGTTTTATATAGTTTTATATAGTTTTATATAGTTTTATATAGTTTTATATATTTTTATATAGTTTTATATAGTGTTATATAATGCTATATAGTTTTATTAGCTTTATATAGTATTATATAGTTTTACCTAGTTTTATACAGTTTTATATAGTTTTATTAGTTTTCTATAGTTTTATATAGTTCTATATAGTTTCATATAGTTTTATTAGTTTTATATAGATATATATAGTTTTATATAGTATTATGAGTTTTACATAGTTTTATATAGTTTTAAATAGTTTTATACAGTTTTATTAGGTTCATATAGTTTTATATAATTTCATATAGTTTTATATAGTTTTATGCAGTTTTATACAGTTTTATATAGTTTTATATTGTTTTAATAGAATTTTATAGGTTTATATAGTTTTATATAATTTTGCATAGTTTTATACAGTTTTATATAGTTTTACATTGTTCTATATAGTTTTATAAGTTGCATGCAGTTCTATATAGTTTTACGTAGTTTTATATAGTTTTACATGTTTTTATATAGTTCTACAGAGTTTTATATAGTTTTATATAGTTTCATATAGTTTTATATATTTTCATAAGGTTTTATATAGTTTTATGTAGTTTTATATAGATTCATATAGTTTCGATATAGTTTTATATAGTTTTATATAGGTTCATATGGTTTTTTTTTTATATAGTTTTATATAGTATTATATAGTTTTATATAGTTCTATATAGTTTCATATAGTTTTATTAGTTTTATATAGTCTTATATAGTTTTATATAGTTTTATATAGTTTTATGTAGTTTGATATAGTTTTATATAGGTTAATATAGTTTTATATAGTTTTATATAGTCTGATGTACTTTTATATAGTTTTATATAGTCTTATATAGTTTTTTATAGTTTTATCAGTTTTATATAATTTTATACAGTTTAATATAGTTTAATATAGTTTTATATAGTTTTATATACTTTTATGTAGTTTGATATAGTTTTATATAGATTAATATAGTTTTATATAGTTTTATATAGTTTTATATAGTTTTATATAGTTTTATATAGTTTTATATAGTTTTATATAGTCTTATACAGTTTTATATAGGTTTATTTAGATTGATATAGTTTTATATATTTTTATATAGTTTTATACAGTTTCATATAGTTTTATATAGTATTATATAGTTTTATACAGTTTTATGTAGATTTATATAGCTTTATATAGTATTATATGGATTCATATAGTTTTTCTAATTTTATATAGTTTTATAAGGATTCATATAGTTTTTTTAGTTTTATATGGTTTTATATAGTTTTATATTGTTTTATATAGTTTTATATAGTTTTATATAGTTTTATAAAGTTTTATATAGTTTTATATAGTTTTATATAGTTTTATATAGTTTTGTATAGTTTTATTAGTTTTGTATGGTTTTATAGAGTTTAATATAGTTTTATATAGTTTTATATAGTTTTATGTAGTTTTATATAGTTTTGTTAGTTTTGTATAGTTTTATAGAGTTTAATATAGTTTTATATAGTTTTATATAGTTTTATATAGTTTTATACAGTTTTATGTAGATTTATATAGTTTTATATAGTTTTATATAGTTTTATTAGTTTTATATACTCTTATACAGTTTTATATAGGTTTATATAGATTCATATAGTTTTATATATTTTTATATAGTTTTATATAGTTTTATATAGTTTTATATAGTTTTATATAGTTTTATATTGTTTTATGCAGTTTTATACAGTTTTATATAGTTTTATATAGTTTCATATAGTTTTACATAGTTATATTAGTTTTATATATTATTATATAGATTTGTACAGTTTTGTACAGTTTTATATAGTTTTATATAGATTCATATAGTTTTTTTTTTATACAGTTTTATATAGTATTATATAGTTTTATATAGTTTTATATAGTATAACATAGTTTTACACAGTTTTATTAGTTTTATACAGTTTTATATAGTTTTATATAGTTTTATATAGTTTTATGTAGTGTGATACAGTTTTATATAGATTAATATAGTGTTATATAATTTTGTTCAGTTTTGTACTGTTTTATATAGTTTTATATAGTTTTATATGGTTTTATATAGTTTTATGTAGTTCTATATAGTTTCATATACTCTTATTAGTTTTATATAGTTTTGTATAGTTTTATATAGTTTTATATAGTTTTATCAGTTTTATATAGTTTTATATAGTTTTATATAGTTTTATATAGTTTAATATAGTTTTATTAGTTTTATATAGTTTTATGTAGTTTGATAGTTATATATAGATTAATATGGTTTTATATAATTTTATTAGTTTTATATAGTTATATATAGATTCATATAGTTTTATACAGTTCTATTTGTTTTGATATAGTTTTATTTGTTTTATATAGTTTTATATAGTTATATATAGTTTTATTAGGTTTACATAGTTTTATATAGTTTTATATAGTTGTATATTGTTTTAGGCAGTTTTATACAGTTTTATATAGTTTTATATAGTTTCATATAGTTTTATATAGTATTATATAGTTTTATACAGTTTTATGTAGTTTTATACAGTTTTATATAGTTTTATATAGTTTCATATAGTTTTATTAGTTTTATATAGTTTTATATAGTTCTATATAGTTTCATATAGTTTTATTAGTTTTATATAGTCTTATATTGTTTTATATAGTTTTATATAGTTTTTTATAGTTTTATCAGTTTTATATAATTTTATACAGTTTAATATAGTTTTATATAGTTTTATATAGTTTTATGTAGTTTGATATAGTTTTATATAGATTAATATAGTTTTATATAATTTTATATAGTTTTATATTGTTTTATGTAGTTTGATAGTTTTATATAGATTAATATGGTTTTATATAATTTTATTAGTTTTATATAGTTATATATAGATTCATATAGTTTTATACAGTTCTATTTGTTTTGATATAGTTTTATTTGTTTTATATAGTTTTATATAGTTATATATAGTTTTATTAGGTTTACATAGTTTTATATAGTTTTATATAGTTGTATATTGTTTTATGCAGTTTTATACAGTTTTATATAGTTTTATATAGTTTCATATAGTTTTACATAGTTAAATTAGTTTTATATAGTATTATATAGATCTGTACAGTTTTGTACAGTTTTATATAGTTTTATATAGATTCATATAGTTTTTTTTTTATATAGTTTTATATAGTTTTATATAGTTTTATGTAGTTTTATATAGTTTTATATAGATTAATATAGTTTTATATAGTTTTATACAGTTTTATATAGGTTTATATAGATTCATATAGTTTTATATAGTTCTATATAGTTTCATATAGTTTTATTAGTTTTATATAGTTAAATATAGTTTTATATAGTATTATTAGTTTTATACAGTTTTATATAGTTTTATTAGTTTTATATACTCTTATACAGTTTTATATAGGTTTATATATATTCATATAGTTTTATATATTTTTATATAGTTTTATATAGTTTTATATAGTTTTATATAGTTTTATTAGTTTTATATAGTTTTATATAGTTTTATATAATTTTATGTAGTTATATATACTTTTATATAGTTTTATACAGTTTTATGTAGATTTATATAATTTTATATAGTTTTATATAGTATTATATAGTTTTACATAGTTTTATATACTTTTATTAGTTTTATATACTCTTATACAGTTTTATATAGGTTTATATAGATTCATATAGTTTTATATATTTTTATATAGTTTTATATAGTTTTATATAGTTTTATATAGTTTTATATAGATTCATATAGTTTTATATAGTTTTATTTGTTTTATATAGTTTTGTATAGTTCTATATAGTTTCATATAGTTTTAATAGTTTTATATAGTTTTATATAGTTTTATATAGTTTTATTAGTTTTATACAGTTTAATATACGTTTATATAGATTCATATAGTTTTATATAGTTATATTAGTTTTATATAGTATTATATAGTTTTGTACAGTTTTGTACAGTTTTATATAGTTTTATATAGTTTTATATAGTTTTATATAGTCTTATATAGTTTAATATAGTTTTATATAGTTTTATAAAGTTTTATATAGTTTTATATAGTTTTATATACTTTTATATACTTTTATATAGTTTTATATACTTTTATATATTGTTATATAGTTATATTTAGTTTTATATAGTTTTAGATAGGTTTATATAGTTTTAAATAGTTTTATATAGTTTGATATAGTTTTATATAGTTTTATATAGTTTTATATAGTTTTATATAGTTTTATATAGTTTTATATAGTTTTATGTAGTTTTATATAGTTTTATATAGCTTTATATTTTTGGATATGTTTATATAGTTTTATATAGTTCTATATACTTTTATATACTTTTATATAGTTTTATATAGTTTTATATCGTTTTATATAGTTTTATATAGATTTATATAGTTTTATATAGTTTTATATAGTTTTATATAGTGTTATATAGTGTTATATAGTTTTATTTATTTTTATATAGTTTTGGATAGTTTTATATTTTTGGATATGTTTATATAGTTTTATATAGTTTTATATAGCTTTATATTTTTGGATATGTATATGTAGTTTTATACAGTTTTATATAGTTTTATATAGTTTCATATAGTTTTACATAGTTATATTAGTTTTATATAGTATTATATAGATTTGTACAGTTTTATTAGTTTTATATAGTTTTATATAGTTCTATATAGTTTTATATAGATTAATATAGTTTTATATAGTTTTATATAGTTTTATATAGTTTTATATAGTTTTATATAGTTTTATATAGTTTTATATAGTTTTATATAGTCTTATACAGTTTTATATAGGTTTATATAGATTCATATAGTTTTATATATTTTTATATAGTTTTATACAGTTTAATATAGTTTTACATAGTTATATTAGTTTTATATAGTATTATATAGATTTGTACAGTTTTATTAGTTTTATATAGTTTTATATAGTTCTATATAGTTTTATATAGATTAATATAGTTTTATATAGTTTTATATAGTTTTATATAGTTTTATATAGTTTTATATAGTTTCATATATTTTTATATAGTTTTATATAGATTTATATAATGCTATATAGTTTTATTAGCTTTATATAGTATTATATAGTTTTACCTAGTTTTATACAGTTTTATATAGTTTTATTAGTTTTCTATAGTTTTATATAGTTCTATATAGTTTCATATAGTTTTATTAGTTTTATATAGATATATATAGTTTTATATAGTATTATGAGTTTTACATAGTTTTATATAGTTTTAAATAGTTTTATACAGTTTTATTAGGTTCATATAGTTTTATATAGTTTTATATAGTTCTATATGGTTTCATATAGTTTTATTAGTTTTATATAGTTTTATATAGTTCTATATAGTTTCATATAGTTTTATTAGTTTTATATAGTCTTATACAGTTTTATATAGTTTTATATAGTTTTTTATAGTTTTATCAGTTTTATATAATTTTATACAGTTTAATATAGTTTTATATAGTTTTATATAGTTTTATATAGTTTTATGTAGTTTGATATAGTTTTATATAGATTAATATAGTTTTATAGAGTTTTATATAGTCTGATGTAGTTTTATATAGTTTTATATAGTTTTATATAGTTTTTTATAGTTTTATCAGTTTTATATAATTTTATACAGTTTAATATAGTTTTATATAGTTTTATATAGATTAATATAGTTTTATATAGTTTTATATAGTTTTATATAGTTTTATATAGTTTTATATAGTTTTATATAGTTTTATATAGTTTTATATAGTTTTATATAGTTTTATATAGTTTTATATAGTTTTATATAGTCTTATACAGTTTTATATAGGTTTATATAGATTCATATAGTTTTATATATTTTTATATAGTTTTATACAGTTTAATATAGTTTTACATAGTTATATTAGTTTTATATAGTATTATATAGATTTGTACAGTTTTATTAGTTTTATATAGTTTTATATAGTTCTATATAGTTTTATATAGATTAATATAGTTTTATATAGTTTTATATAGTTTTATATAGTTTTATATAGTTTTATATAGTTTTATATATTTTTATATAGTTTTATATAGATTTATATAATGCTATATAGTTTTATTAGCTTTATATAGTATTATATAGTTTTACCTAGTTTTATACAGTTTTATATAGTTTTATTAGTTTTCTATAGTTTTATATAGTTCTATATAGTTTCATATAGTTTTATTAGTTTTATATAGATATATATAGTTTTATATAGTATTATGAGTTTTACATAGTTTTATATAGTTTTAAATAGTTTTATACAGTTTTATTAGGTTCATATAGTTTTATATAGTTTTATATAGTTCTATATGGTTTCATATAGTTTTATTAGTTTTATATAGTTTTATATAGTTCTATATAGTTTCATATAGTTTTATTAGTTTTATATAGTCTTATACAGTTTTATATAGTTTTATATAGTTTTTTATAGTTTTATCAGTTTTATATAATTTTATACAGTTTAATATAGTTTTATATAGTTTTATATAGTTTTATATAGTTTTATGTAGTTTGATATAGTTTTATATAGATTAATATAGTTTTATAGAGTTTTATATAGTCTGATGTAGTTTTATATAGTTTTATATAGTTTTATATAGTTTTTTATAGTTTTATCAGTTTTATATAATTTTATACAGTTTAATATAGTTTTATATAGTTTTATATAGATTAATATAGTTTTATATAGTTTTATATAGTTTTATATAGTTTTATATAGTTTTATATAGTTTTATATAGTTTTATATAGTTTTATATAGTTTTATATAGTTTTATATAGTTTTATATAGTTTTATATAGTCTTATACAGTTTTATATAGGTTTATATAGATTCATATAGTTTTATATATTTTTATATAGTTTTATACAGTTTAATATAGTTTTACATAGTTATATTAGTTTTATATAGTATTATATAGATTTGTACAGTTTTATTAGTTTTATATAGTTTTATATAGTTCTATATAGTTTTATATAGATTAATATAGTTTTATATAGTTTTATATAGTTTTATATAGTTTTATATAGTTTTATATAGTTTTATATATTTTTATATAGTTTTATATAGATTTATATAATGCTATATAGTTTTATTAGCTTTATATAGTATTATATAGTTTTACCTAGTTTTATACAGTTTTATATAGTTTTATTAGTTTTCTATAGTTTTATATAGTTCTATATAGTTTCATATAGTTTTATTAGTTTTATATAGATATATATAGTTTTATATAGTATTATGAGTTTTACATAGTTTTATATAGTTTTAAATAGTTTTATACAGTTTTATTAGGTTCATATAGTTTTATATAGTTTTATATAGTTCTATATAGTTTCATATAGTTTTATTAGTTTTATATAGTTTTATATAGTTCTATATAGTTTCATATAGTTTTATTAGTTTTATATAGTCTTATACAGTTTTATATAGTTTTATATAGTTTTTTATAGTTTTATCAGTTTTATATAATTTTATACAGTTTAATATAGTTTTATATAGTTTTATATAGTTTTATATAGTTTTATGTAGTTTGATATAGTTTTATATAGATTAATATAGTTTTATATAGTTTTATATAGTCTGATGTAGTTTTATATAGTTTTATATAGTTTTATATAGTTTTTTATAGTTTTATCAGTTTTATATAATTTTATACAGTTTAATATAGTTTTATATAGTTTTATATAGATTAATATAGTTTTATATAGTTTTATATAGTTTTATATAGTTTTATATAGGTTTATATAGATTCATATAGTTTTATATAGGTTTATTTAGTTTTATATAGTTATATATAGTTTTATATAGTTTTATACAGTTTTATATATTTTTATATAGTTTTATATAGTTTTATATAGTTTTATATAGTTTTATATAGTTTTATATAGTTTTATATAGTTCTATATAGTTTCATATAGTTTTATTAGTTTTATATAGTTAAATATAGTTTTATATAGTATTATTAGTTTTATTAGTTTTATATACTCTTATACAGTTTTATATACTCTTATACAGTTTTATATAGGTTTATATATATTCATATAGTTTTATATATTTTTATATAGTTTTATATAGTTTTATATAGTTTTATATAGTTTTATTAGTTTTATATAGTTTTATATAGTTTTATATAATTTTATGTAGTTATATATACTTTTATATAGTTTTATACAGTTTTATGTAGATTTATATAATTTTATATAGTTTTATATAGTATTATATAGTTTTACATAGTTTTATATACTTTTATTAGTTTTATATACTCTTATACAGTTTTATATAGGTTTATATAGATTCATATAGTTTTATATATTTTTATATAGTTTCATATAGTTTTATATAGTTTTATATAGTTTTATATAGATTCATATAGTTTTATATAGTTTTATTTGTTTTATATAGTTTTGTATAGTTCTATATAGTTTCATATTGTTTTAATAGTTTTATATAGTTTTATATAGTTTTATATAGTTTTATTAGTTTTATACAGTTTAATATACGTTTATATAGATTCATATAGTTTTATATAGTTATATTAGTTTTATATAGTATTATATAGTTTTGTACAGTTTTGTACAGTTTTATATAGTTTTATATAGTTTTATATAGTTTTATATAGTCTTATATAGTTTAATATAGTTTTATATAGTTTTATAAAGTTTTATATAGTTTTATATAGTTTTATATACTTTTATATACTTTTATATAGTTTTATATACTTTTATATATTGTTATATAGTTATATTTAGTTTTATATAGTTTTAGATAGGTTTATATAGTTTTAAATAGTTTTATATAGTTTGATATAGTTTTATATAGTTTTATATAGTTTTATATAGTTTTATATAGTTTTATATAGTTTTATATAGTTTTATGTAGTTTTATATAGTTTTATATAGCTTTATATTTTTGGATATGTTTATATAGTTTTATATAGTTCTATATACTTTTATATACTTTTATATAGTTTTATATAGTTTTATATCGTTTTATATAGTTTTATATAGATTTATATAGTTTTATATAGTTTTATATAGTTTTATATAGTGTTATATAGTGTTATATAGTTTTATTTATTTTTATATAGTTTTGGATAGTTTTATATTTTTGGATATGTTTATATAGTTTTATATAGTTTTATATAGCTTTATATTTTTGGATATGTTTATGTAGTTTTATACAGTTTTATATAGTTTTATATAGTTTCATATAGTTTTACATAGTTATATTAGTTTTATATAGTATTATATAGATTTGTACAGTTTTATTAGTTTTATATAGTTTTATATAGTTCTATATAGTTTTATATAGATTAATATAGTTTTATATAGTTTTATATAGTTTTATATAGTTTTATATAGTTTTATATAGTTTTATATAGTTTTATATAGTTTTATATAGTCTTATACAGTTTTATATAGGTTTATATAGATTCATATAGTTTTATATATTTTTATATAGTTTTATACAGTTTAATATAGTTTTACATAGTTATATTAGTTTTATATAGTATTATATAGATTTGTACAGTTTTATTAGTTTTATATAGTTTTATATAGTTCTATATAGTTTTATATAGATTAATATAGTTTTATATAGTTTTATATAGTTTTATATAGTTTTATATAGTTTTATATAGTTTTATATAGTTTTATATATTTTTATATAGTTTTATATAGATTTATGTAATGCTATATAGTTTTATTAGCTTTATATAGTATTATATAGTTTTACCTAGTTTTATACAGTTTTATATAGTTTTATTAGTTTTCTATAGTTTTATATAGTTCTATATAGTTTCATATAGTTTTATTAGTTTTATATAGATATATATAGTTTTATATAGTATTATGAGTTTTACATAGTTTTATATAGTTTTAAATAGTTTTATACAGTTTTATTAGGTTCATATAGTTTTATATAGTTTTATATAGTTCTATATGGTTTCATATAGTTTTATTAGTTTTATATAGTTTTATATAGTTCTATATAGTTTCATATAGTTTTATTAGTTTTATATAGTCTTATACAGTTTTATATAGTTTTATATAGTTTTTTATAGTTTTATCAGTTTTATATAATTTTATACAGTTTAATATAGTTTTATATAGTTTTATATAGTTTTATATAGTTTTATGTAGTTTGATATAGTTTTATATAGATTAATATAGTTTTATAGAGTTTTATATAGTCTGATGTAGTTTTATATAGTTTTATATAGTTTTATATAGTTTTTTATAGTTTTATCAGTTTTATATAATTTTATACAGTTTAATATAGTTTTATATAGTTTTATATAGATTAATATAGTTTTATATAGTTTTATATAGTTTTATATAGTTTTATATAGTTTTATATAGTTTTATATAGTTTTATATAGTTTTATATAGTTTTATATAGTTTTATATAGTTTTATATAGTTTTATATAGTCTTATACAGTTTTATATAGGTTTATATAGATTCATATAGTTTTATATATTTTTATATAGTTTTATACAGTTTAATATAGTTTTACATAGTTATATTAGTTTTATATAGTATTATATAGATTTGTACAGTTTTATTAGTTTTATATAGTTTTATATAGTTCTATATAGTTTTATATAGATTAATATAGTTTTATATAGTTTTATATAGTTTTATATAGTTTTATATAGTTTTATATAGTTTTATATATTTTTATATAGTTTTATATATTTTTATATAGTTTTATATAGATTTATATAATGCTATATAGTTTTATTAGCTTTATATAGTATTATATAGTTTTACCTAGTTTTATACAGTTTTATATAGTTTTATTAGTTTTCTATAGTTTTATATAGTTCTATATAGTTTCATATAGTTTTATTAGTTTTATATAGATATATATAGTTTTATATAGTATTATGAGTTTTACATAGTTTTATATAGTTTTAAATAGTTTTATACAGTTTTATTACGTTCATATAGTTTTATATAGTTTTATATAGTTCTATATAGTTTCATATAGTTTTATTAGTTTTATATAGTTTTATATAGTTCTATATAGTTTCATATAGTTTTATTAGTTTTATATAGTCTTATACAGTTTTATATAGTTTTATATAGTTTTTTATAGTTTTATCAGTTTTATATAATTTTATACAGTTTAATATAGTTTTATATAGTTTTATATAGTTTTATATAGTTTTATGTAGTTTGATATAGTTTTATATAGATTAATATAGTTTTATACAGTTTTATATAGTCTGATGTAGTTTTATATAGTTTTATATAGTTTTATATAGTTTTTTATAGTTTTATCAGTTTTATATAATTTTATACAGTTTAATATAGTTTTATATAGTTTTATATAGATTAATATAGTTTTATATAGTTTTATATAGTTTTATATAGTTTTATATAGTTTTATATAGTTTTATATAGTTTTATATAGTTTTATATAGATTTATATAGTTTTATATAGTTCTATATAGTCTCATATAGTTTTATTAGTTTTATATAGTTTTATATAGTTCTATATAGTTTCATATAGTTTTATTAGTTTTATATAGTCTTATATAGTTTTATATAGTTTTATATAGTTTTTTATAGTTTTATCAGTTTTATATAATTTTATACAGTTTAATATAGTTTTATATAGTTTTAAATAGTTTTATATAGTTTTATATAGCTTTATATTTTTGGATATGTTTATATAGTTTTATATAGCTTTATATTTTTGGATATTTTTATATAGTTTTATATAGTTTTATATACTTTTACATACTTTTATATAGTTTTATATAGTTTTATATAGTTTCATATAGTTTTATATAGTTTTATGCAGTTTTCTATAGTTTTATATAACTTTATATTTTTGGATAAGTTTATGTAGTTTTATACAGTTTTATTAGTTTTATATAGTTTTATACAGTTTTATATAGTTTTATATAGATTCATATAGTTTTTTTTTTTATATAGTTTTATATAGTTTTATATAGTTTTATGTAGTTTTATATAGTTTTATATAGTTTTATATAGTTTTATATAGTTTTATATAGTTTTATATAAATTAATATAGTTTTATATAGTTTTATTAGGTTTATATAGTTTTATGTAGTTTTATATAGTTTTATATAGTTTTATATAGTTTCTTACAGTTTTATCAGTTTTATATAATTTAATACAGTTTAATATAGTTTTATATAGTATTATATTGTTTTATATAGTTTTATATAGTTTTATATAGTTTTAAATAGTTTTATATTGTTTTATATAGATTTAAATAGTTTTATATAGTTTTATATAGTTTTATATAGTTTTATATAGTTTTATATAGTTTTATATAGTTTTATATAGTTTTATATAGTTTTAAATAGTTTTATATAGTTTTATATAGTTTTATATAGTTTTATATAGTTTTATATAGTTTTATATAGTTTTATGTAGTTTTACATAGTTTTATATAGTTTTATATAGTTTTATATAGTTTTATGTAGTTTTATATAGTTTTATATAGATTAATATAGTTTTATATAGTTTTATTAGGTTTATATAGTTTTATGTAGTTTTATATAGTTTTATATAGTTTTATATAGTTTTATATAGTTTTGTATAGTTTTATTAGTTTTATATAGTTTTAAATAGTTTTATACGGTTTTATATAGGTTTATATTGATTCGTATAGTTTTATATAGGTGTATATAGTATTATATAGTTTTATCAGTTTTATATAGTTTTATATAGTTTTATATAGTATTATATAGTTTTATACAGTATTATTAGTTTTATATAGTTTTATATAGTTTTGTATAGTTTTATATAGTTTCATATAGTTTTATATTGTTTTATATAGTTTTATATAGTTTTATATAGTTTTATATAGTTTTATAAAGTTTTATATACTTTTATATAGTTCTATATAGTTTTATATAGTTTTATATAGTTTTATATAGTTTTATATAATGTTATATAGTTTTATATAGTTTTATATAGTTTTATACTGTTTTATGTAGTTTTATATAGTTTTATATAGTTTTCTATAGCTTTATATTGTTTTATACAGTTTTATAGAGCTCTATATAGTTTTATATAGTTTCATATAGTTTTATATAGTTTTATATAGTTTTATATAGTTTTATATAGTTTTATATAGTTTTATATAGTTTTTTATAGTTTTATATAGTATTATATAGTTTTATATAGTTTTATATAGTTTTATATAGTTTTATATAGTTTTATATAGTTTTATATAGTTTTGTATAGTTTTATATAGTTTTATATTGTTTTATGTAGTTTTATATAGTTTTATATAATTTTATATTGTTTTATGTAGTTTTATGTAGTTTTATATAGTTTTATATAGTTTTATATAGTTTTATATAGTTTTATATTGTTTTATGTAGTTTTATATAGTTTTATATAGTTTTGTATAGTTTTATACAGTTTTATATAATGTTATATAGTTTTATATAGTTTTATATAGTTTTATATAGTTTTATATAGTGTCATATTGTTTTATATAGTTTTATATAGTTTTATATAGTTTTATATAGTTTTATATAGTTTTTTATAGTTTTATATAGTTTTATATAGTTTTATATAGTTTCATACAGTTTTATATAGTTTTATATAGTTTCATATAGTTTTATATAGTTTTATATAGTTTTATATAGTTTTATATAGTTTTATATACTTTTATATAGTTTTTTATAGTTTTTTATAGTTTTATATAGTATTATATAGTTTTATATAGTTTTATATAGTTTTATATAGTTTTATATAGTTTTGTATAGTTTTATACAGTTTTATATAATGTTATATAGTTTTATATTGTTTTATGTTGTTTTATATAGTTTTATGTAGTTTTATATAGTTTTATATAGTTTTCTATAGCTTTATATAGTTTTATACAGTTTTATACAGCTCTATATAGTTTTATATAGTTTTATATAGTTTTATATAGTTTTATATAGTTTTGTATAGTTTTATATAGTTTTATATAGTTTTATATAGTTTTATATTGTTTTATGTAGTTTTATATAGTTTTATATAGTTTTATATTGTTTTATGTAGTTTTATATAGTTTTATATAGGTTTATATAGTTTTATATAGTTTTATATAGTTTTATATAGTTTTATATAGTGTCATATAGTTTTATGTAGTTTTATATAGTTTTATATAGGTTTATATAGTTTTATATAGTTTTATATTTTTTTATGTAGTTTTATATAGTTTTATATAGTTTTGTATAGTTTTATATAGTTTCATATAGTTTTATATAGTTTTATATAGTTTTGTATAGTTTTATATAGTTTCATATAGTTTTATGTAGTTTTATACAGTTTTACACAGTTTTGCATAGTTTTGTATAGTTTTGTATAGTTTTATATAGTTTTGTATAGATTTATATAGTTTTATATAGTTTTATATAGTTTTATATAGTTTTATATGGTTTCATATAGTTTTATATAGTTTTATATAGTTTTATATAGTTTTATATAGTTTTATATAGTTTTTTATAGTTTTATATAGTATTATATAGTTTTATATAGTTTTATATAGTTTTATATAGTTTTATATAGTTTGGTATAGTTTTATACAATTTTATATAATGTTATATAGTTTTATATAGTTTTATATAGTTTTATATAGTTTTATATAGTTTTATATTGTTTTATGTAGTTTTATATAGTTTTATATAGTTTTATATAGTTTTATATAGTTTTATATTGTTTTATGTAGTTTTATATAGTTTTATATAGTTTTGTATAGTTTTATATAGTTTCATATAGTTTTATATAGTATTATACAGTTTTACACAGTTTTGCATAGTTTTGTATAGTTTTGTATAGTTTTATATAGTTTTGTATAGATTTATATAGTTTTATATAGTTTTATATAGTTTTATATAGTTTCATATAGTTTTATATAGTTTTATATAGTTTTATATAGTTTTATATAGTTTTATATAGTTTTATATAGTTTTATATAGTTTTATATAGTTTTATATAGTTTTATACAGTTTTATATAATGTTATATACTTTTATATAGTTGTACATAGTTTTATATTGTTTTATGTTGTTTTATATAGTTTTATATAGTTTTATATAGTTTTATATAGTGTCATATAGTTTTATATAGTTTTATATAGTTTTATATAGTTTTATTAGTTTTATATAGTTTTATATAGTTTTATATAGTTTTATATAGTTTTATATAGTTTTATATAGTGTCATATTGTTTTATATAGTTTTATATAGTTTTATATAGTTTTATATAGTTTTATATAGTTTTTTATAGTTTTATATAGTTTTATATAGTTTTATATAGTTTCATACAGTTTTATATAGTTTTATATAGTTTCATATAGTTTTATATAGTTTTATATAGTTTTATATAGTTTTATATAGTTTTATATACTTTTATATAGTTTTTTATAGTTTTTTATAGTTTTATATAGTATTATATAGTTTTATATAGTTTTATATAGTTTTATATAGTTTTATATAGTTTTGTATAGTTTTATACAGTTTTATATAATGTTATATAGTTTTATATTGTTTTATGTTGTTTTATATAGTTTTATGTAGTTTTATATAGTTTTATATAGTTTTCTATAGCTTTATATAGTTTTATACAGTTTTATACAGCTCTATATAGTTTTATATAGTTTTATATAGTTTTATATAGTTTTATATAGTTTTGTATAGTTTTATATAGTTTTATATAGTTTTATATAGTTTTATATTGTTTTATGTAGTTTTATATAGTTTTATATAGTTTTATATTGTTTTATGTAGTTTTATATAGTTTTATATAGGTTTATATAGTTTTATATAGTTTTATATAGTTTTATATAGTTTTATATAGTGTCATATAGTTTTATGTAGTTTTATATAGTTTTATATAGGTTTATATAGTTTTATATAGTTTTATATTTTTTTATGTAGTTTTATATAGTTTTATATAGTTTTGTATAGTTTTATATAGTTTCATATAGTTTTATATAGTTTTATATAGTTTTGTATAGTTTTATATAGTTTCATATAGTTTTATGTAGTTTTATACAGTTTTACACAGTTTTGCATAGTTTTGTATAGTTTTGTATAGTTTTATATAGTTTTGTATAGATTTATATAGTTTTATATAGTTTTATATAGTTTTATATAGTTTTATATGGTTTCATATAGTTTTATATAGTTTTATATAGTTTTATATAGTTTTATATAGTTTTATATAGTTTTTTATAGTTTTATATAGTATTATATAGTTTTATATAGTTTTATATAGTTTTATATAGTTTTATATAGTTTGGTATAGTTTTATACAATTTTATATAATGTTATATAGTTTTATATAGTTTTATATAGTTTTATATAGTTTTATATAGTTTTATATTGTTTTATGTAGTTTTATATAGTTTTATATAGTTTTATATAGTTTTATATAGTTTTATATTGTTTTATGTAGTTTTATATAGTTTTATATAGTTTTGTATAGTTTTATATAGTTTCATATAGTTTTATATAGTATTATACAGTTTTACACAGTTTTGCATAGTTTTGTATAGTTTTGTATAGTTTTATATAGTTTTGTATAGATTTATATAGTTTTATATAGTTTTATATAGTTTTATATAGTTTCATATAGTTTTATATAGTTTTATATAGTTTTATATAGTTTTATATAGTTTTATATAGTTTTATATAGTTTTATATAGTTTTATATAGTTTTATATAGTTTTATACAGTTTTATATAATGTTATATACTTTTATATAGTTGTACATAGTTTTATATTGTTTTATGTTGTTTTATATAGTTTTATATAGTTTTATATAGTTTTATATAGTGTCATATAGTTTTATATAGTTTTATATAGTTTTATATAGTTTTATATAGTTTTATATAGTTTTTTATAGTTTAATATAGTATTATATAGTTTTATATAGTTTTATATAGTTTTATATAGTTTTATATAGTTTTATATAGTTTTATATAGTTTTATATAGTTTTATATAGTTTTATATTGTTTGATGTAGTTTTATATAGTTTTATATAGTTTTATATAGTTTTGTATAGATTTATATAGTTTTATATCGTTTTATATAGTTTTATATAGTGTTATATAGTTTTATATAGTTTTATATAGTTTTATATAGTTTTATATAGTTTTATATAGTGTTATATACTTTTATATTGTGGTATATAGTTTTATATAGTTTTATATAGTGTTATATAGTTTTATATAGTTTTATATATTTTTGTATAGTTTGATATATTTTTATATAGATTTATATAGTTTTGTATAGTTTAATATAGTTTTATATAGTTTTATATAGTTTTATATAGTTTTATATACTTTTATATAGTTTCGTATAGTTTTATATAGTTTTATATAGTTTTATATAGCTTTATATAGTTTTATACAGTTTTATATAGTTTATTTAAATTTTATTTAGTTTTGTACAGTTTCGTATAGTTTTATACAGATTTATATGGTTTCATATAGTTTTATATAGTTTCATATAGTTTTACATAGATTTATATAGTTTTATATAGCTTTACATAGTTTCATATAGTTTTATACAGTTTTATATAGTTTTATATAGTTTTATATAGTTTTTTATAGTTTTATATAGTATTATATAGTTTTATATAGTTTTATATAGTTTTATATACTTCTATATAGTGTTATATAGTTTTATATAGTTTGATATATTTTTGTATAGTTTGATATATTTTTATATAGTTTTATATAGGTTTGTATAGTATTATATAGTTTTATATAGTTTTATATAGTTTTATATAGTTTTATATTGTTTTATGTAGTTTTATATAGTTTTATATAGTTTTATATAGTTTTATATAGTTTTATATTGTTTTATGTAGTTTTATACTGTTTTATGTAGTTTTATACAGTTTTATACAGCTCTATATAGTTTTATATATTTTCATATAGTTTTATAAAGTTTTATATAGTTTTATATAGTTTTATATAGTTTTATATAGTTTTATATAGTTTTATATAGTTTTATATTGTTTTATGTAGTTTTATACAGTTTTATACAGCTCTATATAGTTTCATATATTTTCACATAGTTTCATATAGTATTATATAGTTTTTTATAGTTATATATAGTATTATATAGTATTATATAGTCTTATATAGTTTCATATAGTTTTGTATAGTTTTGTATAGTTTTATATAGTTTTATATAGTTTTATATAGTTTTATATAGTTTTATATAGTTTTATATAGTTTTATATAGTTTTATATAGTTTTATATTGTTTGATGTAGTTTTATACAGTTTTATACAGCTCTATATAGTTTTATATATTTTCATATAGTTTTATATAGTTTTATATAGTTTTTTATAGTTTTATATAGTATTATATTGTTTTGTACATATTTATATAGTTTTATATAGTTTTATATAGTTTTATATAGTGTTATATAGTTTTATACAGTTTTATATTGTGGTATACAGTTTTATATAGTTTTATATACTTCTATATAGTGTTATATAGTTTTATATAGTTTTATATATTTTTGTATAGTTTTATACAGTTTTATATAGTTTTATATAGTTTTGTATAGTTTTATATAGTTTTATATAGTTTTATATAGTTTTATATAGTTTTATATTGTTTTATGTAGTTTTATATAGTTTTATATAGTTTTATATAGTTTCATATAGTTTTATATAGTTTTATACAGTTTTACACAATTTTGAAAAGTTTTGTATAGTTTTGTATAGTTTTGTATAGTTTTGTATAGTTTTGTGTAGATTTATATAGTTTTATATAGCTTTACATAGTTTCATATAGTTTTATACAGTTTTATATAGTTTTATATAGTTTTATATAGTTTTATATAGTTTTATATAGTTTTAAATAGTTTTATATAGTTTTATATAGTTTTATATAGTTTTATATAGTTTTATATAGTTTTATATAGTTTTATATAGTTTTATGTAGTTTTACATAGTTTTATATAGTTTTATATAGTTTTATATAGTTTTATGTAGTTTTATATAGTTTTATATAGATTAATATAGTTTTATATAGTTTTATTAGGTTTATATAGTTTTATGTAGTTTTATATAGTTTTATATAGTTTTATATAGTTTTATATAGTTTTGTATAGTTTTATTAGTTTTATATAGTTTTAAATAGTTTTATACGGTTTTATATAGGTTTATATTGATTCGTATAGTTTTATATAGGTGTATATAGTATTATATAGTTTTATCAGTTTTATATAGTTTTATATAGTTTTATATAGTATTATATAGTTTTATACAGTATTATTAGTTTTATATAGTTTTATATAGTTTTGTATAGTTTTATATAGTTTCATATAGTTTTATATTGTTTTATATAGTTTTATATAGTTTTATATAGTTTTATATAGTTTTATAAAGTTTTATATACTTTTATATAGTTCTATATAGTTTTATATAGTTTTATATAGTTTTATATAGTTTTATATAATGTTATATAGTTTTATATAGTTTTATATAGTTTTATACTGTTTTATGTAGTTTTATATAGTTTTATATAGTTTTCTATAGCTTTATATTGTTTTATACAGTTTTATAGAGCTCTATATAGTTTTATATAGTTTCATATAGTTTTATATAGTTTTATATAGTTTTATATAGTTTTATATAGTTTTATATAGTTTTATATAGTTTTTTATAGTTTTATATAGTATTATATAGTTTTATATAGTTTTATATAGTTTTATATAGTTTTATATAGTTTTATATAGTTTTATATAGTTTTGTATAGTTTTATATAGTTTTATATTGTTTTATGTAGTTTTATATAGTTTTATATAATTTTATATTGTTTTATGTAGTTTTATGTAGTTTTATATAGTTTTATATAGTTTTATATAGTTTTATATAGTTTTATATTGTTTTATGTAGTTTTATATAGTTTTATATAGTTTTGTATAGTTTTATACAGTTTTATATAATGTTATATAGTTTTATATAGTTTTATATAGTTTTATATAGTTTTATATAGTGTCATATTGTTTTATATAGTTTTATATAGTTTTATATAGTTTTTTATAGTTTTATATAGTTTTATATAGTTTTATATAGTTTCATACAGTTTTATATAGTTTTATATAGTTTCATATAGTTTTATATAGTTTTATATAGTTTTATATAGTTTTATATAGTTTTATATACTTTTATATAGTTTTTTATAGTTTTTTATAGTTTTATATAGTATTATATAGTTTTATATAGTTTTATATAGTTTTATATAGTTTTATATAGTTTTGTATAGTTTTATACAGTTTTATATAATGTTATATAGTTTTATATTGTTTTATGTTGTTTTATATAGTTTTATGTAGTTTTATATAGTTTTATATAGTTTTCTATAGCTTTATATAGTTTTATACAGTTTTATACAGCTCTATATAGTTTTATATAGTTTTATATAGTTTTATATAGTTTTATATAGTTTTGTATAGTTTTATATAGTTTTATATAGTTTTATATAGTTTTATATTGTTTTATGTAGTTTTATATAGTTTTATATAGTTTTATATTGTTTTATGTAGTTTTATATAGTTTTATATAGGTTTATATAGTTTTATATAGTTTTATATAGTTTTATATAGTTTTATATAGTGTCATATAGTTTTATGTAGTTTTATATAGTTTTATATAGGTTTATATAGTTTTATATAGTTTTATATTTTTTTATGTAGTTTTATATAGTTTTATATAGTTTTGTATAGTTTTATATAGTTTCATATAGTTTTATATAGTTTTATATAGTTTTGTATAGTTTTATATAGTTTCATATAGTTTTATGTAGTTTTATACAGTTTTACACAGTTTTGCATAGTTTTGTATAGTTTTGTATAGTTTTATATAGTTTTGTATAGATTTATATAGTTTTATATAGTTTTATATAGTTTTATATAGTTTTATATAGTTTCATATAGTTTTATATAGTTTTATATAGTTTTATATAGTTTTATATAGTTTTATATAGTTTTTTATAGTTTTATATAGTATTATATAGTTTTATATAGTTTTATATAGTTTTATATAGTTTTATATAGTTTGGTATAGTTTTATACAATTTTATATAATGTTATATAGTTTTATATAGTTTTATATAGTTTTATATAGTTTTATATAGTTTTATATTGTTTTATGTAGTTTTATATAGTTTTATATAGTTTTATATAGTTTTATATAGTTTTATATTGTTTTATGTAGTTTTATATAGTTTTATATAGTTTTGTATAGTTTTATATAGTTTCATATAGTTTTATATAGTATTATACAGTTTTACACAGTTTTGCATAGTTTTGTATAGTTTTGTATAGTTTTATATAGTTTTGTATAGATTTATATAGTTTTATATAGTTTTATATAGTTTTATATAGTTTCATATAGTTTTATATAGTTTTATATAGTTTTATATAGTTTTATATAGTTTTATATAGTTTTATATAGTTTTATATAGTTTTATATAGTTTTATATAGTTTTATACAGTTTTATATAATGTTATATACTTTTATATAGTTGTACATAGTTTTATATTGTTTTATGTTGTTTTATATAGTTTTATATAGTTTTATATAGTTTTATATAGTGTCATATAGTTTTATATAGTTTTATATAGTTTTATATAGTTTTATATAGTTTTATATAGTTTTTTATAGTTTAATATAGTATTATATAGTTTTATATAGTTTTATATAGTTTTATATAGTTTTGTATAGATTTATATAGTTTTATATCGTTTTATATAGTTTTATATAGTGTTATATAGTTTTATATAGTTTTATATAGTTTTATATAGTTTTATATAGTTTTATATAGTGTTATATACTTTTATATTGTGGTATATAGTTTTATATAGTTTTATATAGTGTTATATAGTTTTATATAGTTTTATATATTTTTGTATAGTTTGATATATTTTTATATAGATTTATATAGTTTTGTATAGTTTAATATAGTTTTATATAGTTTTATATAGTTTTATATAGTTTTATATACTTTTATATAGTTTCGTATAGTTTTATATAGTTTTATATAGTTTTATATAGCTTTATATAGTTTTATACAGTTTTATATAGTTTATTTAAATTTTATTTAGTTTTGTACAGTTTCGTATAGTTTTATACAGATTTATATGGTTTCATATAGTTTTATATAGTTTCATATAGTTTTACATAGATTTATATAGTTTTATATAGCTTTACATAGTTTCATATAGTTTTATACAGTTTTATATAGTTTTATATAGTTTTATATAGTTTTTTATAGTTTTATATAGTATTATATAGTTTTATATAGTTTTATATAGTTTTATATAGTTCTATATAGTTTTATATAGTTTTATATAATGTTATATACTTTTATATAGTTTTATATAGTTTTATATTCTTTTATGTTGTTTTATATAGTTTTATATAGTTTTATATAGTTTTATATAGTTTTATATAGTGTCATATAGTTTTATATAGTTTTATATAGTTTTATATAGTTTTATATAGTTTTATATAGTGTCATATAGTTTTATATAGTTTTATATAGTTTTATATAGTTTTATATAGTTTTATATAGTTTTTTATAGTTTAATATAGTATTATATAGTTTTATATAGTTTTATATAGTTTTATATAGTTTTATATAGTTTTATATAGTTTTGTATAGTTTTATATAGCTTTATATAGTTTTATATAGTGTTATATAGTTTTATATAGTTTTATATATTTGCTTATAGTTTTATATACTTTTATATTGGTATACAGTTTTATATAGTTTTATATACTTCTATATAGTGTTATATAGTTTTATATAGTTTGATATATTTTTGTATAGTTTGATATATTTTTATATAGTTTTATATAGGTTTGTATAGTATTATATAGTTTTATATAGTTTTATATAGTTTTATATAGTTTTATATTGTTTTATGTAGTTTTATATAGTTTTATATAGTTTTATATAGTTTTATATAGTTTTATATTGTTTTATGTAGTTTTATACTGTTTTATGTAGTTTTATACAGTTTTATACAGCTCTATATAGTTTTATATATTTTCATATAGTTTTATAAAGTTTTATATAGTTTTATATAGTTTTATATAGTTTTATATAGTTTTATATAGTTTTATATAGTTTTATATTGTTTTATGTAGTTTTATACAGTTTTATACAGCTCTATATAGTTTCATATATTTTCACATAGTTTCATATAGTATTATATAGTTTTTATAGTTATATATAGTATTATATAGTATTATATAGTCTTATATAGTTTCATATAGTTTTGTATAGTTTTGTTATAGTTTTATATAGTTTTATATAGTTTTTATATAGTTTTATATAGTTTATATAGTTTTATATAGTTTTATATAGTTTTATATAGTTTTATATTGTTTGATGTAGTTTTATACAGTTTTATACAGCTCTATATAGTTTTATATATTTTCATATAGTTTTATATAGTTTTATATAGTTTTTTATAGTTTTATATAGTATTATATTGTTTTGTACATATTTATATAGTTTTATATAGTTTTATATAGTTTTATATAGTGTTATCTAGTTTATACAGTTTTATATTGTGGTATACAGTTTTATATAGTTTTATATACTTCTATATAGTGTTATATAGTTTTATATAGTTTTATATATTTTTGTATAGTTTTATACAGTTTTATATAGTTTTATATAGTTTTGTATAGTTTTATATAGTTTTATATAGTTTTATATAGTTTTATATAGTTTTATATTGTTTTATGTAGTTTTATATAGTTTTATATAGTTTTATATAGTTTCATATAGTTTTATATAGTTTTATACAGTTTTACACAATTTTGAAAAGTTTTGTATAGTTTTGTATAGTTTTGTATAGTTTTGTATAGTTTTGTGTAGATTTATATAGTTTTATATAGCTTTACATAGTTTCATATAGTTTTATACAGTTTTATATAGTTTTATATAGTTTTATATAGTTTTTTTATAGTTTTATATAGTATTATATAGTTTTATATAGTTTTATATAGTTTTTATATAGTTTTATATAGTTTTATATAGTTTTATATAATGTTATATACTTTTATATAGTTTTATATAGTTTTATATTCTTTTATGTTGTTTTATATAGTTTTATATAGTTTTATATAGTTTTATATAGTTTTATATAGTGTCATATAGTTTTATATAGTTTTATATAGTTTTATATAGTTTTATATAGTTTTATATAGTGTCATATAGTTTTATATAGTTTTATATAGTTTTATATAGTTTTATATAGTTTTATATAGTTTTTTATAGGTTAATATAGTATTATATAGTTTTATATAGTTTTATATAGTTTTATATAGTTTTATATAGTTTTACATAGTTTATGTATAGTTTTATATAGCTTTATATAGTTTTATATAGTGTTATATAGTTTTATATAGTTTTATATATTTGCTTATAGTTTATATACTTTTATATTGTGGTATACAGTTTTATATAGTTTTATATACTTCTATATAGTGTTATATAGTTTTATATAGTTTGATATATTTTTGTATAGTTTGATATATTTTTATATAGTTTTATATAGTTTTGTATAGTATTATATAGTTTTATATAGTTTTATATAGTTTTATATAGTTTTATATTGTTTTATGTAGTTTTATATAGTTTTATATAGTTTTATATAGTTTTATATAGTTTTATATTGTTTTATGTAGTTTTATACTGTTTTATGTAGTTTTATACAGTTTTATACAGCTCTATATAGTTTTATATATTTTCATATAGTTTTATAAAGTTTTATATAGTTTTATATAGTTTTATATAGTTTTATATAGTTTTATATTGTTTTATGTAGTTTTATACAGTTTTATACAGCTCTATATAGTTTCATATATTTTCACATAGTTTCATATAGTATTATATAGTTTTTTATAGTTATATATAGTATTATATAGTATTATATAGTCTTATATAGTTTCATATAGTTTTGTATAGTTTTGTATAGTTTTATATAGTTTTATATAGTTTTATATAGTTTTATATAGTTTTATATAGTTTTATATAGTTTTATATAGTTTTATATAGTTTTATATAGTTTTATATAGTTTTATATTGTTTGATGTAGTTTTATACAGTTTTATACAGCTCTATATAGTTTTATATATTTTCATATAGTTTTATATAGTTTTATATAGTTTTTTATAGTTTTATATAGTATTATATTGTTTTGTACATATTTATATAGTTTTATATAGTTTTATATAGTTTTATATAGTGTTATATAGTTTTATACAGTTTTATATTGTGGTATACAGTTTTATATAGTTTTATATACTTCTATATAGTGTTATATAGTTTTTATATAGTTTTATATATTTTTGTATAGTTTTATACAGTTTTATATAGTTTTATATAGTTTTGTATAGTTTTATATAGTTTTATATAGTTTTATATAGTTTTATATAGTTTTATATTGTTTTATGTAGTTTTATATAGTTTTATATAGTTTTATATAGTTTCATATAGTTTTATATAGTTTTATACAGTTTTACACAATTTTGAAAAGTTTTGTATAGTTTTGTATAGTTTTGTATAGTTTTATATAGTTTTGTATAGATTTATATAGTTTTATATAGTTTTATATAGTTTTATATAGTTTTATATAGTTTCATATTTCTTTATGTAGTTTTATATAGTTTTATATAGTTTTATATAGTTTTATATAGTTTTATACAGTATTATATAGTTTTATATAGTTTTATATAGTTTTATATAGTTTTATATAGTGTTATATAGTTTTATATAGTTTTATATAGTTGCATATAGTTTTGTACAGTTTTATATAGTTTTATATAGTTTTATATAGTTTTGTATAGTTTTATATAGTTTTATATAGTTTTATATAGTTTTATATAGTGTTATATAATTTTATATAGTTTTATATAGTTTTATATAGTTTTATATAGTTTTTATATAGTTGCATATAGTTTTATAAACTTTTATATTGTGGTATACAGTTTTATATAGTTTTATATACTTCTATATAGTGTTATATAGTTTTATATAGTTTTATATATTTTTGTATAGTTTTATACAGTTTTATATAGTTTTATATAGTTTTGTATAGTTTTATATAGTTTTATATAGTTTTATATAGTTTTATATAGTTTTATATTGTTTTATGTAGTTTTATATAGTTTTATATAGTTTTATATAGTTTTATATAGTTTCATATAGTTTTATATAGTTTTATACAGTTTTACACAATTTTGAAAAGTTTTGTATAGTTTTGTATAGTTTTGTTAGTATAGTTTATATAGTTTTGTATAGATTTATATAGTTTTATATAGTTTTATATAGTTTTATATAGTTTTATATAGTTTCATATTTCTTTATGTAGTTTTTATATAGTTTTATATAGTTTTATATAGTTTTATATAGTTTTTATACAGTATTATATAGTTTTATATAGTTTTATATAGTTTTATATAGTTTTATATAGTGTTATATAGTTTTATATAGTTTTATATAGTTGCATATAGTTTTGTACAGTTTTATATAGTTTTATATAGTTTTATATAGTTTTGTATAGTTTTATATAGTTTTATATAGTTTTATATAGTTTTATATAGTGTTATATAATTTTATATAGTTTTATATAGTTTTATATAGTTTTATATAGTTTTATATAGTTGCATATAGTTTTATAAACTTTTATATTGTGGTATACAGTTTTATATAGTTTTATATACTTCTATATAGTGTTATATAGTTTTATATAGTTTTATATATTTTTGTATAGTTTTATACAGTTTTATATAGTTTTATATAGTTTTGTATAGTTTTATATAGTTTTATATAGTTTTATATAGTTTATATAGTTTTATATTGTTTTATGTAGTTTTATATAGTTTTATATAGTTTTATATAGTTTTATATAGTTTTATATAGTTTTATATTGTTTTATGTAGTTTTATACTGTTTTATGTAGTTTTATACAGTTTTATACAGCTCTATATAGTTTTATATATTTTCATATAGTTTTATATAGTTTTATATAGTTTTGTATAGATTTATATAGTTTTATATAGTTTTATATTGTTTTATATAGTTTTATATAGTTTTATATAGTTTTATATAGTTTTATATAGTTTTATATAGTTTTATATAGTTTTATATAATTTTATATAGTTTTATATAGTTTTATATTGTTTTATGTAGTTTTATACAGTTTTATACAGCTCTATATAGTTTTATATATTTTCACACAGTTTCATATAGTTTTATATAGTTTTTTATAGTTTTATATAGTTTTTTATAGTTTTATATAGTATTATATTGTTTTGTACATATTTATATAGTTTTATATAGTTTTATATAGTTTTGTATAGTTTTATACTGTTTTATATAATGTTATATACTTTTATATAGGTATATATAGTTTATATTGTTTTATGTTGTTTTATATAGTTTTATATAGTTTTATATAGTTTTATATAGTTTTATATAGTGTCATATAGTTTTATATAGTTTTATATAGTTTTATATTGTTTTATGTAGTTTTATATAGTTTTATATAGTTTTATATTGTTTTATGTAGTTTTATATAGTTTTGTATAGATTTATATAGTTTTATATAGTTTTATATTGTTTTATGTAGTTTATATAGTTTTATATAGTTTTGTATAGTTTTATATAGTTTCATATAGTTTTATATAGTTTTATACAGTTTTACACAGTTTTGCATAGTTTGTATAGTTTTGTATAGTTTTATATAGTTTTGTATGGATTTATATAGTTTTATATAGTTTTATATAGTTTTATATAGTTTTATATAGTTTCATATAGTTTTATATAGTTTTATATAGTTTTATATAGTTTTATATAGTTTTATATAGTTTTTTATAGTTTTATATAGTATTATATAGTTTTATATAGTTTTATATAGTTTTATATAGTTTTATATAGTTTCATATAGTTTTATATAGTTTTATACAGTTTTACACAGTTTTGAATAGTTTTGTATAGTTTTGTATAGTTTTGTATAGTTTTATATAGTTTTGTATAGATTTATATAGTTTTATATAGTTTTATATAGTTTCATATAGTTTTATATAGTTTTATATAGTTTTATATAGTTTTATATAGTTTTATATTGTTTGATGTAGTTTTATATAGTTTTATATAGTTTTATATAGTTTTGTATAGATTTATATAGTTTTATATCGTTTTATATAGTTTTATATAGTGTTATATAGTTTTATATAGTTTTATATAGTTTTATATAGTGTTATATACTTTTATATAGTTTTATATAGTTTTATATTGTTTTATGTTGTTTTATATAGTTTTATATAGTTTTATATAGTTTTATATAGTTTTATATAGTGTCATATAGTTTTATATAGTTTTATATAGTTTTTATAGTTTTATATAGTTTTATATAGTTTTTTATAGTTTAATATAGTATTATATAGTTTTATATAGTTTATATAGTCTTATATAGTTTTATATAGTTTTATATAGTTTTATATAGTTTTGTATAGTTTTATATAGTTTTATATTGTTTTATGTAGTTTTATATAGTTTTATATAGTTTTATATTGTTTTATGTAGTTTTATATAGTTTTATATAGTTTTATATAGTTTTATATAGTTTTATATTGTTTTATGTAGTTTTATATAATTTTATATAGTTTTATATAGTTTTGTAAAGATGTATATAGTTTTATATTGTTTTATATAGGTTTATATAGTGTTATATAGTTTTATATAGTTCTATATAGTTTTATATAATGTTATATACTTTTATATTGTGGTAAATAGTTTTATATAGTTTTATATAGTGTTATATAGTTTTATATAGTTTTATATAGTTTTATATTCCTTTATGTAGTTTTATATAGTTTTATATAGTTTTATATAGTTTTATATAGTTTTATATTGTTTTATGTAGTTTTATATAATTTTATATAGTTTTATATAGTTTTGTAAAGATGTATATAGTTTTATATTGTTTTATATAGGTTTATATAGTGTTATATAGTTTTATATAGTTTTATATAGTTTTATATAATGTTATATACTTTTATATTGTGGTAAATAGTTTTATATAGTTTTAATATAGTGTTATATACTTTTATATAGTTTTATATAGTTTTATATTGTTTTATGTTGTTTTATATAGTTTTATATAGTTTTATATAGTTTTATATAGTTTTATATAGTGTCATATAGTTTTATATAGTTTTATATAGTTTTATATAGTTTTATATAGTTTTATATAGTTTTTTATAGTTAATATAGTATTATATAGTTTATATAGTTTTATATAGTTTTATATAGTTTTATATAGTTTTATATAGTTTTATATAGTTTTGTATAGTTTTATATAGTTTTATATTGTTTTATGTAGTTTTATATAGTTTTATATAGTTTTATATTGTTTTATGTAGTTTTATATAGTTTTATATAGTTTTATATAATGTTATATACTTTTATATTGTGGTAAATAGTTTTATATAGTTTTATATAGTGTTATATAGTTTTATATAGTTTTATATAGTTTTATATAGTTTTATATAGTTTTATATAGTTTCATATAGTTTTATATAGTTTTATACAGTTTTACACAGTTTTGAATAGTTTTGTATAGTTTTGTATAGTTTTGTATAGTTTTATATAGTTTTGTATAGATTTATATAGTTTATATAGTTTTATATAGTTTCATATAGTTTTATATAGTTTTATATAGTTTTATATAGTTTTATATAGTTTTATATTGTTTGATGTAGTTTTATATAGTTTTATATAGTTTTATATAGTTTTGTATAGATTTATATAGTTTTATATCGTTTTATATAGATTTATATAGTGTTATATAGTTTTATATAGTTTTATATAGTTTTATATAGTGTTATATACTTTTATATAGTTTTATATAGTTTTATATTGTTTTATGTTGTTTTATATAGTTTTATATAGTTTTATATAGTTTTATATAGTTTTATATAGTGTCATATAGTTTTATATAGTTTTATATAGTTTTATATAGTTTTATATAGTTTTATATAGTTTTTTATAGTTTAATATAGTATTATATAGTTTTTATTAGTTTTATATAGTTTTATATAGTTTTATATAGTTTTATATAGTTTTATATAGTTTTGTATAGTTTTATATAGTTTTATATTGTTTTATGTAGTTTTATATAGTTTTATATAGTTTTATATTGTTTTATGTAGTTTTATATAGTTTTATATAGTTTTATATAGTTTTATATATAGTTTTATATTGTTTTATGTAGTTTTATATAATTTTATATAGTTTTATATAGTTTTGTAAAGATGTATATAGTTTTATATTGTTTTATATAGGTTTATATAGTGTTATATAGTTTTATATAGTTTTATATAATGTTATATAGTTTTATATAGTTTTATATAGTTTCATATTTCTTTATGTAGTTTTATATAGTTTTATATAGTTTTATATAGTTTTATATAGTTTTATATAGTTTTATATAGTGTTATATAATTTTATATAGTTTTATATAGTTTTATATAGTTTTATATAGTTTTATATAGTTGCATATAGTTTTATAAACTTTTATATTGTGGTATACAGTTTTATATAGTTTTATATATTTCTATATAGTGTTATATAGTTTTATATAGTTTTATATATTTTTGTATAGTTTTATACATTTTTATATAGTTTATATAGTTTTGTATAGTTTTATATAGTTTTATAAAAGTTTTATATAGTTTTATATAGTTTTATATTGTTTTATGTAGTTTTATATAGTTTTATATAGTTTTATATAGTTTCATATAGTTTTATATAGTTTTATACAGTTTTACACAATTTTGAAAGTTTTGTATAGTTTTGTATAGTTTTGTATAGTTTTATATAGTTTTGTATAGATTTATATAGTTTTATATAGTTTTATATAGTTTTATATAGTTTTATATAGTTTCATATTTCTTTATGTAGTTTTATATAGTTTTATATAGTTTTATATAGTTTTATATAGTTTTATACAGTATTATATCGTTTTATATAGTTTTATATAGTTTTATATAGTTTTATATAGTGTTATATAGTTTTATATAGTTTTATATAGTTGCATATAGTTTTGTACAGTTTTATATAGTTTTATATAGTTTTATATAGTTTTGTATAGTTTTATATAGTTTTATATAGTTTATATAGTTTTATATAGTTTTATATAGTTTTATATAGTTTTATATAGTTTTATATAGTTTTATATAGTTTCATATAGTTTTATATACTTTTATATAGTTTATATAGTTTCATATAGTTTTATATAGTTTTATACAGTTTTACACAGTTTTGCATAGTTTTGTATAGTTTTGTATAGTTTTATATAGTTTTGTATGGATTTATATAGTTTTATATAGTTTTATATAGTTTTATATAGTTTTATATAGTTTCATATAGTTTTATATAGTTTTATATAGTTTTATATAGTTTTATATAGTTTTATATAGTTTTTTATAGTTTTATATAGTATTATATAGTTTTATATAGTTTTATATAGTTTTATATAGTTTTATATAGTTTCATATAGTTTTATATAGTTTTATACAGTTTTACACAGTTTTGAATAGTTTTGTATAGTTTTGTATAGTTTTGTATAGTTTTATATAGTTTTGTATAGATTTATATAGTTTTATATAGTTTTATATAGTTTTATATTGTTTTATGTTGTTTTATATAGTTTTATATAGTTTTATATAGTTTTATATAGTTTTATATAGTGTCATATAGTTTTATATAGTTTTATATAGTTTTATATAGTTTTATATAGTTTTATATAGTTTTTTATAGTTTAATATAGTATTATATAGTTTTATATAGTTTTATATAGTTTTATATAGTTTTATATAGTTTTATATAGTTTTATATAGTTTTATATAGTTTTGTATAGTTTTATATAGTTTTATATTGTTTTATGTAGTTTTATATAGTTTTATATAGTTTTATATTGTTTTATGTAGTTTTATATAGTTTTATATAGTTTTATATAGTTTTATATAGTTTTATATAGTTTTATATCGTTTTATGTAGTTTTATATAGTTTTTTATAGTTTTATGTAGTTTTATATAGTATTATTAGGTATGTATAGTTTTATGTAGTTTTATATAGTTTTATATAGTTTTATATAGTTTTATATAGTTTTATTAGTTTTATATAGTTTTATACAGTTTTATATAGTTTTATATAGATTCATATAGTATTATTAGTTTTATAAATTTTTATATAGTTTCAAATCGTTTTACATAGTTTTATGTAGTTTTATGTAGTTTTATTTAGTTTTATATAGTTTTATATAGTTTTATATAGTTTTATATAGTTTTATATAGTTTTATATAGTTTTATTAGTTTTTTATAGTTTTATATAGTTTTATATACTTTTATATAGTTTTATATAGTTTTATATAGTTTTTTATAGTTTTATGTAGTTTTATATAGTATTATATAGTTTTATATAGTTTAATTAGTTTTTATATAGCTGCATGTAGTTTTATATAGTTTCATACAATACTATATTGTTTTTATTAGCTTTATTAGTTTCATATAGTTTCATATAGTTTTATATAGTATTACATAGTTTTATACAGTTTTATTAGTTCTATATAATTTTATATAGTTTTATATAGTTTCATATAGTTTTATATAGTTTTATATAGTTTTATATAGTTTTATATAGTTCTACATATTTTTATATAGTTTTACGTAGTTTTATATAGTTTTATGTAATTTTATATAGTTTTATACAGTTTTATATAGTTTTATATAGTTTTATATAGTTTTATATAGATTCATATAGTTTTATATAGTTTTATATAGTTTATAAAGTTTTATATAGTTTTATATAGTTTTATATAGTTTTAATAGTTTTATATAGATTCATATAGTTTTATATAGTTTTATTTTGATTTATATAGTTTTATATAGTTCTATATTGTTTCATATAGTTTTAATAGTTTTATATAGTTTTATACAGTTTTATATAGTCTTATTAGTTTTATATAGTTTTATACAGTTTTATATACGTTTATATAGATTCATATAGTTTTATATAGGTTTATACAGTATTATATAGTTTTATATAGTTTTTATATAGTTTTATATAGTTATATACAGTATAATATAGGTTAATATAGATTCATATAGTTTTATATAGTTATATAAGTTTTATATAGTATTATATAGTTTTGTAAAGTTTTGTACAGTTTTATATAGTTTTATATAGTTTTTATATAGTTTTATATAGTTTTTATGTAGTTCTATATAGTTTCATATACTCTTATTAGTTTTATATAGTTTTGTATAGTTTTATATAGTTTTATATAGTGTTATCAGTTTTATATAGTTTTATATAGTTTTATATAGTTTTATATAGTTTTATATAGTTTTATATTGTTTTATGCAGTTTTATACAGTTTTATATAGTTTTATATAGTTTCATATAGTTTTACATAGTTATATTAGTTTTATATATTATTATATAGATTTGTACAGTTTATATATAGTTTTATATAGTCTGATGTACTTTTATATAGTTTTATATAGTTTTATATAGTTTTATATAGTTTTATTAGTTTTATATAGTTTTATATAGTTTTAAATAGTTTTATACAGTTTTATTAGGTTTATATAGTTTTATATAGTTGTATATAGTTTTATATAGTTTGATGCAGTTTTATACAGTTTTATATAGTTTTATATAGTTTCATATAGTTTTACATACTTATATTAGTTTTATATATTATTATATAGATGTGTACAGTTTTGTACAGTTTTATATAGTTTTATATAGATTCATATAGTTTTTTTAGTTTTATATAGTTTTATATAGATTCATATAGTTTTTTTAGTTTTATATAGTTTTATATAGATTCATATAGTTTTTTTAGTTTTATATACTTTTATATAGATTCATATATTTTTTTAGTTTTATATAGTTTTATATAGTATTATATAGTTTTGTACAGTTTTATATAGTTTTATATAGATTCATATACTTTTATATATTTTTATACAGTTTTGCATAGTTTTATATAGTTTTATGTAGTTTTATTTAGTTTTTTATAGTTTTTATATAGTTTTATGTAGTTTTATATAGTTTTATATAGTTTTATATAGTTTTATATAGTTTTATATAGTTTTATTAGTTTTATATAGTTTTAAATAGTTTTATACAGTTTTATATAGGTTTATATTGATTCGTATAGTTTTATATAGGTGTATATAGTATTATATAGTTTTATCAGTTTTATATAGTTTTATATAGTTTTATATAGTATTATATAGTTTTATACAGTATTATTAGTTTTATATAGTTTTATATAGTTTTATATAGTTTCATATAGTTTTATGTTTGTTTTATATAGTTTTATATAGTTTTATATAGTTTTATATAGTTTTATAAAGTTTTATATACTTTTATATAGTTTTATATAGTTTTATATAGTTTTATATAGTTTTATGTAGTTTTATATAGTTTTATATAGCTTTATATTTTTGGATATGTTTATATAGTTTTTATATAGTTCTATATACTTTTATATACTTTTATATAGTTTTATATAGTTTTATATAGTTTTATATAGTTTTATATAGTTTTATATAGATTTATATAGTTTTATATAGTTTTATATAGTTTTATATAGTGTTATATAGTGTTATATAGTTTTATTTATTTTTATATAGTTTTGGATAGTTTTATATTTTTGGATATGTTTATATAGTTTTATATAGTTTTATATAGCTTTATATTTTTGGATATGTTTATGTAGTTTTATACAGTTTTATATAGTTTTATATAGTTTCATATAGTTTTACATAGTTATATTAGTTTTATATCGTATTATATAGATTTGTACAGTTTTATTAGTTTATATAGTTTTATATAGTTTTAAATAGTTTTATATAGTTTGATATAGTTTATATAGTTTTATATAGTTTTATATAGTTTTATATAGTTTTATATAGTTTTATATAGTTTTATGTAGTTTTATATAGTTTTTATATAGCTTTATATTTTTGGATATGTTTATATAGTTTTATATAGTTCTATATACTTTTATATACTTTTATATAGTTTTATATAGTTTTATATCGTTTTATATAGTTTTATATAGTTTTATATAGTTTTATATATTTTTATATAGTTTTATATAGATTTATATAATGCTATATAGTTTTATTAGCTTTATATAGTATTATATAGTTTTACCTAGTTTTATACAGTTTTATATAGTTTTATTAGTTTTCTATAGTTTTATATAGTTCTATATAGTTTCATATAGTTTTATTAGTTTTATATAGATATATATAGTTTTATATAGTATTATGAGTTTTACATAGTTTTATATAGTTTTAAATAGTTTTATACAGTTTTATTAGGTCATATAGTTTTATATAGTTTTATATAGTTCTATATAGTTTCATATAGTTTTATTAGTTTTATATAGTTTTATATAGTTCTATATAGTTTCATATAGTTTTATTAGTTTTATATAGTCTTATACAGTTTTATATAGTTTTATATAGTTTTTTATAGTTTTATCAGTTTTATATAATTTTATACAGTTTAATATAGTTTTATATAGTTTTATATAGTTTTATATAGTTTTATGTAGTTTGATATAGTTTTATATAGATTAATATAGTTTTATATAGTTTTATATAGTCTGATGTAGTTTTATATAGTTTATATAGTTTTATATAGTTTTTTATAGTTTTATCAGTTTTATATAATTTTATACAGTTTAATATAGTTTTATATAGTTTTATATGATTAATATAGTTTTATATAGTTTTATATAGTTTATATAGTTTTATATAGGTTTATATAGATTCATATAGTTTTATATAGGTTTATTTAGTTTTATATAGTTATATATAGTTTTATATAGTTTTATACAGTTTTATATATTTTTATATAGTTTTATATAGTTTTATATAGTTTTATATAGTTTTATATAGTTTTATATAGTTTTATATAGTTCTATATAGTTTCATATAGTTTTATTAGTTTTATATAGTTAAATATAGTTTTATATAGTATTATTAGTTTTATTAGTTTTATATACTCTTATACAGTTTTATATACTCTTATACAGTTTTATATAGGTTTATATATATTCATATAGTTTTATATATTTTTATATAGTTTTATATAGTTTTATATAGTTTTATATAGTTTTATTAGTTTTATATAGTTTTATATAGTTTTATATAATTTTATGTAGTTATATATACTTTTATATAGTTTTATACAGTTTTATGTAGATTTATATAATTTTATATAGTTTTATATAGTATTATATAGTTTTACATAGTTTTATATACTTTTATTAGTTTTATATACTCTTATACAGTTTTATATAGGTTTATATAGATTCATATAGTTTTATATATTTTTATATAGTTTCATATAGTTTTATATAGTTTTATATAGTTTTATATAGATTCATATAGTTTTATATAGTTTTATTTGTTTTATATAGTTTTGTATAGTTCTATATAGTTTCATATTGTTTTAATAGTTTTATATAGTTTTATATAGTTTTATATAGTTTTATTAGTTTTATACAGTTTAATATACGTTTATAGATTCATATAGTTTTATATAGTTATATTAGTTTTATATAGTATTATATAGTTTTGTACAGTTTTGTACAGTTTTATATAGTTTTATATAGTTTTATATAGTTTTATATAGTCTTATATAGTTTAATATAGTTTTATATAGTTTTATAAAGTTTTATATAGTTTTATATAGTTTTATATACTTTTATATACTTTTATATAGTTTTATATAACTTTTATATATTGTTATATAGTTATATTTAGTTTTATATAGTTTTAGATAGGTTTATATAGTTTTAAATAGTTTTATATAGTTTGATATAGTTTTATATAGTTTTATATAGTTTTATATAGTTTTATATAGTTTTATATAGTTTTATATAGTTTTATGTAGTTTTATATAGTTTTATATAGCTTTATATTTTTGGATATGTTTATATAGTTTTATATAGTTCTATATACTTTTATATACTTTTATATAGTTTTATATAGTTTTATATCGTTTTATATAGTTTTATATAGATTTATATAGTTTTATATAGTTTTATATAGTTTTATATAGTGTTATATAGTGTTATATAGTTTTATTTATTTTATATAGTTTTGGATAGTTTTATATTTTTGGATATGTTTATATAGTTTTATATAGTTTTATATAGCTTTATATTTTTGGATATGTTTATGTAGTTTTATACAGTTTTATATAGTTTTATATAGTTTCATATAGTTTTACATAGTTATATTAGTTTTATATAGTATTATATAGATTTGTACAGTTTTATTAGTTTTATATAGTTTTATATAGTTCTATATAGTTTTATATAGATTAATATAGTTTTATATAGTTTTATCTAGTTTTATATAGTTTTATATAGTTTTATATAGTTTTATATAGTTTTATATAGTCTTATACAGTTTTATATAGGTTTATATAGATTCATATAGTTTTATATATTTTTATATAGTTTTATACAGTTTAATATAGTTTTACATAGTTATATTAGTTTTATATAGTATTATATAGATTTGTACAGTTTTATTAGTTTTATATAGTTTTATATAGTTCTATATAGTTTTTATATAGATTAATATAGTTTTATATAGTTTTATATAGTTTTATATAGTTTTATATAGTTTTATATAGTTTTATATAGTTTTATATATTTTTATATAGTTTTATATAGATTTATGTAATGCTATATAGTTTTATTAGCTTTATATAGTATTATATAGTTTTACCTAGTTTTATACAGTTTTATATAGTTTTATTAGTTTTCTATAGTTTTATATAGTTCTATATAGTTTCATATAGTTTTATTAGTTTTATATAGATATATATAGTTTTATATAGTATTATGAGTTTTACATAGTTTTATATAGTTTTAAATAGTTTTATACAGTTTTATTAGGTTCATATAGTTTTATATAGTTTTATATAGTTCTATATGGTTTCATATAGTTTTATTAGTTTTATATAGTTTTATATAGTTCTATATAGTTTCATATAGTTTTATTAGTTTTATATAGTCTTATACAGTTTTATATAGTTTTATATAGTTTTTTATAGTTTTATCAGTTTTATATAATTTTATACAGTTTAATATAGTTTTATATAGTTTTATATAGTTTTATATAGTTTTATGTAGTTTGATATAGTTTTATATAGATTAATATAGTTTTATAGAGTTTTATATAGTCTGATGTAGTTTTATATAGTTTTATATAGTTTTATATAGTTTTTTATAGTTTTATCAGTTTTATATAATTTTATACAGTTTAATATAGTTTTATATAGTTTTATATAGATTAATATAGTTTTATATAGTTTTATATAGTTTTATATAGTTTTATATAGTTTTATATAGTTTTATATAGTTTTATATAGTTTTATATAGTTTTATATAGTTTTATATAGTTTTATATAGTTTTATATAGTCTTATACAGTTTTATATAGGTTTATATAGATTCATATAGTTTTATATATTTTTATATAGTTTTATACAGTTTAATATAGTTTTACATAGTTATATTAGTTTTATATAGTATTATATAGATTTGTACAGTTTTATTAGTTTTATATAGTTTTATATAGTTCTATATAGTTTTATATAGATTAATATAGTTTTATATAGTTTTATATAGTTTTATATAGTTTTATATAGTTTTATATAGTTTTATATATTTTTATATAGTTTTATATATTTTTATATAGTTTTATATAGATTTATATAATGCTATATAGTTTTATTAGCTTTATATAGTATTATATAGTTTTACCTAGTTTTATACAGTTTTATATAGTTTTATTAGTTTTCTATAGTTTTATATAGTTCTATATAGTTTCATATAGTTTTATTAGTTTTATATAGATATATATAGTTTTATATAGTATTATGAGTTTTACATAGTTTTATATAGTTTTAAATAGTTTTATACAGTTTTATTACGTTCATATAGTTTTATATAGTTTTATATAGTTCTATATAGTTTCATATAGTTTTATTAGTTTTATATAGTTTTATATAGTTCTATATAGTTTCATATAGTTTTATTAGTTTTATATAGTCTTATACAGTTTTATATAGTTTTATATAGTTTTTTATAGTTTTATCAGTTTTATATAATTTTATACAGTTTAATATAGTTTTATATAGTTTTATATAGTTTTATATAGTTTTATGTAGTTTGATATAGTTTTATATAGATTAATATAGTTTTATACAGTTTTATATAGTCTGATGTAGTTTTATATAGTTTTATATAGTTTTATATAGTTTTTTATAGTTTTATCAGTTTTATATAATTTTATACAGTTTAATATAGTTTTATATAGTTTTATATAGATTAATATAGTTTTATATAGTTTTATATAGTTTTATATAGTTTTATATAGTTTTATATAGTTTTATATAGTTTTATATAGTTTTATATAGATTTATATAGTTTTATATAGTTCTATATAGTCTCATATAGTTTTATTAGTTTTATATAGTTTTATATAGTTCTATATAGTTTCATATAGTTTTATTAGTTTTATATAGTCTTATATAGTTTTATATAGTTTTATATAGTTTTTTATAGTTTTATCAGTTTTATATAATTTTATACAGTTTAATATAGTTTTATATAGTTTTAAATAGTTTTATATAGTTTTATATAGCTTTATATTTTTGGATATGTTTATATAGTTTTATATAGCTTTATATTTTTGGATATTTTTATATAGTTTTATATAGTTTTATATACTTTTACATACTTTTATATAGTTTTATATAGTTTTATATAGTTTCATATAGTTTTATATAGTTTTATGCAGTTTTCTATAGTTTTATATAACTTTATATTTTTGGATA